>NC_087476.1:40418903-41668903 GCF_036417665.1 Passer domesticus
CAGCTCCCCTTTATTTTCACTGATGTCAGAGAATTCAGCATTCTGAAATCAGATATTTATAAGCTGTAGTTATAAAGCCTATATTCTAAGTCTCAGAAGAAGCCATTACTTGCTAAAAGGTTTCCAAACTTCTGTTGACTACTGCTACCAAACTCTTCTTCAAATATATATGAAGGGATTACTGAGCAGTTTATTTTCAGGTAACAGTTTGAGCAGCAAGGGCTCAGACAAGTTGAAAGTGAGGATCTTGCTGTGTCAAATACTTTCTTTTATGTAGATGGAGCACCAACAGGGCACACAGAGGAAATCATTAGCTGCCTGGGCTACTGAGCAAAGTCCTGGTGCTAGGATGCAGCTAGGAAATGAGGTAGGGACTATTGAGAGAGAGGATTCACAAATACATGGTTGGCTGACAAGTAAATGGCCTTGCCTACCAAAAGCATGCCTAACCTCATTTGGGACTGGGAACTCTTTTCTTTTAATATGTTTAGACAAGTCTTTGAATAATTAACATACACATGTGAGCATGTATCAATATCCCCATATTTGTATAAACGTTATTTGCTCAGATATAGCCCCTATGTGTGAGGCTGAAAGACTCTGGATGCTCAGAATGAATAAACAGGAAAGAAAGGATATAAAAGGAAAGAAATGCAAAGTATTGAGACCCATACCCCCATGACTTGCCTTGACTTCTTTGCATAGCACTATACCCCAATGCAGCATTAAACAATGGGTGAATTTGTGTAACAAGATGAAACCCCTGCCCTGGAGAGATTACATTTGTAGCAGTCAAACACTGTGAGGTAGGAAAAAACACCTAGAGAGGTTTATAGCTTTTTATCATAACACAGGTGGCTGCATTGCCAGATGTACGATGCAGAATTACTCTTATTATCCTAACTTTATTTAGAATTGAACACACTTTGTTGCAACAATCTCTCAGTTTTAAATGGAACAGGGTATTGTTCAAAATTAATGTTAACCTCAGAGATGCTGAGCATGCTGAGTTTCATGAGACTTCCTTTAATATTCTCCTTTCTCTGCATGAGTTTTAAATTTGACCTCAAAGAACTATTTTAAAAAGAGAAGGACTATAACATCTTTAAATTTTCTAGAGTCTGGATTTCACTAATCCTGACTTCAGACATCAAAGAGCAAGGATATATTAGATTCCCCAAGGAACTCATTTAATTGTGAGTATCTATAACGTACAGTTTTTCTTTCTGTTATTGTTTTATTTTCCTTCTCAGCTCAGAAATTTTCTGTTCTGATTATTTTTTTACATGAAAAATACAGGATTCTACTTGCTTTAAAAATACAGTATTAGAAATCAAAGAGTCCTTTCACTTTACATCAGAAAAAAATACAGAAATGTTTTTTGAATGGAATCAAAATTTCTGCAACACAGCTGAAGACAGCTGGTATGCTACAAGGAACTCCACCCATCCACAGTGTTTTCAGCGTGCACCCGTCTTCCTCAAGCAACCTCTTCTTTTCAATACCTCAACTTTTCCTCGAATCCTTTCAAGTGGACAGCTTGAAAATCTGAACACATCCTTGCAATCTGGACAGTATTTTTGCACACAGGAAAATCTAAATACCAAATGATTCTGGCACAGAATCCAGTAGTTCAAAGAGAAATTCCAGCACCTCTTTTAGAGAAGCATGGCCTTTAATTAAGCAACACTGATTTGAGAAAAAATTCAAGGCAATTCTTCCCATTTTTACAGTATTTTCTTCAACTTCTATTAAACATTCACTTTTGAAGAAGATACAATTAAATGGATGTTCCAGCAGGAAAGAAGTCCTTATACATTTTCAGACACCTCCTGGTTTGTGTCAGAAATGAATGGTTAGTTTGCAGCTTCATAAATTAGTTACATTGAACAATTTCCACCCCTGCAACTTGTGCTGAGAGGAATGCAGTGACAGATAGATTCTGTGCCGTGTTTGCCTATGAGATGATTTTCTTGAAGTCTCATAATGAGTTGTATTTGGCAGGATTAATGAGTATTATAATGGCAAATGGATGTTTGCAGCTCAGTTGTGTTCCATCACATAGTAACATGGGGTTTCTGGTCCCTTGGAGGCCATAATTGGTGGCATTAATGCAGTTTTTAATTATGCTTCTTGAAAAAATGAATTGAGACCAAAACAAAAGCTAAGTGTTCATCTCTCTGTAGTGCTGTGGGGTGTAAACACAAGACCATTGCTGTCTCTGATATCCATGTTTTGAATTGTATAGGATATTTGGCTGAAACTTGATTTGGGAATATTTGTATTTTCACACAGTTAAACAGCTTTTTAATTATAAGATGCAGGGGGTATTTTTCCCCAGAGAGACTGTTCAAAATAGCATGCCGTACATGGAACTGTTTGCATAGTAGATTACATTATTCCAAATGCAGCTTCATAGCCACAGTGAGTGTCCTTAGGTCTTCATTTATTTAACAAGAGAGGGTGTGAATCCTCCTCACTTTTCCAGAATGCCCATCCATGAAAGCATTCTGGTGAGTGATGAGTCACTGCCTGTAATGCTGTACCACATGATAGTTTGGATTTATCTTCAAGCTCTAGTGGCCAACACTTTTTTTAGTGCAATAGCTCAACATCTTCCACAAAACTCCCAACATCAAAAACACAACTGCCTATGTAACAGTGAGAAAAAAAAATCAAATAAATAAATGAATGGATTCTTAAGGAAATTATGTCAGAAAATAATAAAATGTTAAATTAATTGTAAAATATAAGTGCAAAATATAAGAAGATATCAGGTGGACATCATTATTGTTTTATTCTCATGGAACTATTGATAAATCAAATGGTAAAACAGAGAGGCTTAATTAAATGGTTAATTAGTTGCAGAATATTTATTTAATGGTCTATCTGATTTCCTGCCGTGCACTTTAGCATTTTCTCCAGCCTACCACAGTGTCATAGGAGAGATAATGTAACTAGAATTGCCATTTCTTATGTGGTACATTAAATTGGGATTAACTCCTCATCTAGGCATCTCTTTTTTATATCAGCTTTGGTGAATGTAACTCACTTCTGATCCGGGCAGTTTTCCATTAAATCCACAATATATCAATAGAGGTACATGAATCATTTGCAGGGGCTCCTATCACTTTGTATTGTTCCCAAAGAACTAGAATGCAACAGGCAAAAGTCTGCATGAAGCTGAGGCTTCCAGACATTTACATATTGACTGTGAAGAGTACTTTTAGTCTTACTCTGTTGGTAAAGGAGATGTGGGATCAACCCCAGGTGCATACATGAATTCCTTTTTGACAAAGTTGTCACAGCAGGAAAATGAGTCTTTCTTTTTTCTTCTTTTTTTTTTCTTTTTTTTTAATTTTTAATTTTTTTTTTTATTTTGTCTTTATTCTTGTAGTAGTGTATGTCATTGCATGCATACAGATTGTAAAGAAACCAGATGACATTATATTCCAGATGACAGTTTCCAGGAGAACTTCAAATGCTTTACTTCTGTCAAATGGATTTACTAGTTCTCCATTGACTGCATAATGGAAACTCACAAACCAGCACTTGCAAAAACATACTGGGAAATACCTCAGTTTAAGTTTCTTAATCTCTAACACATTCTAAGTGAAGTTTACTTACTAGCACCCATCTGCAAAACCACCAGTTTCTTGATCGGTAGATTAAGAGCAACCTGAATTCTTATTACTTCTTACTGAATTCTTATTAAAAATTCTTATTTTCATAACCACAAGTGGAAGTCTTCATCTTCATGCTTTGCAAGGTTCAAGTAAGAAATAAAGCATAATATGAAGAATAGGAGATGCATAATAAGACAAGGACAAACAGTGAAATAACAACACACTCCAAGATCATACAAAGCTAAACAACTTGTCCTGGGTTTAATAAGAATATTTGAGGCATTGGAAAAATATCTGTGCTTGGAAAATCCACTATAGCACTTTGGGGTTTGCTGATGTGCTCCCCCATGCTACTGATCTTTAGAAAGGGGTCCCTAACCTGTGTGTGCAGTAAGATTTATGTTCTTAGGAACCATCAAGGGGCCACAACAGTCACCACATTTGTTCCTGTGGTTTGAAAGCAGAGGGGTCCCTATCACCCTTCTCTTTCTGAGTCCTGTCTGAATACTCCAGATACGTCATCTCGGCATTAAAGTTCCTGTTTCTTCTTTAATGCATCACTTCTGCTTAAATTCAACACAGTCAACAGAAAAAAAACAAAAACGGACTTCATGCTATGAGATTAAAAGCAAAGTCAAAAACTGTAAATAAAAAATTAAATATCATTTTAGAGCCCTGAAGGCTCTGGTGTGTGGGAGAAAAACTGCTGGTAGGCTCTGAGCCCTGCTCCCACAGTAGCCCTTCTTCTTGGGTCTCAGAGAAATGCATGTCCTCCTTTCACCCTCTTCTTCATCTCATTTCAGAGACTTTTCCTGTCATTTATCTAGCAGATTTGATGGCCAGTATTCTGGCATGGCATATCTATTTTTTCACATGTTCCAACACAGCATGAATTCCTCCCAAATTCCTCTGCCCTTTGGAGTCATTTGAACAACAAATGTAATTTTAGTTGATGAACTTTTTCCTGCAAAGACAAAGCCATCAGCCTTTAAAATAATGGTTGCATTATTATAAGAGTCACAGGATCTCCCTGATTGCCAAAAACTCTGACTCCTGAGAAACGTCTCCCAGCCTCCTCAGACAAGTTCATGTCTCCTTTCCCCAGAATAATCCACTAAGGTGGATGATGCTAAATTAATCTTTGCAGATTTTTTTTTTTTTAATTTCTGCATGGAGAACAATGTTTCTGTTCTGTGAAATACTGAGAAGAAAACACAGTTTCACTTTTTCCACCTTCTTATCCCTCATTATCTTTTACCTTTTGTGTGGGACAATTAGACTACATGAACTGCAACCTGCTGCCTACTGCTCTATGAACTGAGAAAACTGCACTCACAAACCTATGCCAGCCACTCCTTCTGCTTTTTCAAATTGCTAAACTTAAATAGTTCAATGTAGACTATCTTAGGTTTTATCACAAATATGACATTAAGTATAAGCTACTTAATATTCGTAAAGCAGGAAAGTCTGAAAAACAATATTGACCTTCAGCATTTTTTTATAATAAACTCTTACTTCCAAGAGTTGGAAGTCTAAGAGACTCCTAGGGTTTGGTTTGAATTTTGGCTCAAAGAATGAGAGAAAACAGGTACTTCTTTGAATATAATCTCCACATCCAAATGCACCCAGCCTATTTAGAAAGGTCTTCCTAGACCCCAATTCTTCCTGCTAACCCAAAAAGCTGTTTCCACTTCCTTTGTTGCCAGGGTCGGCCTAGTAAGCCATACCAGTAAGTCAACACAATACCACTATCAGCTCTTTTTTCTGGATGTGCTTACTCCTTATACAAAAATAGGCTGGCAGAAGAAACTCACTCTCCTTTTACAGTTAATGATACTGTAAAATGCTGAAAGAAGATAAGGTGTCCTGGGTTATAAAAGTGATCAATAGTAAGCAATCAGGAGGCCAAAGCTCTTAATGTTTATTTTACAGGGTAAGAAGTTATAGGGAATGCTAGCTAGCTGGATAAAAGCACAATCTAGCTGTCGGGATGTTATGCAGCAGTTAATTCATCCTAGAACTGGATTAACTTTGAAAATGAAAAAGTTGCTTCTCTAGTCATGGAGGATGGTTTGTAGGCCCCCGTAAATCAGGCAGAGAGCTGCTGAGGGTGGAGAGGCTTATGTATATGAAGTCTCAACCTCGTGAGGCTTGTACCTGCTTATCAGAAAAAGAAAAAAATCTGAAGGCGAATAAGTCAGCTACGTGCAGAAACAAAATATATGATCTTATGCACTGCGGATAAACAAAATCTCTGGGAAAGAAGTGTTCAATGTGCGGCAAAAAATACATATCAAAATGAAAAATATTATCTGACATTGGAAAGGAGACTGCTACAGGATTTCTTTTAAGCATAATGTAACATTAGGTCTTTAGCAAAAAGACCTAACTTTAATTATCAATACCCTAGTCGGTCTGTTCAGGCTCTGCTTTACTATGCATAATGCAGTCAAATCTCTACACATCTTTTTTTCGGTGAGTTGATTCCATTGTGTATATTTGAGCAAAATCATCTGCACATTTTTTACAGTGGGCTGGATTTGTGTGGTCTTTACTCTCTCATCAGGAAATAAATTTCACATAATATCAGTAGAGCAGGCTACGGTAGAAGCAGTCACCTCCCATTTGCATTAACATTGCTTGTTTATTTTATCCAATGCCTTTTGCACATTTAGCATATTTTAAAGTATATGTCAGCCATATTATAATGCTTTCCTTCTACACAAGTACTACAGATATAAATCCTTTATATGCTTTCTCCGAACTCACTTACAAATGCCCATTGAAAATGTCCATTTAAATGATGGTAATGATAGTGGAGTCTAATATGCGGGAAGATTTTCTTATTATCTTATTTTGAGAGTATTTTATTAATAACATATTGATATAAAAGATAAGAACATTTTACCTCCATAAATTTGTATGTGCAATTTGTTCTTTTCACTGCACAAACGTATTTAGGATGCCACTCAGTAGTACTGATTGAATATTTATTTAAACAAATATCAGTATTACCCAACTAGCTGGAAAATCCATGAGTTTGGTTTTGATAGCAGAGCATTTCTCAAAAATTTATGTGTGCATGCAAATGTTGGTGCTTTGGATATAGGCTAAAGTATTTGCTTTATATGTATTATTTTGTTTGAATACAAGGAAGCTGGTTTGATTTGTATGTTTCCCCCTTATAGAATTGTTCCAAGGCTCTGTCAGAGATCACGTAGAGTAATTTTTCCCATCAATCTTTGCTGTGCAGCCATGCACGAATGCAGTAGGAAAAAGGGGGCAGAAATCAAATCACTTAATTGCAGCATTTTTCATCTACATCTTTTGTTTTATGGTGGTAAAGGCCCCGAAGTAGCCTACCATGATTCATGGCTGTCACCGCTGCCGTTAGCAGTTCAATCTTTCATTCTAGGCATTTTGGTACTGAAAGTACCTACACAATTACTTTGATGAATATGACTTGTTTGTTTTTTTCCCCATTTTTAGCAGAGAGAGGTTGTGCTTAATACAGACATTTAAATAAGATAGTGTTCATGCCTGCTGCATCTGCACTGTTTCCAAAGTTGTGGATGCAGTTTATGAATATGAGCATTTTTCCAAAGGAATGAAAGTATGTTAAACGTACCTATTTTATTAAATCCTCCTGTTAATAAGTTTATATAATCAAAAAATAACAAATACTCCCTCCATAAAAAAAGAAACAATCACCTCAGCTCTGTGACTGAAAACTTCCTTTAAATCCTAATATTTTCTTTTTTGGGGGAAGGTGGTATGACAAAGACAATGAAGCAGGGTACACATTAGTGCTCATAGAAGTGATCTTTCTTTTGTGGTTTACACATATCATAGAAAGTGATTAGTAATTTATACATATTAGGAGAACCCTCAGTAATGCTATTAAATATTGTGGACTGTCCAAAGGAACAAAAATTTCAAAAAAGTGCTGGGATTTTTTTTGGTTTTGTTTTTTTTTTTTTTTTTTTAAACTTTGCACTCTCCATATTAAATACACCCCTTTTTTTGAGACAGGAAGGAGGCGAGCTTTTGGGGTTTTATTGCCTCCTTCTAAATAAAATTTCTAGCATATATTTTGGCATAGGGAATCCATTGAGAAGACAAATGCTCATTTTTTAGGCTACAGCATAAGTGAAAACAGTTATTTGTATGGATCCTCAAAGAAGAGAAATTTATCCTTCTTCAAAAAATGATCATTTCAATTCAATAGGAGTAGCTCTGTTCCCTGTCTTATATTTGAAACACAGGACTCCCTTTTACTTCTGTTCCTATTAGTTCATTTTATTGTGCAGTTTTCTTTGAATTGCCAGTACAAATGTATTTATGTCTGATATCCACATAGTCAGCCAAAAGTCAGGGGATGCTTGCATTGTACAATGGGAATTCTGGTCAATGTACTCAGGACTACTGTGTTGCATTGATGTGGAATTCTCTTTTTGAAAGGCCAACATTACACCCAGGCTCAAAAGCATCTTAGACTTAAATGCAAAGGACTCTTAGAATGAAATAAAACCCCTATAAAACATTAATAGAAATCTTGTAGCTAAAACTCAAAAAAGTAATTAAAGCAAATTTCATAGAATCATGACCATGATCCAAAATGTGCCATGCAATCTGCCACCCCCAGACCTGTGGAGTAAAGACATTTTGACAGAGGTACACCAAAGGCTGCTGCTCCCAAGATGACTTTCAGTGTGTGCTATTCAGTTTTACCAGCCCGGTTACAGAGATATAATTACACTAGGGTGGGCAGATTACTGGGGGACTTACTGCAACAGTAAAATTAAGCAGCTGCAGAAGTGCTTGTGAGAGAAACTTGAATATTAACTACTGGGGATGTGAATGTCAGTTAAAAGGTTGGTGATTTCCTGTTGAAAAGACATGGAATAAAAATAGTAGGAGACTGTAATCTCTGAGAATCACAATTTAGGTGTATGGAAACAAGATGGTCACCCCATATTACGTCAGGCAATTGCACTATCCCTCAAAACTACCAAAACAGCCTTCTGAATTGGTGCCTTGGAGGTTATATCCTCCTCTAGAGCTGATTTCACTTTCTACTTCCTGATGTCACTGATTAATAAGCCACTGTGCAGACAGTGAAATAAAACCATGGTAAAACACTGAAATGAGTGGTTAGTCACTTAGATTCATCATAATATGGTTGATGTTTGCCTTCTCATCACTGTTTGGTTCACAGACTATTGCTGGATTTAAAGAAGCAGCAGCCATCCCATCTGTGTGAACATCACTGTGTGTGCACTACTGTCAAAGTGTCAGGGTAAATGGATGTAGGAGTATATGACATTAAAGGAAGAAAGGCAATTAATTTCATATTTTCTTGCTTAAACATGGATTTTCAACAGAGAGTTACCAGTGCTTATGTGGTACAACAAAAAAATAAACCCAATCCTGATCCTTCAGAGTCCTGCTAAATGTACAGCTCTTCCACATGAGCAGAAGTCTTCAGATCTTGGTGGCACCGAGAAACAGGTAGGGACTGTTAGCTGCAGCTGGATCTCACCAGGCAGCAGTTCAGAACTAAAAGGTAATGAGGTGCTCCTCAGGCAGAAACACTTGCCTCTGCAGATCATAACTGCAGCCACTGTCAGGAAAAAATGGCATTCATGCATTGGGTTCTTACCTAAGGCATGAAACTGTTAATAGTATCACTATGGTGGGCAAAACATCCACAGAGCATCCCAGCTGGACTGGCTCTGAGTTAGCTGAATTAATTGTTTATGTCTTTTTACTTTTATACCTGGTGGTCTTTGATTTCAGGTCTGCACTCCAGGTCTGCAACTTGGTATTCCATGCCAGACCTGAGCACAGTGGAGTCTGCTTTACATTGCTCTGTGGAAAAAACAAACTAACTACCAAAAGCCACCAATAAACCTAAATTATTTGGAGCCTTTGCAAAAGTCTCAGAAGTCTTTAAGTTCCTGATGGTGAGAGAGGTACCTAGAAAAATTTTCAGTAGTCATTAGGGAGATAATCTCTGTTCATTTTAATTCGAATTAGGAATTTAACATGCTTTTGACAGTCCCACTAGGTAGCTCTCTCCTGATACTACTTTATAAATAAATTCTGCCTTAGATGCTACTTTAAAAATATAGTCCTTTGAAAAAACCATGGTGACTTCAAAAATATATAATATCTCATGTATTTGTAATACTGTATGCACATCCAACTATTAAAATAACACATGGAAATACACATGAATAGGCAGAACTGTGTAAATAAATCCATACTGAGTTATCAGTTTGCATTTTTGAGAGCAGAAGAATTTTCTCTTGTGACTCTCTCTAAAGTTAATAACCAATCATTATTTCACCATAAGTTAGTTGAAATTTGTTTTAAAGAAAACAGTTAAAGACGGTAATGGGACAAAACAAATTGAAAATGCTTATTTACATGAATAATACCTCCAAATGTTACCTATGGGATGTATATTCCCAGTTCTCAGACAAAGAATGACATACCAGTCTTACCATTTTCTTGAATTCCGTGGTCTGATCATTGGATATAATAACAAAGCTCAAAGCATCCAGAGAGTGGAAGACACCATTGAATGAATGCATTGGCAAATGTACCAAATGGAGAAAATCACAGGCAAATTGGAAGTTGGCTAAAGTAAAAAAAAAAATAAAAAAAAAATCATTGGGGAAACAAAGGGTGGGTTGGCCTGCAGGGAAGCTCACAACACAGGTACATCTGACTGCAACAGCTTCTTATTGGATGAGGGAATTAGGACAAGCTGTGGGACGAGTGCAGAGGCCCAGCTGCTGTTCGATGGGTACCTTGTTCCCCCTCCAGAAATTATTTGCCAAAAGCTGAATTTAACTCTCCTTTCCACATAACCAGCCTGGGCTCTGCTAGCTTTTACTTGAGGTGGAAGAGGCAGGTGTGAGGGTCCAGAGGAAATGCACTTTGGTGGTTCCTCCCCAAGTACCATCAGGGGTGTGCTACACCTCCACCTCCCAGCCACATGCAAGGGGTCTTTTTATGTTTTGGATCCCTGTGTGGACACTACATAATGGGGAGTAGTGTCCAGGCTGGAGATGAGAAGAGTGATATAGTATCAAGCTGTTAAGTAGTGGGGTGATAAAGCCAGCATTACTTACCAGGTTTAAATTCCATGATGTAGTGATAACTAGGTAACTATCCAGAGAGAGTACCACATTCAGTGAAATAGCACAGAAAGGCTTAGATCTAAAAGTAAACTCACATTGTACTCAAATAAAAGAGTAAGTCAAAGCATGTGGTTGCTTTGTGAAGCAGATGGATAAAAATGTGGTTAAGAGAGGAAGATGATTTGGATGTTGGAGAGGGGGCTGGCAGGCTGCCTATGTTAGTGATGCTAAGGAGTGCTGGAACACTTGATAATTTCAGAGCAAGTTAGTTTGCCACAGCTTACAACCTGCTCAGCGCTGGGGAGAGAGCTTGTTCTGTCTTCTCATCAGTATGTGATATGGAATAATCACAGTGGTTACCTAACAGTGATGAAAAGCTGCAACAGCTAAGGGAAGGAGACTGCAAATCTGATTGAATGTGGGCATTTCAGGTTTGGAAATATGTGCTACCTACTAAAATGAGCTATCGACTAATTCTGAAAGAAATGTTATATGGGCTTAATGTTCATCTTCATCCACACTATAATGAGAAGGATTAGACTGGCTTCCATATGTGGAATATTTATTTCAGCAATACGGGAAAATGTATTTCCCTAATATTTTTTCTGTATGCACAAGGCCTTAAATTTTACAGATGTGATTAATGTTTTAATTTGCTGTTCTAGTGGGATACAAGTTTACCATACAATATAAATTACTTACAAAGAAATTTGCTTATATGGAGTTTAATTCATATGCTGTTTAGCCACCATGTGTGGCATAGCTTTGCCTTCTCTATGGGATCAAGCAGTTGTGCAATTGATTTGCAAATAAAAAACAGTCGGGTTGCACAAAGCATTTCTTAACAACTTAAACCAGAGCATTTATGAAGCAAACTTGTGCCATAATTAGTGTTTATTTTAACATGAATTGGTAAACGGGATATTAATTACAAGTTGTGGATTGGATTCCTGATGCAAATCATTCTGATTAACCAGTATTTAAAAAAGATTGTCTATTACATACATTTTTGTAGATCTCATTTATACAGGAAAGGAATGACAAATTGAATACATGCCCCAAATAGCGTAAATTCACATAGTTCTTAGGTTAATTATTTGAGGGTCCCTGTTATATGAATCCAACCAATGATTGTGATAATAAATTTAAAATTAAAAAAAACCCCAAAATATCTCAGAATATGTTTTATATTTATTTACTTTTCAATAGCTGAAAATAACACAACCTCGGAATGCTATCAAGTGATACATGCCCTCTGGTCTACCAGTGGTAGAAGATAAAGTCTTTCACTGTTCCTGGTGCACCAAAGATATCTGGCAAGACCAGGCAGAGGAATTATAGACAGGATATGAAGTGACAACAGTGACTTAAAGCCTGTGTCATTCAGACACAGCGGTTTTGATGTACCAAATATTTTACTAGCTCTAATGTGAATAAACTTTCTGCCTGAGGATCTAAAGATTTTTGTTAATGGGCTTGCACCTTCAGAAAGTATTGAGAGCCATATTCTCTGGAGAAATATCCCCCAGTAAAGACCCTTGTTCAGAACCTTCTTTTGCAATCTAATATAATTTTTCTAACCACTTTTAATGTCAAATACATCAACAATGTTCAGATGGTTTGGGAAATTAAATGGAAAGCTCCCTGACCTGAAATGTTGCAGGCATTTCCAGCCTCCTTTACAAAAATGGAAAGACAAAATATCGGTAGTATTTAGGGCCAAATGCTATTTTCATTGAAATCCAAAGGAGTCTTACTACTGATTTCAGCAGACAAAGGGTGTACCATTTTTTTAGGAGTCTTACATCTAACAGAGATCCCCTGTAATTTTTCATGGGGAAGACAGGTGGACCAAAATCTAGGTACATCTTCTCATCAGGGAGAGATGCACATCTGACTACTGTGCACTTGGAGACAATGAACTCTGTTTTACACTTGTAATAATTTTCCAAAACCCAAAATGTGAGGTAGTAGAGGTTTTTACTTAAATATCAGGAAAGAGAAACTTACACTAAGTGTTAGAAGCAAAATTTCTCCCTTACTGACCCACAGAGTACCACTGCTCTGGCAGACTACATGATGACCCTCCACCTTTCTCCATTCTCTCCTTTCAAATAGGATGTGAACATCAGTGTGTTCATCTTGTGCTACAGGCAAGGTAATCTGATTTCATCTATTCACCACGTGTGCAGCTATTATGTGTACAGAGTAATTAACAAAGCAAATATGGTCATAGAAAATACAAAACAGAAACCCTTTTGTTTCTGTAACTACTTCAGTGGGAGAGTGGAACTTGTTTTCAAGCCTTGTCCTATCTAATGCAATGTAAATACAGCATTCAGCATTTTTGTCCATTTCATTAACCACTGTTCATTTCAATATAAGCCTTATTAGCTAATTAAACTATTTAATTAGTTATACTTGAGTTGCATTAAATTGCAATCACTTTCATCTGTTTTAATAGAAGATGTATTTTATATGTGTCCACAAATGCTGGCATGAAATATTATTCTAGCTAGCATCCAGTGCAACTGGACAGCTTTCCTGAGCATTTCAGCTTTCCTGAACATTTCAGCAAGTAATCCTAATTCTTTCTAAATGGCTGCATGCTAGTAATCACATTGCGGAAACATCACATGAATAATGACATTAAAGACTAAGTTAATGGTGACGATATGGGCTAACATGGACAGGACTTGGGTTAAAATGGATTTTATTTCACACATTTCAGGGTACATTATATATAGGGATATGTGTCTTTATACAGTAAAATTTATCTCTACCTAAACTCTAGCTTTCCTATTCCCTAATATTCTACATTTCTTTTTTACTTGGCAAAAAAATCCAGACTCTTAGTTGGCCTGATGTCATGTGACACCAGGGAATTTGACAAGGGATATAGGACATTTCACCAGCCTGACTTAGTGTAGAATGACTTAAACACTGCCATGGTGTTCATTCCATTTAAGTGCTCTTTGAAAATCTCAAAAAGGGCAGTATGCACTCACCACCTCAGAGGTATGCATTGAGATTTCAGTCCAGTTGCATGAATGCAGGCATTAAAGGTCATTGGAGATCCCTAATGGTCATCTACCTGGCCTCTAGCTGCCAGGATAGAGGTCTGGTCAGCTCCATATATTCTGTATACTGCAGGCCAGCTCCATAAGCAGCTTTATAAAGTCCATAATCAAAGCTTATGAAACGTTATAACTTTCCCATCATACCATAAGTAACTAAGAAAGACTCATTGGTACTCCTGTTTAGGACCAAAGGCAGCAACATAAAAGTGGATCTGATTTAGGTCTTAGAAATAAAAAATGGCTGTGTTTGTTCTATAAATTTGTCATTACTTGTTCCTTTATTAAGGACACTCAGACAAACCTCTGTCAATCAAAGACATTACTATATTCAGCATAACAGACTATTACAAATGGAATAAGAGATGCCTGGGACTTTCCAGAATATAGTGTCAGAATCTTAAAATCTTGATCAGGGCAGACGGGTTTTAAATAGATGATTTTTAAGGTCCCTTCCAACCCAAGCCATCCTATGACTCTCTGGTAGAGTTGACATAATTTTTAGTCAGGTCTTGAGAATCTTGGACTGTACCAACTTCTTTGCTGTGGGCAAGATTATCTAAACATTCCTGTAGATTAGAGTTTTAGTTTATATTTTTTCCAGTACAGAACTCACGGTCAGATTTAAAGCTGCAGAATTTTAGGGTGTTTTTTGTCTTCCCATGGCTCTTGGATTAGTTTTGTCTCTGGGGTTTTGATTGTCAGTGATGCCTGGGAAGGTAGATTGAAACTCAGTCAGTTCCCTCCCTCCTCATCATTTCAAGAAGGATGGGTAGTTGAAGGACCATTGGCAGCTACAATTAAAGATAAAAAAAAGTTTCTATAAATACATTGGCAAGAAAAGGAGAGCTAAGAAGAGGCGTGATCCTTTGCTAGAAGCAGTGGGTAGCATAGTTTCAGGGGATGTGGAAAAGGCTGAGGAGTTTAATGCTTTCATTGCCTCAGTATTTTCTACCAAAACCAGCTGTCCTCAAGGTATCCAGCTCCCAGAGCTGGAAGTCAGTGACAGAGAGCTGAGTGAAGCCCCCATAACATAGGAAGAAATTGTTAGAGACCAGCTATGCCAATTAGACGCTCCCAACTCTATGGGCCCAGATGGGATGCACCCAAGAGAAATGAGGAAGCTGGTGAAAGAACTTGCCAAGCCACTTTCAACCATTTCCCAGCAGTCCTGGTTAACAAGAAAAGTCCCATTTGTGTCCCTTTTCAAAGACATAGGCAGGACTGCAAATTGCCTAGCTGAATGTTTTGTATCTTTTGTAAGCTTGTAATGCAATGGTTCTTGAGAGTAGCAGGGATTTTTGTTCAAGGATGTGGGGACAATCATCACAACTTCTTCCTGACTGTGCATCTTGTGCATGATACTACCATTAGCTAACCCCTCATGTGGAGGTAAGCACTCTCATATAATCTCTCAGTAGACTTGATGCTCTGAGGTCATATTTTCTGAGTGAGTTTTTGGTTGGTTTTTTTGGACAGAAAATTAGATGTATTTTGGATGAAAGTCTCTTCTTTAGCATACTATTCCAGAAAGTCAGGAAGAATAAGCATTATTCATTTGTAAAATTCTGAGTGGTCTAAACACTCTTTCCTTGATTTGAATTCTAAGTATTTGAAGCACCCTATATGCTTTAAGTGATGCTGTGTAAAAGTAATGCATCTGGATATCTAGGTTTTACTTTCATCATACCATTTTTTAAAACCAAAATTGTCATGGTTACACACTGCAAAATAATTTTTTTAAAATACCCCATGTTTTGCCATCATCAATGAGAACCCAGGTTTATCCAGACAATTAGTAGGAGCACCAAAGTGCTGGAGACCCACACCATTAGCTGTGATGCTTCAGATTTAGGGGCCCAAGAGCTAAATAGTCATTTTAGTCTAAGGATGAAGGTGGAGTTTATTTGCACAATGGATTATTAATTTTCCTTTTAAGCTCAATCCAGTCTGTATTACTTGAGGTTTGCCTATCATGTGGGCTTGCTTTTTGGTTATGGGAAAAATGTAGGCAAAATAAGATTGGATTTTCAGAAATCTGTATAACAACTAATCATGTTCTCAGTACCATTTGGGTGGGTAACATTGGTAACTGTCTAGGGCAACCAATGTCAATGGCAAAAGTTACTTAATTCTGAAAATAGAACTTATAAAAATTGGAGATTTTTAGACAGATTTAATTTGTGTACCTAATCTTTAAAAAAATAAAAAATGAAAATGTTGTTGCAGTCTTCAATATAGAACTGTAAGACAATGATATAAAGGAACATTCATGTTAATTGTGGTATAAATAGTATATTTATTATGTGTTATCTTGCTCTATAAGTTTCAGAAGGTCCAAGAAGCTTTGGGAAGGTGGTTACATTTTTTTTTAGAAAAACGTTCTTTATTAAAAAGAGTATATAGAAATCCTGGCACATATTAAGAAATAATAATTAAAAAATATTGGCAGAAATACATGTTAGGGGCTAGCAGACTATGTACAGCAAGCCAAGAGCAAAATATAATCAGAAGTCGAATGCTGACATCCAGGAGGAGTGAAGGATGTTGAGATCTTCTCAAAAAATGACAAAAATCTTCTCTGAAAAACCAATTACAAATGCAAAGGTAAAAAGGAACACTCATTCATCATCTAATTTTGTTTCCTCCAAGGCTGCACAAAAATAACAAATCTATATATCTCACTTCAGTAAATATGCTATAACAAATATAATTGCTACTTCTTCATGACCATGCACTCTTTCTACAGTATTTTTGTATTCATACATCATGGTAGGTACATCAGTCAAAGAACAAGTAGGGATCATCAGAATCCTAAGCATTGTCTTGAAGATCACAATTAATTTTTATCTGGCTAATTGAAAATATTCTGACAATTTTTGTCAGTATAGAAGTGACAGAAGTACTGTTGCATAAATGTTACAGGAATTAGAGGATTTTAGAATGTATAAACATTTTCTTTTACAAATAAAATCATCTAAGTTGGAAAAAAGAGACCTAGGCATTTTCGTGTGTATATAAGAAATGTAATCTTAATGTGCAGATTCCATCCTGAGGATTTTAACTATATAAAAATTTGATATAGATCATAATGTATTTCTAGTATTTTATCTTCCTTCTTATCAATTTATTTATATCAGAAAATGTTAACAAGTTTTTCTTGGTTTTGCCATAACATAACATACTAACCCCCACTGACTGTGATGAGCAGTTAAAATATAATCTCAGACTTTAACAAGGCTTTCTCATTAAAGAATATCAACTTTTGTGAATAAGTGTTTATGAGACAGAGATAATAATGGAAAATCTTTGTACTATCTCAAAGAATTGAAAAAAGAAATTTTGTGTTTCTAATTTCAGTAGTTTTTTGCTTTACAAGAAGTCAGAAATTCAGGATATAGACGACCATCAATATATAATTATACTAAATATATAGGAAGATAGGTGGATGAAGCAGAATAATTATTACTTGTACATGAATTTTTCATGAGGGACAAAATTTATGGAAGTTACTTGTTTTATAAAATCCATTAATATATACAAATTAGCAGTGATTCAATCATAATTTCTCCAAAGCTGTTACAAAAATCACATCCTTAAATATAAGGATTTATGCTACCCAAAGAATAATGCTATATCTACAAAAAATGATTAAACAATAACAACAAATACAATCTCACAACAAAAAATAAAGCCTTTTTCTCATCCTTTCTCCTTGTCCTGTGTTTCTCCTTCTGTTATAATGGATACAGAGGTCAACACAGTGCTAGAACTTCTGTAAGGCAAGAATAACCAGTAATATAATCAGATGAACAGACGAAAGTGAGTAGGATGGTGAAAGAACTGTGCACACAGATACTACGCTTTGCCTTCAATATCCTTTAACCATGTACCAGACCTCTTGTGTATTTAAGCCAGGTCACCGATAGTCTCTGCTTTAAACTGAACCAGTGACCTAAGTGTGAAAAGCTGAGGGGGCCACTGCTGGCAATACAACTTGGAAATTCAGACATCAGTATGATGTGGAAGATAATATGGCCTTCTTTAGCACCATGGGGTCAACAGTAGTCTAACCAATGTTACTATTTTAGAAAGCAATTCCATTTTGAGAGTAGCACTGCTTAAAAGACAAAATTAAGTGCTTCTTTATAGTGACTATATTTTGTCTTTTCTAAGAATCGTGGGGCAAATATGTTTAATTAACAGCATTTTTAAGAAAGCATTTTTCCTCTTCTTTCTAAGTGGATTTGATCCAGAAAGCACAGTTATACCCAGGAGATCACACTGCTTTGATTTATGGGTGCTTTTATACAGCAGGCAATCCTTCCAATCAGGAGAAACCATTGTGATTTTTATGATTTACTATACAATGAAACAAAACTGAACAGTACATAGGCAACATGCAAACTGTTATCTTCATGCCTTACTTCCATCCCCTAACCCTGATATGTGCTAAAAAAGGGACTTTTCCTTTTTCCAACAACTATATCCCTGTCAAAGCAATAGCTTCATTAATTAATCACTGTTTTAGGGAAGAGGGGAAGTAGCAGAGTCTACTGCTTAGTGCCCCCAGTGAATTTATCATTCCAGCTTTTTGATTTTTGCATTTGTGTTTTGGTAACCTTTGCTTTCACATATATATATATGTATGAAGAGCAATAGGGCTGGATATGTCTTTCCTCAAAAATGCTGTCTGGTAGAATCACTGCTCCTTGAGGATTGTGGTAATATTGCACAGAGATTACATAGTTACTTAATAATTTCCCAGGGATAGAAGCAGAATCAGGAATACTTAAATGCAAACCTGTCTTGCAGTGCACTTCATAATCTATCCTTTTGAATTGGACTCCAGAAAAATTATGCAGCACCTGGAGTGTTAAATACTTTGATCTACTCCAGGGAAGGTTAAAAATGAGGAATGATGTGAAAGTCTAAACATTAATATAATAACAGCGAGTCCCCAAGACACACTGAAATTAATACAATGCCAAACAAAGCCAAAACGTTCAGGCAAAGCTGCAGCCAGGATGTGTATGCTTGGGCTTGCATACAGTGCTCAAGAGCTCTGATTTCAAAGATAAGGATTGAAGTAAGAGCATACTTTATATAAAGTAAGAGAAGACTAATTATTTTCATACTAGAAACTGTTTAATGCTCAGAACTGGAGAAGACTGAGGGGAGACCTCCTTTCACAATGCAGCTTCCTTCCAAGTGGAAGAGGAGGGGCAGACACTGATCTTTTTGATGACCAGTGACAGGACATGAGGAAATGGCCTGATTTGTGTCAAGGGAGGTTTAGGTTGGATATTAGAAAAATTCTAATTCTTCATCTAGAGGGTGATTGGGCACTCGAGCAGGCTCCCCATGGAAGTGGTCACAGCACCAAGCCTGACAGAGTTCAAAAAGCATTTGGACAATACCTTTGGGCACATGGAGGTGTCCTGTGCAGATCCAGGAGCTGGACTCAGTGATCGTCATGGGGCCTTTCCAGTTCAGCATATTCTGTGATTCTGTGACTCATGAGTACTCATGTTGCTGCCTACACTTCTTCTTCCTAGGCCAAATAGCCCAGCCAGCTGAAGGCCACATCCTGAAGGCCTTCACCATCTGTGCAGGTCCCTCCAATGTCTCAAAACTGAACAAGCTCAGGGTCTCCCAGCAGAACCCAAGAGAGGGGTGAAACATCCTCTTCAATGAACTGTTGTGGGTGTAGGAGCGCTTGAACTTTCTCATGAACTCTTAAAAGTACATCCTGACAATGAGACTAGATTTATACCATACTTCTCTCCTACCCCTCAAGTTTTTCAGAGCACTTTTAGAATAATTTAGTTTGGAAAAGGCCTTGAGAATCATCAAGTCCAAGAGTTAACTAACCTTGTCCCTAAGTGTCATGTCTACACATCTTTTAAATACCTTCAGTGATGATGACTCCACGACTTCTCTGGCCAGGCTGTTCCAATGCATGACAATTCTTTTGGCAGAAGAAATATTTCCCAATATCTAGTCTACACCTCCCTTGATGCAACTTGAGGCCATTTCCTTTCCTCCTGTCACTTGTTACTTGGGAGAAAAGACCAACCCCCACCTCATCTCAACATCCTTTCAGAATAAGGTTCCCCTCTGAGCTTGCTTTTCTCCAGGCTAAAAACTTCAGCTCCCTCACTTCTCATATTACTTGTTCTCTACACCCTTCACCAGCTTTGTTGCTCTTTGGACACACATTGAGTATGTTTAGTCTGCCCCAGCAAAATCTGTTTCTAGAGTGAAAAAGTGAGCTGGCTCCTGCAACTAAACCAGATCAAGAAGGCCGCTCTCATGTATCCAGCCCTAAAGGCATTTGGGCACAAGGTATCTTAAAGGTCTTTGACTAGCTTTTTGAATTGGGGTGGGAGATATGGACAAGTATCTTCAAGCCCTGTTTGCTAGTCACACACCGTAAGAAAAGTACAGTATCTCTCAGGCTGTTGTAAATTGTGTTCTCCCACTCTTCATTCAGCAGACCACAACTGACACAAGCTGTGGGAGATAGTGCTCATGCAGTTTTGCACCAACTGAATCCCTATTATTGCAACAGTGTTTAAGGTTTTATTAATCTTATCCCACTCAGCCCCAGGACATGCTGTTTAAAGTTGATTTTTTTTTTCTCCCTTTGAAAACTCTAATAAGACTTCTCAGCTTCTCAGCAGGGTGATTTAAAAAGAAATAACTTCTTAATTTATGGACATTTCTAGTAATTGGAAAACTTCATATATGACCAAGGCCAAATGCTAATTTATATTCCTTGGTCTGAAACTGAGAAGATACCAAGAACTTCAGCTCTGCTGTTTCAATGACAGACCATATGATGATAAGCAGTACTTGTACTACCAGTCCTCAGAAGAGCCACAGAATTATGCCAATGACAGTTCTTTGTTGCTGATAGAGATGGTTGTTCCCTTCAGAACAATTCTGAATACTTTACAAGGGCTGGTAGAGCAAGTAGGATAGATGTATGTCCAAGCATTGCTTTGAAAATGAACAAACTTAAAAAGCTTATGACGCAACCAAGTATTACAGATAGGTCTTGTGTACATCTGAGGAAAGAAAAGCTGAAAGACAGAACAGAGTAACATTGTCTGTGAAAACTACAAGGAGAAACATGAATGCATTTGATATGAGTGCCTGGGACTAATAAAGTTAATTTCAGTGGAATTTTTTATAAATAAGATGATGAGGGTTTTTTGATTTTTATTCTTTGCAGGTCACTATTGAGTTTGCAGGGGTCCCCAGGATGAGGTAAGAGATGAATCTGACTCCATGTTCTCAGAAGACTGATTATATTATATTATATTATATTATATTATATTATATTATGCTATACTAAAAGTATACTAAACTATAGAGAAAGGCTTAACGAGAATGATAAAGAAAACTCGTTACTAACTCAGAGAATCCAACACTGGCTGTGATTGGTCATTAAGTAAAAACAATTCACATGTAAGATGAACATTCTCCAGACTACATTCCAAAACAGCAGAACAGGAGAAGCTGAGGCTTCTCAACTTCCCAGGAGAAAATCCTGGGGAAAGAGATTTTTCCAGAAAATACGACCGTGACAGATCACCTCAGAATTAAGGGTGAAGACTTAAGGGTAGAAGTCTTTCCACCACAATTTAATCTTAGACAAAACACAAATAAGATGACCTAAGGAAAGGGAGAATTCTTGCTGAATTCTCAATCTACTGATTGAGATGGATTTTGCCTTTCACCTGGGCTCTTTATATCTACTATGTCTCAAAGCAGTATTTTTGTTCTTTTGAGCTCCATTTCTTTTTCTGACTTTCAGCCTCAAAATACATATTTGGTTCGATTTCTAACATGCAAAATTTCTTGCCTTCATCAGGTCTGACTTTGAGACACTATTAAGGAAACAGTCTTCTTTCTAGTCAAAGAGGAAAAATGAACTTTCCTAATTACATTGACAGTACTGCATAGATTTAATTTTTAATACTAGCAGTAATACAGTAACGAAAGTTATCCTACATGTGTAACTCGTCTCTGAAGAATTTAAAGGGACAAATCATGAATGGGCTTTCTGACTGAAGACAGACATGAGGTGAATATGTTTACTGGCTTTTGCTATAATATTTATTCAGCGTAGATTTTTGTTCTGATGCTTAAATCCAGAAAAGATCTTCTCCTCTAGCTTTGTATGTGAGGCAAATTATTTTGAAGCTTTTAAGTAGCAAACGTAAAGATTTAAGCAAGTCTAACGTTCCTTTTTGGAACAATCTTAAAAGAAGATTGTTTGAAGTGAGAAATCCTATGGTTTGCCTTAAGCTTTTCAAGTTAATTTTAACATAAATCTATGCCTACACTGAAGAAACAAGTAGCCTGGAATGCAGAGTGGATCTAGTTATTATACTACAAACAAAAATGTCTCTTTATGTATAGTATAAAATATATCCTATCAGGGGAAACTTTATTGAGTGGAAGTCCTTTTTATTGATGCTCCTTTCTTTTGCAATTTTGCCCTCTGATCACAGAAAGAGCATAATTTTTCAAACTGTAAGATAGGTGTAATCTAGGAGCTTAGTAGGTGAGAGAATCCTCCCTGTGATTAGATTTTAAGATTACATGTATAATAATGTCTGTTCTATGATGACGGGTTAAATGTGTGAGCAGGACTAATAGAATCATAGAATGGTTTGGGACAGAAGAGACCTAAAAGATTATCTACTTCCAGCGCTCCCTGCCATAGGTAGACACGCCTCCTACTAGACCAAGCTGCTCAAATTCCTATTTAACCTGACATTAAACACTTGCAGGGAAGGAGTACCCACAACTTCTCTGGGCAGCCTCTTCTAGTGCCTAACCACCTAGTGAAGAATTTCTTCCTTCTACCACCTAGTGAAGAATTTCTTCCTTCTATCTAATCTAAACCTGCCCTCTTTCAGTTTGATTGCATTCCTGGCCTCATTTTCTCACTACATGCCCTTGTAAAAAGTCCCTCTCCAACTTTCTTGTGGGCTCCCTTCAGCTGCTGGAAAGTTGCAATCAGGGCACCCCAAACCTTCTCTTTTTCAGGCTGAACAACCCTTGCTCTCTCAGCCTGTCTTCAGAGGAAAGGCTCCAGCCCTGTGATCATCTCTGTGGCCCTGCCCTGGAGGCTCTCAAGCAGTCCAAGTCTTTCCTGCTCTGGAGACCCTAAAGTCAGACACAGCAGAGGAGCAGAATCCCCTTCCTCTCCCTGCTGGCCACAGTGCTTTAGGCGCAGCACAGGATATGACTGGCTTCTGGGCTGGAAGCACGTTTGTAATGCTTCTTCAACTTTAAAACTATGAAGCTATTACATTTGCAATGCACATTACAAATAAAATAATCATTTTTACATGAGTATCTATCTTTTCTAATCTTATTTTAACATGAAGGGAAGTTGTATAGAGCCTTTAATAAGCTATCAGTTTTGTCACAATGATCCATATTCACATGCTATACATTACTTTTTAGAAACACAGGGGTTTTTTCTGAAGCATAAATCTAAAAGTAGAATCTTTTTTTAAACAGGTTTGTTTTCAAGGGCTCTTATGACACTGAGTTGTTAAACACTTATGTGTCAAGTAATGCAAGAGCTACACTTTTCTGTATGCTTCTATTTTGAAAACGATCCCCTCACGAAATTTCATTTAATTCTCATCTGTTTTTTTTTAAATTGGGAGAGCACTCTTGGTAGGGGTGGTTTCAGGTAGGACTGGGACATTACATTCATTGTTTTATTCCTTCACACCTGTTTGTGAAGGGCTAAGCAGGTAATACAAAAGAGAGGTAGTCCTCTTAAAAAGGTTAAACTTCCCACTCTCAACAACCTGATATGTCTAATGTACGAGGTATCCTCTTTAAAAAGGTTGTTAAACATGAGTTTTGTTTACATATAATGTCATGCAGTTATCAGCATAATCAAAAACTTATTTAATCCTTTTCTAATTCTAAAGTGATTAGCAAGGGCTGAGAAATCACCTTATCTCACTAAAACACAGGTACGAACACAGAGTAAATATTTTGGTAAACAATTATTCTGCCCTTGCATATTCAGCAGTGTGCTAAATTATGCATAATCTTGCATAAGTAATAAGTGAAGGTAGCTTAAATTCAGGGTTTTTTTACCTGACCTATTTCTTTCAGTGCTGTTAGCTTCTTAAATCATGTATGAGCTTTCCGTAAGGCTTCAATGAGTAGTTCTAGTGGAGAGACTTCAGTAATAAATTTCAGGAGAAGACAAGTTTTTTGACAGGCATAATGCAACACATACAGAGTTTGGAACTCACACTCTGGGAATTTAGAGCAATCCTTGCAAAGCAGCTTTTCCCTGTTACATTAATAGAGAAAATGAAGTATGAAAGTCCTCAGGAATTACTGCTAGGTGTAATTTAAATAATTTACCAGAAGACAGTTCAGCACATGCATAGAACAGGGGCATACAGAGTTTGCCATAAGCAGTTTATAAATAAACTATATTCTGCTGAAGTAAGTCAGGCATAAATTATAACTATTCCTTTTGTGGCTATACTCTGTTCCTCATTGTAATAGTTATTTAAAAAAAATCTGGGTTATGACCTTCTACTAGAAATCATAGGCTGTGCCTGCCTTGTACCTTGCTTATGAGCATGCTTATATTTAATAGTTTGGCTGCTATGAGATCAAAGTAAAATTACTACTGCTGTGGGAGAAAAAAAAAAAAAAGGAAAGTGCATTACATTTCTATAAACAGAATCTGGGTAGAATTTTGTAGTTCAGTGGAAAAAGGAGTGTTCTGTGCCAAAGACCATTAACTAGCATCTGACCATTTCATGAAACACTTATGCATTTTGTTAATGTATTATTCTATTTCTAGCCTCAAGTGCTGAAAGTTAAAATGACAGAACAACTTGAAAGTACCAATAGAAAATATGAAATTAAGATGCTAGGAGTATGGAGAGGGCAAAGAATGTTTAAAACACCCTTGAAGAAACTGGATGGCTCCTTCTTCTGCATAGGAGCTGCAAGCCTAATTGCTAGGGTCATTAAGGACTGTTACCATTTACCAAACAGAAATGTTTAAATTTATTTTGTCAGTGTTCAGAAATAAGAATCCAAGGTGAGAGGTCAATGATCCAGACAGGTTCATTGATTTTTGTATGCCAAATTAAAAATATATCAAATACATTTTATTCTGACATCTGTAAGTACTGCATAAAGAAATGAAAACATGAAGATGATTTAATGTTGTTTTCCCCTTTTCATATTATAAAAGTTTAGTCATCTCTGATTCCTGTAGAGCACACATTAACACATTCTGTCTCTGTTGTTATTAATTTTACTGTCTTGTTTTTGAATAATACAATTTTCTTAATTTACTCTTAATTAACTCCTCTTGTCCATTTAATTAAGAGCAAAACATTACAGCCACTGGAGCTCATAAACAGTCACATGCCAGAAAGATGGGCTTGCAGGTTTTTTGTAATTTTGAGAACAAAAACTAACATGCTTAACACTCAAAGAAAATTATTAAAGACATTTTCCTACAACAAAAATATGTAAGTTTCTGTCAGAATTTGGTATTTTTCTGAATGAGATTTACCAACTTGTGTTCATGAAGTCATGTATACAAATAGAAAATGTCTGATATTTTTGATTTGTATTGGCTAAAATGATATATATTTTGATTGTTTTAATTGTATGATATAAACAATTATCATAATATTAATACATGCCTAATAAAAGAAGTATATTTTAACTTATTTTTATATGTATACTATCACTTCAGTAATTGCCTTGATGAAATATATATAGGTATTAATAGAGCTACACCATGTATAATGTCTGTATAAATAATTCAAGCTTTCTTAACCTAACATTTGTCAGTGCACCCAAAACTCATGCTAGCATAAGAGTGAACATGGGAAATAGGCTAAAAATGCTCTTGCTTTTGCTTCTCTACTTCTAAAAATATTTGTGTAGAGGGTGTAGTGGAATCTGCGTGCTGTGTGAAATCCTGGCTGCCCATCTCAGGCTGCCTGGGGAGGTGAAGGGCTGTCTGTACTTCACCTCTCTCTATCTATCTCACAGTGGATAATTTGGCAAGTCCTCATTCTCAATGGCCCTGCTTCTGCAACATTTTAGGGTGGGTTGTGTGTCTTCCCACGAGTGGCACTGAAATGTGCTCCCATCTAGGTGCGCAAAGCATTACATGAGAGCAGTCAAGTGCCAAACCAGACCTCATCTCTCAGGCACTGCCTGGCACACTGGCCATATTCTTGAGATAAGACACTATTTTAACTGTTTCTTTCATAATTTTGTACTTATTGGTTGCTTGTTGTTGACTAAATATGGAATATGGACAGGGTTTTTAACAGATGTCATTTGGAATGGAAAATCCTCAGACGTGTTCTTGGTAAACAGAAAAGTATTTTCCATGTCCAGAACTGATATACATATGTGAAAATTCCAAATATTTAGATATCTCCCCTAACTATTCTTTAAATGTGCTGTAAATTTTGTTTTATTTTCTAAGAAAAAGATGACTCATTATCATTCTGGTTGAAGCAGTTGTGTTTCCTAGCGTAGAGCTTTTTCCATTATTAAACTGATCCCTTAGAAAATTAAGTAATGTTAACAAGAAATTTCCCCTTAATATGAAATAAATATAGGTTGTTGGAATGATAAAAACAGTTTAGTTCAAACAATTTAATTAACATCCTTACAAGGATTGCTGAAAATAAAGTGCAAAATAAAATAAAATCACTGTCATGATCCTGACCCTGTGTTGCAAATTAAAAACACAGTTAAGTGTCATAAATTTCAGCAGCTCAATTTGGGTTCACTTAACAGAATTATGACAAAAGCAAATGTTTTGTCACTTTCAGACTGTTGCCAGGAAAAATTGTAGTGCATAATTAATGATAATCCACTCTTTAATTTGTATATATAAAAGCACAGGAAGTTGCCACTGATAGTACAGAAATAATGTAATTTTCAGTGTTAAAGCGATAGAACTGTTTCATCTAAAACAACAAGTTAGAGGAAGGATAATGGAAGGTGTCAGAGGCACAATAAATAAGATTAGAGTGGACAAGAAGTGAAAAGTATTAACTGTATTGAAATTTTCAATTAGAAAGGCAAAGCAAATCCTTTATGAATCCACCTTCTTTTAAACAGTTTTGAATAAATGCTGTTGAATTGCCTGAATACTAGTGAGTGCAAAATCAAGCTATTCCAATGAAATTAATTATGGCTTTATGAAGTAACTCTAGACACTTAAGTAATTTTTAATAACAAAGATAGGGTTTGGTAAGATGTTGAACACCTGTGCTTGAACAGGCTAGTGATAATTGGCTGGTCCTTCCTAAGCAGATCTGAAATATCAGAGCATCAGTGAAAAATGACAAAATACATTATGTGCTGCATACTATGACTCACCCTACTTTCCCAGTTTCCTTATGCGGATGGCGTTTCTGGGTAATGCATCCTGCCAAACATGAGCACTACAGAAAACCCAACATGAGGGGTGAACGATTAGATGAAGACAGTTTTCATCAGTTCACTTCTGATATACTTGTAACATGAATTGACATTGAATTTTCTCAGTAATGAAGCAGGTTTATCCACATGAGCCTTCTAATTTTGTCCTTCTTTTACTTGCTTAGGAAATGTGACAATTGTTTCTTCTACCCAAGGACAATTTTATTTGTTCAGACATGAATACAGACTCAGCAAGCGTTAGGGACAGCGATTTTTAAAGTCATTGTGTAGCTGGAGATGCTAGGGATCCAACCACCATTTGAGTGGTTCTATCTGAGCAAAAAAGACACCTGCTTAGGTGTTTTACTACCAAACCCACATCACTCTGCAGTTAGATCTCTTACAATCATATGTGCAGAGTAGCACAGGTGTCAGTAAGTCAGCCTTATACCTTCCTATTAAAAGGGTTTTTTTTTTTCCTTTTTTATAAATTTTTGTTTAATTAATTTAATGGTTTGTAGTTTTGAAAATAGTTGCCAATTGCTGTGGGAAACATAGAGGAGTCCTTAAATAGAGCTATTTAGGGATATCTTTAATATAACTAATCAATGTGCATGCCACACTATTTCCAACTACTGAAAAGTTGTTCAGACTGCTGTCTTTATTAGGATCCTTTTTGCCTTCTTTAATGAATCCTCTGCTGTTTCTCAGATTCCCAGGATCCTACACAGGAGACATGAAATGCTGCTAAAGTTATTATTCCATACATCCAGAAAACTTTCTCTTCCAGCTGTGAAGAACCAATGTGTTAAACAGGTTATTCACAAGACTTGCTTTCCTGTAATAAACCTAAAAAGGGCAGCTGAAATAAACATGCTTTCTAAATACAATACTTAAGTCTAGATGGAATTTCAGAGTAATGTTTCATGCCTCTTGTCAACACACAAGGATAAAATGCTGTGTCAAAGACTCAGCACGGTAGAGAGATGAAAGCAAGAGCCAGTGCAGAATTTATAATTTACAGGGGCACTATGACTACATCCATGCTAATAAACTCAGTGTGTAAATGCTGCTGTTCTCCACAACAAGTTGACTGCTAGCTATGGCCTTTGGAAAGTCCAGCTTCTGCATGGCACCCATGGAGTCCTTGAGAAAGCACTCCTTGACATGAGTCATTTTCACAGCTTAGACAGCTGTGAGTCTTTTCCTAAAAGTATTCCAGAGACTGTTCCATTTACTGGCACAGATTAATAACCTATAGGGCTGCTCTCCCCATTTTTAACTTTGAAATGTATTCTGACATAGGAGGAATCAAATTACAGTTGTACCTCTGGTCTGTTCCTTCTCCTCACCTCACTCCTGCACCATGAACTATCCCAGACTGAAAATAAGGATGATGTGAAGAGGAACATCTTCAAACTTTCCTTCACCTCCAGGAACAGAGATAACCTACCAAACCCCTTCTACCTTTTATCTCTTAGCTGTCATTTTTAATGGCACACACCCCATTAGAATCACGAGCAATTAGCTCCATTGTGTGCCATACTTACACTCCCCAGTGTTTGTTCTCTTCCCAGGTGAACCCATATGTGAGTTGAACATTGACATCCACCTTTGACAGACAGATTCCACCATCCCTAAATGGATCCTCAGCATATCTGCTACACTATCACTAGCTTCCAAAAATGAATGTGTACAATTCTTATCCCAAAGCGATCGGATGCACGGTTAATTGTTCTTTTATCTGAGATTAATATAACATTCTTACCTGTTTCATATTTGGTAACTAAGGTATTGAAAAGTCTGGTAAACCCCTTCCCTGATTGCTGTCCATTCTGAATTTTGAAAGCAGAAAACAATGCTAAGAAATATGAAAACCAATAGCCTTCAAACCTCAAACTCGCTATGTTAAAACCTTTTAAATGTATAGGAAAAAATAAATGAGAATTTCATAACTAAGTGCATTCGCTTACCGGAGCCACTTCCACTTCTCTGTGAAATTGTAGGTGGAATGTGGAATGCTGAACCAACCAAAAGTAAAGATCGATATTTTAATTTACATAGGACATTTACATGGTGGGTGAGATAAATGGCTGGATATTTCCCTTTTCCTCTCACAGGAACCAACTCCAAGAGGTTGGAGTGTAAGCAATTAGTTTTAGTGTCACAGGTAATCTTAAAAGGTCTAACAATTTTAACTGTTACCTGTGCAGTCTTTTATCCTCAGCTATTCATCCCAGAATTTTAGCTAATTTTGGTTTAGTTGTTCATACATGAAACCACTTTTACATCATGGGATTCTAATCAGTTCTGAATGCATGCTGGTTTTGTGAGTATATTTTAGTAACTCTTTCAAATGTTTCTAATTTCTAATAGGAAATGGGGCTTTTTCCAATGCCATTTATTCTTCTCATAGCTTCTATGAAATTGCGTAGGTCTTGCAACGTTTCCTCATCAGGCTTAAAGACCCAGGCAATGTGTTTCCTCTGTGAGTGTGATTTATATGCTTTTGAGTGCAATAGAAATAAAAATTTACTACCAATGATAAAAAATTTTCTTTAAAAAAACCCACTGTAGTGACTGGTCTCTGCTACTGATGACTACACGTAATAAGAACATGGAATGGCCTTTGTTTAGAAGGCTTGGCACAAGTTTCTCCAAGGGAAGGGTACCCAAAATATGAACTCCTAAGTCTCAAGTACCATGTCTCCTCATGCACTTTTGATATGACATCTGTGTTTTTTTGGAATATCAGTCTTTTTTTTTTCTTCTGTAGAAGTCCAAAATATGTAGAGTCATTGCTGGATGGACTCCCTTTAGATTTATTCCTCCTTTTGAGTTTGCAAGACACATTAACCTTGCAGATTTTCCAGAGAAATAGCTCAGTATTAAAGTCCTCTGACTTTATGGATGTAGTTTACATTATTATTAAAAATATGTCTGAGTATGTCTAAGTATAGAGAAATAGGTTGCACACTAATGCAACCTTGTGCAACTGCCCTCTCCAGCAGACCATGGAGGATCTGTCTGCCCAGCACAGGTTTCAAACACTGCAGTCTGGCATAACTTTGGGGGAGTGCTGTCCATCCTTCCCTTGTGCTACTCCACATCCCTCCTCAGCACATCAAGAAGGTCTTGCCTGACATTTTGCACCATTTCAGTGTGAGCTTTCTGAAAACTAGGCAGCAGAGAGTCACCTATCTGCAGCAAACTCTCCAGCACAGCTTGCAAGATGCTTGAGCCCTGCAAGGTCCTTGGGGAAGAAAGGAGAAGGTGAACTCCTCCCACAGCTGGCCCCCAGGAGCTAAACAGCTCTCTGCAGACTCGCTAAATGTATCCCCACGCCCCTGCTTGCCAGCTGGTGCTGAACTGCTGAGCTATGCAGTGGGACCTGCTTTGGTACAATGAACTGGCTCAGGAGTCATCTGATCATAATTGAAGTTGTGAGGAAAGAGGGGAACAAGGGGAGAATGGAAGGAAGAGAAAAGCACGTGAATAAATATTCCGTAACACTTTGATAAGCCCAACCAAGAAATGTATTCTGTGATCGGTGTGTTAATGAAGCTCAGCTTCACAGAGGACAGCTGATGGCCACTATACATTCACTCACCAAGCTGTACTGTGCAGAACTGGGAAGCCATGGGATTGGAATGGCTGGTACACATGAATGTAAAAAGGGAGAGTAACTTGAAAATACAAAGAGGCTCAAACATTATTTTTCTTGTGCCTAGTCCAAGAGAAAATGTATGTAGGGTTTGTTTTTTTAATTACTTGCCTATGCGTGTGCATGTGTTCACACATTTGGATACATGTAACAGATTTTATCTTTCTAAAATAGAAAACACTTTCTTATTTTTTTAGAAATAGTGACATTGCAGGTAAAGATTTTACTTCTCCTACATTCAAATGGCACTGAGTTTCTGAAGTATATTTTAAAACACAATGTAGACAGAAAAGCAAGTCCATACCACTAATCCATCCATGTATAAGCATTAGGAATCAGGAGCCTTCATATAGTCCAGCTATTGTATAGCACCTTGCATAGCAAAGGTCTAAAATAGTTTGAAATGTCATGGTTAGTTTCTTGGGTTTTGAGGTGTCCATGACTTTTTCCCTCTCCACAGTCTTTTGTATTAAGCAATAGAATATGCTACTTCATAGAAGGGCATATTTAAAATACCAATTTCTTTCCACAGCTCCTTCCCACCTGACCTGCAAAATTTGGGGGTACAGGGCAGAATCCTGAAAAATGCTCAGCTGTTTGAGCTGGACTTTTGTTTGTGCTTTAGGAAAGGGCATATATGGTTGGCTCATTTCATGCCTAAGAGATTTTCTCTCTAGTGCAGGAGGGGGCAAAAAGGGCTCGGCCACTTTGAATACTCCTGTTTTCCTGAACTCTGTTGAGAATGAGTCTCCTAACAGCGCTGGTATAATTGTGATCACAGTGATAGGGGAAAATGAGCTCTTCAGTGTTGCTTTGACTCAGGTCCTCCCCAGTCAGCCTGCTGGTTCTTTACAGACATTGCCTCATGCCTCAGAGAGCACTGGATTTGCAGATTTTGCTCCTGAGTTTATCCCTGGAATTTAATTGAACCTTTCACTTTCATAATAAGAAAGATATTTGCTATACCTTAATCCAAAATCCATATTCTAAAGACTCAGTAAACTACCCTTTTTCCTTGGATATTCAGAAGGATTTTATTTCTTTCTGTGAATAATATCTCTCTTCAAAGTGGCTAATAGTTTCATCTGCTTTTATATTATCAGTAATAGCAGTGCTGCAAAGACACCATTTTTTGGCAATACAATTGAGAGGTTTACAGCAGTCATAGCTTTTAGGATCCCCATTTAACACAGCATTTAAGCACATATTTACAGCAAATGATCTGAAGCAGGAAAGCTGGGGCAAAATACTTCTGAGCTTTTTAAACAAGGAGACACAGACCTTTCTGGAGGACATCTACTGTTTTAAAGTTGTTTAGATACCGTTCTGGAATAATTTGTTCTACAGAACTCTTCTTTGGGGTCAGCTTTATGCTTTGACCATCACAAGGGTAGCCAGCTATGGATTACAGTCCTGAAGGAAATTGCACAAAGACCTGTACAGCTTTCTGTGATTTATTTCAAAGGCCACACCTCAGAGCTTGCTGCCCACCATTGTGCAGTTTTGCCTCACAAAAAAAAAAAAAGGGGAAAAAAAAGGTGTATTATTCAACAAAACAGAGCATTTAAAATGGAAGCTTGTGTAATCTCCATTCTCTTTCCCTGTGACTTCACAATCCCTTTTGTCCTTGCACTCTTCTGCCCCAGTTTTTTTTCATTTGGACCATGTTGCAAGTCTGAGGATGTTCTGTACTTACCTCCACTATTGGATGTACCAGATTAAAGGTCCAATAAATAACTTGATCTTTCTGGCAATCCACGGAATATTAAAGCAAAATATTGTATATCTGTCAAGACAGACAGATCTGGTAAGAAACCAAGTCTGTGTACATGCTCAAATATATGTATATGAAAAAAATCATAACGTAGCTAAAGATTGAGGAGCCTGGAGAATGAAGAGTAAGTGGAAAGTGATTAAATGGTAAGTGATATCTTAAAAGCATATGAACGATTTTAAAAGGATCCATGCAGAAAACAAAGACCTATTAGTTAAAAAAGGTAAATTGCAGATAGCACTACTCTAATATCAGTCCCACAATAGCCATCAGAGATGAACCAGTAATGTAATTTCTTTTAAATGGATGCTATTCTAGTCACACTTATCATCTGCAGAGAAATATTTCTAATATCTATATCAGATGATAAAACTATTTTTCATTTATTTTTGTACTAGATTTTTTCCCAAGATTCCCACCACATTTTCTTCTTCCTGCATGCCATTTTTTTGCCTCTATAACAAATATTGAATTTGTAAAGTTGTCTAATTTTGGTTTTTTATATATGACTCAAATGTTGATAGAAATTTAGAAATAGGAAGTATTTTCTTGCTTTAAAAATGAGATAAGCCTTTCTGAATTTCAGCCTATATGTAAACACAGATATAAATGTACTGTGCTCAATATATATTTATAGTGTATAATTTAGATCTATCTCAAGTAAATAGTTTTTAGTAATTTCTGCAGTAGTCAGTTCTCCTCACAACAGTTTAACAGGACAATCTGGTTTACTTATTTCTAAATGAAAAATAAAATCTAAATAATGTTCAGAAATGGATTTTTGCTGAGTTAATGAATGATGGATCATGGTGAAATAATGCAATAAGTACGTGCTGTTGCCTTTGGGGAATAAAGCAAAAGGGTTTTTCCCATTTTGTACATTAGAACCACTTTGTAGCTCAGACTTCATCTCCATTCACAGTGGTGTTTAACCCCACTGTCTGGTTATTATGCCTGTGGTATAAATACACCAAATGTTAGCATCATTGGAGAAGACATAAATGAAACCCAGCAATATTACTGATAGAGTCTGTACAAAGTTTGCTGCATAACCAGCTGAGAGGAGTCATTTCTGTTTTTCAGTCAGTAATTGGAGTGCAAGATGCACTATGTTTCAAGGCCTTGAAAGCTTGTTTTCAAATGAGACTAACAAGGTAAAATCATCTATTTTATCTGACTGAAGGTAGGGATGATTTGACTGTGATCTATGAATAACTGTGTAAGGAAGATATTTCTTCTCATAGAAGGTCCTGTAATCCAGTAGAATAAAGTGTAATGAGATTCCATGTTTGAAAACTCAGAGCTATGCACATTCAGACAAATATTACAAGAGAAAAGTCAATTTACATTGGAATAACTAAGCTAGAGATCTCTTGGATTCTTTATCACTGTGTAGGATACATGCCTTGCACTGAAAAAAAATGATAACAGCGCTTGCTTCCCGAGGGGTTTATTTTATGGTCTTGTGCCTATCTTCACAAAACAAGCCTTCCCCTTCTTACAGTGAAGCAGTTGGGCTCATTGAGGCAGAAGAACAATATAGTCAACCAGAGTTTTCACCAAAGAGATTTGGTATTTGTGTGTTTATTCGAAAGATGAATGCTGACAAGAAATTATTTTCCCTTAACTAGGTCTTCCCTGCTACTTAATGTATGATTGCAAGAATGGTAGAATCAACTAGAAAATTCTTTGGTATGCTGATATTCCTACTTCACTGTTAATTTTAATATCTGTGTTAATATGAGTAACTGCTCTTATTTAAATCAGCTATAAACCTTAACACTTGAGGTCTTTTCCTGTAGCATGCACAAAGATGTCAATTTCTGATTTACTGACTGCTCTTAAGGAAAATAAATTTCACAAATTAAATTCTGTGTTTTAGAAATCTATACAATTCTGTTTTTATGAATACATATAAATCCAAAAAAAGGGGCAAAAATTAACTTTAGTCAAGAAAATGTGTGCATTTCATTGCCATAAGTCATCTCAAAATGTTCTCTCTTCTTAATTTCTTTTTCAAATTAGAGTCTGTATTATTTAATTAGTCTTGTAAAACTTTTTAGAAGATAGGCATAAAGCATTCTATGTCAGGTAAAACTATAAACAGAAAGCAAATTAATGAAATATTGAAAATAGACATCAATCAGTAGCGTAAACTGGAATACTTTCTTCAATCAACTGTAGTTGAAGTATTCCATTTTTAGACACAAACAGCTATTTTGAGGTAATTTTTAAAAGATATTAAGGTAGGATGCTTTTCTCTGTAACTGGTATTATTACATTTTAGCTGAAGCATACCAATTAATTCTACAAGTCATTAGATTTTTTTTCAAATTAGTTATGGTAAATTCGTTTTTATTCCTTCAAAATCAAAGCGTATCCTATCCCATCTCCCTTGAGCTTTTTATCTTTAACAAAGTCCCAATCATATCCCACAAAAATAACTGTAGTGTTTCAGTTTTCAGTAATTGGATGGATAGAATAAATAAGTTCTTGGCTAGATAGCAGTATTTGCTTTAGATTCACAACATTTTTCTATAGTTTAGAGTACCATGAAACATCTGATCTGAATATGAAAGAAGTTATTTTATAGTGTTTAAAACATACTACATATCAGGTTCTGAGAGTTTACATTGATCTAATGCATTGAAAATGTAGAAAATTGTGTGCTGGAAGACCATTTATGGGATTTGACTGTTTTAGCACTTCTACTTACAGACTGTACTGATATCACATGCTTAAAAAACAGATATCTGTAAAACACCTTCTAAAACATAATTTAAATTTTCCATTAATAAAGCATTAAAAACTTTGAGTGTCTGCTAAAAAGTTGTAAGGAACGTACGTGACTGTATCTTCTAATAAAATGCAGCTTTCTCCCGATTCCCAAACCAGAATTTACTTACAATGCCATTTTAAAAAGTCTTACAGCCTTGAGAAATTATGAACATTGTTTCTCAGGCAACCCTACCAGTGTAGACTGCAGAACATGCTGACCAAGAGCATCATAAAAGATGTGAATTATTTGCAAGGGCAGAGAAGAACTCCAGATTTGCAGGACAAGAACTGGAGGTGCTCAGCTGGGGTTGTGGGAGGGAAGGTGACAAGGGAGGCTGCTCCCACACTGCCCTTTCTCCCTGAGTGGGTTGGACAGACTACAGACCTTTAGGACACTCAGGGAAAAGAAACAGACCCCTGCTTTCATATACTGAGCAGCCTCCATGCTCTTTCATTCTGTATAAGATTGAGACTATAGAAGAATACTGTACTCAGGAAGCATAGCTCCACTTACGCTTCTAGACATAGCAAGCCTCAGTAGATGTTGATATACACCACATGTACTCACAAACAGAAACACAGGCTGCCATTGACACCTAGTCAAGCAGCCTTTCCATCATTTATTCCAGTCACATTTTCAGAGTCACTGTCTTTTTAGTCCCATTTAAGCCAGTTTCTGAGCATCATTCATTAAAAATTTGGGTTGTCCCTTGCTGAAAAGCCATATAAGCTGCAAGCATATATGAATGTCAAAGGATCAAGTGGTATTTTTGTGGGTAGTTAAAAGTCTTTGGCCACAGTGAACTGTCATACTCCAGCTGAATAATTCCCTTCTGCTTATTCATTTTCATATTACATTCTCAAAAATAATTTTTGTATGTATTTAAATGTTAAATCTTTATACCTCTGTTGTGACTACTTCTGTGGCAGAATGGGAAAAAAGTAATTTTTGCTTGTTTTCTGTGAAAAAACTCGCAGAGCAGAAATCCTGTGAGATGTTTTATGCTTTTTGTTGGCTAAATACACATAGTCACCAATTGATTTATTTTTCTGTTTCTGAATTGATTTATTTTTCTGTTTCTGAACACTGATCACTCATAGAGTGCTGTAAAAATAATTAATAAAAAGAAGTGTTGTGTTCCCAGGTTTTGCTTTTGCTTTTCCTAATAACATTTTGTTTAATGGGTGTGTCAGATGCTCTTACAACAACATGAAATATTGAAAGAGAGATATTGAAAAATGTACCAGTCCACATTAAAGTTTTTGGGTTTTTTTTAACAGTTGCACATATTAATTTATCTGCAGCCCAGGCAATGAACAAAGATAAAGGCAAAGTTCTTTTCTATTTACCTGATGTTGGTGTGACCGAGTGCAATAGTTTTGCTACCTGACTGTTGAGGCAAAAAGCCTGTTAACATGACGCAATGCAAGTTCAGATGGAAAATATGAAGTAACTCCAGAGTGGTCTAAGTCTTCAGAAGCTCCAGACAAAGTCTGTGATGGTAGGACTTATAGCACAGGTAATCATTTAACTCTTGAAAACACCTAAGGCTCTCAGACCTATGATTGATCTGTCTTTAATACAGGCTGCATGACTAGCAGAAGAGGTGGCAATTTTATTCTGACAGGAAACGTTTCCCTGCAGAATTTTTAATTAGTGAATTAGAGACAGAATTTGTTCTACTTGCACCCTTTATAGAAAATAAAATGTAGAGTTTGGAATTCTGGTAATGGGATCTGCATTTACTTTTTTCACTCCTGCATCTGACTGCACACAGAAAACAATGTGTTTTCTTTTTGACATTTTAGGCATGTTAGTATTCCATCCAGAACTGCTGGGGTCTTATTAGGCAACATTCACTTTTTGTACTATTAGAATGTAGCATAACCCTGAGAAGTGTATTAAATAATGAAGTGCAATGGGAATTCATCTTCGTCAGCCCCTATAGTTTGTTTTGGGGCCAGCTGACGATCGGGGTGCATTTTGGTTAATTCCTACATAAGTATTTGTTAGTAAAATTTCAGCCTTCCTTTTTTCCATCTCTTGGTTTCAATGTGCTTTCATGTTATCAGATACTCACTGTTACTGAAGGGTAGTACACATATATTCTTTTTTCTTACTGATCTCTTAGATGTGCTTTGAAAAGGAAGAGCTGTCCATTGGAGACAGTCTGTGCTGATATACTGAAGTTGAGTTATGCCAGAGAGCATTCCTCAACACAGTGTTATTGCCTGTTCTTGCACCTAGCCACAGAGCAGGTTGTCCCATTGATCCCAGCCATGGAGAGGTAAATTGTTAGGATTTTACTGTCATATGTATTACTCTGCTATAAAGAGTGTAATTTACCTATTCAATTAACATAAGCCATGGTTGTAAGGGCTGCCATTTGATTTTCTAAACTGCATGGGCATTTCATAATCAACTTGTAAAAACTGGGCCATGATGCATTAGGAGCTATTAAGCCATCATTTACAAACACTTTGAAATAACACCGAGTTCCTTTATGCTTAAAAGAGGAAATAACTGATGTATTTCAGTTTGGTTGCATTTGATAAATTCATGCAGGGAAAGCCTAAAAGCACTGTTAATTAATCAAAATCAAACTAATGGAGCAAACACATTTGTGAATCAAGGGGGAGGGGAGATTTTTAATAGAGCTCAGGGGAGTCAGAGTCCCAACTTCCGCTGAATTTAAATGGGAATTTGATGCCTTGGGTGTTTCTAAAAACCTCAGCCTAAGCAACTGTTTGTGTCCATTCCCATCCTCATTTAGAAGAAGCTGTTGATGAAGTAACAGCTAATGTTTAATGGCATGTATTGTATTTATGCATTTAGCATGCTGTGTGTGTCATATGAACATTAAAAGCAAACAATTCCACTTTTCCTTACAGTTCCTTTAAAATAAAGAGATTTTTGGACACTAGTGTTTCAAATAGAATCAAAATTTTTCTAATCTTTCAATATAAATTTTATATCAAAATTAAAATTGACATTGAGCAAAGTCAATGGGGACAATAGTGTGGAGAACCAAAAAGAATTCTGTGTTTCCTGTGGAACCTTAAAAGAATGCTTCCACTGGTAATAAATATAAATTAACTTAATCTAATAAGGACTTTATTTCATTAAAATCAACAATTGACACTACTATTGGGAGATACAATATCTTTTGAATTAAAAAACCCTTAGTGAATCTATGTCTATGACATCGAAAGTTCCATCAGAAATAGAAACCATTCTAAAGTGTTGGTTTTTACAAACATGTAAACATGGTTCCCATTTAGAGCTGCCTTATTGATTTTTATTTTAAAAAACATTTTTGGACAGCATTTTTTTTTCAATAGTATCTGCCATGTTAATTTTTTTAACAAACATTTTGTTTTCCAGGTTTTTAAAAAATGGAAAAGTTCGTGGCTGCCAGTTTTATGACTGAAAACACACCTATTTTTTTCATACTTGTGTGGTTTTTGGTAGGGCTTGAAGGGGTCCTGCCAGACCTCCAGAGTTGCAGAGCAGTTATATTGCCCAGGTTACAGCTGAGTGAACTCCCTGCACCTGCTCCTCTGCTCATTCTGCAGCCCTAGCACACACTGAGAGAGGTACACACTTCTGAAATGCATCTACCTGCAGATATGGCAGCATTTCTAAATGAACAAAAAGATATTGCAGTGTCTTGTGAAGTCTTTGAAAGAAAAGAAAATAATCTGAACTGTTCACTGCTTCTTTTAAAACAACTGGAATAGGATGGGAGTGGCATTTTTCTGTTTCCTTTAAAAGCAATGGAAGTACTTCACCCAATAGTCTGAGGACTCCAGTTTTGTAGTGTGTGTTCCATGAAGTGCCTCACCCTTAGTTTCAGACAGTTTTCACCCTCTGAGACAATTTAGTATTTGTTGTGCAATGGGCAGCAAAAAATTGGCAGAACAAATTTTTCTTTTTTCTTAATTACTAATTTATTAATTTCATATAAGAAAGATTTGTCTAATAGATAAATATAAATGATGAAACGTAGTAAAGAGCACCTGAGCATATTTTCAGAATCATCACCACAGGGCATAATATCTTCCATTTTTAGCTATCTAAAATGAGAGAAGGTTTTGGAAGTCAAATATGACTTTGCTGGGTACCTTCCTTGATTCAAGCTCCTATCAAAGCCATGCAGGAGTCGCTCATTTTACATATGTTGTAGTAAGTATTTCTTAAGACATATTTGAAACTTATTTCTGAAAACCTCGAGTGATGCACAGGAGGAAAAAGGTTAAGACAGGTCAAGACGTTGATAAGTAATTTTAGTGAATTAGTACACACTGGGCTTACTTATTGACCATTTTAAAGATTATTAGAATGTGACAAACACAGGAACAGTGATACAATTTATTCACTTGTCTTTAATTGTGCTCTAAGAATAAAGCTATTGTTTTTCAACAATACTTTTGTATTTTAACACTAAATAGTAGTTTTAACACTACTATTTTTTTAAGACAGTAGCTTCCAGTAAAACTTTAGAAATGTTTTCCTAAACTATTATGCATGGGTATTTAAATTATGCTAATACAATATTTTTTGTTTGTCAGGATATGGTATATGACAAGCTTTCCTCTTTGTATTTTAGATTTTACATACACCTACTAAAGACTAAAACTAAAGGTTACACAAAAGAGCTGCCAGAACTTTCTAAGAGCTGTACACAAAAGTTGGAAAGTCACTTGTTTTGGATGAAAGGTACTAGCTAACAGGTTTTTAAGTCATTTGAAAGTAATTTTTTGAGAGCTGTAGGTGGTGTCCTTTTGGATATCACAGAACAAACAAGAAATATGCAGGATCATGTGCATAATATGTCCCAAAGTTATATGTGTACTACATTGTTATGCCTGCTGCTATGAAAATTTGTCCCTGAATCTCTGAACATTTGTGTTTGAAAATGTGAGTCCTGATAAATAAATTGTTCTAAGTGGAATACCAACTGTAGCTTTTCTCAGGCTATGTTGTAAACAAGTGTTTGTTAGTCAACTGAACCGTATCTACAATTCTTTTAGGAATGCTAACCAAGGGAACTTGGGATTGTTCATGAAATTGGCATTGTTTTTATGTTGTCATTTAACATATTAAAAAAGGTAACCACGTTCATATTATTGTCACTGGCTAATTTTTCTTTGGATGTAGGCCTGCACAGTCCTAAGTAAAATCAATGAGTGTTGAGTATCTAAATAGTTAAAGACAAAAAGGACAATTGGGTATTCCCAGTAGTGCCCTGCATCAAGTAATTTCAAATCCAGGACTGAGAGCCATATTCTATCTAAATACATCATGGATAGGAACCATCCATGTATAACATAAGGACAGCGAGACAAGAGGAAAATGATAGTTTAAGAAGTTTTTCTCTCAGCCTTCACACTTCTGTTCAATGTCAGAAGAAACTCAGATGAAATGTAAAAAGCTTGTGACATTTGAACAACAGGGGAGAGAAAAGGCTGGGAGGGGGCGAATGGAGACTGAGTGCTACAGTTTCACTCTGCTAGTTAACGTTCAATAAAACTTTCACAAACCACCACAAATCACTCTACACATTTCATCATTTGAAGCCTTTTTATTTCATGTTTTCTGAGCCCCTGAAGAGTCATTTTAATTCCTTTCTTGTGACGTTTTCCTTTGAGACCCAGAAGCAGAAGAGTAAACTTGAAACCCTATAACAAAAAAGCATGTTTGTATTCTTTTGGTTTTTAGAGGGAATTGGATTTAAAAAAAAAAAAAAAAAAAAAAAAAAAAAAAAAAAAGGAAAAAAAATATAAACAGCATTGTATCTGTAAAAGTTGCATGCCCAGAAAATAGCTGCCTGTACTTCAGCTACTAATTTTTTTTCTTTCTTTTATTTTGATAGTAACTTTGCAGACTTTTAGAGCACTACCTATGAAAGCCTGGCAGCTGAAATTGAGAGAGGTCTAGGTATCTTTTTTTAGAGATGCATCTTGGAAAAATCTTAGTATCTTTTGCTAATTAGTTCTTCCCTTCCCATCTTTTCCCTTCCCCAGTGGGATAGTGAAAGAGTGATCTATTGCCAGACTCCAACTACCTCTGACACACATTTCACTGACCATTTCCTTGCCATAGAAATGAAATTTCTACAGTCACATGGTTTTCTGTTTTGGCTTTATTTTGTGGCATGTTTTCCTGACTGAATTTTTTAATTGAAAAATCAAGGTGTTTCACTTCAGTTTAAAGGCCGGACTCTAAATGTGCAGTCCCAATCTCTTGAATAGCAGTTCATTGTTGTTTTCCATAGTATTTCACTCTGATATGATAGCTCTAGGCCAGACCACTTTTACTTTGATGAGTCAAGGTCTCCACCTGATTATATCACTCATCACTTTTGGGGAAAATACCTTGGGTTTTTTGTTTGGTTGAGTTTTTTTGAGCTAAGCAAGTTTAGGGTCACCGTGTAACTTAAGTTGTTGAAGCAATGTGTAGTCTGGGTACCCAGTATGGAAAATCAGAGACTCAGTAACAGCCATAAGACACAGACAAGATATATCTGTTTGTAAAGTCTATTCAACTGTGAATTTACTCAAAGCAAAGATTTTTAGACAGGTTAGATCCATCAAAGTAAAGTGTTCTAATTTAACAATGAAAAAAAATTTATCAAAGAAAAAACTAAATACAAATTTAATTTTGATATAGTGAAATCAAAATATTGGACTTTCAAAACTGAGGTTTGAAATAAGAATTGCAGAAATGCTGAGATTTCCTGCAGGAGAAAAAAATTTAGATCTCAATTAGTATCATCCTTATTGTTTAAATTTGCTAAGGATGTAATTATTCCTTGTACATTAGTGTTTTTTCTATTTTTGCCTAAATATTCATTCTTTGGTTTAAATTCTAGAAAGCTGGCTAAAAAGGGCTACATAGGCAAGTCTTAGAAACCCTCATTAATTAATAACTCTCTCCTTAGCTTTGATTTCAGCACATGGAATTGTGTTATGATACAGCATGCTGGCTAAGAAAAGGAACCTAACCTGTCATTTGAACTGTCCCAGGTGCTGTGAGGAGCATCTGCTTTTCTGTAAGGTAACTTATGTTTCCCATAGACAAAAGAACACTTTCATGAAGTTTTATTTTAGATCTTATGGTGCACTCCTGGCAGACATATAATGAATTCAGTAAGAATGTGCATATGGAGGAGAGGAAGAATTTGGCCAAAACCAGTTAATTTTATCACCCTTAATTGCAAGTCTCAGAGATGTGTTTGGCTTTGTTCCTCCTATTATTGTTAAACATTTCCTCAGTCTGGAAGACACAGATGCAAAAAAGTAACCAACATAATATTTACCATAGTTAGAAGATTTTCACCTAAAAATGGAAGAGGCTGAGCCTGGGTTTGTCTGAACAGACAGACTGAAACCCTCTAACAACATGGTCCTCTGAGAAGAGCATTTGAGTACCCAGCTGAGACCAGTTTGGTTATTGCACCCTCTTCTACCTTCTTAGAAACAGGGCTGCTAGGGAGCTCTGGAGTAGGGACAGGGAGAGGACATGAGGCTTGGTGGTGAGGGAGCTGACCTTTAAGACAATACTTGTTTTTTGTAGATTCTCCATTTTACTTTTTTTAAAAAAAATCAGTCAGATTATGCAATTTGTGAAGAAATCTCCAAACTGAAACTGAAAATCTGATGATGGATTTTAAAATGAATGTTCCTGTGTGAACCATCCAATGCTCTCACTTGTTTTCTCCTTGTCTTGCCTAACCTGTACTCTGACATTTGGGATACGCTGAGGTGTATGTTCAAACTGTAAGTTCATCATGAGCTCTTTTAAAAGAGAAAATTAACTCTTTCCCCCTTCATGAGAAGAGGATTTATGTGTTTAAATCAATGGCAAAGCTCAGATTATCATCCAGACTTTTAATAGGAGAGGGATAACCTGTCAGAGACACTTCAACTCTCTGGCTGCTGCTGGCAATAGGTGTCCTTACACTCATATACCCATTGCTGTAAATACAATGAGATTAGAATAACTGGTTTCTTTAACCTGAAGAAGGCCACAGTACCCTTCAGATACTTAATAATGAGAAAGTCAAAACCACTCTTCCATGGGCTAAGGTAAGAGATGAGATATTGCTGAAAAGGTTTTCAGGGAAACAGAACTAAAGTGTACAAAAATGTTACACAATCTGCACAAATTAATACTTAGGCAGGGACAAATAGCTGTCTAAGATGGTTCAGTCATAAAATACTTTGTCAGGGAATTATATGACCTCTAAAGGTCTCTCCTCTTTTAATCCTCTCCTTTTTCTCCAGCTCTATTCCTTTAGGTTCCTGTATTGGGCCTGTGAATGCCATATGCATTTTACCTCTTGTCACAAGAGTTCAGGGAATTCCTTTGCAACACGGTGTGGGGTATCTCAGTAAGGATAATTAGTCCAGACAAACTACTCTACTAATTTGCATATACAGCTTCCAAAACTGATGTCATGCTTTTTCTGAGGTCCTTGGATGCCATCCACTTTCCTTTGCATGTTGCATTTTCTTACCATTTAAACTTCCACGAGTTGCCAGCAGGTAATTGATGTTTCTCCATCCTTCCAAATTCCCTCCTTTACATTACATTACCTCTAATTTTGATCAATTGACTCTAAAGGATTATTAATAAGCATGACATATATTTAAAGGATTTTTAAAACTTAAAAAGCGGAGCAGTTATGTTAAAGAATATTAGCTAGATGAAATATTTTTTACACTTTTTTAAACTCATTGACAGATATTCAGCACACATAAAATCTCCATATATATACATACACACACACATATATATATAAAATGTATTAGAGAAGACATAATAAAGGCAAAATATAAAAACTTCTGAAGTGGTGATTCTCATTTAATTTGTGCCTTCATTTAAAAAAAAAGCATGGGGGAAGCCTATAGCACTTCTTATTTTCACGAACAATGCTATTTGTTTTGTGCTTTTTAGTTCAGGCTGGAGAAGTTGATTTACATAAGCTGATGGCACATGTGTGTATATACACTTAACAAGGCCATGTGCAAGCAAGCAGTTAAATTTACCTGCTAATTGTGAACTGACAGGGGTTACATACAGCGTGTAAGTCTAAAATTGCAGTATGAAAAAGCAGCTAGAGGCATGTTCTCATTCAATAAACATTCTCCTCTCCTGCATGGATGTTTCCGCGGGTTTTTAGCTTCTTGGATAAGTGTCACTGTTATAATCTTTTAATTAATATTGTGCTGCAGAGTGAAGGCATGAATGGATGCTACTGGCTGTTATTGCCATAGTGCCCAGAAGGATGCTACTGTTTTGCCAAAAATGTTCTGTCACTAATGTGAGGCCTGTTGACAGACTGTTGTTTATATGTGTCAACATGATGCCAAGTCGATTGTTTCACTACAGGAATCCTGGCTTGGCCCCAGTGGCTGTCTGAGGCTCTGTAGACAAAAAGATCCTTTTACAGTGGCAGCAAAAGTGAACAGCTTTTTGGACTTTTTATCTTGATCTCAGAGTAACTGTTCTGCCTTATAGATACTAAAAGAATTAATAATCAGGAAATTTTGGTACAGCTTGGTACATCATATTTTGTATTCCTGGACAGAGGAAGGAATTTTAATTTAAGTGGAGCTGTTAAGTGAATCTAATCTAATTATTGTACTAGATGTTTAATCATATTACTCAGAACCAAGCACAAAACATTGCAACATGTCTGAAAGTGTGTTTTAGTGCAAAAAGTAACATTTTTTTTAAATTGTTTTCTATTTAGGTAGAGCAAATAAGTAGATTCAGTGTGGGTGGAGAACTGCAGGGCAAATTTTCTTAATATGGACCTGGCCTTCTGCGGTCACTGGATTCCATGCTCAGACTCTGTTCTACACTTCTGGTTTGTGTAGCTCATGACAATTAAGAGGTTCCAATGGTGTAGAAAGAGGAAGCTGGTGCTTTCTATTTCCCCCAAAGAGTTGATGTATTTTTAATAACTCCATTTGTTTGCTTCAGAGGAAGAGAACTGATTATTGCTCAGTTTTAAAGCTTAATATTTATGTAAATATGTTAATTTAATGGGAGAAATTGTATCTGCTATTTAGAAAAGGTCATCTAAAGAGCAATCTTTACTATTTCCATCTTGATTCTTTCTCATTGGGCTATCTCAATTTCTCTTAAACTAGCATTACTACTGGAAAAGTGTGCAATTTCTTGCCCAAACCAGTGGGATGTTTGTTACAACTAGATTGCCAACTGTCACTTTTGGGCAGAATCCTTAAATACATGGTCCTGTCGTCTAGTCAGAAAAATGTCTCCAAACCTCACATGAAAATGCCAGAAAAATCCATCACAAGGATGTAGAAATTGTGTGAAAAATACCTCCAGCTTTTGATCATTCTGCCCAAGGCTCACCACATGGTATCCCAAATATCCTTTGGAGATGCAAATTCAGCGTAGTTGGTGCTATAAGTCAGTGATAATAATGAGAGTTCTGTTACTCAGAAATGTGATCAATCATATTTACATGTATCCCAGGCTGAACTACACTACTGGAGGAAAGACTGACAGTGTGAAGGACCAAGTCTTTCAGGTGGGCTTCAAAGTACCACCTAATAATCACATCAGGATCGCTGCTACTCTTGACAAATTGTCAGTGCCAGACCTGTATTTCTCCTCATAAAGGTCAAATTTTGAAATATGTGCTTCTGATAAAATATACTTTCTTTGTAACCTGCAGACACAATTCAACTACTTTGGTCTTTTGCCCCCGGTTTTTAGGGAGTAAAATATTTCTCCTTTAAATCCAATAAGCCTGGCATGTGTACATCTTTTCTAGCATATGCAAGAGGTATTTCTTAGAACCTTTTGCCATTTAGGCAAGTCACAAATCTTTTAGGTGTTTCACTACCCACTAGACCGTTTTCTACTTCCTGCCCCTGAATCCCACCAACAGCATTCCCTGTGGCTTGATATCCCTGCTATAATGGAGAACAGAAACTGAAAATGTACTGCATAGTATTGCTATGTAATAAATTGCTATCTGCTATGCAGATAAAGTCAAGGCTGATGATCTCATCTAAAATACCTGGCTCCAGAGATCTCCACTGTAGTTTTGGTACCAGCATAATTCTGGTTTTCTGCACCATATTTGGAGGCAGAAGAGTTATTCCAGTGAAGGATTCATCTGTCTTCAACATACCAAGGTTCAAGCAGAAGATGGGAGTTTTAGTGATAAATCCATACACAATAAGGCAGATTAACTGGTTTTACCTTTCATCCTCTCAGAATTTTGGTTACAGATATTTCGGTTGCAACCTATTTAGAACAGAGTGAAGGGGGCAATATATAGCCTTCATGTCCTTTGTATAACTTGATTAGTACCTTTTTTCTTTTTTTTTAGGGCTTCATTTTTCCTTTATTTAGATTTTTAAAAACCCAGAGCTTTGTTTTAAGGCTCTAAGAAGCCTTTAAGAAAATGAATCTCTCTTTTTTCTTTTTTTTCTACTTAAATTGTAGTTGCGGAATTCTAAATTATGTATCTGGTAGAGTGTATGTAGTGAGAAAAGAGCAAATGCCAAATGAAGCCAATGACAGTTTTAAAATTCATGAAAAATCCAAGCTAAAATGAGAAGCATGAACACTACAAATCATTACTTCCTTGCCTCACAGCCAGCTAATTCAAGAATCTGCATCAGTTTTATTTTGCCAGTTGTGTAATCTCACGCAGGCATTAAATTTTGGGACTTCAACTAGCTGGTGAGGAGTTCGGTTCTGGCCCACCCCACCTGTACACAGAACCTTCTTCTAAGAGGTAAGGAATAAAAGGATTTTTTCTTTTCCTAGGTCACTCCTGAGTCACTGTGGGAGACGGCACTTGCTTGTCTGCGCAGGCTGAAACGGGTCAGCCTTCTCTTGGCTCACCCCATTAGACAGAGATGTGGTCTCACAGGAACTGGAGATCTGTCATCTCATTTCCAGATGCATTGTAGGTAGATCAGATGGGTTTTCTAGCCTCTTTAGGGGATGAAAATATATGGATATCACATATCACCAAGTTTTTCTTCTCACCGTGACAATGTGACTTTTGCAGATAGCCTGCTGTTCCTAACACGTCTCAAAGAGGAGGTGTTTCAGTCTTCAGAGTGAGAAAGAGTTGCCTTTGACTCATCACTGGCTTTTGACAGTTTTGCTGAACTAGGGCCAATAGTTCCTTATTTTCTACTTGCTTAAAATCACAACATATCAAATTGCATTTGTGTGGATAACATGCTTTGGAATGCTTATTAGCAACAACTAAAATTTAATGGTGTAGTTAATTTAGTTAATGTTTAAAGTTATTTTCCAGTCATAGGATTTCTCTCTTAACCAATAGCAAGCAGTTCTGCTTAGCTAGGTAATTTTAGACTATTTATAGTTATTATTATTTTTTTATTATTTTTGTGCTAGACATCATATAGCTGCAAATAGGCACGCAGTGCACAGATATCATACCATCTAGGTAATCAGTCTTGCAAGGATTTCTTATTTAGTCAGACCCCTTTGTCCAAGTGTAGATGTTTAGCACATTAAGAAATCGCTTTTCTCAAACCACATGTTTGGCTCGATATTTTGAGATACATTTCAGACTGAGATTGCAATCTTTATCTTGAGCAAATAGAGATCTAATTAAAAATATATTAAGTTGTCTCTCAGCTAGCCTAGTTTAACCGATTTCTGAAAATCAACAGCTTTTCAGTTTCATATATCTTAATGGTGGTCTATTACCCTTGATTCATGCAGCTTCCACAGAAATTAATAGGAATTGCTTATACTGAAGAAATTAATTCATATCTCTTTTCCTCTGTGCTAGCATGATTTTACCAAAATGGAGCAGCTGAAATTAGTGAAATGCTGCAACTCCTCTATTTTTTTATTTTATTTAGACATTGAATTGAAGATTTTATTTGTAATTTCTATAGAGTTATTTTATAGCTCCCATTTCTCCCAAATGACTACAAGCAGGAACTAATGCAGACATTTGCATTTGCTGTAAGTTTTAAAGCTCCTAGTAGTAGCTCCTTTTCTCACTTCCCGATGGGAAGGACCCATGGATGTAAGTCACCTAACACAAACTGAGCAGAGTGGATGCATAACATGAGGTGGTTATGTAAATCCCTCTTTCACTACAATCTGGTCATGGCTAGAGACTGTAGTCTGGCTTCTCTTGTTAAGAGAAGAGTGCTCTAATATAAAGGTGGTTGAGCTGCCATTTACCCCTCAGTCTGTCACAACGCTAAGAGGGCACCTGTATCCAGAGTAAGTAACCTGGAGGACCATTTGCAGCTGAAATAAGTTACCCCAAGTAGGAGGGCCAGTTCTGCTCAGACCCTCACCTGAAGCTCTGTGGCAGCTTTAAAGCTTTACACAGGTGCTGCTGACCTGCATAAGACATTAAGTTGTTACATTTTTTTGGTGGGCCTTTTTGGGTATTTATTATTTTCTCACTTTGCTGCTTGTTTAGGTTATCAGAATGGAAAAATTATTCCTAGGAAGTTCTATGAATTACAGAAATCCTAGTAATTTTCTGTGACAAGGTATAATTCCTAAGTGTAATCCTGGAAGTAGATGCATGCTTTGAGAAACAAGGAAATAGTCCTGTACCTCAGCATTTCAGTGCTGTTGAGTAAGAATTTTCTTCTATGTGCTCCTTAAATGAAATATGCTTCACCTCAGAATACTGCTTGACAGATAAACATTTATTTGCAATAGTTCCAACAGCTCTGCATGTTGCCATTTTAACAATAACAATATTGGCATCAGGGCTTAGCTGGCAAGTGTGTTAATAGTGCAGAAATTAAAATAGGAAACATGCAGTTCTCAAACAGGTATGCGTGAGGACTCTATAAGGGCTTAAAAATATTTTGCACAAATATCTCAGGCACAGTTGAGACTGTTTTAATACTGCCTTTCCTATTTTTCCAGTATAGCAGTACAATTACTGCTATAATTGTGCATAAGTGGATTGTAGGGTTCTTTGGTTTACAGAGTAGAAGGGGCCAACAGCTGCTCTTTCTTACAACATTCATCATTCACATTAAAACACTCCCTAAAAAATGCATTTATTTGTCTACACATAAATGACTTGTTTTAAAACCTGCTATTTTTCCCTGCAGAAGCACTTCTGGAATCTAATATAAATGCTCACTAGCTTTTATTGTGTTTTCTTTTCCTCTTATAAAAATAATTTGCACAGTGGTTACACATGACTTTTTCTCATTTATTCTAAATCGAGCATGTATTTCATTCATTTTACCCATAGGTAAGGGCATACTTTCATTTTATTTAATAAATATTATCTGTATCTGGCATTTAGAAGTTTGGTAGTATTTAAATGCCATATTACAGTAAAGTGTTAAACAGGAGAAAGTTAAAAACATGTATTTGATATAATCCATCACCTATTTTAAGCAGAATCCAACCAGAAATTTCTCTGAGAGCATGGAATAAACATTGGTAGTACCCTGAGCCATCTTGCTGTGGAAAAGCCATCTGGCGCTTAAAAGCAAAGTTTATTTTAGGAATAAACTAGTAAACAGGAGAAGTCCTGAAGATTGATATTCTGAAGATGGTACAAGCAATTATAGTTCATTCAGAAGCTACAAATCCACCGTCCTGGCTCTGCAAATGTTGTAGAAAGCCACTAGAGCAGTGAAATGGAAAAGTGAAGCTTGAAAGATTCATCTCCCAAAGGAGAAGAATGAACTCAGGCCAAGTACAAGAAATAGGAGATGCCAATATATTTTGAATTATTCCTAATGGTTGTAGATCTTTAAAAAGTTAATTCAGCAGTCAAGAATATAGATGAGCTGGAATCCGAGTTGCATATCCAAACCTTGTTGCTGCTTCTTTTAGAAACCTCTGTGTAGCACATGAAATGCGCAGGGTAAAATGGTGATGTGAGGAGAGATTTTTTGAAATATGTCATATAGATCTTCCTCAGTGCAGTTGGAATATAATGGGTCTTTCTGGTAATTTTTCTTCATTTTTCAGGGTTTTTTCCCCTCTAAACATAATACAGTGAATGGAATCTGTACACACTTCTGGTGGAACAGTAAAAGCAGTAGAATTATGTTAGAATATATCCAGTGCTGTATGGCTGCAACTTGCCTTAGTCGTTAAAGGCAGTGAGTTCTTTCATCTATCCCTGAGGCAACATGACTGAGCATTTTGTTTTGGAAGGTTGCTTTTGTGTTTATTTTCAATTTGTATATTGCTATATGTGTTAAGAAATCAAGGTCACAGGAGTTAACCCTGTATTGAGTATGGAAGGCGAAACAGGTAATGAGCAACATTTTGCTCCTCCATACAGATCGATGGCAGGTTTGGGAGTGTTACTTTCATGAATCTCTGAAACTTCTAAACATACTTTTGTCCTTCAAAGCCCATTTCAAATAGGGAAGGGGGATACTGGGAACCTGGCAAATATAGACAGAGGTCCAACAATATTTTGAGCAGTTTGGAAACAAGTAACAAACAGCATGGTGGACATGGACCCATTCTGGCCTGTGGCTTTGCTGACAATTGGAAATGTAAGCAGTGGAGTTTGAGAGTCACAGGGGAGGGGAAGGGGCAGAGAGGGAGGAAGGGACAGGAAGGGAGAGAACAGCATGTAAGATATGAAAAGGGCTAGGCACAAAAGGAAGGGGATCGAAAGAGAGAGATGGAAGAATGCACACACACTAATATAGAGGGGGAAAAAAGCTGAAATAAGATTAAACAGTACATGAAGTCTTCTAACTTCTCCTTAGCGGCACCTTTTCTCCTGTATGAACAGCATTTAACAAGAATTAATACTGAAATCAATAGGGATTACTTGCAGAGTCAGGTACTACTCATTGTGACTAATGATGGCAGAATCAGGCCTTGATTTCTAAGATAAAAAGCAAGATGAATGTGAAAAGTGAAAATATATCACTTGGGCTATGCAGCAAGGGGATATTAGAAGTCCAGGTAGGCTGCACAATTCCAATCATCATCATATTCCTTATTAAATGACAGTCTGTGCTACGTTCCACTTTTACTTACTATTATTTTTGATGGTTGCAGGATGTCTGTGTATGTGCTTAGCCTTTCTAATAATATAAGGAAAGCTGAGGTGTCTCAAAATTTCTAAGTTGGTGAAAGTTGGTATCTTGAAAAAGACTTAAAACTTCAAAGTGTTAATTTGGGTTTTTGTGATTTTGGGTTTTTTAATCTTCTGTCAATGATACAGTCATACTTTTCCTAGCTGTATTGTCTGTGTCAGGATAACCCTGAAACAGCAAAAAAATACAACTAAATGATCAGTTCATTTTGTTCACTACTTATGAATAACTACAGAAATATTATCTGGGTTTTTGGCATGAAGATTTTCAGGTTTTTACCACAGTTCTCTGGACTTTGTTGCTGTATTGTTTTGTTATCTATTCAGTCATTGTGGTGGATGTAAATGCATTTGAAGAATTTTTTCTTATTTTATGCCTGAAATATTTCTAATGTCTCATATTCTGGCTTGACTTACACCAATTTCTCACCAAAAAAATTCCACCCAATGGAGTAACAATAATGCATGGCTTGCATGGTACACAGAACACACTGATATGCCTGCAGTTACCCATTAGTTTGTGCAATAGATGTGCTTTTGAAAAGATGCATCCCCACATGCTGCAATTTCAAGTGAAACTAAAGCAAAGACACTCTCTAGGTGTACAGCAGCTGGTCCATGGCACCACACTAAAACCAGCCCAATTTAACCACCACCCAAAAATGTGTATAACATGAATTCTGGATCCTCAGCCCCAGCTGTTTGGCTCTACAGGTCCACTCCCACTGTGCAGCTTTACTTGATGTGTATGGCAAGAAACAAAAGGGAGAAAATACTGAGAAACCTGCTGTTCCCAGCAACAGGATCAGTTTAACTTCAGAGAAGATTCATGGAAGATTTCTCTAGAATATAACAGAATATTATAATATCCAATAGAATTTCAGAAAGTCTGCTATCTTTGCTGCAGAATCCCTTAGGATGGTTCAAAAGCCTGTAGGAAGTATATAATTTTCTCAAATTATGTAAATTATTTCGGAGTAATTTCTATAGGAAATAACTAGTGGTATCCTTATTAAATCCTTCAGGACTTTTCCATAAGGGAGGGATTTCTGTACTTTGGAGATGAAGCTATAGCATTTTATTAACTCTGCAGAGTTTATGCACCTAATACTTAAGCAGATTAATAATGTGTGTGGCAGAGATCTTGGGGCAACTTCACAGGGCCAGTAAGAATAATAGTTAGCTGGTAATACAGCCACAGCATCGAGGCTTTAATTATAAGTCATTTATTACGCTAAAAGATACAAAGAGTGTTTGTAATTATAGTGGTTCTTAACCACAGTGACATTCTCATTTTATTGCTTTTGTACTATATTTAGGTTCTGGATAAAAACACGGTGGGAAAACATTGTAAATTGACCAGTTCAGAACTCAGATCTTCAACTGTTTATTATGTAATCCTTGAAATAATGTGAAAAACTTGCAAGAGTATTAAGAATGCAAATTATCTACTGGTATACACATTAAAATGTTTCATTATGTCCTTAGAAATTTATTTGTGTATTATTCTTGGGGGGGTCAAAAACAAGCCCTAAAACCCAGTCGCTTTCTTACTACCTGTTACATTGGCTCCCTAATGTCTAGTTATTTGGGGACATCTGCCTGAAAACTCCTTTTGTCTGCTTCCACAGGCAAACTGAAGTGTGCATTGGGTTTTAAACATTAGAATGGCTGTTCCACTTGGATGTGGCACCCGATAGCAGCATGAAATGTTGAGCAAGCACTGGATACTTAATACTTTTCATTTAATGAACTGTTTCTTTATTATTTTGCAAAGCCTGCATAAGACGTTTTCATGGTTTAAAAAGTGCCCTGCATCCTACTTCATAGGAAGGGGACCTCATTTAGATTAACCTGTGACTTCAACAGCAGGTGGTAGAAAGAACCAACTACTTCAATTACTGCTTTTGCGCATGACTTTCATGTGTTGCTAAGATTATCAGAGGAACCTGATTACATCCCCTTAGACACTATTGTTGGCACAATGATTAAGCTGTTATTTTTTCTTTTTTTTTTTTTTCTTCCCTTTCTTTTTTAGACTGGAAACCTAAAGAGCTTTTTGGCATGAAGCAAAAGCACTGTGTATAGAGATCAGTAAGATAGTGAGTATCATTGCCCCGTAGCTTATCTCCACATATACAGCTCCCTGGTGGATCCCTATGATAAACATTATTGGAACAATTAGCTGCTGCTGACATAGAATCCAGACACAATGGCAATGGCCAGCAGTACCGAGCCAAATTTCATGGAGCCAAAACCCATAAAAAAGCAACACCAAGCTACTCTCCCCATTCAACTGCTGTCATAAAACCCTCCCAGTGCTATGTTTGCATAGCTGGCTTCACCGATATGGCACCAAAATACAAAAGGAGAAGCTGCAGCACTTGTCTTTGTTTAGCTGAAATTACAAGTCATTGAATTAGTATGTCATCTTTATTGCGCTGTCATGCAGCGGAGGTGAGGAAGGCTCCTGGTAATGGATGGAAGAGTTTGATGGCCCAAAAGACAGGCTCACAGATGGCTGTCGATATAAAACAGTTTGCCCTTTTTTTTTTTTTTTTTTAAAGGGAGGGGGAAAAAAGGCTGAACAGAATGGGTCTCTCCTGATTTGAGTAGCTTTAAGTAACAATATTTATGTGAGGCTGATCTTGGAGGAGGAGTCTAGGGCTAGAAGGTGAACCAAGAGTTTGTCTTAAGATTAGGACTCAGAAGTGCATGCTAAGCCATTTAAAAAAATTTAAATATCAGTGAGACAGCATGACCTGAAAGGTGAAGCAGGAAAGGTCTTGCTCGGAGGAAGCTGTTGTGGCTACCCTTGCGCAGGGGAAGGTACCCTTGTGTGTTTCTGCAGCAGCAGCAAAATTCTCATCAGCAGAATCAATGGAGATGCAAAGCAAACTCAGGACAAGAAGAAATTATTTGTACATTTTAAGGAGCATTGTGATAATCTCTTTCCTTCTCTGTTCAAACAGAAGGCAGGAAAAAGACATTGCTGATCAAAGGTTGCTGTTGTGCCGACTTGTACGCAAACTCTCTCCTTGCTCTTGAAACACAAGGCCACTTCTTTCCTGGTGCATAATTGCATGCAATTTTCTCAAACTGATGTTACAGTCAAACTTAAAAGAGATTATTCACTGAAAGACCCTTTTTTAATTAGTCATTCTTGGTCTAGTTTTGTAAAAACAGTTTATTTTAGCCAGGTCAGTCTTTTCAAGAAACATGAAAAAAAGAATGTCCAAGCCCCTTGCTGAAGATGTCCAGCATCTTCATTACAAGGTTGCCAGTATCTTGAATTATAGACTGCTACTGTCTGCTCCTTCCCTTCCCCCCACCAATTTCCTTTCCACCTTTTAGCACTGTAGTCTGAGTGGTGGCAATCAGGGGTAGTCTGAGTGCTGTGATCTCTCACTGGTCAGGATTGTTTGACTGATTTGGGTAAAGCCTGTTCAGGGAAAAAGTACCACGGGAAAGAGCTACCAAAGACCAGTGGGGTGCTGTCCCACTTGAGTTCAGGCTTGGATATAAAAGAAGGGGTCCAAGAGCACTCTTACAACTTCCCCCTGCACCACATTTTGCTGTTTTCTGTTTGGACACTTTCTCCAAGATGAAAACCAATTGCATGTTATTTTTGTGCACCCCAAAGTAACATTATGGTGGTTCACAACCTCAGAAATGGTGATGTTCATCTAGTGGTGGTGATGGTGGCAGCATTTCTAGAAATTTCTAAAATTTCAGAGTGCTGCATTTCTGTAGCCTATGAAGGTGTGCATATGTAAGAGCTGGGCAGGAAGGAGACAGGCAATGCGCTGTGGAGGCATTTGAGGTACAGAATCATGACATGACAGGAAAACACATTCAGATAATAACTGCCTTCCATGGGGTCTGAACCCAGGAGAAAATAGTTTTTCTTCAAGTTACCCTAAATAAATCTTTATCTCTGGGATGGAAAAATGAGTAATTTGGAAACTACCTTGATACTTTATGATATTTGTGAATATTGTGTTTTGTACAACACTGCGGAAGTCAAAATTCATGACTGCATAAAGTATATTTAACTTCAGCCAAACACAAGGATTTTCAATTATTTGGTTTATCATGTTTCATTTTAAAGTTGCTTTTTTTCTTCCTTAGCGTGCAGTACACTCAGATTTCAGGGCATTTGCATGTGTGTTATTGAAATGCTATCACAGGTCACCTAATAGAATTTTTTTTTTTTTGCACTGTCCAACCAGACAAAATCTAAAACAATACATCAAGCAAATGAAGGAGGAGACTCTTGTTTTTAATTTTCTATTTTTTAAAACTTATTATGCAATTTAATGTATTTACCAAAAAGTACTCTGCATTAAGCAATCTGGAATTAAGACATATGGATGTCATCTATAAAAATTCCTCGGAGATATAGTCTTCTGTTCCAATTGAGAAATCCATCCAATATCAATGACCTTTCCATTTAGGGAATACTTAATGTGGTTAACTAGATATGATATACTTTGGGAATGCTTTTTATTGCATACATTTGAATTAAGGGATACACCTTGTAGGGAGAAAATGATGAAACAGCACTCTATTGAGGGTTAAAGATGAACGATGGCCTTTAAGACATTTGTTTTGGTTAAACACAAAGTAAGAGGCACTGTCATATTCAGGCCCACAGTGTTATTAAGGTATAAGAGATGAGGACTGAATTCAGCTTCACTTAAATCAATGGGAATTTTGCCTGCTATTGCTGCAGCTGAATTTGAATCATTATGGTTAAATGGGCTCTTTTTTAATCATAAAATGCTTTGAGTCATAACAATATGTATTAATCCTTCTCATTAATTCTCAGGGGCTTGTGTACCAGGACACTGTAGATAGTGTAGCCCCTTTGGAAAACAAAGAAAAGCTGAGTGCATTTTCAGAAAAGCTTTTAAATATTCTCAGGTCTTGTATTTGTTTTATTTGCTATTATAAACAGTGAGAAGGTATATTGCAGCTGTATCACAGAAGTTTTTGAGTTCTCTGAGTTTTATATTTCTTTTGTTCTTTTTGCTCTTTTTTATTTGCCTATAGCTTTGTGGGAATATTTGGAATATCACCTGTGGGACAGCTGAAGCAAACAAATAATTTTTCTGAGTGTCTGCCTTCTCATCAGTCAAATTTTAGTGTAATTAGATCTCTTTTGGTAGCTACCCATATCAATAAACAGAGATGCCTGGAGTTGTGAATGGGATGAATCTGTTTGCATATAGTTAACTGCCTCAATGCATTAGCTTTTCTGCATTCGTTCTTGCCTCCCCTCCAATTCTGACATCTTTTTCCTGCAGTATTAATATTACATTTCCTTTGTAGTTCTACTCTCTTCCCTCAGCTATGCTTTAATTCTCTTAAAACCTTTGCCCGTGACTTTGCTACCTGCCTTACTGGGGAGAAACACTCAGCTGGGACAGACTGTCAGTGATGTATGTAAACCCCTAATTTATGCCTCCTTTTAAGATAAACCCCAAATACATGGATTGGCACTAGATACCAATTAAAAACCTAAAAAAATACTGAATCCAGAAGTGACTTCCTGTTAGTGACTCAGTTTGCTACCAAGAAATGCCTCCTCCCAAACAATATTTCTGCTACCAAAATTGTACTGTCATCGTACTGCTGTTAGATTCAAACTTCTCTTTGAGCACTTTTTATCTCAATAAAAACTTATATTTTAAACATTAATGCTTATATTTATATGTGGCCCTAGGAAGTAATGGACTAGTCTAGGAAAACACCTTTTTCTTTTATTTGGTAGTGATATATGGATTTTCTTAACTAACTAATAGAATTAAAAAATTTAAAGTTCTAGTTACTTACATATAGTTGTATCATTCAATAAGATAACACAGACCTGATGTTTTCTGGATTTTGTTCATATAGCACACTTATATATTCACTTAACAGATCTTGTTTATATCAGCCAAAGTCTGACAGCCGTGTCCAGTATCCTGTGCTTCCTTTTTTTCATTTGCTGGATTTTATTATTAATGCTGAAACTACTCCTAAGAAAGCTTCTGAAATTATTTTCCTATTGGAATGCACTCTGAAATTTACTGTTTTTTTTTTTCCTTGAGATCAGCTAAAGACCAGTTTTTATGGGTTAGAAGATTTTACCTATTAAGACGACCTTGAATTTTATAAAGGATTTAGTTTTGATTCAATAATTTCTTTCATTATATATATTTTAGTGGCATTTAATGCTCAGATTTTACTGCTGTTCCGTACCCGTCATTCATCTGGAATTTTTCCAGGGCTTGCAATGCAGAGCACTATTTGTTCCAGTCTGGCTGCTTCTACCTGAAGGTGGTCATGCACTAGGGACTGATTCTGGGAGCACAGACACTTCTGCGCTGTATTTTTGAACTGGAGCCAGACACTTCCCTGCTAAATTCTGAACTTGGAGTTGGCAGTTCCAGGATATGGGGTTTTTATAGTGATGATGACATGATCCAACAAATTAGCTGTCTGATACATACCAGACTTAAAATATTTAGGTTTAATGCAGTATGCTTGGATTTCAGCCTAAACTTTGTGCCCATTTCCAGAACTGGGATCTGCCCTCAAGATTTATCACCCACTACAGCTATGTTAAGCTTCCATCACTAAGTTTGTTTGAAAGAACACCCACATTTTTTGTCAACTCTACATAGTTTCTGCCTGTATAATAGTGATGTATATATATATATATATATGTTTTTCCAGCTTTATTTACTTTTCCCTGTGTCTTTAAGAAAATGTTAGCAGAGCAAAGCTTACACCAAATCAGTCTATATCTTGCAGTATGTGAGCAGATGACATTGATGTCCAAGGATGCGATGGGGATCAGCTCACACACTTTTCAGCTGAGCATATGTGTAAAAACAAAAACAAACCTTACTTTTTTTCTTAGAAAGCACTACGTATTTCAGGCAGTTAGGCAGTAACAGATGTTGGAGACTCAGTAGGAAGCTAGATGTATGCTGGGATGTCACTCAACTCCCCTTAACAAGCTGCTGTGTTGGAGAACCAGTCTCCATATAGGCTCTGCTTAGTGTCTCAGAAATAAGATGACACTAAAATAACCAGCTTCCCATGAATATCAAGTCACTCTTTTAAAAAATATACTGCTTGGGGGCTGTGAGGAGAGCAAGAGGCGTGTGGATTTGTGTGTGTGTGTGTGTGTGTGTGTGTGTGTGTGTGTGTGTAAAACTTTGCCTGCAAAGGTATTGCATGAGAGAAAGACTTTGTTGTAATTTCAGTAATTTTAATTTTAGATAGTGGTACTATTATGTTTGTTATAGAAGTACTTTATAGAGAATTGTTATGAAATATGATCCCTCTGCACTTCTGATTGACATAGCTTCAGGTAACATGCTGTGCCATGTCAATAAAAATCTACCTAGCATTAAATAACTGCATTTGAAGATGGATATTCTCCATATTTGAGAAGGCAGCACAAGCATATTCATGCACTGTAAGACTAGACAAACACACACCACTGCGTTCTGATGCAGGAATAAAGCAGCAATTACAACAAAGTACTGTACCAATTACAGAAACTGCAAATATAATATTAAACTGGGCTGTATGACATGGTACAAGCCAGGCCAAAGAAAAGAGGCTGCATCTTATTGTCTATACAAAAGATGTTTTCATGGCTGGTATGGTAATGAGTAAGGTCATATCTGGCCACATCAAAGAACCCTGAAGAGTATAATTGACAGATATCTATCTAGCTTCAAGAGACCGAGAATGGTGACACTGGGGACTCAGAGACATCTGAGTACTGAGGGTCGTACAAGGACTTTGTCAGTTGAGAGAGATGCAGGACTCTGGAAATCCAAGAGAGGAATTTTATGATTTTCTTTCAGTGACTTCAATTGTTTGGACCTATCTCTGCCACTGGGGAGTCTGGGATAGGGGTTTTTGAACAGTTTAGCTTTGATTTGGCTGTGGTATTTTCTTGTTTTTCAAATAAACATCGATTTCTTGAAGACCCTTTTGGATCTTAAGGCTGTTTGGGGAAATATTTACTACAGTCTGGTCCTTGGGACAAGGGAAACAAACTTCTTACCTTAGGCAAAAGACAGAAGAGAGGGCTGACAGTACCTGACCCGGGGCGCTTTGTCACAGGTGCTGAAGGTGTCACCAAAAGACTGACTGAAGTCAGTGACAAGCAAGAGGATGGCTGGGGAACCACAAGGGATGACAAGATTAGGAATCTTGTGGTTAACAGTCACAGACCTCTTCCCTTAGTAATCACAAAGACATCAGCAGTCCTGGTGTGGGACGATGAGGAAAGACACGAAGATCTCGTTGGGATGAGAGAGATGCTTTTTTCTGCAAACCAATATAATCCCTGATGCAGACGGATAACTTGCAGAGCACAAATGATTTGTCCTTTCTGTACCCACCTCCCCCCGCCTCCACTTGCCAATATTTTAAGATATTTCCAAAAGTAATGGGGAGTGGGTGTTGGAGAGTTGTATTTGCTTTATAGTCAGCTTTACATATAACAAATGAGCATTCCATTTCTCCTGGGAAATAAGTAAATTGTATTGAAATTGAAACAGTGGCAGAAAAGGAGTAAGTGGTTTGACTTGAAGCACAGAGGGAGATTACAAGAGAACAGAGATTAAAATGCAGAAACCCTTACATCATGCCAGAGCTTTGTGCGCTGCACCTCCCTCTCTCACTGCCTGGAACTGATGCTTCTTTCTTCTGGGGCAAACCAAGCCGCTACTGGGAAAATGGAGCCTGTGAGCAAATCACAAAACATCACCGTAACATAGTTTTGAACCCAGAAGATGGATGTATTTGGGGTTGCGTTTGTTGGGCTTTTTGTTTGTTTGTTTTTGTATTGGTTATTTTTTGTTTGGGGGTTTTTGTGGGGTTTTTGTAGTTTTTTTGTTTGGGTTTTTTTGTTTGTTGTTTTGTTTTGTTTTGTTTTGTTTGATCTGTTTTATTTAAAATACTTATAATTGAATTTTATTAAATATTTTGCACTCTATGAAAAGAGTATTTTCCCAGAACTATGTCTGACTGCTCTATACAAAAAAAAATCCTCACCCAGTTTCCCTTTACTCACTACTCTCCTCCAGATTAATTGTAAATGACACACTGGATGAGTAACAAACTGATATGGAATGAATTGGTCACACAATTATTGTGCACTTATTCAGAAAATGTTTGTTCTAATTTATTATTGATTGAAATCCAGTGAATTCTTTTTCACTAGCTAATACTTTATTGTGCTCTATCAAGCTGCAGAATGTTCCATGCAATCACATTGATTAAAGAAATAAAAAAGATGTCAAAAGATTCTTGAACAAAATATTCCCGTTAGATCTGAGTAGGGAATTTAACTAATTTCTAGATAGCAGGTTTTATGGCTTTCAGAAGATAACTGTGTTTTTTAAATGTGGATGCCTTGAAAAGCTCTAACTGAAACACTTCATATTTTGTGAGGTGCCTTGTTTATGCAAGTAAAAACCAGAAAAATTATGGTTAAATGTACAGATTTTTGTTATTTTGGCATAGTAATATACATTTAATGTCATCAAACAAAACCTATAGTTGAAACTTTAAAAAGTGAGAATAATTCTATTAAGTTTTAATTTTTTTAACTGTAACACCTTTCCCAATTTTTGTACTTAACAAACTCACTGAATAATTAAGGATTTCAGTAAATGAGATAGATGGATTTAATCTAGAATTAAAATTTTAAAAAAACAGTAAAAAAATTACTAAAACCAACTAACTTCATGCATAAGCTTTGTAGTCTTGTAGACTCCCTGCAATGCCTTTTTCATTCAGATCTAAGTGCTAAACATTATTCTCAAAATGGCATCACTTTAAAATATAATGATATTGTGTGATAATGACTACTACAGGTGCAAATTACAGAACTCCAAAAAGTAAATGTAATCATCATGTTAGTTTTTGCTTTGTGAAGCCATTGAATGTCCCATTCATTCTTTTATTCTGAGCAAGTGTAAATAAAGTTCTTTATTTGCTTTCCCTGCAGCATTCAGAATTTTCTGCCAGTTTAATCTGTTCCCATCCACTAAGAGTCAGTTTCTTGCACGTCTTTTCACAGTCTTTATGTCCCTTTTTCATTGTGAAGCTGAATACCACCCTGTTTGTCCCCAGCTCCTGCACTGCAATGTTCTTTTCCTAGAAATGGTTGAGACTAAATACTCCCCCTGAGGATGTAAATTGATTTATGAAAAGAGATAGGAGCAAGAACCAACAGTGAAAATCCAAACACAGTAAACTACATATTATTACTATTAATATTACTATTATTTTACCACTTTTACTGTTATTTCCTGTCTTTGCACTTATGCCTACATTTACCTTGAGGTTTTTAGATAATGCTTCAGGCTTGATCTCATGTGCTCGCAACTAATTTATACTGTGGGAAAGTATACATTGTCATCCATGACCTCTGGGATTTTCAGAAAAATATCCCAAATGGGCACATCATTGCAGGTACAGGTAACATGAGCCAGCAGGTAAGCACAAAAGGCAGAACCTCCTGTAAATAAATAAACCTAACTATTAAATGATGTGAAAAATGGGAAAAGTGGGTCAACTGAGCGAGTTATTCAGTAGCTACAGGGAAAGCCTCTGACTCCAAGTAATGTCAATCATTGAACTGGAAGGCCATAAACCTTCTTGTGTTTCTGGCAGTTTGGAAATAGGTCTTAAGAACCAGCTCAGGGGTTTCTCATGCTCCTTCCCATTTCTGCTGAAGAACACTGTTCATCTTCTCTACCTCCTTGCACCCTCGGTACACAGGAGCCTTGTTCATCAGCATGGAAATTGAATCTGACTGTTTCATTGCCAAAGGGTCACCCATATTTTTAATATACTATTTGAGCAGTTATGCCTAAAAATTCAAGTGAAATTCTTCTTGCTTTTAGAAGTCCTTTGCACTTAGAAGTCCTTATGCATGATTTCTATTTTTTTTTCCTTTTTATAATAAAATGGAAACTGGGATGCAGCAAGCAGAGGATTGTGATTAATCCAGAAGAATTAATATTTCACTAGCACTTGAGAAAATTTAGCACCTTTCCAAAACTGTTTTGTGAGGAGTGGGTTTATTTGGGAAGAGCATGATAGAGAGCAACTCTTTTGCAAAAAACGACACATCAGAAACATACAGAGGTTTTCACACCTTGCAGAGGAAAGTTAGAAACCATTTGGTATCCAGAATGAAGATGAACTGCTCTTTTATTCTTTAGTCTTTTTATGTGGATGATAATTCCCTGCCACTTCCTTGCAAAGGATGAAGGTTTGAATAGCTGTACCATCATATTTTTCCACCTCTGGTTTTATTCTGAGTCTTAACTTTAAAGACAGAGGCTGGTTTATTCTGTAGAAATAAGTGGGAATGTTAGAAAAGGCTAAATATCATCATAAACCAAAACATTATGATACCAGAAACCCTTAGGAACAACACTAATGCTTTTAAATGAAGGTTTTATTTGTCTCTGAGCTGCAAAAGGAAGTCACTAATGAGATGTCATTTACATTCTAACACCTGTTAAATGGCACTTTTCTCTTTCCCCAAAGAGAGAGATGTTTATGAATGTTTGCAGCTTTCTGAGTGTATCTACAAGAATTATATTTTCATAATAAATGCTGTATATTTTTCCTGTATATACCTTGGTTACACTGGAACAGTATAGGGAAATATCAGGAGGGGGTTTTTTTTGTTTTATTAGATTTATATGTCATTTTTATATAAATCTAACAGGGAATGTCTAACTTACAAAGAAATTTCATTAATCAGGATTTAACACAATTGTGTATTTAGGATGTGATTTGCAGCAGTTACAGTGCAAGAACTGCATGTAATTATACCTCCATTTAAATGAAAATTAAAAGCTTGTGTTGTAGCAGGGTACATGTGTTGAATATATTGCTTTACAGAATAAGCCCTTCAAAGGAGAATACCTGAAAATGAAGTTTCAGTTGATTCTGTCAGGGAACTGCTGCATGCTGTGACTTTTAAAATTGGGACTTGCATTAAAACTGACCAGAGGGAAAGATGGGAAATTACGGGAAAGCAAATGATCTATAACAATACAAGTTGATATGCTTCTGTTAGATAAGCATAATGCAAGATTCTTTCAATCATTTCTAAAGTAGTTTGGTGTATAAATTAACTCATTCAGTTAATAAAAAAGGCAGAATCCACAGAGGCTTGTGCTGGAAATAAGTTCTGCAGAGGAATTGGAAGAAAGAATTAAATTAGTATTTGAATTAGAACTAGATCAGAATTAAGGAAGCGAATTTTAGGGAACCAACAACTTTAGCAGGTGCTCCTGTGGTCTGTCTCACACCTATTAAATATGGGATTCTCTTGGGGGTTTTTGCTTCCCAATTCCCATCCCAAAGCCTGCAGTGGGCACATCTGCTGCTTGTCTTCCAGTCTTGCCTCCTCAGGTACAAGGTGCAGCTGCATGACTTGTTGGAAATCTTGTGGGGAAAGGCGAGGCACAATGGCTCTGAGCACACCCTTGGCATGAGGTCCTCTCACAAAATCACAGAATATGCTGAGCTGGAAAGGACCAAAAGGATGATCAAACTCAACTCTTCAGTGAATGGCCCAAACAAGGATTAAACCCGGAAAACTGGCCTGAAACAGTGTTGTTTCATCATTTGTTTCCCTGTTCAGCTCAGAGGCAGTATGACCTTGGCACACAACACAGGGCAAAGGAAGAGGATAACACAACTGAAATGGCTGGTGCTATCATAAACTGAAGACATCCCATCTTGGTGGGATGTAGTGTCATTCTGGAAGCTGATGCCAGAGCCAACAGGAAAATTGGAAATAATGTTTGGATCTCTAAATCTCAATTAGGGGCTTTACGCATGAGGTGTTGTTATGATTCAGTTAGTGAGAGATGCCTCTGCCTGAATTAAGGTGCAAACAAGACCATATGCCAAAATCAATAATACAGATTTTATTTAACAGTAGTTGTGAGGTAGAGAGACAGAAAGAAATGGAGAGGGGAGAGGGAAGAAGAGAGAGAGAAAAAGAGAGAGAGAAGAAGATATCCACCATCTGTGAATCTTGTAGCATCCCATTGGTCCTTCCACCCTGGTGGGGGTCCTGGCTTCATTCTTCTGGGGGTACCAGTGGTATACAGCCCAGGTTCTGGGTAACCATGGGGTGGTCGCAGATGCCGTTTCCATAACTTGTGGTGATACGTGTTAAGTTGCTTCCTTTCCCACAGTTTGCCAACGTGGGATTTTTTGTCTGGATATGTTAACCAGGATGTGCTAATCAGATCGCGCCTCCACCAGGCCTGGAATTAGCACCTTCCTGTCAAAATTTCTCTCTTCTGTGCTTAACTCAAGTTCCCTCTGTGGTGGCTTATCTTATGGGAAGTTCCTTCTGTGGCCTTGGCAGTGTTCGAGACAGGCAACTGTGCCTTTAAGTCCTTGCAGGTGTAAAAACAGAAGACAGCACTGATATCTGTAGTGAACCATCAAAAACTGTGCTCTTCAACCAGAGAAATATGTGATTCAGCACAGACCCTGTGGGGAAAAGCCAGGGCACAAGCTACCAGTGGAACAGAACCGACAGAATATAATGAGCAAATTGTGTGTTGGGGGAGAATTAAACCCAAAGTTTTCTAAAACAGTTCCTTAAATTACAGGCTTAGGCATTTTAGCTTCTTTTCAGCTGCATAGTGCTGACATTTTAAATGTTGATGGTTCTGCAATGCTGTAAACATTATTTGTGTCAGTAGGTCCCAAGCAGTGGTTTGGGTTTTTCAAAAAGGGTTTAGTATCCATACGTCTATCACAGATGTTTCTTGGGATTCAGCATTCCTTGAGAAAGACCCACATAAGTTGACAATGTCTCTTTCAACATGCTAGATGTGTGACAAAAGAAAGCAGTGTTTGTAAGTTGAAGTCAAAGTAATGACAAGCCTTTGAATGAAGGTAAGAACAAGTCCTTGTGGGCTAAGTCTACTTAAGCTGGCTTTTGGATTTAACCTGAATGGATCAAATTTTTTTGAAAAGAAGAGTGACTGAGCCCTGTTTGAAAGCCAAAGAACATAAACCTAACAGCCCAAGTGCTCTGTAATTTCAGGAAGGAAAGAAATTTTTTCATGTATGACTTGATCTTTCTGAGAAATTATACAAAGTTTCAGCTCATGATCCATCTTCCCACCTATATTTCCCAGTTCTAACATTATTGCCTCTCTCCCCCTTAAACTACAGCCCATTTTCTATAATTCATGTTAGTCTCGGATGTTCTGCTCAAGGAGCAGAGAGATGGTTTTGTTTTAAATTTAAAGCAGCTTTAAATTTTCTTGTATGTTAAAGAGACTGGCTTCTTCTTGCTTACTTTATGTCTGGAAACATTATTTCAAAAAGTTTGCAGTCTGGAGAACATGGGCTTAATCAGATTGCTCTGTAATTATTCACCAGCTTTATTCACCCTGGATGATATATACCTTGCATGGTGCTAAAGGAAATAAGTATATTCATTTCCTATCCAGTTCCCACCTTGCATTATAAAAGCCAAATATCCATTCTGTAAATAGAGATGAATCAGCAATCCATATAATATCTATTCATCATACATATTTCACAAGGAGGATATTGTGGTGGCTGGAAAGTTCTTACAAAAATAATATGGAAATCCGGAACTTGATGTGGAGTGTCAGAGAGCTTCTTACTATTATTTACCTTATCAGCTTTTGCTTTCTGAAATCAATGGAAGGGCATCAAGTTCAGCTAATCCATATTTCTGAGTATGAAATTGAATTTATAGTCTGTAGTATGTTGACTACCGCTCGCATTTAAGGCATAATTGATTTTTATTGAAAAGCCAGCAGGCACATCAAAAATTTCCACAAACCACAAGGATGTTAAATTTTACCCTGTTTAGATAATAGTGTTGCTTTATTTATCCTTTAAAATGAAGCTTTTATATTTATATCAGAAAATGTTGTGGAAGTGTGACAGATGCCTTTTGAAACCATCAGTCCATAGTTCTGTTGAACTCTACAGTACAGAAATAAGCAACTTTGCTGCTTCTAAGGTAAATGACTATGGTTGGTTTGTTTTAAGAGTAAAAGAAATAATAAATCTGCTCAAAGAAACCATTTCATGTCATGTAGCAAAGTTATTTTTCTTCATTCCAATAAATAGCTTGTGTAATTACTTCTTTTCACTTCTCTTTCTGTTCTCTTTTTTCTTTTTCTTTTTCTTTTTCTTCTTTTTCTTTTTCTTTTTCTTTTTCTTTTTCTTTTTCTTTTTCTTTTTCTTTTTCTTTTTCTTTTTCTTTTTCTTTTTCCTTTTCTCTCTTTTTCTTTTTCTTTCTCTTTTTCTTTCTCTTTTTTCTCTTTTTCTTCTTTTTACCTCTTCCTCCTCTTCCTCTTCATCCTCCCCTCCTTCTCCTTCTCCTTCTTTCTCCTTCTCCTTCTCCTTCTCCTTCTCCTTCTCCTTCTCCTTCTCCTTCTCCTTCTCCTTCTCCTTCTCCTTCTCCTTTCCTTCTCCTTCTCCTTCTCCTTCTCCTTCTCCTTCTCCTTCTCCTTCTCCTTCTCCTTCTCCTTCTCCTTCTCCTTCTCCTTCTTCTCCTTCCATATTGGCCACTCTTTGCTTCTTCCTCACTCTTTAAAACCTAGAAATGCACTTTTCTATATGCCTTTAATTGGCATATAGCAATTAGATAGCAAACTAACTAATACGTGCTAAAATTTTTAGTTTCCAAAGCATTTACTTAATTTCCTTCAGGTACAAAGGTGTTCTTAATCTTAGACTAGATTTTAGAATGAACAAGTGCCTCATGACCATTTTTTTCCCCGCAAGCCAATTAAGCAATGAAACAGATTTTACTTTCATTCTCTTACTTGGGCTGTCTGGGTTATATGTGCATGTCCCTCCACATTACCTACTGCATTGCTTCACTGCATATCTGTTTTTCACAAGAATTCTTTGAACCAGTGGAAAAAACTCAGAGTTCCGCTGCATAGGAGACACATTGTGGTAAGTAATACAGCTGGAAACTTTGAAAAGCCAGGCAATGAGATATATATGTGTGACTCAAGAGCATGCAAATAAATTTATCAAAAGTACATAAATAAAAAACTTGAAGAGATTATACAGTTGCTACTCAGTATCAAGTAGTCAAAATATCAAGAAAAAAGGACCTACCTTTTGCAAAGGCAGGTATTTTCAAATATGTGTGCAACAGGTGCAGGCATAAATCCATTTAATAAAAAGCAAGATTTGTACCTGCTCCTCTATTCTATCACTTTCAAACTTCACCACAAATGGCAGACAGATATTCATACTTGCTTCTGTTTCTCCTTGTTGTCCATAGCATTTTTTACAAATTTGTGTCTTCTCTATTATGGGACTCTTACTGGAAGCATCTGTTTTCTTTCTGCCAGAAAAATGTAGTACAGGCCAGGTAACAGGAATTTTGGTTCTGAAAGCATCATTTTGTCCCTTACTGTGTACTTTTCTATTCATTCTTGCATGTGAACTCTGGCAACCCACTATTGTTTTAAGATTGATCACTTTAAAGACAACCACACCCCTTGTTATTTCGGCTGTGATGCTGTTTTAAGAGCCCTGTTTAAGGACTGAGATACAGCTACAGCAGAAGTCATACACAGAACAGAAAGACTGCAATGTGCTTAAAATTGAGAGCAAAGGGTGAGGAAAGAGACAGAAGGAGAACAGAATGAAGCTCAAAGAAAGATATTAAAATGGAGGGTTTAGGCACTTCTGCTTATGATACTAAAGGTTCCTTTTCAGGATACTTTCTAAGGGTACATTTGGGTGAATAGTTCAATGAAAACTGCTAAAGGAATGTAGACTATTGAAATTAAACTCCAGTTCATTGGCCTAGATAATTTTTACCTAATTTCAGATTTCCAAATAAAAGGGGCTTTATCTTATTCAAAGAGAGATGATTCTTTTTTTAAAGTATTGATCATGTTTGTTATTGTTATCCCTTTTTTCTCTACAGCTCTCCTGAAAGATATGGTTTCTAAGGACCTAAATGCATAAGCAAGATTGCATTTATTTGATTAAGAAAAGACAAAATCTTTATAATCACTATAAATTTTGACAAAACTTTAGAAATCTAGTAATTTAGAATTTTTGTCTCAAAAAAAGGCAGCAAAAGGAGTTTACCATATGTGTAGTATAAGGTCTGTGAGGAATGGAAGATGGGTTTGTCTGTCTATCTCTAATGCTACATCCTCTATATCTAAGAGTCTCATCTTTCAATTTCGCATACATATTTAGGAAAAGTATGCAAATTTACATGAAAATTCCCTGGAGTATTGCAAGGACAAATCTTGCCCATTAATGGACTCATAATGTCTATTCTCATATGAAAGATATAAAGCATATTGTTCACACGTACTGAAAAGGGAACAATTCCATTAGAAATACATGTAGTACACTGAAACTAAGCAGGGACTGCATTCATGTATGAACACAATGTAAATTTATCACTGTAACAATTTTGTATAAAAGGGAGTTTGTATTTGCATTCACATTCTCTGCAGAGCTATGAAAATTACTCATACAGTGAATTTGAGCCATAATTAGAGGAAATTTCTTGGGTTTAAAGAATTTTCTGGTTTTTAAGGACTAGATGTCTGTTGATAAAATTTTATCACATTGGTGAAGATGGGAGTGTACGAGTCTGTGGGAGAAAGACAGATAAAGGAGATTTAATGCTGAAACAAATGAGCCTTTCCTTCATCACATCTTTCCCTTATTTATCATCTCCCCCTTAGAACTTTTAATCATTAAAAGGATCATTCTTAAATGTTACCCTGCTTTCCTCTGTTGATTTTCCTGATACTTATAAAAACAATGCATCGGTTATTTTACTTTCTGGTTAGGAGCACATAGGTTTTGGTATGGATAATTAGGTGTATTTATCAATTAGAATAATTCAGATTTTAATTTGTCATTAAGGGAAGGCTGAACTGATATATTAAATCAGATTGCTGAAAAACATGATAAGTAGGAATTTCAGGTTTTTTAGCTTGTTTCTACTGTCCCATAGTACTGTCACTCTTTAAAAAAAACCCCAATACAAACAAACCTCCTTATTTGATTATTTTTCAGTGGTAAAATGTTGGGACTGAACAGATCTTTTTGCACCACTTAGGATATGCTGTTTATTCTTGGACATACACTTTGCCAGACAGACTATTTTCCTTTCCCCCAAACAACAGAAGGTGCAAACTTAACATGGGTTTTCAGCTATAAAGGAGGGTCTTTCTGTAAAAATAAATTTTGAATATTTTATCAGACACCATTTTTTTCAGAGCCACTTCAGCAATGCCTGCAGTTTGATCTGTGCAAGAACAGCTGAGTAGCCATTCAGAGACATGAATATGCTTAACAGAGGAAGTAAAAGGAGTCTCCAAAACTGCTAATGAATTACTATGAGTAAAAGCAAAATTTTTATTTGATGTAGCAGTTCTTTAGTAACATACTTCTGTAGTCCTCCAAAGCTCCTACGTTGTCTTAAATATTATTGACAGATATTATACAGATCTGCGTAGGAACACTGGCACTGCATCAGAGCTCAGTGTCCATCTCTGCAGCTTCAACACCCTTCAGTGGGAGTCAAACAAGACCTAGACCTACACTGACTTTTCAAGCTCAAAATCCTGAACAAAAAAAGAACAGTTTGGGGGTTTTCTGTCTTCTACTGTGATTTTATTTTCTCAGATAGTTTTAACCAATATTACCTCTGATTCAGATTCTACCAAACATTTATGTTCTGCCTCTTCTATTCTTCAAGGCTGAAAAAGATTCTACATTCTCTGGGACCTACACAGGAAGATGTATGATAATGTAAAATGGAAGCAACACCTCTGAGAGGAAGAGGCCAAGTTACATGTCATTTACATTGTTTAGAGATTCCTGTAGAATTGGAGTATATCTTGTGGATCTATGCTTTGTTGTGCACAATCTTTCTAGAGCCAGGATGCCTTGTATTGGGTTGCAGTCTTTTAGATTTACTTCTTCATAGCCAAGAGGAGCCCTATGCAAAAAACAGAATACAAAAAAAACCCCATATTTTTCAAGTAAGAAGTGTTTCCCACCAGATCAAACTTCAATGCAGCCACTAAAATGCACCTCTTAATTCATAAAGAATTAAAAAAAAAAAAGGAAATTACGATACAAGCAGCAAAAGTAAAACTTGAATGCTGGATAACATTTTAATTCTTCTCCCCATTTTAACTGCTTTACTTAAGACTTAAGATCACGAACGTACAATACTAAAAAGGTCCTTCAATAAATAGAAACAAATGAGCTTTTCCCTACCACGGAATTACTTAAAATCAGTCCTTCTTGTGAAGCTAATCCCCTGACAGATAAGACTGTGAATTCCCCCCCTCCCCTTCCTACACGCTCACAGATGGGTTGCAACAGAAAGATGACAAATGAGTTGTGTTTGGCTGGATTAATGGGTATTATCATGTTAATGGATGTTTATGGTGCAGTTTGGGAGGTTCATGTGGTTTTCAAAAAGTGTTGGTGTTCTGGGTAGCTGCAGCCTGTGCATGTGTGAGTCTGTGTATGCATTATTAGCCACCTTTTTATGCATATTGTACATTTTTGGTCTCCTTAATGGGTCACAGCTAAACTGAGTGTGGAAGTGTTGGCCTTATGCTCAGATCTTTCACCACGCCATCGAGCGTGACACGCAAAATGCAAGTGTCTGAGCCTTGTCTTACCACAGTCCCTGTGAATGCAGGTGCCTCATGATCCTGGGTCTACTTTGTTGCAATCAGTTTTAAAATCTGACATATTGATCAGGAGTTTAGCCTGAGTAACTACTGCACATCTATCAACTCTGGCTGCGAACGTCAGGTCAAATTTGTTGGCAAGGTGGTCTTACAGCCAAGCTGGGCAGCTCCTGCCACCCACACGAGCTGATGCTCGGGACCTCGTTTGGCAAGGACAGTATGTACTGCAGCAACAGGGCATGGGAATAAGGTGCCAAGTGGAGCAGACCCTCAGGCAAATGTCTCACCATAGACCACGATGCAGGAAATCTCCTGTTTAAGTAAAAAGATAAAATCACTCAGAAATAAATAAGCTTTTTATCTGGATTTTAGAAATTGGGGTGGGAGGCAGCATGGGGGGTGTAGTATATTGTGGCATGTATGTTGGGGTTTTTAGTTTGTTTGCTTGTTTTTGTTTTTGTTTTTGTTTTTGTTTTTTTTTTGTGAGCTGGTTGTGGGGTTTTTTTCTATTCAAAGTTTCTTATTCAGTGAAAAGATGAACCTTTAAAAATTCTTGTTTGTTCTCATTTTCTTCTGCCCACAAGGCTTGTTTTCCTCTTACTTTCAGGATATAGGCTTTAACTTGAAGTAATAGGCTTCTCTCATATGAAACATACACATATATATATATATATGTATGTATATGTATAAATAAAGGAATACATATGTCAGACACTTGTGTGTAAACTTCTGCTTAAAACCCTAAATGCTCATTTGAATGCTAAAATGCATCATTTGCATGCAATATTGACGGAGTTGTTCGCATAAACATACAGTTGTGTTGACACTCAATTTTCCTCTGAAAAGAACAGGTATTTAAAATCTGGAATTGCCGCGGAATACCCTGCAAAAAACAGTAGAACCTCTATCAATTAATACTTTTATTGATTTAGACTGTATTAAAAAAATTTTAAAGGACTGAGCTACAATAAGAATGCAGGAAATATACTGGTTCGTCTAATTCATAATATTTCTGAAGTTTTTTTTCTAAATTTTAGGAAGTCAGATTTTTCATTCAGAATACTATAATTTTGGAATGAAGACAGTGAAAATGATCTTCTGAAATCAGTACCAGAGGGGATTTTAATGTACTGAAATAATGCATGCCATTTATTTGGTATTCCTCCACCATCCAGTATAAAATAATTCCTTCATGTCTTTTCTTTCCTTAAAAATTCACCAAGCGTATGTGGACCTCACAGATGCAGCTTTAATTGAAAGTAATGTCAAAAACAGTGTTTTGATCTGTTTCCTTTCTTTTGACATTTTCTGGTTTTGGAATGTGTTGAGTCTGTACGACCATTCTCTGTTCAGAAATTCATCTGGAAATTTACATATTTTAAAGGCTTCTTGCTCTATAATACAGCTGAGCATAATAGTGCAAGCTACACAGAAATTGAGGTGTGAAAGAGAAATTTCCCAATTTCAGTCCTTAACTGAAATATAAAAACAATTCTTCACCATCTGGGATTTACTGTGCAAGTCTTTATTCTGGGTAGGCTTGCTAGAGGGATAAAGTTCATATGATCCAGCAATGGATAGTCTGTAGCTGGCTTTAAAAAATAATAACATTTAAAAAAATTGTACATTCATTAATATACAGCATTATCATTGAAATGCACAGAATTTTTGATACATTCAGAAGCACACTGGAATACATTACAACTGAGTGAAGCTCTAAATTTGTGAAATGCAATCAATTACATATTATTCTACAGGATGATAAAGTCTGTCTCCAACCAAGTAAGTAATGTTCCTGACATGGAAAGGTGTAAGTACCACAGGAAACAATACATATCAAGGATGCTCAGCATTTTTCTGGATTATGCCCCAAGCGAAAGAAAGACAAAAGAAAAATAAAGTAAGATAAACATTAATAAAGCTTGTCCTTTTTTTGTTTACTCCCTGTCTGAGCAAGTAGAATCAAGAAAGGTCTTAGTGTCTGAAAAAGGTTGTTAACTGTATATAATTCTTCTTCAAATTAATGATGAAACCACCTACTGTTAAAAATAAATTGAATCTAAAATCAGTGTACAGGTACTCTGTCATTTAAAGATAGGACTAATTCTGACAGTTCAGTACCAGATGCTGTGGCTGGGAGCAGCTTTCAGATTGTACTGGACTATATATTCTGCAATAAAACTGCAACAGCAGATATGTACAGTCACCAGATTATGTTGATGTTGTCCACTTTCATTACCCAAATTCATCCCTTGCTAGTTACAGAACTACAAAGGATGGGAAGAAGACAGGCTTACTTGCAACTGAAATCTCAAAATAGTCAGAACTGTGAAATTAAGCACTTCTAACAACAGCTACTTTGCGCAGTGCACCTATAAGGGATTACATGAACAATTTGAAACCTTTACCTTTAGGAGGAATAGAAGCCATATACAAAACTCCATAGAAACAACTTTAGCTAGAAGTACTAAGCATTAAAAAAAGAATTAGTAGCATAAACCTCTGTACACAGTATCAATTTTCCATGTGCATGTGCTCTGGCAAATACAGGCACAGGGCTCATTCCTTCCTGCCTCTGAGTTCAGATGATGAAGGACATGTCCACGATACCTTGTGCTCAGATCCAAACTCTTAACACCCAGACACTGTAGGTGCAAGATTAATCCATAATGAGGGTGACAGGCTGGGGATCAGGAGTCCAAGGATATAACTTGCTCTCTGGCCCAGCAGCCTAAACTACAATACAGAAAGAGCCTTGATCTCTCTGATCCTGCTTCTCCCTTTGAACATACTGACAGCTATGCTTCCTTACTTCATTGGGCAGGGGTGTTGGGAAAAAGCTATTTCTTACCACGTGTCAGCCTACTTTGGGCTGACCAAGAATATTTAAAAATCTAGTTGAAATAAGTAATTGTTCGGATCAAAGAGCCCTGGGAGGCAGTGCAAAATATTAATGTTGTGATAGTTAATTAGGTGCTTTTCAAAATTGCAACTTTCAATTTTGTATTTTGCAGTAGTATTTTCACTACCATTAAATTTATGAGTTTAAGCATGCAAAGCAAAAAAAAATAATTTTTGAGGTAAGTATTCTGTTTAGTATACATTTTTTCCATCTCTGTTTGTGGGGGGTGGGGGGGGGGGAATAAACCTCCTTTTGTCCAAGCGAAATAATTTTCCCATTCACTAAATTGAAAATATCCATATTATTCATGGTATATACACAGCACAGTTCAAGGGAATCTCTCAGTAAGATGGTGAGTGCCAGATAAGATATTTTAAAAAGCATTATAGCACCTTTTGGCTCTTACTTTGAGACAAGTGCAACATCTTTGTTGATAGATTGGCTTTGTTTTCTGCGTGGAAAAGTTAAACCACTTCAGTGCACGGCATTTGTATGACTTTACTTACTTTCTTTTTTTAAAAAAAATAGAAACACAGTATTTTACTCCTGAGAAGTGTGTAAGTGGCTCAGCTCTGTCCAGTGACTCCTTTCTGATTGTTGTCACAATCTTGCTCCTTCTACATTACTAAGCTGCGATATCTTCTGCGAGCTCTTGAACAAAATCTCCTCTGGTTTGAGCCATGCCACTGTACACCCTATCCCACCACTGACGTGCTACAAGGAGCACGGCAAAGGCTGGAAGTCAGCATGGTCTGCATTGAGAAATAAAGGACCACAGAGGTTGGAATGGGTCTGGACTCCATGTGGGTTCTAGGCTGCAATGGGGCTCTGCAGAAGGACAGGGTCTGGCTTGGCACTTGTCCCATGCATCAGTGTTGTGCCAGGTGTGGAGCTGTGCTCCTAGGGACCAGGGCGACTTGTAATAAATTTATTTACTTTATTTACAAAGCAGCATATTTCAGACCAGCGAGCACTAACACTGAGTGGCATTGTGCACATGTACTGATAAACACATTGCATTCTTGCAATGCCTCTTTAGGAATGGTTTTCATGTGTAATCAGATGAGGCATATGTCACAAAGATGACAATGGAATCCCATGATGCCTTATATATGTTTTTAATAAAAAAGCAGTGTTTAATTTTGTTGCTGTTGTGAGTCTCAGAGTATGAGGTATTCTGTTTTTCCTGATAAATAGGCCATTCAGAATCTCTGCTTTACACAAGCTGCTGTGATTTTGAATGCAGCCACCCTACACTTTGGCTTTGCTAGTGGCTCGTCTTCCTACAGGTAGAGTTTGGCATCCTGAACCTCAGGAGCCCTTCTGCTCCACCTTGTGCCACGTGTATGTGTGTGTGTGCCTGCATGCACGCCTGGGTGTGTGAGAGAGAGGCACAATGCAATGAAAGGCAAAGACACTACTGTGATCTGTGGGGTGAGCAAACCAAGCAGGCTTTAAGGAAAGCACAGATTTCATCAACACACTCTCCACCCCCTCTGTTTTTCCAGACAAGTATTACTTTTCAATATTTTATTGTGCTAGCCATAGGAGAAATCTTGTAATAAAATCATATCACTGTTTCATCCAAGGCGAGTTTGGATGTTATCACAGTGATATACTTTGTCATAGATTTATTGTTAAGTTGTCACATAATGTAGTTGAATAGAGTTCTAACAATTGTACTCTAACAAAGTTTTAATACAAGATTGCGAAATTTTAACATGAAGTAGATTTCTGCAATGACAGACCATTATTACCCTCAAACTTTCAGTGACAAATTGTATGACTGAATGCAAAAATGCAATTTAACAGCATTTGTTATTATCTGTACAGCTTTCTTGTTGTCTTTTTATTATATGCATAATCTGAAAATAATATAAAACAGATATATGTCTGATCATGTAATGACCAATGGCATATTGTATCTTGCTTAATAAGCGGTTGTCCTCTTGTCTTATTTGGGAATATATAGTTTAACAAGATCCTTACCATCGTTTTCTTAACAGGGATAATAAACAGAACAATTCTGCATAAAAGCTCATATCAGCTTCTTTCATGCCTTTTCTTTTCAGAAGGCTGCCTAAGGGTTTAAGCAATTTAGTTGTCTGACCCGCATGCTTTCTCTGCAGTCTGCAGTTCTTTTGTTTAACATTAGTATGTGGGCAAACAGCACTCAGAGCTGTGCAGAGCTTATCAGCCTGTGCTCAGTTGACCAGAACCCCATTCTGTGTATCTAAGAGGGGCCACGTTTAATGCTTCACAGTAGGAGCATCTGCAGTTTCCAAAAATGACTTGTTTATCAGATAAACTCTGTCCTTGCACTGACACATAGTGGCTCTTCAATATCACACTCTCCTGTATAAGAACTGAGCAAAACAGGGTATGCACAATGAATAACAAGTGAAATTTATGCACATGGTGTGGTGACACAGGTACCCTGTAACACCGGGCAGTATCTTTGCATCAGCTTAGTAATTGCAGAAAGAAATTTACTCATTACATTCCAAAAACATTTTATTTACTCATTCTCAATACATTTCAAGCACATGTTCTGAAGTCAGCAAATGTTAATTAATTTGCTTATTTTGCTTGAAATTTAATTAGAAGTAGCATGAAGGGTCTGTCTTCTATGGCACAGGCAAAGAGACTCGGAGCTAAGCTGAGGTTTGTGATGTGCCCACAATCGTGGCAGCCTCTGACCAGCCAGTTAGGACCCTCACTTTTGAGTTTACTGTGTTACCAAAGTATGCCTTCACAGCCCTCTCTCTCCTTTCTCTACATGCTCTCTCCACTACACTGATTTTATAGATCCCTGGGCACTAAAACCATAAATATATTCTTTTAAGAATCATGAATTTTGTGTTTATATTAAAGGCCTCACTAAATATTTTAGATATTATAGAGGCTAGGATTTGGTTTAAAAATAAAATATTTATTAAAATGCCATCATTTAAGACAAGGTAAAAACAACAGCTTAGAGTTGATATTTGAGGCTCAAGATCCAGTGAGAATGAAATGCTGTGAGCTCTTTTCAGAGAAGTGCAGCCGGTCTCTCAAATTCTCCATCCAACTAAACAAAGGAAATCTTGTAAGATAAGTTGGTTTTGCAAGATTTCTGGACTTCTCTGGAGCTTTTTCTAAACATGTTGGTGGTATCTGACCAATCACAGAAAGGGTAGGTAGATGGAGTCAGAACAAGAGATTTGGATCCAAACCAATACCACCTCCCTGCAATTCAGGCAAGCCTGTATTCTAGAATGATACCCTTGACTAATTACAATTATTTTACTATGTGAAATTGATATTACACTGCAAATGGCAATAGCCCAGAAGGAGCCTGATAAAATGAACACCCTTGTCTGTACAATCAAGATTTTAGGTATAAATATGAGAACACAATAACTCTAGTAGCTGTTACACTCTCTAATACATACAATGGTTCAAAGCTGAAACAGTATGCTGGGAACAGAGGCTTATACCAGGCTTTCCCTTTCTCTCCCTTCCCCCCCTCATCAGCACATGCTGGCTGGTCAACTAGTCAGAGAAAAATTGTTAATGAGGGTTAAATGGAAGTTATCTATTAAATGTCATTCTAGGATCAAGACATTGGAGCTTTATTTTGAATGATGCCCATATTTTTTCTCTCCTTTATTTTTCCATCTTCTCCCTCCCCCACCTGAAAGAAAACATCCAGTGGATGCCTGGCAGCATCCTCTGATTGCTTGCTGTTTTCCTGACACTAAATCTACTGTGTCATATTCCTTGCATGGGCTGCAGATTTTGGCCTTTTCACCTGCTGTTTTGGTTGGCTTTAGATGCAAAGAGAAGAATATGAAAAGGAGAGGGGGAGGGAGGGAAGTTGGGAATGCTGGAGAAAAAAAAAAAGGCAAATGTTTTTAGCGCCTTCATCTAGACATGTGTCCCCTCACTCTGTGACATGGCTGCTCCAATGTTGCCATGGTGAGGATTTCTAATCATCCCTACACATGACAGGCTCCTATTTGTCTGCACTCCCTTGGGTGTAAATTTCTAGGCTTAAAAAAAAAAATCCATGTGAGCGTATCATCCGCCGTGCAGATGTTTCACTGCTTTAGAATATCAGGCAGCTGCTTGTGCCACCGTCGACAGCTAATTGGAGACTGCATCGCAGGAACAGAGGCGTAATTATGGCATAAATACACATCCTCTGGTGCATCATTGTATCTCTATTAACAGAAAATTTTAAACAGTGTTCAGAGTGTAATTAGTGTAGTTGATAAAGTTGTAAAACATGTAAATAAGGGAAATAGCAGGTACGTGGCCAATCCACTACCCAGCACTAGGGGATGCAGATTATTGCCTATTTAGAAATAATTAGCAAAGCTGCATTAGCAAAGCCTGTGTCCAACAGAAGCAATGCAAACATTTATTCTGGTAACAGCTCTTTCTGTGCTAGCCATGAAAATCTACTAATATTGGTAATTTAGCCCTCATTACAGAGGATAAAGCATGAAAAGAGCTCAGACATGAAATATGACAAGTAATATTAATTTTTATTCCAGAGGAAAGGATGCTTTCTCGGGTTGCATGCTGATTTCTCGGCAGGGTCTCAGTAGTGTGTGAGCGAGCTGGTGGCTGAGGATGCGGCTCTGGAGCTGGCTCCCTGCTGGAGGTATGCCCTGAGGTACCCGTGACAGGAGCTGATGAGGCATGCTGTGGTTAGTGCCCAGCCAAACCTTAGGTCACAGTTCAGAACGAGCACTCAGGCATTAAACTTCTCCCCTTATAGACTCGAGTCTTTAATTTTGTCCTCAGCCTCGCTCCTTGCCACCCCCAAATGATTTGGCCAAATCACCTGCTCGGCCCCCAGCTGTCCTTCCCAAAATGTGTAACACGCAGCTGTGCCAGGCAAACAGAGCTTTGAATCAGGGCATACTTACTCTTCAGGTTTGTCTTGTGCCCTGGATGAGAAATGATTGCTTCCCCCTCACTGTTTATGCTTTAGATTATGTTTCGTGAAGAACATTACCCTGTGACCATAAAAATAAATGCCAAAATTTTGGCTTTGCTATACAGATGTATTTTCTAATGAAGAAAAATGTGAAAGCCTGGCTGGCACAGGGGACATAGATCATTTTTTTTTAAAAACAAGAGGATGAGAAGGGCTGAATGTCCTAGAAATGGGAAAAAAACTGTTGTGGGTTTTTTTTTTTTTTACATCTCTGATTTCTTCTTCTTTTTTTTTTTTTCTTCCTACTGGATGTAGAAACAGAATGAATAAAAACTCCAGCTTATAGTGTCGGCTAAGTTCTGCTGCATCCTTAATAAGTGTGCACGTGTGTGTTTACAAGAGAGAGGAAAGGGGGAACAGGAGAATTCTGCTTGACAAGTGCCAGTGTTTCAAAAAGAAGTCTAAGAAAGATGTTATCTCTGGCTCAGGCAAATAAATTTCCCCACTTAGCCAGTGTTTCCTGAACATTTTCAGAATTCAGCTCTCACCACAGACTGCATAAAATCCTGCCAAATAAGGGCTGAATTTCATGTAATACAATACTTAAGAAAAAGAGAAAGAAGAGAGGGCAAATGTAGAGATGAAAAGAAGCTGGACAAGCTACTGTCTGAAGTATTAAAATGTAAAATAAGCTTTAGAGCTGTAGCAGGGGGAAAAGCCTTTTACGGCTCTAAAGAGAACACTGTGTATATTTTATCAGCTACAATGACGTGAAAATTGTGAAAATACTGAACTTGTTGATTGAAGAGGGTTTTTTTCCATGCTTTGGTGGAGGTTCAGTAATCATCCCAACACCCTATTTGGGTTAAAAAAACCAACAAAGCTAGAGAGGGAAGCTCAGTGAGTCTTTTGCCTGTTGTGGAGCAAAAAGCACACAAAAGCTCAGACAATAAGCACCTCATCTGCACTAATGTAAGCATCCCATCGAGTTCTAGCACACTGAATTTTTATAGCCTTAGCATATATTTTCCATGTTTAAGATTTATGTAGCTATATGCAGATGTGCATTCCTCTGGCACACAAGAAGTGGATGGTTTATGCATATATACACTTTATGGGTAAGCTGTTTGTATGTGACCAGGATGCCCTGTTATATGCTCTGATGCCACTCTGATCCTGAGGAGTTCATTGAGGTTTTTACCATGGATTTCACTGGAAGAAGAGCTGGTCCAGCTTCTGCTGCTTTTCATAATTCTAGCACTGTGTGGCTCTGTGTGAATCCTGCAGCATATTTGTAGGGCTGTATGCTCACAGAGATGATGTTGCAGTGTTCGTGTGTAACTGTGTGCATATGGGAACTACTGTGAATGTTTGGATATATGTGTGTGTATCTGCATGTGATTATAAATGTTTAATAGTAATAGATTTCATTGGTAAAGTGATGGATCAGGAAAACGTGACAGTTTGCATGTCAACATCTATTCCTATATGTATAATGCATACATATATCGTGGGTATACACATTAGATAAAAGAGTAATTTTTAATTTATATGCTGAAATAATGTTACTTAAAATTTAGAAAAAAATCAAAACCTTTCCAATTCCCTGCTCCAACTTCACTCCCATTATTTATCACAGTGTATTGTTTGGATGCATTTTTCCAGTGTTTTGTTGGTTGTTTTTTTCTGAGCCCACTGGACTGCCTTCAGACATCTTTTATTTCCCATCCATTAGAAGAAGGAGAGAATTATCTCCTATATCAGGAAAAGCCATTTCTTTTCTCTCTTCCCTCTTTCCCTTCAAACTACATAAGTAAAATGCACATTGTTCAATGTTACTGCTGAATGAGTTACAGTATTGCAAGCAGATCAGAACAGTCTGGACAGTGGATGTATAGGGAGAGGTGTTTGGAGATGGACAGAGTTAGGTTTCTGTAGGTACAATATGCACAAGGGGGTCCTGAAATGGTTTTAGACAGATTATTAGTTCTTTACAGGGCAACAGAGCCATTGCTCATTCTTTGCCATATAAAATAACCTCTCAGGTCATCCATAACTGGAAGCAATTTCAATGCTGTTTTTTCCTCAGTTTAAATACATACATGTTAGTGTTTAATATTAATCAATATTTTGGTATTATAATACTTTGGTGGTCTTTATAATTGATGAGCAGCTACAATATCAGTTTGAAATAAAAACATATTAACCTATATATTCTGACCAAATCAGATTAAGGTCACACCTAATATGGTCCCTATGGTCAAAATTTACTCCTGTGTAAATCAGAGTAACTCCATTAGAGTCAATGTGAGTTTCTATCCATCACACTAGACTAGTAAGAAAAATAAGTGTTATCATATGTGGCATTTCTTTTGCACTGAGCAGTGTGTGCACCGTGACTGAAAGTTGTCTTTCTCCATTTCAGCTTTGTAGGAATGTGTCCCACAGCAAGTATGTGGGTTCTGACTGAAGAATAGCTGGGGTACCAATCTTGATGCACTGCTTGCTTTCTGCATAGTCAGGGAGACCTGGAGAGGTTAAATTAGGGATGCAAAGTAGGAGGAGTTGGTTTAAAAAAACCTCTTTGTACTGAATTAAAGTCAATTAATTAATTGGGTTAGGAGGAAACTAAAATCAGACTTGGCTCTGGAGGCTGAAAGAATTGGAACTTTGTAGATGCTGGGTAATTTCCCAAAGAATCACAATCACTTCATAGGTGTGAAGGCTACAACAGCATCAAACCAAAGCAACCAAAGCCCCCTGAGTTTGGAGATAAGTGATTTAAAGTGAAAAAACCACTATCAGAAGAGAGGGTAGGTGGGGAAACAGAAAAAAAAAAAAAAAAAAAAAAAAAAAAAAAAAAAAAAAAAAAAAAAAAAGAAAAAAGTAGTTGTGCCATTTTAGATCTCATAATAATTCACCTTTTGTTTTTTGCTCATTTATACAATTTCTGTGTTATAGGTGGGTAGGTATTGAAATTAAATGCTTTAACCATGTTGTATCTTAAAAATAAAGGGGATAATGAGCTGAAACTTATGATTAATTTTCCTTTGAAGTTATTTGACTTCTTCTCTCAGTCCTTTCCCTGCATCTATTTTCAAGGGGGTAAAGCACATCAGGGGAGGGAATGCGCAGCAGGAGCGGCTGCGGCTCACAGCAGCAAAGTTGCCATTAGCAAGCAGCGTAGCCTGGTAAGAACAGATCTGTGGAGTGAAATTGTTGATGCTGAAGACATGCCTTTCTGTAGTGTATGCCCTGAAAATTTTTTAATATGTGCTACTTCTCATCTGCTGTTGGAACCCACCATCCAGCAGGAGTAGGAACAGAAAGGTGTGTGTGCTGCCGGTGGAAAGCTGCATGGGCATTGTTAGACTTCTCCATGATGCAAGCTGAAATGCAGTAAGTGGAGAAGTTAGGAAATTCACTTCAGAAGCACATCCCTGCTCTGAAATAAAGTATTGGTGTGGATGTCCCCTATGCCTGGAAGTCTCTGCTGCTGTCAGCTCTAATATATTCCCTGTGCTTCAGCAAATGTAATCCTTTCCAGCCTCTGGATAATCTCTAGGAGTATGATTCCTTTGTCAACACCTTGTGTTTGGATACCCTGGTAAGGGTAGGTGAGCCACTGCAAAAGGTTTTGGAAGGAATTCAAACCATTCATGATCCCGAATAGATACATTTCTGTCTTGGTTTAACTTTGCTGTCCTAATAAGAAAATTAAGATAAATCAAGGAAAATGGCAGAAACAACAGCCATATTTTCCTGAAATATTATCAGAAAGAGCACTCTTCTATATCATTATGAGTATTTAAGGCAGCTCAACTACCACTGAACATGGGAAAACCAAGTTTTTTAAGAAACTAGTCCCAAATTCCTTTACGACAGAGAAGGCAGCTTTGTTCAGTATGGATAAGAGGCACACCACCAGAGAAAAAGAGGGCACTCAATTGTAGTAATAAGGTCAGTGGTTCAGTCACGCAGGGGCTCTACAGCATTTGTTACTGTTATTGTACTGGTATGTTCCTCCCACATTGACAGGTTTTCTTGCTAGCATAGGCAACATCAATATTAATTTTGTAAATGTTTATCTCATGTAATGTATATGATTAAGACTTGTTTGGATGTTCTGTGCTGATTAAACCGAGACCTTTCTATGCCAACAGCCCTGTGGCATTGAGTTACTGTGAGAAAAACAACGTGTGACAATGTTAGGGGAACACAGCTGAGCATACATACTTTGTCTAGTGCACTGGGTTTTCTTGAATTCTCTATATTTTTGTTGCCACTGATAGAGCCACATACAAAACCAGATTTGAATTATCAAATGTCAATAGTATATTTTCACTTACTGAGTCTGTAAGCGACATGCCATTTATGGCATCCTTGGAATAATGTCTATTTCTTTAACTTACACATTCTGTGAGGTGGTAGATGTTTCCCCCTTGTCTGGTAGCATTAAAATTGCACTTTTATACTCATGTGACAAATGCTGTGAAATGCTCACTTTTAGTCAAGTTTCACTTTATGGTGAAAATAGCTGATGGAATTCACAGGTTCCTCAAAATATTAGCTCTTAGGTGTCTTGGTAAATGAATACTGCACTTCTTGGACCAGGCTCACTCTTTGTAAAAGTGTTCATTGAAATTGATGAGAACTGACCTTGATTTCATGGCATAGTCATTACCCTCTGGTAATCTAGAGATGTGAAAGGAATTGGGAGGAAGGAAATGTTTCCCACTTTTATACATGTCACACAGCTGCAGCATACATGAATCAGTAGCCAAGAAAAACATTTTACTTCTTGCTTGCTGAAGTGGTATAAATTAATTTGTCTCACTCTTTTTCCAAACAAGTCATGAAGAGGCATGACCGTCAGCTACGATGAAGACCAGTTGTTCTCAGATGTTGTTAGTTTACACAAATGTTTTGCTGTTCAACTAAACCATTACCATAAAGTAATCCTTGTCATTTTTGAGCTTTTCTTTGGAGAGGAATGAGTTACTTCAGTTTGAAGAAAACAGTGCAATAGACACTGCATGAGACTGAAGGGGAATTTTTGAGTCTTACTCCTTAGTCTGGCTTTTGGTCTGGGTCTTAATTTATTTATCTGCAGGACTTTTACTACTCAGATATTTTAGTATTTGTCAAACATATTGAAACATTTAAGCATGAATGCAAAGTATGACTTCAAATTAATTTTTATTCTTAGTATTATTGCTATTATTGTTATTATTATTATTATTATTATTATTCAGGTTTCACAAAGTTAAGTGTGTCAGTTTTGGAGGGTTTTATTATCTTTTATGGATCATGTTTTTACAAGTAAATTCTTGCTTTTGGTTTCTGTTTCACTCTTTAGTTACAAATAGTACCAACTATCCTGCATTAACTATAACCTTTGGAAAAATAACCAATGAACTTATTCACCCCAACAGTTGCTGTACATGTCTGGTTTTTATTTACACCTGCCTGTTCTGTATAAACAGGCAATGTGTGTGTGCGTGCGTATTTTCAGCAAATGCACATTTTTATTTAGTGATGTGGAGAAACTACCCTGCACTGTGGGTCTATGGGTAAAGAAAGTAAAACCAGAGGACAGGTTTATAAATAAAACCACCGGTAATACCTCTAACACTTTTGAGTACTGTATGGGTAGGTATGAGTGCACTCTTTAATTTAAACTCCCCAAGTCTTTGATTTTTACTGGCTGTGAGAGCTCCTATGTGTCTGTCTGTCTATCTACCACTGTGTGCTGTCACTTGGGGCACTGAAGCTGACATTGGGATTACAGCTGGTGTTTTAAGGCCCATTGTAACAGAAACTGTAAGATCAGCAGAGTAAAATAACTATATCTCTTCAAACGGCTTTTCATGTTTACTGTTGAGGTTGTTTTCCTTGGAGAGTTTGTATTAAACTTTGCCTATAAAAAATTCAGACCTGCCTAATATTATTGCGGCTCTGCTTTCAGAAAAGCTGTGCTGTGACTGCTTGTGAAGCCAGGCTTGTAGCACCAGGCATTCTTTTTCTGATTCTGCATCTGTTCATGGCTTCATGTACTATCCAAAGAAAAAGCCTCTTATCAGCCACCAAAGGGCCTGGTATTAATTTGGCCATTACAACAGGTAGTCGCATAATATAGCAGAACTAATATAAGGGAACTTTTCACAGAAGCTGAAATTTTACTGTGTGTAAGGACAGGTGATTTAGGTTGGCTTGTGCCTATTAGAACAGGTTTCACTGTGACAGTAATCTAACCTCAATACAGTTCCTTTCATCTACAGGATCCCAGAGTGCTATGCAAACCTAGCAAATTGGTATGAAAAACTGTATGGTGAACACTCCATACATGCCTGGAGTGAAATGCAGCAGCTGTTCGACAGCATACAGTAATATTCCCAAAACCTTTAGAGAAGCAGTGATGAATGCTAAAAAAAATCAAAGACAGATTTTTTTTAAAAACTGGGTGTGTTAAAGTTATCTGCTAAAATACCTTTTTGACAGCTAAATCTCAGTAGGTGGGCCTGGCTTTCACAGGTGAAGAGGGCTGGCATCTACCCTGAAATCCGTAAGACCTGCAGGAAGAGCAGTATTTCAGGAAAAAAAGCAGGATCAGAGCATCCTGAAATTCTGATCTCTACACTGCTAATAACCTTTAATATGATATAATATTCTTCATAAGATAATTCAGATAACACATTCTGAAAGTTTTAACCTTTTTGTGAAGTTAACACGCTCTTTCATGCTTTTACGGAATTCTTATTAACACTGAAAGCAGCTTTGCCCCAGAAAATATAGGAGCTACAAAAATCCCCTTGGAACATGGTTTCACAGGGCTCCCACTTCAAGGAAAGGATGATAATGTGGAAGAAAAGCATATTTTTCTTCCCAGATCAAGTCACATTATGGAATAATAACACCACTTTCTTTGGTAGTTTGGTTTGATATTGAAAAAAGTGAAATGGTGCAAGGAAATAAAAGTCCATGTTTGTTGCCTGTCCTCACCAGAGCTGGTGATTCCTCTGACATGAGGGCTACACTGTGCATCCAACTTGCAGAATAGATGGGGCTGTTCTCTGCTCTTTCTAAGGGGTTTTAAACAAATGATCTCCAGTGTCCCAAAAAAAATGCCATAGCGACAGGTATACGTTATTTTATCTCTACTGTTAACATCCCAGTTTGAATGCTAGAGGGAAAGAAATTTTTCACTTTATCAGTTAGGCAGGGGAAGAAATTTAATAGGAGATCTGCTTTGTCTAAATTAAGGACTTCTACCAGTTACAGCATTTTCTATGTCTAACCTGCTTTTTCAAGACTCCCTAAAAGTGCCTAAAAGCTAAGTATTTTGGAAATAACATGTCAAGCTTTGATTTCCACTTAAAGCATTTTTGTCTAGTTAAATATTTCATCATTCTTTAAAAAACCCCTGTCATTTCTATTTCAGCCGAAGAAATTCATTCATCAGTTCAGCCCGAACCCAGGAGTAATTCTGTCTGCCCCAACTTAAAGGGAGAGCTGCACTCCCTCAGCCCCACTCCTAGAAGGAGATCTTGGCAAGATCCCACTGGTTTAGGTCTCAAAGAGTCTGAGCTGCTCACCTGCAAATGGGCGGCCATGCATGAAGGAGCAGAGCTCTGGTGTGCAGGGGGAGAAAGGGAATGTAGGGGACTGCTGGGAGCTATTCATCGCAAACTTTAGCTGTCTCTGCCTGACTAATGATAACTAAGGGACGGAGTCTAATCTGAAATGTGCACTGGTCTGTGTCTTGAGAAATACACTACCAGGAAGGAGTGCATTTATCAATATATTCTTTACCGTTCACCCTACATTTGGTCCATGTCCAGCTTACTTTGTGAAAATATCCAACTAATAAAGATCTGAATATAATTAGTCTGGAATTAGTGAAATAGTTGCAAAGCAAGGGGACCAGTTAATGGTCTGGTTTACTGATTTATCTTCCTACAAAACCAATTTTGAGCTCTTCTTATTAACAAAATGTTCACTTGTAATCAGTAATAACTAGTGCCAGCCGTACAGTAGTTGGGAGACTATTTTGCAGGAAAAAATAAGCTGTAAACATAAGAAATATTATATCACTTTGATGTAAATAAAATTTTCCCTTAATAATTGATTAGTAGATGATGACAGAAATACACCTTACACATTAAATATTATGACTGACATAGCAGTTAAGTTCACTTGTGTCAATACATCATATATCACTTAATTTTTCAGTCAGTGTCTTCAGAAAGAACTTTCTGTGTGCCAAAATAATTATTAATCCTCTTTGAAGAATTTTAGCACACTCTTTAATAGTAAAAGAAACTATCAAAGTACCATTACATGTATTTCTACATGTGTGTCTCAGTTTAGCTTTATGTAAAATTTCAGATATCTGACACTCATAGCACTGTAAAATATTTTGTCAGGGACACACTTTGGAAAACACTTTGTCACCCAGAAATTCCGCTGTAAATCTTGGAGAATATTAACACACAGGCTTTATTCTCAAGCCTGGGAGAGTGTCATCCTGACCTCTGTTTATTGCTATTAAACATGGAAGGTTTACTTTGAAGCATTCATTTAAGAAAGTGAGTTATTATTCCTTTGCTTGACCTTAGCCTATGGAGTATATATCATGAGGTTCCGTAAGATCATCATGCACAAAAAAATTGGTCTAGCAAAAGATAAATTTAAAAACAATCTTATAATATTACCAAAAAAATCAGGACTAATACTTGTATGCTTATTACCTGTCTGTTAAATAAGCATCTACATATGCTGAAAAAATAAGTATTTAAAACTTGCCATTTGGTATGTAGTAATCTCTAATATAAGTATCTTGAAACAAATCTTGTTGCTGAAGTTAACGTTATGTGAGATATTGCTTATATTTATTACTGGGAAAACATTATTTTGAAAAGCATATAAAAAAATAGTCTTCAAGCTGTTTCCTTAATGAACTGGAAATAGTAACCCTGTCAAATGTAATACAAAAATAGTGTTATAAGCCTATGGCATCTATTTATTACTGGAGAACAAAAGCCTTCATCCATTTCCTTTAGAGAATGACATTTTTGTAATTCGCTGCCCATTTCATTTGTTCTAAAAGGACTTCTTAGGTTGACAAATATCCCACAGAAATGGCTTCTGATGCTTGATAGGATAATGTGCAGCCCCTTAGGACAAGGGCAAAGGCAGCAAACTTATCATCCTTTAGTTTAGCTTAGTATGGGTCAGTAACAGCGCCAGGGGTGACAGAAGATGTTAAAGTGTGGGAAGCAAGAACTAAGAGCTGTAGGAGGGTAGTTTTTATAGTTTATCCTTTCTTTCACCATGACGCTGCAGAGACAGCTTGAATCACATTGTTGATTTGGTTCACTGCACGCCACACTAACTGCTCCAGTAGGAGGGAAAAAAACACTTATGGGTCATTTTCCCCAATAGTGTGTGACATTTCAGCACTTATCCTATAGGAGGAGGAAACACATGTTTAATATTTTAGCTTGAAGTTCGTATTTTAAAGATGCATTATCACACTTGGAGGTCTGGTGTGATAAATTTGAAGATTATTGCAGTATTACCAATGTGAAGATTTTGGAGGAGAAAGTGTTCTGCATGTTTAATTGTCCTCTACATTTTGTTCCAATTTTTTTTTTCTCCAGCAAGGCAGGGTAAGAATGAACATTTGACTCCTGTGGAGTGCATATTTAAAAACAACAAACTAAACTTTAAAACCATGATGATGGCTTTCATTTTTCAAGAGCTGAAATCCGTCTTGGAAGTGTCATTTTAGAAATGTGTTTAACCAAGTTAGGTCTTCCTCAGTGGTGGATGATTGCTTCTCAGTCATACATCTTGTAAACTTTGTGCTGATCTAGCGAGACATCCCACGCAATGATTTTCTGCTAAAGCCAATTGAAGTGACTGAACATAATGAGCAAAATCATGTCCCCTTTCTAAAACTTGCAGCTAGTCTTACACTAACTAGTCTGCTTACCCCGGCAAAATACTTTCCTGCTGTCACATTTCTTAGTCTCTATTAGGGACATTGAAATAATAAAAATCATAATTTTATTCCCCGATTAAAAGAAGAGTCTTCACAAACTATATCCAAATGCAATTATAGTCATGAGAAAAATCTCATACTCCTGTAAATCGATTCTGATTGCATTGGATGAGGTAGTATAAAGTGCCATGAACCCAAATGGCTTGAGTTCAAACCAGATTTTTTGCTCTGGTTTGCAGATGTTAGATGAAACCCTGTCTCAGCCAGTTTACTCACCAGGTCACATGTACTTGGCTAAAATGAAAAAAAAAAAAAAAAAAAAAAAAAAGAGAAAGAAAGGATGACTGTAACTAACCCTAACAAACATTTTACAAGCATTTTACACACCAACACCTTTGGAGCTTTTCTCCAGTACAGTTTTTTTCAGTTGCCTCTCTAGATTTCTTCAGAAATAACTTGAACCATAGGAGGATGCAGACTCCTGACAAAATATCTGGAGTTCCTCCTGGAGGGGTGGGACTTGAGGTGCTCTCTAATTAAATATAGTTCTGGTTTGTGAGTATCGGGAGTACCACTGATAGTGAGATGTAGGTTTCTAAATCACAAGCCAACTTCTGAAGATTTATATTAACTTTTATTTTTTAATGGCTTTTTGCTGAAGGAAAGTTTTGATAACACTGGCAGTGGAGTGGGGGGAACCTGATCTTTAATTTTTTTTCACAGAACTTCTGCTGTTGTGAAGCAAAATTGAGGCAACACTGTAACCCATGCAGCCATGGTTCAGACTATAGATTTGTGACTACTTTATACAATTGTAATAAACCTTTCATAAGAGCAACAAACCATTTTTATATTTCTACTGCAAGAAATATATTTCTTCAAAAGGTCTGCCAATAACCATTCTTTAAGCGCTACCCTTGAGTACAGCTTGCAAAGGCTCCTTGCCTGCACCAGACACACCCACTACATATTAATTACAGAAGCTGTCTTTGCTGCAGTACTGTTTCTGGTTGGATCAGACCTGTTTTACAAAGAAAGTGGAATAATTTGTTGGTGTAATGTATGATCTGAATTAATGTATTTTTAAGAATCAAATTATCCTGATGTGAGAGCCTCTAAAGGGACTGATATAGTGGAGAAGGACTGAAAGTTTTGACATGGTTTAATGAGCTGTATGCTAACTCCACCTGAGTAATTAACAGGCTTGACAGTCCTTTTGAACAGTGATATTCTCTGTAAGGATGCTTAATGCTCTAAGTATCAGCAGTGCAAAAGCCAAGACAGAGGCAGATTTGACTAGGGATTTTTTTGTCAAAGGAGTTTTGACTACATATTTTTTTCACTTTATGAATGATTAAGGCCAATACTTTCAGAAGCAGTAGCTATTTTTTCAGTAATTCTGAGTGTGCAGTTATATGCTGCTTTCTCACAAGTTGTAGAGATATCATCTTGCCATTCCTTAAATATGAAAATATGGATGCAGAGTGACCCCGTCTAACACAACCATGTGCAAACACTCTTCTGTGAGTAAAAGATAAATGATTCTGTGGCAAGCAATTTCAATACACTCTTTGCTGTAATTGTTAATATGTGCTAACATGCATATCATCTTATAAATCATTCTTTCAGAATTAAAAGAAATTGTTTTGTACCCAGAAACAATGAGATGATAATATGATTAAATGCAGAAGCCCAAGCACTATTAAATTTTTTTATCAAGCAAAGCAATACCCTGAAATTGCAGAGCACAAATAATGTGGGGAAATTGCAAGCATATTCTAAACTTGGACAGATCTTAAGAACAGACCAATGTCATATACCATATCCTTCAAAACTGCCCATCTTCCAGGTAGTGTAATCTTGACCAGTTCTTTTCTGTGCCAATGAAAGGGGAGGTGAGGAAAGGTGAAGCCTTTCAGCTGCATAAGATATAGACATGAACATTAAAAAGTGCCATTTATTTTTTTTCCTAGACTTTTACTTATTTGTCTCATTTTCCTTGATTTTTATAATCTGAAATACTTAAATAGTTGTATCATATAACATGTAAATCTGTACACGTTGATGGCTGTAAGTTTTCTGCTTAACAGATTTTACTCCTTACTATGCCTGTCACTGGTTTAAGCAATCTGTGTGTAATTGATTTCTTCAGTAAAACAGATAACATTTGCTTAAAGCTCCTCTGATGGCTTTACAGCCTCTACATTAGCAACAGCACTTCCATTTCCACTGGCATTCTGGCAAAATATAATTATTATATATCCATCACAGACAAAAAGGCAAAAAAAGTAGCAGACAGAGCCAGTGCTGCATTTTCCCTAAGTTCAGCACTGCCCAAGCATCAGATTGTTCAGCTCTTACTGTGGTCACACTAAATGGCTGCTAATGCTGTCTCTCTCCCTGGCCCCACGCCATATAGTTTTCTATTTACTGATTTAATATCAGAACCAATGATATTTGTGACTCAGAAATAAATAGGAATTTAATTGCCTTGCAGGTAAATTGATGTATTTTTAACTTCAGCAGAAACATCTCTCTAGCCATATATAAGGAAAACAGGACTTATTTTGTACAGTATAAAATAATGACTTTTACATTTTCTACTTCAGATAATTAAAGCAAAACAAAATATAAAACCATCCCTCAGGACATTTTTTTTTTTTTTTTTTGCCTGGAAAGAACATAAAAAAGGGAAAATAAGACAGATGCATGGAGGAACTTAATTGTAGCATACAGAGAACTCTCAAGGGACTGCAATGTGGCCTCTCTCTTCTTTTCTCCACAGTGTTCTGTGGATTGCAATTAAGCATCAGAGTACTGGACAGTGGATGTTTCCAACTGAGAAAGGAAAGGCTGCACACTTGAATTTTTAAGTGGTATTATTATTATTTCCAAGGCAATCACTACAGTTTTCTAAAACAATTAGCTTCCTCGCTTTAGCACACATGAAGAAGTAATGTGCCCAGTTTCCAAGGATCAGCAGACATGTTTAGGGGATTTCAGTGACAAGAGAGGACAGGTTGTAACAGACAGTGCACAAGCTGCATTCTCGTTGCTTGTAATGTACTAGATCTCAGAAAAGGAAAAAGTGGATTTTTCTCTCTCTCCCTTGGAAATCAGAAGTGAGAGAAGCCTTCCTGTCTGATCCTTTTTCTGACCCTAAGCAACAAACATATGAATGATGAGTGAAGATCATTCTCATCAGGCACAGAATAAAAAGATCTTGAAAAGTAATACTGTTCCATCTGAGCTGAATCAAGGAGAGGACAGAAATGCATGCTCAACTTGGGCATGCTCCTCATGGGTATAAATGATTTTCTGGATTGGTGCCAGAGTGTTCAACACCTTACAAGATCTGTCCTCAGGTGAATACCCAGAGGTGATCACCTGAAAATGAATTCTGCTGTATAGCCCACTACCAGCATCTTGGCCTGTTCCTGCTGCTGGGTGCCCCCAGCCAAGGTCTCCCCTGTCACCCTGGGTGTGTGCACACAGGGCAGTGCTCAAGGCAGGTAGGAGGTAGCTGTTCTCTGTGCGTATGCTGTGCCATAAATAAATATTTGCAGGTCAGGGAATATCCTGGAAAAATACCTTCACCTCTGCCCCTGCTTTCCCTTTGTTTTTTTTTTTTTGTTTTTTTTTTTTTTTTTTTAGTTTTTCATCTTGTATGTTTTAAATGAGAGAAAACTGCACTGAAAGCCCAAAAAGAGATTACTTACTGAATCCAAGATGTTAAGGGAGAGTGATGTTTCCAAGTAAGCTAAATAAATCAGATATGCAGAATGTTAAAACAAAACAAAAAAAAAAGGTGTGTTTCATACTGATGTGGCAAAACCAGAATTAAAATTTAGTTCCCAGATGAGATCTGACTCTTGCGTGTGTCTTGTAGATGCACTTTAAAGATGAGCTACATTCCATTTTCACAGAGCAAATATGGTCTGATAAAAGCACTGGAAAAAGTCACTGAGTCGGGAAGTGAAAGATAGAGCTAGTTCTGCACATAATATTTTAGGTTTTGTTTCTTGCTTAATTATTTATCTGTTCATTCACAAAACTATAGACAAAGATCTATAATTGTTAAAACATTAATACTTCTATTTTAAATAGTAAATTGTTGTCTTTCACTGAAAGATGGCTGATGTGGTTTGGTGTGATACAATTTTACATCCCAAATAGCTTCTCAGGGAAATGTTATAGGCTGGTTTGAAATGACAGTACTGAGGGTGTTTTTTTCCCCTTCAGCTTGCAGAAGGTGCTAAAACAGTGATCCTCAGCTGTGAGGATCTCAAAACCTCTTGCTCAGAATTAAGATTCATGGCAGTTTAGTGAGAGCAGAAAAGATCTCTGTGTGAGAGGCAGCTGATATTTTTCTCCCACCATAAATCTTGATTTCAAAACTCTGATTTCAGAAGTGGGAAAACTGAAGCCCAAAGAGCTTAAGGGGAAAACTTAAAAGCACTTATTTGGCCTAGATTCAACAGTGTTAAACTAGCTTAGATACTTGGGCACCTGAATACCACCAACTCTCAAAGACTTTCATATTACAAGCTCTGAAAAATTAGAATATGCAGATTTCATCATATTGCCCCTTTGGCAAGGAGGATTCAGGCTTCAAGTATGTGAGGGGGAGAAGATGGCCAAGATCTGATCTGAATGCGTCTATGTAACTAAAGATGCATTTAAAAACTGATTTAATTATATCTGTTAAAAAACCTGGCACATTCGCTCTTAATTCATCTTGCTTCTATTGATTTAGCTAGAAGCTGTAGTTTAGAGTGGAACCTGCTGTTTGGTCTGGAACTTGCCTGATTTCTCTCTGATTTTTAATAGATGGCAGAAATGGTGCCCCCTGGACCACTGTGGGGATTGCCCAAGGAGCCAGGCAAGGCTTCCCTCTGCCTCCTCCTTCTACCTGAAATGTAAGAGGTGCTGGACTTGCCATCCCTCTAGGGTTATGTCAGCAATCCTGAGACTGCAGCAGGCAATGTAGTGATTTTCTTTCTCTCCCGGAAAGGAAAGAAAATAGAGAGCATTTATTACAGACTTGACAAATCAGATGTCACTATTGCTGTTGCCAAAGCATGACCAAAATATATACTTATAAAAATAAAGGTATATCTACTGCTTGGAGGTTGCCAAGCCACACTGCAGAGTAATACAGTTACTTTAGATGGCATGTGGTCCTTGTTTTAGTTTGGCCCTGGCACGTGACACTCGTGTCATTCGTGTGCCACTGATGTGAGTGTCTTTACATGACACTCACTCCCCTGCCATAGGACTATCCAGAGGCAGCATCCCCAAATCAACAAAATGCTGCAGCTGGGAGCCCTCTGGGATAAAAATGTAGACAGGCCCTGTCTAACCTCTGTCACAGGTTTCTCAGCCTTGCTCTGCGTGTTTTCAAGGGTGTGAGTAGAAAGTGTGAATACCAGTGATCAGTTCTTGAGGATGGATTGTAGCCTATGTCGCCCAATGTAAACTAAGAATTGCCCACCTGTTTAGGGTGAGGACAGAATTGCAGTATGATATCCAAAAGTAAGCTGGTACTATGACTGCAGACACAGTTTTTACACTGCTTAAAGCAGTTTCATTCTCCCCATTAAAAGACTCCCTAGGCTGGAACAATCAGTGTGTACTTTAATCCACAGAGACAGTTTTGTAATGGATAGCTGCTATCATGTTTTTTACTCTTATCCATTAATGGCTTGCACAAATTAGAGCTGAGGAAAGACATTCTGTGTATGTTAACTTGCACCTGATTCTTACTGCTAAAGAAACACCTTTAATATCATTTGTGGAGCAAAGCTGTCTCACTGCCTCTGGCTCCCTGCACCAGCAAGGGCTGTCGCTTTCCTCCTCAAAGATGGGGAAAGAGGCCAAAGTAGACATGACAGCTTCTTTAAAGAACACTTCAAATATGTCTAAGGTCATATTCTCCATTTTGATGGAGTTTTCTTGATTTTTAAAAAAATCTGCTAATATTCCAAGGCTTCAGTATTTAATTGCTGATTTCTTTCATGAACCTATAATTGCTCCAGAAACAGACATTTAACCCCTTCATCCTCGCTGAGAGAGCCAAGAGCCTTCTTTTCTCAGGCCTAACTTTATTGGTCTGTGCAAAAGTCAAAAATGCAGATACTGATGTTCAAGCTCAGTTCTTCCAATGGGTCTGTACAGAATGAGCAATTGCTTATGGAGAACCAGGGCAGTAAATAAAAGTTCTGAAAGCCTGACCACTGTGTGGCTTATCTCTCTCTTGGAGTTACACTTCAGAGTTTCCATGAGATATCACATCTAGTAACATTTTGCCCTTCTCTACTAATTTTTAGGATAATCTCAGGTGTCTCTTCTCTCTTTCATGTCCTTCCTTTTCAGAAATTAAAAGAGAAAATGGAGAGCTATTTGTTGTTCTCATACCTAACTGGTAGGAAAAAATATATACCAGAATCATTAGGAAGAAATTTTATTTCTTTCAGTTTCTTAGAAGAGAAAAATATTCGGTACCTTTATCCTATTTAATTTTTAAATGTTGCAAGAAACTTTTTATTTGTTATGTGTTTCCCTGGGCAAACTCTGAGAAATGCCTGTAATACTAGAAAGAGTTCTTAAAGTTTTCCTGTCCTCCCTTGTATCACAAGTCTTATTACCATCACTCACTTTTCAATTCCTCTTACCTGTTCCATCACATTTTTACAAAGCAAGGACTGACATGTAATATGGGGGGTTTTTTTGGTGTCTCATCAAATTTGGCACTTAGCCTTCGTAAGAAAAGAATATTAATATTCAATAACAATGACACAAGTTTGAAGTTTGGCAGTTCATCAACTTTTGAATTATTCCCATGGGGAGAGGGAAAAAAAAATGCAGCTAGTTTTTTTTTCCTATTTGTTCAGAGAAGTTGAGGGCATGAGGATTTGTTTTTACTCTTGTCATAAATCCAAAATGGCTGCAAGAATTTTGCTCAAACTTTTTAAAAAATCACTTTGGGAACAAGTCAAAGTGTGCTTTTTAATAGTAGCCATGTAATTTACTGTAAAGAGGCTGACAACTGAATTGAGAAGTGGAATTAAATTTAAAAATGTGTTTGAGTGTGCTATCCTTCTCTGCAATGGCAGGAAATTTTTTCATAGTGTATGTCCAATCTTTCACTTAAAAAGGCAACTAGTGTCGAACCTGCTATTTTCTTGATGAATGAAAACAGTTTTCTGCTGTTGAACTGATAATAGGCTTTTATTATACTAACATGAAGACATCTTCACCAAATCTATCAAGAATCCAGTATGTAAGTAGAGTATACAAGCTATCTACTGGCACTTTTCCCAGGAAACTGACTTATCTTTTCATCAACAAATAGCTACTGCTACTGCTTAATCGGGCAATATTTGTGAGATGTCATTTTAATGGGGGCATATTTGGTCAATGTCAAGAGACTTAAGTGATGTTTTAAGTAAGAAATTTCACACTGAGATTCCTACTGATCACTAAAATAGTGAGATATTTCAGCTTTGGTATTTCAAGATGGAAACTAATATTAAAGTGTAATATGGATTCAGTCATGCACTGGTGCTCCAGTACTTATTTGCCTATACAGTTTTTACCTTCTGTAAAATTAGGGGAAAAAATGTCTTATGTTCCATAACTGAAAAAAAAAAAAAAAAAAAAAAAAAAAGATTAAATCATCAAGGTTGTTTAGAAGACATCTCTAAATCTACAGTAAAATTGATGAGAAACTTTCCTAGGTAACTGTTCCAGCCCAAGCTGATCACACTGGTCACACAAATATGACTTCCTCAAGTAGAGGCTTCTACAGCTGCTTTTTGTACAAAATGAAGGAAATGCAAATTGCCACATTCTAATTTATCTGGGACAAACAAAACAAGAAATAAACCTTAGGGTGTGCAATAAGGACTTGTAAAGGCAGCACTCTCTTGCACAGGGGGAGAATTCAGGCTATTGCAAACTCCTCAAAGCCATGTTCAACAGTACCACTTTATGTCTTTCTGCGACAGGCTTTATATCCCATGACACATAACAGTTCCTTGTTGATACTGAAAGAGTTAAGGCTGCAGTAAGGATCTTTCATGAATTTCTCTAAGAATTTGATTTCTCAAAGAATCAAGACCTTTATCATAAGCACCTCCTTAAAAGCCAAGCTCATAAACTTAACCATGCCATTGAAAAAATTCAGGAAGCTGTTTATGCAAGGAGTTAGGATTAGAGACATAAAACTGTGACACTTAGACATTGCTTTTTACAAGAATACATAGTTATGTTATTATTTGATAAAGAATATACATAATTAAAATATACTGGTTGTTTTCTGTTTTTAAAGATTTCTCTTAAGGCAGCAGCATTCTACAAAGGTGCCATCAAGAACAATAAATGTTATTAAATAATTCTATAAAATTTATGACATACATTACCTCAGTAGAATATTTCATGCTTTGTGTTTTCTGTGCTTCTTATACTCTAAGGTGCATTTGTTAAGATAAATGAAGCCTAATTTTCTAAGGCTAATGTCACTAGTGTATTTTCCATTGTGACAATAGAACTAGTAACACAAACAAAAATATTGTTGAACATCAGATCATGAGGCAGAATCCTAATGCTGTGAGCTCCCATGGAAATGTAACGACACGGAAACTGTGTAAATACCGAAATCAATCCAAATCTTAACCTCATCATATTATGTTAAAACTTCCTGAGAAGACCCTGTGAAAGTAAAAAGGCCTCCCATGACACTAAAACTGATATTCCTTTTAAGGCTTTTTGTTACTGTGTGCAGGAAAACCTCTTGACCATATATGATAATCCAGTCCATAGTATTCCAATTGTATGTTTTGCATAGGAAGATGTGTATTTTGCATATGCATATGGAATGAGCTGGAATATAAACAAATATGGTTTTTTTAATATAACTTTTCTGGATGAGCAGAGTTGATTTCATAGCCTAAAGCTATGAAACAGGGTCCTTTTGTGCTGTTTTTTAACAGTGCATCTTGTCTATTGCTGCATTTTTTTTGATTTTTGTTGTTTTTAATCCTGTTTTTAAATCCCGAGGAGAGTGGAAGAATTTTAGTTTTTCTGATGTTTAACTGCCAAATAACCAGTTTCACTTTCATCCCTGTGAAAATCACAGACCAAGTTCTCTTTGAAAATTTTCTAGGCCCACAAATGAGAAGGTAGCAACTGAAAAAAATTGACATGGATTTACCAAGGGTAAAATGCTTCTGGTTTCCCTGATTGCCTTCTAAAATGAAATGTCTAGAGCTATGGATGACAAAAAAGGTATGGGTGCCATCTGTCTTCACTTTACCAAAGCTTTCACCATAGTATTCCACTGCATCCTTTGTATCCCTTGTATCCAAACTGGGACATTCTGGTCTTGAGGAATAAACTGTAAGGTGCATGAAAAGCATTGTGTACTGACAGGATACCAGTGCACATGTGGAATTCCTTGGGAGTCTGTCCCAGGACTGTCCTTTTTCAAGTCTTTATCAATGACCTGGAGGTGGAATGACACAGACTGTGCACCCCCATCAAGCTGCAGATGGAAGAAAATGGGGCTACAAGCTGGTCTGCACAGGGCAAGGGTGCCTTTCAATTGGGTCCTTCAGCAAGGACACATCTGGGATGGTAGCAGCTCTGTGTGCTGGGGGCTGCCATGTTGAAGGGAGGTGTTAAGTGAAGGAGGATTTTTGTGCATATATGGAATTTCTCTTGTCGTGAGGATGAATGAGCACTGAGGTTCTCCAGGCTGCCTGGAGAAGTTGTGAGATCTCTGCCTTTGAAGTTTTTGAAATTCAAAGGAAAAAAAGTTATTGGCCATCCTGTTGACTATGTTCTGAGGAGTGAGGTCGACTGAGTGACCTCTCAAGGTCTCTTTCAGAATGGACTGCTCAATGTTTCTAAGGACAGAAATTGTGGATTTATCATGCTTGGTCCCAATGTTTTGGGTGTTGGTTTTCATTTTTGTACATGTTTACATGTTTTATGTTTTTCCTCTAAGGAGCTGAGATGGAAACAGTGTCCTTTAGCAGTAAATACCTAGGTGGGACAACCTTTTTCTCTTGAATTACTCTAAGCATACAATCCTAATTACTGTGAACCGTATATGAAAAAACAATCGTATCTGGGAAGTAAAATAAGATTCTAATTCCATGCTAAAGACCTCACCTTTTACATATCTATACCACTCACACCTGTGTCATATGCCCAGTACTAGCCTGATCAAAAGTGTGAGGTGTGAGTTCATATATCTGATTTCTAGGCTAAGTTGCCAGGAAACACTGGGGTTTCCTTTTTAGCCTTTCCTACTGTGCAGAAGCAATTAACTCATTGGGATTATCTGTGCATTAACATCTATCAAACTCTCTACTAACACATGGAACTAAGATATTGATTTCTTATCTCCCACCTTTCTGTGGAAATTTATTATTTTTGGTCTTGGCTCATGTAAGTAGAAGAAAAAAAGCCACCTTCTTCTCCCCACTGACTGTGTAGGGGAATTTAGGTATGCTCTTACTAATGAGGATTGGTATACTGGGTGCTTTAAAATTAGATTCAAGTTAAGTGCCTAACCTGAGTGAACTCGATCCTACCTTCAGTCATTAGTGGATTATAATGATATTCATTTTACAAAAAAGCTCACTTAGAATGGGTGTTAGCAAATTCTGTTTGAAATTTTCAAAAGCAGCAAAAGTTACTTGGATGACTGCTCTCATTCATTTAAATGAACTCATAGGAAGTTGTCAGAAAATATTCTTCAGGACACAGGGCATCATTCTTCTGTTTCTACAGTGCCTTGGCAGAGCAGTCCTAATCTGTGACCAGGCCTTCTATATGTTTTCTGCAATATGTGTAGTACTAAAACTCATAGTAAAAATAAGATGATAAATCTGTTCATTAGTGAAGGATATAGTTCCTCATATCAACTAGCCAGGCAGAGAGAAAAAAAAGAGACAAGCAGAGACAAGTTTTAGGTCATTAACTTAGTTTTATATTCAGATCATTTAACATTATATTTTCTGTAGTTTACAATTTGAAAAACTGAACAGGTTAATTTTGTGTCTGAGGTGGTATGTTCATCTTCCATATACTTGAAACATACCTTTAAGTAAAATATGACTTGAAAAGCTAACTTAAAGAACAAAGACATTAAAATACATGACACTCAGAAGTCCGGAAATTGCAAACAGTTGTCAAAGCAAGCATTCCTCTGCATCTCTAAGAGTATTCTCTCGCATTAAATATTTAATTTAAACAATAGCATTTTTAAACATTTCCTTTATTAGTGCACAGGGTAGACATTGACCATTAAAATAAAATTACTATTTTTATTCCTGTGGTTCTTTAATATTTTTTCCCTTGTATCTTTTGCTCACTATTCTCCCACCCAAGGCAATAGAAGTCAGCTTAAGTCTTTCCAGGGCATCAGATCCCTTCCCAGGTCAGGTTGGTGGTAGCCCAGAAGATGGGAGAAAAGACACTTGCCAGCAGTAAATCAAGGGAAGAGAGAGGTGAATGAACTTGTTATTTCTAGAGATTTTCTGCATAAGTGGTTCTCAGCAGAACACAGGTACCCGGAGCCAGTGTGTCATTATCAGGGACCTGTTTGGTACTCACTGGTAATGGCTGTGATCATCAATCTGATTAGTGCTCATATAGGTGTCAATGACGTTCCATTGCAATTTATTATTACTTAATGAACACCTAGATTAGGCTCATACTGCACTTTGTTTAAAACCTGCTTAAAAGGGTTAGCTGTGAAATTTAGTGTCAGCCAAGATCTGTGTCTTAAATCAGTCCTCAGCTTCTTACAAGGCTTCTCTCAGAAAGTGAAATTTTATTGCCTGCAAGATCACTGCTAGGAGACAGAGACAGGGGACTTAGAGCTTTTGGCCTGGGGACAATGAAAAGCTCACTCAAACAATGCTCTACAGCTTCTGAGCTCCTTCTGCCTCTGTCCTCTGCCTGCCTGTTCAGCCAGAGGCAACCAGCTCTGGGCAGAGTTTTGGCTTGCAGTGAGAGTTAGGTGAGGGAGCTGTTTCCCAAGAGCAGGACCCGAAGGAGCTCAGCTTTGTGCTAGTGGTTCTCCCAGGCATGATTGAGGCTCCAGCTGCTGTTTCTCACCCACTGTCCACTCCAGCTCTTGCCGATGCCCTTGCTGTCAAAGGAGTCAGGCTATCACTGACAGAGCCAGGAGATACTGCCTCCAGAGGGGAAAGTGGCTCCTTACAAAGGAGGTACCTGAGCCATAAAAGACTTTTCCTCACAGAGCGCAAAGATTTCACCAGTCAGCTGGTCAGTGTGACTTTGCATTTGACACTGGGACTACAGGAGCTCTCCTATCTCCAGGGAACATCCCTACCTACTCCTTTGGTTTCTCTTTCTACATTCCAGTTAGTTATATTTGGCACTCTTCATTCACTTCTAGCTGTTGTTAACTATTAATTGTGCTTTAGCATAATGATTAAACCCTTGCATAGAAGTCCTCCTTTGCTCATGGAATACTACTGCCTTATATGTCCCTAAAAACCAATAAAACATCATAAAAAAATTTTTTTTGAAAACTTTTTCTATGTGCCTTTTTTACCAACCTCATTTCAGTTTGCTGGGTTTTGTCCCTTTAGACTTTTCCATAACTGTCAGTTCACCCACTGCTCCACCCTTTTCACTGTTTCCTCCTTTATTCTCTGTTTTATGTTTAACATTTCATTAGTTAATATTGTGTTCAACTTATTTTACCACAGTTGGTGGAGCATTTAATTTTGTGGTTCAACACACTTTTTTTTTTCCAAATTCCTTGCCATTAAAAATACTTTTTCTCAATCCTTTTGGGGTTATCACTCCAGCCATGTCAATCACTCCTTTTCCCACCTTTCAGTAAAATGCTCCTCACTGCCTTTGAGAACCTTTACAATCCTTGCTCCTGAGTTGTTATCTTGTATCTCCCATCCTCTTTGCTATGCCACCATCATTCCCACTTCTTTGCATTTCCACCATTGTTGTGCTTTGTGCCTTCTTACACCATGGAGTAACATCTCAGAACTGATCCACAAGGCTGTGACTCTGACTTCAGATTCTGATGTCTTTTGTAATACTTACCAAAAGGCTTTGGGATCAATACTGAGAGAAGAGTAATTTGAATTTTGCTGGGAAATAGTAGGGGAGGGCACAGCATTGTTTTCTTTTCATTCTGGCTCTCACAAATATCCCCTCACAAGGAGTACTCTTTGTTGAGAAGATCATGTCTCCACCACACCTCCGAACAGCACCTACCACATTGTTGGTGCCAATGGAATACAATAACAACAATAATAATAACCCCTACCCAGAAAACCTCATTAAGGACCTCAGGTATCCCTTGAGTTACGTATTGATCCATGTAAAGGATTGCTGTGTCATGCACTTACATGAAAGGCCAAATTTAAATCCCCCAAAAAGCCACTGAAGAGCTCACATTACAGCTCCACAAAGAAGCTTGATTAAATGTGAATTTGGTTCAAGGTCTGAAGTGTACGTATTAAAACTCCTGAGGATCTTTTAATCAGAACTTGGACCCTTTTACATGGTTAAATCTCTGATTTTTGTTAGGTGATATTGACACGGATTGTTTGTTGATGAATTGTGATTTAATGCAATGTGACCGTAATCCCTGCATGCAAATGATTAATTACAAAGTGTATTTGATTTTTTTAAAGGATTTATCACATTTCCTCCACTTCTGCTTCTGTTTAGATTGCAGTCTAAAAGTCCCATGTTTTTAATTTTTTAAATTTCATTTGAATTATGTCAGAAGATGTAATAATTCACAAGCTATTTAGCTTTTGGATTAAAACAAGTAATTGTTGTTTATAAAATATTATGGCTTCAAGTCTATAGCAACTTTAAACATTTCTGTATTTGCTTCAAGGCATGAGGAGACAGTGACACAGCTCATTTCCTCTGCTGAGCCCTCTCTGCTGCCTTGTACAACACTTATTTCAAAGCACGCCACAGCTTAGAACTGTCGTGATCCCCATTAATATAAAATCATTGACCTCTGCTCCTGCTGGTGCGACTAAATTACATTCTGCTGCTCAGCAGCAGCCGCATATGGGGCCAGCTCTTTTAGTCATGGCCAGGTGCCTTGATGTCAGTGCTGCCCCTCCTACGCTCAGGGTTTTCCTTTAATGAGGATTATGCGCCTTCAAAGATTGAGGAAACCCACTCCCAGAATGGCAGCGTTTCTAATGGCATCTGGTCTTACCACACAGTAACTCTGTGTGGTAAGAAACTGTGAAGAGGTGCTCTGTTTTCCCCCTCAAAGTAAGGAACTGTGAGAGTTCATGATTTCGTAGCTGTGTTCTCCCTCAACCAACAAACCCAGGACACTGTGAACAGAAATATCACATTTTTATGAAGCCCTGTAATGTTGTGTTAAAACAGTATCCTATATCGTGTCAAAACCTGGGTGGGATTCCTTCCCCGTCTCCTTGCCTTTTAGTTCATGTTGCTCAAAAATAAACTGCACGTAGCACAGTTTTATAGTCTGCACATTATTGTGTGCTCTTACAAAAAAAAAAAAAAAAGAAAAGAAAAAAAGATTTTATAGGATTGATTAGGATTGATACAGCTTCTGAATGTGGTCAGCTTTTCTCACTGTGTGGTCTTTCTTGATCTTTTTTCCCCTGACCCTTTTCACCCACCCCACCCCCTCGAGACACTGAGCTTTGTGAGCCATGGTGCATTTTTGCCTGTAAGCAATATACTCTACAAATGGGTTCTGAGCAGCAAGTTTCTATACCAATCTTCCTAAACATAATGTCCTTCAACGAGGAAATATTTTATGCCCTGGTCTTGCAATGAGTTACATATTGTTAGGCTTTGGCACCAATCAGAGAAACTAAATACTGATGATGTCTAGAATAACTCTTAAACTACCACAGAAATTGCCAGTGCACTAATTTTGTGTTCAGTCCCACCAAGCAGTATTCATCACATTAAGCTTGAGATGATGTCAAAGTGAATTAGCAATGATCATCTCCTTCTTGATAGTAGTCAAATTCTTATAGATCTCATCATGTAAGAATAAGTAACAGAGGAATTTGGAACAAAAAGTTTTTATACCAGAAAACAGGAAAATATTATAAAAGATACACTTTTATTTTAGTGTATCTCTGTATCAAGGACTTAATCTCATTGCTCTCTTTGGTAGATATCACTATTTTTTCATACTTTAGGCTGCTTTATGATTTTATGTTTTTTTAATTTAACAATTAATATAAATCTGACACCATTTTTTTATTTTTGGAAATCTGATGGGTTTGTATATTCTCTATTCAAAGTGATTGCATAAAATAACAGTAAGTGTTGTTGTTGACTATATAACCACATTATTATATATGTTCTTTGTTGTATTCTCCTTTGTGCTCCCAGTAAAAGTTAATGTTGACCAAATATGACCTGGAAAGGAAAGCTGAAGGTTTAGAAATTTCTTTTTAGTGGGTACCCGTAGCCAAATTGCAGATAAATCTTTGTAATGGAAAGGAACAATTCCTTTTTTTTTTCTTTTGTGTGCATGGGTGAGAGGGGGAGGAGGAGGTTTTTAATTGTGTTTTGTTCTTTATGAAAGGTAACATCTGGATTAACAACTTGCTTCTGAAAGCTGATACCCAAACACAGAGCTTTCTTTGCTGAGAGATGTCCTAACCCCAGTCACACGACTGCTAATTTGGCTTTTCTCTTAATCTCTGCAGAACTTGCTGAAGAGAAGCAAAACTATGTGCATGCTAATAGCTCACTTTCTACATGCTCCCCTCTCTCCCTCGGAGTGTCTGGCGTGCAAAGCTGAGCTGGAACAAAGATACACTAATTATTCTCCATTAATTTGTCTGCTTGGATGGTCCTAAATACCAGAGTGATTAATTAGCGCGAAGCAGCCAGGGCAGGATGTCACACCCTTCTCTGCGTTTAAGTGTCGGCAAGGTTGTGCTCAAGTGTTGACAACAGCATATCTTTAATTTTCTCCAAGAAGAAAAGTTTAGTCAGTACAATTAATTTGAGCTTGGCTAGCTTGCAGGAATAAATGTAATGTGGAATAATATGACTGCTGATTAGACAATTTTTTGCATTTTTAGGATATGGTAAAACTTTTTGGCACCTCAGTTATTGAATATTGTTTTGCTATAATTGTTTCAAATTAGTTTAATTACTTTTGTGCCTTTTGCAGTTAAAAAGTGGATCAAAACCCACATAGAAATTATCTTTAATGACTACATATATGTAAATGGTTTGATATGATGGATGAATTAAAGACAGACAACCAATTTTAATTCACTTTCTGAATCTTCTTTATTCAGTATTTTTTCATGGTAATTTGTACAAAAATATATGTCACTATCATTTGAAAAATTACTGGTTACCTAGTTTGAAGAATCTCATGTAAATTAAGTAAAATAACTTGAAAATGAAATAGAGATGGTTCTGTAATATTTACGTGAGATCAGCACATGCATTGTCCTTTTGTTTTCATATAGAGCTGTTAAAAGAATATTTAATAATATGCTTGTCTAAAATAATCTATATAATAATGCTAAGATTTATATATACATTTTTGTGGACTCTGAGAATTGGTTGTATTTAGCAAGCATAAAAAGTACATAAAAATACATCATCAGTTGTGGTAGCTCCAGTAATTTTAAAAGTTACTGAATTTGTATATCTTTGTGTTTTGTTTTGATTTTTTAAACACTTCTTAGAGCATAATTTTTTCCTTGGCGTAGGGGGCATAAATGCAAAAGAAGTCCTAGACATTAGTGCCTGTGACCTTTCAGCAGCTACCCTGAGATAACCCCCTAAAGGGTCCATACCAGAAGCCACAGAGAGAGCTTCATTTCTCCTTGCATTGTCAGTCACTATTGTTCTCCTTGTCAATTAATTCCCCATAATAAATGTTTGGCCATGTTGTGGCTGATACGAGCTGCTTCAAAGTGTGGTACTTTACACAGAAACTCACTCTTTCTCTTGCTCATTCATTGCTGTGTTTCAGCCATCAATGTATGTTTTACTTCATAAATGAAATCTTTATTCAGCTATCAGAGTGGACTGAGGCTTTCTTGTTACAAGTAAAATTTGGGGAAGGGTTCAAGTTGATGACAAATATTTGTTTAAATTGACAGAGCTTATGTGTACCAAGGTTTGTGGAAAAGTGTAAGTGTTATGATGTGTATTGAAATATCCAACTATATTTAAGTCAGCTACCATTATGGCACCTGCATTCAAGAAAATCACACACAATTCTGACAAAAACTGTCAGTTTCTGGGTCCCTCTAAGGTCAATAAAAGTAAGGAGACAAAGTAGACTGAATGTGAAGTGGAAGTCTTGGCCACTAGGTACAGATAAAGGAACCTTATTTTTAAAAAGAAGAAAAGAAGAGGTAATTGAGTAATACCACCCTTTTTATTCTTCTGTGTGTCTTATATTCTTCTGTTTTGTGGGTTGCTTAAGTAGAAATATTTTTGCATTAGAATTTTTTGATTGCTCAATTTCCTCTCCAATCAGTGAATGATGCTGAGATACTCTTATCTCCAATTCATTGTGTTAATTGCTCCATCCTAAAAATCATCCCCTACATTTTAGCTTCTAAGTCCCTACTGATATTTAGTCACTTGTTAAGCTTGTCTTCCTTCTTTCCAGTAAGCTCATTTCCCCATTTCTTCTCTTTTAATAATCACTTGTTCACAAAAGTCAGCACACTGTAGCCATAGTATCTGTGGCTCCCTATAAGACACCCTTGTAATGAGAACATCTCAGATCAAAATGCTTAAACAGGACATTGGGAATCAGCAGAGTTTCAAACTCTTAGGTGGTTGGTTTGATCAGAGAAATGCAACCCAACTGTTAAAATACATTCCCCATTCTTATAAGTATTAACATTTAAGGTCTGTCCCAACAGCCTTGTCGTAGGCAGTGTTCTTCACACTCTCCTACTCAATCAAAATAACAGCATCCATCAAGCTGTTGCGAAAATGAATAAGCTGCTTTGTGGGAGAATTATTTCAGTGTACTATTACAGGGCCAATGTGATCCAACTTGGATCTTGAAACTTGTCAACTCTACAGCTTGTACCATTGCTCTCAATGGCACTCAAATAAGAAGTTGAATCTTTTAAATGGTGTTACAAAACTTCAAGTGACCACAGAATAAGAGGTGAGATGAGCAACAAAGCCCTTGTTCATTATTTTCTGTTGGGTCTAAATTATTTTATATGGCAGAGTAGAAAGCAGTTCTCAAATGTATATAATTTCCTTAGGATTAACTTTAATCAACAAATTAATTAACTATTAATTACTTGCTTTCTGCCTTCAGATCACACATTAATTTTTTGCTTCTTGACTTTATTGTGAAAAGGCTCTAATTCCAAGATATTTGTCCAACAAACTAAAAGTAAGAAAAATATCAAAGTATATTCTCAGTGTTTTAATTTAAATAATTTTGTTGTATTTTTGGTGTACTGGTAATGTTATTTTAAAGTGAAAAATTTACTCCTGCCATTTTGAAGGGTCAGTACTGATGTCAGTTTATCTGCTACGTCCGCACTGGTCAAATGAGTCCTCCCTACATGGTGAGAGCAGATCCAGCTGTGATAGCTGTTCCACATCTTCCATGGTTGCATGACATTCTCATTTATACCTCACTTCCTCTGTATGGCAATGAAGCAAAAAGTCTGATCTATGCAGAGAAATAGAGGGCCAACTTCAGAGGTGCCCAACATACAGATGATAAAGAATTTCACTAATATTGTCTCTGTAATTAAATTTTTGTAAGTTGACTCGCTCGTTATTCCCTAGCAATTGATCATAATAATTTAATTAAGACTCTGGTAAATCAGAGGCAAAATGCAGCCATTGTTCCAGAGGATATCTGAAGTGCATCCTAACATTCGACTGATTAAAAAGTCTTAGACCTCTGTGACGCTTTCTGCAAAGCACACATGCAAAGCATGGATGAGACCAGTTAGTCCTTCAGATTACAGATCAGCCACCAATAAGGAACATGTAAATATGAAGCAGAATTCCAGTGCAAATTGGCACAGCTTCCTTGACTGCAGAGAAACTGCATTGATTAACAATACCTGTCGAGTCCACACATGTATGAGATCTCTGTTTATCACAGCAGGAAGATTTGTTGTGTATGTACTTCAATTGCATGAGCTCTGGGGGCTAGGGAAAAACAAACAAACAAACAAACAAAAACTAAACCTCAACAAACCTGCAGTTGCCTTTTTGTTTTATTCAAAGCCAGGCTCAACGACTACTTGGAATCAGCAGGTGCAGCTGGGACTTGCCTCAAAATTAGGGGCTGAGCCTATTTTTTTCCCTTGCAACATTTCCATTAATCTATTCTCATCAGCTTTTCCTGAAGATCCTAACTAAGGGATAGAGTCCTTTTATGATAAACTAACAGGAATTTAAAAATAGTCTTAGAACACACATTTCAGGTTCATAAGGAAATGGGACAAAGACCAGTGTTTCAGCTAATGACTGAAACACTGGCATTTAGAAGTTATTCTGCCTCAATTTTGTTCAGAACCATAAGCACACAATGAGTTACCTTTCCTAAGCAAATGCCAACCCTTATTCTGTAAACGTGTGAAAGTGTTTAGGCTCAATAGCTCAAGGCACCACGCTTCAAAGGGTCAAGACCTTTAGTGAGAATTTCCATTGCCACCCACAAAAATTGCAGGGTTTTATCCCATTATGGAAGAATGTATGTCTAAAAGTGGATATGGAAATTAATTTGATCCCCTCCTCTCTTCAAATTAATTTTTTTTTTTCACCTGTAGCACCTTAATTTTTCTGCAAGACATAGCTGATTGATGCTGTCGTTGACCTCCCTCCTTCCTCATTTATTCACTACCTGCTGTTTACTAACATTTGTTTTCTGATAACACTTGAAAGATGGAAATTACTTTCAGTCCTATTTCTGGAACAGAGCCTGAAGTGTTCTTAGCTTTATCAGGGGAACATGTGTATTTCTTATTATTCTGAAGGTCTAATTCTGAGCAATTAGGCCAACTAAAATCAAAACACTATGCTAACAAGCTGTGAAAGGCTGAGGGAGAGAAAAATAGTTTCTCCTGGACTTCTGAATATTTGATGCTGTCATTTCTGAAGGGCAGTGGCACCTCAGAAATTCTCCTGTCAATAAAAGGCATTTGTTTGAATTCTTGGTCCAAGAGCTTTATCTCTGAGAAAGAAAAAAAGGTGGTTTTGGTAATATATTAGCCTTTCTGATTATAACATATCCTCATGTAAAGGAGGGATAAAGAGATCAATCCCTTTTCCATCCTGTTATTTATGCATCCACATATCACAAAAGTAATTTGGACAGAATTTGATTCCTATGCAAGGCTATATTAGAGAAATACTAAAAAAAAAATCTGCCTAGTTCCTGTTACCTATTTGCAATCCTTTTATTCTCCCTTGTCACAAGACAACACTAAATAGGCATTATTGCATGAGATATAAATCTCTACAATATGAGAATTTTAAGTACTCTTTATAAACCCCTTTAAATGACAGGAATTTGCAGACCAGCTGACCTTTTTCTTCAACAGTTGATGCATTACAACAATTCAGAGATGTAATTAAGAAAATTACTTTTAATATTGATGCAGAAACTGGAGGCAGTGTAGATCACCCATGTTTCTAGGACGATAATGGAAAATGTATACAGAGGAAGGCAGAGCACTTACACACACAGGCTGATGATGCAGAAACTACAGCCTAGATCCTCTTCCTGGCAGCTTGGACCATGGTATTAGTCCCATTCCCTCCTGGAGGGAAATTCACAAGTCATTAATATCTGATTGATTGCTATGCTGGCTCACAGCTTCCCGTAGGACACCACGGCTGGGCTGAATCTCATGGACGTGGCCATAGGTTCTCACATGTGTACACGTGTGTGCACACAATCATCTGCACACAGACACACATGTAGGGGCAAGGAGCAGACCTTGCAGCCAAATTAAGGAAGTAAAGATTGTTCCAAATCCTGCCAAAACTGGAAACACTCCTTCTGCTTTCAGTAGGTGTTTCCAGGCTGTCAGCCCATTTATTTACCCCCTCAGTATGTGCTGTCACTCCTGATCACTTACTCACAAAGTGCTTCCAGAAATATGTTTACAGAAGAACCTCATTCTGACTTTCCTATTAGTACAAATTAGTGGGAGTACTTCCCTTGGAAGCGCTCTTGGGAGCCATTTTGGAAAGCTCTTGTTATTTGCTTGCTACTATAAATTAATCCCAAATGTTTGTATATTATTCATGAACATAAAACTCAAACAAGCCTTCTATCCCTATCTCTGTGTTTATACAGTTTCCATGTTCAGTTAAAATGAAAAGAAAATAATATTTGGGATTTGGCCCCACAAATCCATTGCTACATAAGGGAATAGGTTAACACTGCACTGTAGTTGAGCACACCATGCCACTCAGTTAATATGAGATATTTTTTTCTCTACCTTTACACATAGGAAAATTATACCAGTTATGGCAAGACAGGAATATGAGCACAGGTTGCTTCTTCACTGGGTGTTCACAGCCTTGGTAACTTTCTCTTATGTAGTGTTCATCAGCCACGTTGTTAGAAGATTAAATTTAGGCACAGATAATAAGGTAAATATTTAAATAGGATGTTCTGGCAATGGCACAGGGTAAATTGCTCTTTTATACTAAACCAAAATCCTGAGAGCAAAATTTTGGTGAGAACGTGCACAAATTTTTCTCAAAGTCTGAGCTACTCTGAATTTTGTAGTGCAAAATATGCACTAATACTCATTCAAGAATAATACTCATTCAAATGAATACTCTGTTTCTGAGTGGTCATCAAAGGGAAAAATTAATATTTGCGCTGTTGTGCTACATAACAATCAGTACACAGGGAAGTTAAACTGAAAGTCTGCGGAGTTTTAAAATTTGGGGTTTACTTCAGGAAGATGAATTGCATGGGAAGAAGAGAGCGTACACCCTGCATCATTCTGACAAAAGTTCTCATGGAGGTAATGCTGTTACTAGATGAGAAACTAAATAGAAATGTTCAATAAAACATGTGTGCATCTGCACAATAGAATAGTCCTTATATTTTACATTGAGCTACCTCAGGGTCATGGAAGGTGTTTTATTAGAACAGTCAACAATAATAGCATGATTTTTATTAGTAGGAAAAGATAGAGTGAGAGACTACTAATTATTTTTCAGCCTGAGGGGCATTTTCCCTGAAACGACTGCTAATTTGATCATTGTCGTGCAGTTCACAGATTTACATGAACTTATTTCAGTACGACACATGGCTAAGAACTAGACTGAATATGTTGCTTTATTAATGGTTTTCAGTGAGTGTATTAGAAAGTGCTAACCATGTGGGTATAGGGATGATATTGATAGTACTTAGAAGGCTGAATCTTTTGGAAGTAGCTAGCCTGAAGCCCTTTCTGAGTGATATTTTTTGTTCATGCAGTGAGATATTAAGCCTACAAGAATGAAACAAAATCCCAGTGAAATGAGAATTTGTTGGTGTTGTCTTAGATCTATGTGCAGTGATGTTGGCAGAGGTTTTGGGCTGGGTTTGTTTTTTGCTTAGGTTTTTTTCTCTTTGTTTTGGGTGGTTTTTGTTTTGGTTTTTTTGTTTGTTTGTTTGTTTGTTTTAAACTAATCTGGCAGGTCTAGGAGGCAATTACATTTTAGGTAATTATTTAATCCATACATATGGCTTGGATGTATATGAACGTATGTGCACATACGTAAATATAAACACACTCTCAATGAATCTTCTACTAGAAGTGACAAAAAATCCTGGGAACACATTCCAGCTTTTAGCATTTTTAAGCACTCTGGTATTTTTCTTACTTCAGCCGTCTCCTCCTTTTTTAGCCCACATACACACATACTTTCAATCCCAAGGAGAGTCATGTATGCAGTCTGAAAGACCTTTAGTTTAGATTAAGAGAAACTGCAAGATGAAAGGGAACAAAAACAGAGTATCCAGAAGGACAAATAGTTTGCATCTCCTTTGTCACATGCTGCCTTTGCTTTTCCTTACAAGGTTTCCTTACAAGCTTCCCTTGCTGGTGGGGACATTTTAGAAGTGTAAAACTTTAGTGTGCAGCAATCAATCACTATTGCTGTGTTGCACTGTCCCACATGAAGACCAGCAGGATGCAAGGCACAGCTGCATCTTTCATCCTGCCGTGGGCAGACTCCAAACATGCACTTGGTGCAAGTGAAGTACTCTCACATGGTCATATCAATTTTCTCCAAGTTGTAACATGAACATTTTCACCCCATAAAAATAATTTTCATCGCCAGCTGTGGGAAAAATAGTGGAAGAAACTCTCAGATTGGGAGAACAAGCAGTTCCAATGAGCTGTCAGAATATTTCCCCACTTTTTTCTCAAGATCGTGTTTGTTTAGTGGATATTGACCTTCTTGAACTCGGCAAAGCAGCAGTACTACTTTCCCAAGTGTTCCCCAGGTTGAGAGCTGACTCTAGGTCAGGAAATTAGCTTTTCTTAAATATCTTATTGACTTGTAGCTCAGTCTGAACTAGGAGGTGTAAGCAAATTTTTGCCTCCCTTAATGCTCTAGATTGCTAGTTGCTCCACCCCATCCTCCAATGCCCCCCAGATCACTTTAGCTGATGTAAATAGCTACTCTTTTTGACTGCTTTAAGGCCCAAGTTTTAGTTCTGCCTGCCTCCAATTACCATCTGCTCATCAACAGACCAAAAAGTAACAATTCTTAGTTATGGTTCAACAAGACTTTTTAGACACTAATTTCCTCTTGCAGTAGCAAGAGGCAAAAGTATTTTTATCTGCCTTTTTCTCTCTAGATTTAGTGGAGGAGACAAACACAATTATGTAAAATAATAAGCCTAAATAAAACACTGAACAGAAGCAACCAGTTTTTCAATGGCATTGTGTAACTGTGAATTTCTATAAGAAATTTTAACTAGATTTATAAAATCTTTATTGAGATAATCAAGATATTATGGTTTACTACAAAATGGATGGTCAGGTCTCAGCTTCCAATGCATGGGTATCAGAACCCACCCTAAATCTCTGTCTGGAAATGGAGAGAGAGGCAATAGGCAGAAAGCCAAAGGATAAAAGCTTGTACTCCCGTTGCAGAAGTAAACAACACAGGGATCCACAGAAGCAAAGTAAAATACAGTAACCCAAAACTGCTGGGATAGCACAAAGAGGCAGCACACTTCCTGATGCTGCCTGATCTTTAACATCAATTTTACTTTGCCACAGGTCTTACTTCTGAGGAACCAATGTGATGAAAACACAATTCAGATTTGCCTTTTTTCCATCTCCTTTTCTGCCCTAAGTTAACTTTTGTCAAAGATTAAAATTTTGTTTGGACATGCTCCAAAACTCATTGTGGGCACTCACAGTTACCTGCATTATATACAGCCTTATTTTGCTGCCTTAACCAGGAGACTGAGATGGGTCAAGCCTTCACAGGTAGATTTTTGCTGAGAGAAGATGACAGGTTATTGGCTGGAATTGCTACCATCACTGGTTTCTAACATTTATGTTCATGATAAAAATTATCTCTGTCATGCAGAACTGTAAGGCCATCCTGATTCCAGCTAGTATATCAATGTGCAGAAAAGAAAAGGCTTGGAGAGAAACCGGCACAATCAGGCACTGCTAGGGCTGCATGATAGTTAACATGAACTCTCAGTTTCTTGTGCTAAGGTCATTCTCTAAGGACTCTCCATGAGGTACCAATAGACCCTGACATGCAGCTCCATATCCTAGACTTTGAACTGTCCTAGGCTCTTCTCTGATATGTCAGATCTAAATAGCAAGGTCCCATCTGAACCTTCCAGATACACCTTTTTCTAAGAGACTTTACTTCAAATAAATTAGATCCCTTAGGATTTGAACTGCATTATTTTTAAGGATTTTTATCTCTACAGAATTGTGAGATAGTAATAAATATTTCATTTTTAGTAACTTCTTAGTCTATTTTATATATATCAAAAAAAGTTAAAGCTCTGATTTCAAGAAAAGAAATCCAATTTTTTAACTCTTTTATTTACAACTTTTATTGCTTTCTTCTAAAGGTCTGAAAGAAAGCTAAAACTATAGATTGAACGTTGCAATGATAAAATATATTTTTTCTTTAAGGAAAGAAAAAAAATATATTTTTTTAAAAGGAAAGAAAAAGCCTATTATCCCAATAGTTAGAGCCTTTCAACCATGCTTGAAATTCAAATATTAGTTTTAAATTCAAATAAATAAACTTGAGCTGCATCACACATCTGTTGAAGTAAGCTTAATGACATGGCTGATATCACACATTTTTATACCATCCACAGCGTAAAAATGTCCCTGTAACATTTTCCTCAAAAACTGGTTTTATTGTAAAAGACAGTAAAATAGAAGAAAATAAAATGAAATTAATGTTTCTGCTGTGAAAAACGTATGGTAAACAGAAAGTGTTAACTGGAAATCCTATTGTCTTAAACTAAGAAAAAAAAAGGAATAGAATAAACACATGTCTAAAATTCCTCTAATTTTCCTTTTCTTTTGCTCATTCAGGATATGAAGCAACATGGTTATACGAGCGAAATGGAACCTTTCATACAATTGTGAATCAACAAAAGTTAATCAGTACTAAATTTCACATTAATCAAAACTAAGGTACAGTCCTACAGTAATCCCTATAATAATTTTGTGGTCTGTTTCCATTTTATAGCTAAAATAGCTCTAGAATATTGTAAGAGAACTGTGAGCCAAAGTGAGAGAGCAAGAGATATCTGGTAGGTCTCACCCTGCAAAGTATTTCAATAATTTTTATGTTGTCCAAGACAACTGCAACTTGAATACTGTAAACTAATCTGGAAGAGAACCATCAAATTTCAAAGGGGAAAATAAGTGTGGCTCATTAAAAATGTTATAACTGAGTAGAGTTAGCTGTAAAGGATTGTTTTTAACAGAAGTCTCTTAGCTGGAAGCTCAGTAACATCTAAAAATGTGGGACAATTTCATGCAACTAAACAAGAAGGAAATGATTATACAACAATCAAAACAATATTGCTGTTTGGATGTTCTTTAAAGTTGTGAATAGCCACCTTTGCTTTAAAATTCACATTTCTGTACTTTGGAAAGTGTACTTGAAGACAATTTGGTGCTGTTTTTTCCTTCCAAAGCCATATGGTTGAGAGAATTAAGCACTGTCCTGGGAATCAGGACATTCTCACTCCTTGTCTCATCTTTACTGCTGATGGGTCTTAATACTTTCTACTTCTTTAAACTTTGGAAATGCTATTTAATTATGCTATGCAACAACCCAGTTTGCAAACATTAATTAAGCCTCATAGCTCCCTTGTGGTCTGAGACAGGTAAAATACCATTAGTCTCAGATAATAGGGAAAATAAGGCTCAGAGGGGTTAAGTGGCATGCCCAAAGTCACAGAAGCAGTAGTATTTGGATCAGTATTATAATTCAAATTGTCTTTTAATCTACAATGACTCTCAAGCAAGGCCAATGCATCCATGTGACTCCTTTGAGTTAAAGAGCAAGAAACAAACATTTTAGCAGTTGTGAAAATTCAGTACCTTTAGGCTCAAATTGCCTCTAAGAATTCATTTGATCTTCTCTGATTTACAAACAGGCACATGCATAGGCCACTTCAGTGCTGCGGAAGATGAGCAGAGAATAGAAACAGCATCCCTTTAAGAAGTTTCTAAAGCAGAGAGGGGGGCAACACTGTGTAGAGGGCATCACCTCAGGGGCAGGCTGTGGGGCTGGTGTTTCAGAGTGCAGACCCCACAGGAGGCATTGGGCTTCCAGCTGCTTCACTCAGAGAAACACAAAAGTGATCTCCTCTGGCTGGAAGGGGTCAGGGAAGGGTTTCCATCCTGTCAGCTAATCTGGCAACACAGGAAGGTAAAAGAGGCTGTTAAGGAAGGAAGTGGATGACTCAGCTCCTGTTCCATGTGGGTCACCAAGGGCATAGCAAGGGGACCCCATGTGTGAAGACAGGAGCTTTGCTGTTTATCCACTCCTTAGAGATGAGCTGCACCTGGTGTCCATGCCTATAGCTCCCTGCAGAGAACCTAAACCAAGAACTGACAGAGCACAGTGACAAGCTTTGACTGGGACTTCTCAAACAAAGGAGGAGGAAAGGTATCCAGCATTTAGAATTAACATGTTAACCATGAAGAGCAAAGATCTGAAACAGCATAATAACTGGGAAACTCAGGATTACGTTGCATCCCCTATTCAAGGACTGCTACATACTCAGGTGGCCATGAGAAAGTATTCTGAAAAAGTACAAAGAAACCCTGGCAGATACCTTATTGTATACACATCTTATTTCCCACATACTATATGCAAAGGTTGGCACATGTCCTCATTGTAAGAATATATAAGAAGGAACAGTGTGCTCGGTTTTATCTGAATTAATAACTAAAGTCTTTTCTACAGTTCATATATGGGGTTTTTATTTTATCCATATCCTATATGGATTGCACTTCTGCTTCTGTTAAGGCAACCAGCTCCTAAATGGTGCAGGACCTGTGCTCGTGCCTTTTGAAGAGCCTGCCCTTTCTGGGCAAGGCTGTCCTCATGTGCCAGAACATAAATGTTTGAGGTGGGCATTCATTGTCCTTTTGTTCTTCCTGACTCACAAGCTAGATCTTTATGGGATCTGCAGTGCCTACACCAGATTTCTGAACTGCACCCGACAGTTCACAGGATGCTCTTCCTCAATAGCCCAACTGAACTTTGTTGAGTTAAAGAAGACATGGATAACCACATTGGTGGCAGACATCTGGGGTCCTACTTAGGTTTATGAGACAGATGATATGCCAGAATATGATTTGCAGTTTCAAGAATATGTAATAGCAGATTCAAGTAAGTGAAGATGCTTTCTGGACACTGACATTACTCTGATATTCTTTTTGTCTAACATTGAGTCATTAGGACATTCAGGACATTCCAGCAGTCCAGCTTAGCAGAGATATCTCAAATAATCACAAGGAGATCTTCAAATATTTTGTCATCCAGGTACAGAATTGTTTGTGACATACCATAACCAGTAATGAGAGCTAGTACTACTCCAGGGGAAGTGGAAGGCTTGAGTCTTTGTATTTATGTTCACTATTATTATCATTATTTTCAAGAGTACGCAGAATTTGTCTGTCCTTGAGAAAGCTGGTCATAGTCTAGTGCTGCCCCTTGCATGGCTCCAGCTTGTGCCAGGTACTTCTATAAATCTCATCAAAAAAGGAAACCATTCCTGAACTGATTTTAACAAGAGTTCTTGGTACCTCTTCAAGTGATATTTGTCTCCACTGAAGCCCTGAGGACTGCCTCTCAGCTTGATTATTGTTACTCTGATCACACCTCACTGCATTTCCAAGGGTGTAGCCACATTACATTTCTACCACATTACAGAAAAGAAATTATTGAAACCTTTGTTTCAAAAACAAAGTAACCTTTGTGTTATTTTTGCCAAAAAGCTCTGGCTAGCTGCTTAATCCTTCCCTTATCTTTCAGTAGATACTGCTTTCCTGGCTGCTGTATCCAGCCAAGAGGCTGTAATAATCACAGGAACCTCTCAAATATTCGGAGCTTCAGCTATTTCCTGCCTCTATCCTTCATATACTGTCTTTTCCAAAGATGTTCTTGAACCATGTATAGTTTAAAACTGTCTCACAATTTTGATGATTTAAATCTCTTTTGTGTTCTTCTTTATTTTTTTTTTTTTATTATAACCGGCCAAGACTACACTTCATGTCCTGAATGCAGTAACATGCTTTCTCTTCTCCTTGACAGTGTGGAATTATTTCAAGTCTTATTGAGACTAATTTTATGGCACAGATGAGAGGTTTTTGACCATTTTGCAGTGGCTATTCAACCGGGTTTCTGATTTGTACTTACTATTTATCAAAGAAAGACCCACTCTGTTTTACTCAGTTTGAACCAATATGATCTCCTTCCCTCTCTGAACAGCAACCTTTAAAGATTTATAGGGCAGCAGCTTGGAGTTCACTAACTACTCCAGAGACACATGAAATTACAGTTCTGATAGAAGGTGTGAATTCTGACAGCATCAGAAGTTTCAGAATAAAACTAGGAATTTCACTTAAATCTTCAGATTTTTTAATTTCCTGACTGAGATGGAGTGAAAGAAATGGCCGTTGCAGCTAAGTGAAGTTTTTCTAACACTGAGGGATTTATCTAGATGTCAAAGTGCTTTCCTTGACATACAGCTAAAAGAGAAGGGTGGACAAGCAGCCAGAGGCGCCCCATTCATAAGTTGTCAGGCATTTTCTTTCTACAGTAAAGATTATAACTAGAAACAAACACTGACAGCCAGATGTATTTCTGCTTCCTGTTGAAGATACAATTTGTAATTAGTGGAATATCTCCTGGCAGATTTTTAGATGCAAAGGCTAGTTCTTACAGGGAAAATAAAAACAAAGTCTCAAAATGTATGTATCTTTTCTATTCATCGTTTTTTAAGCTCTGGTAGGTCATGATGAGTTTGAACATCCTCTTCTTCTTCTTCTTCACATTTCTCACATTAGGGAAGTGGTGAGCCTGGAGAGAGAAAATTTTTAAAAAAAAGTGTTTGACAGAGTTTGACACAGTTTAATTCTGTCATGGTCTTTTGCCTGGATTTTGCCTTGGTGTCTGTTACAGGAACAGCAAAGCCATCCCCTTCCTTCTTACGATTTTGAATTTGGTTTTGTTTTACAGGTTTTCACATAGAAGAACTGCTCATCAGAACAGAAACTAACCTGCAACACGTTTTGTGCAGCTTGGATAAATCAAAATAATGGCATCCTGGCAAACATTTCGTAGAGAGAGTGTAATAATTATTGGTTTGGTTTTCCTTAACCTCTTTTTGTTTAGTCAACATTAAGTCAATCCACCTGGAGCTTAATACTGTATGTTACTATAGTAACTTTACAGCCTATTTGATTGTGACAAAGGGCTTCATCTCGTCCATTTCATGCTCCTGTGTCGACCTACTCCCTCCCAGTGTTTTATTATATCTGTCTTTAAGAGTATCTGCAGGAGCCACAGCTGCTCTGCTTTTGTAGCAGAAAGCAGCTTTCACTGTGTGAAATACTCTGCTCTAAAAGGTCTTTTGGGCTGATGGCATTATTGAATTTCAAAGCAAAGACAAACAACATTAAATTGTTTAAAGCTAATATTCATGTTTTGCTGTACAGCATGTTTGGGGTTTTTTTCAGAATGGAACAGTATATAATCACTGGTTGATACCCTTGAGAGCAAAACCACAAAATAAAGCAATGTAGAATACAAAAAGACATGAAAGTAATTCAGTTTTCAAAACAAAACAAAACAAAACAAAAATTGTTGAGGGCTTAAGAAAAACATTAACTCCAGAAGCTGGAGTTAGCAGTTTGTAAAATGAAAAATTGAATCATTTTCTACAAATGGGCCCGATTCTTCCCTGTTAAACCCCTGTGAAGCCATTGATTTTAATGGCATTACTTCCAAATTTATACTGGTACGAGGTTGAGTAGTACATGACCCATGAGTGCAAAATGTTTAAGAGTTTCCGACTGTTGCCTGTTCATTTTACAACCTGGTTGTTCTATAATACTCTAACCAGCCATGTGGATGATTGTAACAAGCCACTACGCAGCTTTTGTTTGGATTACCAGTGCCTCAGAACTCTTTCATTACATTGTTTGTTCCTGCTGTTGTTTAAATTTACCTTACTCTAGCTTCTCAGCACAATTTATTCCTTACTGGAGTTCTTTTCCCCTGCCTGCTCTACAGCTACTGGCCTCATGAGTGAAAATACTTTACAAATCTATTTTTCCCCAGTCCGCTCAGATTTGTCTCATATTGCTAATATTTATCAGCATATTTGATTTGAGAATAAAACATGTTCTCTGCCCTAGTTTCTCTCACTCCTCACATGTTGTTACGGATGCTTCTGAATAAAGAACTCTGCATCTCTTTGTCGCCAGCACAAGGGCGATGCGGCGAGGCTCCTCCTGCATTTCAGCAGAGCCCTGCTCCAGTTGTGTTAATTGTTGGGCTGGGAGGGCAGCAAGCACTGAATGCTGCCTTGTTAACTTGCTAAGCAGCTGGTCAGCAGGGTAGTTTGATTCCAGCAAGGCTCTTGACACCTCTGCCAAGGGTTATTGATACCTCACACACCCCAGCTGAGACAGATTGTTTTAGTCGTGCTTCATATCCATAGCACAGCCTGTAGTTAGGAAAAAAAGTGATTGACAGCTCACACCTCCTGGGCCCTTCTTACTACCAGACACAACATCTGCTATGCCCTGTGGAGCAGTGAACCAACACACACTGAGAGAACTGTTTCTAGTATTGTCAGGGTTGATTTTGTTTAACCCTTTCTGGCTGCTCTCTGGAGATGAACATAGGGGTTTCTGTAATGCTTCACACGTGCTTTAAAAGTGTGGAATATTTGACCAAGTGGATGCCGGAGAAGATGGCATTTGCAATGGCAAGGAAATGGGCTGGCAGCTCTTCCTCTGTAAAGTGACCAGCGTAGTCAGGATTGTAAAATAGAAACTGGGTTATCCCTGCAGAAGTGCTGCTTATTTCCAAACAGTGCCAGGGATGCAGCCAATGGAGAGTGCAACTCTGAAATGTGCCCTGAAGCAATTTCACTGAGTGTGCATGGATATAAGGAGGATGAGCACAGCCCTAAGTCTGTTTGCTAACCAGTTACCTAGGTCAAAACACGCTGGTTAAAGTTTAGGTTATATGTACAAACAGCAGAGGGGTATAGCTTTTGACAGGGAGGAAAGGGGAAAAATGGTTCCATTTTCTAACTTAGAAAACTAGCCAGTAACAGTTGGCAATTGCAGAATCTTCACAATAAATGAAGGCATGTTTGATTACAAATATGAATCATTAAATGTACTTGCAAGGAATTTTTGTAAGCTTTCTTCAACATGTTTAAAAAGTTATAAGAAATATTTTAAAGACTCCCAAAATCAAATAGATTTTCATAGAATACATCTGACATGTTGTTATGCCTTACTTTTGGATGGGTTTGGGTTTGGGGTTTTTAAATTTTTCCTTCCTAAAATAGCTGAAGCTTAAAAATTAATATTTTTCTAAATCATAAAATTACAGAATAATATAATAGAATCATAGACTTGTCTAAGTCAAAGAACACCCTTAATATTTGAGTTCAATTGTTAGCCCAGCACTGCTGAGTCCATCACTAAACGTGTCCCCAAGCGTCATAACTGCACGTCTTTTAAATACCTCCAGGAATAGTGACTCCACCACTTCCCTGGGCATTCCAATTTTTGACAACCCTCTCTGTGAAGAACTTTTTCCTAATGTCCAATCTAAATGTCTCGTTGAGAACATTTCCTCTAATCTTGTTATTTGGGGGAAGAAATCAACCCCTATCTCACTACAACCTCCTTTTCGTGAAGCTGTAGAGATCAATTAAGTCTTTCCTGAGACTCCTTTTTTCAAACTAAACAAATCCAGCTGCCTCAGCTGCTCCCCACAAGACCTGTGCTCCAGACCCTTCACCAGCTTCGTCGTCCTTTTCTGGGCAAGCTCCCATACCTCAACATCCTTCTTGTAGTGAAGGGCCCAAAATTCTACACAGAATTCAGGGTGTGGCCTCACCAGTGCTGAGTACAGAGAGTCATACAGGGGGGTCCATCACTGTCCTGATCCTGCTGGTCACTCTTTTGGATACAAGTCAGGATGCCATTGTCTTTCTTGGCCACCTGGGTACACACTGGCTCATGTTCAGCTGCCATAGACCAACATCCCCAGATCCTTTTTCAACAAGGAAATTTGCACTCTTCCTCCAGCCTGTAGGGTTTGTTGTGACCCAAGTGTAGGACCTAGCATTTTGACGAGTTTTGAGCCTGATACATTTGGCCTCAGACCATTGGTGCAGACTGTTCAGATCCCTTTGCAGAGCCTTCCTGCCCTCCAGCTGATCAACACTCCTGCCCAAATTGTTGTCACCTGAAAATGGACTGAGAGAGAACTTGAACTCCTCATCCAAATAATTGTTAAAGATATTAAACAGGACTGGCCCCTATGCTGAGGCCTGGGGGACACCACCTGTGACCAGTCACCAGCTGGTTTTAATCCACTCTCTGGGCCCAGCCACCCAACCAGTTTTTTGCTCAGTGAAAATGCACATGTCCAAGCCTTTCTCCAGGAAAATATTATGGAGGACAGCATAAAATACTTTTACTAAAGTTCAGGTAGACTATATCTACAACCTTTCCCTCATCCACTAACTGAGCCACCTTGTCATAAAAGGAGATCAGGTTGGTCAGGCAGCACCTGCCTTTCACAAACCTATGCTTGCTACTTCTGGTCCCCTGACTGTCCTGTAGGTGCTGCATGGTGCCTTTTAAGAGGATCTGCTCCAAAACTTTCCCCAGCACAAAGGTCAGGCTGACAGGCCTGTAGCTCCCCTGTCCCTTCTTCTACCCCTTCTTGTAGATGGGCATCATATTTGTTAACCTGCACTCAGCTAGGACCTCACCGACCAGCCAAGATTTCTGGTGAATGATGAAAAGTGGCTTGGCAAGCACTTCCACCATCTCCATCAGTTCCCTGGTGTGGTCTCATAGATTTGTTCATGTCTAAGCGGTGTAGCAGGGCATTGACCATTTCCCCTTGGATTATGAAGGCCTCATCCTGCTCACCGCCCCTATCTTCCAGCTCAGGGGGCAGGGTACTTGGAGAACAACTGTCTGACAACTGAAGACTGAGGACAAAAAAAGAATTAAGGAATTCAGCCTTTTATTCATCCTTTCTCACTGTGTTTCCCCCCCGCCCCCCAACAGACAATAAGAGATGGAGATTCTCCTTAGCTCTCCTCACATTGATGATGTATTTCTGGAATTCCTTTTTTTTGTTTTGTTTGACCCCCACTTCTTACTTCTCTGAGAACAGAAAACTATAATTTTGTGATTGCTGTGCCCAAGATAGCCCCCAACTATGACATCAACTCCAAGTCTTTGCTCACAAGCAACAGGTCCAGAAGGGCAGCTCCCCCAGCTGCTCCCTCACCAGCTCTGTCAGGACATTCCCTTCCACGCACTACAGGAACCTCCTGGACTATTCAATCTCTGCTGTATTTATTTGCTACAGACATCTGATACATTGAAGACTCCAAAAGGAGCAAGGACTAGCAAAATCTTATTTTCTTGCATCATATAGTCACTGAGACTTTCATAGCAAATGCTATACAAAGTAGAGAAGGCATATGGTAACAGATCAAAAGGACTTTTTGGACCTCTTTTTTTAAATTTGGCTGTAAACTGGCTTCCTACCATGCTGTCATGCTTTAGAACTGATGCTTGCCAGCTATATTATCTGTGTTTACAAAGACATAAGGATGTGTTATGCTACAGAGGAACTAATAGGTTTATTTATTATATCTTTAGTATAGCAGAGTAATTAGCAATATTATTATTGCTAAGCATCACTATCACCTCTTGTCAGCACCATGTAACTCCAACATAAGTCACTGTGTGTTTTATATCCCAGAAAAAATTATTGGCTGGGTGAGTTTGCATGATACTGTCTTGCTCATACTTCATGGGATAATATGGCTGTGTTCTTCTGGTAGGCTGAGGATTTGCTACAGTGAATGCTACAGCAAACCAGTATTATGACTACATGACTTACTGCACACAGCTCTCACCTCTGGTGGTTATCTATCCTTTCTTCCCTCGAGAATCTGGACTGTACTTCTGGTGACTTTAATACTTACAGCAGCCTCAGTGTGAGTTACATTAAAAAGTCAGAATATCAGATTAGTGACAAGCAATTTTTGTTTCTGGATTTGTAGTTACTGTGACTGCCTGTGATGTAAGGGTTCTCTGAATAAAATAAAATTAAGAATTCAGATGCACAACAAAGTCGGACTTTGGTTTATGTCCTTTTTCTGAAATTTTTTTCCCCTCTAGAGGTCATATTTGTTTTTAAAAAGGTCACATTTCCTCTAAATAAGCAGGATGTAGATATTTTGAAATATAAGCCAACAGAAATGGGGAAATCAGCCACACTTCCAGCCAATGGGAGAACATGGCAATGTCTCGAACTGACAACCACTTGGCACTTGCCAGGCAAAGAGCAAGCAAGGCCAGACAGATTAGGTGTCAGGAAGAGATTCTGGCACCAGTAAAACACCAAACAACTTTTATTAGCAAAATCAAATACATAAGGATGGATACACACTGGTCAAAACAACTATATTATCAGTACAAGTTGATACTGATGAGGTGTCTTGTCCACTAGTAACAGACAGATCAAGACGTCAGATCACCAATTACACAGATGTGGTATCATTTTCTTGTTGGAAACCAAAACCATCATGTCAGTACCAAAAACCAAGTCAGCTCAGTAACAAGGAAAAAGGGTTGAGTTCATATTCATCATGTCACACTTGTTCCTCTGTGGAAAGGACATGTTTGAAAAAAAGGGAGAGCTCCTCTAAATTGAAGAAGTCACAATGCAATAATCTGAGAGACTGGGACAATGCAGTTAGATTTCAAAGAACTCCATCAAAGCAGTAGGGAGGAATGCTGGAAACAAAGGCAAAGACAGGTATAGTAGAAAGAAACAGAATAGTCCTTTCTTAAGCACTTTTTAAGGGTCACACTAAAATAGCCATATAAGGTTTTCCCTGTCCCTTGCCTGTTGATGTGCCAATATATAAAAGAGTTAATGTTGAGTATGGAGGAAGATGTGGTGCATTAAACATAATTACCTCGAGCATCTATATTCCATCCTTTTTTTTCTTCTCCAAGAAGGCAATCTTATTGTTTACTCTGAAAGGCAAAATCAAGGGTCAAGACAGAAACAACTCCATGAAAGCTTCTGCTATGTAGTAGAGAGACAACACAAACTAAAGGTCTTTTCGGCTCCTGAAATCTAAAACACTTGAAAGAATGAAGGTCTTAGTCAAACTCTATCACTGCAGGGAAATACGTCATATTAGTTTGACCCCTAAGTTCTGTTTGTGTTTGTGCATGTCCTTGTTTTTGTTACTGGAGAGAATCTCAGTAGAGCAATAAAAACAAAAAACTCCTGTATGTGTACGCATGTACCTATCTCTCTGATAATTTTGCATTACATTCCTGCATAATCATATAGTATGGCCCAGACTGAGATGTCTGGGCCATACTGTAGTTTGAATATTTTAAAATTATAATATAATTGCAGTATTTCTCTATGTTCCTTTCTTCCACTAACCAGTTCAGCTTTATGAAATATATTTCATTTCTTGAGCCTAAGGAACTGTAGAGAAAGGATATGTGTAACCAGAGTTAATTTCCCCCTGTGGCTTCTTATTGACCAGGACAGATTATAATACTTTTCAGGACACTTTTTTTCTTTTGTTAATTAAAATGCTACTTCACTACCTGTATACTCTACCTTCTTGAACGGCAGATAAAATTCATATCAGGGGCTGACAACAAAGCATAATGTACAGCACTGATACAAATTTTAAAAATACATTTTAAAACTGTCCAGGAAGCCTTGTGTTCACATATATAATTTTCTCTTTCATTTGGTTCTAAATAAACAGGCTGGCACTGCAGGAAAATAAAATAAAATAAAACATTTTGTTCTGGATTTTTCTGTTCAGGTGGCATAAAACTGGGATTCAAAAACTGCTGTCAGGCAGCTTATTGGAGGACATTTTTGGTCCTACTGTTGCTCTGAGTAACTCCACTCTACAGCCTCTAGTCACCTCAACCTTATAAAAACTAAATGAAGAAGATATTAATTATTAAGTATCAGTTATGGAATAATAAAGTAATTTCCAATGTCATGGAAATGCCAGGAAATACATATATTTTCATAATGTTTATATTTACTAAGAGAATTTGATTTTCATAGGAACCTTTACCTGTAAAGCCTTTTCTTTAAAAGAAAAACCCAGTCTCCAGCATTGCCATTCTATCAAACCATCTTTGTGATGCTGATATAAAAATTTATGTATGGCTTGTTTTTGTAGCCAAATCTGGGTAGTTCTCGGAGCATCCCTCTATCCAGTGGGTCATTAGAAAAGCTGTACCTACTGGTTTAGGTGGCAGTTCAATTTGTGATGGGGCAACCCAGCAAACATGGGTTTTCTTTCCCTGATCTGTTCTGTCCCCTGACCTCTCTCAAAGCTTGGCCTTGCTGTGCCCAGTGCTTCTGTTGCCTCCCTTCAATGCTTTTGTGAAGCCTTTCAGCAATGCCATGAAGTCAGCTCAGACAGCACTGATGCTTTCCAGTGCATGCTAACAGAGTTACTGCTTTGTTCATACAGTCTTGGGTGCCCTTCTTAAGTGGAAGACAGCTGTGATCCTGAAATGTGGAAGGCAGCATTTTTAGGAACTGATCAAGTCTATTTTCTCCCCAAGCTAAGGATGACATGCCAATTCAGAATCTCAGTTCATATCAGACTCTTCTGTCCTTCAGATAGCAGTGACTAGAAACATTTTGTTTTATCATCTCAGCTGGTGCATTTTCTTCTTAAATGCAGACTTTGTTACGGTGATCCATAACTGAGAATCCCTTCAGGCTTGTCTACTACATTGCACTCTATCAGATTCAAAGTGTGAAGAATCCTTGAAACCTCCAGCTACTTCAGAACACAGTTGCTTTCCCTCACAAGTGCTGTACTAGGAAGAACATATCACAACTCTGCTCCACAGGCTATGTTCAAACTTGGAAAACCAGGGTGCCAAAAAAAAAAAGAACTTAAAAGGCCATAGTCATCTAAAAGAAAGAGGGCATCTGAAAACAAGGAAATCTTAATCCAGTGCCAGACATTCAAGAAAACCAGACACAGGGATGTGCCAATTACAGTTTTGAAATGACCCCTTCTTGGTTGCATATGGCTTTTTTAAAATAACTTTTAGTTGCCTAGACTTTTTAGCTGCTACCAGTCCATTACATTTGGCACTTAAGCCAAATAGCTATGCTTTTTCTGCCAAGTAAACTACATGTCAGTAAAGCTGCTATCTTGAAGGGCCTCTACTTAGAAGCTTTGTGGATTTAAACACCCTAATACAGATATTCTGCTGTGGCATTGTGCTGTGAATGGGGCATACAAGGATCATCTTTGGTGAACCATGCACTGTACACTAGGGGAACAACTGTTCAGTGTTTACAGCTACCTACCAATACTCAATAAAAACTGCACTAATCTATCCTTAGAGGGTGGAGGGTAAGAGTAGGAAAAATTTCTCCTGCCTTGTGTTGTTTTTCACTTTCATTTAGCAGCACTGCACTTCAGTGGTAAGTCACTGAATCAGATACACACTATGACCTTTTGGGCGACCTTGGGCCACTCACCTCTCTGTGCCTCTCTTTTGTTTTCCCTCCGTAGTTTCCTTTAAAAGCACAGCATAAAATCATGCAGAGCTAATTCTGTCTTTGGAGAGCATTTTTCATCCTAGCAGGACCCCACCACTGGCTGTTAATTCCAGGATTTTAGGCTCATGATTAAGTTACTGCAGTGTAACAAGGTACCTTACATCTGTTGCTCATTAGGGGGACTTGTCTGAGCCAGGGTAAATGACTACATCTGAACTAGTCATCTTGACTTTCTCTGTAGTCACTGAAAAAAATTTGTCACTCTTAGGTATCGTTCTGCACTAGACAACTAACATATATCAGATGAATCATGTTCCCCAAATGCCTATTTCTCTCCATTGATTATGAAGAGTGTCTAGAAGAAATAGCTGAGACGAAGATTTCCACACTGCGGTAGTCTAAAGTTATGTGGAAATTACTTTCTTAGTAACTGCTCATATATCTGCTGCTTGTCCCAAACAAAAGTGAACTTCTTTGATACAACATACAACTAACTATATGACCTAGGTCGATTTGTCTTACACTTATTTTGAGCTAAACACACACATGCAGTTAACACGGCTCAGTGGATGTACATTAAGTGCATCACTCATTCATTCACCTTCCTTTTGTAAAGGCACCATTCCATTCCATTTGTTTACCATCAGCCTATTTTGTAACCAAGTTTTATCTATGACCACTCTTTTTTTCCTCTCGTTGACTGTGCAGACTGAGAGCAAACCCACTCTTTCCACTGGCTCTTTGTTTGCCATGATTTAACCCCAGTCAGCAGCCAAGCCCCACCCAGCCACCAAACCCCACCCAGCCACTCCCTCACTCCCCCAACAGCAGAATCTGGTAGAGAATCAGAGGGGTGAAAGGTGGCAAACTGGTGGGTTGAGACAAAGACAGTTTAATAGGGAAAGCAAAAGCCAAACACAAAAGCAAAGCAAAATAAGGCATTAATTCACTGCTACCCGCGGGCAGGCAGGTGTTCAGCCATCTTCAGGAAAGCAGAGCCTTATCTTGGGTAACAGTGACTTGGGAAGACAAACCCATCATTTCAAATGTCCCCTCTTTCTTCCCCCCATTTTATGTACTGAGCATGATGTCACATGCTCTGGAATGTCCCTTTGGTCACTTTGAGCCAGCTGTGTCTCCTCCCAGCCTCCCAAGCACCCCCAGCCCCTCCCCAGTGTGGCAGTATGAGAAGCAGAAAAGGCCTTGGCTCTGTAAGCCCTGCTCAGAAATAACAAAAATATCTCTATATTATCAACCCTGTGTTCAGCACAAATCCAAAACAGAGCCCCATACCTGCCCCTGTGAATAAAATTAACTCTACCCAAGCTGAAACCAGCACACTGTGTTAATCTTATTCTCTCAAGCAGAGTAACCTCAGTTTGCACCTCTTTCTTAGTTTTACCTTTCCCTTTTACTCATAATATCCCCTCTTTCTATGCAGCCTTCTCAATGCTCCCTATGAAGGACACTGTAAAAATGAACTGAATTTTAATAGCTAAGTACTGGAAAAATTTGAAATGCAGACTGTAGGCATGAGTGTAAACTATTTTGTAAATCAGCAGTCTTACAATTTTTAAATCAGGCTGTAGTATGAATGTAAGATTGCTTTAAAGCAAATACTTGTAAAGATGCAAAAAGCTAGAAAGGCACCCTTGAAAATGTTTTTTCGTAGTATGTCTATGGGGGATAATATTCCCAAGTAAAATCTCTTTTTGTTGTTATTGTTGTAGCTGCATGAAGAAACAACAGAGCTGTTTCTAAAATGTAAACAGATTTTAATGTAGATTTCCAAATACCCACCTAAGAATTTGTTATTGAAACATGGTTGTTTACCTATGGTATAGAAATTACAGAGATATACAACATAAGTTTGATGTCTATTGTATACATTTCTAGCTGTATCAAATATTTAATACCTGATATTCTTTGGGATTTGTTAGCATCTCCTTTCAAACTTGCCTGCGGCAATTACAAGATGGAATGTAAAAAGTGGTTTTGATTATCGTTTTGGATTGTCACCTTGACAGTTTGGGTTGGGTTTTACAGACATGGAGAAAGAACACACACAGATGCACACAATTGCTCCTTTTCACTTTGCATCCCCTTCCCTGTAGACAATGCTCTACAGAAATGGCTCAGGAGCAGAATAGACATGAAAGGATTACCAAGTGGAGCTATTTGAGGGAAACCTGGTTCATTATTTGGAGACAGGAATATGTAAGTGGCCAGTTTCATCTATAAATTGCTATTGCTTGGGGATTGCAAATAGACCTTAGTGGGTATTTGAGCGGTCAAGTCAAATACACTGCTGCCAATAAAAACAGGAGGAGGAGAAAAAACAGGTGGAAGGAAAGAGAAGAGGGAATAGAAATTTAAAGAGCAAAAGAGGAAAAATGAAGTATCTTTAGCTTTTGTTGCCTGTTCAATAAAAAGAAAATGTTTAACAAGAGGAGTAGACGAAGGTCATTGCTTTAATTTTTAATCTAGGCTGGAGGACGCAAGAAGAGTGCTAATGTACCTGTGTATGTGAATATCCTTTAAATATGAAAACTATTTGCTGGTTTGAGTACCTTACTGGCTCTTAGCTTGCAGGTCCCCTGTAGGGCAAAGGCTGCACATGGCCACCTGTTCTAGCAGTGCCCATCAATCCCTTTTGTGTCCAGTGGGAAAAAGACATTTTGTCACAAGTGAATGGGAAGCTTACCTGAGTGTCAGACAGTGGGAGACCGAGCTCCATTAACTATTTATTTGTAGTCAGGCATTGTGTTTGTTTTGAGGCAGACTTAAGGCTGCTGTTTGCACAATAACTGAGCAGACTGTTCTGGCCACTGACTCTCAGGCACGAGGAACACTCAGGTGCATGATTTTATCATGAGGAAAGGATAAGGAAATACTAGTGCAAGGTGCAGCACTGTATTTCTTCTTTCTGACTCTTCCACACTATGACTGCAAGTTGAGTTTCTGAGGTTTTCTGTAAATAACATCTAAGCACCATAATGAATTATTAACATCCATCTTTACATTGATTCTTCACATAGTTTTCCCCTGAAATCCACAAGCCTTTGTGAAGCATACAGACTTTTTTCCTTTTCATTTTAGTATTTTATTATTATGGTGCCAAATGTTGCTGTTATCATTGAATGCCTTTCAGCATTTCCATTATAAACCTTGTTTTCAAGGTATTTATAACCTACCTATTTTACTTCATGTTTTTTTGCAATTTGCCATAGAAGATTTTCAGCATGGAGTAGATGGTACTGTCTTTCCTTGCAAAATTTGGTTGAACCCCTATAGCTATTCTGGATTGACAATTTCAAAAAGTAAAGAGGGACCTCAGGTACAATAATTTTTATACAAAATAGTATTTGAGCCGAATGTAAGAGAAAAGCATGAATTTTGAAATTTGAAAAACAAAATGCAAAAATTTTTATTTTTCAAATGGAATTGATCAATGGAGTCATGACTGCACAATGCATTGATAAGGAGAGGATGTTTTTCCTCATCAAAAATAAAACCACATGCTTAAATATGATATTTCATGCGTACCTATGCTTTCAATATTAACCCATGAATCCTACATTATTAACCTATTTATCCCTAACACTTAAGAATGCACAGAAGTAGTGAGTTTAATGAACATGTCTTTAAAACATATGGTGAAGTGCTTTCAGTTGCAGGCAATTACGTAGTTCTGTGAAAAATGATGAGCTGTACTGTAGTCATAATACAAAAAAATCTTTCCCATTGGTTTCCCCTATTGCTGCAGTCAAAGGAGTTACAATATTACTCTTATGCAGAAATCTGGGCAATGCCATCTTATTGACTTAATGCCTAATCTAAAACCTAATGAGGTAAAAGGACTATTTCCTTCGACTTCAGTAGTCACTGGAGTCTCATGGTTCATTCTAACAGTTCTCTTGTACCCTAATAACTGAGATAATCAGCTGCAAATAGAAAGCCTGCAAGAGATTTTGGATCTTTGTTATACAGTTTTTTGCCAGTTTTTATTCTAACCAGCTCACCCTTGTACCGGAAGACCAATCGTCTTTTGGCCTGATGTAAAAAAAAAAAAAAAGTGAAAATGATGTGGGATGAGAGATGGGTAAAGAGTGTTTTCCTGAGTTTGTTTTACTTTTAGATAATCTTGATGGATGAGTCATTGAAGAGAGGAAGCTGCCATTCATGTCAGTACTCAAAGAAAGAAATGGAAGAAAATCTGGAAACATAAATGTTTTCTTACAGGAAGGTTGTCAAATTGAACAAAATTCAGGATTCCTTTTCCTCCTAAAAGATGTTATAACATACTAGAGCTTAATCTGCTAGTTTGCTTTTCTAAGTGTAGGTTATTGTAGTCTGTATATTACTTACCATTGCACTTTGACATGCCTCAGGCACTGCATTGCAAAACATCCCCATTTTGGAACAGCTGTAGGTTATGTGACTTGGCTTCTGAGGCTGTTTGCTGCCATCCAGCAACTGCTTCAATTGAAACAGCATATTTTGGTGCAAAATTTGCTCTGCTGTAATCAGGCAATGTTATCCTGTTCTTTTTCTCTGTCTCAAATACTGAGACTTCTGACCTGTAGCAGCCTTTTTCATTGGAAAGTGGAAAACAATGACTGAATAAATGTGCAAAGACTCCACCCTTTAGCAATGTAAAAATGCAAATCACACAAAACAGACTTCATTACAAGTGGCTAGGGAAAAAAAAAAAAAATTAAAGAAAAGCTTCCAGGTGCAAGTAGCTGACATTTCAGAATATCAAATAAAACTTATGTAGAAAGATACTAATTCCTACAAATTAAAATCTCAAAATCTTAAAATATTCAGCCAGACTTGAAAAACTTTTTGTTTTCAACAAGTGGATTCATTTTATTTATATTGTTGTATATTTTGAAGCTCAAATAACTAATAGCATCATAGTTTCAAATTATTTATTAAAAGAATTTTTTTTTTTATTTGGGATTAGGCTAGACAAGGAACTGCATACTTATAATTAGTTGAATAGTAAACTATTTCATAGTAACATACTATTAACAAGAATCCATTTACACTGTGATGTATACAATTTCTATGCAATGACATGATGGGAGTTGTTTTAATTTAGTCTAAGAGTAGCACTAAATAAAGGGGGCGGAGGGGGGGAAGTTCTACACAAGGCAGCATGGAGCTAGTTTGTTCTCTACCTTTGCCTATCAAGAATAATCCCAAGGGAGGAAAAACATGCTTTACCACTATTGCAGTAAGCACAACATATTTTCTTTATTGAAAGAAGATTGAATGTTGACATGATTTTTTTGGTCAGAATCTAGAGTTGGAGGAGATTTCTAATCAGAGAGGTCTCTATTCTGTCAAACAGAGACTTCTGTGGCTGGAAGCTCAAGCCAGTTATGTTCTGATTAGAAATAAACACTAGATTTTTTAGCACTAAAGATTATTAGATAGTTGCATGTATTGCCAAAGGATTTGTTTGACAGTCTTACTGTTTTAAATTAGGTTTGTGGATCCTTTGGAAAGAGATGTTATACTTCATCCACAAGGTGTTAGCAACAATTATTGGGTGAATATTTGTATTTTGTGTCACAAGATGATTATGACAGTGGATTAGAAACATAAAAAGTCTATGAATTTCTGAAAGTTGGGTGACTTTCCTGTTTTGAAAGACTTAGATCAGAGTAGTCAGCTCATGGGTCATCATGAGTAGTCAGCATCATGGGTACCTCCCTCAGTATTGTGCATATTAGATAGGCAACCCAAATGTTATCAAAGTGGTATTGGAAAGTGTCTGCATTCATTCTGATGAGGTGCATGGACTACCTTAAAAATTATATATCTGTACAAAGATATGAATGTCTTCTTTAAGCCAGCTGTATATTTCTAATGTGTTGTCATCAGGCAATATCTTGACTGCAAATAATTATTGGTACCAGATTTTCACTTTAACTGTACCTTTACATATTACAGAGCATTCGTGTCCATCCTTCACACTAACGACATTCTGAAAATAATTTTTTATTGAAATTATTGAAAATAATTTGGCATTTACCAGATATAATGAAGCTGTGTTCTGAAAAATATGAATGCAGCAAGGAAGAACATTGTCTCCCATCCACAGCTTTGATTTACTGGCTGTCCCCAGGGAACTTCACATTATACAGTGTTAGTCCACAATATTCTTTCTAAGTACTCCCTGTAACTACGCAAAGCACAGGACATGCCACATTTTCCTTGTCCTTCACTGTAAACATTGGATAAATCATTATAACATATATTTCATAGATTTTATTTATTAATCCATAGCAGTTTCAAAAAAATAATGACCAAAAGTTCAGGTGCGTAGTTTAAGTAAATATCTTCATTCAATCTCCTTTGACAGTCTACAAGCGTATTTTGGAATATATCTGTATGTTGATTGGTTTTTTTAAATTTTGCAGACTGAAGGGATTATTTGTTGATTATAAAAAATATTATGTGGTTTTCATCAATATAGTATGACTCATGTATTGAATGTTTTTGCTTTAAAATCATTGACGCAAGCACATATTTATACGTTACAATACATTTACAATACATATTCACATCACAGTCTATGTGCAACAATACTTTTTACTAGTCGGTATTATATGTGCCAATCTATCAAGCTGGTGAGAAGATTGAATATGTCACTTTTTGGTTTAGGACATGTGTAGCTCATCTAAAGAGACAGGGTGTTTAATTTTCCTTCTGAAATTTATTTTGTTTGAGCTACTAGAAAGGAGTTGTACTCTGTGGCTAACCTGGGCAAATGATGAATTGCAATGTAACACCAGAAAGGAAGTTACAGACTGCTGCCTTTAGACCTAGACCGTGCTGACCTTTATAGACATATACAGCCTCCCCATGTCTTTTTATTATTTTTTTTTCCCTGCAGGATTTTGTCTCAACAATCTACACTGTTTTCAGTGTTGCCTTTCTCACCTCTCTGGAGGCTTCCTCACAGTCCTTTTCCAGCAGCCTGAGTGAAGTGGCACAGCCTGACCACATCGAAGCTGAACCACCAGTGTTGACACCAAACCCTCCCGTCTGCCCTCCTGGCTGCTGGGGACAGGAGCTTACAGCAGGACCTGAGAGGGGTGCAGGATGAATATGAATTTGGCATCCTCAGGAATATTCATCACTTTTCTTTATGGCCAGAAACCATTCTTTGTTAAAAAATACTAGGATTCCTTTGTTCTGATGCTCTTTATTAGGCTTCTACAATTAGCTACTTTTATAGACAAATAAATGCAATAAATTGGGCTTTTTTCTGAACTATTAGAGATTTTTTTAGGTGTAGTAATTTTTTCATTCTAGATGTATTTTAAAATGTCAGTCAAATAGCAGATATGTTTCTAAGACAAGTACACATCTAATAAAATGCTGTTTGACCTGATTTTCTTTGACGTGCTTGTAGAGCACTGAAAGAGGAAAGAGCTATGAATATCATGTTTACAACAAGATGGAGCACTGAGTCATGGGAAGTTAGGTATTGGAGAATAGAAATCTTGAACAGAGCAAGTAGATAAAATTCACAGAATCATAGAATGGGCCAGGCTGGAAGGGGCCACAGTGAGTCTTCTGGTTGAATCTCTATGCTCAGGCAGGATGATCCTAGGGCCCATGGCACAGGACTGTGCCCAGAAGGTTCTTCAATATCCCCAGTGAAGGAGGCTCCACACCCTCTCTGGCCAATCTGTTTCAGTGCTGCACAGTAAAGAAATTCTTCCTCATGTTCAGGTGGAACCTCCTGTATATCAGTTTCTGCCCATTGCCTGCGGTCCCAGTCTAGTGCCTCTGTCAAACAATTCTCAGTCAAACAGAAACAAAGGCTATGTCTTTTTTGCTGATGACAGGCTGCAGTGCTGAAGGAAATATTCAATCCTCTGAAGCTTTTCATTTCAAGAGGAACTTAGAGCACCTTCTAATTTTATTTAACGATAGTCTAGGATGAATAAAAAAAATATAAAAGGTAGAAGAAAATATTCATAGTGTGTTTAATATCTCCTTATTCATATAAGTGTTATATATATAATATATGCGCACGAGGGCTTATCTCCCTTATGACATTCATCTTCACCTGTGAGAAGAGAAATAATAAGTCACTGGTGACTATTGCACTTGACTTATGCCTCTACATCAGAGAAGATAAATGCCAATAGAAAGATCAAGTCTTCTGTATTCTTTTCAAGGGGAGAAGGAATTTATCATAGGTATATTGGAATTTATCTAGATCAGATACAGATGATTTCATCACAGTAATGAGGGAATCCTTATTGCATGCTGACAACGTGTATGTTTTGAGTGTAGTTTTATTTTTTTAAATACTCTTTAACCTATAAAACAGACTCCTACTTTTAATTCAATGCAAGTTGGAGCTCTCAATTCCTACTGAACTCCACTGGGGAAGAATTATTTGGTTAAGGGGGAAAAGGAGAAACAAAAGAATGAATGGGGAGGAGAGCAAATATGAGAATTTATGTAAAAGAAAATCAGTTGGTATACAATTAAGGCATTTGTTTTTGTGCGCATAAAATGCAGGATGTCATTATAAATTTTGTGCTTCCCAATTCCTGCTAATTTAACACCATTTAATACAAATTTTATGCATGTCATTAATAGCTATTTTAGATATAAGTGTAGTAGAACAGCTTTTACAGATACTCCATTTGAAAAATATCAACAAAATTTTCTTCAAAGTATTATTTCAGAGGTTCTTTTTGTCACTTGTCTGTACTTCCTTCTCTATTTCCTTTTCATTTGCAGTAACAAAAGCATTTTCTTCAAAAGTAAAGGTCCTATTCCTAAATACATTGCTGTAGTTTTGTTTTACTCTCTGAGACCAGGAAGAACTGAATTCCTTCAGTCCCTAGCAAATGTCCTGATGATATTCCAGAAAAGGAATTTGATCAGAGAGATCACAGCCCAGTTCTTCAGAGGTGCGTATGGTAGGAGCTGTTTTGAGAACAAGCCCCATGCACTTCAGCTGCTATAATAATGTATTTGGGCTGAAAGATATCAGCAAAAATTACAGTGTGACGTTGACAGCAGCATAGGGTGGAGGAGGTTAATTAGAAGGAAGTCTAATTTCCTATGCTTAGTAAAACAGATAGTACATGTAAAAGGGATAGAGTAAAACACATGGTAATGTTGTGACTGTATGTAATGAATTAGATTGCATTTCTTAGAATCAGTTAGGCTGTTTATAAGGGAATTTCAATCAGAAAAATCTCTAGGTTCGCGTTGCAGACAATTCTGATTTGTGAAAGGTTCATATTATAGATTTTTGAAGTATCAGTATTGCCTGATGTTGCAATATAGAAAATTTTGTAGTGACATGCCCTGCTGATTGTCACTTTGCATCATGACACTGTATCTCAGAAATCACAGCCCCTTTCTATTTATGGAAAGCAAACTGGCACTGAGTAACTCCAGAAAGCAAGAATTTCAAAGGATCAGGAGCTTGGAAGCAATTTTAAAATTGGTGTTTCATGGACTAATTAGTTAGAACTGTGACTACTTTAACTGGGATTTTAAAAAGAAGGATTTCAAAAACCCAGTGTAATAAATGTACTCACCAGCATAGTTTATAAAATATTTCTTCCTTCATTTTATACAAATAATTCCAATGTATTATAACAATAGGGAATAAGTTCATCACAAGCCTCTCTGTTTGCCATAGCTATCCTTTTCAGTGTTTAAATATTTCACATAACAGTCATAAAGTTATTGTTGGAAGTATGTGAATTCTGCATGTGCCATCTAAATAAATACTTTGTGTATACTTTTAAGTTCATATTTGTGTTGAGACTAATATACTGCAACCTTGAGCACAGTGGGAGCAATGTGAATCAGGGGAGCCATCAACCAGGCTGATTAGACTGCCCACTGAGCACAAGTGATATCAAAACAAGTAAGTTTTGGCCAGCATTACAAGCAGAATGCAGCAGGAACTGCAGGCATGTTATACAAAGTGGGATGCTGTTGGCACTTCTAAAATAGCAAGATGTTGCAAAAATGGACCAATCACCCCAAAACGTATCTCTGAGTGATCAGTGGTTCTCATGGGAATGATGGGACAGTGCTACTGGAATTGAAAACTAAATCACAGCCTTCACTGTTCACACAGTTATGGATGCACATGTTTATATATAATCTGTCCACATATCTGTCAACATTACTGTTCATGACTGCTGTGGCACCTTGGTATGCTGGTGATATTTCAGTGAAAGAAAGCAACATGGTTTTCTTCCTTGGGAAAGAATCGTATCTGCATGTAAACAGATTTGCAAAAACTGAAGGAGTACATTTTCATAGCATGGCATACAATTTTAGTATGGACTGCTACAGGTCTCAAAATTGAGCTCTGTACAACTTCTAACAGAATCTTAAAGGAAATTTAGTGATGTTTTTCTTTTTTGGAAATACAGATGCATATACACACTGTGTTTTGCCTGTGATGCTCCTGTCAGTGAAGGAAACATTAAAGATTTCTTTATCTGGGGAGAGGAGGGATCAGGTTGGAGGAAATCAGGTGTGAGGAAATATACTTCATCTTGAGACCTGGAGAAATTCAGCAATATTTCTTTTTCTTCTTAAAAGAGATTTAAAGCACTTCCTGGTATCCATGGCTATGGATCACTCATTTTGAGGACATCTTGCACTTCTAAGGCTGAGGTTCTTTGTATTCACAAAAAGTCTGTGATGACTTTACACGTGAGCATCTCTATTAATGAGGGGCAGGGACACCAAGCAACTGAACCACAGAAAATCTATAATCTATAAACATATGACTCCAAAGACTAAAAAAACTGGTTGGCTTTATTTTGTTTAGAAACATTTCGAATTGCTGTGAGAAATTATAGACAAGGCATTTACTCTCTGGTTAGAAAAACTATCTGCTTCTGCTGTTCATCTTTTCCCCCACACAGAAGCAGATTTTAAGATTTGGTTACTAACTTCTCCTCAATATGAAGCTGTTTAAAATGCCAGCACTGTATAGCATGCAGTCCACTGTCCATTACTTTGTTGTGTCACTTAAGAACATATTCTATTAAACGGTTTACGTATTTTAGAGATATAACTTTTGTTCCCTCATTTTTTACACATGATGACTTTTAAAACAGGCAAGTTAAAAATTAAAAAAGAAAATATATGTGGGAAAATTATCCAAACATTTTAAATCTCCTGCCTTGAATACAACTTTTAAGTCCCTCAGTTTTGGGAAAGCATCAGTTATTGTTTAAAACAATTAAATGCTTTTCGCAATTTTCAAAAGAAGTGCTTTGTTCCTATCCCTACAGTAGACAATGTTTATGTCAAAAATACCTGTGAAATGAGAAGAATGTTTAACATGAAGAATAAATTTTAAAGAGGATTCACCACTTGAAATTTTGGCAGTTTGAACTTACTCTCTCAGCTATCATAACTGACTTTCATGAGGCCTTAGTGCTATGTCCAGCTACAAGCAGTTGCAATTTCAATATAAACTTGAAAACAGATGACCATCAATGAAGAGAATTTTGTGGACTTCTTGGGAAATCTGTCAGACTCTTCCTGCCTGGAGCTGATTCAAGCTACTGTCCCCTTCAACAGAGCAGATCAAATCACAACATGTTTAAAATTATTGCATTCTGCTTGGCTATAGCACAAGCTGCTGTTCTTGAGGAGTTCCTCTTTATAAACATTAGTTTCCTAAACCCTAAGTCTTTAATCAGAATTCAAATGAAATATGTCCACAGTAAATCATGGCACGCCATGCTTTTTGAGTGCCAGTATTTACAGACTACATGATGTAGTTGTGCTACTGAAGGCTCAGCAGACTTTGATAACTTCTTCCCATTTCTCCATGTTGCCATGAGCCCATGGCGTTCTCATGAGAAAAAAGTTATTTTCCTTCGGTTCACCAGTGTTTGTGCACAGCCCTAACAGTTGCTTTCATATTCTGAATATAAAATTGTTCTGATGGATATATTTATGCTTTATGAAACCAAAATGTCAGTGGCCTTTGGTCCCTGTAATAAAATCAGCTCTTGCACAGAAACAAGCAGTACTATTAAGATTTTAAACATCATCGTAAACTATCATGAGTCACTCAGTACATCATCTTCAGGTACAAGATCTTTTGGTCTGTTCTACCCAACAGCCATCAATCAAAGTTTATAGGCTCACAAATTGCTTGGCCAACACTACACAGTAGTAATATTTTAGCCATATCTATACTGCAAATAAAATCTGTAGAGAAAATGCAAGGTAAATGCCTGGTGTTTGATGTGGTTTGCTTTCTTAATTTATCAACAAAATTGATGTATTTCCCTCTTTGCTTATGTACTCACTGCTTGGATGTAGGTGTTACAGGTGCATCCATATCTTCTGTGAAGGCTTTTCTGTTATTACGTCTCACTCTCACATGAAGAACATAACTGAATCTAAATAAATGACATATTAGTTCTGCTTCTTTTGCTTCGTGAGTTTTGTACATTTCAATTTTAGCAATTTTTCTTTTCATACTGAACACTAGGATAGTATAGTGATTTGTCTTGATGGCAAGAGTTACAGTAAAGGCACATAAAAATGAATTTTCTACCTTCTTTGGCCAGTGTAGTCCCAAGTCAGCCTTTTTACACAAGCAAGAAATTTCTGAAAAAAAAAACCCAAAAACCAAACCAAACCTTGTCCCATGTATAGACTTACATAAATGAGTGAAAACTTGAGTTTCATATTATAATCATTATAAGGATTCAGGTTATGACTCTATTAAGAAACACACAAAATCAAGGGCAGTGCATCAGAAGAGATGTCCCTATCATGCTTATTGTCGAGGTTCAAGGAAAGGAAAGTTGTTGCTGTAATTATGTGAACGCTATCATTTCAAAGGCACCAAATGGGAAATTGTCCCAAACGTCTTCTTTTTTTCTAGTTACTGTTTTAATATTCCATGTTCTGTAATATCTTGCAATATAATTTTAGTTTCATTTCATTCATCCCAAGTATTTGTTACTTTTTATCTCAAAACCTCCCCCAGATTTGTATTGCTCTGCAGTTTAGTATGTTAACAAAGAATCAGCACAGTTCATAAAGAAACATCCCAGAACTGTCATATGATTCATACACCATCAATTACTTGCACAGGCAGAGTGAGCAGTGCTCTTTAATAAGCTGCTCTGAAATAAAATACCTTTAAATTTCATAAATGTGATCACTTTCCGAGCACAGGGTATTTCAAACTCTTCCTCTCAAATCCCCAGCCCAAGACTCTCTCATCTTTTAAGGATAACCAAATAGTTAAAGCAGTACTTAGAATAATAAATTCTTAGATAAAGCAAGTATAGGAGAATATTTTTATTCTTACAAAGTCAGTTTATATCTGTCTGCCTCAGATTTGAAAAGTAGTAATTTGCTCTATTAAGACTGGTGTAAATAGACACAACCTACATTGCTGTTGGTTGTGTTGCAATTAAATGACCCACTCTTTCTCTTAAAATTATCTTGTTGCCAAGTAGTCAATTTTTTTTACCTTGGATTCCCAAACTAACTTTTCATTAGATACTTAGGTCTGATAAGACATTATCAATAGACACGGGTCTCCATGCTAAGACAGAAAAGAGTAACACTAGGAAAGGCTCTCAGCAATCCATAACAGCAGTGAAAACTCTGAAGCATGCAGCTATAAAAGGAGTAAGGCAGTTTTGCAGTGAATGTAATCTCTAACCTCTCCTGAAATAATCCCATATAAAAAGTGTAAGTGGTCACATTGTGGTTTCTAGTGTAATTATATTGGGAATATTTATTTAAAACTGGAGGAAAGTAGATGTATGAAAAGGTAGATGATTTTTGATTTGTGATTCATCAAAAAGGTATTTTGAAAGAAAGAAAAAGGAAAATCAATTTTATTTTTCAGAAATCTCTTCAAAAATTATAATCTAAACATGAAGTCAGATGTTGGTCTTTGAAAAAATGTTTAGCACTTTTTAAAGTGTTTCTTTTGTGCTCCATGGGTCAGCATAAGTTGGATTGATTCAGAATAGAGCTAAAGTAGCATGAAACTATGACTGTAGTTCAAATGTTCCTCCTGAGCTCAGCCAGCAGGGAAAAATAAAATTCTTATATCTAGGACATGTTTAATTATCTGCTTGAGATTATATTGTAATTCAGTAAAAGGACTGGTAAATTAAAAGGTAGAAGGCACCATTGGTTCATCTAGTTTGGTCTCCTGGCTAAATAATTATTGTGCTGGATAGTAACAGTGAAAATGCAGTTGAAAATTTCAAAATCTTCCTAGAGAGCCAAAGAGTGCCTTCCTCATCTTGATGGGATATATAGTGGAGATATGTTTCCAAGATTGATATATCTTAAGAATCTTTCTGTCAATAACTGCTGAATTTGTGCAATTGCAAGCAAATTTATAAAGCTCTTCTTTTTCAGGCATTTCAGATTTTAATTTAGTTAAATATTAGAAATAATTAAAATTTTAGAACAAATAGCATGCTGGCAAATACACTGTCATTTAATTTTGTATAAGTTTACAAAGAACATCTGGGTCTAATACTTTGGCTCACAATTCTTTTGCAATGAAATTCTGTAGACTAAATATATTAATATATTAATAAAATGGAATTTGAAAGAAAACAGTTTATTTAGAGTAATTAATACTTTTAAAAAGTGGGTTAAACTTTTAAATAAATATATATTCAGCCTGGTTTGCTCCTGTTTAACAAAATGTATGATAAGTGAAATGCTAAGCTAACAGAGAGCTTAGCAATTTTTTTTTTTCCTGAAAAGAAATATACTTAATGAAAAGAACAGGCAGCCAAAATAGTTCTCCATTTCTTAGGGTATACAAAATGTAAAAACCAAATATTTTATTAGGGATCCCTATGTGCAAATGGGGCTATTTATAATGTATTTCATAAATGCTAATTTCCTTTGTAAGTCTCTCAGACTGATTAAGCACTGACTTTGGAGTGACTTATTGTATGCTTAAGTTAATTACATCCACAAATATTTGCAAAATCCAAGGAAGAGGTTTTACCTGATATTATTAGCAAAGGCAGCAGGATCTAACCCATTGTTAACTTTACTTAGTAAAACTACATATATTGTTTCTTTATTTTCTTTATATTTTACTGATAGACAATGGGTAATAAGATAAAACTTTACTGTGGAGAAAATAACCCATTTAATAGATAAGACTGAAAATATTACAAGAAACACTGCTGTGATTTTTGGCCATTCTATCCATACATCAAATAAGCTAATTCTATCACAGCCAATATAAATATGCACAAATTGTGTGCTTTAGAAACAGTATTGACTCTTTGGTAGAATCTCTATTTTAAAAATCACTAACACTTTTTATTGTTTTTAAGGTGTGTAAATATCAACTTTGCAAATCATATCCTTAGGAAGGTCTCAGACTGTAAAGATTACAAACACCTTTGCATTTGCTTTGAAAGGTCAGTGCATGTAGGTACCTTGTGTTAACAAAAGTGTCTGTCACTCAAACATTGCCCACGCTTTTTAAAGCTATTCTCAAAGCAGAAAAAGTATATTTTTTTCATTTACTCTCCTCTCTCTTTCATTTGTTTGTTTGTTTTCTTTTATTTTTTTTCCTCTGCTTTTTATCTTCTCTTTGTCTTCCCCCTTTTTTTCATATTTTGGAAAACAAAGCAGTGTTTGATTGTTGACTCAGTATTCAGTAATAACCACACTTAAATGTAGGGTTCACCACTCAGATTAGTTTTATTCCTGTTCATATAAACATAGGTTATTGATAAAGATATAGCTAGGCCTAAACCATTCCCAGGACTACAGGACCAGACACTGATTGGGACATGAGTAGTGTGTGTGTGTTGATTTGAGCAGCAGGGGAGATGGTGATTGATGATCACTGGACTCTCCAGGAGCTATCGCTGCACTGGAAATAAGAGTGAAGCATTTTTTGAGATAAAAGGATAATCACCATAGTGGGGTGGGGGGGGGCAGGGGCCGGGGCGGGGGGAAAGACAGAAAGCAAAAGTAAGTGCAAACAGCCACAAATAACTTTCAATTTAATAAAGAAAAATCTGATCAGCAAAAGACATTGTTTCTGGATTCCATTCTCTGGATGTGAAGTGGAGGTAAGTGATCCGTTCTTTTGCTGTTGACCAGTGGACAGTCACAACACCTTCATACCCTGTAGATATTTGCTCTTAATTTTTGTTCTAGAGTGCCTAGAGGCAGTGTTGGAGAAAAGTTGTAATTTTAAGTAGGTGGATAATAACAACACATCATAGTCAAAATATTTTTTCAGAAATCAACAGGTATGAAATCAAAAAATTATTTGCTCCCAGTTCTCAGTCTCTGCATTTCTCTCTCCTTTCTCACAAAAGAGTGGAGCTGGAGCATTCTTGTTTCCCTGTGATACCATGGACCTCATGTCTGCAGGGATGCAGGGTGGTCTGAACAGCTACTGCCCAAACACTTTCCTTTCCTGAAAAAGATGGCTCTGGAGTATTTAATCTTAATTTTTACAGTTCCTGTATAGGAAGATTTTCATGTGGACTCGTAAGTTAGGAGTCTTTTCAATTTCCATCCTTTTATTGATACCAGGCCAGAGAAAAAAAGAAAGCACTGACAGCATGTCTTGAACAAATGGTTCAGTAACTCTTTCATGTCTTTTGTGCTGTCTCCTGCATGTCTTTGAGTCCATTGTCATGACAGAGAAAAAGGAATAAAATCACCAAAAATTACAACAGTTCTCATGTCCTTTCATTTGAAAGTAACATGACTGGAGTATAAAATTTAAAAATATCACCAAGAAACTGATGAAGTTGCTGGTCTTTCTTTGACCCTCAGTTGGACCTGAAGTGTTTAGGGAATCCTCAAAAGCAGATTAGAAAGAAGAGGGGTAGAACAGATACGCAGCTGTGATACAGCAGCTCCAAAGAGCCATTAGCTATGTGGTGCCTCAGCCCCCCAGCCCTCCCAGCAGAACAGGGAAGAGAATCAGATGAGCAAAAGCTAAAACACTCATGGCTTGACATAGTTTAATAAGCAAAGAAAGATTAAAAAAATCATTTAAAAATTATGCAAAACCAATCACTTGCCACCTCCCACAAATACTGTGATGTCCAGCCAGGCACTGTGCAGTTGTTATCTCTCCAGACTGTTCCTCCATTCAGTTTTTATAGCTGAGCATGACATTATAAAGTATCCCTTTGGAGCACATCATCGATGCCGCTTTAGTTGCAAATCCAGAACACAGCACCATAAGGGTTCCTCTGATGAAAATTAACTCCTTCCAAGCCAGGCCTAATTCAGCAGTTCAGAGCAAAAGGTTTAGATGGAAAAGGTTGATAACAAAGTGGTTAAAAAGAAATAAAAAACCACATAACCTTACATATTTTTTGCATGGGTACTGACATTCTTCTAAAATCAGACCAAACTTTGCTTTCTTTTCCAGAATCAGTGAAACAATTTTTCTTTCTGAATATCTGCAGGAACAGCCAGTGTTATGGCAGCCACCTATACCTTATATGACTTGAAATCACACTTGAAGTTACTAAATATTGCCATGTAACTTGATTTTGGGTATCAACCTTAAGAGGCATTTACTTCATCAAGGCCACAGGGAACTCAGGGAGAATACAGGACTAACCTTGGTAATGGTGTGAGTGCCATACAAAGTTTCAGAATGAGCTTGCTACTGGTGTCTTGGCTGTTGTGAGCTCAAGATTTTCTTTCTTTGTCAGGCTGTTGGGGCTCTGGAACATTCTCTCACAAAGTACTCCCCAGTGCTGTGCACTGTCAGGTGCTACACCCAGTGATGTGCCCACCTTGTGCTCTAGTCCCTGGACTTAATGTACTGATTACCTAGTCCATGCTGCAAAGGTGCCTTTTTTTGAAAAACACTCCTCTCTCCCACGCTGTGAGTCTGCAGTTGTTGGTGATGTCTTTCTGTGAAACTCTTCCTTAGAACAGAAAGGGTGAAAGCAACTTTTGTTTTAAACTTTTAACAAACAATTTTTAAAAGCCTGATAATTATTGTGGGTCTCAACTTTTCTTATCCTACCCTATGTCACTTTAGCTTTTTGGATTTTGCACAGAAATTGATTTGTTCAGTGAGGAAGTAAAAAAGATTCAAAAAATTGCTTTCACTGAGAATCAATTTGCTGCAGCATTTTCTTCTTCTAAAAATGCAATTTGAGGAGAAAACATTTAGTTTTTAAAAATGAACAGCTCTAATTGTGATTTTTGGAAGCACACCAAACAATATATGGAGGCAGACTTCTCGGATTATATGTGCTCTCTTGGTTCCTATCCTGCTAATCTGGTGACACTGCACACCTCCTCTTTTCTCAAAGCTACCTCATAGATTTCCTCAGAAGGTCTCTCACTCTTTCTCTCTACCTGTGTAGAAGTTGGCACAGGCTTCTCATACTCAGAATTAACAGGCTGTGCTGGTAGAATTGAGTCAGCACAACTTTCTTGATGCTCTAATGCAGATTCCTATACTTGCTAATAGCTTGGGTCAACAGATGATCCCCGTGTTCCTGCGCAGGGGCATAGATCCTACTATCCTGATACAAATGTCAGATATATTACCAGGCCGTTAGTTCCTTGGCCAGAGTGCTCAGGGAAATAAATAAGGCAGTGACCTAAGCTATTGTTTATGAGTCAGGTCTTCATCATGTACTGGATATTATTGTACATGAGAAATAGCAGCACAAGCAGCAAGATCCCAAAATTTTGCAGTGTGGTTGCATTAACCACATGGTGTGTTAAAATATAATGAAAATATATTATGTTACGAGATATAAAGTAATGTCAAATAGAGGAAAATGCAAGCAGGCTCCTGACTGAATAAATCAGGGAGAATACACAAGGCAATAAATTCCAGTCAGTTTCCTCACTATGTGGGCAAAAGGGGATTAAACAAGACAGTGGTTTAAATTTATAGTAGCTCTTATTTATGAGTCAGGCCTCAATCATGTATCAGAGACACTGAGCCTATAATAATGGCACAAGCAAAACAGAACCAGCTCTGGGAGGGCAGATGCCTTCAGGACAAGGAAGTGTGCTACGATGTAGAAATCAAAAATGAAGGCAGAGAGGCAGGAGATCTGAACAAAACCTTCACCTTATTTCCCTGATGTGGAGGGCAGTAATGCCAAGATTTTAGTCTTCTGTTTCCTGGCTTCCTTACCTCTACTTCTCTGAGTTCCTCCCCTTCCCCACTGCCACATTTTTTATTTTCTTCATATAGTGTGAATCAGGAAAAAAACAGAAGGGCTTTCTGCCGAGTCCAGAGCGTACGGGGAGCTGGAGTTGCTCCTTTGTCAGCTGTCTCACCAGAACAGCTCACTTTCTCCCCATCCTCTACATGCTTGTGACAATCTTACATAATTGAGCAAAGTATACCAAAAAAAAAAAAATTTGCTTGTCATTTGCTTGTATAAAAAAGGGATACACATGTAAAGCAGCAATGTCTCACAAAAAAGGTGGGATGATAGTAGCTACCAAATTAAACATGAGCTTGCTTTGTGATCCGAGATGAAAAATCCACTACAATTTTTGGCGGTGTATGCAGAGTCATCATATCAGATTGGCAACACACGTCTCTCTGCAAGCCACTGAGTGAGCTCCAGCCACTTTGGTACAAGGGAGATGTCAAAACAAACTGGTGGGAATTTGAAGCGGAACACTCCTTTCCCCTCTCCTCCCTTCACGCCTACCCGCCTCCGAACATCTGACGAGGCTGGAAGAGCTGCTACATCCGGAGCCTTTTAAATATAGAACTTGTGAATGGTTTGTACTGATTCATATATGCATCACTGACATGGTGCTGGCAGCAGCATAGCGATGAGTGCAGCATAAAATCTATGTGAAAGAGAAGAGGATATAACTTTTTGTTTATGTCAGTCAGACTTTGGTTCAGAAGATACCGAATGGTTAAACTGATTTATATGTGGGACATGTAGCTGTGCTATATTAGGAGTATTTTTGCCAAAAAGTTATTGTCTAAAGGAAGAACCAGTCTTTCAAGAGTGACACATGCTGCTGATGTGTACAAGCTTGGCATGATTTTTTTTCATTAAAGGTTTCTGAGAAGCAGGCTAGAAAATCCAGTCCAAAAAGAGGACAGTCTCAGAGTTCCTCACAATCTAATGGTCCTGCTGACTTGGGATGTAAGAGGGGCCAAGTCAATTCCTCTGCCTCTTGGTTCATCATGGTGGTTTGTATTTCACCACGAGATGAAGGTGAGTGCTCGGATCTGATTTCTCTGTCCTGTTGCAGACCTGCTCTGCAAGAGTAAACACAAAGTGGAGTCTCCAACCAAACAACCTTCGGTTATTTACAGAAACAGGACACACAAATTTAACCTCTTGGGACAGTAGAAGTTAATTTATGCAGAAGTTTGCAGTTCCCCTTGAAAGAGAACTGTCCCAAAATAGCAAAGAACAGTGCCTGAGGTACACATGAGAGAGAGACAGAGAGAGAGAGAGATGCAAAAATTATATGAGGTGAGGTGATCTAGTTTCCCCTACAACAGACATGGGATCTTGAGGTACTTAGGGACATTTCTCATATTCATCTTTCTTCTTACTAAAGCTTCAAAAGGCCTTAATTTTCATCCTAAGTGGAAATGAAACCACAAATTTTCAGTATTCTTTCACAAGGGAAAATAACTATGGGAAATTGCTACCACTCTGGTTAATGGAAATACTAGAAGTTGTAACAAATATTTCAGAAAGAAAAGAGATAGTGATGGAAAAAAAAATAAAAAAAACCCCAAAAACATGGAGTAAATGTCTGTATATACCACTTGGGTTGCTTAGGCAATACAGTATCTTTGCTATGCAGGTTGGACAGAGGGCTGGGGACAAAGCTAAGAGCTCTTTATTGATGGAGGATGGGCAAAAATCCTCAAAATAATTTTTCTTAATTCCTTTTGTTTTGTTGAAGAGCCCACAGCTCTAGAAAGGTATAAGCATTCTATCTTAATTCTTCAAGCTGAAATACCTTTTGAGCATAATCTCAGAGGAAAGCGGGGTTTAAATTGAAAGGAGAAAGAAGCAAATATTTTACATTCCATAGCATTCCACAGAGATAGAAATGCATCATGGCCATGGTTTTTCTCAGATTATGTGTTATTTTCTAGTGCTGTTATGTGTTTTACAAGACACAATATTGATTTAATGCAGTAGTTGGTGCTCTAGTTGGTTCTCTTGTTGTGCCTTCTAGGCACTATTCATTAAACAAAACAAAAAAAATGCAACCCCAAAACAAAACCCTCACACTTAGCAAACAAAAAATGCACGTATATATATATATTTGTATGTGTATGTATGTATATGCAGTATTGACCTGTTTGTAGCATTGCAGACTGTGGCTTTTACTCTACCAGTACAAGTGAGGTGTGAGCTGAGACAATTAATTCTCAGAAATCTGCAAAATGCCTCTCTTAAATCTCTTCAATTTATAGCCACTCTGTTAGTTGTTTGGGATTTACTAGTAAGTACTGGGAACCTGATAGGAGAAATTACTTATGTTTGTGGAAATTATGTTTCTCTGGATACTTTCCATCACATGATCTGTTTATTCCTAATGGCTTGGGAATCATATTCTTCATGATTATGACTCATCTATTGTGAATCTTTTGAAATCCAATTTGCCTCCTTTTCATCTGTGAGGCAATAGTGTCGCCTAAAAGTAAGTTTTTTTCATGCCCTTCTGAACTGGGATCTCCTTCACAACCTTTTCAAATAGATCAAAGCTTAAAGGAGCAAAAGTAAACATATTTTTCTTACTCTTTAACTGTATTTATTTTTACATTGTCTGCTACCCTGCCTGCAGCACTGTCAGTGTTCCCAGAGCTCATGAACCTATTTACTTTCCATCCACTGCTCTCTGAAGAAGGCTTTGTTCCTGTCTATCACAGTGGGGAAAAGTGTTCACAGCTTTTTGGGTCTTATCCTAGCAGTTGCAAGTACACAAGAAATATAAGCAAGCTCAGGAGATCTAGGTCTGAGGGGGAAAGAGGTGATTCTTGAGTTAATTTTAACTTTCAGGATCAAACACTTGGATGAGACTTTGACAAAACTTGTTGAGGCAGCTCAGAAATATTGGAAAAGTTATTAGGAAATGAGCCTCAACTACCATTCTGTAATTTGCAGAATAATTATGGGAGTTTGTCAGGGCTGTTCTTTTTTATCCCTGTTGTTGGTTAGTTGGGTTTTTATTTTGGGGGTTTTTTTTGGTTGGTTGATTTTTTGGTGTTTTTTTTTTTTTCTGTGTTTGTTTCTTTGTTGTTTTTGTTGGGGTTTTTTTTTGGTTTTTTTTTTTTTAACTGGAAAAGGAATAAGGGTGTTTGCAGAGAAGAAAACTCGAGGAAAGAGAACGAGAGTTTAAATTCTGTGAGATACTCATTGTAACCTCTTGGGCAGTTTAAAATACATTAATTTTACTGAGTTTAGTCTTAGACATTCAATGAAGATGCTAGAATGAACTTCTGAAGTGGCCAGGGAAACCCAGGAGCAGTCTTTCCTGAGGAAAAGGGGATTACTAAGGAGACATTCTGAAGTCTGTGGGCAATCTTTGTGAGCTTCATCTGTCACAAATGTTGCATGTCTGATATCATGTTCTGTCACATTTTATTTCATTTGTTTACAAACTGGATTATTTTTTCCTCTCAAAAATATGTCCAGGGAATATCCTTCCAAGTGTTCTATCAAACAGTTGACCTTGAAAATGGAATAACTTGCAAATGAATAGAGAATAAAATAAGACAATAAAAGCATTTAAAAAAATATTTTTTTCTCTTCTTGCTCATTCAAGCCATGATGTCAGTAGGGTGTCTGAGCAAAAGAAATTGTCATTTGCAAGAACAGATTTGATCATTGCAATGAGTTTTATAAGCTTTTTTCCTAGTGAAAAAAAAATGTACCTAAAAAATTGTTTACGACCTAGTCTTTTTTTATTTTGTTTGCTAAATGGAGACAGGCAGTTACCTTGAGGAAGAAGCTTTTCTTGTCTGTTTCTGCAGAGTGCAGCATCACAGGGACAATAGCAGTTTGTAACTAAGGCATTGACATTACTTCAATACATCAAAAAAATAATGCTTACCTCCCTGATTTAAAGAACACACATTCTTTCACGAAGCACTATCAAAAATATCTTTTGGCCAACTTACGTAGGAAAGCCTTCTTGCCATCTTTTCCCATTGAAGCAATTATAGCAGCAATCACATGTGATTTACAAACTAAATGAGCACCTCCATCTTTCATGTGACAGTTTCATACCTTCTAGGTTTATTTGAAAGTTCAAATGAGCTAGCCCAGCCCTATATCCACAAAGACTTTAGGCATGACTGCAACTCACATTTTCCACAGCAGCATGAGGGCAACATCAGCCAACAGGGCAACATCAGCCAACAGCACTTCCCTCTCATGTGACTGCTGCCACAATGGGCTAAACTGGCAGCTAGGCACAGGAAGGAGAGGAGCCTGGACCAGGGAAGTTTTAGCCAAGAAAGGCTGCCTGGCATCATGAGACAAGTCTACGTATCTGCATAAACACAACAGGCTCTCTGCTTGACAACACAGTGTAGTAAATCTTGATTGCAAGTGCTGTTTGAACAGGGTCAAGGTTTGCCGAGGGTAGTGTATCCACAACTAAAATTAACTCGGCTGCCTTCCCCAAGTGTCCCACATTCTCATTCTACTAGACACATTTTGACAGTCCGTGCTCAGTGTTAACTAATTTTATGCAAAGCAGTAAATTTGGAAAAAATGTATTCCATTTCACAAAGTTGCTAACTTATGTTGAATTCAACAGACAATTCTGTAGTTTTTGCAAGGTAATCTCATCCAATAAAACTTTTTGCCCTGTCTATATTGATCTTTTTTTTGTTGTTTTGGAGGATGAAGACAGTTTTACAAAGAATAGCTTCTTTTCTGAATACTTTCTGTATTAGCCAGTGAAGAAGTATGCTGAAGCTGGTCTAAATTTGCTTTGTTTATATGCAGCATGTACATATTTATGTGTGCTTCGTGCATTTTTTCATTTAAATTTCTCTCTTTTCCCCTCACTAACTCCTTTTATCATAGCATGTCCTAAATGAAAGGCAAATACAATTAGTCATCAACCAGCTTGTATTTCTGTGGCATCTGTCTCCCTGATATCTAAGCATTATTTAAGTTTATGTTGAATTTTGTGTTCAAATTTGCCCATCCTTGCTAGAAAGAAGCATGAGGCGATTTCAAGAGCAATTTACAAGGAGGTTTTTTTCCTCCTCGGTATGAGAGCAGCAATTCCTCTGATTCACAGGTTGACAGGAGCACATCACTCTGGTGCTCAGATCAGTGCACGAGCTGCCCATCGAATAGCAGATCAAGTTTAAAGTCCTAAGGGCAAATTCTGCTGTCAGTTACACAGGTGAACATGTAACTATAAGAGCAGAATTTGGCCCCTAGTCTTGATCTTCAAGTCTCTCAGTGGGAAACTTGATTACTGTGTTTAGGACAAAGTGTACGAATGCTTTGTAAAGAGCTTGATACACACACACCATGAGACACAAGTCTCTTTTGCTGGTTACCTTTTCATAGCATTTGTGAAGTTCTTGAATTACAGCAGCTCTTAGGCTGTGTGTTGTGCTATTGCATTCATTTAAAGAAGAATCATTTTCCTTAAGCTTTGATATTCAGGACAGTACATGTGGCACTGATAAAAGCTTCACTGCTATATTTTCATGAAAGCATAAGCTAGGAAAATAGAAATGTGAATAAACATCCAGTCTGTATGATAATATGCAGTTAATTTTTTCCCCTCCCTCTTCCTTCTCCTTTCACCAGATCTACCAAACATTGTCCCAGTTTCTTTAGCACTTGAAGTGGTCTAAATCATCTGGATTCTAGTATCACTTAATAACATGTTTCTGCATATCCTTCTGATGGAAGCTGGATAAAGGCAAAAATATAGGCACTCTGTTTTGTGTTATTTAAAATTTCCCTAAATGACTCGTTCTTTGGGGTTCATTTTAGCTTTATCTAAATGCTTGAGTGCTAATTAAGTGCTTCATCCACAGGAGCAGCATTCTGATCTAAGAAATGGGCCAGAGGACAACCCCACGAGTAGAATATGCTTAGAAGCCTGTTGCAGTTTCAGTCTGGCTCTACTGTAGTGCTTCTTTTGCTGCCTTATTTTATTTTTTTTTTCCCTTCTTGACAGTGTGAAAGACAGGCTTTTCTTCGTGTTTTTCCCAGGGGCTCCATGAAAATAAGCCAACATTTTCTGGATTCAATGTCTCGCTGCAGTCGTGGGGAAGTGGGGGCTCTCGGGTGTTTCAGAGATAGTTTCCTTGCAGAGTGAAGACTGGCACTGGATCCGGGTTCTTCCGCAGAGGACCTCAAAACTCCACGCAGACCTTTGTTTCCCTGCCCCAGCTCCTCATGGCTCTGGTCAAACGCTACATCAGAGCGGTGTCCACCAGATGGCAGCATGCCATATCGAAAATCAGTCACTTAAATCACTATTTAGGCTTTTCTTTTTCTTTTTCTTTTTCTTTTTTTTTTCTTTCTCCCCAAGATGCACCATTAAATTTAATAAAAACTCATGACCTCGGAAATTCAGGCTCTGCACTCCAGATACATCAGCTCCTGACCATCCCTAGAGGAGCCAGTGGGTGGGAGAATGGCGCCTTAACACGTTGCCAACACGTTTCCAGACCCCTTTTGGGATTGCAAAGAAAATTAAAGAGACAGTGGGGCAACTGTTCCTCCTCAAAGTCTTCGAGAGGTGCCTCTGCTCTCTGAGATTACTGCTTGGTACGTGCTTGGACACCACCGCTCTGAGGACCACCTGAGTGGCTGCAGGGTGTAAGAGCTTGAAGGACCCGAAGTGTCGCTGAGTGCTTCTACTCAGGGGCTTTTCCCATCACTTAGAGACCTGAGCAGCGAGCAGACCCAGTGGCATCTGGCTGCAGCTGGCCCGATGGACATGCTCCTGGGTGCCAGGATACTGCTGGCAGATGTCAGCAGGCAGGAAAGGTCCAAACGCCTACTGCAGACAAGAGCCAGGCAGAGCTGGCAAGCCCAAAAGAGAGTTTCAGAGCAGAAAACAGGCAGGAGGAAACATTTTGCAGTCAGAATATACAGATATGTGTGCAGAACAGGGAAACCACCTCTGCTAAAATTTGCCATTAACAATGTTAAGAAAATGACCACAGTGTTTCTGTAGGCTTCAATGTGGCCATGATATTTGCAGTACCACCAAATCATAGATATGTTAAATCATGAGAGTGGTCATTTTCATCATGAACATTGATTCATAGTTGCATAACTAATCATGACAACTTTATTAATTGCTTATTACCAAGGGTTTTCTCTTTTATTAGAGAACAAGTGACTTCCTTCCCTTGTAGTGGTGTATATTTCTCTGTGTGATAGAGATTAATGCGTGAAGCTTTGCAGGAAACTGCCTCATTGATTTTGTTGCCTTTGTATTTGTCTTCCTTAGGTGGCTTCCAGTAACATAGATACAGGGGATGCAAGGAATTTCACTGGGACATTAAATTCTGTGCTTATGGCAACTTGAGTTTTGGGCTTTATTTGGAAACCCTGAGAGCAATATGTCCATTTTTCTCTGTTGTAATTTTTCCTTCAGTTTTATTGACTTATTAAAAAATGCGTTGTTAATTCACATCTAACAGTATGTTATGGCAAGTTATTTCAACCTGTATTCATTTTGCATAATGTATAATTACCATAATGCACTCCAGAACACTTCCTATATCTTTTTGAAAAGTATGGTTTTGTATGAATGTTTGTAATCCAATGTACTTTTGCTTCACAAATTTTGCTGTCATATATGTCTCTGTGTGCATGTATGCATTTTACCAGCATTTTAGACATACTCAGGAAAATTTGTGTTGTTAGTGTTTAACCTTATGACTCCACTGTGTGTTGAATGAACAATTATTAGAGGACCATTTCACCCTACACATTAGTAGCATATATTGCATTCACTGAACCTAAGAAGAAACTTGACTTTAGATACAAAAAACGTCAGTAAGGAAAAGTCTGCTATCAGTACTTCTGAAAGCCTATAGCTTGGGGATAGTGTACATAAAAGAATGCAAGAGAGCTGATGGGGTACTTTTAAAAAATGTCCTGACAGAGTCAAGGTGATGGCCATTTTTAGCTGCCCTGCTATCCATCACCTCTTTCAGCCAGGCATACTCCATCATATGCAACAGCCTCATGAATTTATGCATCAAGCTGTGCAGCCAGTCGTGCCGAGGGCTCTGGTGACAAGTGAAATTGCTGTGCGCCTCATTTAGCTGTTTATTGCGCCTGAGTACGTGTTGCAGCTGTCATCTTACGATGGGATGATAGTGCTCGTTAATAGACAAGACAGGCAAATAATGATGGAGACTATAGCAAGAGATGCTCATCTGCCAATAGGCTCTCAGCAATATCACAAACATTCACAAAGTTTTCAATCAAAAACAACACTGCAAGAAAATACTGAGGCCAACATCGGTTTTTTTATTTGACTAGAGGTACAGATTAAACTTCTGAGAAACTGCAGCTCAGTCTGTCACATAACTTAATTTCTGGACATTTTACCCTTTTTCTGTCTTTTTTAATGCCTTTTGAAAAGAATGATTAGTACATAGTTGAATAACCCAGCATTTCTTTCCACTTTTTGTTAGTTACAACTCTGCCTGCTGTAACTAGAGTTGTTCCTTCTTCAAACAGTGTGGCTGCAGTGCTCTAGGGGCTTTCAACCATCCCTTCAAGGTTCTGCTAAAAGCCTTCCTTAATAAATTTAAGTTGCTTAATTGTGATATTGGCCATTAGCCTGCTTTTATACCATCTCTGGGGAAAAAAAATCCAAAATAAAACTACAAAACAACCAACCAAACAAAAAAACTCCGATGAACAAAACAAACTCTGTTTTAGTGGCATGTAGAATAATTTCAACAGAAAAAAATGCCACCTGGGAGGCCCATACTTATTTGAGAAGCAGATATGATGAATGTAAAATCACCTTTCTAAAATTCTCTTAGTAAAGATGGTGCCATAGTCTGCCTTTCCTCTCTACATTAAAATTTGTGATGTGCTGCAATTTGCAACATTTTTGTGGCTTGCAAAATTCTTTGCTCAAATAATAACTTTATAGGCTGTAGCATGAAGTATTGATTTTCCTTCATAATTAAATCCTTCAATTAGAATGGGAGCAAAGGGTTAGTACATTTGATGTAATTAGAGGAATTATTTGTGTATGATGAAGAAACTTTATGTAAATCGTCCTGGAATTTTCTGGGGAAGGTACTTTAAAACATTTCATAAATGTACTTGCTAGAGACTTTAGTGAATATTAATCTGTGCTATCACTTAAAATAATACAAAGTATAAATTTGTGTCACTCTTGCACAAAATCACACAAAAGACGCAATAAAATGGGTTTTTTTGTGTAATAGACAATAACTCTGAAAAGGATTTTTGCAGGAATACAATCCTACAGAAGAAAAAAATCAGTGGGAATGTATACTAGCTCTTCATGCAATAACTATTTTCCACATGTTGCTGGCATGTTTTCAGAGATTATTATTGCATAATAACATTTTTTAGAAAAAAAAAAAAAAACAACTGGAAAAGCAGCCACAGTTTGTAATGTAATTTATGTGTCCATTCAGTTGCTATCACTGTAATATTGAGTACACAAAAATGAATCTATGCAAGGTTTATGACACCTGGAAACCATATATGTCACAGGATGATATAAAGCTGCTTTGCTAAGCGATAAACATTACCCTCATTTTACAGATGAAGATAGTGATGAAAGAGAAATTTCTTTCTCCAAATCAATAGCAAATAAAATATATGTGCTTGATCACTTCCTCTTGGAAAAGTCCAAGTAAGATGAGGAATCTATTGTGCAAGGACTACACAGCCAGCCTAGGAGCAGCAAGCCTAGGGCAGGGCTCTTCTAAGACTGCATGAGGCACCTGACATCCCCAAAACAGCTGCAGGATCCGTGAAAGCTGCCTGGAGTCTCCCTGTAGTGACTGAATAAAAGGAACCTGTGCATCCTGCTCTGGTGGCATTGCAAATGAACAGACCCTCTTGCAGCAGCTGTTGCTCTTCTTTGGCTCTAGACAGGTACTTTAATTTTAAAGAAGCCTGATTTTTTTGAAAACTAAAGTGAAATCAGATAACCCCATGTGTACACTCTAACAAATATATAGCTAATGATATTTTACTAAGGAAAAGCTGAGACACAGAGGGAGAATGTGGTCTGATAGAGATCAAACAAAAAGTTTGAATTAGACCTGGCTGTTTCCCACTGGTGCTTTCATTTCTGTGAATAAACTCCATAGCATCTTTCAGAGTCTGGTCCCTTGCTGTGAGATGAATGAGTCATTTTTTTCCTTCACAAGGGAATATTAAAATAAATATAAAAAAAAAAAAAAGTGTAACACTGACGGTACTAACCAGACAGGTTTTTAGTTTGCTGTTTTGTTGTTGGTTTTTTTTTGGTTTTTTGTTTTTCCTGAAACTAAGTTATCACATGGGAAAAACTGGAATGTAATCCTGTGGCTTTGATGCCTCTGTGTATATGGGCAGACGGTCTAAATGTGAGACAACTTGTCATTTGAATGCTTCACTTCATGATCTTTATTTTTACACAGGGTTTGTCTGTGACTACATGTTTTGTATATGTAAATAAATATACATATAAATATACATATAGATAAATATAAACATGTGTGTATTTCCACATATGAGTTTCTGTGTCTATTTGTTATGATAGGAGTCTGACTTTGAGGCAGCATTTAAATGAGGGAGTCAACAAAGAAACAGATTTTGTAACCAAATGAGAACATGTTTTTGTGACATGTCTTTCCTGTCTGCAAAACGTATTTTCTCTGGTTAAAGAGGTGTCAGTATTTCTTCAAGGAAGACATTTTTGCTGAAAAAAATGTTTGTCTGCTTTTCCAAAGCAAAAATGTAGAGGGAAAATTTGGTTTAAAGAGAAAAGGACAATTATGCCAACAAAAGTGGAAGATGTAAAGTCAGTGCAACTTTTTTTTTCTCTTTTCCTTGTGTTTTTCTCTCTCTTTTATTCATTTTTACATTCATCTCTTTATAGTTAGATCTTCAATCTTGTTAAAATATAAAGAGAAAAGCAAGGAGTTGTGGAAAGGTAGGATGGAAGGAAAAAATGTAAAAGGGAAATTAATTTTTTGCCCCATATTTTTGTAAAATCATTTTGTAAAATCTTGCAGAATAAATCCCTGTTGAAAATTTTTAAAACTTCAGCATTTTTTCCCATGTTTACACGTAATTGGGCAAATGACAGCTGACTACAGGCATATAGCTGTATGTGTGTATTGCACTATCACAAGAAGATAACTACATTTATTATCTCTTCTATTCATTTACACCAGGTTTATGTTGATATTAATTCCAAATAATTATGCACTTAGTACCAGTAAAAGCAAGAGAAGAATCTATTTCAATGAATGTATCATTACTAACTGTAATTACATATAAAAATAGTATATGGGGGCACATGCACACACATAGTAGTCTATTCTCATTTATGAAATGACATTGCAGTACAATATGAAAAATCCATGTACAGTTTGTTTGTCTCTTCTAATTTGTGCTGAAATTATTGTGAAGCCAAATATAGTCTACCCACCACAGTGGTACTGCATTAAAAATAATCTTTCATTTGTTTTTGTCATTTACAGAGCTAATGGTCAGCAAATTTGTACATCCTGTCTTTTTTCTTAATGAAATGGAAAAGGGATGCATGCTACATAAAAAAGAAGTTTTATTAATGTTTCATAAAATGGTTGCTACAATCAAAGGAACTGCTATGAAAATTAAATTACTGGGCTGACTCTGAAAATCAGCATAATATGCTCTGTTTAATTCAGTCATGCTAAGATGTTAGATTCTCCTTCATTCTCTCAGCTTTCTCTCTCCTTCACCTGGGGGCATCTGCTGATGAGTCTCTTCTAGAGGTTGTTTAATGACTATTTTACAGCAACTGTCAGCTTTCTAAAGCCCAGTGGCACTGGGCGTCACTGTATTACCAGCCTTTTTACACAATTTGCCTGACTGTAAATCTGAGCTTTAAAAGTACAAGAAAAGCTCTTATTTGATTTAATGACTGGCTGACGGGGGTCGATTAATCTCTTTATGCTTAGATGTTTTACTCATAAAGGTCATCTCCTGTTTGTTTACTCTTTTCTTCTCCTCTTATGGCCATTGAGTACGAGGTGAGGAATTTTAAGTATCATGCAATTGGAGCTGAGTGGCTTGGAGGGTAGTGCTGTTCATGGGCAGGATTGTGTTGTATATAATTGATATCACAGGAAATCCCAAAGGCACCGTTCAGAATCAGGGCCCCATTGTTCTAATCACTGTATAAATTCCCATGGATACACAGTGCAATCTCTGGGATATGGATGATCTAATTTATGAGAAGGTGCAATGAGTGTGCTGTAATAATACAAAGGAGAGCAAGAAGGCAAGGACACCCAGAGAGAGGGACATGGAGATTTTTTTGTATAGTTTTTAAGATAATGTGAATTATATAAAGTTTAATATAGGTTCTCCTTTAACCAACGAGAATGTTCAACGAGGAAATAAAAGTCTGTGAATGCATCATAAATAATACTTCCAGAAGCACCAAATTTCCCTTTTCTGAAGCATCCTAGGTATTTGGGAGTATAGATTTCATCTACATTCATTGATACTCAAGTACGTTTTCAATAAAGTTGCACATGTAACAGAAAACTAAATCTTATGTTTAAAATCAGTTATGTTTCTTTGTCTCATTGAAAAACAGAGGTGCAAGGGGTGCAAGTTTCAAAAGCCTATAAATGTGGTAACCTGGCATCTTCAAAGCAAAATGATAGAGAGCTATTTATAGTCCTGCAGCTAAGAAGGCAATGATTACTGGGACAAACTGGTAGAAAAGGTACCTCTTCATACAAGACTTCTTTTCTTCTCTTCTTTTTTTCTTCTCTCTTCTTTTCTTCTCTTCTTTTTTTGTCAATAACACCAAGCTTTCTTTGATGTAAGAGGCTTGGTGGTATAATCTTTCTTTTTGCTTTTTGGAATGATGCAAGATCCTTTGTGACACTTCAGTGGGTTTCAGGAGAATATCACATAAACGGCTAGTTCCTCCTTTAACTCGGTATCTTATCAAACCTACTGGGTGGATGGCAAAACTTCTGGTCTCGTATATAGAATTAAACCCACTCTTGACACTCAACACATAGCCTTGCTGACATGTACCCTGCAAGTGTGAAAAAGTAGAATTGGCTGATCCTTCTATAGTAACTGAATTTTCATGCAACCAGTAACAGAGGTGAATTATAAACAAGTTTTTATCCCCTTGGTACTTAGAAAGTTTATATAATGATTTGTCATTCTATTTAGAACATCACAGGCTACTTTGATGCCAGCACTGGGGAAGTCCTCAAAACAGGACTCTTCCCTTGTTGTTAGTGGTTAGTTCTGCCATTGTGTCAGTAGGATAAAACATAGTAGATTGTAAACAAGTATTACTGTTTGAAATGTCATAATGATTTGGACCATATGTTTAATGAAAGTTTGCTTAATTCCATTTTTTTTACAATTGTGGTGTAGATAGATAATTGTGAGTGTTGAGGAGAACATGCAGCTTACTCTGGACATTTTTTTTTTTTTTGATCCGTCACTTCCCTCCTTAACCTCCTCTACTCTTTTAAACTTGTTTCCAGTGTTTCCTACTTTCCTTTAATTTGACTTGTACTTCCCACCAGGAAACCAAAATGGGAGTAAAGCACGAGTGTCAGGGTAGTGAAAAAATGCCAAGGAAAAGAGGGTAACATCTGACACCATGTGAGGGCATGTGAGGCTTGCTGACCCTCTTGGAAGTGGGGCAAAGCACAGTAGTACTTAACATGCATCAGCAGTGTGAGAAGACTGAAGACAGCAAAAAAAAGGACTAGTTCCAGAAATTGAAAAACACAAATACTTCAATTCCAACTGAAAAATGGCTGTTCCAGTTTCTGGAAAACGTCACAGTTTCACCATTTTGTTTCTACCCTGGTATACAAGGAGAAGGGATACCTGTCAGTATCCGTCTCAACCAAAATTTGCATCATCTGCTTTCAAGCATGATCTGAAATCCTGTAGTTTCTATTCACTGCTAAGACTGAGCAAGAGCTGGGATGTGACTCTGGCTCTTCAATATTGCTACAAATCCAAACTATCTAATTAATGTGTGTTTTTCTCCATCATTATGCTCTGTTACCTCACACTTATGAAAAAAGAAACACATGCAGCAAATTAAGGTGAGAGATTTTCTGCAAAAGTCGTCCTTCAGACAATGGGCATTACATTGTAGCTGTTGTGTGGCAAGCAGTCATTTCTGTCTTTATCTTTCTCTGGGTTTATTTTTTTCTAGACTTGAGAGCTTTTCCCTGGTCAAAGTTTTGTTGAACTTGATAAGCTCAAATAATCATTTAGCTCAATGCATCAGCATTTTTCAGTGAAAAAGTTCTCATCAGTAAAATCCTGCTCAGTTTCAGTATCCTTATCTCTCTTATTTATGCTGGTATGATTATGTATCAGAAGTGAAAATCATTGAACTAATTTATTTTATATAAATTTAAGATTTGCAAAATCAATTTGGATGCAGACAAGTCTGGGCCAATAATTTTTTAAACTGTATTTATAAGCAGTGAATTATTTTTAAATGGTAAGGGAAGCTTGTAGAACAATTCGGATCTAGAAGAAATATGTGGAGCTTCTCACTGGCCAGAAGTTCTAACTTCTCTCCAGTTTATAGTAGCATTCAAAAAATTTCTTCTTCAGCTAAAATCTAAATTTCCCTATCTTCTCTCTTTTTCAGTCTTCCACACAAAGGTAAAAAAATATTTTCTTCTTCTCCCTCATAACACTTAAATTTAATTTTCTCTCCCCTTTCAGTGCTGGTTTTTTAATCAACATTTCTTAAGGTCAGTGAATGAACCTTTTCATGACACCTGACTTCTAAATTCATATAGGAAGAGAAATCAAACATTGCTAAATTCAGTTTTCCATTGACCTATTTTTTTCTGTTCTACAGCTGTTGGATGGTCAGTTCAGTGCATCAGTCAGTAAAAGTTCCTTAATAAGTGGCTATTGGATGTATTTGGGAGACTTCATAAGAGTCTCATCACGTGTGAGGAAAAAAATCACACTTTCTATATGTCAAACAGTGAGCACTGGCTGAACAGCAGACCTCGCACAGGAGGGTTGTAATCAGTGGCACAGGGTCTAGGTGGAGTCTGTCAAGAGTACTGCCCCCCGCCAAAATTCAACACTGGGCTCCCCAGCATATGAGCATCCAGAATGCTGAATGCTGAGATGGGTTCAGCAAAGGGCTTGAAGGGTGGAGCACCTCTCTTATGAGGAAAGGCTGAGGGAGCTGGGCTTGTTCAGCCTCGAGAAGAGACAGCTGAGAGAGACAGAAAAGACAGCTCATCAGTGTTTGGCAGTATCTGAAGGGACTGTGCTAAGGGGATGGAGCCAGGCTCAGCTTGGTGGTGCCAAACAATGGGGCAAGAGGCAATGGGCAGAAACTTGTGCATAGGAAGTTTCATCTGAATATGAGAAAGAGCTTCTGTACTGTGCAGGTGACTGAGCACTGGAACAAATTGCCCAGAAAGGTTGCAGAGTCTCTGTCATTACAGATATTCAAGATATTCAGTTGTGTCTAAACACAGTCCTGTGCCATGTGCTTTAAGATGGCCCTGCTTGAGCAGGGAGACTGGACCAGATGACTTACTGCGGTCTCTTCCAATTCTCACCATTTTGCAATTCTACATCTATTTTACTTTTCTGCCTTGCTTAGAGCCACATCCTGCTGTACATCATATGTTAACTGCTAACAAGCAAATCAGATCTCACGTCCTTCATGTTATTAAATGGCCACATGGAGTTGCTTATTCAGCAACATAAAAAATAGCCTATGGAATTTCCAAATAACCCTGTGTTTATCCATCAAGTTCATTCTTTTATGCATTGTGAACTCCATTTTCATCACTGATACCATGGTGTACAAAAATTGAAATAGCTCCTGTGTTGTCCCTGCAATTCTCATTGTTGAGGAGTCACATTTATTTGAGAAACTTGATGCTCCCAGTTACTTTTAAAACTGTACCTTTACTTCACAGTCAAATTAATCTGAAATGGATCTGTAAATATCTGACTGAAGGATAGGAGATGTTTAAGCTTTATTATTTGATAATTTGATATCCTATTATCAGTTCCAGACCTGGGACTTGACTTAAACAGCCAGATTCTTCCAGTGGTCTTACATCCTTTTTCTTCTAATGTGTTCTTCTAGTGTATCTTTGAAAGGACACTTACTAAATGCAATTCTGGAACTTTACCCTGCTTGTAGATATATGTTTGATTTCACATGTAAATACAATTTCACCTTTTGGTCCCTATAATTTTTGAAGACTTAGTCTGGAGATACTGGAGGAGTGTAGATTCCTGTTTTTCTTGTAGCCATTTTGGCAGGCATGTGTCAGTTTGATCAATAATGATGTCTGGATTAGGCAGTCCCAGTGGCAAAAATGGACTCTTCTTAGGCTTATTGCCAGATTTTGAAAGCCGCTATAATGACATTCTGCCAAGCAAGCAAGATCTGAATGCAGATTGAACCCCTTTAAAAAAAGTGCAGACTAATAGGCGTTATTGCGTGAATAATAATTAGCACAATTAAGTGGCTGGCGCTTTGCCTGTGAAATTTTCAGAGCACACAATTAAAAAGCTCTACAGAGTTTTGTTGACTATTGTCAAGTATAAAATAAGCGCAAGAAGGAATTACCAAGAATGATGCAATCTTGAAGATCATTCACCATAGCGCAGGAAAAAAATTTAAGGAAGAAAGTTTTAACAGAATATATTTGGAGAATAGAAAATAACTACAGACCTTGGAAGGAAGTGTCCTGTAAATCCTCTGATGCACAGCTTTCTTAAAGGAAGCTAGAGTCCATTGATGCAAAGGTTTCAGTCCTCAAAGGTTTCCCTCAAATTATAAAACTGGACTGAGGGCTTTTAACCTTCTTAAGGTTCTTGAAGAGAGGGAAGGGGTTATCTTAGGATGCTAAAAAGAAGTAATCATCCACTGTTCTTCATGAAGTGTAAAGGCTGAAGCAATGATGCACTTTCTGAGTCGCTTTTGATGTCACTAAATCATCTCTGAAGGGGTAAGCTAAGGTTGAGCAATGAGTACATTTTTTATCTATCTAAAAATACAAATGGAGCCTCTAGTTCCAGAGATATGCTTATGACTAGCTATCAAATAAAGATTATTTTCTTACCAAGTCCTCCAGTTCAGCCTTATTTGACATATGTATAGCTTGACATGAGCTAAATATATCATAGTAATATATTAGCTTAACATCAGCTCAGGAAAAATACTGTTAAAACTTATGTGGGATTTAATAAGGAATTAATATATATGAATGGCTTTATAGGAAATAGAGTCTATCAAACAAATCTAACTTGGAAAAAAATTACATATTACCTCATAAAAATAAATGTAGACATTTATACGGCTTTTAGCTCAGGTACACATGATCTTCTAGTTGAACTTTAGTACTAAGCATTAGCAATGCTCGTTATAAAGATTAAAAAGTGAGAAACTGGTAAGTCTCTAAAAGTAGCTGTCAATGAGATTATTGTTTTGAAGGGACTGGTTTTAACAGGGTGCTTCGGAGATCAGTGCTTCCCCTTGCACCATTCAGTATTTTCATCAGGGCCTTGGAAGTAAGTATAAAATTGCTGCTGATAAAATTGGCAGGTGACACAAAGGTTGGCAAAGTGGTACATTAATGACAAAGATGTCAGTCACAGCAAGTGAACTGAGCTGTGCAGCAAACTGTGCCTTGTTCAAACAAATTCCGTCTCAATACTGGGAAGTACAAAGTTGCAGCTCTGTGAAAGGATGTCTGTGCAAGCTGAAAGACCTTGCCATTGATGTAGTGACTCCAAAATAAATTTGTGGTTTATTGTAGATAACAGAGCATATTGAGCTCCCAGTGCAATGTGGTGGTAAAATGGACTAATGAGATAGGAAGAGTTAATCAAATGTAGAGTCTTCTACTTTTCTAAAAGGAAAGAGTAAGCTTTATAGTAGACTGTTACAGAAGTTAACAACATCCACATATAAACCCTTAAAAGGGTTATTAAAAAATTGCAGAAAACATTTGAATTTTTGAACTAAATATTTTCGGGTGGAAACAGGAGAATTCAGCTCCTGAAGTTACCTGTTTACAGGCCATTGGTGTGACTATGTGAAGAAAATAATGGGTAGGTTATGACAGAAGATAAACTTGTGGATGACAACTGAAGCCATATATATCAAAATAGAAAACTGTCTGATTTTACTATGAACATGGACAGCTAACCAGCATGAAAAAATACCAGTGAAATTCATGGTGTCTCCAACTCTGGTATTTTCCTAATATGAAAACTAAGCATCAGGGAGACAGAATTTACCCATGTCAGTGGCCTCAGTTCTGAGTCAAAGGGGGAAATTGCTGGATGCAATTCCTAGAAATTATTAGATGAATGAGTTCTCCTATTTTGCCTCATGTGATATTCAGTGAAGACATTTTAGGAATATTCCTTCTTTCCATCTTCCAGCCACTTTAAAGAACTGAGAAGAAATAGAAGGGCATGAAGTGAGAAATTCCCAAATGTTTGATGTGTTACAGCTATGGGTTGCTAACTGATAATATGATTTCTGACTGATCTTTTTTTTTGTCTTGATGGACATTCAGTAATACCCATTTCCTGATAATTGAGAAGGACACACAAATAGCATTCTTGGATTCCAGAGCACTTTTGTTACTATTGGAAAAAAAAAGTAAACATAAAAGTGTAAGACCTTTAGAGCAGATACAACTTAAAGGTCAAATATGGAGGTTTATATTTTTTTTGCTGTTGCTGTTGTATCTGTGGGTGTAAATCTGTTATTTAGTTTAATGGCAGATCATAAGGAGACCATATGGCTTTCCACAAACTGATTCTGCTTCTGTTTAAAACTTCCAAATTGGCTCAGTCCATGAGAGTAAGTGTCATGCTCATTTACATACATAGAAGAGATTGACAGAAAATACACTAAAACAAATAGTCCTCATTTAGTTTGACTTGATAGATTAGATATCCCAAAAAAGTGCCAATTAATTTTTTAATTTTTCTTAGAGATATAGAGCTCCACTGGAGAATATTCAAGAATATCTTCTAAAAATAGGTATTTCTTGAGCTTCTATCAACTAATGAGTGATGATCATGATAGATGCTGACATCCTAATGGTGATGATGACATTTTCTGTAGCTACTGATTCCTCTGCTGTGGAAGTGTGGGGTTTTTTCAAGACTGATTCTGTTTGGAACCAAAGCCAAAGCTTATTAAATTAATTAATGAGGACCCAGTCCTTATTATATACAAACTAATTTCCAAATTTTGTATTTGGTTAATTAATATGAAAAGAGTTTGCACCCTGTTCTTTACTCATAGCCTTTGAAGGCATGCCCCCACCTACAAACAGTTTAGTGTTTGGAGAGACTGGAAAATCAAAAATGTGTCACTGGAATAGTAATAAAAATAATGCAACTGACAGACAATGATAGAATGTTAAACCACAGATAGAAGCTACTGCAAAACAAATTTATGCAAAATAAGAAAAGAACATCAAAGAGAGAACCTCTCACAAAGTTAAAGGCAATGAGTCACTTCATGATGAAAGAGATAGTTAAAAGTATGAATGCAGTTTATGAAACATTAGCAATCCCCCCACTAAGATGCAATCAAATCTTGAGTATGTGGGATATGTTTGTAGTGATAGTGAATAAGAATATATTCTGAAATCTTTTGACATAAACACAAGTCATAAACATTAAGTAATCTACTTCAGAAAGCTTTAAATTGAAGAAACGTGTTAAACCTCCTTGAGCCTCACCTTCATTAAATAACATGCATGTACTAGTCTCATAGGAATTTCAGAAGCTCATCAATATTTGTTAATCTGCAAGATCCTGATGAAAAGTGCTATGTGATATTTCAGCACACCTGAAACATTAAGTACCACTTTAAAAAAATCAAGATTATAATATTTTCCCTCAGACACAGAAATAGGAAAATATTATGAAAGCTGTGAAAAAAAGATAAGAACCAAGCAGACCTTTCTATCTATTATACCTTTTACCTGCCTGTCATCAATCTGGAATAGTTTAAAAAAAGCATAGTGTATTAATCTACATTTGCAATCAATACAAACATAAAGTTTAGCCACTTGTGAAATGGAAGAACCTTAATGATCATAACCAACACAAATTAAAGTGAATTAAAACTCAGTCATTAGAGTGAAAAATAAACTGAGGACCAAAAATGTTCAATACCACTTGATATACATATTTCTCAAGAGGAAGTGCTGTCCTGGTGTGGAAAAAGAAAGGTTTGGAGCAATGTATCACCTCAGCAGGCTGAAAGAAAAAATAATAAAATTGTTCCTGGGAAGGTGTAGAAGACTAGGAACAGCAACTCCTGTAAATTTTCAGCTCTAAATTGGCCAAGGGGTGTAAAAAAGAGATGATGAAAATATAAAGGAAAATGTAAATCTCTGGGTACTCCCTGGAGGTTTAATCATGGAAAATCAAAAATGTGACGCTATACATTTTGTCCCAGTTTCATTCCACTTAGCTTTAAACAAGAAAATTAGCTATCTAATTTAAGGAAGGATCCATTTCCAATTCTGGCACAAAGAAGGAGGGGAAATTTTTCTTAGGTGTGTATTTCAGATATGATAAAATCCCTCTCTTGGGTCTCTATTTGTCTCTATGGACTATGGAAGGGGCTTGAATAATTAGTTGAAGCTTAAATGATTATTTTAAGCTTGGTGACAGTTAAATTTTTAGACAGCTACAACCAGGTGAGACAAATCTTACCCTTTGTTTACAGCCCATCACCTCCAGCTGCTCAGAGGGAAAAGGAGTATCTACCTAAAAATATTGGAGTGGTGTCCAGATCCTGGCTGGCTTACCTGGTGCTAGAAATGAGAAGCCTAGAAAAGTCTGGTGTCCTGGGCACTGCAGATGGAATATTATAGTCAAATGTTGCAAGTGGTTTCCATTTTTTAAATGTTTGGATCTTATTTTTTTCTCATTTTTCATCGAGTACTAGCCAGAAATATAAGCAAATATGGGAATGGCTTGTCCTGAAGCTACAAAGACGCTCTCCTGAATCATTTTCACCTCTCATCTTTGCTTTATATGGCTCTGTTAGGGAGACATGCAAAGCTTCCCCTACCCCACAGTAACATTTCAAAATATGCCTAGGGGTATTCTTCACTTTTGAGCAGGGCTTGGCAGTAATAAAGCATCACTCATTTCCCTGCTTGCTTTCTCTGAGCCATGAGAGCAAACATATAGTCACTGATAGCTCTGCTCAAATGTTACTGTATAAAATAAGTGAGCATGGCATGCATAAATTATCCCGCCATGGAGAAAAGGAATTATTTTCTTGGGCACTATAAGAATGTAGATTAAATACAAAATTTTCCTTTAATGACTTAACACAATTTGAAATAAATAACTATTTGGGCATATGTTTTTAATATAAAAGGTAAATTGTTTCTTTAAGTTATCTGAATTTTGCGTCTATCTATAAAGACATATATACATAAAGCTCATAAACATGTAGTTACATAAGTATAATAAACATACATAGACACACACATATATAAATATAATATTCTCTCCTCAAGAATTGTATTCTTACAAAATAATGAACCAAATGTTACGGGGGAGTTATTTGTTACCCTAACCAATGTCTCCCAGGAGAAAAGAGAGTTAAAAAATCACCACCATAACACTGTGAACATTGTAATTTCTCCCGATGAGTAAAATTGGAGAAATTTCTCCTTGAGAGCAAAAAGGCAAGCTGATTAAGTCAAAGAGGCGTTATAAACCCCAAGGGAAAACAACGTGCTTTATTTTTGAAGTATTCCCAGCAGAAGTCTGGGAAATCTTACATGTCCTCTCACCACGATCCATCATTATAAGTTAGCTGTTTGCAAATCCTCAGCAGGTCATCATATTTTACACTTGCTAACCATGTAAACACAACTGGGGACTCCTAATTACTGTAGATAATCTCAAAAACTTTCCACTTTTGTAAAGCATACAGAAAAGGCTGGGAATAGATAATTTCCCATGCCGTTGTGTTTTGCTCATGTATATTTGTATAGCTGTCACTTTTCTGGATCTCTGGCTGGAAGTGTAAAGTATCTTTTTCATACACATATAATAGCCTGTAACAGCCTTGGAGATGCTCAGCTCTTGTTCTGCATACAGCAGGTGGGTTTGCTGTGCTTTAGCTAAATTGTTTAATCAAAGTGCTTCATACTGAAGGGTCCATGAATAAATATTATAAAAATCAGGGGAATCAGGGGAAGTGATTTATATTTACTACAATTTTGCCAGGAGAAAACCTAGATTATCTTGAATTAGCAGCTGAAGTTTTTATACATTAAAGTTCACTGAGTATATTAAGGACAGCGTCATGCACAAAAAAGACAGCAGTTTCTCAGGTCTGGAGTGACATGCTTCCAAAAACAGAACAGAAAATGGCAATGATTTTTTCTTCGTTTATGTGAAATTTGCACCAGTATGGCTTATGATGCTGGACCTGGAAATGTAGATTTGGATGTGTCTCAAAATTACCAGCAGTACTGCAAATTTGAATTTTTCTGCCCCAAAGACAAGACTCCAGAGCCACAGCAAAGCAGGCTAATCTTTCCCCAGTGAGGAAGATGATGTGGGCAGGCTCAGAGCAGAAAGCTCAGGTACAGCCCTATAGAGCCAGGCTGGGTTCTCCAAGGTGGGAGAAATGCTGGGGATTGTCTCTGCTGCACAAATGACAGGACTTTATGGGAACACCAATTGGAGTGGATCTGCAGGGCCTAGGCACAGGGAACACTAATGGGAGAGTGAGTGGTCTTGAATGACTACTGCCTACTTCATCTCTGCCTGAAGTTTGCCTGCTGCATATCAATTATAGACAGAGTGATTATTATCTATTCATATGATGAAGGGGTATGGGAACTATCCCTTCTTATAGGGAAGTTTTAGGGAAACAGATGAAAATGCATTTTTTTATATGTACATGCCCTATAAGGGTAATTGTTGAATCTGATCAAACCAGAGATGTGAAGCAAGGTGCGTGTTAAGACAAGAAGGAAGGGTTTGCTACTGACAGATCAAATTTACTTTTCTAGGGTGTTGAATGCATTCTCTGTATCAGAGATTGCCGTGTAATTCCACACATAACTGCACTGCAGAAATCACATTTTTAATAGCAGTTACTGCGCTAACCGTTATATTTCAGTTATTCTCAAATTATTTTCGTGAGGCTAAGAAAAAACGGTATGGAAGCATTGCCCATCTGTTATCTGTGGTTTCACATTATGGATTTTGCAGCAGCAGAGCATGTTTTAGAGGTTCTTCCACCCTGTGGACCATTTAGCTCCTGGCTGTTCACAACTTACCCCCAGCAGAGGTTGCTACCTCTTTCACTGTATTCACTGTATACACATAGAAATACATATGGAAATACACACATACACATTATATATACATACATATACATATGTGCATGGGTGTGTATATAACATATGGACACAAATGTGCATGTACATGGACGAACATGAACCTGTGTGCACGGCTCTTTCTGTGTTAAAACTGTGAAACTATCTGTTTGGCTTGTTGGTTTCTTTCTAAGGGACAGAAAGGACAGTAACTTGCTTGGAGTCAGAGTGGGATACGATTATGCTGTGGGAGCTGAGAGGAAGGGAAGGACAGGAGATCTGTTCAATCTTCTTCCTGGAAGACTGATAATATGGCCTCTTTTGGTAGGGGGTTGCACAGCGTGGAGCTCATACCGAGATCACACACATGCTCAGAGGACACAGTCTAGTTTTTACAAGGAGTGTCCCTGTTACAATACATATCGATATTCAGAGTCAGATTCTGCTTTTCAAGTACCTGTCTTTCTACAGTGATTCAAGAGAGCTATTTGTATGAATGATAGTGGAAGAATAGGAATCTCTGCTTCTTCATCTGCCTTTCTTTTCAAAAGAAATTTCACTGTTAAGGTTTTGTTGTGTTCAAACCTGCCTGTGATGAAAATATTTATATTTGAGTTTAGAAATCCAGAGACATATGGTGAATGTGAGAGCTGGCCAGCAATCAGGAGTGATTGATTCAGGTTTGGTCTATCAATTAAGTGACAGAGCAATTTTAATCTTTTTTTTTTCATTACTTTATTTTAAGCTTGGGACTTCACTGGAATATTATAACTCCCTTAACCATGCCTGTGACAGCTGACTTGTACCCATAAACTTTGGTGCATTGATCTATTAGTTCAGCTACTTCAATACATCTTCTTTTCCATAAATACGTCTGAGCCATGACTTTTTTCCAACCTCACCAGAGGTATCCTTATTTGGAGCGATCTAATATGTACAGTGGTATCTGCACACAGAGTCTAATATCTGCTTTGAATAGCCATACATCATTCACAGAGAGCAGTGTGGCTGCACAGTAACCTACACTTAAGTGACTTAGTGTTGAAGCATTTCCCTACTCACAGGAGAAAGAGGCACTGGTTAATAAGAGTTCTCCTCTTTTTTTCCCAGGGGAAGGGGGATGGGAGGGAGCAGTGGAGGAGGTCTAGATTGCTGCACCAAATAAAACAAAGAGGAAAAAAATGAAAAGGAAAAGAAAAATCAAATCTTCTTCCTTGTTCACATTTTTAGCTTATGTCTTTTGGATTCATCCCCTACCTTGTGTCAGTTTTCTGTACTGACAGTAATTCTTGTACACAGTCGCATGGCAAGATTAACTTTAAATCCTCCCCTCCTCCTTCCCCCCTCCAGCCCCTGCCTGTCATTGTCTGCTCTTGAGTAAGCAAAGTGAATGTGGCCAGAGCAATGTGGGACTGTGTTTTTCCATTCTCAAGGGCAGCCACCCTTCTCATCAGCAAATCCATGCTAGCTGCTAGAGCTTCATATATTAAACTGATTTTCAGTCACGAGGTTAGTTTCTCACCGGTGAAGCACTCAGCATAATAATACTTTACACCTTGTACTTCAGCAGTCCTTTCTAAACACTAATTTAGCCTCACATCCCTCTCTGAGGTAGGTCAGTATTATCCCACTGTAAGAATGGGGAAGCAGAAGTCCACAGAGGTTAAGTGACCTATCTGGAATCATGCAAGAAATTAGTAGCAATGCAGAGAACAGAAAACAAAGCTCTTCTGGCTCATAGGCTTGCATGGAGCAGTTGCAAAAATTATCAGGTGTTCAAACAAGGTTTGTTGCTAAAGAAAATAGAACGAAAATTAAAAATAAACCCTCTTGGAAGAAAAGAAGACACTTTATATTCACTGTTTTCAGATGAGGGGGCTGAGGTGAGAGAAGAGTTAAGTGATTTGCTTGAGATCCCACAGGCAATTCTTACCAAACATAGAAATTATGTGAGTAGTGAAGGTAAGAAGAGAGACTGTAATTAAATAAGTGACTTCTCTGATTGTGTTATTAAACACAAAGAAACAAGAAGACAAAAATAGTGTAATGTTCTGTGTAGAACTTTTAAAAATCCAAACTCAGCTGCCATTTTTATTTGATCACTGTTCCTTTGTTTGATTTTACTTTTGCTTTATTCATTTATTTTCTTTCATTTGTCCTTTTTTATTCTTTTGACAGTAGATATTTTAATTATTAAATTCCTTGTTTTCTTTAAACATGTCAATTCTCTTAATCATTCTGTTTTGTCGCTTCTCTCTTATCTGACTTCTATTCCCCATCAATACTCAGTTTTTGATTTTAAAACCTCTCTTATGTTTAGCCATATTTCTTGCCTCTCTAATTCTTCATTGTGTATTGATCCTCATTTCTGGTCTCTACCATTGGTTCTTGAAATCTGGAGAACCACCCCTCTTCAGTATACTTTAATCTAATTATCTTTCATGTTGCTAGTCTCCCTGGCAGTTTGGACTGACATTACTGAAAACTAAAACAATTAAATACTGAGGTGATGTCTTTATGAAAGATGAACCTTCCTAAAAAGTTTATAGTCTTCTTCTCACAGAAGCCCTTAGAAGACTTATGAAAGACTTTTATACGATACCATGTTTGTTGTGTGATGTTATATGATGTGATACTATTATATTGTAATAATATATCATATGTTATATGATATTATATCATTATGAGATATTATTACGGAATGTTTACAGGTTTATATCTTTGTGATACAAAAACTGCACTCCATTCCTAGGAAAATGGTGTACAATTTCTATAATTAGATATCATGTCTAAAAACCACCATTTTGCATTAATCTATTGGTTTTAGCTGCACATCTGAAAGCATTTTATTTCTGTACACTTATAGAACAGCTGTTAAGATGTAGTGGATCTGTAATCATATTCATGCCATTCCATTTGTGCAAACACTTTGCTTCAACAATATCCCAAAGAGTTCCACAGCTGAACTTTCTGTTAAGATCTAAAACATTTCCCTTTTAATGACTTCAAAATTTTCTTTGCTTCATTTTTTACATTTTATGCTACAGAGGAGAAGAGGAGAAAGTGTCTTTATGGTTGTGGGTTTTTCCATGTATATTTTGATATATATATATATATATATATATATATATATATATATATATATACATATATATATATATATATATATACTGTTTTTACCAGTGCTCCTGTCTTAAACAGATTGCCCAAACTTTCTTTTAAAGTGAATTGTTTCCAAGCCCTTCCACCACTTTGCTACTTATAAAAAGAAAAATTTAAAAAAGAGTGGTAACAATATGCACAATTGTATGAGCCTAAGATTGTAATGACATCATGTAAACCAATACTTCCAATAGCAATCCCTGTCTTTTCCTTGATGTAAGAAATACTTGTTTGCTTTTTTGACCCTAAGACAAAAAGCAAGTGCAAAGCTGAGCTTAGATCTTCAGTATTCCTATCCTACTTCTCTACTTAGCTCACTAGGTCATGACTCATATAACAACCAAGATATCAAAGAATTAGTCATTAGTTCCAGCTGGTAATTAAATATAACAAACTGTTTTGATGCAACAGAGAAATGAGTCTATGGCAGAGCTGTGGGGTACGTTGGGCCACCAGCTCCCAGACACAAAACTCCTCATTGATTGTGTGTGGACCATCCCTCAGCAGTCTCTTGGCATGCTGTGGCTCCCCAGTGATTCCACAGTGGAAGAAATTCAAGGAATTTGTCTCTGACCACAGAATTTATGAGGCCGTGCAGAAGTTCTTCGTGAACGGCAGGAAGCAGGGAAACAGTTCAGAGACTGTTGGGAATCTTCTTTTCTTTCTGTTTTGTTTGTTCTCTTTTGGGACTACACATGGGAAAAAGAAAGAGTTGAGAGGGAATTTTGGAAAGTTTTCAGCTTTGCCCTACCTCTGCTTCCACACAAATATAGGGCTAAGCTCCTGCTAATCTCAAAGGGAACTGAGGGAAATGCTGAGTATTTTCTCATTGTTGCAGAGGAGGTTTTTTGTCTCTTCAGAAATGTTAATGTTCAATTCAATAGAATTTTTAATAACACATTTTTTTAAATTACTTTTTGCTGCTACAAAAGAGAATTTTGTTTGAGACAAAAACAATGCTTTTATGCCAAAGAAGCAAGGTTGGTTTTGCCTACAGGATGTGAATTCACGGCCAAAGCATCCATGATGTTTGTATCTGTCTTTGCTGGTAGTACTACTTTGTTCCTGTGTATTGCTTCCATCACAAGATCTCAAACTGTTTTCAAGCAACATTTCTCCACCTGTAATCTGTGGAGTATTGTGAACCAAGAAACATTTGAACATCGTCTGGGGAAAAACCTGTAACTCCTTCCTTCTGTATTACTGTATGACTGCAGACAGAAATACATTACAAAACAAATGCTACATACACTGATTCTTGCACAGGATATGGGTGAAAAACTTAACTGAGAAAAGGATATGTCAAGTCTACTCTTTCTTTTATTTTATTCTAAATGAAAACCATTGCAGGAACATTAGACAGTTGTATATATGCCTGTCTATACAATGACAGGCATTATATAGGTTTTGGGGGGATTTTTTGCTTTTTTGGGGGAGGGGAGGGTTTTTGTTGTTGTTTTTGTCTGGGTTCTTGGTGGTTTTTTGTTTGCTTTTTGGGGGTATTTTGTTTTGGTTTTGGTTTTCAGTTTTCTGAGAAAATTCATATCAATGAAAATATTGAGGAGGACTTTTTCTGAAGAAATTAATGCCATTATCCCCATTTTACAATGGCAACAATAAAATTCATTGAGGAAATGAATGTTGCTATAACTACACGTACATAAACAGCACCTGCTTTTGACATGCCCAAAATGGAAATGGGTCAGACTTCACCATTTATAACTTATATTTGAAGAAGTATTATAAGAATAAACAAATCCATGTGCATTTCAGGGCTATTTTTGCAGTCAGCCACTATGTTTTATAACTTCAGGCTCATAATTTATTCCACTTAACCTCAGGCACTCTCGCTGCAGGGCTGTATGAGGAGCAGAGCCACCACAGTGTATGGGGTTAGTGCACCCAGCAAGCTGATAAGGGAGAGGTGAGCTCTCTGCCCCCAGGTCCAGTCAGTAACGAGCCTGAGCACGTATTCCCAGTGGGTGCACACACACACATACACCCAGGGCATATTTAAGTGCACACACAGCCACATGGACCATCCCAGACGGAAAACATTGCGCTCACGCAATCACAAAGAGCACTGTGACCTCATCCTGCTCTCCTCTCTGGCTGAGCAGAAAGAAAGGCACTGAAAACTAGATATGAAAACCTGCAGTACAGTACACTGCAGCAGGGAGTCTGTCTGATAGCTGCCACTGGGTCCCAGTCTACTCAGTTGCTGGATCTTGCACATAGGAGACCCCTGGGACCACAGCCCCAGTCCAATAGCCAGTACAGAGCCCCTCACTCACAGACAGACAGACAGACACACACTTGTGCACACACACAAACAGGATCTCTCTCGCAGCTGGCCTTAAACACCTGGTTTAAGCAGTATCTAGTCCCTGGATGGCCTGGTGTCCCAGTAGCCTCACAGTCAGAGATCCACACATGCAGACAGGTCTCCCTGATCCATGGTTTTGGTGACATACTGCTCTCTGTAGCCACCTCTCTAAACCAGAGAACCATATGTTTTTACTACAGTTCAAGTGCTCACACCTGCAATTGCTGCTCCTATATATTTTAATTTCTTCCATATCAGTCACTAAGTCTTTTACAAAATCCAAGTAAGCACAACACACATCTCAGAATCAAGCGTGTCATTGCTTTGGTGTTGTGTTGCTTTTTGATGTGTCGGGAAGGTGATTTTTTTTCTTCTGAAAGATCAGAGGTATTGGGAAACGCACCTAAATATATTACAGGATTGGCAAGCTTGTAATAAGCAAGTTTTCTCAGTTCACTGTTGTATTTGAAACATATACAGGATGCTAGGCAAGTCTGCATGGATTTCAGGAGGATTAGTGTAATCAGTGTTAGGTTTTATAGTTTTGCTTCTTAAGCCCATGTCCTCAGACAGCTCACGTCCAGGCATGAAGACTACAGACGCATTTGCTCTCAAGTAGGAATCCACAAGTTTTTTTCTCCTATTCCAGTGATATGGACTAGTAAGTTTGAACCCATTTCTCACACCTGTGAGAAGCCATTTGTGCAGGGAGTTCCAGCAGAAAAATGGATGAGGTTACTTTTGGAGGGAAAATTTCTCTCATGATTATAAAAGTTCACAATATATTCCTTGATTCAGTCTTAAATCACAAGATAAAATCTAATGTTATTTTAAGTTTTGAAATTTTTTTTCCTTTTTCCTTTGCCCTGACCATCTTCATGTTTTTGTAGCTTTACTTCAACCATTATTCTCCAAGTTAGTTCTCATTAATTGTTCTTCTTGCTAATTTCATTGGATTTTATTTACTAAAAATAATTGCTAAATATGAATTTAAAAGTGATTGAAATCAGTTCAAGGCCACAGGAAATATCTTTGGAATTTTTAGCCCAGTATCAAAGGAAATCCACATGGTGTAATAAAAAAAAATCTCTAAATCCTGAACCTGAGGTTCCTATAAGTGCCATCCAGAGCTAATTCTGTCAGTATTATATGTTTTCTTTAGCACAAGCCTTGTTTCATAGGAATGACAGTCTTGTCAGCACAGATCAGGAAATAACAAGGTTATTTATTTATTTATATTTATTATTTATTTTATTTATATTTATTTCATTATTTGTTTCCACTAATTTCTCTTCCATACATCTCAAATGAGACACATTAGTAAGTCTCAAATGGCACTTACTTAATAATGTGCTCCAGAACCATGTAATTATTTTGGTTTGAGAATTTAGTCTGAAATCCTACTACTCCATTATTCAAAATTGAAGAACACTTTTAGAAAGAATTCAAACCGTCTTCTGATTTTCTTGTCTGAAAATTTGAATCAATGACAATTAATATGTACACTGAAGGACTGAAAGCTACACTAGTCTTGTAGGCGCAGCCAAGTCCGATTGAATTGTTAATATATTTTTAGGAACATGAAGGTAGTGACATTACTTTTGCTTTCAAAGATTTCTTTTAAAATCTATATTTTTGCTCAATTTTTTTTGTAAACACAGACTGCTACATTTCCTAAAACTACAACTTTTTCCTTGTCTTAAATAAGGGACTGGTGATCAATATTTACTGGTTAATTTCAGAAATAAAAATTAATTACTCGTCTTTAAACTTCTATAGAAACACTCTGTCAAAGCTTTTATCAATTAATAGTTTGATCCCAAGAAATAATTTGTAGTACAATGTATTTCTCATCATTATCTCCCCTATAATCAAAACATAAAGAAATTTAAACAAACTATAATAATTTTTCCACAAGGTTATGCCAGACACCAGTTCAGTTCTATTATATTGTGTCAAAACCCGAGTTAATTTCTTTGTCATGGCTTGACTGAAGAAGGTTCTGTTATTCTGTTATATTCTGCTCAATGCCAGAAACACAAATTAGCATGACTGGGTACAATCAATAGTTTGTGCTAAGAAAAGCTCAAGTCAAGGATAATAAGACTGAAGGTATGTTGGCAGAGTGAAGTAGGAACCTAAGCTTTTCAGTCCTTACTGTTCAACTTCTAACATCAGCATAATAAAAACTGTAATGTACTCTAATAGAGCCTACTCTTTAACTATACACTACAGACTTCATAGACCAGGAACAGGGAAACATTACAGATGGCAGGGACAATGGAAAAAAGCTGGAAGTTTTGTGACCAGGTGCTAAAAACACCATAAATTTGTACCAGAAATAACTACCAGACACTATAGATACACCATAACAAATACCAGAAACCAGAAAAGTCAAGCCCTTGAGTGGCATAACAGAGTGTGATAAGACAGGCTGCTGGAGAGATGTGGAAGAGCTTTACAGTTGTTCTCTTTATATCATACTCACTGATCATAAAAAACACCTGAACTTAATTTGATCAAGTGAGGTGCTTCTCCCTGTAAGCCTTTAAAGCATGAATTTTAGTTTTAAGTCAGTAAAGTTGATTCCCGTAAATTCTTCCAAACTGTTGTTCAGTTTGTCCAGCTCTGCCATCTCTAATTCCTCCCAATGGATTAGTGATGAAGGGTTTTGCTCTCAGTGGTGAGCCAAAGCATCCAAGTCCATGTCACATGGGTTGCAAAATCACATAGACAGCCCTACAGAGTGCTGGGAATGATACCAACGTTATCCTCTTTCACAGTAATCTCATTAGTACCTATATGTGAGAACATACAAGTCAGACATGGAGAATGGCTAACTAGACAAGAAAATTTCTACAAATTTATCTTGATAGGTTACACATCATATATAGTCTAATTAATGTTAACTTCCACTTGCTTCTACTTTTTTTGGAGGAGAAAGCAAAATGAATTATAAGATTTTTTTTAAATGTTGATTAAGATTGTCATGTAAGCAGAGAACAAATCAATCAACAAATTCAGGGTGAATTTGGTCTTCAAAAACTTACCTTTGATTTTCAGTTTGAAGCTTCTTATAGAATGTGATTGATAGGAATTGCATCTGAAGGAGTGGTATGTTAAGAATATGTTAGTGCACAAGGATCAGCTGTCTCTTTCAGAGATCTACCTGCAAAAAACTAACTCTTCACAAAAGACTTGTGAGTTTAATATTTTCAGAGGGGTTGTGTGGGATTCTTTCCCCTCACATTATATTATTTCCTAAGAACAAAGACCAAAGGCTTTGAACTGTTATTTCAACTGATCCCCAGCATCTATAGTTTGCACTTCACTACAAAGCCACTTGACCAAATTTTCTTTGGAAAAATATAGAACTGGCAGTGGCAAAAAACAAAAGTAAAAACCTCACTAGCACAAAAAAAAAAACCAAGTATTGAAATCCTTTCTTTCCCAAACAGCACCAAGACCAGACTTAAAGCTTTTCCCATCTTTACTCAACGGATTTTTAACATGTGAAAGCTGAGCCTCATCTTTTACCTGCATCTGAGACTATATAAAAGGCTTAAAAGAGGCTTTTAATATTTGCATCAATTTACAAAAACTTAGGGAGGTGTTCCAGGAAAACTTGTCTTTTGAAATCATCCAATTACACCGCTTTGAAGAGACTTATTTTGTCTACAAGTCTTTATACAGTTCTAAACTTTTAAAGCACACCAAATTGCATTCTTGTATTATTCATATCCTGCCAGTGCTTCTGCCCTTGTGTCCTCATGTTCTCCCTCCAAGAGGAAGCAGTCAGGAGCTATCATCATGCCTACCATTATATGTATATGTTCTGATACACTGCAGAGCCCCTAAAAACTGCAAATACCTGCAACAGACTTGCCTCCCTGCTGTGTTTAAACACTAAATAGTGTAAGTCCAGCTTGTTGGAGGGATTTTTTTACCATTTACCAGATCAAGACTGACTAAAAAATCACTTCAGTGACTGGAAAAAGTAACCTTTCATAGCTGGCGTATTTCATGAAGACAAGTGTTTGTTTTGTGTAGCTTTGTGAAAGTCCAAGACCCAGAAAACCATCTGGAAATGTTTGTCCAAATATATATATTGATAAATTTAGAGTGAGTTTTTACTGCCAAATGTTCCTCTTCGACTAAATGTTTCCAAAATAACCAACAGAGGATCCTCTTTATCCAGTATAACAGTAAATAAACAAAAAGCTCTAGCAAACAAAATCCCTTAAATTCTTTCTGGACATGTCTCAGCGCACATATTTCAACATCCAGATTCTATTGAGGTGCATTATTTCTTTGTAATAATTTTTAATTGAATAGGCACAGCACAAAACCTTACAGTTAATAATTACTTGCTACTTTTGCGTATAGAAACATACATATATTTCACTTTGATTCTTTGTTTCTCTTTTTTGAATAAGGTAAATACAAAAAAGGAGAGTGAAACCACACATTGTAAAAATCAGAATAAATGCTGCCATGTCTATGGATTAGCATTTGTAGGCTAAGATTTAAACACATTTTTAATGAAGTAGAGGAATTCTGAGACATTCCTTTTGGCATTCCAGGCCAATGATTAATTCAGTTGCAGTAACCATCCTTAAAAATTAACTTCCTCCCATGCACCTTATAGCATTAGGATTTGAAGCCTTTCATGAAAGCTGTTATTTAAATCCATCCAATTCAAAAAAGAAACTGAGCAATGATCTTTTATACCCTCATGAAATACTGTTACCACGAAGATACTGATCAGAATGATGGTACCTTTTTTTCTCAATAAATTTATGACTCTAATTCAGAAGGAAAAAAGTTCTACCCTAACCAATCTTGAAAACTAAATTCAATGCATACACTTCAGGAATATAGTCAGAAACATATTTTTATCATAGTCAAAAATAATTCATCTTTAATTCAAATCTTTCAAGGACTTTAAAAGTCCTAAGACTTATGGAATCAATTACTTTTAAATCATTTTAGAGCTGTGAAGTACTACTCTTATTATTAGTGAATTAGCTAATCTAGAACACTAAAATTAAATCTGGAGAGATTTTTCACTGCACAGGGTTTTCCAGGGGAAGTGGCACTGCTTTGTATTCCCCTCAATTATTTATTTTATTTATTTTTAATAATTTATATATGAAACATCTTAAATTTCAGTTTAACAACAATTACTGGAAAATCTTCAAATAAAATGCAACCAGACCTTAGGTACCCTTTTCATTCAAAGTTTAGAGAGGGAAACTCAGTCCTTCTCAGAGCTAAAGAAGGGAAGAGATTCATAGTTTCTAACTTTCAGATGTCTAGAAGTCAGTTGTCTGAGTTATTTACTTTACGTTCCCCCTTATAATCAATGGAGAGAAGCAGGTAATTCCAAAGATTAATTCATCTTCTTTTAAGGTAGGAAGGATGGAATGCATTTCAGGTGCACCTATTTCTCTCTGCTACCTTTGATTTGAGGGTAGTTGCAGCTGACTAACTGTGATTAATAATTTTTAGATGACTAAAGTTAAGTGAGATGAATCCCACCCAGTAAGAGTACACATCCTTTTCTGCCTGTTTCATCTCTGTTTCAAGGACCTAATGGTAATGTGCCCCTTGGACATATTTGATGTGTGAGAGTGACTTTGTTGGTGTGTGAGAGTGACTCTGCGTGTATGTGTGTGTTTCAAATGAGAATGCTCTTTGGAGTCACAAAATCACAGAATTCTTGGGATTGGAAGGGAACTCTGGGGAACGATTCTCCAGTCCAGCCCTCTGCCAAGGCAGAGTCACCTGGAGCAGGTTACATGGGAACACCTCCAGGTGGGTTTTGAATGTCTCTAGAGAGGAAAGTGCACAGCTGTGGTATTTGTGGGGTCCCCGGGACAAAGGAGGAAGGATTGAATCTGACTCCATGTTCTTAGAAGGCTAATATATATTATATTATATTATATTATATTATATTATATTATATTATATTATATTATATTATATTATATTATATTATATTATATTATATTATATTATATTATATTATATTATATTATATTATATTATATTATATTATATTATTTATTATTATTATATTGCATTATATTATATTACATTATATTATATTATGCTATACTAAACTATACTAAAGAATAGAGAAAGGATACAGACAGAAGGCTAGAAAGATACTAATGTAAAACTCGTGACTTCTTCCAGAGTCCCAACACAGCTGGCCCATAATTGGCCAATAAGTAAAAACAATTCGCATGAAACAATCACCTACCACATTCCAAAGGAGCAAAACACAGGAGAAGCAAATCAAATAATTATTGTTTATATTTTTCTCCGAGGCTTCTCAGCTTCCCAGGAGAGAAATCCTTGTGAAGGGATTTTTCCAGAAAATATGGCAGTGACACACAACTTCCCTGGGCATCCCGTTCCAGAGCTCTGCCACCTTCAATGTAAAGAAGTTCTTCCTCATGTTGGGGTGGAATTTCTTGTGTTTTAGTTTACGGTCATTGCTGCTCATCCTTTCACTGGGGGCCACTAAACTGGCCCAGTTCCCTCAGTCTTTCCTCATAAGAGAGATGGCCCAGACTCCTCATCATTTTTGGGTCTTACGCTGGATTCCCTCCGGAGGCTCCTTGTCTTTCTTGCACAGACGAGCCCAGAACTGGACACAGCACTCCAGACGTGGTCTTACTAGGGCCAAGTAGAGGGGCAGGATCACCTTTCTCTGCTTGTTGACCACACGTTTCCCAAAGAACCCCAGGATACCCTTGGCCCTCCTGGCCACAAGGGCACTGCCAGCTCATGGTCATCATGTCATCCACCAAGTCCTTCTCTGCAGAGCTGCTCTGCAGGAGGTCAGCCGCCAACATGTGCTGATATTAGGGGTTATCCCTCCCCAGGTGCAGGACCCTACACCTGCCCATGTTGAACTTCATTAAGTTTCTCTCTGCCCAACTTTCCAGCCCAAGGTCCCACAGGTTCAGGTCATCAGCATGAAACATTTCTATTCTGTGAAATTTTCATGAATCAGCTCTTAAAACATTTATATGGGTATATCTTCTGTCTCTTTCTCACACTGTCAAGGCATCAGCTCTTCCAGCCTCATCCCACTGCTTCTTTAATGGGCCTGCAATCTCCACAAAGCCTTTGTTCCTCGTCCAACAGGACAACAACTGATCAGGTGAAGAGTGGATTTGGGACCAGGAGATGAAGATGCTGGACCACACAAAACATCCAGTGTGAAAGGGAAAAACTGCTTTTTTTTTGTCCTGAAAGCTGAGCAGAAACACTTAGTGTTGGAGGGAGGTTGTAAACCTGAGGAATGGAGGGTGTCTGCAGGGCAAAACCAAGCTGCCTCTTGAGGGTTGTCAGGCACAACAATAGATAAGTTGAGGGAAATTGGAGAGTTCTTCTCTACTTAGACTCTTTCAGATGTAAACGTGTTTCCAAAACACAATTTTAAAAGGATCCAACAGCTAATGTCAGCAAAATGCATAAAGAATGTTCTAATTATTTTTGCATATTTAATGGATGTATCTTAATACTACATCTTAAATAGATATGAAAATGGGAATTAACAATAAACTTTGTACTGTCAAAGATACACCATTCTCATGTTCATTAAGCAATCAGAATTATTTGGTCAGTTTGATTTCAAATTTGGTGTATCAAAAAATAAATTGTAATTGCATTTATTTTGATGCCAAAGATGGAATTTACAGAATGAAAGCATATAATTCTTTTTTCTTTGCTGTTTTCATAGGAGCAGTAATTCCCTATTAATGTTTTTAATAAAATATAAAATCACTATTATTATAAAGACATTATCATTATGCCAATAGTACTATAAAAGAATCACATCTCTGATATGTATGTTAAATAAGCCTGGTGGGAAAAGAAATGGAGGCTGAATTGCTGCCATATGTCAAAGGAAATTACCTGGGTGACCTTGTAAGAATGGCTAAGATCGTGTTCCAGATCCAGTGACTTGCTGAGTAATAGGGCTGAATTTAGGATATTATTAATACAGGTTTTAATAAACTTGCCTGACCATAGTCAATTTACTCTTTTGAGTCTTTAAAAAAAATTTCCATAACTATCAAAGCTCATAGGCCTTAGGGCTTAAAAATGACCTCTTGTTTGTTTTCAGTGAAAAGAAGTAGAGGCAGGGAATCAATTTAAATCAATATTTTCAGTAGAATTGAATACAGAATTTACCAGAACATATTCCCATTCTTGGTTTTTTATGTCTGCACTTGCAGATATGCAAACATGCCTCCTCATAACTTTAGCAAGGACTGCCAGTTAAGTCTGAGTTAGCTGTAAGGAGTCCAGCTATGCTCAGCTTGGAGAAAGGGTTTCCACTGACTACTACAATGAAAACGGAGTCCTATATTGCACAAACTCTTTACCAAGGCCTCAGTTTGACAAAGCACTGAGCAACTTCCAAAAACCCCCAACCCTTAGCGTCCTCTTTTTGTGCAAACCCATCCCCAGCATTTGCACTGCACCTTTCAACATTTAGACCAAAACCCTTAATTCTGTTAGATTCTATGTCTCCTATATTTATGTGGGCTCACTGACAGCAGAGGAAGGGGAAGCTGGAAAGAGGCGGTAGCATGGCAAAGACCTGTCCCAGTCTTCAACAAAAGTATGTCCCGTCCTTAAAGCTGTTCTCTTTTATATTGTCATCTTCTTTTAATGGTCTGCTGCTGCATCCTAAAATAAGTTGTTGTGAACATAGGAAAAGAAAGTGTTCACCTGAATGAAGGTATGTTCAATATTTAAAAGTAATTTTCTTATCCAGTGCTGAGAAACAACTAAAAAATATTCAACTTAAAAACTCAGTATTCAAAAATGTCCTTTGAATAATGGCAGCACTATAAGGCCTTGAGTTTAGGCTATTAAAGTGCCCTTTCTGCCCAACTACCCAATGAATGCTTATGGGAGATTGCTATTTTTACTGATTAGCAAACCTCTATAATCTGTTTCAGAATACAAGTGACATCTTTCTTTGAGTATCCAGGACCCATGACCTCAGGGAGATGTGTTGTGTCACAGGCTTGACTGATAGAAAGGCAATATTCCTCCTTCAGACTCTAATTGGAACTACTCTGTGCAGCTGAAGAATTGAGTAACTCCCTGTTATTCCATTTAATGGCCTTTTGGCATTTACAAATCATTTATCAGAATTATACCCAAATGAAAAATTGTAATAATAGCAAAGATATTTGGCACAATATGTTTGGCTTGTTATCCCAAGCCTTTGTATGGAGGCATCGAAGTACAAGGGATGATGTCATACACTAGAGCGGGTGCAAAAGGGGAATCATTCTTAATTTCTGGCTGACTTCCCAGCCTTTCTCCTGGTCGTCTCCTACCGGAATCTGTCACAGTGCTTTCTGTCACAGTTGTAAAATACTTTCGGAGAAACATAAAGTTTTTATGAGAAGAATGATAAAAGAGATTACTTATTCTGGGGTTGGGGGTTAATATTTGCACTTGTGGGCTGACTTCAAGAATTAAAAATAAAAAAGAGGGAGGAAGAAAGTCAAAGTCCTTTATTTCCCCTTGCAGTTATTCAGAAGACATAGCAGCATCTGGTCAAGATCTGATATAGAAAGTGAAGACACTGAGCTACAGTCACAGGGTTCTGAACATACGGATTCATTGGTGGATAGAATCCATTCGTCATGATTTCCATTGTAAAATTTTAAACAGGAAGGAAGGATGGGCAGAACAACAGAAGGAAGGAAGGAAGGAAGGAAGGAAGGAAGGAAGGAAGGAAGGAAGGAAGGAAGGAAGGAAGGAAGGAAGGAAGGAAGGAAGGAAGGAAGGAAGGAAGGAAGGAAGGAAGGAAGGAAGGAAGGAAGGAAGGAAGGAAGGAAGGAAGGAAGGAAGGAAGGAAGGAAGGAAGGAAGGAAGGAAGGAAGGAAGGAAGGAAGGAAGGAAGGAAGGAAGGAAGGAAGGAAGGAAGGAAGGAAGGAAGGAAGGAAGGAAGGAAGGAAGGAAGGAAGGAAGGAAGGAAGGAAGGAAGGAAGGAAGGAAGGAAGGAAGATGCTATGTTTAAACTTATCATGTATTTCATTTCAAATTCAGATGCTGGTGATAAGAGATCTCCTAAACCTTGAAGATAACTGGATATATCAACTCATGCTTTCTGGCTTAATTCACACAGCAGCCTGTACAGAGTGACCTATTCTTTTTTAACAAACAGGACTGTCTGAGACAGAATACTTTTCCTCCGTGTGTTTGCCCTTTTCGTATAATATTTACTTAGAGCCACCTAATGGGAAATGTCATTGAGGTTTTGAGTATCTTCTGAAGAATGGGAGCATTAAGATACTAAAACTGCATGCTGTCAAAAGCTATCTTAAGTGGTCTGGTTCATCAAATAATACACTAAGTAGAATTGAATTTAGAGGACTTTTATGCTACAATGAACAGGGAAAGACTCTAATACCTGAGATACACTTGGCTTTTCTCTTTTTTTTTTTTTTTTTGGTGGAAGGACAGTCTCCTAGTTCTTGAAGTTTATTAAAGCTTTAAGCTGTCAGGTTATTACTGTCAGTTTCAAGAAAGGAAAGAGCTACTGATGTAAAATTAATTTATTGAATAGAATTGTTTTGCCCCAGGGGAATAACATCACCATTTAATTTAATTTCCCCATCATATTGTCTCATTTGCAGAGGAAAAAAAATAACTTTTCTTTTTAACAGAGCAAAGTATGTTATGCTGAATGGTGAATTGTCCTTACAGTTTTTTCTGTTCTAGATTATCAGCTGTCATAAGAATATTTCAGGCTCCCTATGGCTTCTACTTACTGCATTTTTTGAAAACACTGAATTGTAAAATTCTCTCAGAGGTCTATTCCTGAACCTTTTGGCTAGTAGATGTATTCCCATTGACACATTTTAGCTTGAATCAAGCCAAAAGTGAGGAGAAAATTTAAAAAAAATATAAATTAAGTATTAGAAAATGCAGCTCAACCATTTACCAGTCTGTCCAGGATGGCTTCAGCATCCCAGAAAACTTGACCTTGTTCATCTGTAATGAAATTAGCAGGCCCAGGTGGGAGATAGCTGCTGAACAGTTCAGTGGGATGGATTTACTTATCACAATTTTAGAGTTACTCTGTCAAATCAATACATTGCCAGGTCCTACCTCAGTGGAGCAAGAGGGCTTACAGCTACAATCTTTCCAGCACCTCTTTGGTCAGAGTACTGTCTCAAATATTGTATGCAGTTACACTGTATACATCTCTTTAGAAGACATAAAATGCTGCTAACTTTCTTTGATTCATTGAAATAAAAATGCTAACTGCCCCCATGACTAGTAAAAATGAAAATAATTTAGAGCTGATTTTGGTTGAAAGCTAAGCATTGTTCCAGTCTTCTCAGTTTCTTTCTTCTTTCTGAATGTATCACTGTACCTTGCATAAATTACTAAAAGGAGAACATGATGGCCGTGATGTTTTACTGTCTTTTCAACAGTTACAATTCCCAGAGGAAGGAAAATGTCACAGAAAAGGAGGTTTGCAATATAATCCTGTGTACACTGTGAACCTGACATGCTTTGTTATTAGAGTTGATAATCTTGCTTTGGCACGTGACCCACACAAACTTCAAAGCTGGAAGGGCTGGTTGTCGGAAAAGATTTCACCATAGATCCAAAGGGCCGAACAGCTGCAGGTACCTGCTGCTGCTGTGAGCTGCAGGCCTGCAGAGGGTTACCGCAAAGATGAGGTGAAGCATCAAGAGCCAAGATAAATTAGTCAAAACCTTAGCACTTGAACTTTAAGAGAATTCAATCATGGACTAGTCAAAAGCTGAAATATCATCTTAAAAGACTAACTGCTGTACAGATTTTGTGTGCCTAATATCTGCAGATTCAAAGGTACTGAATGGGAGGACTCACTGGCCTGCAAAAGCATGTGGTGGGAAAGGGTCACTGTGCTCTGTAATGTTCCTTGCCATACACTCCTTAAAGTATAGCTTAGATTTGAGGAGAGATAGGCTAAGGGGAGTTAACACCTGGGAGATATCCTTGTGTCGGTCAGGGAAGTTGAGAGCAAACAAAGAAGTCCCTTTGGGAGTCTGGTTGCCTATTACAAAGGCAACCTCACTACCTTTCAGTGATGGTGATAACAAGCAGAGGTCAACCTCTCTCTGAAAAGTGTCTGCCAAAGGAAAGATCTCTCCTCTGGAAAAAAAAAAAAAAAATAGAAGCTTCAGAAACCTTTAGGGCAAAACAGAACCAGCCCTTGGTATTTAAGTCACTGCTGTTTGTTAGCTCTCTTTTGGTTATTTTAAATAAAGAGCAAAAACACAGAGATTAAAGTCTGTCAATATAATTATTCTTTTTTCAAAATTCATCCCAAACAACAGAGATATTTTATGAGAAACTGCTTTGCTTTGTGGTTGGGATTTTTTCAACACCAAACCTCTGGTGTTTTTTAATGGTAGAACTGGAGTTCAAGTACTCTCTTTCTGAGGTTATTGGAGATGACCTAAATTTTTTCCAGGTCACACAAATAGAAACTATTGCCAGTGAATTCCTTCCTTTCTTTAAGCTGCTTCTTTGTTTTGACAATGCTCTATTATTTACTAAAGAAAATCAAACTTCTGTGAGACCCCAGAGAGGAAAAACATCAGGAGCAATGACTCCCAATGCAGTGGGAGTGCACTGCTGAGTCCTTGGCTGCCCAGCTGGACCTGGAGCAGCCCTGATTGCTTGTGTGTGGAAGCTTTCATGGAATAAGCAGCATTCATGGAATGGCATCCATCTTTTCTGACATCAGGTGTAAAACCTGACAAAAGCAGTTTCAGAAGCACCTAGATAAATTCCAGTGCAGATTCTGAGCAGTGTCTGAGGACAAAGCTAGAGGATTAGAAACTGTGGGTCAGGATCATTTGTATATTATTTGATTGAACACAGAATAAGTGCACTTCACGCCCGACAGCCGGGTACAGCTTATGGAACAGCTTGTCACTCTTATCTCAGCAACAGAAAGAAGAAGATTCAGGGAACTACAGGCTGCTTACCTCCATCCTGGGCAAGGTGAAAGAGCAACTACTTCTGGAAAGCATTTCTAGGCACATGAAGGACAAGAAGGTAATTGGAAGTAGCATAGATTTACAACTAATTTCTGGCTTGGTGCAGGAGGAAAGAATAAATTATATCATCTGTTTTAACTTCAGTAAGGCTTTTGACACTGTCTCCCAAAACATCCTCATGGACAAACTGATGAAGCATAATCCAGAAAAGCTGACAGTGAGATGGGAAGAAAGCTGCTTAACATCTGAGGCTTGTGATCAGCACCTCAAAACCTAAATAAGGTTCAACCATTAAAACCACATGTATTCCAAATGTTGATACTGGGCCATTACTAGCCAATACTTCATTAATTATATATATAATGGGGACAGAGTGTAACCTCAATGTGCTTTCAGATAATACAGGGAGGATGGTTGGTACACCAGATGTCTGTGCACCATTCAGCACTTGGGCTGACAAGCTCTCATAAGTTCAACAGAGGCAAATGCAGTGACCTGCCCCTGGGGAGGGGTTATGCCATCTCAAAGGGCACTTTGAAATAAAAGACTTGGAAGTCCAGGGGGGTAACAAGCTGACCATGATGCAGCAATGCACAGTTACAGCAAACTGAGATAATAACCTATAGACTGCACAGCATGGTCAGCAGGCTCAGGGCACTGATCCTTCCCGCCTGCTAAGTCCCAATAAGACACATCAGGAGAACTGTGTCCAGGTCTGGGCTTCCCAGTACAAAGGAGACAAGGACATACCAGAGCATATCCAGAGATGGGCGAAAGAATTGCTGAAGGAACAGGAGCATTTGATGAGACAGAGAGATGGACTTGTTCAGCATGGAGAAGTCTCAGGGGGATCTGATCAATACATACAAATATATGATGGGATGATATAAGAAGGCAGAGCCACACTTTCAGTGTTATCCAGTGACAGAACAAGAGTCAGAGGGCACAGGCTGAAAGACATGAAATTCCATTTAAACAAAAATATATGAAGATTGAGGGCAATTGAGCACAGAAACCAGTTGCCCAGAGGGTGCAGATCCTCTATCCTAGGAAGCATTAAAAATCTGACAGAACCCAGCTCTGGGCAACCAGAGATGAAGTGATCTCTTCCCATTTCAGCCAATTTGTTAATTTCTTAAGACGAAAAGAAAATGTAACTGGTGAACATGGCTGCCTTTCAAGTGATATTGACAGTGCAGCATCAGTTACAGGGTTTATTTTATTTTATTCGTGTTGCAGTCTGGAATGTCTCTGTATAGGTACTAAAAATAAAGGGAGCTATTGAACAACTCTTGCTAGTGTAAAAACACAACCTTGTCCACTGATATCTTAGGTTGCCCAAGAATTTTTTTCTATGATGTACAGATGCATCCTGTATAACCTTCTGTCTGCCCTCTCAGGATGGTGGATGCTTCTTCTGGTACGAGTTACCCTTTGTGCACACATGGGCAACTTGTGTCTATGGAAGCATCCATTGTGTCTAAGTGGTTTGAATACAGAATGTGCTTCAAGAAGCAAGGGTATAGTGAAGAGAAATCAGTGCATTTTCTATTCAGCAATAAAGCAGAACTGTGTCGCCTCTGCAGCAAAATAAACTTTTCAACAACCTTTTCAGCAGTTATTAGCATCTGAAATAGGAAGGAGCAAAGCTCCAAAGCACTACAAGTGAAAGTATCTCCCAGAAATGTACTTGAGGGAGAGGAAAAAAAAAAAAAAGGAAAAAAGTATCTTGAACTTATATATATATCAAAGTTCAGTATTTAACACAATGGGAGTGGGGGGAAGGGGAGGGGATGAAGGACTGATACAACATACCTTTAAAATTAAGCCAAAAATTTTAGAAGCATAGCTTATAGAAGTTCATACCCATTTGAAGGCATCAGAGAAAATTATCACCAAAAGTGCAGTGGGGCTAGTTACTGGTTATTGCTGAAATGAAATTTTTCTTAAGCAGCACTAAGAGCTTCAGTTAAAAATTTCATTGTGTTTGAATGGATAACTAAAGCTTCAGAAAAATTGGGTTCGAGTAAATGGTCAGGCTCCCAGCTGTGTTCACTTGCTGATCACCAGCATCGGAAAGAAGAGAGAGATTACCATTTGTACATTTCAGTAAATTGCATAATGTCAAATTGTCCCAATCTTATCCCAAAAGAAAGATGTCAAAGGGAGCTGGAGTGGGATTTTTATCATGGCATCTAGTTTAAGAAGTAAAGATATGATTCATTCTGAACAGAAAGGTTGAGGAAAAGTAATGCATAATGCATTTAATATGGAGGTTGCTAGCCCACTGAGGTGGCATTGGCCATATACATTAATAAAATTATGCATGCACCTTGCCCAGTTGTGTGAAGTGAAATTTCTTCCAGAAATATTATCAGATATGACTGCATGCTGCAAGGTAAACTTCTGTAAAGGCTTCAGTTTGCAATGAGAGACTTTACATTCCCCAGCATGCAGAGTTCTGCTCACTGGTAGGGCCACCATTGAAATTTCTATTTGATTTTTGTTTACTTATTTATTTTTCAGACAAGGTTGACGTACTTGAATTTTCAACAGAGGTCCTTTATTTTTTTGCCCTAATATAAACAAGTAGATGGAACTACTTTCTGTGCAGCTGTTTTAAAACCTACAGGGCAATTCACTGCACGGCAGACATCTTTTCCTTAGCTAGGTAAGAGCTGGATTAAACAGGAAATTTTTATGGGAGTAAATATCCAGAAGAAGTTTAATGTTTTCCTCTTGGTCTATTATTCTTGTTCATCTTTTTCTTTCCTGGAAGAATGACTAGATTTTCTTGGCAATGCTAGTTCAGCACTGTAACGTAACCAGTAAAATTTCCTCTGCTGTTTCCCCATTTTTCTGGTTCAATAATCAGTGATAATAAAATGATTACACTACTTTCATAATCTCTCTAAAGAAAACAATTGTCAGGGGACTGATCTGGATTTCTAGTTGAAACTGGATGAACTGTGTTTCATTTTTCTGTGATGGAAAATACAAATGACAACATATCTCAAGTTATTTTTCTTCACCTCATTAAAACTTAGATGTACCTTTGAATCAGATAGGAAAGAACTGAAGCAATTCTGTTTCTCAAGCAAAGTCAGTTTTATTTTTCTACTTACTAAACAAAAAAAAAGTACATGCTGGATTTTTTTCTGCTTCTTAGTCTGGGAAGCAAAGTACAGTACAGAAAAAGTCAGAGGAAGCCCAGTACATCAAATTTTCACACTTCATTGCAACACAGCCAAGCAGTGATAATCGCCTTACTCAGAACTAGCTTGTGACACCTCGGATCTCCACATTTTCTAGCTCTGCATCCCCCTGCACATCTCTGAACTCACAATGTTAGAGGGGTAAGGGTAAACCTATTAAAGAAAAGGGATGGCTGAAGGACTGGAAAGCAATATTTTGCTCAACTTGCACTCCCACTTGCAGATGCAACTTGTCTGAAAATAGTATTTCAGTTTAGAATAGCTTTAGCATTATAAGCCTGGAGAGGTCTCATGCTAAACTCAGCATGGCATACACAGAACAATACTCCATCCTAACAAGATATGAACCTGCAAAGCATTTTGGGATGCTTTTGGGTCTAAACCAAGTTTCACTGATTATAACAGTTTCATATGGCCAAAATAATAATAATATTTCTGTATTTATATATAAATCTGTGTGAATTATGTGTAAATCTGTATTCAAAGAAGAGTCTATAAGGAAAGGAAATATGTTCTCTCAAGCAAGACAATATTTGGGGTTTTTTTAAATTTCCAGCTTGGGCCTTGTAATTACCAAACAATTGAGGAGCCAGTAGTTCCTATAGATGAGAACTGTGAGCATCTGAGAACCAATTATATTTTTACTAAGAGATTAACAAATAATCCCTTTCAGAGTCTGGATCAGTTGCTGCACCTTGGCAAATATAAAATCACAGAAAAGTTAATGTGCAATAGCCATCCTCACTGTTGTCAAAGGTTTTTCACATATTTTTTGCTTTATTCAAATGTATTATTATTTCACTACCTAGGGGATTAAATTACTGAATTAATTCTTTTCTTAATTTGTATATACTTGATATAGTATCTATTTTTAATTATCAGAAGTCTTATTTAATTTTGACTTCATTAAAAATTACATATGGAATTATACATATCTCTTCTACATGTGAGAAGATGCAATATTCTGTTAGCTGGAAGTAGTCAATTAAAATGTTCAGCACATAAACAAAAATGTTTTCCCTTATCAAAGATTATACAGAAGAAGAATGGTCTTGTGGTTAAAGTGTTCAGTGCATAAATATAGAACTCTGCTTCTCAACAAATATAATAGAGAAACCTTATTATTAAGCAGAGGGAGGTAAACCATTGCAGCTGCATTCCTGTCTCTGCTAGAAACTTGTGTTACAGCTCGTGGCAAGTTGTGCGCACAAGAATTTCAAGCAGAGGTGATACAGGTGCCATGCTGGGAATATGAGTGCTATTATTTTCTAGAAAGAGCAGAATATGAAGAAATTTTCAACACTGCTCTGCTGGATTTCGGAGCGCTCGCTGCTGTGTTGGTGCTCTGGTGTCACCTGCATGGCAGCTCAGGTCCGCTGCTGGTAGATGCACATATTCCTTCACGTGGCCTAGGACCTCAGAGTGCTGAGGGAACAGGGCTTGGACTTTGTGGTCCTTGATAGAAAAAAGACTTTCCATCAATAATTGCTGAGTTAACGGCCTCACACAAGAGTAATTTATTATTGCCTAACTGCAATAACCTTGCTCCCCAAGGAGCCCTTACCTTCCACACACACGTGCACACAGCTGTCCCTCCTGTCCCAAGGCACCTGTCAGGCACTTCAGCACCCTCCCTCTTGCCTGATGGGAAGCACCGTGTGCCACTCCTGGATCCCAGATTTCAGGGACAGGGCGACACATGGGACAGCAACAGCTAAGCCCAGTTGTCTGTATCCTTACTGCTTCTGTTGTTCCCAGAATTCATAAGCATTTAAAATCTTGTAGAGTACCTGGAGGCAAACAGATAGACAGACAGGCATACACTGTCTTTTTTTCACAGTCTCCATCCACTTGGATTGGACTTCCTGGAAATGCTGCTGATCTAGAATTAGTTGTACAGACCTCCCAAACACAAGCATAAGTTTCTCCAGGGCTGAGCTCCTCCTCAATGTGGTGCTCAGTCAAGTGAATAAAGAATAAATAAATAAAAAAAAAAAGTTAAACTGAGGACTTGGATGCTCCTTCTGTTTTTTAAAACTAGAATTTAAGTAGGGCATAAGCAACAAAGTGATCAAATGCTCAAATAAAGTGGATTTCTTTCTCAGGTAGAGGCTACCTTTAACTTTTTAGAAAAATGTACCTCCAGGTAGCTACAGAATGCAAAAACATACCTCCAGGTCAGCTTGATTGCCTGTAATCAGAGGCAAATGTTTTTGAAAGTAATCTTCCATTGACATGGTTCAGTCAAACTTCAGGCCCCCAAATCCTCTACTGGATCTGGTGACAGGCTCCTGCCAGTCACCCTTGGCTGTCCAAGGTGGTACAACAATGTTGTACCTGGACTTGTCTCACCCCAAAGGTGACACTGTTAGTGTTAGATATTTACAAGGGGCTCCTTCATGGAGAGAGATCTGGCATCAGGCTGTCTGCAGGTTCGTGTGCTGCTCACTGTGCACTTCAACTCAACCTTTTGCAAGTACAATGATTTGAAAGTTAGGTGCTGTTAATGAAAATTAACCAGAGCATCAAGAGAATAGAACACTACATTTTAGCTAATACTTTAAAACTTGTTTTATGATAATTAGTTACCATCATGACGGAAAGTTTTCTGAAAAAATGTTTGACCGGACCAATATCTTTCAAGAATTTGCCTTTAATTCAAAAAGTGATTTTTCCAAAGGTAAAAAGCTGTTTGTACTTTTTTTCTGGATCTGCTGAAAGATTTTATCTTTTTCACAGCAATATGTTTTAGCGACTCCTTTTGGAATAGAATTTGGCATTTCAAAGTTGACCTTAAAAAAGAAAAGAATAAAATACAAAAAAAAAAAGACAAAGGACTTCAAAACTGAGAAACATGTCAAAATATTGAATTTTAGACCAGATGACATTTTTGGGCAAGTCCCAAATTACTCTTTAATTTCCTCAAAGGAAATCTGGTTTGGTTTGTTCAAACTAATTGGTTTTTCCTTCTGTTTTTTCGCCAGTTTCATAAAACAAAATTATTTTATTTTTTCAAGTTTTTTGTGGTCCTTTTTGACAAGAGAGAGAGGGATTTTGAAAATTTTTCTTTGATAAGAAATAAATATCCACATCTGGTGTGCTTTCACATTGATTTCTCTATCTTTACAATGACCAAAAGCTTTTAAACTTGTTAATTAACTATTGTAAAAGTCTTCTTATCTATTGCTGCCATTTATCTAGGATAAAGCTAACTATTTTTTGATATTTATCAAGTTTAGGATGGAGATTAAGTACCTGATTTTTTAACATGTTCTGCCTTCTGCCTCTTCTCATGATACACATTGAAATTACTGTAGGAAATACTGCATGTTTACACTGGCAGATTAAGATATGTTGGACATACTTTTTTTCCTAATCTTTGAGTGCACTTTCCAATAAAACCAAGCACTTGGCAATTCTTATAACCTCATTGGGCACAAGCAGAAACATTGCAAAAGAATGGTATTAGAGATCTTTTCCCAGAACAGCTTCCATTCTACATGCATTGTGGTTTATCCCTAGGCAATGTTTTCCCTACATATATTATATCATCTCTCCTGTAAACTGTATCTTATGGGCTATCCCTGCATTAATATCACACTTCCATGACATTGCCTGATCCATGCTGCTGAAGATTAACTTTCAAAAGATTTTGGAGAAGATGCCTGGATTACCTGACTGCAAAAATATCTGTTAGCTACATTTCAAATAATACATAAATGCACTCCTAAGTTACTGCTCTGATCACTGCATTTACCAGAAAAATGTAACTTTTGTTACTGTAATGCAAACTATTATATACTTGTTCCCTTCTTGTCTCCAAGGACCAAATAATCTGTCATCTGTCACAGAAATTTACAAAGATTTTGTGAGTTCTCTCAAAGGTATAACTAGTTATTGCAGAATTTGCCATACACAAACAAATATCATAGTGTAGTCACCAAAAGGTGTCTTAAGATGATAAAAGAAATTCCTTGCAAACACTGGAACTGTCATTTCGTCAGCTCGATAAATCAAAACTTCAGAACTAACAAAATGTGAATTTAGTTGCTTTTTCATAGAATCCTATGTATTCTTTCACAATATTGAAACAGTAAACAAAACATACTGCTAAAATTCACTCTATTAATTAAGAACTTATTAAAGAATAAATTCCATGTAGTACACAGTGTTCCTGGTAGTCTTAATCTGTAAATACAAGCAACTGAGATGTGCTAAGTGAGGAGGATGTTTGAAGCATGAGCTGGATGAAGGAGGCATTCTTTTCAGTGCGTAGCTGCATTTTATGCAACCCTTTGGTATTAATTTGCTGGTTTTCCTTTTCAGGACAATTTATTGTCTGTCATGTATTTCAAATCTCAGAGCTACAGAAAAGCTATGAATTTAGTTTTATACCCTGTTTTTTTGGGTTTTTTGGGGTTTTTTGGGTTTTTTTTTTTGTTTTGTTTTTTTGAGGAAAACACAAACTTCCTCATTCAAGCTGTGTGTCTGAATAAAAGAGCTAGAGGTCCTTGTGTTAAAGGCGCTGTTATCCTGATGCTTCATACAGGTTATCAATTAGAGCATGGGACATTATTATATATCCAGTTAGATTTTTTTTGTTGGTGGTGTTTTTTTGTTGGTTTTGTTGTTGTTGTTGTTGTTGTTTTTTGGGGAGTGGGTTCTTTTTTTGTTTTTTTGTTTGGTTTGTTTTTTTGGTTTGTTTGGCTATTTTTGTTTGTTTGTTTTTTGGGGTTTTCTGTGTAAACTTGACTTAAATAGAAAGGTAAATTCTCTCAGAGGACCTTGCTGCAGTCAATACCTTAAGTTCCTGGGGTTTTTTTATCTTTTTTTTCTCTGCATTCACAGCTCTCACCACTGCTAGTGATTGAAGGTCTCTGAAACTGAACAAAGCTACTCTTGTGGCACAATTCAGCTTCTAGCTGACAGATGCAACTGAATACAGAGGTTAAAGGAAGTGTCTATAAAGTATCTCACTCCCCAAGATGTCCAGCTGTTTACAAGCACTCTGTGACATAAGGGGCAAATACTGCATCCTCCAAAGTCTTCCTATTTATAAAATAGGGGCATATTTTATGTACCCCAGAGACTTCCCAAAGTATCTTATTGATAAAAGAGATGTGCTGAGATGTTGTTTTCTGAGATGCCAGGAGGTTGTATTTCTGCCTTCACGTCATTACAGTGGAGCTAACTATCTAATTTGAGGTGAGCCAGTAACTTCATTGTGGGCTGCTTATAAATACTGGTCAATAACTAAAAATTCTCCAGGATCCAGCAAGGGTTTGTTATCTCTTTATAACTCAGACCTTGTTTCACTCCCTCAGTGATGTCATGGTCAAGGAAGAAAATCAGAGAAAAACAGAAAATAATGGGCTATACTCTGTGGCTTAACAACAAGTTAAAGAGTAGTAATGGATAAATATTTTTAAAAAATCAGTACTATTCAATGTTTTAAAGAAATCTTAACATTCAGAAGTGAAAAACTGAATATGCTGGATTTAAGCAAAAATTTTTTAGAGACTACAGTGAAACACACTCTCCTTTAAGCAAACAGGCTCTTTGACTGGCAAATTGAGGGTAGAAACTTGTAAGAAGAGGTTTTATTTTATCAGGCCTTGCTGTGTTGTTTTCCAGGCAGTGGCATACTCCCAAAGAGCAGGCCAGGAATGGACGTGGCCAGGTCACCCCGGGGTGCTGAACTTTGTTGCATGTATGCAAGAGAAGGGACACAGACCTGAGAGTACAGGCACAAGGAGCAGAATAGGCATGAAGAGGCAATTATTGTGTGTGGGATAAAGAGGACAAGGAATACCTGGTGACAAAGTGACATAGGAAAAAGGAGCATAAATTCAAGTTACAAAAGATTTGAGATCATTTGCCTTTTCCTTATCTTTGAAGGGCTGGAACATCAATCTAAAAAGTTACAAATCTCAGTTAGATTGACCTGTCTTTCTATGCTTATGATATAGTCAGATAGTCGCCACTAAGTGAGAAATATCTGGCTTATGTTAGGATATGTGGCTAGAAATCTTCAGGGTCAGCACCTTCTGAACCAAGGAGACCCTTCTACATGTACTGTTGCCTGCTTTGATTATTTCCTAATTCTATCTAGATTAGACTAAGGAACTGGTTTGTGTGCAAGGTCATGTAACACTTCAGTGACTGGCTAAAGAGAAAGAAAGGGAGAAGCTTAGTTTAAACCTCAGATTCTGTCACACAGTAATTAAAAAAGAGAAAGAGCATAATGCAGATAGGGGGAAGCTGATGAAGGTGGGAAACAATGTTATAGAGACCACTTTCTTGTCAGTAAGGGATCACAAAAGAGCCCTTAAACTGATTCTTTAGCCTGTTCTTAAATTATAGAGTGGATATTTATAATATTCTAGGAATGTCCCATAATTGTATTTATATAAAATATTGCTGACATTAATTGAATAGCTAAACTTTAAAACCTCCCTTCCCATCTCTTCACTTCTCTTTCCCTGCCCCTTTGACAAAGCAGGTGCAAGTTTAAGAAAAAAGGCTAAATGAGCAGCTGAAGTGAAAGGATCAATATTAAGGAATTCAATTAAATTTCCCTCACAGGGGGTTTGCACCAAATCTCATTGAAGACAACAGAAAGATTCCCACTGACTTCAGTGGGGTTTTGATGAGACCCAGGGAACACAGCCAGAGAGGGCCCCATCAGTGTTTTGCTGACTTAGAGCTCTTTCTCTGAGTCACCTTTTTTTTTTTTCTTTTTTTTTTTTTTTTTTTTTTTTTTAGGTTTTTTTTAGGTTTTTTTTTAGTTTTCCAAGAGAACCCATTTTGTTATGGTCTCAAACTTGCAGTTTGTGTCTGCAGAAAGTCTCAGTGCCTGGGAACTCTTCTAGTGATCAAAAACCCTTCAAATCTTCCAAGTACTACTGAATGAATAGTGCAAAAAGATTTCTTAATCACCTTCCCTCTTTTCGTGCATCCTGGTCTGTTCTAGCCCCAAACAAAGTTCCCATGTTTATGCAAAATATTAGTGGCTTTATTTTTATTAAGGGCATGCTTTATTAATCTTAATAAATCAGTTTGTCACTTGCTTTCTGACTGCCTCTCAAGTAAAACGGGGATTGACTGTGCGGTAACACTGTTTATGTCATGCCTGAATAGTTTAAGGTGAGGCTTTGAGTAGTTTTATTGCTTTTGTTTATATAGGTAAACCCAATCTGTGCATTTGAAATGATTGATGAAGTGCAGTCCCACTTGGAGTGTTTGTCATCATTCATGCGCTGAAGTGACATTTCTTTATGTATTTTGGCATAAACATATGCAACTACTGGCAAAGCATTTGACCCTGGAGTCTGACTATTTGTCATTCTAATCTTTTTTTTTCATACCCCAAAGTCAGGCAAGTTACTGTATATTCCATCTGAATTCACGTTGCTAATTATTCAAGAGATAGTAAAAGAGTCCTGTGGCTGAAACTAAGTTGCTGAATGTGCATTCTTCTTTTCACAAGTTAGGTATTTTTCTGCAATATAAATAAAGTTGGGATGTGTGTAAATGTCAAGAGCATCATCCATATCAAGCTGCAGTATCTTTTCAGTAAAATCTGAAGCTGGTGCTTTGTCAATAGAATAAGGCAAAACACTTTGCAAGGGATTTAGCAAATCAAATGTGAGCGGAGATTAAGTAAAATGCGTTAAACATGTCTTGGGATATAATTTTCCAATAACACAGTTACAATGAAAAACAAGTAACCAATAATTCACATTATGTGAACAGAGATAAATGGATGGTGCCTTAACCTCCAGGCTCAGGGTTCAGACCGTGTGCTGTCTTGTTGGAAAAGAGCTGATTATTTATTGGGGAAAATGTCAGAAAAAAAATTAAACTGTAAAGTAATTTTCCCTGGAAAGAAATCACACGTCATTTATAAAATATATCAACTTTTTTTGAAGAGTCATAGAAATGTGATACCTCCTCAAAACTTACCTGTCTAGTTCTGAATATAGCATTTGTATCTACAATAACTGAGATAGATTTAGATATTTGGACACAGAAAGCAAATTATTATATGATTGATAGAGAATCTATCCAAATCCTTATATCAAGGAATATATGTCCTGAAATGACATGTTTAAATGGCTTTCATTTTAAACTTGGATAACACTTACTAAATTTGCACTAACATGATATGAGACTGCCTTTTTTTGGAAAGTAGTATGAGTATGAATTCTGCTGGGTTTGCTCCAGATTTCCCCACATTTATATGCAAAGAAGCATCATACAAACTCTTCAGAAATACAGTGTAGAGATGAAAGTTTAATTCTTGGTTTCAAATGTTCATACAGAAGGACAAAAGCCAGATGGAATCTAGGCAGGATGCCCAGCTGCACATGAGTTGACACAAGAGGAGCAGTTGAGTCTGTGTCTAGAGGATGGGATGTTGTCTCTAGAGCAGCTGAGGAGCTCTCCATTTCCCACTGACAGGACTGCTGAAGGGTCAGCTCATTCGCCTCTGGAAAATAATTTCAATTTCTTTGCCCTCTTCCTCAGTTTCCAGCTGGGAGGGGACTGTAGAACTTCTGTGTAGAAAGGCACTAAAAAGGTATTGAGATTTAGTCCTGAAATTAGTTCCATGCTCATACTGGGGGGGAGGGATGGGAACCAAACCCAGCAAAGTAAAGTACCTGACTCTGCTATTTGTCTTTTAATTCATATTAGGCCACAAATTCAGATTATACTGATAAACGGAGTAGCAACACAGTGTCTGTTAAAATTGTAAAATATTTTATGTTATGGGTACCAATACCTGCATACAAAATCCCTCCTTAAAAAGAAACTATTTAAAGTATTTTTCTCATATTTTCCAGAAGTGTTTGAAAGACACGAAAGCTATGTATTTAGAGATACACCCACTCTCCATGCTCTGAGACGAATAGCCATGGCCATCTGCATTTTTTTCCTTCTCCTCTTTGCTTTTATCTATATAAAGATAGCTTTATATAGTTTTTTCCTATTAGACTCGTCAAGGACTTTGATTTCCTCATAGCTGTTCTATTAAAATTTTACTACATTTCACTCACAGTGTTAAATAGAATCTATTTTGGGTATTTTTTGAGTATCAAAAAAAACCAGACAAAAGTTGCCATCATGTTCATAGAAATACTTTTATTCTCCCTCTTCCCCTCAAAATAACCCTGGCATAAAGAGGAAGAAAAGATGAGAAATGGTTTGGATTTTTTCATGGGGAATACTTGCCCTTTCAATGATGATACATTTCTTTGTACTTTTTGTTATAGGAAATGACATATAGTTGGAAAAATCTCTGAGAAATGCTTTTCATTATCAAATCATTCTATGCAGTAAATGTATCATGGCACTGCTAAAACCCATGGTACAAACTAAACTGTTTCTATAAAGGAAGATTGGCAAACAATATCCTGCAGGTGCACTGTGTCGTACCTCTGGCAATTTTTTTTTTTTTTTTTGTGAAAGAGAGCTCACGTAAATGATGCATCAAAATATTTGTGGGCTGAAGAGAAAATAGCAGGGTTACTTGTCAGGATTTTCTCTATTTCTGTCTGGCTTTTTTTTCAAGTCTGACTCCTTCTGGGATGTCTCTGGTTTGGAATATGTAATAATATGTTGCATTAGATATGCAACAAGTCATGTATAAAGCAAATACAGTGCCACTTTAAGTGAATGTCTCTCTTGATAAAAGAATATATTCCAATTACATTAATCCATTAATGGTTCATTTCCTCAGATAATTGGCTACTTATGTGTATCTTTATTTGCATCCACTAAATACATAGCCCAGAGTTACCAGTATCTATGTTAAGGCTAATGATTTCATCCTAGGTTAGCATTTACAATCTAAGACCAGGTAAAGCAATATAAATTCAATTAATAGACTCACAAAAAAAAAAAAAAAAAGAAAAAAAGTTCATTGACTGATCTCCTGCCAGTTACAGCTTATAGATAATTCTACTTTTCAAATCCTCTTTAAGAACAGTATATAAAGAAATGATAATGTTTCATTTGGGTACTGCATTAAAAGAAAAGCCCTAAATTATAATTTGTTATTAATAGTTTCTGTTGGTGAATAAATGTTTAATCTAATAATAATCACTGGTTCTGTCATTCCAGCATGGAATTTTGTCCCTGAAACTAGGGAAAATTCTAATTTTTAATGGAAATATTAGATTTATTCAATTTTTAGACAAAAAACTCTCACACTCCATATTTCAACAATAAATTGTCTGGTTTATTGGAAATAAACTACAGGTCTTACCTTTCAGAAATTATGGTAAAGTTTGACCTCAGTCTCCAAGTATTTATTTATTTATAATCTTCAAAATTTCATTAATATACAATTATCAGTTACTAATTACAATGCATAGATACACTAATAATTGTTGATTGATTATCTCCTTTGACAGAAACTTAATTATTCAAAAATGTCTGAATGAATAGATGAGGGGAAAATGTTTCCCTTATTTTGAAATGCAAGAATCTCAAAATTTCCTCCCCTTTTCTCTTCCACTTTTCTCCATTTCATTTAGACTTTTATTTTTCATCCTTTTGTCAGTGTTATCAACTGCCCCAAATGTTGATCAAAATTTTGACAGTGTCCTACTCCTGAAGGTCTGTGAGTCCCTAAATCCATAATACCAGAGATGATACACTCTGGTTTCTAGAAGTGCAACAACAAAGACTAGGGTGTGTTCCTTTTTCTCACCTTGAATGTGGAATTGAACCTTCCCTGTTAAAACTTAAAAATTAAGTTCTTCATTTTAAAAATGCACATTTTTTGCTGAAGATATTTTAGTATTTGGGACCTGTCTACTTGCATGTTTGCAAAAAGCAAATGACCCAAGCTCTGGAGTATTTCTACTCTCTGTGAACTTCAGGGAAAAAGTTAAAGCAAGCCATGGGACTCACTTTGTGGAGGCCAACAAGTCAGGCAATCACAGCCAACCTCGCTGGCTTTAGAAATCTGATGTACACCAAGTGCTCCAGAGCACAGCAGCTCCTTGTAGGAGTTCAGCTTCAGTGGCTGCTTCTCCTTTCAGGCACTGACTTATTCTGAAGAAGGAAAGGTCTATCAAGTCATAATTTCTGCAAGTGAAATAGAGTAAAGAGATGCAACATTTGATCTCAGAATTTCTGCCTGCCCAGAAAAATGAACTTCTGATGACAATTGAATCTCTCTTCCTGAATATAGAATGTTTTTCTTGCACAGTTACATGAACCTAATAACCATATCAATCAGGGCTCTTGAAAGCAACGCAATACATTCCACTGAAGTGTCTGAGGAGATGTTGAGGTTAAGGATATGTTTGAATTTCTGGATGAATGACAAGGTTGTTTTTGTTTCGAAGTTAACTAGGAACATGAAGAAGCTGTGAAATACTAGGCAAAGTATACTCAGAGAAGGAGCTGAAGTTTGCAAAGAGAAGGAAAAATCTCTTACATGGAAGACCTTATGTGTCAAGTGCGCCTGAATTCACACGTACGTAGGCAAGTCTATGTAGATTTATAACAAGGGTGGTATGAGTGCAGCAGTTACATTGGTATATTTGGAATCAAAAATACAGCATTAGCAGGAACACTGTGAAGTTGTAGCATGTTCATGAGCTAGGGGCAGAGTTCTGATTTGCCATTACCTCAAATCTAGCAAAGAAACTGTGCCCTGGGAAGAAAAGGACCTGAAAGATGGAAACAGATAGGAAAAGAGGTAGAGAGTGCCAATTAAGGTACAGCCTTTGGCTTCATAAGGGCTTACAATGATTCTTGGATAATAAAAAGAAATTTCATTCAAAATTAAGAAAGGGTACTCTTTGGCCTCAAGTTCTTCTAACAAACCCAGTGACTGCTTGACATTCCATGCTCATGATTTTCCCCTCATTGTGAATATGGAGCATCCATTTGGATTTTTAGTTCCTTTGGTGAATTTGCTCTTCCCTTTCAAATTCCCTGATCAGAAGTTATAACTTTCCCTGCATATTTTATTGAATTACTACTAAAGACAGTCTCAGCTCAGGGTAAGTCCTCACAAGAATGTTGAACATTTTGAGACAAAACAACAGGAGCATTTAGACTTCAGTCTCCAGACTTTCCAACCAGCAGGTTGCCCAAGAATTAAAGTTATTAGAGTGTTCAAGTTATTTGCAGCTCATACTGCCTCAGTTCCCACTTGCAGGGATTCTCAGAAATATTTCCCTAAGAACAGGTGTCGCTTCAACATAAAACTGTGGAGGGAAGAGGATTGCTTTTCTTTCATGGTCCTGCAGAGTGGAAGGAACTAAAAGTTGCTGACCTTTACCAAAGTCTATTCACTTTTGTGTTGTTGCTTAGAAAACAGCTACAGATACACTGACAGGGAGCATTTATCACTCAACCTTCACAAAAGTGTGGAAATTCACCACTGATGGCTCTTCCTGAAATGACAAGTGAGAAATTGTGCAAAAACTGTGTTTTCCAGCATTTGTTAGCCCAAGAATGAATAAAAACGATTGATGATGTGTCCAAATTTGAGAACACAAGATCCCAAAATCTGCTTTGCTTTAACTGCCACAAGCAAAAAGTAGTGAAAGCCAGCAGCTTGTTGGAAGATGAACACCTGGAGAAGGTTGAGGCACTGGAGACCAAGGCAGCAACAAAGCAGAGCAGAACGACTGCACCAGAAACTACTGAGTCCACACTTCTGCTAGCCACACCTGGAAGATCACATCTTTAGTCTTCCACACAAATATATATTTGGACCATTTGATGGCATTATTCTGAAGTAAGCAGCTGTGTTTTCCTTAGAAAACCAGGTGTTGGTCTGGATTTCACAGTGTCAAACAAGAAAAAGATAGAGGAAAGGTAGACAGATGTGGGCAGAGGAAAGTGCTTCCAGATGCTGCAATGTAAGCAAGGACTGGGACAGTCCTGGACTTTTGACAGACCTGGTTTAAAACTGGGAAAGAACAAGCCGGATCCAAGTATCTGCTTCAGATCCATCACATGAGAAAGCAATTATCTTTCCCCAGCCATGAGCTTATCACGTGCATTCCTCTGGGTTTTCATTAAAAGCTCCAGACACAAGCTTATCTTAATATAGAAAAAGAAATTTTCAGATGTGTTAAAAATATTTGTGGAATGATAAGTCTTCCCACTGGAGCTTCAAATTAGGTGCCTTCATGTATTTTCTATAGTAAGATAAGTGTAAAGCAAATAATCTTTTTTGTTTAGATAAAGGTCTACAGAAGTGTTTGATATTATGAAAGACAAGAATAAACTTTGTATCTGTTCACAGGTTGCATTCCTTACCAGCCTCTCCCAAAATCTAATCTGAAAATAGCCAATACCATCATATGGTGGCCAGTGGCTATGTCTGTCAGTGAGCCCAGGCACATGATGATGAGGTCCTCACACTTGTTATATGCATTTCACATCTTCTACTGCATCCAGTATCTAACCTGGTCCCCTGAACTGAACATCCCAGCCACGCACATCATTTATCACTGTTCAGAGAAGCAGGCACGGGAGTTTCTCCTGGTGACTTGTGCACTGAGACAGAACTCTTCAAAAATAAAACAGCTCACTTACAAGGAATGATTCTGTGAAGCAAAGCAAACTTCAGTTAGCAGAGGTATTCAGAAGATTTATTTCAAAACTAGATTTCTGCTCAAATCAAAACATGAATGCAGACACAACTTGCATGACTGTATAGAGAAGCTGACTATTTGAGAATGTGAGTGTGAGTCTTGAATTAAACATTAGCACTGAACACAATTCATAACTTCCTGAATTTGAAACTGTACATAAGGAATTAGAACATATTTTTAAAACTTTAAAGAACCAACAAAATATTTCAGCATGCTCCATACAAATTGTGTGTTGGAGATTATTAAAACACTTTTTTGGGAAAGTGCCAAAAAAAAAGTAATGACAATTTACAGTAGTGCTGAAGGGTTTTCCTATTCTCTGACAGGTGTTAAAAGGGTAGTGATTTTACATAACATCTTTGTCTAAGGCTGAGTAAGGCCTTTGTGTCTTTTGAGATCAGATTAATTTTGAAAAAGCACCCAAAATTCAAACATGCATTTGAAGCTCCAGAAACCCTCCAAATCCAAACCACACTCTTCTCTTTCTTCCCCATCCAAACAAGTCCATGACTTTTACTTCTCCTTCAGCAGTCCAAATTTAAAGTACCTCTCAGGACATCCTCAAAGAGATTGTCTAGGCTAATAACCTTATCCTCAAGAAATGGTCAAAATGCCTTTTCATCCTGATTCCTTCTGGTAAGTTTGACACCTCTTTCTGCAGACTTTCCTTTCTCTCCTTGGCATTTTATTCTTAGCATACCCATAATTATTCCTCTGGGTCTCACTATCATTCCTTTCAGCCTTTTAAGTGACCTGGTACACAATATGGTGTGCTAAAATTACCTTCTTATACGAGACTGCAGAAAGAATTTTCTAAACCTTTCAAACCAGAAAAATTAATCTGATGTAAAGCAACTAAAATGTTGTTCAACGTTTTTAGAAATTGAAGGCAAATAGTTTGGTCGTTTCCACACGCAGAACAGAAACCCATTAAAATTCTTGATTCCATTCAAGGAGCTGCTGGAAACCTGACTGTTGTGAGCACTAAGGCAGTACTGACTAATTTTGCTAACAAAAGAGTCAGATGCAGGTTATACAGCATTTGCTCTATATACTATTATTGTAGTATATTTTACTTGTTTTTAAACCAGAGACTCAAGAACTGATGTTTTTTCCTCTGTATCTTTCTTCAAAAGCCTAGTAAATTTTGTATTGGCAGGTTTTTCCCCTATCAACCACTCTCTGTGTTACTATTTCTTCAGCAGATGCTGAGAAGTGGTGAAAACTCTGCACTGCCTGTACTAGACATAGAAAATTCACACACACTGAAAATCAAAATCTGCATTCTGACACTTAAGTATTTCATATTTTCATTAAATAAATCAAATATCCTCTTCATCTTAGGTCCATATGTCTCATTTGGAGGAAGAAAAAAAAAACCTGTAATATTTATTTTCCCCAAACTTACTGAAGGCTGAACTCGCTCATAACAAAACAAATGTGGAGTTTCTAAGGAGTAGTGTTAAATTGCTGAAAACTTCCACTGCAGTTACATAAAGAAAGGAGCAGGAAAAAACTAATATCTTGATGTGATTTTGTCTGGCCTTAGTGGTCTTTGAGTGATAAAGTACTGGAATGGGCTGCCCAGGGAGGTGGTGGAGTCTCCATCCCTGGATGTGTTTAAGAAAAGACTGAATGTGGCACTCAGTGCCATGGTTTAGTTGAGGTGTCAGGGAACAGGTTGGACTCGATGATCTTGAAGGTCTCTTCCAACATAGTGATTCTGTGATTCTGTGATCTCATTAACTTCTCTGTGCAGCCTTTAGCTTGATATGATTTGATTTTCCAATGTTGTTCTTCATATGTCTACCTTAATTCAGCAATATGAATACTATTTCATTTAAGACAAAATTTGAAAGATGTGGCCTTCTAGAACAACACTACAACATCTGAGCGGTTTTAAATAAATCGTTTAAATTCTCCTCTGCCAACATGCTCACATACACACATGCACATGCTCCTTCACATAACCTTTAGGAGATGTGAATGTAGTTTAAGGAGTACCTGAGGGAGTGGATTCTATTTTGGGCAGAGTATGGCACTCACTCCTCTAGTTTCTTTGGGTGATAAAATAGCAAACACGTCGGTGCAGCCAGTCCTGAGACTCTCTGCAGTGTGCTGCAGTCCAGGGCTGTATGGCCTGAAATCGAAACCCACGTATTGCTGGATTGTTTCAAAGAAATTTGACTTAAGTGGAAAGCTGTTGCTAAAGATGGTCATTTTGTTCTGCCCTTTGTAAATTTCTTGTGATGTTATTCTTGTTCAAATACCCTCTCTGGGCTATAGCTAATGGAGAATTAAAAAGAACTTTCCTTGGCTTTTTTGATTGGTCTTCCTGGTTTTCATTCATGGACATCTTTATGATTCTCCTGTATTCATTTTTCAAGGTTGTCTCTGCAATTATGACACATTATCAAGGCAATTCAAAATAATATATAGACTTTTTAGCATTTCTTCTCTACTGATGGCTTCCTTGTCCTTTCTCTTTTTTTTTTTTTTTCTTTTTTTCCCCTGGTGATGAAACACAGTTAAAAGCAGGCTGTGCTTCTTCAGTTTTGTTCATGTTCTCTGACTTAACATCTCTGTATCATTCTTGATTTAATGAAGTATAGGATGCAAGGCTGTTTATGAATATTTCTTTTTACAGTACACAAAAAGGAACAAATATCAAACCAGAAAAAAACTGTCAAAGGTACAGAAGGCTGGATTTCTTTTTTCTTCCCTATTCTTATGAAAGAGAAGGAACCAGCTCAGCTGGGTATCAGCCATCATAAGATTCTGGTTTGATTTCTGCAGGTGGCAGAGGTAAAAGACTTAGCTATGCAGAGCCTGGGGATTCAAAGAAAGAAATTGGTCAGATGTTCTTTCACTTCATCAAATTCTAATAGGGAATGAGTAGAATTTACCAGATTTATTTTGTCTCTCATTCTTTTGCAACCTAGAGTATTATCAGATAATAGGAAAACACTGACCAAAATATACAAACTGAAAAGGCTCCTGTTGAACACCTCTATGCTTACTAGGGATACTTTTGACCTGAAATTCCTGCCCCCATTTTTTTTTACAATAACTATAATAAGCTCACCATCTCTAAAGATGCCTAGATTGCTCATATATGAAACTAATGAAACTAGAGTTTAATTTTAAGAGAACATTAAATGTCGTCTTTAGAAGAACAAGAATCTTGACTTAAAAATAACATCAAGAGAGTCAAAAGAGGACCTTAAGGTAGATAGTCTTATTGACATGATGCACAATCTCACAATTCTGGTATTCTGACAAATATATACAATATTTTCTGAAAATAATAAAATAGGAGTCGTGGTAAAGCAAAACCAATATAACTGTGAACTATCTTCCTCAGAAGCGGAATAGTAAGAGTACCACTTGTAGTCTGGAAAACTAAGGGGAATTAAACTGATTTTCTAGTTATTATCTTTGCAAACATCTTAATCAATTTTTTAAAAATTCAGAAGTGATTCTGCAAAAAATACTGAATTAATGCAAATGAAAATATATGAACTGTGTTATTTCTGCAATAAACAGCACATGTTTGAGGATCGAGTTATATGCCTTCTGTCTTAGTTTTTCTGATAGCATTGCTATCTTGATATTTATTTTCAATTTACATGTCACAAATAATCTGATTTTTTTTCCAATTAAGCATGATTAACCATTACCTAATGTTCAGTTTGACTTCTCAAAATGCCTTCTCCTTTACTTGAAAATAATAAGAGAGAAGGCTAAGAGAAACAGGAAGCAAGTGATTGTGAATCTTTTCAGAAAAGCCTCTATTAAAAAGAAATCTTTCTGATGCTTATCCCTCACATGAAAAGAGGATATGGACAAATGTTGAAAACTGTTTAGCAATTGATAAGGGACATAATTGTTTAGCACAGTGAAAGGTTCAAATCTATTTTATTATTCATCTCACTGTTGTTAAACCTAGGCTTCTGGGGTGGAAGTGCAGTAACTTAGAGTGACATTTACCATCTTTGTCTCTGTATCAGCTCCTGGAAAAGATTCAGAGTTGTATGGAACTCAACAGACCCTAGAATTATAAGGTGGAACAGATACTCCATTAGCCATGTGCTAGAATTCTTTTACTGCTTTAACATATCTTTCTCTGTAAAGAATTTGTTGTTGTTGTTGTCTAGCCAAAAATTTTTTAACTAGAATCTGGCAAGGATTTGCCTGAATTATTTTCACTTCATATTCTATAAAATGTGAACTCAATGTTTTATGTCTTGTGCACATATCATTATTTTAGCACTTATTTTCAGAATATCTTCGTATTTCTTTTTCTGTGTAACGTAAAGGTCTCTTGTATCTTATCTCCTTATTTTGTAGTCAAAGGAATCTGTACTCTGTTTCTAAATACATTTCTACATTGTCCATATTTCAGTGCACTTCTTCTGGTTTTAGCTTCTTCAAGTCTGTTAAAATATTTTTAGAAGTTGAAAAAGAAATGTGTTTTTTTCAAGATTTAGCAAAAATTTTGAAATTGGTAAATCACGATGTTTCCTTACAAATGTCAGTGATTGACTTCTTTGTACTTATAGAAAAGAAAAGGAATCATCTTATTGAAATTTTCTACCTTTACTGTAAATCTGGATTTTTATCCTAAAGGATATCTGATGGTTGTCTCAGCTGCAGAAAAACTGCAGTTTTTCTCCTGTTATCACGTTTTTTTCTTGTTGTATAACTTCTCGCAAAAGATTGAAATAACATATGCTAGGACAGATCCCCTTAATGCTGGGGTTTGGGTTTGGTTTTTTTTATTTATTTATTTTTCAGGACATTCTGAGATACTATCCATTTTTATTAGCATGTTATGTTGCTAATTTCAGCATGGAACTCCAATTAGCATAACTGGAGCATAGCTGAATAGTAAGTACAGTACAGGAAAATAAAATATTACAATCCAGCACCAACTTTTTAAATTATGTGAATGTTGCCAGATATGAGATAAAATGTTAAGCTGCAGAGAAAACTTTTGCTGATTATGGTGTTAGTTTCCTTATTTATTTAGTAAATCAGTCATTTAGCTTTTAATCCTTTGCTTCTTGGATGCCCTGCTGGGAAATTCCTTCACTCTTCTAGTTTTCTCAAAGCCCCATCCAACCTTTAATCCTTTGCTTGTTGGATGCCCTGCTGGAAAATTCTCTCATTCTTCCAGATTGCTCAAATCCTCATCCAACCTCGCCTTGAGCATTTCCAAGGATGGAGCATCCAGAACTTTCTGGACAACCTGTATAAGGGTCTCAACCACCCTCGTTATAAAACGACTTTTTTTTTTTAATGGCTAATCTAAACCTGCTCTCTTTTTAGTTGAAAACCATTACACCTTGTCCTCTCACCACAGGCCCTGATAAAAAGGAAAAGGAGAGCAGAAAAATTTAACTCTTGCCTCTTACCAAGAGTGCAGAATCATCAATATTCCGCCTGGCATCAGGAAACAGGGATCTCAGTAATCTCCTTTCTGTATGGTTTTCTTTAGGATCTGCAGTCTTTCCATAGCAACTCTGCACTCAGCCACTCTTTGCTACTGTTTTAGAGGTGTGAAAATTCCGGAGGGAGCCAAAACTTAAGGCAGTAGACCTTTATGACCTTCATCATAGAGATTATACATTGTACCTATTCTTAGTGGTAATAGATGGTACTGTGCTTTCCCTTCTTTCTGTGCACTGTGCAAGATTAAGGTCATGCAGAGGTAAACCATAATAAATTAAGGGATCTATAATGGAAAACAGTTTTCTAAGCAAGAGTTGTAAAAGGCAAGAAATCTTGAACAGTGGCTGTGGCTCTACACAGATTTCTCTGTTTCTCTGATCAAGAAATGGTCATTCATTTCATCAAACCAAGGGCAAAGATTCCTAGAAGCTTGCTCTTTTTTTAAAAAAAAACAAAGATATTAAATACTTGGAGGGAATTGGGATAGTCCCACAGCAAATGGGAATGCTTAGAAAAGTAGATCCCACAATTCAGATTTCTGTTTCGCATGGCTGCTGGGTAAATTTGTTGTTTAAATGTTTCTAGCAGATTGCCGATACAGCAACACACTGTCAGAAGAAGAAAGCTGGATAGCCATGGTATAGGGCACTAGGAAATTGCAAAGTTGTAACAAAACAAGCAAGGGTTGTCTTCTGCTCAAATTTTGTTCAATAGAAAGGTGAAAGAACTCTCATGGAGAGATGATATAAGAGATTTTATATATAAATAAACATGAGAAGCAAAACTCTTCTAATTAAACTATAACAAGAATGACAACAGTGGTAACAAATAAAAGGCAAGTCAGAAGATCTGTTCATGATATTCCCAAAGCCCAGAAGGTAAAGAAGCAATGAACATTAATGCAACCATATTTTTTGGTTAGGTCTCAAACAAGAGATACCTAGCAAATTTGGGTTGGCCATGGCTCAAGATGAAGCCCAACCAGAAATAACACTAATGTCTGACATTATTTTATGTATTTATGAGGGTATTTTTAGGTCCACATAATGACAGTAGGCATTGCAGGTGCTACTTGAAATATACCTTCAGCTTGGTTGCTAGAATATTTCAAAACATCCTTAGGTCTGCGTTATGCTGATATCGATTCTTAGTTCTTAAGTTTATGTAGGAAAGGAGGATGTGAGGAAGTGAATGTTTAAGACCTTTCTAAGACAATTAGGGTTGGCTGTTTCTCTGTGTAGAAGCTGCTGTATCACAGATTATTGATCACCTGGACTAGATAAAGTAGAATTGATGACTGAATAAAATGTATGGCTGTAAGATACATGAAAATATGAAACTGTCATAGGTGGAATAGGTAGAAACCAAAAGCAGCCATTGAGCTACAGAAAGTGGAAGCTTAATTCAGCTGCAGATCCTCATTTTCATCACTCTAACACCCTTCAGTAGTTTACAAAATGGTTTATAGCTGCATTTTAAGTGCAGTGCCAGGTACTCACACTTACTTTTGATTTGTATGACTGATATGTGCACAACTCTGAACATGCATGTTAAAGGTCAGGCCATAATTCCTTTCCTCAGTCATTTTATTTGTATCATCAACAAATAGCATTTCCTTACATAATTCACAACTATTTTATACACCTTAGAAAAATGCAAAAAAAAACCACCAAGGAGATGAAAATCATCACAAATTTAACCCTGATACAAATGCAACTGTGTATGTAATTTGTAAACTGTGTGTGCAATTTGTAAAGAAAATATAAATAAATAAATATTCCTGAAGTTAACATACATATACAACTACAAAAAAGTGCAGGTTCTTTGTTTCATAACAGGCTTTTTCTTCCCCTAAATTCTTCTCTCTCTGATGATTCGCCTATGCAAAACTTCCCCCAGCTGTGTTCTAAAAATCAGTGGCTATAATAACCAAGAATTAAATTAGTGCAGGAAAAAGTCTATCTTGTAATTTTATAGGAAAGGTATCATAATGAAATCTGAATATTCTGCTACTTCTAAGATGTTTGTTGATGCAATAGTGCTGAAACATTTTAAAAAAGAAAAATGAACACTTATTCTGATTTAACAGTGTAATTGTATTGACTACCAAAGAGCTATTTCTGATTTATACCACAGAGATCAAAATCAGATGCAGTTCCTCTATAATATTCTTCCCAACATCTCCTGTATAGGTGGAAATCTAAGTAAGATTATGGGGTTTTATGCACGCATATTTGGCAGCCTTTTTGTATTTATTGGTGTAGCAAATATCATTTGAATTTGGTGCTTTTTTTGCTAGAGAGTCAAATAAGTTATTTGCTGTATGAATAAGTATTTGATAGCAGATCAGACAAAGATAAGGCGTGAGGTATGAGTTTGCAGATGCAATAAAATGACTAAAAGGCCAATTCATCCCTCATGTAACATCGCTGAAGTCAATGAATTTGATCTTTATGTTGAAAATCCAATTTCACACTTAAATAGATTATTTATATCAGACTTGTTTGTTTTTTGTTTAGTACTAGCTCTTGTAGGGATACCCTGTAGGATGAAACCAGTGATATTCACTTGTAACTTTTACACATGCAACACACTATATGTTTTTTCCCCAAAATATATCCCTGCAACTCATGTCAAGGAAATTCCAATGTACTTGCACAGTACATATAATTAGTGATCATTAGTCCAATTAGTGAAGATTAGGGATTTAGATGAGATATGACATTTGAGCTAGAGAGAATTCAGAGAAATCAAAAAGCTGAACTGATATCAGGAACTGTGAGTAAATGTAGTTCTGAAAAAGGAAGAACCACAGGATCACTAAAACAGTGGGACAAAACTGGACTAAGCTGAAGGCTAGAGGAAACAGTATTTGAGCAAAGAACAGTGGCTGTTCCATAATAAAGACGTAAAATCAGCAAGATTTAGGAAACAAGGATGTGCAAGTAGAACAAGTACATTTTGGTGATATAACAACAATCCCAGAGGTACAATAATGAGCCAAAAGAACATGGAGAAATGGGTACTCAAAGAAAGTGGTCAGTCTTTCTATCTTTGCACCTGGACTCCTCCTTTCCACAGAGGAAACTGTGAGCAGCTGCAGTTAGTGTTCTCAGAATCTCAGTCTCCAATGCTGCTGTCAACATTGTCTTTGGCTTCTTTCTTCATTAAATATGTCATGTAAAGAAAATACACCCTTCTATTCAAGCTGGTCCTTCACCTATTTCCTCTTGAGCATCCTCCTCTGACTGTTTCTTCCTAAATTTCAAGTAAAGAATCCTTATGGTAAAGCATGTATTCTGGATTTGCTCCAGCTTTTTTAGAGGTACAGGATTCAGAGGTATTATCTGTAGCAATTCCTCTCTCTTTATATCACTTTTAATGTTTATGAATTTTAATCAGAGGTGATCAAAATATTTCAAATTAAGAGTGAAGATTTAGGCCTCCAATACTGATCTCTCTATATACTCAAAAATTTTCTGTCAGTCTTCATTTTCCAGAACTCTTTTTCAAATCTGATTAGAATTGGCCTTATATCTAAACAGTAACCTATTTCAGAGTGCTGGGACATTGCTCAGTACTAAGCTTTTTAGAGTGCAGGTAGGTTTTTATTGTGCTAAAAAGAAATTGCTTCTGCTGTGCAATCTGTAAATTGTAATTGCAATTTGTAAAAAGACATCTTTTAAAAAACCTTACTGTCCCCAAAGTCACAAACACATTATTTCTTTGAGAAGCTGAGTGTTCATGGTTTCGAAAAATTCTAGAAGATAAAGTTAGGTTCATCCTGCTTTGCAATGTTTGGAAGCTTGCCACATGCAAAATAACCTGTGTTACTACATGCACTATTCAGTGGTGTGGGTTTGTCTAATTTCCAGTGTTTTTACACATGGGAAGTGCTACAGGTTTGGACTGGGATTGTAAAAATCATTTCTCCAAACCTAAGCAAGTATCTAGGTTCCCTGCAGGGAGAGAGGAGAGAAAGAGTAACCTTCAGGCGGTAATTCATCTGAAATGTGACTTATCAAAATATTTTTTCAATCCATGTCTATCGTATTCATAAATGTAGACTAATCCATGTGTCTGTGATTTCTTTGAAGAACTTTTGTAGCACTGATCTTCAACTATAAAATTGGTATTGACTCTTCTTCTTGTTTATCCACACTATCTCTCCTCTTTGCTACAACTTGAAGTAATTTGCTGGCTCGGACTCAAATAGTCTGTACTCTCAAGTGTCCCACAAATCCTTTAAAAGCACACATTTGTAACTTGGCTCCCATCAAGGAAATTTAAGCAATAGTTTGAACACACATCTTACCTCAAAGAATTTCACATTTCTGCTCATTTAAAAATTTAGAATCAATATTTTTATTGCAAAATATATTACTCTGGATGTTTTGTTTCCTGATGTGGAAACCTTATCCCTATTTACCATTTTATATTTCTTCCTTGCCTGTATAGTTGATGTACCCATTGAAAACAGGAACATTTGTTTTATTTTTGGGCCCTCTCTGGATTATTTTTAATACTAACTGCATCCAAAGTAATTAACATTGTTGTACCTTCTTCAGATGCTCTTTTTACATGTCTACCCATGAAATATTTGGTTTAACTTCCTAACTAGACAAGACAGCAAAGAATTTTGAAATCTTGTTCTTACTGACTCAATTGGCTTTATCTGGTGAGTTCATTCTTCTACTATCCCTGGGATGATTTTGCCTTCCCAGTATTCCATTTTAGCTAATTGCTTCCGTAACAAAGTCCTGCAAACACCACCATTTAGCCACCTTTGGTGTAAAGCATTCAGTTTTTGTTGTCTGCAAAACTGGGCAGATTTTTGGTCTACAGCAATGTCTAAACCACCTTTTGCCTGAGAATACCTAACAACAAATATTTCGGTGTTCCCTTCATGCAGCTCTGATTGCTTTAAAATCCACCTTCAAACTGATGTCATCCTCAAAACAGAAAGTGAAGAGACAGAGGGTTTGGAAAACATGTATAATTAGCAGGGAAATTAACTTAATGCTGAGAGGCAACAGGTGCCTAATCGAGCATCCAAGCAATCTCCTCATTTTTAGGTCTTTAGGGTTTTTTTCCTTGTTAACTGACAGATGAGAGGTAATGACAATACTGATGAAAAATAATTTAAAAAAAAGTAGCTATAAAACCTGAGGAAATCCCATGAATAAGCAAGAAATGGCCAAAAGACTGGCAAGCCTGCTCTCAGCAGCAATCAGAGAGGGATTATCTAAGTTGATAAGCAACAAAAAAGGGAGAGAAAGACACCATCTGGCTTCACCTTTCTCACAGAAAGGTCAGACTCCTTTGCTCTGGAAATACCCAGCCATGCACACACCAGCCCAAGGCAACCCCAGAGTGAGTCCAGAGAAGCAGGCGTGTGGAGGCAAGAAGCTTTCAAAGGTAAAGCATTTTTTTTCTTCTTTGTCTCCCACGTTTTAGGGCCAAATTTTGGTCCTAAAAGAAAAAATTTGTCCTCATAATAGTAGAGTCTGTAGAGGTTGCTGCTGCACTCCCCTGGCAGTTTTTTCTCCCAGTTAATACTCTGCCTCCCTAACCTATGAAGAGCACAAGCCCTCAGAGGAGGCAAATGTTTATTCATTAAAGGCAGAGAGCAGCAATGTTTCTAGCAAGGATGTATGCCATTTAAGGCTTGAAACAACATGGAATTTTCAAGCCATTCAAACCATTTGCACTGCCTACAAACCCCAAGTTTCGCATTCTTCAGAGAGTACCCATCTTTGGTGAGTAATGATTTTGGAGCTGTTAAATCTTTACATTACCCCAACAACATGTCAATTAAAGGAGGCATTTTATACAGATTACAAGGATTTGTCGGAGGTGGCCACAGCTTTGTTAAAGCTGTTTTGTGGACATCTTCATAATTAATGGAAAAATCATTAGGAATTCAGTCTTTATTAACCCCTGTAGCTGCAGGGGCCCATTTCATCTTAATTGCATTCATTTGGCACTGGCAGTATTATACAGCATAATCACTAATAAATGATCTTTTAATTTGTACCAATCAAGAGAGCTTGCTTTCATGCCAATATTCCTGTTTCTTTGATGTTGACCTGTCTTGATTTTTGATCATTTGAACTTAAGATGATTTACTGGAAAATCAATATCAATACCAAATCTGCCGTATTCATACATGTGTGGTTAAGTTCAATTTGACTGTACTTTGATTGAAATAAGTAGTGCTTGATTATCCATTCAGATTTTATGAAATGATCAGGTTGGGAAATCTAGTCCTGTATTCTTATTCAAAGGCAAATAATTAGAAACTGTAGGAAAACTGCAGAGCTGGGACAGCATTTGAAGTAACACTTCAGATCCCACTAATTAACCAACTTTGTCTGTAATCTCCTAGAGGCCTCCACCAAGAGAGTAATATGCTATTACCCATTTAGCGAGGCCGACGGGGGCTTTGGCTACAGTTGTTAATAAGAAAATCTGAGACAGTTTCTCTCATTATACCCCCTGTCAGCACTGTCTCTGCAGTATAAAATAGCCATCATTGTTCTGTTGGTCAGTTAACCAGAAGCCAGACTACTGTAAAAAAATACTTTACAACTAATTGAAAATGACTGAAACATTCCCTTATCAACCAGTTGCTTTGTGTTATTTGAAGAAAATATAGATGTTAGTGAAGGAGGGCAAACACAAAGTTCAGTCTCTTTAATGAATACCCCCTGCATGAACTAGAATTACTGACTTAGCTAAAGAAAAAAAAACCCTTACAGCTATTACTTCAACCTCATGGTTATGAATTAAAGGAAGAAACACCCACATGATCTCTTTCCTAATATTATAGCACTTACTCCCTAAGTACTGAATTAATTTATGGAGAATTTACAAGTAAATCTGTTTAATTACTATGAGCAATACGGGTCTTGTCTAAACTCTTACTGAGCTGTTACATTGTGATACAGCTCCACTACTGGCTGTGAAATAAATAAATAAATAAATGATGTAGCGCGTTCTGAGGTGGGAAGGAATGAGCTGGACCACTGCAGCTGCATCATGGGCGGGATTGTAAGGGTTCCTCCTGTTCCTGGGTCACTGCCTCGACCCTCACAGTGTTGCTTGCAGAAACTTTGGATGAGTGACCGCCTTCCTTAAGTCTTTGATGATTTGGGGCAACCAGCTCTGAAACAATCCCCAGCTGCCACAGGGAGATGAAGCTGGGAGAGAAAGAAAGAGAGAGAGAGTGTGTGTGTGTGTGTGTGTGTGTGTGTGTGTGTGTGTGTGTGTGTACATGCAAGTTGGATGGCATTTTATTTTACCTCATTCCAATTTTCAGTGTAAATATTATAAGTCCATGAAATGCATAAGCAAGATTAAAGAATTGATCTCGAGTTGTTGAGGTACGTACATGAGGGAAGCAAATAAAACAGTTTTAATGCTGTCAGGCAGTGGCATTGCAGAGAAGACTTTCCAGGTTTGGGGGACGGAGAGGAATGCAGAAAACACTTTAATGTGAAACTGCAAGCATGAAATTGCTTCCATTAAGCTTGACTTCCTGATTATTGTGTAACATTATCAAAAGGCACACTTAAGGCTGTTTTGATACCCTAAGTGTACATTACCATTTCTAAACAAATTTAAAATTAATAATGACTGCCCTTGATGTATAATGCCTGATAGTTACTGTGGTTTGGAGGGGTTTTTACAGCAGTTCTGTGAAGTCATCTGTCCTAAAAGATGGATCAGTAGTCTTACCTTCAAAATTGTTATACTACAGCTACCTATTTGAGAATTTTGACAGAAGAATATTTATAATAGCAGCAATTCAGCTTTTGCTGCTGCTGAGCTGGTTGCCTGCCCCCACAAAGTTTTACCTATAGGTTCCAGAAAAACTGCTTGTCTCATCTCTGTAGAGGAAGGAAGACAGCATTCACTCCAATTATTAATTATTCATGTAGATATAAACACACCAAATTTATTAAACTACAGTAATTGGGGGTGGAGGGATGGGAGGAGTGAAATCACCTTTATCAGTAAATGCTAATAATTACTTACATCAGTTTGGGCAGTTTTTCAGATTCCTACCTCAAGTATTTCTGTCTTTTCTACTCAGACACTTGTGATTTCCCTTTAAACATGGGACAGACAGCATATTTTTAATTTTCTGGCCATGCTTTTTAAAAGTTCAAGCAATAACCTCTAATTTAGTCTGTCTATGCACTGATCTTAGTTCAACTGCTTATATTCATCTTGTTTGCACTCTGAAGAACTCTTTTCTCCAATTAACTCCTCTGTGTCTAAGTCATAGCTTATCACTCTTCTGTTGTTCAATGCTCACCTCAGTGAAAATCCCAGACTCTTGCTAACATTTTAATGGCATGGATGTAAAAATCTTTCCTTGTTTGCTGACAATCTTTTGGATAAACAGTAACACATAGAATATATCACCACATATTTTATACTGTCGAATAGACTCTCATGGTAAGTCTCGTGCACAGTTTGCATGTTTACTATGACATGTATTGCCACGTGATTGGACATATTTTATTCTGATTAAGACTATTAACAGCTTCCTTGAGACTTTTTTCCAGCATTGAATATATACATACACAACATTCCCTTGAAATCTTTCCTTGTCTTATCAGAGAAGTCTTTAATATTTCCTCTTAAAAACATGTGCAATGTATGAAATACATTCACTTTTATAGTCACTCAAAAGAATCAAAAATATCTGTCCTAAAGAATCACATGCTACTTATTGTATAGATCTATATATAATTTTTCTTCATTTGGTTCCAAAGTGCTTTCTGGGAAAAGCATAACAGAGATTCAAGACAGAATTTGAAGAACTGAATGAAAAAGCATGTCTTCCATGCCATTCTCTGCATGAAGTTTGCTTTTAGCTTTCAACAAGCTTGCAGCCTCATAATTCTCACCCCTAAAAATTATTTTGATGTAAATAAGAGCAATGAAGGCTTGTGAACTCTAAAACTATTTTTAAGTTGTATTTAATTTTAATGAGATGGAAAGATGAGCAGAGTGCTTTTATTCACCAGCACATGCCTCTACTACTTGACTGAAGAACAGACACTGCACATCCCATCGGAAAAACTCTGATCTTTTTGCCTCAAATCCTTGCTGGCCGTGCCAATTTTTTTGCACGTTTATTATTCTCATCATGGATGAGTATTTATATCTGTTCTGAATTTGTTCTCCTTTAATTTCCATTTATGTTCCTCTTGTCCTAGCTTCTTGTGCTGGTCTGAAAATAGGAGCTCATGTTGACATTATCTATTCAATTTAAAATTTTAAATACTTCAATTAAATCACCTCTTAAGTGATTTTTTTTTCTAGACTTCATAGATTTAGATGTTCAGCTTGTCCTTAGAACTTACGCCTTCAACCTTGCCACCTTTTCAAGAACAGCAATATTACATCTATAATACATATCAAAGGTAACATTGAGTGTTGTCTCTAACTTTCTTAAAGACATCTATTCTGCTGCCCTGGCTGACTGTCCTAGATGGCATGTCTTTGGAATCACTTGTAAAAGGGCATTGTCAAAGTCAACTGCATTACTTATATTCTATTCACCTTTAAATGTGCTTTATATTTATGATACCAGTGCTCAGCAATTTTTTTTTAACATTAGTTCTTATAATCATGTAAATACGCATTTAGTGGATGGAGAAAAAAATTCAAAACATAACTTTAATGTTATTCATTACTATTTATTCCCTATATTTGGAATAGCCTTTCTTAATGTGCTGTGTTCTTATAGAAACCTACCAATTTCTAATTAGTGGTTCTTAAACTCATGGTTACACACCCTCAAATTCTTTGCATGCTGTTTTCAAACCAGATACACTTCCCCCAGTAAAATACACTACAGGTATGTATTCAGATTTTATAACAAATAGTTTATGCAGAATGTAATTTGTAAAAGTACTGTAATAGATTACAGGTCTTATTACAGGGAGCTACTTCCAGTACAGTATCTAACCAGCAGAGGACTGCCCAATTTCCATAATGTAGAAAAAATCAGAAAGATCATGGAGGTAGTCTGAGGACAACAACTCATCTGTGGAGAATGTGTCAAATAGAAGGTAACTCAAGTGCAGGCTCCTTTCTTTGGCGCGCTGTAACTATAAACATGTCTCTCGCTTCTATCTTCTGTTCATGCCCCACCCTGTGTTGATAGCAGGGCTTGCCTTACCCAGGTGCAGCACATTACATTTGGTCACATTTGACTTCATGACATTCCCATGGGGCTACTCCTCATCAGCTGTGTCAACCACACCACTCAGCTTGGTGCCACCACCAAGTCTGTGAGACTGCACTCAATCCCTTCATCTCTGTCATTAATGAAGATATTTAATAACACTGGTCCCAGTATGGACCCTGGAGGGATATTACTCATCACTGATGCCCATTGGGACTCTGAGTCATTGACCACTAGCCTCTGGATGTGACCATCCAACCCGTTTCTTATCTAACCCTTCACTCATAAATCCATCTCTTTCCACTTTAGACAGAAGGATGTTGTTGAGGACCACGTCGGAGGCTTTACAGAAGTCAAGATAAATGGCATCTGTAACCATTCCTTTCTCCATTCATGCAGTTACTCCATCATAGAAGACCACTGGGTTGGTCAGGCAGAATCTACCTTTCATGAAGCTGTGCTGACTGTCTCAAATCATCTCCCTGTCCTCCATGTGCCTTGGCTTCTAGGAGGATCTGTTCCATGATCTTCCTAGGCAGAGGCAAGGCTGACAGTAGCTCCCAGGGTCACTATTTTTTTAAAGATAAGTACAATGTTTCCCCTGCTCCAATTGCATGGGACTTCACTAGACTGCCATGATACTCTTCAAGTATCATGGAGAGTGGCTTGGCAACTACATCAGCCAATATTCCTGGTAAGGGAGATGCTCCACTCTCTGATTCACCTTTGTTGTCCTCCACTGGACTCACTGCAGTACCTCTATGTCTCTCTTGTCCTGAAGAGCTCAGAACTGGACATAATATTCGAGATCCAGCCTCACTAGGGCTGAGTTGAGGGATACAATCACCTTTCTTGACCTCTGGCAATGCTCTTCCTAAAACACCTCAGGACAACATTGGCCTTATTGGCCACAAGGACACTCTGCTGGCTCATGGACAGCTTGTGGTCCACCAGGACCCCCCCCAGGGCTTTCTCCACAAAGCTGCTTTCCAGCACGTTGGCCTCCAGTCTGTAGCAGTGCATGGAGCTATTCCTCCCCTGGTGCAGGACCCTGGATTTCCCCTTCTTGAACTTCAGACACTTTTTCTCTGTCCATCTCTCAAGCCTGCTGAGACCTTTCCAAGGGCTGCACAACACCCTGGGGGATTGACCACTCCTCCCAGCTTTGTGTCATCAGTGAACTTAATGAGGAAGCATCTGTCCTTTTCATCCAAGTCACTGATGAACAAGTTAAATTCTGGCCCCAGTATTGAGCTCTGGGCATCACCACTAGTGACAGTACTCCAGTCTTGCCACTGATCGTCGTGCCAACCCTCTGGCATTTGCCATTCAGTCAGGTCTGAATCATGGAATCATTTATGTTGGAAAAGACCCTTAAGGTCATCAAGTCTAACCATTAACTCTGCTCAGCCAAGTCTATCACCCAAACCATGTCCCTAAGCACACAGCCCTGGCAGCACAGCAGCCCCATCAGCTGAGACACACAGCTCATTAGGACAGGTGGAATGCCTGGCTAATGGCTTTGACTGTTTCCTGGAACTCAGAAGGTTCATTTGCAAAGTTTTGCTGTGCTTCACAGACATACCAGCTTGCTGAGACCTATCATGAGACCCATCACAGAGTGCTGCACTGTGCAGCATAGGCACACATCCTTAGATGTGCCTACATCCTTACATGCAGTCATAGCATGGGTAAAACAGAGTCTGAGCTGGAGCAAGAGGACTTGGGGACCTTCACCTACCCATGGTGTACATCCAGCCTACATCACAGCTTAGAGTAGCCCTGAATATCAGAAATTTGTCCCTCACTGACTTGAGTCTAGCAGCCTCCATTTCACAACATCCTGCTTCCTCCATTAGCTGCTGGAGGCACAGCACAGAGACAGCCACAAGTTCCATCACCACAAATTCTCTATGTACAAGCAAAAGACTCTGTTTCTCAGTCTCAAGTTGCTCAGTAAAAGAGATTGAATGGAGGACAGAATCTGTCCCTAAAACATGTGGTTATTTCCTTGTCATTTGAACTAAATATGGAGGCAGACAGATTTACATGAGTGAATTTGAAAAAGGGATAAAATGTTCAGAAAGGAAAATGTTGTTGTCACATAGTTCCACTGCCTACAAAACAGATGAGAGACTTTGTTTTGAGTTTCTCCTCTGACACTGTGCAAGACACAGCAAATGTACTGGATTTGTTTAAAAGTTGCAAACGTGTGATTTGGAAGTATCTTTTAAAACTCTCTTTAAAAAAAGGGGATCCCATCTCACAACTAGCCTTAGCAGTGTGCTCTTGGGCACCTTTTTTGGAATTGTGCTGTCACTGCATTTGATTTGCTGTCTGCATGTGATGTTATGTGCCATATTGTCACAACTTAGGAAGAAGCAGTAAATTGAAGTCGAGTCCTCATTGGAATGAAACTCCCATTTTAAGGAGAAATTCAGATCTATTCAGTTTGACCTTGGAACTTGAATTAAATCTTTAGAAACTCAACTTTCTCAAGGGAAGTATGAGGTTTGTATGAGACTGGATATATTAAAAGCTTGTACAGCTCTGGTATAGTGCACGTGCTGGGATGGTTAATTTTTAATTTAGAGGACAATGAGAAAATCAAAGAGTTTCACCTGAACTAATTTTCACAGAGCTAATTTGTTATACTCAAAGCTGGTTTATAAGCATTTAACAATCCATTAAAAGCAGTGTTAAAAGCTCAGTTGTGATTTTTACTGAAATATTTCTGTATGTTTAACCTGATTTCTGAATGGATTTTTTATAGTTTGGGGTGGTATCATAAAAATGCACATAAGTCTAGGCTGGATTCCAATTTTGTATTGTAATAAGCAGAATTTTATGTATGGGTCTGTATGCACATTCAACAAATCATTCAGAAAGAAAAATCAAGTGGATGTGGTTATTGAAGATGAGGATGGCATTTACCTGCTTGAAATTTGATGCATATAATACATAAGGAGTTGTCCTTGCTTCAGTCATAAAACTAATCCATTTAGATTGTCACATCAGGGAGCTGGGCACAATAGGTTTCTGCAAGACTACAGCATGTCACCACCTCAGTGCAGCAGAGCAGCACTCACAGTGGAAAGCAAAGCCAGGACACTTGCTCTTATCCTACCTGCAACAGGGTGCTAAATCCTCTCTCAGAACTGGAAAAGTGTTACTTGCCCTGCTCCCACAAAGAGAAGCAAACCCTGAGATTTCTACCATGGACAAACATTTTTCTCTTGCTCTCTATCATTACTGAGTAAATGCTGACTTATCTTCATTAAATCTGCATGCAGAAAATCAATAAGAAGTTGGGGGCTTGTTTGTAGAAGTATCAGAATCATTTTGGCATTCTGTTAACATGTTGATGATTCATTTTAGTGTGAATTCAGGAGTTGCCAGGAAATATCACTAAGGCTATCTAAGTCTGGCTAATGCAGAAATTATAGGTACACTGCAACCCATGTGTCAGTGAAAGAGAAGGAAAATAAAAATCTCCCTCTGCTTACAATTTCTTGAATTGCAGTAAGACATGGGGCTTTAGGCTTAACTGCATTTTATGTTTCTAGAAGAAAAAAATGGACCAGTGCATTTTCCTCACAGTAAGGAATGTGGAAGTTTAACCCCAGAAGTTCTTCCACTTCTCCAAAGTAGCAGATGTGCCATTTGTAATGTGTGATGCTCTGTGAGTGCTGCATTTTTGTGCCCTGGAGTGTAGGAATATGACAAGAAGAGAAGCTACCCACGAGGAATGAGGAGGTGGAACAAGGTGGAAGTGGACATGTTTGGTGCAGGATGCTCAGTACATGGTCTAACAAGCTGGGATAAGTCATACAGTATGGCCAGCTTGGTAAAATGCTTCCTAAAAGCATTTTGTCAGGCACTCTCTCTTTTTTTTCCCTTTGGGCATAATGCAAGGTAGATTATGGATTTTTCTGCTAATCTGCAGAAAAACACTGTTCTCATCAGCATCAGTGGCCATAGCTCATCAGCTCCATAATTCATAGAAACATAGAATGGCTTAGGAGAGAAAGGACTTTAAATACTATCTAGTTCCATCCCCCCTGCCATGGGCAGGGATACTTTCCAGTAGACCAGGTTGCTCAAAGCCCTACCCAATCTGGCTTTGAATCCCCTTCCAGGGATGGGGAGTCCACAGCATCTCTGGGCAAAGTGTTCCATTGCATTGTCACCCTTTCAGTGACAAATTTCTTCCTAACATCATAATTCAAACATTCTTTTCACATTATTCCCTCTCCTGAGCATGGAAGGAGTTCAGCATTGGCAGCCCCTCTCCCTTGGATGTTCAAGACCATCTGTGCATACTAATTGCAGTAGTGACTTTCTTATGTGGGTTTTCCAGCAGGCTCAAAGATAAAGAATCAGATGGGTGAGACTGAACCAAGGACCTAAGAGCTGAAGTCTCTGAATACGCTCTAACTAAGCTATCTTCCTGAGCTGTTTCCTCCTTACTGGGATGATAGTATATACACAAATGTGCAACTTAACATATGTGGAGTACCCTGGGACAAAGGAACCAAGTCTCAAACCGAAGTTTGAGACTTCGGAAGTTCACAATAATAGCCACAGGACCAAAGTATTTCTAAAGGTCAACAGAACCCTAGTAATTTATGCAACTATCTTCTGAGAAGTTATTATTATATGATCATTTTCATATGTAATTACCTTTTTCCTTTTTTCAAATTCACCTCTTAAACCCTTCATGCTTGTGATTGAGAAGCATCACCTTGCATATAGGGAGGAAGAAAAGATATAATCAAACTATATATCTGATCTATGTCTGATCTTTTAGTCAATAGAGGCAGTTTCTGATCTTTGTCACTTGCAGAGGGAGAGGGAAAATTCACTGAAACAACTAGTGATTTTTTTTTGATGGGAGAAAAGTCAGAAGGGGGTGGGGTAGGACACTGAGAGTAGGAGCCTTTGTTCAGTGAAACAAATGTTAACAACAGAATACAGATAAAACTTTATGTATTATTAAAGAATACATTTTGCTGTTGGAAAAATGTAATGCAACCTGGAATCATTTATTCAAACTGGTAATTCTTTTCATGTTGTCACATTACAAAAAAGTCTTGATGTATCTTGTGTCTGACTGAAAATATAAAACACTGTGGTAAAGGCAACTAATAAGAAGTACTATATTTTCTTTAGCCTTAACACCAATGCAGAAAGACATTACCAGGAAAAAAAAAGAGGGAAAAAGCCCCACATAATGATGGGAAAGGAGAAGGGAGGGGGAAGCAAAGATATTCTGATAGGTCATTTTTTTTTTCAATACATGAGCATTTAGTCTACAGTAATCTACCAGGACTGTCAAATTTGATTGAAAGATAATGCAAGATTTTTTTTCTTGACACAATTTATAGCATGTATCCATTAGGAATAATTATGGTTGCATGATTTTGCTAGCTGTTATCTCTACAAGTGTTACTAATGGTTTTATCAATTACTCCCTGTCCAATAACTGCATGGTTGTAACCTAATTTAAAGACACTCTATCACTAGGCTGATTTGTGTAGTAGTAAATGACAGCATTTGAGACACCAGCCAAACGACTCACTTCAGTGACTTAGTTAGTCTCTAATAATTAACAATTAGTAGGTACCTAGGAAAGGCTCAAGAGACTAGAGCTCCCATGTTTCTCTTTCTTATCTAAATACAATAAGTTACCAAGACGATCTCCTGTAAACATAAACCTTTAAATAAATTCTCCTTCTGTGGCTGATAAAAAATGTGCTTTAATAAAGGTGAAGAGTTGAGGAATAAAACAGAACTGAACTTTAGGATCCATGGTTGTAAGACATAGTGACAACCTAAGGAGGAGATACAAGATTATATTTTGAGGTTTTGCTGTTGGAGCTATAGTTCAAAAGCAAAGCCAGTGTGCTAAAAGGGGAATAGTGCTGGAAAAATTGTGCTATTTCCTTGAACTTTAGAGCAAAAATGCTGGATGTGCAGAAAGGAGTACTTCATTACAGATCATTAGTGAGGTTTTATGTACAGCTCAGAAAGGTATTGCCTGCTCAGAACAGACTGGAAAGAAGTCTATTTTAAATGAGTGTAAAAGATGGTATTCCTCCAAGGATGTTATCTCTGAGGATTTTAAAGAAATTTTCCATTAAAAAATCTCTCTTCTTAAATAAGACTTTGAACTTTAAGTTTAAAGCAGAATCTTGTACTCTGCAAGAAACTATTTCTATGTAGGCACAAAGATATTTAAAATCACAGTGAGTGTACAGGGGTTGAGGTTTTTACAGTGCACAGTCCTTTGCACAGTCCATTAGTATATATGAATCTAGCTTGATGGGCAAAATTGCCCAGAATAATTCATCATTTGGGTTATTGTGTCAGATCTTAGTACATCATCTCTTTCAGATTATCCAAGATCCCAACATAACAATCTTTCCCTAGGAGCCTTGAGGGTTGTATGTTTATAAAATGCTGCACTTTACCCACTCAACAGTCTGATGACATTTTCAGCCTTACATGCAAAACCAATATCTGCTATGAAGCTTGCACATTCTTCGTAGGAACATAGGAGCTGCCACACTGGATTAGATCAGTGATCCATCTAGCGTGGTCTCTGTCTCTGACAGATGCCAAATCCCAGCTGCTTTAGAGGAAGGTGTGAGAAACCTCATCAGAAAAAATCTCTGGAAGCACCTGCCTGTAAAGGGAGTTGCTTCTTAAACCCTTAGCAAGTGACTGGTTTATGCCCTAAAGCATGGCTGCATGTATGCTTTCAAAATTACAGGGTTTTTGTGATAATTACAGGAGCTGTCACTATCCTTATAATATTTGTATTATATTCTTGATCTCAAGGCTGTGTCTAGATTCCACAGCACAGTCCCACTTGCCTGATCATTATCCAGGTTGAGGGCTGACCCAGACAGGCTGTAGTTTGCTTTTAGGCAGAGCGGTCAAGTTTCTTTCTCCTGGGATCCAAGTCCTGCCCAGAGATTTGGGGAGATAAAGAATGTCTAGTTCCCAACCTGACATGGGCTCTAAGATCACACAGTTTAAAATAGTCACAGAAACCAAGCTGTCATTAATTAATTCAGTTGGGTTGGTTTGGATATCTTTTAAGTCTTTTCTGTTGCATTTAAATTTTCTTTCTTTTTCGTTGACCCCATCCTTAGAATTCATAGAAACAGTAAGCAGCCAGCCTCCTTTTTTCCCCACTAAATATTTTTTGTCTTTATTGCTCTTACCATTTTCTGGTTTTCACCCACAGTCTAAAGCAAGACATTTCCCTCCTCTTTTATTTTTTCTTTTCTTAACTTATATTCATTCATCTAAGCATTTCATTGCCGTTTTAGAAGCTCTTTATTTTCTGAGATGCACTACACAGTATGCTGAGTGTAATATTCATTTATCTAATGTCATGAAAATAATTTTAGTTCTGTTCTCTGACTCCAAATATATCTCTAATGTAAATATTATTTAATAATGTTAAACGACAAAACTCATGCCTCTGATTTTAGCTTAATCTGATAACAATATTCATCAGATAACAGAGCATTTGTCCATTCATTGAGCTGATAAAATAGTCTCAAGTCTGGGTTGCCAAAGACAGAGATGGTCTTCAAAATGTAGTTTTAACCTCACCCACCCTTCCTGGTTCATCTGCATATTCTTTTGAAAACCACTCATTGAGTATCTGTAGCCCAAATGATGTCATCAGGCACAGCATGCAGCCACTACAAGTGGGACAATTATAATTTTTGTAGCTGATTAATCATCATGAAAAAGTAACAGTCAATTGACTCAATCATACATCCATGGTGATTAATCACACTTCACTTGTGTTTTTTACAAGTATTTTACCGACAGTGCAGATGTTGGATGATTTTTCTCCTTGAGCCTTTTCCTTGGTCACAGATGTTAAGTAATCACCTTGTCCTGATACTTGACTTACCTAATTTTTTCTTCTTCAGGCCCTTAAAAATAACTGTGTTTCTTATATAGAAAGAAAATGTTAAACTAGTTATTAATTTTTTTACAGGTCAATCAATATCTGAAATCACTGCAATTGTCATTTGTAGTCATAGGTGTTTTCAATAAGCACATTGCTCTTAAATCTGTTCTCTGTTATGCATGACAGCAGGAGTACTAATAAAACCCTGACAGCAGCAGGAAGCAGAGTCCATCTTATTTTTAGACCACAGTTAGAGCTTCTAATCCAAGTCTACGAAAAGTCTCACTTGATTGTAACTAATTGGCATCCAGGTACACAAACAAGCAAACAAGAATCTTATGACACCAAAATATTGAGTTTCAGAGACACTGGCTGGCTTAGTCTTCACCTTGGTTAGAAAGGTAAGGCAAATTGCAGAAATGCCTCATCAGATGAAAGTGTAACATGCAGCTAAAACCCTACTAATGATATTTGCCATGGAATTACATCTGTACAGATGAAGCCATGAGAATTTACAACCACTGTCTCTCTTATAACCATTATATTCTACTGGGACATGTCTCATGTGCATATAGAGAGATGATTTTGTTTTAGGGCGTGCAAGTCAATTTCTAGGTGATTTTCAAAGATTTATTTCGGAGGACCCCTTATAGATAAAATCTATATGTTTCCTAGGCTGCCCTCAATACTGCAAATGGAAATGTGTAGGGCAAATAAGTTGTATACCTCAAATGATGCGAGCCTCAGTGACTCTAACCATGTTTCATCCTTCAGAAAAAGCCAAAGATCCTCATTCTATTTAGAAAAAGTATCATACCTAGCCTTAGATCACTGCTAAGATCAATGCATACACTGGAAATTGCTTTCACGAAAAGATGACACAGCTGCATTGAATTCTGTACTAGACCCCAGCCTTGATACTGTTAATAAAGAGCCTAAGGTTGGGTATAATTGTTAATACACTAATTCTAAAAATCCACTCAAATGTCACTTATAATCAGGATTTTCTACTGTGCTAGGACCCCTGGGGAAACCTTTGAAGCTGTGAATGGTGTACACGATGACAGGGATGAACATAAGAAGGTAGAAGGCCACCGATGTTGTTTAGCTTAGTTGTATAAAACTATCACGTATGCAGAAGCTTAGAAATACTGGCAGCTAGGAAGATGGGAAAGCAAAGTGTGAGATGGAGGAAACACACAGATCCAGAAGGAAAAGCTTTACACTAAACCCAGTTATATCAAAGCATTAGGGGGAGAGATGAAGAAACTGTATGGCTTGTAATTTACAGCAGAAGTACTAAGGCAGAAAAGACATTATAAAAGCATTTCATCAAGAAGACATCCATGACAGAAAACTATTTAAAACAATAAATCAAAAAAAATTAGTCATTTTATTAGCAGTAGAGATGAACTTCACAGCAGATGTGAAAAAATGGGATGGATGTGAAACCTTGAAAAGTAAAATGAGAGTAACAGAGTAAATTAACATGCAATATCAAAAAAAAAAAAACCTTTGAATGTAAATCAATTATTATAAATTAATTGGTTCTTAATTTTATTAGAGCTGCACACACATTGTCTCATTTTATCATATCTTTGATATTATTATGTATAACATTTTGAAATGTAACTTTGTGTACTTCCTCTCAGTTCTTGTTTCACCTTATTTATGATTACTGCTTGGCCTGGTGTGAAGTGAATGCATATCCCTCAATAATGAAGAACAGAAGATTTGGACAGACTTTTCAGAGTCACAAGGCCTGCAGTAAAAAAATCTCTCATGAATCTTTTACAGCTATAAGTAGCCTGGCACAGGTAATAGCTCTACTGCTATGGGACTTTTGGCTGAAAATATTTTTTAAAACTCCTGAGAAAAAGAAGGTGTCAGGATATATGTGTGGTGGTTCTAGAAACAGTTGTTTTCATCAGGGGTAAGTTTTCTCAGTTTTTGTTTGGAATAACAGACTGCCACAGATAATAGCTGCTTCCTACTCATAGTCATACAATCACAGAATGTCTTGGGCTGGAAAGGACCTCAAAGATCCTCTAATCCCAACCCCCTGCTGTGGACAGGGACCTTTCAGTAGACCAGGTTGCTTAGAGCTCTATCCAACCAGATCTTAAACATTTCCAGGGATGAGGCATCCACAACTTCTCTGGGTAACCTGTTCCAGTGCCTCACCACCCCCACAGAAAGCATGTTTTTCCTAATATCTGATCTAAACCCACTCTCTTTCAATTTCAAGGCCCTGTCACTACATGCCCCTGTAAATAGTCTCTCCCCCTCTTTCTTGTAGATACTGGAAGGACAACACAGGGTTTTCTAACTCTTCCAATAATACTGTTGAATTTGAGGTGTAGGTTGCTCATTACTCCCTTGCATGGATTTCTGCAGAGGGAACAGGAGCTGGGTTACGAGCTTCTCTCCCAAGATTTCTTTTTAGTTAGAGATGACTAAGCATAGGAGATTTCAAACCATTTAATTGATGGTAGAATATGGGAACAGCAAAGAGAAAGATAAACTGGTGCTGGAATAACAATTGGATGAGGAAGAGGAATTTTCCCACTGTACAAAAGTTCATGAAGAAAAAAAGAGAGGACATTAGGAAAAGCCAGGAGGAATGAGATGGGACTTGTGGGGGCAGGAGATTAGGACAGGAATAAGACACTTAGAGAGTGGCAAAAGCCTTTTTCTGAGATGGAAATGCAAATGAGATTTTCTGGATGTCCCTGCTCCTCTAGTCTTGGTGAGTATGTAGCTGCGAAACTTACTGTCAGTATGACTGGTTCCCTTGTAGGATCAACACTCTAATGACCCAGGCCATGGTCAGGGGCAATGCTTCAGTTCACAAAGGCAAGGACTGAGCAGAGGGTCACTTTACAGCCCTCTAGACATCAGCACGATACCAAGCAATGAGACCTTTTAATGCGGACTGAAAAGGGAGCAGGATTTAGTCTATGTCTAAGCAACAAAACAGGAGAAATTTATGCAAGTAAATACAAGCTTTCCAGTACCAGGTAAAACTGTAATTAACTCTACTTCCTAGGTATGTCTTGTAGCTTTGGTGCAGCTGTTAACACGCCTGAGGAGTCAGTCTTGGAGCCTGGACCCCTGAGACTGTGCAAGAGACCCAAGCCTACCTTGTAACGAGGTGAATGAATCAGCAGGGGCCAGGCAGCCTGTTTAGCAACAGTCTCTTGGTTAAAATTCTCACGTCGATGCAGACTGTTTTCACTTTCAGCAGAACAGCATTTTCCAAAAATGTGCTGATCAGCTCTAATTATCAAGGTTACAAACTGAATCACTCAAAAGGTAAGAAATGCCAGAATCAGTGCTGCCTGGGTAACCTTGCTGCTCACATGCACACCCCTTGCACATGCCTTATGATATAGTCTATAATTATCTGATTGCTTGTTATTTTTGCCCCTGTATCATTGGAGGCATGGGATGCACCTGCAGCCAGGATGAATCAGAGTTAAGGAGTGAAGGTGGTTGCTCTCCTTAGACATCCTGTTTTGGTTGGTGTAAAGACTTGTAGGCTGAACACAGTGGGGAAAGAAAGTTTAAGACATGAGTTGTGGCAAAAAATGCAGATCAGAAGACCTAAGTCTAGCCAAATCTCCACCACAGAATTCCTTCAAGGTTCTGGTCAAATCTCTTAAGCTAAATATTGGACAGGTGATTCTTCAGAGGAGACCCAGACTGCTCTGAAAAGCAATGCCTCAGAAGGAGATGAAGGAGATTTATGAAGCCGTGGAATGCCACCTTTATTTTGTGTTTTCTGTGTACCTCAGTTTAGACCTTGGATTTTGATTTACAGAGCTTTGGAGCAGTCACACCTGCAACCAAAATCAATAACAGGAGCTGTACTTGGACGGCATAAAGCATTGTACGGTGCAATGCTAACATCTCTGGGGGGAAAAACATCCAAACACAGATCCTAAACACTGCTAGCTGGGAACACAGAGCTAATGGAAAACCTGGACCTTCATGTCCCTGTACCCTGATTCTCCACCTAGACAGTCTGAATAATAATCATACTCCTCACACACCAAGGACATAATGAAAATAAATATAATGTATATCTGAGAAGCGTACAGACTGTAAAATAAAAAAGCCACAAGCAAATTAATAGCTGTGTCTTCAGAGCAGAACAGGCAAGTGGTAACTAAGGCACAAAGCCAAGAAAAGCAATGAGGAGGTGCCAGATAGCTAAATAGCTCATTACACAGCACTGATGCACACTGCACCCTGAAGGAGAAAGGGATCCCAGGGAAAAATGACAGTATCTTTTCATCTAACTGAAGATTGCATCAGAAGGCATGGATAGAGAGAGGTGATGGCCAGTGTTTGATGACACAGTAAATCCAGTTTAAGGCTTCCTAGAACTAGGAAATAGGAAATAGGCACAGCACAACAATGAAAATGGTGGTTCAGTTTGAATTTTTTTCTGAAAAAACCAAAATTTTAACAAATTTTGGGGAATAGTCACAAATTTTAAGTTCATAAACTCAGGCTTTAGGTTTCTTCAAGTATTATGTTTTTACAGAAGACAACATGGAAAGACAGGACTGACACAGGCTTGGCACTGAGTATTCCACCTAGTTTAACATTAACAGAACTTGGCTTGGAGTTTGAAGTGCTTGGTGTGCATACATTGCGATGCTAATGCTTCTGAAGGGAAAACCCAACACAGATTCTAAACATTAGCTTGTCTTTGTCTACTTGCTTTGAAAATATAACAAACTTAACAGACTTTTCCTCCACTTTTCTGTGTGTTACGTGGATGCTGCGCAGGGTTGCTTGAAACAGTCCCCAGCACAGAAGCAGCCAAATTTACCTACTTGCATCACTGTATTCAGCAGATTGCTTCAAATCAATTTTTACCCTACCTTTGAAACAATTTTATACTGAAAAATAGAATGCAATATTCCAAAATAATTTCATTGTGCTATGACTTTAGTTAAATGATTACTATTCCCTAGTGTAAGAAATTTTGAAAGCTTGCAAGATAAAATTTTAATTTTCTTTTTCTGTTGGTTCATTGGAGAAATGGCTTGCTTTTGCTCCTTCTGAACACCTTCATTATTCTGAATAATCCTTTGGAACAGAAGAAAACTTGACTGTGAGGGATTTTTCAGAAAACACTTTTCTTTTGTAGATAGCCAGACTTAGAGCAGAAAAATTCGGAAAACAACATTCATTGTTATTCTTCCTCAAAATCTTCTGGTTTCTCTTTTTTGCCAAGTTCAAAATTTTCAACAACAAAAATTTGTTTTAAAGCCTGAAATGCTTTTTTGTCATTTCTTTCCTTATCCAGTACAGAACTGCTCTGTGCCAAAGATGAATTAAATCTCCCCAAAGCCAAAACTTCGAGTCAGTTTTTAACCACATTACACATTCAATCCCTGAAACAGCAAAGACAGAAACAGAACAGCATTTCAGTAGGCAGTTACCATCAGGACGTTGTGGCACACTCTAGTTTGTTGAAAAAATATAATATAATATCAAACTGAGGCAAAATCTGTTCAGTTCCTTGGCTGCATGAATTGCTGGATTAGACAGCACAAGATGGATGGAGGCTTCTCTAACTTCTCTTGTTGCTTAGGTTGCTTCCCTTGTGCCTGTGAACCAGTACAAACTTAAACATAATTAGCTAAATTTTATCTTTTTCCCCTCTAAAGCAGCACTAATTTTGAGCAAGACACTGAGCTGCCAGAAGGGTGTATCATAAGAAACAAGGTGGGCATTTGATGTTGTTGTAACACCATAGTGTGCTTCAAATGGGACGCAACTTTAACCTATACCTGCTCTCCAGACATTTCCACTGCCAAGCAGGCAACAGAAGCTTTCATACCAAGGAGACCCAGAGTGTTTTTCTTCAGTAACTTCCAGAGGTATAAACTTATAATGCTTTTACTGTTCTTCCTAAACAACACGAGCAGTGGGCACCCCTTGGCCAACAATCCATGAAGCCCAAGCAGCACCTAGAAGGATGCCAATGGCTCCAGGGAAGCAGGGCAGGAAGACAAAGGCAGTGCTCAGTGTGCAGGAAAAACAAGCTGGTCTCTAAAAAGCTAGAGCACATCCATCCATGCTCCCAAAAATCCCTTCTCTTTCTCCTTCTGGGCATGTTGAGCCAAAGACCACCACACAGGCCTTTCTTTTGAAAAATGTCTTTGTAAGTAGAGATGATCTGTACAGCAGTTTGTTTTCATGGTGTTGTTGTTTTCAGTTTCAATCTTTATTTAGCTGAAAAGCATTTCAAAGCACTTGATGGTTGCACTGTTAAAGATCCTCCCACAACATGCTAGCATTATTCGTCCTCAGGATACAGGACTGTTCTCTCACATAAATTGGTTTCTTGCAAATTATTTTCATACATTTTCAGCTAAAATAGTATCCCAGTGGAGGAATTTATCAATTTCATATTACTCATACCCTCAAAATCAAGCACGAATGTTTTTAGAGTCTATAAAATATTGATTTTGTGAAACTTCCTGACCAAAAATGGGGAAATGGGGCTCTGACAGTGAAATTTAATGGTTTAATGTGCTCCGAACAAGTAATAAAGTTCAGGGATTGAAGTGAAGGAAGTCACATGAAATAAGCATAAAGAATGTTGCAGTGGGACTAGATCTTCATCATAAACCCTTTCCAACTGAAATTTCTGTTCTATTCTATTCTATTCTATTCTATTCTATTCTATTCTATTCTATCCCGTTCCATTCCATTCCATCCCTTTTAATTGTATTTTGTTCCATTCTATTCCATTCCACTCCATTTTGTCTTTCTATCAGAAAAATCTTCATGGACAAGATTCACAGAGGAATTATCTATCTCAGATGACAGTTAAGTAGCTTTCCTAGTTTACTTTTCATTATCTCATGATCTTTACTATTGAATTTTATTGGTACATTTTATATACATTAAATTCTTATAATCAAGTGTTAATATGTGCCATAAATATCTATAAAGTCTTTTTTTCCTCCATTAGGTTTTTGGTTCTAGAAACTCAGCAAGAAAAATTCAGAACTTTAACAACTGACTCATTTACTGGCATTAATATTCCTTTGTATATATTTAGATTTATGCTTTGTGTATTTCATTTTCCCTTTGTTGTTTTGCTGTGTTGGCTGGAAGGACTCTGCTAAAATTCACCTGCCATTCAGTTTAATTTCTTGTGTTTAGGGCTGTACAACATTCCATGTAAAGTTAATCAATACAAGGATTTATGAAACATCGAAACACAGCAGTCTAAAGGAGGAAATTATAGTCAGTTCCAGTTATTAAAGATTTCCTATACTAAATTTAGTATAAGAGAATCTTTATACATCTTCTTTTAGGGTATTTGTCAAGTGCATAGACTGAAGAAACAATTGTTGTTGGTTCCACTGCAATGTGTCTTTATTTGTTGCTTGCTATTTAATGCTAGCTGGAAGGAAGCAAACCATGTCATGTGGAGGTGAAATACTGGTTCGATTTTAGTCACTAGCAGCTCTTCCATTAATTTCGTCTGAAATTTTACCTGATGTGCAAAACCCTGTGCAATGGAAAAAGAAGCAGCAAATTTTATAAAATGAAAATAGGATGAAAATATACATGACTCTGCATCCTTCCTATATTCAGCTGTCTCACATTGCAAGCTGCATTAGGTACATATATACATACATATTCACACATATAGGCATCTACAGGCATTTATATCAGGTATGTACAAAAAGAAACAGCTTTGTATATAATTATCTTGTTTAAACGCAGGATTTGTAGTCAAATACATTTGTTTCTTTCCAAGATTAACAAAACATTTGCTAATCTTGTTTACCTTCAATATTTATCAAAGACTTTTGCCTCTACTTTCATGCCTCCTCATGACTAATCAGAATGCTTTATACTTTATATAGCAAATTTTATGAAGATATTTGTATCTCAGAACACTTTAACTACCTAAAACTTATATAGACTTTTAAATGCTTATATTGGAGGAGCTGAAGATATTCACAATGTTGGTTTTTGTACTTTAGTTTACAGACAAAAAAATGTTTTTTAAAAAAAATTTTTACACATACAATTAATTGTCCATCTACACTATATATATAAATGCATGCGTGTACATATAATTTTCTGCACATATGCAAGCACACACACACAAACACACATGTACTCTACAGTTTGGTTACCTCATAATATATTAGAAGTATTTATAATAAAACAGCTATCACAATGTACTTAATCTGTGTCTTTCATAAATCAACTTGTAAACAATATTTCTGTATAAGAATATGCAGATCTCTTGAGAACTTTAAAAAAGGAAATTATCTGCACATGTCAGTGCAAGTCAAGTTACTTGGCTAGTTTGTTCATTTCTATAGACATTGACCTAAAGTTAAAACAATTCATTTTTTTCTTCCCTCCAAATTTAAACTGAAAACTTAATGAGTTACTCATTTTGCTTTTGTGAACAACTTCTCACACCAAAAATTATTGTCTGGCTTCTATTGTTTCTCTTTCAGTTGCCTAGCATATCTCTGGTACTCCATGACACCTTAGTAAGTGAGTTGCTATTGAGTCATTCACGATTTAAAATATTTTCTTATGAAGTTCTCATTTGCAGACATCTCCTCTTGCAATTGTCATTCCTTCACATACAAACTGGAACATAATGGGACCTGTAAAGAGAAAATAATAAGCAATAAAAAGCTAATTTAATTGACCTACAGACCACACAGAAAACTAGCTTATGCAAAACAGAGAGTGCTCAAACTATATGTTTTCTTTTCAACATGACAGCACTGTTCACTATTATTTTTAACAAAAAAGTTTAATAATGCTGAATAGGATAACAAACCACAAACAGGAAAATAAGGTCTGGTTCTGTTTTTGTTGTCACCTGTTTCTATCAGACACTGGTCAGCAGGCAAAAGGCAAGTTTTCAATCCTTCTGGTTTGTTCATGTTAGTACTACCCTTGTTCCTCAAAATGACTCTTTGTTTTACAAGAAGATTCTTTGGAAACAATTATCAACTGCATTGTGGAGATCAACTTGTACAGAAAAGAGCAAAACAGACATTTTATCACTGCAATTCATACATATTTACAAGTGGTGATGGTCTTCTTCTGTTAATTGCACAAAACAGCTTAAGAATATAAAATATTTACTGTAGCCAAAGCTGGATTGCTTGTGAAAAGGAGTAATTTTGGGGTCAAGCAACAATCTTTCTGCTTCAGTCCTCAATGGAAAAAAAAAAAAAGTCCAGTCTTCATCTTGCTATGTTTCTATTTTCCTTTATATTTCCTCTTGGGACGTATGATATAGGAACCAGAGATAAAGAAAACAACAATAAAAAGAAAAATATTAAAAGATTATATGGTAGTGAACATTACCAGAGGGTGAAACTGCAGAATAAGTTTCATTGAAATCTGTTTCTGGAGACATAAGAAATAAGCTGAGAAGTATTAAAAGCGTTAATAGGGATGAGACCCTGTCTTTACAGCTGGATAGGATCAGGCTCCATTTGGGCTCCCTCTGTATGTGCTGTAAGTATTCAATGCCAATATTCAAGACACAATCCTGTAATGTCATTACAAGGTCCCATCACAGTCACTTGTACATTTCCTTTGGCACAGCAGATTTTTTTTTTGATGGGGGACAGGGTCAACAGTCAAGAAATCCCTGCCCTCTAATAAGACAGCAGGAGAAGAAAAACACTTGCTAAGCACTTCAGCTGTTCTCAGATTCATAAAAAACATCATGCTGTGGAGATTATAATGTTTCTTTTTCCTATTGGTCAGCTGCTGGGAAACCTTTGGGAATTTGATGGGTAAAAGCTCCAGAATCTCTGAGGTGCTTCTTTCACTGACCTTGGTACAGGAGCTATGGCAGAACTAGTGCCAGACACAGGCAACATCTCTAGTACCATCACAGGCAACATTTCCCATTATGCTGGAGGGTGGGACAGGAGCAGCAGTCCTCTCCCCCACGTTAAAACTACTAAGAACAATAAGGAAGCTCTTCAGGTCTTCAGAATGCTGATGAAAATCACAAAAAGCATGACAAAGTAGACAGTGGCAAGACAGTGATGCCCCCAAGAAGGGGAAGAAATTTGGGACCAGAGGAGACAAGGCACCTGAATTATTCAGTTTGGAAGTTTTTGATTTGTGCTCATGCTCAAAGCTGCATCCCCTGGGAATCAACACAGCACATTTCAGTTTGTGTGGTATGCTAACAAAATCTCTCAGTTCTGCTCTTTCTCTAGTTTTGCACCTTTCACACTGCAGGAGAGTCTTTTTATCAATCTTAGTCTGTATCCCAACCTTCTTGCGTAAAGGTTAAAAAGAATGTATTGATTATACTGTGAAGTGTGCCAATGACATTTCTAAGGTTGTGTCGTACAAATCTATAGATAGCTGGGGAGTGTTCATGCTTGATCAAGTTCTTGTTATTACTGGGAGAAGCTCAAACCTTAACAGATGAAAGATGTTTTTCAAATTACCTAGCTCTGTAAAATATTTTTCCTGATTCAGAGCATTTTAACTTCCTCTTGCTCTTATATGTACAACAAATCACAGAGGAGACTACAGAAAGGAGCTGTGATGAAATCCTGGTTATGTGTGATCTGTCACTGGCTTCAAAGTGGTCAGTATTTCACTTCAGGTTCTTGATATAAACAAGGAATATAAATCTTCATTTCTAAGCAAACATTGATCAAGGTAGTTGTGTCAGGTCTACTCCTGGTCCTTTTCTCTGCCTGTTTTGCAGCTGTTACATCACTCCTGAAGCTATTCTCCTCTCTGCTTCTGCAATGGGACAAGGAATTTTGGAGGTTAGCACCCTACTGCTGTATTATTTGACATTAGTAGGTCCAGGAAAAGTAGCATTGGTGAAGCTTGGCTTCTCATGCATTTGTATGCTATGGTCAGATCTTCCAGTGCCTCTCTGTGGAGGAGCTGTGACTGATGCTCTTCATGCCACTGAGGCATCACAGCACTTCTCCTCCCAGGCAAGATCTCTCATTTGACAAGGATTTCACTGCATCTGAAATTTTTCCCTCAGGTTGACAGAAGAAGGTCTCCCCTGTCCCTGCAGAATATTTTTGTGAATTTTTTGGAACCTTATGAGTATTAAAAGTGCCAGACAGCTGAAAATCTTCTATAAAACTTGTCTGGTCAGATAGATACATGTACAGAGACTGGCAGACACAAACACTTAAGACTTGCTTCTGTAGAAAGACAAGTTACAGAGATTTAGACTTTTAGCACATTTGTGACAGGATTCCTCAGTAGGTATGCAGGCTTTCGTCACAGCAGCTCAGAAAATTTCATCAGCCCTATCCACCCTGGAACAGCTCTGTTTCAGGTTTTTGTTGCTGTTACAAGTCATTCTGAAGCCTACTGAAAAAAGGAGAGAAAAAATGCAATAACCCTTCAAGGGAATAAACAAATCAACCTTCGAGTCTCAAATGAGTGCTGAGACACAGGTCTCAGGGCTGACACTTGAGCTCCAGAGTTTAAAATCTGCTTTGCCTGTGTGTCAGCCGTGGCTGTGAATACCGAGAGGCTGAATGGCTTTCTTGCCGTCAGGAGTTGCGTACGAGAGCGGTTCAGTTCATGAGTCATTGGCTAAGCAGATGTCAGAAAGCATGATATCTAAAGTTGATTTCTGATGGAAATGTCAAAGGAGGTGTCTCAAATGCTGAAGTCGCTTCTCAGTGATGGCTTGCTACTGGTTCATAACTGCTTTCTGCTCTGCTTCCATCTACCGTGAAAGTTGCCGTGGTGCTACCTCGCATGTGTGCTCAGACAGAACAGGACAAGATCCTGTTAAATGAACTGGATAAGCCAGTCACCTAGCCAAAACTGATGGCACACTTAGTGTACTGAAACTATCCATATTGCTATGCCTTCTTCGTGGGCTAAATATAAAAGTTTGGAAATACAGAGTATGATTTACACATGAGAAGGAGAATTCATGCCTTGCGATTTTTTTCCTAGCAGTGATTCTCTCAAAAAAATGAAGTTACAGATATAAATTTGCCCTTCTTCCTGCACCCCCATCTCAAAATATGATGTCATAGAGTCAAGTTAACTAAGAGTCTGCTGTTTGTGAGGTGTACACCAAGCTTTGATCCAGAACAAGAAGATGTGTGCAAGATTTCCATATAAAAGAAGTGCTTTTTCTTCCCATCTATTCAGAGGTGCATTCAATCTTCTGATCTTTTGTTGTCCATCTTTAATTTTTTTCTGTCAAATAACTAGGTACCACTGCTAAAATATCTCCATCAGTTCAAGTAATAATAATAAATTAATAATAATAATGAAAATAACAATGCTGTGGTTTGATTTCATACCTGTACTTTGGAGATCTTGAAACACTTCATATAAAAAGATTATTGTTACCTTCTTTTTATACATTTGGACACCAAAGCATAGACAGTAACTCTTTCAAGCTAGTCTGCAGAGGTAAGAATGCAACTAAATTTTCTTTCATCCTCATTCCCCACACCATCCTAATTCCATAAAATATTGGCAAGTTATATGACAAAACATACATAGATCACATGTCCAAATATAGAAGGCAGGAGTAAACAATCTGAAAGAATGGAGAAATGCTTCTCAGTAAATTACATGTCACATGCTAGGGTCTGTGTCAGCTCTACTAGACTGTTTTCTCTGCTGTCCACACAAATCTCTGTAGCTTAAGATCTTTCACATTTCACTGTATTCAGATTCCTTTTTAAAAATTCACATATTTTTATCTGTTCTATCTGGAATTTAATACTGGAGTTTTACCTCTTCTAAAATTATCAGTTCATCACCTCTCAAAACAGCCACATGGTATAGTTATCACTTCATCTTGCAGAATGTGCAAAATGCAGACTTTGCTAGGTCCCTCATCAATTTATTCCCTACAGTCCGTAATTTTATTTTTTTTAAATTGTTTCAGGTTTTTATTCAAATAAATTTATACATTTACCAGTATTTTTCCAAGCTTCATGACTCTCCCACAGAGACTAAACTTCATACACTTGATGTTCTTAGAGCTATGTCCTTTCATCTTTCTAGAACAAAGCCATTTTGAAAATCTCTCAGGCTTTTTGTAGCTTTTGGTAATAAATCCAGGGGGATTTTTTTTTTCTTCCCAGAGGCTCTCAGAGGGGTTTCAACTTGTATGAGGGTCTCACATGCATTGAACAAACTGTCCCTCCCCTCTCAATTAGGGCTCACTTTTACTGTGGCTCAGGCAACATCTTTAGCTTCTTTTAGGGGAATCCTTAGTTCAGTGCTGTGCAGGGCAGCTGCTTGGAGTTCAGTTCATGTGCTCATCAGGCATTGCTTTAGGATAAGAACTTCTGCATGAGGTCTCCTGGAGTTGTTAATTAGACAAATATTTTATTGCCTGCCTTCTTGTGAGGTAGCTGCATACCGAGGGATCAAGGTGGCCCACTGCTGGAGGAACAGACTGTCTTGTGATGTTTAAAGTTCCCTGAAATGCTTTGGGGTAGATAGATCCCTTGTTGCCTTTCTGCCCCCACTGGTTTAGGGTCCTTTAACCCAAGCTTGTATAGACAACACCACCAGGAAACTGAGGCTGCTTTGCCTTTTTACATCCACTGTTACAACATACAGGGATTTACATCCCTAGAAGTACCTACCTCTGGCTTAAATGGCAAGATATACACACACAAGTATATAGTGAGATCATGAGGCCAGTGATGACTCAATACAAGCATGACTCTCAATATTCATGCCACAAAGAGATGTTACCAGGCCATCAGGTTCCTGATGACCTTCACCAATGTGGCTTCTGTGCTCTGCTTTACTGATTTTGTAGGTCCTTTTTATTTTTCTACAAAATGGACTTACAGGAAGACTCAAAATATGCACAGTCTGTATTCTAACATGTATACAGGTCTGCATTTTGGTTGCACGAACTGTTTATGGTCTTGTGCGCTGAGTTGTTCATTTAACTGCTTACTTTTCCCCCATTTGTTTTCTTCTAATCTTGATTTATTTATGACTAGCTTAGTGCTCAATATCGTGCAGCATTTATTGTGTTAAAGACTGAGTTTACAGTAGGTATATAATTATGGCCCAAAAAAGGCTGGATCCCTCAAGAGGATGTCATTGGCAATATTAAGACCTTGCTTTTTGCAAGAAATAATTGAACTTGACCAAGTCCACTGGGGAGTTTGGATTTGAAGGTACCTTTAAAGGTTATCTAATCCAACCTCCTACAACAAGCAGGGACATGTTCAACTAGATCAGGCTGCTCAGAGCCTTGTCAACCTGACCTTCAGTATATTCAGATAGATACCCTTCAAGGGTATATATCTTTTTACTGGACATCCTGCTCCAGTGGTTCACCACTGAGTAAAAACTTTCTTCTTCATATCTAATCTAAATCAACCTCCTTTTAGTTTAAAGACATTATCCCTCTGATAAAAAGCTTATCCCTATCTTTCTTGTAAGCCACCTTTAAGTACTGAATGGCTGCAATATTGTCCTCCTGGAGCCTTCCCTTCTACAGGCTCAAAAATCCCAACTCCCTCAGCCTTTCTTCACAGGAAAGGTGTTCCATCCCCCTGTTATATTTGGGCCCCTCCTCTGGACTCATTCCAACAGACCAAGCTTAATTAAGAGCAAATCTGGGTTTAAGATTTGTCTGCTTCCAAAATCTGTGCATACATTTAATAGTGCATATATAAACTTTCAACCTCTTGGTACCTTACATGGTTTTAGCATACAACCAGGTTCTAAACCAAAAGTGTGACAAGATTAACAAGTATCTTTATCTAAAACTATATGTCATGGTAATAGAGACCTTTTTGAGAGAGTCTAATTTCAGGAAATTTCCTTCTCATCAAAGAATTAATTATTTGAATGGTCATATGAATTCTATATTTTTTTCCAGCTAAACTAAACATCTTGATATCTTACATCTTGATATCTTAAGGGCAGCAGATGATTTGGAGGAGAATGAGCAAGAAAAGGATGAAAGAGTGTGACTTTCCCTACACAAGCATATGAGTAATGTTTTAATCAGGGGAACATTTTTTTATAAGACCAAGTATTTAGTGTTGCTAATTATACCATTTCAAGTTTAGCCAGCAAGGCACAAATAAAGGGGAACCACAGTTCCCTAAAAGTCTTTTTTTTTTGCCCATCTCATCAAGTCCTAATCAATATCACAGATTCAGTACCAGAAAAAAAATAAGCTCCCAAAAAGGACACTGTAATTTCCCCAGAGGACTAAGGAAGGAGAAAGACTGCTGTGACTATATGGCACTGATTATTAGGAGATCTCTCCGATACAGCTGCAATTTGGTCTTCATGCATGGTTAGGGAAAAAAAAACTGAGTCAGATAAATATTTTCCTAAAGTGTTAAGCATACAAAACCCCAGATCAGAAAAGGATATGATGGGCTGGAGCATTTTTTGCAGTGCAGTATATCTGACACACATCTACATTATTAATTAGAGAGAGACTCTATTGCAGTTGATTATAGGGTCTGAACATTAATATACTTTGGAAGTTGGAGGTGGAAATGATCTGGTGAATTGTCAGCTTCTTGCCAACACGTGGTGCTTCTGAGCTAAAGGATGTAACTGATAATGGATAACCTTTTCTGGGTTCTATTCTTATTTTCCAAATTACAGACAAGGAATAGAAAATAAGACTTGAGATGACATTTGAGCCATGAGTCTTAAAAAAAAAAAAAAGATTATTAAAGACAACAACTGTGTCGTGTGGGAAAGGTCATGATTTAATTGCAAGATTGTGAAATCAGGATGCTAAGCACTAGAATAACAGGTTTGAGAGACACATCCAGTTAAAATGGTTCGATAGAATAGATGACATTATTTTTCATTTTCTGTGTAAAATAACCCTTCAAAACTCTTGATAAAAAAAAAACAAACCTGATTTGCCTGAGTAAATCTGATTTTTTTAAGTGATAAATTGCATCTATAAGACTCTTCAGAAAAAGACTCCTCTTATTTAAATTAACTCTTACAATATGAAGCCTTCAAAACCTGATCCAGAAATAGTTGCCTTATCTTGATTTTATCAGAATGAATTGCATAAAGAGAGATCACTGAAACCCAAGTAATTTTAGCAACAGTAGCTGAAGTGAAATAACTGATTAGCATGTACAGGGCCATAGTCAACAAACATGCTATTATTCAAAAAGACAATATTATACCTGTAATTATGAAAGAATAATATATTCTGAAGAAAGTAATATTTACTTCAAAATGAAGATAAAGGAAAAGTCCTCAAGATTCTCTCTGCATTTAGGTAGCTTAAAAATGTAAATGGTTTATATAGCATTAACTTGGCACTTTACTGTAACTTATTGAAATGTATTTTTGTCTTCTAAAATTTATTTCAGACTTGTAGAAGCTGGATTGGCATCATATGGGACTGAGCTCCTCAATTTATCCAAATTACATATATCTTGAAGGCAGTGCAATTTTCCATAAGCTATCTTGTCAACATGTCTCAACCCTGACCTACTTGTGGCACCTCCAGAGAGGAGCATACTTTTCAGCCTCCATGCTCATTCAACCCTTGGCTGAGCTTGCCAATTAGTGTCCCTGAAGAAGAGGGAAGGGGAGCTGTTTGTTCTGGACACCAAGAGCTGGACCACCGAGTCACCGAGTTGTTTGCATTAACCAGCCAACACTTACTCACAGTTTCCTACCATGAAGTCTGACATCAGTTTTGTCCCTTCAGCTACGATGACGATACGAAATCACTGAGCTGTCTCACATTCTAACTCAGGAAAACTGCTGGCAAGTGTTGATGTATGTTTTCTTAATTATGACAGCCATACACCTCCGATTAGCCATTACATAATACAATCTGTTCCGTATTTCATTTGGACTAACAGATTCTACTATTGTGGACATATCTATGCACCTAGAAAGATGGATAGGCTTGGTGCCATGGAGGTGACAGACTGCACAATCCAACAGCAATCCCTGTGTCATTCAGTCTCCTGTTGAGTGTGAATTTAAATCACTTCAATCCTGAATATTTCTATCCTTTGAATATTATAAAATTTAAATCCTTTAAGAATTTTCTTTTATAAAAAGTATATGAATCAAAAACAAATGATAGGATTAATAAACCAATTGTTCACTTGGTTTTAAAAATCCATCATGAATTTTCTAAATCTCAAACTGTTTAGTTAGGTTTTAGTTTTCACACTTGATGTGCTTGATCTTAAATCGTTCAGTAATAAAATAGAAAAATTACAAATCAGCCTGGTTAAATTAGAATATTCATAAAGTGAGGTGCCGTAAGAGAGTCATTTACTATCTTAGAAAGTTCACTTATGCAGTTCAAACAGATGAAAAATACTCCTTAATAAAATATAGCATATATATCAGGATCAGCACCAAGCCTTTTCTACATCCAAGGGATTTTATGCATCTCTGGATATTGAGGGTAAGCCTCTACTAACACCAAGTTCCATGAAAGTCTTTTAAACTTCTGGACATGATGGCTGTGGGAATAGCTGTTCCTGGTCCAGTCTAAGCCAGGAGACTGAGCAGGCAAGCTATCTGCAATCCTAAAATCAGAGTGAAGCATGCCACCATTTGTCATTTCCACCTTACCTTATGGATATTAGGATGACTGACCCTTAGAAAGTAAGTACTGGTCCTGAGTGGGACTAGATTTAGGAGTATTTTAGATAATTACACCTTTCAAAATTGTTGCCTTTTAAAATTAAACCTTTTCATTTTTCAGATTCACGTTTGCATGGCAAGATGTAGGACAGACTACAAAATAATATCAGAAAACATCAGTAAATGGATGGAAGAAATTGGTGGAAAGCTCAGAGGATGAGAAGATCCATGATATCTGTTTGATGAGGAAGCTGTGCTTCTAGGACTTGTTTACATCTGCTCTGTGAAAGGCTTTTCACAAGAGTGAACATGTGGAGGATTTTGCACATTTCTGATCATTTTATAAAAACCTTATTTGGAAGGCAAGAGAAAAAGTATTTGGTGCTTTTTGGCATTTAATTTTTTTTTTACAATTTCAGTGATGTTAAACCTTTTTGAAGTATAAAATACATGTAGGAAAAAAATAATTTTTGAAACCGTGGAAGCAGCTCAAATAGTTCAAACTAATGGAGAATAGTTAGGCCAAAGGACATCACAATTCTGTTCAATCTTCATCATTTTCAGAGTGTCCATACATGCCAGACTCCCCAGACACTCCCTTATTAGAAGACCATCATCTGAAAAAGTAGGCTGCAGGACTGTAATAACAGACTTAATTTATCCTCCAGAAAGCTTGCTGCAAACAATAGCACAAAAACTGGTGGAACACAGACTGACCATAGTAAGTGAAAGTGGATATAGACATTTTTTTTTTTCCTCTTCCCTCTAACATTCAAAATTTAGCTGAAATTTAAGATTCATTTATAGTGGAGTCAGGAGGAGGGCAACTTTTGCATCAAAATAACTTGAACTATGCTTAAGTGTTCACACTACAAAAGTTCAGTCTTCTAGTTATAGGCAAGACAAATATTGAAGGTCTTGAATAGCTAAACTGAAAGTTACTTTCAAGTTCAAACGGTTCATAAATCAACTTCTTTTTTTCTCAGCTCTTTTTCCAATCCATTATGAGTTGGGAAAATAAACCAATATACATCAGATTTTGTGAGCAGATATTTTTGAAGTCAGATCTCACCTGTTTTTTCAGACCACTTTGCACCCCTATCATCAAACTTAGAATATAAGGACATTGTAGTTTCATGAAAGAATACTTATCATGCTTTCTAGGTTCCCATTTTGGACACCTTGGTAGCTTATTTAATATTCAGTTTGTCTAAGCTTGTGTTTTCATTTCAGCTTTCCCATTTTTAGAATGCTCTCTAAAAAAATGAAAGCACTGGAAACAACTTTTCATCATGTTTAAGAATGTCTTCATCCTGACATCACACAATCCCTCCCTTAATAAAACACCCCATTTCCATCCTATGTATAAATGTGCATTTAATTTTCATTGATTTAGTTTTCATATGTCATACATTTTGGGTCAGTCCATACAGTCCTAAAATACTGATTTTGAGAAAGTTTGTTTTTTCTAGTAATCCAGTAGAAGAAGTAAGAATTAATGAGTATCTACATTGGGGTTATTTAATCACTGACCCTTTAAGGTGTAGCAAGGAACATGAAGCTGGTGCTTAATAAAGGTAGTGTTACCTTTTGGGTTATGGGTTTTTTATTTGGAATTTAAACTAGACCTCATAAACTAAAAGAGAGGACAAATTTGTGTCAGAATAGTCCAGTTCTCCAAATCAATATTACATGAATCCAAATCTTGGTCTGTTTGCAGTAGGATAAAGGCCAGAGCATTATATGAAATGAGGCATCATACTTTTTCTGTGTCATGAATATATTTCACCCATATTTTACAATTATCATTTTCATCGTCTAAGAGTACATAGTTTAGGTCATTAGCATATTTCCAGAAAGAAAGTGCTGTTATTTCTGCAAAGATATGTCTAATATTTTTATTGCACATCATTCCACATATAGCTGAATAGTGTATACATAAAACTTGCAATGGAAAAGGAGAATATCTTGCTTTTAGTGTCTCTGCCTCACATACACACACAGACATGCTCATGCATACAGACACACACAAAAGGAACACTTTGGCCTCCGGCTTCCCAAATTATTCATATTTTTTTTTAGCAGAAATGCCAATAAACTGAAAAACCCTATAGCCACAAAAGGATGTTATAGCAGGAAAAGGGAGAGGTGAAAAGAGGACTATCTGCATTGTGACACCTTACCTGTGAACTCCAGGGTGCAAAATACAGTCTCACACTGTGAAAAGCAGATCATCGAAGCAGACTCACTAAATCACCTTCCACTGGTAAGGACACAGGCCAGGCACCCTGGCCCCATAGCAGCCAATGAGCGCCCACCTATTTGTAATGCTGCAAACACAGTTAGCAACATATTTGTTAGCAGGTGTCACTGTGATGAGAAGAGCAGACGGCAGTCAGCCTGTAATTATTGTGTGAACCCAATAGGCGTTACACACTTCATTTTGGAACACATCACAGAATTCTTTAATAGCTGGCCTGATTATTAGGATCTTAAGTTAATTTGTGCAGAATGTTATAAAAGTTAAGCAAGAAGATATTAACATTATACAAATGAGCATGGTTCTGCCTGTTAGCTTGAACATACGGCAAGAAACAGAATGACACTATCCAACACTGCGAATTTACATTTAACAAAATCGCTAAGTAACAATTTTACAGTCATCTTAATTTGCATCACTAAAACCTGGCAGCATTTCACCCAAAATGCATTAACAGGAACTATTTATAAGATCAGTATCAAGGTTTTCGTATAAAGCCAGTGAATTAATATGATTGTTAAAACAGTGCTTACATGGGTGATGCCTAACTTCCCTAGAAAAGTACTGTTACGGATCACCATGAACACTTCTTCAAACAATTCATATCAAAATGACTGTGAAAAGGTAAATTTTGGTAGAAGGTGACAAAATATAATCCATCTTCTGGGGACAATCAAATATCATCATATTGTTTACTATCTAGGGTGTGAGCATAAGCACTTCACAGTGGGGATGTTTTTAATCTATATTTGCCCAACATGGTACAAAGAGAAGCCACAACTTTCATTGATCTTGTCATTGTGTTTGTGCAGCAGGTGTGAACTAACAGAGGCAGGGTCCTGATTCCCATTTCTCTCTTCATGGCAGGAATCAACCTCCCTTCCAGATCAGGTCCTGCTTTTCTACCCAGAGCAATGGAAAGAGAAGGAAAGAGATGTTGCAGCCCTAGGTCTGAGCAGGGAGCCAGACCACAGCAGGAGGGGGAGCACCAAAACGTGGAGACAAGAAGCCTTTCCAGATCCTACAGTTTAAGAAATATATTGGTATCAATAATTGATTTACTTATAGATATTTAACTAACATTGCTTTCCTTTGAAAGAGTGATATATTCCTAAAAGGTCAAAATTTCCTCTCAGATCTGCTCTATAGATTTTAATTACATTAATCTACTATACTGACATAGGTATTTTCCTTTACACCAGCTGGGAATCTACATACTTAAGAATACCAAAGCAAACTGCTATCATGTGGATTTAAAGAGAATTTTGCCATCAGATTAAATAAAAAAAAAAACCAAAAACCTCATGACAAAAAAGGCTGAGTTTCTGACAGAGTACACCACTTGTATGCTGCTTTATATAATATGAATAATTTATACTGCTAAAAGTGCTTCCACTGAAATATGGGTAGAAGCGGGTAATTGCCCATGGATAATACTTTATATATTTTGTAGGAGGAACATATCTCAACCCAAGAAAATACACTGGCACTAGGGCACAACTTTCAGATATGAATGACTCAATGAATCATGAATGACTATGATTTTCTTGGGACCTAATGGTTTAACACACACTTAAATACATAACAAATGCATGAAAAACCTTAAACAATCTAAATTGTGTAGCACAGAGTGGACTGTGAACTCTTCTGTGCACTTCAGCTGCTTGGGGTTTAAACAATAAATGACTATATACGTATGGGGGCAGCTTTTATCTGGTTGATGGTGGCATCCATCTCCACTAGAAGTTTATAAATCTTTCTGAAATCTTCCTCTATTGCTCTGTCTTGATAGTGACATGCAGTGCCTGCAAGGTGCAACAGAGGTTTAAGAGAAGAGTAGTGCACAAATAAGAACATTTAGCACATGACAACGTATCAAATTGTTATACTACACAACAAGTTTCCACAGACATTGTTTTTACTGGTATTTAAACAGAGTCACTGCTCATTCACACCTCCATGCAATTGCACTCAGAGAGTACTTTAGCAAAAAACACATCTTAACTCTGAAGTTTTTATGGACTACAGCATAGAGCTGCCTGTGTTCCAGGATCTTTTCTGACACACAATAGCACCAGAGAGAAATCAGCAGTCAAGGAACATTCCAGGAAATATGTAATGGTTTTGTATACTGAATATTAGTCTTTGAATCAGGTGATCACTTTGCAGTTGGGCAGGAAGTGAAGTTAGCCCACTTCTCCTTTGTGCTGAAGGCTTCCCCAGTAGTTCCTCTGCCACAGTGCCTTCACTCATTCCTGCTGCCCTTGCTGGAGTTGCCATCTCATTGCCTCTGCTTTTTTTTTTGACATACTCATCTTGGTAAACCAAGTAAAATTTCATTTTCCAGAAGCTTCTGAATCTCCTGCGGAATTAGGCCAACAAACCTACGAGCATCCAAAAATTAAATTGATTGTGCTGAGACTAACATCTTTAAAACAGGGAATGCATTAGGCAAGCCTGTTCTCTGTCTGCTTTAAGTACCAAACTCTGTCTAAAACCTGGAGCTTGATCAGTCTCTAGTGTTCCTTTTCCTGTCCCAGCAGATATCATTTCTCTCTAGTTAATGATGTTTTGTATTGACTCCCAATGCCTGGCATATAAACATGTGATTTTCCTCTGGACATGTGTTCCTTCCAATGTAAAATGATTATTTAGATATTATTGCAAAACTTCACATCTATCTAGAGCAAGATAAGGAAGGAGATGAGCTGCAAACAAAACAACAATTAAGGCTTGAGGAATATAGTTGTTAATGAGTTGATTATAGTCCTAAGTAATTCAGAGTAGCAAAACAGACTTAATTAGGAACATGCAGTCCAGCTAAGTCCATCCTCTAGCAATAAGACAGAGCAAAAACAGAATATGTAAAGCCATCTCTAGGAATCATTGTCAGTTTTACTGAGATTAGAAGTGTATTTTCTGATAGTCATATCTGCATGCACTGTGACACTATGAAACACAGTTAAGTTGTTGTTTTGTTTCTTAATTTTTTGGCACCATTTTTAAATGCAAATATTAATTCTAAAATTCCGGTGGCTATAGCAAAAATGCACTTTTTGCTTTCCTGAACCTCTTATTTCTTCTGTGTACCTCCAGACTTATTTTTTCAGGTTAATTTGGGAAAAAAGTTGGTTCTGTTTCTGTGAAGAAAGTATATATTCCAGGAGGAGAACTGTCGTGATTGATACGTTATGCATCCATCAGTTGGGTTACATGGACTATGAGTCAGGGTATAATTCTGCCCTATGTCAGCACTTTCCTTCCCAAGTGCTTGAGACTGTGCATTGCAGAAACATGCTTCTGGGGAGAATACTTCAGAAAATTCTGCTAACTCCTTGGTTCCTTCCATCACCACTGTGTCATATTAGGAGGCACAAAGTGACATCTTGATATATTGCTTATAGCCTCATATAAGGTAAAGTCTTATTAGAAAGTAATAAAAGTGACCTCCTGCTTTTTTGTCCATAATCTTGTATTATGTTAGGATGGAAAATCAGAGCTGGTTATGTTTGCCATTATTTTGTTGTATTTAAAATAATATTGTGCAACACCAAGGTTGGAGTTTGAAGAATGCTAAGAAATAATACTGTCTGGAGCAATGTATAAAATATTGATGAAAACAGAAATGACAAACATACTTCCCCATGGTTCCTTTTGGGTGTGTCTGATGAAGAAAGCAAATAAACTCTCTGCCTCCCTTTACAGTGTGTTTCAGCTTAAGTAGGCACAATGCTCAAAGCATTGTAGTCTAAAAAAAGGGTTGGGAAATATTGTAAAAATCAGTTTAGTTTGGAGTAAAATTAGCATGCAAGTTATTGTGCTCATGACTAATAATAAATTAACACCACTGAGAGTAAAGTTATTATGTTAATACCTTTAACAAGTAGTTACAGAAGTGGTAAAAACCCTGTGCCACCTTAAATGAGCTTTCTCTGCTACAGAAAACAAGTAATTTCTTTGAAGGAAGGGTTAGATTTGGAAACCCATCAGGAAATATGACTTAAAGTGAAACTTAAATGAAATATTTTTATCTACTTAACTTCAGAATTGTCTATTATTATATCTATACAGGACAAAAAAAATCTATTTAATTTAATGCAATTAAAGTTTAGCTTGTCCTATGTTAGGGATGTTACTCTAGGGGGAACAAAACTGGTAGCAATAGTGAAATTACAAAAGTTGTTTTATGTCACATTAGTTAACATATGCAAGCTTATTTAACATGTGGACCACAAATAAGCGTAATTATATTAAAACAAGGATCTGTAGCTCAGAAGCAATAAAAATAGACTAGGTTGTATTATTAATTCTTGTGTTAAGGGTTTTGAGCCATGTTGATTGGCCTGAATTTTTTGATTTTGTTATGGTACAAAGGGATTGTTTGAAGTAATTTGTCCCCGAGAGAGGCTCACAATCCCAAGTGGGTTTCAATTCAGCAAAGCAAATCTAATTTTGTTTGCTTTATGCAAACCAGAAGGGGCTGTGGTTCATTCTGTTTTCACTGGAGGGGAAAGGCGCACTAATGGGACCTGCTGAAATGCATGCATTGCAAACATCATACCCCTGCATATATTAAATTTAGCTATGTGATGCACTGTGTTCATCATCTCATTGTGTACACAGATATGCTTTAGAACAAAGCCTTTAATAGTACAGAACCTTACTACATTATGCCAACACACTATTGTATTTATATTTAATGCTACAACTGGAATTTCTTCCCTTGGATAAAGTGTATTGATATGTCGTCTTTTTTTTCCCTCCTGTTACTTGTTATCGTAGACAGTATACTGAGGACATTACATGCTTGAGCTTCAAGCCATCTGAAGATTAATTATATGGAGGTCTCATAATGGTTTTTAATTTTCCTTTTTTTACAGCCCAGAGTTAAATAGGAGACATGTTCAGGATCTGATTGCCAAAAGAGCAATAATCCCCAATCCATCAGATCGGGGCTGGAAGATAAATGATGGGGAATAGCACCTGCAAGACAGGTAATGCTCCAGACAATAACCACTGCTTTGACAGATTACTACCCTCTCCTCAGAGTGGCTCCTCTTTAGGCTTTTCAAATGTGGTATTTATATTGCATAAAGAGTACACCAGATCTGAATAAATGCTGGCTACAGAAGAAAATCCATTTCTCTAAGAGTCAAAGGAAATGTTGCCATTTATTTTACTGGGATCAAAGTGGGCCACTAATTTTTTTATTTTTTTTTTTTAATGGCAAAGTTGAAGGATGGACAAATTTATTTGCATATAAGTCACATTAGTTATTTATTGAATTTTCATAATAGTGCTGTGGTTCACGTGGTGTTGCTCAATTTTTTCCAGGGTGCTTGTGTTTTGAAAACAATTTCAATATTGCATAGAGACAGACAAATCTCAAAACCCTTCAATTTGTCATTAGACATTTGGCTGCTTGCCTATTTTGCTGATAATATTGCAAAACTACATTAATTTATTGAATGATTTTTGTGAATCAGTTCACACAGAATTCAGAATGATACTTGTCATGCATCAGATGATTAACTATTAAAAGCATAGGTTTACTTGTTATGCTTATTGTGTGGTACAGTTCAAAGTTTGCTTAAGTGTGCAATTTAAATTCAAAGATGGGTTAGGAATAATGATTCTCTTCCTTTTAAAGTTCCTTCACAAAACACTCAGGAATATTCTTCCCAGTTGTGTTCTGTGTGGCCACTTATAATTTTCTACAGCTACTATTCTTCCTTAACTATTTTTGAGATTTGGAAACCAAAAGATTTTCAATAAACTAACACAAATATCTCAGTTTCCATCCCCAGAACCCCGAGCACTGGCAGCCTGCATGGGTTGATGGGTCTTCCTGGGCAGAAGGTTTCCTCACAAGCAAGTCCAGCTGCAGTGCCTAACAGTGCACGGGATCAGAGCTCTCCTCTGTGCCACTTACACAATTCAAAGGGTGTGACTGCACCCTATTTGATAGAGACAAAACACATGCTAATATGTCCTAATCTTCTAAAGCCACTCAGAGGTAATGCAGACAGTAAGATTTTGTTTGTTATCACAGAAGGAATATTTGGAAATAAATATATTCTTCATCACTGTATGCCGCCTGTGCATTCCTTAACACCTAGATTAACACGCACAAAGGTTTGATGCATTCTTTTCTGCTAAATTTAGGGAAAAAATTGAGATGTTGATGTAGAATTGGGTTCTAGACAATATTTTAATGGGAGAGTTCCCTCTCTCAAAATGGCAATTGCTCAATTAACAAAGTAAATATTGAAATTAAACTGAAACTTCTAAGAATGCAAGAAAATAAAACTATAAAAGGACAAATAGCTGAGAGTGTTTTTTAGAAGATAAGTCCTTTTGAAACTGGAGGAAAGACAGTGTTGTTCTCTGCTCTTATGATAACAGAGAGGGACTGGGCCAAGATATTTCCATGGTGTAAAGCAAGACAGGAGATCTGAGCAGCATAAGTACCTGCAGGTGAGTAATGCTCTTCAGAGCTTCACACTTAGACAGAATGACTTTGAAACTATTTTTATTTATTCCAGTTGAGGATCTGGCCTGCAAAAAGAATGAGTACAATTTAAATGGTTTAAAAAATAAGTGCTCTGATCAAAGTACTTTTATTAGCTGAGGTTATTGAGCAAATATTATCTGAAATAAAGCTTAGAATGAAGAAAAAATGTTTGTCAGAAGAGTTTAAATTGAGATAATTTTACAGAGGAGGACTGGGGAAATGTTGAAATTACCATCAATTGCAGTCATAAAGTATTTTCATTGCTAAATATGATTTATTACTTGCTTTTATTTTTTATCATTTCTCATTTATATTGGACTAACCACTTTACAAAAATTAATAAAATAGTGCATACTTTTAGAACCTTAAAGGCTTACTGAGATGAACATAAAGAGAAATGAAGGGAAGGGATGCAATGTCACTTCAATAATGCAATACATATAGCAAGAGGCAATCCTTGCTCCAAGGGGTCTTCTGTATGAATAGACAAGGCAGATAAAAGAGCTAATATTAATTCTTCAGTTTATGGAGGGAGAACTGAGGCACTGAAAAATCGAGGGACTTACCCGAATTGACAAAGAAAGTCTGTCTGAGTAGACACTGAATCCATTTTCTTCATGCTCTACTTCAATACCTTTCCCTCCCCAAAGGCTGATGTATATTAAAATAACATAAACTTTATACAGTCTGAACTATTCATCAAGATCATGTGGGGCTGAACCTATTTCAGCTTATTTTTAGTTGAGGGTCTGGCAGAGTAAGATGCTCTGTTAATCCCTGGAGTGAACTGATCTAGATTATAACAAGTGTTAGAGTCCAGTTCTGCAAATGACAACATAGCCTAAGATATCTAGATAGCCTTGTCGATATTTGATCTATGAACAGGCTTACAATTAAGTACTTATATATGTTTTAGTTATTAGCCATTTGTTGTATATTGATTTATAACCAGAGTGGGTCACAAACAAAATTTTGTCATATCTATAAAAATATATTTCTGTCTTTTAGAGCTGCTTGAAATACAGGAGAAAAAGCAAAATTTCATAGGTTTCTTATTTGTGGAAAAGGAAGTCAAAAGGAAGGTTTTATTTGAATTAACCAGTAAGATCTGTTCATCTAGAGGACTTCAGGAGCCTTGATCAACTTAAGGAATGGCTCAAAATAATTACAAGAACAGAATTCATTTTTTTTCAGTATATTTTTGATTACAATGGGAATAAAAGTAAGTTGGAAAACTATTATAAGAAAAAAAGTTCCAACTTGATCTATATCAGATAAAAGGATTTCTGTCTTCTGGGTACATCTCAGGATTAATATATTCCAATATTATTCTGTTAATATTAAATATTAACTGATATTTAGAAAGTCTGTTAATATTTTTCAGTATTTTTTTAAATCCAAAGAGCTCATAGAATCATCATTGAATGATTAGGCCTGGAATGGACCTTAAAGATCACCTAGTTCCATTGCCCCTGCCATGGACAGGGAACCTTTCACTAGATCAGAGTGCACAGGGCCCCATCGATCTGGCCCTGAACATCCCCAAGGATGAGGAGTCCATAACACCCCTGGGTAAGTGTTCCAGTGCCTCACTGCCCTCACAGTAAAGAATTTCTTCCTAATATCTAACCTCCCCTCCATCAGCTTACAGCCATTTCCCAAAAAGATGAATAAAAACCAAAAATAGATAAAGAATCTAATTAGGTAGAAAGAACTGCTCATAAATAAAATTTCTTTAAAACCCTGTGCATATGAGTTCTCTTTGCTAAATCCTCTTTTTATGAAAAAAAAATATTTTTTGCTTCTTTTATGAGAAATAATACCTACTTTGAATCTATTAAAAAAATTTTAAAATATTTTGCTATTCATGACAAAACACAAAGCTTGTCTGTATTAATATATATTTCATGCCTCTTCTTGCTGTTCTCATTGGGAATTCTGCTACAGAAAGTCCTTCAGAGTAAAACCTTTATATTTTCTGGGGAAAAGCTTCTATGATGCCTTAACTATCAAATGTGAAAAAAAACCCCAAATCCTGTAATACAATATTGCATAAGGAGTTGGATCAATATTTGGCTTTTTTTCCTTATGCTTTTAATTTAAGAGATTTTGGGTGACATTCAATGAAGCATTGCTTCTACAATACCTACATATTGAAAATGATAAAATCATAAAAGTCAAAGAAAGAAAACAGCCCAGTGTAAATACATGCTTGCTCCTTTTGTTACAGTTCCCACAGAACAGAGCATGAGAAATGTCATTAGCTGATACAGCTAATTCACATATACATGTGTATGTGTGTGTGTACATATATTTACATATATATATATATATATATATATATATATACACACACACACACATATATATCTAAATACAAAAAGTATAAAATAAACCATGGCTCTAGAAGATTGTTACATAGGCCTGGTACATTCCCAGTCAGGACTTCCTGACCACTGTCACAAAGTTTGTACCTTGATTCACACAAGGTCCTGACACAATGTCATCTGTTATATTTCTAAATAAATTTGGTTTTTTGGGGGATTGAGTTTTTTGTTTTGGTTTGGTTTGGTTGTTTTTTGGTATTTGGGGGTTTTTTGGGGGGGGGTTGGGATTTTCTGTTGGGTTTCTTTTCTTCTTTTGTTTTGTTTTGCTGCTTTTTGTTTTATTTTCTTGGAGGAAAGATGCTGAAGTGTTTTTGGAATATCTGCACATTGTTAGCACTGCCCAAGGGCTAGTGGTATTTGTACTCTATGTGCAATGCACTGCATGGGATTTTATTGTAGCAATTGTTGTAGTTCATTAACTTTATTACAGCTGGATTAAAATAAAATTTGCTTTAACAAACTATAAACTAATAAAACCCATATTGTTTATTCAAAATGATAACTCTTAAAGAGTCAAACTGGCATCATTTAAAAGGACTGACAAAACTAGCAGAAGTTAAACTGATCTTCAAGAAACACAAGAAAATGCCCTCCTCAAACGGAGGCTGCATTACCTGACATTCTTTGGAGCACCTTACCTTGTTTATGCAAATATTATGTTCCTGCCTTAACCCTGTCTTCAGCTCTGTGCTATCCACTCAAGGACTCCAGCTTCTGGAGACGATATGAAGTACTGCTGAGCCTCGTTCTGCAGGACCCCCACAGAGATTGGCATGTCCCTGCCACTTAGGGATGAAGAGATCAGACAACCTGAGGATGAAGGCAGACTCGAGCAAGCACCAAGTGACTTGAAGACAGACAGAATGCAGAACAGTAGCAAGGGACCTCACTGGAGTGATGGAAATCACACTTGCTTCTTTCTTTTCAAATGTGTCATTTAATCTCTTGGCTTTGATTGGTTTGAGAAATGGACTCGGAGGGTGATCAGACTTAGCAGCACTTGTGCCAAGTTCCTCACTTGGCACTTGTCTCCTTAAGGCTGCCAACATTCTGCTGAGGCTCAGCTATGTATGTGTACCCTGGAGCCCCATGGGGTCCTCTAGGCCTAATCATTTCCACTTGTATTAAGAGTCTGGGACAACTAAAACATTATCAATACCTTCTCCAGAGTCTCCTGTATCGGTGCACAGGAGCAACAGGAGACGGCAGCTGGGAATACTTGGAATGAGCACCCTGCATCACCCAGGAATATCCACAGAAAAGGCAGTCAGTTACTTTAAACAAATATCAGAAACAGCAAATCACATCCGGGAGCTCACCCAGTTGGACACCAGAAAGATGTTCCACGTGTCAGGAATGTTGCCTTTCCAAGTGCTGGTGGTACAAGGTACTGCATGGGATTGGCATGAGAAGGGCAGGTGCAAAATGAGGATGATGAAGCAATATCTTTCTGATAGAGGCTCAAACCTTTATATATTTTTATATTCCTTACCTGGAATACTTTTCAAAGATCTACTCAACCTCTGTTCATTTTAATTCCAATTTCAGTCTGTATACAATTACTGGTGTATTTGGAGTAGTGGCAGGAAAATACTATAATAGTCAGAGACCTCAGGATCTGTCATATTAGAAGAAAATCTAAGATCTCAGTAAACTCAGCAAAACAAAGCCCAGATGACTGGCTATATACACATCAGGCTGGAACATATCTCAGAGAGTGAAAAGCTATTTACAGAGGTTTAAAGCTATTTTGAAAAGATTGACACAAGAACAAATAGGTATAAACTGCCAGTGACTAGCTTCAGCCTGGAGACTAGGGGATTTATAACCAGGAATGAGGTAAACATCTGGAACAGCCATCTTCTGTTATGGGAAGAAAAAACATTATAACTACTTCTAAGCAGCAGCAGTTTGAAATACGTCTTGTCTTACCAGCAGGTACAGGATGGATTTAAGAAGCAGCAAGTTTTGCTTACTGACCCTCAGATTTGACACTCTGCTGTTATCTGAATCTTGGAAGCACTGTGGCTGGTGGCATCACTGATAGACATGTTTTAGCATTTGTGGCCATTGACAATGAATGATAGTTGATCTGAAACTTTTTTAAGAGTCAGTAGAGACTCTTTTGCTGACCAGTATGTCTATAGTGAGCATGTCTCACTAAAACCAAAAGATTCTCTAAATGTCTTTCCTGCATTGTGCAATTAAATCTGCATACAAGTTGCCCTTAATATAATTTGTTGTATGCAAATATCAGATCCAACTCTGCCAGCTTTACTTATGTTAAGTAACCCTCAAACAAATAGTTTCTATGAAGTCCCAGTGGGATAACTTACGTAAGTGCTGCTGCATGTGACGAAAGGTGGCAAAGCTTGGCTAGAAATGAACAAACATTACGCTTCTCTATTATTTTCAGCCTCCAAAGGGATGTGACACAAACATCATTTTACAGCTGATTGACAAAAATATTTTCTCTTGGATTTGGGCCACTCCAACAGAAAGAAACGTCCCAAATGCATGCATATATTATTAAGAAAATTTAGAGGCTTATTCCTTGATTTTCACTGTTAATACAGGCAATTACAGGACCAGCTGTGGGACAAAGGAAGACCAAGCAACAGATTTTGGAAGTTGGTTAATAGTACTTTTCAAAACCTCTCAGCACCACCAGAGTAACTTCATTGCATTATATCCTCAAAGCCAGCTCTGGCACTACCAATCATCGGTGCGTTTTGAAAGGCATCATAGCCCTCTAGCAGTGAATTATGGATTGCACACCACCTTCCTCGGCAGCTTGTTGAACCAGAGTCATTTATTCAGTTGGTATTGAGAGTCTGGGGGCATGACAGTACATCTGACCCCTTTTGGGTAAAATTTGATCTGGCATTTCATTTCACGGGCTCAGCCACCAGTCTGTCAAATCTTCATTTTGCGGGTGCCCAGTAGAACTGCTGACGCTTGTCTCTAACTCCTGGTGCTTTCATCTTTCAGCGGCAATAAACATGTCACACTGCTGAGGTGAAACACAATCTGGAATTAAATTTACTGCATATAAAATATGGTGCCCTCTTTATTGGTTCAAATACTTGTCACTCATAATTTATTTGAAAGTGTATGGCATGCATGAGGCAAGAGTGCTGCTGGAAATGGAGGTGGGGGGAGCTGCAGAACTCCAAGCCACAGCAGTTTGCATGAGCTCTTCTTCTCACTTTAACACCCATTTCCCCATCCCTTGCCAGTTCTGACTTTTATAAGCACATCAAATATGATATCAATGCCTTGGTCAATAAACAGTATGTACCTCAGTAAAAACAAGCTCGGGGAAATTTGGCTCTACAGCTGCACATGGGTTGCAACGTGGCTGGAGGAGGATAACCACTGTTGCCCTCAAAAGAACAAGTGTGTAGCTGTTTATATGTCTGGGGGATGAAGGGTCGGAAGGACGAGAAGGAGTCAAATTTAGTCCTAGTCCATTTCAAACTCACTCACCATGCTTTTTCTTTCTGGCACTCAACTTTTTCATGATTTATTCCAAATACTGTCGATCAGCTTTAACTAATACAGTTCTTGTATGAAGCACCTCTCTAATCTCTTCAAACACAGATGTGGAAGCGCAGCTTAGAGCATGGAGGCCAACAAAAGCACTTTGCCTGTACCAGTGATTAGCTTTGATTGACACAGTACACTTCTGCTTTCACAGGCATACTTTAACACCCATAAATGATTGTTTTAAAATGAGAAGCACTGGGTAGTGCAGCTCTGGCGTTAGTAAATATGCAGTACAAATGTGGTAGCAGATAACTGAGAGAATACAAAACACTTGATATTCTTTTCTGGCTTTTCTTCTCCTTTTTCAGTTGTGTTCTTTTGGGTTGTTTTTAATCTACCATTAATTCCTAATTGTCGATGAAAAAATTATGGTAATATGTATTCTGCTAAAACCTGGACTTTTGATCCTGCCCTATGTGCATTTCACAGCTTTTCATAATAAGGTGCAATGGGAAAAGTAGTCTGGTTATGAAAAAAATAAAGCAATGCAGAATGTGAGGGGTTTTTCCTGTTGCAATACAAAACTTTATTTGCAATAAACTGATGAAAATAAGGAAGGATTAGAAGGAGGCAGATTCAGGATGTGTAAAAATATCCAGACTACAAAGCACAGAGTGCCAGCAAAACAATGTCAAATATGTGCAGCAAAAAGCATTTGCAGACACAAGTTCTGTTCTGTTGTAATTGCTTAATTGCTAATTTTTTCTAGAATCCTCTTGATGTATTTATGAATACAGTCATGTGATGCTTAAATACACACTCAAAAATGAAGCACTAAATCAGAGATAATTTCAAAAAACTAAAATAACTTCCACCCACCAAGCATTCATATCCTCCTTATCAATCAATAATGCCCATGCTTTCTTTTCCCCTTTAAAAAAAGCCAAAGTTTGTTCTATGACCTATCAGCCAGGCAGCCCATATTCTGATGGGACAATTAGGGAAGCAAGTTACAGTTTTCATCCCCTTCTGCTGATCTCAGCCTCTGGTCACACATGAAGAGGGAGGTGTTTTCTTTGGGTATCAACGAACTAAACCATTTTAAAGCACACAAATTTGAACCAGCATATAACACTACACTTGAAAATGAACTGGACAGGAGGGCAGAAAATGGGGCACAGCTGTAATGAGATCCTGGTGAGAAACACCCATTAACAAGTGAATAGTCACTGTATGCAAGAGGTGAAATTTCCAAGCGATCTTAAGATGTAGATTTGTATAAAGTGTGCTACCAGTAATCAGTAACCCAATAAGGGAGATAGTACTGACAGAATGTACTCCCAAGCATTTCTGTACTTATACTATGATCTAGAGACCTGAATGTGCATTTTAGTTACATGGTTTCATGAAATGATGACACACAGGCTTCTTTCCTTCCATTGAGTAGGATCTAGTATCAAACACAATTGTGAGACTCCTAGTCTGGTCTGTGAGAGCAAACAGAGCACTGCACATAAATACTGACACTATACATAGCCAGAGTGGAAAAAAAAGGAAAATGGAAAGATAGCTGATTGCAGTACCTCTGCATACAAAAGGATTTATTTTACCCTTATGAAGAAGAAATTTCAAGTAATGTACACAAGCTGGGAAGTCACACATTTGTGGTAATAATTTTATGAGTCTTTAAATGTTTTATACATAAAGCTGTCATTAGCTGGGTGATAAAATCTGCATTCCATCTGTGTCTGTGTGCATGTACATTCCAGCATTTTTGCAGGTATGTGCACACATGTATTCATGGCACAAGAGAAAAAAATCAGACAAGTAATTTCTGCTGAATCCAGTGATTTTAATCTCAGTGAAAAAAGGCTAAATAAATTCTGGAAGTGGGGATGTCTCATCCTCTTCTTTATTGAACAGGTGTTGGGTTTTGTTTTTTAAATAGGCAGTACTGCACACCAAGAGAAAAGGGAAGGTGCAACTGAATTAGTAGAGATGGTGGATATTCATGGTCAAGTTAAACAGCCTTCATAGGAATTATCTACACTTCCACAAGAATCTAGACAGGTTTTATACAGATTTACATGCACTTTTCTTGTACTGAGAATACAGTCACCACAATTCAACAAAAACACAAACAGGACCAAGGCATCCACCCTGCAGAAAACAAACATGAGTTCTGCACCTACAAGGTTCACAGGGAAAAAAAATCACTATGGCAAATTTTGCAAGAATAAATAACAACCTTTTTGCATTTTAAAATGTTTCCATTAATTCTTTAGCCTTCCTGTCAGACTCCAAGGATACTCTGGACTTGCTGCACTTTGCACTTTGTCCAGGAGCAGTTTGGTTACCGATGCCCTCAGAAAGTGAAGTCTTCTCATGAAAACATCACACAATTTGGCTGAGGAGAGAACAGAGGCCTGAACAGCTCTTTCCTGAACAAAGGATTTCTTAAGTGGAAGAAATTCTCTTCGTCTCGCCTGAGTGGCTGGGCTGACATCCGGGGAAAAAGAAAATCCTATTCCCATTGTACGCTGCTGATGGAGAGCCTTGTGCAGTCTTAATTGTTCTCTGTCTGTCTGCTATCTGACACCTTATACAGAATGGTACATTTCAAGTCCTCTTCCAATTTTTGTATTCTGACAGGGATAAAAAATGCCTTTTCATATATACTCTTCCACATTTAAAATCCATGGTGACCCACTTTTCAGGAAAATCAGCAAGGTCCCTTCTTCAAAATCCCATGCAGAGGCCCACAGATCTGTCTCCCAGCCAGATTCAAAATCATCTCCCCTTGGGTCAGTGCTTTGTGTTGTCCATGACTGGAAAGAGTCCCTGGGTGGGTTTTCTCCAGTCATTTCTTTCTCTTGTATTTATTGCAGCCCATCCATTTTATGCCAGCTTTTTCTTTCATCGTCTGGGCTTGTGCTCTTCTTATCTTTCTCCCTTCTCTTCTTCATTCATGGTCTCCATCCTGCAATTTCCCCTTTTCTGCATGCTTTTCACTCTTGTCCAATCCCTTCATATCTCTGTCCCTTTTCTTCTGCACCTTTATTTGCTTCCTGTTCTTTTGCCCTTTTTCCTGTAACAGATTATTAAGAGCCATGAAACCTGTAGCCACAAGCTGTGTCTGACTAGGCAACCTGAAATGATAGCTGATACATTTTTTAAATAAAGCCAATCCTCAGCTTTACTTTCTGTGAAGTTAACAGAAACTGGGTGTATTCATCAGCACTTCCTATTAATGGCCTCGGTATGTTTTAAGAAGCTTAATCTTACTTGCTTGCCTTGAAAATTTTGGTCATTTTCTCCCCTGCATGAAGATATTTTAGGTATGAAGTTTTATTGACAGCGGGGGGCGGGGAGGGAGATAGGCTTTTATTTCAAATCTGTATGTTAACTCGTGCTCATTTACATCACAGAGTATACATCAAAACATGACTGAGAAACACAAGTAACTTCATGCACTTGTCTATGTCAATCTTCAGGAATCAATGGAGGGAACTCTATGCTGCACATGCTTTATTTGCAAGCACAGATTTCTCCTAAAGTACAGTCCTAGCTGAACAAACACATAATTGTGGCAATAGGTTGAGAGCAAACCCTTACTCCAAGTCATTGTGACTCTCTCCAGCTGCCACACATTTGGCCATCACCCATGTTCTGTTTCATGACAGGCCTCTATGTCATAAAATTCCCTACCCTCAGCATCAAGTCTGAAGTAAGCCATGTAGAAGAACCCAATTCCTGTTGCACAAAAGAAGGAATGGTAAAATCTGCAGTGTAAACTGAGAGAAAGCTGAATATCGCCTTGTGACGGTTTAGTTCTTTCAAGTTTTAGATTTGCTAAAAATTCTGTCATGTCACATATCATCTATTTCATCCTCTTTCTCAAACATTTTGCACCTTTTTTGAGGCTTGGGATTGATTTCTAAAATCCTCCAGGAGAAGCAATCATCACGTTTCTGTTTCTTTTATTAGCATTTGTCTTAAAACCACTTACATATGTCTAGTTATCTCTTTTTTTTTCTTTTTTTTTCTTTTTTTTTTCCAGATTCCCAGATGTCTATTTTTGGCTCCAGCAATCTGTGTTTCAGAGTGTTTGTCATGTGTCAAGTTAAGATTATAACTTCGACCATCTAGAACAGAATAATTTGGATCCAGCAATTGCTAGAGAGGACAGGATACTTTTTTTTCAGGAGCAGAAAAGCTATCTGGCACACCCCATCAAATCTTATCTTCCCCACCAATAGGCCAGCAGAAAGACTCTGTGCTGGAGTGGCAAAGAAAGGAAATCCACTGGCATTGTGCTCATATTTGTTGTTTCACTCAAATCTGGCTTGGACATTCTGGAAGAAGTTTTGAGTCTAGACAGACCTGGCAAATTATCTATTATACCTCAGCAACCCTTTGTGGTCAGTATGAAATGCAGAGTGTAAGGCAGACCACAACAAGAATTGTTGACAAAGCAGAGTAGGAGATTCATGAGCAGTCTTCAGCGAACATGGACTACTCAGTGTATGCAGACATTCCCTACATTTTTGGTAGGTCTATATTATTTAATGTAAACCTCAGCACTAAAAGAACACACTATTATTCTTCTAACAAATATCTGGTAAATATCTTTTAACAAATACAGGGCATTTTATAAGACTTTATGTCCACTCAGCTTCATAATCCCTCATGGATGATATCAGAATATATAGAAGAGCAGTGTGGATAGAAAGTCACATGGATACCATTACTCATATCGCCTTCAGTTTAGTTTGCACATGTAGTACACACCTCACTGCAAACTAACCAAAATTCCCACTGAAGGTCTGGGGCACACGCTGGAGTATGTGCCATGCTGAAATACAGGCAAGCCTGCTTTCACTTGAGCTACCCTTAATTAACCATATTAAATCTAGCCAAATTAAGATTATGCTACTCAGTCATGAATCCCATTACTTTACTGTAGCAGCTCTATAGCAATACTTAGAGAAGCAAACATTTATGTATGGCTGTAAGCATGTGTGACTGTAGGGATGTGTACGTTAATGCATGCACATGTGTGTCTGCATGTGTGTGCACAAGACAGCAAGAATTCAACGCATTTTCCCCCAAGGGAAAATACTGGAGGGACTGTGCTGAATCAGTTTCAGTGCTGGTCACCAGGTTGCAGCTAGTTGTTTTTTTTCATTCACCTCAGCCTGGTTTTTTTTAGTTTTCTTTTTTGGATTTGCCCCATGGAGGAGTGAGATTAATGTAGGGAAAAAAAAGCCAATTCCAAAATTGTTGCTTTGCCTACAGTAAATTCTTATAGCATTTGTGGACATTGATCAAATCTAAAGGTTCTATTTAAAAAATGCCACCATTTTTTTTTTTCTTTTTCAGAAAAGGGAATGAATCTTTAGAGAAGATGATCACTACATTAATCACAGGTGGGGAGAAAGTGAGACTAACACCGAGGAGTTTGATTAAGAGAGAACAGAAAGGATGACCAGATAGCTTCAAACAGTGCTGAGCAATTTTTGCTTCAATAGAGACTGATAGCAATGGAGAGTCTGTGGGGCCGAGCTTGTGTCATGCCAGCCCATGCTTTCCCTGAATTAGCTGTCATCCTGTTGACTCCCACCTCTCACTTCTGGCACAACCAGTGTACACTCAGCAATACATAGTGCCTACACAGCATATAGCCCTAACTGGAATAATAAAAGCAGCTTAAAGCTGAGCCTGGAATCATAGAATCATAGAACGTTAAAGGGTTGGAATAGACCTTAATGATCATCTAGTCTCACCTCCCACTTCCCTGGACAGGAATATCTCCCACTAGACCATATAGCTCTTTCCCTTACCTTGCTTTGAACAATGCCAGTGTTGGGGGACCCCCAACCTCCTTGGGGTTCAGTGTCTCGCCACCTTCACTGTTAAGAATTTCTTCCTAATAGATAACTTAAATTTCCCCTCTTTCAGTTTGTACCCATTACTCCTTGTCCTATCACAACAAAGACAGATGCAGAGTCCCTTTCTGGCTTCCCTGTCAGCCCCTCCAGATACTGGAAGGTTGCCATGAGGTCTCCATGCAACCATCTCTTCTCCAGGCTGAACAGCCCCATCTTTCTCAACCTCTCTTCATAGGGGAGATGCTCCAGTCCTCTTGTCAACTTCAAGGCCTTCTCTGGACTTGCTCCAACAGTTACATGTCCTCCTTATCCTTGAGGGCACCAGAGCTGTCCTTGGTGCTCCAGGTGGATCTCACGAGAGCAGAGTGGGAGAATCACCTCCCAAACACTGCTGGCCACACTCCTTTTGATGCAGCCCAGGACATCATTGGCTTTCTGGGCTGTGAGTGCACACTGCTGGCTCATGTTGAGTTTTTCTTTAACCATCACCCCAAAGTACAACTCCACAATGAGACACTCAGTCACTTCTCCGCGCAACGTATAAGTGCGTCTGGGATTGCCACAACTCAAGTGCAGGACCTCGAATTTCACATTGTTGAACTTCATGAGGTTCACACAGACCCCCCTCTCAAGCATGTCAGAGTCTGTCTGGATGGCATCCCTTCCATCCAAAGTGTCAACTGCCTCACAGAGCATGGTGTTACCAGCAAATTTGCTGAGGCTGCACTCAATCCCACTGTCCACATCACAGGTGCCACCTTCACTTCTTCCAGTCCCACGCATTACTCATCCCCATGTTTTTCCCTATTATGACCTGTTTCAGCAACAACTAGAGCTCTTTCTGGCAAAAGATGGAATCTACAGCAGGGTTTTCATGAGACAACTGTCACCCTATTTACAAGCTGTGTATTAGTTAATATAATTAAGGCATTGGTGCTGTAAATTAAATAGTATGGAAGACATTTTGCTGGCATAAGATCTGCACAGTATTTTCCATATGCTTGCTTATGAAGCATGAAAAGTTAACAAAAATATACAAATTATAAGTCAAGATGCTAAAACCTTCTGCAAGGCTTTACCAATACTCTGTTCTTTCTGTTCTGAGGAACTTTCTGGAGATTTCCATAACGGATAGTGATGAACTTTTCTTCCTTCTTTTTCTTCCCCTTTTTTAAGTGATAGCTGCCAAATTTCATAAATCCTCTAATGTTCTGCACTGTAATTTGTTTGGAAGTCTGTAATTGTTTAAGTTTAAGCCAGAAGATAAAGGATGCCAAACCACTTGAGCAGAAAAGTTGTATTAATGGCTTTGTATTATCACTCGCTGATTTATTTAATCTCTTTTGATCAAATTGTGATTCTCAAACAAAACCAAGAAAACTCAAGCAGTTGTTTTTCACTATGAGGAGGAAATAGGCAGAATAGACACACACACACACACACACACACACACAGAGACACACAGACACAAAAAACACACTGAGACAAAAGGGCTTTTGTGGCTGAAAGGGTGCATCGACAGTCTTGAAGGTCAGTCATGATTCAGAGGAAAATATGCTGTGTGAAGAGTTATATTCAGTCATGACAGCTAAAAATTATACATTTGGTTACAACCAAAAGACTGGCCCTTGTGTTTCTGCACTGTGGTATCCCAGGACACCTTTCTCAATATTAGTAAAAACTAGTGGTGCACTTATTCTAGTAATGAAAAATACATCAATCTGCACCATTTACAGCTATGAACTGTTAATGTCCCCCTTCATATACAGATTCTTCATATGCTTTCACAAATGGAGTAGCAAGAGTTTAGCACCAGATGTGTGAAAAATTGAGAAGTGTATTGAAAAAAGAATATGAGTCTTTGTTGGCATTTTTATAAGGGTTACAGCAAAGGTCCTTTTCCAAAAGAGTGAAGATGACATACTGGGGGTCTCATATGTTATTAATGGCCTACGTGTTGGTGTGCACCATTTATATGGAGGTGCCATTTAGATATTGTGTTATCCTCTAGTATAGGATACTTCTGCAGTAAGCATTAACAGAGAACAGCTCAACACCATGATATAGGAAGCAGTGATATAGGAAGCAGTCTATCTAGCTGCTATGCATCTTCAAGGAGTCAACGTTGCTTGCTATGCATAAACTCAGCTCAAATGCATATGTGAAGAAACAATTTTGCTAGTTTTAAACACACTAAATATTCACAAGAGATACTATGGTTTGGTTTTATACTTTGTCCCTGCATGAAGGTTTTTTTGGTTCCAGTGCCACTTTAGCCCATCTCTGAACTTTAAAAAATATGGGAGCAATTTCATTAATATTAGATTACTTTCTCCTCCTGAATTCATTACATTCTGAATTTCCTTAATAGATCAAGGCCTCTGTGAGAAGAAAGTTGTACTAAAGGTTTGACATAACTCACAAAGAAATGGTGCTATTTTTATTGCAGACAGCAAGAATTATACTCTCTTTGTATTCACTTTTTAGAGGTGGCTAATGTCAGTCATTGAAGGAAACATGTCCCTGGATTTGCTACCAAAGCTAAAGGAACACTTCCTTGTAATGGCAGCTCATGAGCTTTACAACAGTTTGCATCATGGAAACTGAATTTTTGTAAAAACTGAAGGACAAGTAGGTATTATTTCAGATTTCTGGTGTTTTAGGTTTTTAGTCATTGATTTTCCATTGAAAAATGGTTTCACAAATATTTTTCTCTCTCCTCTATCCAGCTGATATTTGTAATCAGTACACTACCTTTTTGATAAAATGTGATTTGCTCTTCTACATTGCTATAATACATCTCTTAATCTATGAAAAGCATTTAGATATCAATGTCTTCAACACAATTCATTATTGTACCTCTGGATAGGTGGAAGTATTACAGTATTTCATTTTAGTAACTCAGCTTAAGACTTCTATAATGTTAAAGTCCTACCAATAAGCTGATTTGAAGACTGATCCACAGACCTTGTATCAGGCCTTCTGCCTCAGTAGACTCTCATCCTTTTTTTAAAAAGTACATAATTCTGGATTTCACACATGCAATTAGATAGTGCTTGGCAAACTATACCATATTGCTATCAGGAAGCAAAGTATTAAGTACATGTTACACAACATTTAATTTGTGGTATGATGTAGATGCAATAGAGTAAAAAATTAATTAACTGGTATAAAATGTGAAAAAGGGCAGATGCAATGTAACAGCACATCAGGAGATTTCAGTAGGCTCTGTAAATATTTTTGATATCTAATCATAAAGACATAATTATCTGCTGAGGGCCAAGGATCATATTACATTTGAGGGCCATTGCATCTTTTAGTGCATAGAAAGAGAGGGATGGGCTAGAACAGGGAGCCATGGTCCAAATAAAATCACAAACATTGAGGTATGGGAGTCATACATTCCTTGGGCAGGAGGCTGTGAAGATGGTAAGTCCAGCCAACATGCTTGCAAAGCATCAAAATTAAGGATAAAAGTCTGATGTTGGGCCAGGTCAGCAGCACTCAAAACCACATGTGTACAAAGGCACAGGAGCTTCTGCACACACAATGCACTGTGGAAGTCAGGTCAGGGCTGCCATTAACACTCAGCCAAAAAAAAGATACACAATTGATGAATAAGTCATCTTATATTTTGGCTTGCATTGCAAGATTTGCTTTGCTGTGGTACCAGCCAGCAGACCACATATGATTGCTCAGCCTGGATAGCCACAAAAGGATAAAATGCATTAAATGGATACAAAGCCTAGATCATCTCCAAGCACCAATTCTGATGAATGTCTGTCAATTTAATTATGATTTAATGACATGTACTGACATTTACCTGATATTCTGAGGTTCCCTGTTCAAGGAAATTTTTTCCATTACAATGACTAAACTAATTTGATAATGTGCAAACAAAGTACTTCATTTGTAATTATGTGTGTGGGAAACTTTGTTATTTCACTTGAGCAATTAATGCTTCTCCATATGATCCTGCTTTTAGCATTGATTTTTTTAGTACATTTTGTACTGAGCCATCTAAAGAAAACAAATTAAAGCAGAGGATTTATGAGAAAGTCACACAAAATCCCAAAGATGATATCATCCTCACTGAAATCAGGTGGTATTCCGGAAAAAAAAAAAAAAAAAAAAAAAAAAAAAGAGGTGGGGAATGCAAAAAAAAAGAGAGAGAACAAGCTAAATTCTAGAAAAAATTAATTACTAAAATCTTACAAGCCTCAGGGGAGACATATGCCTGTAATCAAATTCTGGGAAACAAGCCCCTGCAAACTCTCGCATTTCAACTTCCAACTCACTACCATTTCATGTTCATTTTGTGGCAAAATGTGACTCTTATAAAACAAACAAATAAACAAACAAAAATCAGTTACAAAATTTCCACTTTTCCATGCAACTGAAAAATCTCCCAAGTTCAAAACAGAGCAGCGAGCTGCCATCCAAACTCTTCAGAAATGAGAGAAATGAGGTAATGGCTTTGCGATTTCATTCCTTTGGTTGGAGCAAAGAATAGAAGCTGGGAAAAGAGAGTCTCAAAAAGTGTACTCTTTATCCCTTCCCCGTTGGTTGCCTTCTGCAGCTTTCAGCTCCAGGAATGCAAGGGATGATGTAGTGCAGCCGGTATGTAGGGAAGCACTTGCAAACCCATTGTACTTAATGAGACTTGGAAACCAGTCAGGACCAGGGCACTTCTTCTTGTGAGCTTTTCATCAAGACCACAAAGAGGGACAGAAGAAAGGCGTGAAATGTTCCATACTTTTTGTAAATATTTAGGGCAGGAATTTTAAAAACTAGCCAGCTGATATCCAAACATCCTCAGCTCCCAGGAAGCTCCTGCTGAAGATCAGATTCCTTTCAAGTATTGTCTGTTCTCTGTTTCAGATCTCAGCCTTGAGGACACTGCTACTGCAATACTGGACCAGCAATCAAGCAGTCAAGGAGGAGATGCAGAACAAAACTCTTTTCCATATAAAAGGAGAGTTAGTGGAAGAGTGTGCTATTTTGAAGGGTTTGGATGTTATTTTCTGTTTTACACTCAGCTCTCTGCTTGTCAATTCTACAAACATTTTAATATTCCTGACTTCACAGTTCTTCACAGTGTAAACTCTAACACTACCAACAAAATATGTAGTCTTAGATTACATCAAAAGCCGCTTGTTTGAAGGAAAATGGGTCAGGGGCGTTGTGTCCAGACCTTGCAAATGTGTGAAGTGGCCTGAGCCAAGTCCAAGGTGAAACAGATGTAGCCAAGATTTATGACAAGTACATAAGCTGCCCAAATAGTTGTCATCCAGCGTTGTCCAAAAGCTTATCTCCAAGGTCCACCAAAAAGATAACTCAGCCTTCAGGTGTGCTGCATTTCATTTAGTAAAGGGCACATTCATACCACTGTGTATGTGGATGTGTTTGTAAATATCTGCATCTATAATTTATGAAGCCACCTATTTAAGATTCCAGTCATTTATCAAGATGCTTTTGAGACTTGATTCCCTACTTTGCAGACCAAATGTTAACATTTGATTGAATTTATTAACTCAATTAAATAAGAAGTGTTCCACATTAGAAAGCATAATGTCGGAATTAATCCCCCAAAAATGTGGTGATGCTTTAACTAATATCCTGTGACCTCTTGATACTCTCCAACACTGTCCTGATGATCTCAGTATAAATAATCACATCAGAGGTTTCCTAGGGATCTCTCTCCAGAGGATATCAGATGTCTCCACAGGGACATATGTGCATCCCTCTTTTGGCCAGGAGAACTGCAGAATGCACCCCCTGTCTTTTCCTAGTCCCTCCTCCCCCCATCCTTCACAGTCATTCCTTAGCAGAACAAGGTGCCAAATCTAGCTGCAGTGATCTTCAGGAAAATACTCCCTTTGTTGACTTTGATCCCTAACAGAAGCAGGATGTGGACATTAGGAGAATATTTGACCAGGTACATGGCCACAAACCTGGGGATAGAAATCCAACCACACACATACTACCTGAAAATACTTCCTTGTTATTAGTGATCCATGAAAAAAAAAAATCTTTTTGCTTACTTGCAGCAATCAAGGTATCTATTGCTTTGTCAATATTTGCCTGGTGCAGATCAATTTTGCACCATCACCAAAAAAGCAACAGCACCAAACATGAGGCCATATGGGGACAGGGTGCCTCAGAATCCAATCAAGGCAGTACAACCCATCACTGACATCTCACCACCACGCTGCTCCTCACCTAGTAACTTGAAGTCAATTGGAAGTGGGACCTCCATCACCAAGCTGACCAAATCGTCTCCCACCCCAAGCTCTCCTTGTAGTTAGGCTGATCTAATTCAAAAAGAACAGGAAATAAACTGATTAAAGGCAGTGCATGTAACAGATTTCCTCATAACCACTGCAACTCGCAATCTGGTATGACACCAAAGGCGAATTTTGCTGTGCAAGAAGGAAGAATCAGCAACCTATTCTCAGACTGGCAAAAAAGTCCTTGAACACTCACACTGGGGAGTGATAAAGGTCTGGACACCATGCCAGTATAACAACAAACTGTTCCCCCCAGTTCAAGCATTGAATAACACATGAAAATATTCATAAGTAGAAGAGCAGAGAATACGAGGGACCTTTATTCTGTGCCTAGAAAAAAAGATGAAACATGCAGACTCTGGACTTTAACCTTAACATAACCTCACTGAGCTAAGGAAGGCAATTAAAATGGTGACAGAGAACAGGACACAACCATAACAGAGCTCCAAAAGCATCCAATGCAATCTAATCCCAAACATCCTAATTCCCATTTTGCATTATAAATCCCAGAAATTCTTCTGGTCAGGAGTTGAGACACCTTTGGTGGAAAGCGGTATCCCTACTATCCTTTGGAAAGATCATGTTTCAGCTTCCTGAGCCATTCAGGCACCTTGCTGGACAGGGGACATCTGCCAGGTGCAAGTAACTGTACAACACACTCCTCAGCCCAAACACACAAACTATCCATGAAAGAATGATAAAACATGCTGTAGGAAAGGTTTCTTTGTATAATCTTAAGGATTCACAAAGGCCCAGCTGTATTCTCATTTCTTCCCCTGTTCTGTTATTCCATAGACATCTGATAAAAGATAAAAATATTTTATTAAAACTGTTTTTTTATTTTGAAATTCTTATGGAATTTGCCATACCAAAAATGTATTCTTTAACTCATTATTTTAGATTATCATTAATATCAGGTTTGCGATCTCTCATAAAAACACTGCACGCTCTATTGATGCTTCCACCACTTAAGATGAAAGTAAAAATTTCATATTCCACTGCACATTTTAACAGCAATGATTCTTCACTATATATATATATGTACTCCTATATAAATTGTGTATATTTACATGATATATACTATATAAATAAATCAGTATTCTTACAATAATTTCTGTATTTTATCTCACATAATCCACCTGTCTGATACAGCTTTTTATAAGTCCTGGAAGACTACTATCTCCTTTTGCATTGCTCCTACTCAGACAGAAGGAAACAAGTATATGCACTAATATCCTTTAATATGAAAAAAACCCTAAAAATTGATAGTTAATTCTCTCCCAAAGTCTCGTACTTAATTTTCACCACTGTCTGTGTGAGTGACTTGGAGATGTTTAAGGAGAGCCACTGCTCTGTTGCAGAATGAGTCCCAAACGTAACTAATGTGTTAACTGACTGTCATGAGAAACACAAGAGCAGCTCACATCAGCTTTTAGTGTGTATGCCCCTGTTTAGTTTAAGCATAGCATACAGGGTAGCACTTAACCTGATTAGACTATATTTGCATGATAGGTACTTATCATGCTTAAAACATCTTTCTATTGTCATGGCTATGTTCTGACTAGTCTTTGACAGAATCGTCTCTTTTGTTGAAGAATGCTCTCAACATTGCACAAATAAAATAGATCCTTCTGACACAATCCACTAAGTTCTTCATCTTGCTTTCTTATTAAGCTTTCTTTTTTTTTTCCTAGCCACCAACAGTGACTAAAAGTATCATTGACTTTTTAACTTTTCCCTCTTTTCTTGGAGAACGATTTACTGGCTTTCATTCCTAGTGAAAAAAACCCTCTCATTTAACAAATGCATCATATTCTATAGTCAAATCACTACCAACTCTTTTTACTTTTATCATTTGGCTTAATTCAGAAAATGTCATGCTTCACATAAATCACTTTTTTTTTTTACTCAAAGGTATTCCTTATTGAATAAACTAGTGTCACTTTAGTCAACAAAAATAAAGTACAAAGATCCTAGCCCTCCTTTGGTAGTTTACATTATTTATCCACTTGTAAATGGGTGTGATTCTGATGCAAATGAAATACATTTTTAACTTACATTTTCTCTTCTAAATTACTCCAGAAGGCTAGAAATGTTCCTATTTGTGTAAGTGAACTTTCAATTACAGTAATCCCACAAGAACTGTACATGTATATATATGCCCATGTTCATTCAGAGCTCTAGCAAAATTGAACCCATTAGGCAGTGCTTCACTTTGTTCTTGTTGGCACTGCCATTCAGGTGCTTTGATAAAACAAGCATATAAAGCCCTTTTGGGATGACAATTCAGGTATGTTCACTCTCAGCTTTTAGCTTGGATCCAGGCTGGAAGTATGACACATTGCAAATCACACTGAGCCAGATTTATGGCGTAATGCAATAGATGATTCACCAATACTTTTGCTTGTGCCAGCCTGAGACACAGACCCTAAATCAGCAATCAGTGACAGGTTTGGAACTGCATTGTCTATCTTAAAAAAACAAAAAATGGAAACAAAACAAAACATCTCCACAGGATATTACTGTGGTCGTAGAGATGCAGAAGTATCATGATAGCAATACTAACATGGAAACCTTAATTTCAATATTTATGTAAATTATCTGCTGTAGCTTTGGGAATGTTAACACATGAAGTTTCCTTGAGCTCCCACATGCAGCCTGAAATATAAACAAAAGGTATCAAATCCTACCTTATTTTCGAGGATCAAAGGAAAAGGTATTTTCCACGCAAAAACTGTAACTACTGGATAAGCAGTCAGGGTACTCAGTGATTCACATTTTAAGCAACTGCGTGTTTGAGTTTGCCAATAATATGTTCTGAATATGTTCTGAGATACTGGAAGTGTGTCTCTGTGTGCATGTGTGTGTGTGTGTGTGTGTGCTGTCATAACCTATCTGCCCAAGCATGGACTGTCTTGAAAGATTAAGTGCACCTATTTTGAACTGGAAGCTGCATGCCATAATTTTTAGCTAACCCGTTTCCTTCTTAGTGAAAACAGAAATAAAAATATATTGTGCACACTTCATTGCTAGAACCTTTGACCTCAGCTGCCTGTCTAGCTGAGACGGTGATGAATGCTTTGTGTCTCTTCATTTTTAATTGCTCATAAATTGTTATCCCATGAAACACAAAACTAGCCTTGTCCTCATTTTAGTAGGGGTTGGAGGTCAGCCTAACAGTAATACAATTAAGGAGTGTCTTTGTGTGGGGGTGTGGGAGTGAAGAGGGCAGGAGGGTTACAGAAGGTTGTGGTAGTGAAAGATGTATTCCTTTCCAAGGCAATACAAAGCAAATTCCACACATTCAAACAAAAGTCTTTAATGTTTGACAGTGTTGAGAAAAGCTTCTGGGAGGGCATTTAGAAGGGCAATAAAGTACACATCATCTTCTATATCTGTATAATCATTCCTAAACATACATGTACACATAGCTGCGTATGATAGCACTGATCTTCTCTTTGCAATGGCAGACTTAATCCTGAGGGTCAAATCTTACCCAGGCATGCATGTTCTGATTTGCTGGTTTCAGAAAAAATAATAGCCTACCTTTGATTCCTCTATAAAATAATCTAAACCACATCTGTGGAGATAACTCTGCAGAGTTACCTTCCTCTGCGTAATCTTCCTGTGGCTGTCACACACTTCCTTCCCATTCCTGAAAAACTGGACTACTCTTAATTCAAATAATATACAGTATGCCACAACACAAAAATATCCTTCACTTTCAAAATGCCTGGTAATAAACAACAATAAATTCTTAGCTCAGTGAGGTAAGGGATCTTACTGTGCTCAGTAAGGGCATAAGGGATCTTACTTTTGATTTTGGTTGAATTAATATGAAAATAAAGCAAGCTAGCTGAATTTGCTTTTACCTCACACCACACATAATTCTGTTTAACAAAAGACATTGAGCTTTTGGTAATTGATGTCTTCAGATTCCTACAGATAAAACCATTCTGGTAGTAACTGGGTTCTTGTTGAGGTTACTATAGGCATTTCTTTCCAAAACCCAAAAAACAATCCTTGTTTCTTATTTAGGTCTAAGAAAATGTGGTATCTGTTGCTAAGCCATCAAGTTCTCAGCAACCTGTCACAGAGCTTGAAAACAGTCTTCTCCAGTCCTTTACACAGGATAATTCCAACAGCTGTTTATAAAACACTAATAATATAACATTTAGCACCCAGTGGTGAATTCTTCCTGCAGGACAGAAAGCTCCACCACTTAGTCATAGCACAGTGGCTGCTACCCACTCATAGAGATTCCAGTGGTCCAGACAGCAGAAAGTTTTAGTTTCAGTAAGTGACACACTGCTGAGTTTGGCAGCCTAATTATCTGTACCTCCTCACCTTCAAGCTCACCAGTGACCTGCTATCACACTTTCACAAAACATCCTACAGTTTCGTCAGATACTGCATAGAAAGAGATGCAACAAGTTACTATGGAAGGCTCCTAGGGCCGTGAGACAAAAATGTGAACTGGATTTCCAGGATATTCAGTTTTGCCTCAGAACTAAGTCTGGGTCTTCTTTTTTTCAATGGTGAAAAGTATTTATTTTTCAGTTACTAACATTTTATCATTTTACTGCATAGAATATTAATTACTCTCCCATGAACACTATTGCAGTACTATTAGGAAAGAGAACAGAAGCTATTGAAGAATATTGTTCTCCCTCTAACAAGGGATTCCATCTTGCTTTAGTTGTACTAAATGTTAAAAGTTAAAAGTTAAAATCACAAATGGTCCCACTAAGATGAAATTATATTTCAGGTCTTCTGTAAACTGAATTGTCACTTTAGCAGATAAAAAACATATTAGCATGTATAGGATTTGGGGTGGGAAAATATGTATTTCTCTGATGCATGGGATCTATCACATTATGCTGTAATATTTACAATGACTTCTGCAAGATTTATCCTTTTACTTAAAAAGTTCATTCCTTAAGTCCGATGATTCTATGAGATTCACAGCTTCCTTGCTCAAAATGTAAAGGCATAGTACCATCCCCAATATCAGTTGTGCCCCATGAAGTCCTTCCTCCTTGAGAAGCTGGACAGCTTGTATTTTAAAAGCTTTGCATTGGTTTTCTTCACATCACATTCAGTGGAATTGCCAAGACTGACCCCTCAGTATCTTCAGAAATGCCCATCCTTCCTCATTCTTTATCTACATAAGTATTTTCAGACGTTCTCTCAGGACTTCCTACCTAAAATTTAAGTATATCTTTGTCCCAGATGTTTTGGTCAGATATAAGCTGAAACTCAACTTGCAAACTCAGGTAGGCCTTAACATTTACACAGCTCTTTTATAGACTTAAATGGAAAAAGCCTAGTATCAGCCAGATAAAAAAATCAGGGTGTATGTTTCTGATGTTTTTTCTATTAAAACTTAGTACAAATTAGAAAGCTTGGTGTTCTTATTGAATCACAGCATTGCCTTACAGCATTCACACTTAAAATGGCAGACCAGTTACTTTTGTCTTAATAAAGTCTAATATTTCATTCTACTAATGGAGGAGGTTTCTTTCAACATCATGTACAAAATCTCTCTAAAAATTCAGTAAGGTCAGGTCAGGTGGATGTTGCTGCCAACATCAGCCTCTCAGCAGGAGATTGCATCAGCGGGCAATCTGAGTAATAGGAATTCAATGGGTTCTCCCTCCAAATTTTTCTAAGAAAATGGTGATTTTGAGTAACTCCACTACTAAAGATACTTTTTTTCCCATAACTTTTCATGTATTCAGTTGTTCAGTGATTTTGAGTAACTCTGCTACTAAAGATACTTTTTTTTTCCCCCATAATTTTTCATGTATTCAGTTGTTCAGTTAAAGTAAATGTTCAGAATGGAGACTGAATCCTTGCTACATTTGTACTGGATAATAAAGGGCTATATGGTGTTTTGAGGCCAACTGTGAAAAGTGACCTGGCATTAAAATCAGATTGAAAGCAAGCTAAATCCTAGAGATTATGTGGCCTGTGACTGATTTTCCCAATGCTGCTGATAAAAGATCCCATCACCTGTTTCCCCTTGCAAGTCCTTGACAAGGGAAGGGTAAGGGACACAGCAGCAAAGTCAGTCTGTTACCTCAGTAGAGGTAGGGGATGGAGATCCATGTGGCAGAAAGGATCTAAGGGTTATTGATGTGCAAGAAACCACAGAAGCACTGGAGAATGGTCATGCAGGGATTATAGCTTATCCCTCTGCAAAAAGAGGAGCAGGATTGTTAACCCAACTGAAGTGCATCTACACTAATGCACACAGCATGAGCAACAAAAAGGAGGAAGTGGAAGCCATGCTGCAGCAGGAAAACTGGGACATAGCTGCCATCACAGAGACTTGGTGAGACAAGTCACAAAACTGAAGTGCTACAATGGATACATTCTTCAGAAGGGATAGGGCAAGGAGGCAGAGCCAGTGGGATAGCCCTGTAAGTTAGGGACTGTCTTGACTGTCTGGAATTTAATCATGGTGGCAGTAAGGTTGAGTGTTTATGGGTAAGCACCAGAGGGAACTTGTCAGTGCTAGGGTAGCCATCACATGATCTCTGGGGTCTTTTCCAATCTCACTGATTCTGTGAAAGGCCAGCATGATAGGGTGGCTGCTGATGACAACACTCTGCCAAATATCATTGAGAGAAGGAAGGTTAAAGTCTGTGTCTCCCTCAAGTAAAACAAATTGAACTAAAAAGATCAGCTCTAGATGAGTTCTTGATATGTTCCAGGTATGTAACTCCCAGGTATGTTAATAAAGCAGCTGTTTGGCCAAACAATACTCCTGATGTGTCTATTCTTTTGGTACTGGGAAGCCAAACATTTTCTTGTTTTCCAAAATACCACCTTTTAAAGAAAAAAGTCATCACCCCATGATGATGACCCTACTTCTGTACATCATACTTAATTTCCTTATTAAATATATTTGAGCTTCTCATTTGCAGAAATTCATGCCTAGAAATAGTGTATCATGTGTTTTTAAAATGATTTAGCATTCACTATATACTACAAAGGTCCTGAGTTTATGAGCTATTTTTCTTTAAGGCCAGGGATTTTAAACAGGATATTTCTCAAAGCAAATGAGAAAATTAATTTAAGGCTTCAGGAAGTCAGTGCCAGGGCAAAGCTAATGACTCTGTCTTCTCCAGCATGTGGCAACTTCTGAAGAGAACAATCCTGGACAAAAGCTGTCCCCTTTGAGGCAGCAAATTAACTCTTTCAGAACAGAAAACTCAGAGAGAAGTGTTGTTTAGAAAGCGGGTTACACTTGGTTAGGATGCCCATTTTTCAGTCCTAGTGTCAGAGGGCAAGAGTAGTCAGGATTCCAGGGCATCTGCCTCTGCTTTGTGGCAGAAGCATGCTGCTGCCATGTATTTTCTTGCCAGTCTCACGACAAGAACCAGGAGAGCAGTGAAAGCTGTTAAATGTAGTTCATAATGCAGCCATATCTTTGGCCTTAGCTCCAGCCAGCCCAGATGGGAAATAAGGGTCGTTTAGAAACAGAGCACTTCCCACAAACTAGAGAGAGAGATGTAAAACGTACTCACCTCCTCATAATTTTCTTCCTCTGAAGTGGATACTGGGTCCTCTGTGACCCATTAGAGCTGGATTATTCTTCCACTCTAAACAAAGAAGCTATCTGATTTTTTTTGCAAGCTTCTCAAACTAGTGCCAACTGCCCAAAATGGGAAGACAAACTGCAAATCCTAATGAATAAACATTTTGCAAGATTAGCCATCTCCAAGCAGGAGATGTTCGCTTTTATCTATTTAATTTATCAAACAAAAAATGGAAATGAAGATGGTAAAGCAAGATACCAAAATGATGGAATGGAAGGATTTCTCCCTTAGCTCTCAGCAGGAGTGCTTTCTGAGGGACAAAAGGATTATTAGAGACATGATGCAAATGAGACACTGTTCTGGGTGGGGTCTCTCCACATCTACTGTAGAAAAGGAAAATTCCAAGCAGGAAAATACATTTTAGCTTGTTCCCTTGTGGGTGTCTGGTGCTCAGTGATGCATCACAGGTGGGACATATCAAACAGTAAAACAAATCTTCACAAGCATAAGAGACATTTAAGATATCAGGAAAATTGAACCCAGAGGAAAGATCTTTATTTGAGAGTGGCTGTGTGTTTTATTATGTTGGGTTCTTTTATTTTTCTTTACTGCCTTTCTACAGCATGGATAGAAAGTGTTCTTTAAAAATGAGCAAACAAGTTCTCTAAATACTGCAGAATTTTGTGCCTACAGGTCATGGTTGGTTTAAACAGTACATAAGGGAAAGCATAAAAGAGTAGGTATGCATACAAGAAAAGAAGCACTGACCTGCTGCAGCCTTTTCCTTGGCAGCTGCCCAGATAAAAGCTGGTCTTAAGTAAACAACCTCATGGACTAGAAAACTTCTGAATTTATACATCAGGAAATAAATATTAGATGTGTCTGTTTGCCACCCCTTCTTAAAGTTGCCCACATAATCCTAAAATTATATCTGATGTACTTCAGTGATTAATTTTTGCATAAACAGAATCTTTTGTGAGCAGAATTTTTAAGTTCCAACCACTTAAATTCCATCTTAAGTGCTAATGTGTATAAATAACTGATCTTCTGGAAATACTCAAGAGTGCAGGAAAGGAAAGAAAGTTCAAATGACAACTTAAGCATGCTAATATGAACTGAAAATCAGTCAGAGAAAATGCACACTATTATTGGAGGCAGAGAGTGGCCTCACATGTACCAGCTCTCCTAAAATGCAGTAAATAAAGCAATAATTCAGTGTAAGTGTTGTCAAGAAGAAATCTGAATAACAGAAAGTTTTATAAAAAGGTTACCATTTTAAAGGCACCATTAACAGGATTTTCAGAACTCTATGTAACACCATGATACATGTGCTTGAATCCTGCATAGTCAAGATGTGGAAGGCAGAAACTTCTTTTGTTTTCAAATTTAAAATTATGAGAAAGTTGAATAAAATCTAGAAATAAACACATATATTGACATTCAGGACTTTTCTATATTCTGAGTGACTACAAAAAAAATCATGTGAAATGCTACTAGTTACTTTTATCACATGATAAGGAAAGCAGTCAACAATTGCCTGTGGAATTCACTTCATCTGATCACAACTACAGATGTGGGTCTCACATCTGAGTCCAGAGTCCATGAACAGGAGGACAAGAACTTCCAGAGAGCAAGTCATTCCATATTAATACTTCCTCTAGCACTGGATTCAGTATTGGGAGATACTTGGCCATTTTCATGACCTGCACATGGGTTTTAGATACTAATCTGCACCACCCCCTTGCCTCCAGATGACTACAGTTTGGCAAAGTGAGCTTCAACAGTAATAGGTAACTTGCACTTTGACTCAAATCACACAATCATATTAATCTGATTTATATTTTGAGCTCATTAGAAGAGAAACTATTACAAGGCCTGAGAAAGAACTCAGCACTCTGTATTTATTTACTAACATTCACTATCCCAAAACCAATTTTCCTTTTCTTCATACTAGATTTTAATTGAAAACTTTCCAGCTTATCTTATGAACAGCAATCAAATGCAGAGTAAAAATATTGGAGTCGATAACACTACCCTCTTCAGTATTAGAAAGATTAAGAAATTTTAGCTTTTGATGTTGTTTATGATGTTACCTTCAATGTTTGGAGCCTTTTTATTTAAATTCCTCTGACAATTCTCAACGTAGTCAGGTTGGTCCAAACACAGAGGTTTGTTTCCACCATTTCAACATCTATGTATTTGATGTAAGAGCAAGTGATCAAGAAATTCCCAAGCAGAACAACAGAAAAACAAATGCACAAGTTGCAGAATGCTTCCTCAGGAGTAGAAATGGTTCCAGCGTTTAGTAGAGCAGCCAGGTACTTGGGCTCTCTAAAAATAGCTGGCAAAATTGCAGAGTGACAGCAGCTGAAAAGTCTGGTCAGCACATACACAGATCTTCTACAATGAAGTGTGATGAACATCAGCCAGTGATCTTGCTGTCTTCTGACACAAAAAGGGCTTTGATCAAGACTAGAAATAGGCCTGCAACAGTGCAAAGCACCTGAGGCACTTCTAGCAAAGCCAGCAAATTGACATGGAGCTCTTTCGTTATACAACACCAGTTTCAGGACGAAATATCTGTCTAGGTAACAGTTCTCTGCACTGAAAGAATGGTAAAAATCTTTTTCCCACCAAGAATATTAAAGATGCACTAAGTGAGCACTAAGTGAGCAAGCTAATTTACCTTTTCTCAGTGAATTTACTGGAGGAGAGGAGAGGAGAGGAGAGGAGAGGAGAGGAGAGGAGAGGAGAGGAGAGGAGAGGAGAGGAGAGGAGAGGAGAGGAGAGGAGAGGAGAGGAGAGGAGAGGAGAGGAGAGGAGAGGAGAGGAGAGGAGAGGAGAGGAGAGGAGAGGAGAGGAGAGGAGAGGAGAGGAGAGGAGAGGAGAGGAGAGGAGAGGAGAGGAGAGGAGAGGAGAGGAGAGGAGAGGAGAGGAGAGGAGAGGAGAGGAAGAGTGTGGGAAGGCTCAATTCTGAGTCCCTGAGAGGAATTTCAAGGACTCAGAAATTTCTCAGGAATTTCTGAGAGGAAATTCCGCTCAGTGAGAGAAGTGGCACATATAAATCTTTTTTCTCCACAAAAAAAAATCATTTATTTTTATAAAATATGGAATATTTATTATTTCATCAACACATTCTAGTGAATCATCATTCACATTCATTAATATTTTCTCTTACCCTTACAAAATACCCTTCTGTGTAAAGACATTACAAAGTGCACAGTGCATTCAAGAAAGCATAAAGGAACCTTACTATGACAAATTTGTGAGCACATATGTCCTCCTAGCAGAGGGAAAGCAAGTATTTCAGTGAGATGTTACACTTTTTTTATTGTCATTTATTTGTTTGAATAATGAATTACCCTTAGCCACTTACAAAAAACCTTTTGGGTACTGTGTTGTTTCCATACCAGCAAGACAGCCTGCATGGAATAGACTGAAAATGAGATCTGTCTCTGAAAGGCAGCCCCTTGTTTGCCTGGACTGTCCTGCTCCACAGTTGTAAAGTTTGTGTTGTTGCTATGTCTGCAACATTGCTGCTGCCTCAGCCTGAGAGCCGCTCCTTGATGAGACAGGGAATTCCATTTTAAAAAATAAAATAAAAAACTATATTTATAGAAGCAAGGCTGACAAGGGGAGGGGGAGGGTATGGAGTGAAGTGGAGAACAGGGAACAAGCACTCATGCTTGAAACCCCTTGCTTGTGCAATAATGAGCTTGAAAGCCTTGCTGAAGTGGTTTTACAGCTGTGCAACAAAATGGTGCACTCTCCTCCCTTAATACTGACATTTTAATGTAGGATCACAGCTATTCAGATTGTCCATTGGAGCTGGCAGGCTGATGGTGTGAGCAACTACGCACTCTCATCAATGTCGCTTGGATGAAAGCTGCTGTCAGGCTCAATAAAATGGCAGGCTAGGCCAATCTGGCACACATGAAAGGAAACTGGAAGAAAGGCTTAATTGCACCTCCAGCAGATTCCAGTTATTCTGCTGGTTTGTTAACAACATGCAGCCTGGCACGCCAGTCCTGTCCAGTCTGCTGTGCTGTGCTGGTAGGAAAAACTCCTTGAAGGTATGGCACAAATGTGCTCTGGGTTAGACCACCACAACTCAAGCCAAAGAGGTCACAAGTCTTCTCAGCTGGCTTAGCAGCAGCTGCTGCATCCAGCAAAATACTGAGAACAGAGAAAGGATCCCTAAAACAAAGGGTTGAGTTGATTCATGCTTGAGGGACTAGCACAGGATGGTGCCAGCCAACATGGGCTGGGCACTCTTCTGAGACATCTCAGGGAAGATCCAGTAGGAAGAGCGCACATTGAAGAGAGACATTAACCCAAAAGCGAGGGAGAAGAGGCATGACTGCTGAAACTGAATACTGCGACATTCACTCTGAGCAGAGTGCTGTGTGGCATCAAGGATGGAGAAACTAAGCATTCGTGTCTTTCATCTGATGGTAGGAGACTGAGGAAGAGCAAGAGACTAGGTTTTATTAATTTTCTAATTTTTGTTCAGTGGTCACGGTGATCATGACCTATTGTTGGAATGTTTGCAAAAAAATGTTTTCTGCTCGTGGGTGGAAGGAGAATAGGAAGAAAAATGTACTGGATACAAATATCTTTCCTAAAGATAGGGAGCAACAAGCCCTTGAAGTCATAGTTTTCCTCTTAAATGGGACTAAGATAACGGGAAGTAATGAGACACTGCTGGATATCTCCTTTTGGTAGCATCGCAATGTGAAACTAAGGAAAGAAATGCTCTAATTAAAAAAAAAAAAAATTAAAAAAAGAGGCTTCATTCTTGCAAGATGAGGCAAAATTACTCTTTTTTTGTAGATCAACACCAGGTGGCCACAGGGTAAAAGATTTAGTCCATCCATTCAGTCTGTCTTGGAAAGTGTATGAGGATTACATGATTTCTTAGTATTTTTATTTCTTGCTATTTTTTTTTCATTTTTCTTGCAGGTATGTTCAAGGACCTCATACAACAGGTCCAAGACTGCAATTTTATTACTTTTTGAAGCATGATAAAAAGGAATTACACTGAACAAATATTAACATTTTCTATAGAAATATTCTTTTGTAGCACAGTCTAGAATTACTCAAGAATATTATGTACTGTGATATGCTGAGGAAAAAGAATATATCCCTGTCTTGTGACAAATCCAATTTCAGTTGCACAAACCTTTACATTTCTAAATCTGATTGGATCACAACCCTCACTGTCACCTATACTTTGTGTTCTTTTACTATCTGGGAATGAATGGATCTTGCTGCTAGGCACCCAGCACCTACACAACCAGGTAGGAGACACTGTGGTCATCAGTATTGAAACTACCCCTATTTCTGGAACACTCTGCATAGAAAATTTGAGCAAATGAACTCACTAGTCCATATAATGGCCTGCCAAAAATAGAGAGTACAGTAACTTCCCACAGGACATGGATAGCTAGAAAGCTGCAAATGCTCCTTCTGTCAGCTTGACAAAAATAAGGAGAAATTCTTATTCCTTCCTTAAAGAGAAGCCTCTCTGTTTGAGTCCCCCAAGCTCATATATTAAAGAGCCAAGTTGCCTCAGCTTCAGATCACAGTCATAAAAAAATTAAACCAAGGAGGCTGTGATTTTTCAGCACTCGGTAGCAGAGTAGGCAGTTTATGAGAAATTTGTTTGGATAAGTAATTCTTGTAGGGCACTAGTAATTCTGCCCTGCCTATTTTCTTTCTCCAAAGTACATTATGGTTCCCCAGATCAAACAGTGAAGTCACGCAGTCTGGATCTGGGGACGCTGAAACAATACACTCATTGCCTTGAGAAGACGGAACAGAGGGTTCCACTGCTTCAAAGTCTATTTAGCACTTGGGATAATTTCCCAGAGATCCATGCTTGGAATCATGTTTTGAGGGCTTGGAAATACACATACCAGAATTTTTGCAGCACACTTGTGTCTACTGAGGAGTTTAAAGCTTGGCAACATTGCAACAGATATTAAAAATACATGAACTTCCTTTAATGTAAAGTCCTCTGATGGTAAAGTGGATGGGCATTGAAATGACCAAAGCCATTCCCTTCAGATGATTTCAGGAAAGAAATGCATCCTTAACTCAGTTGCACATGACACAAATATTCATAATCCTAAAAATGACACAGGGATCAATAAAAACTGGAAGAACTTCATAGACATATCCTTTTCTAATTGAAAAGCTTAACATGACCACTTCAACAAAATAATATACTCAGATTTGACCTACTTCAAAAAGAAAAAAAAATATTTATGGTTGCTTGCGTCACTGTATATACTTGTTTCCTTGAAGATAGCTTTATAAAAATACAAATATTCCTTGCCAGCATTTTGATCCAACAGAAAAGTTTCATCCTTCAATAGTGCACATAATAGAATTGGTCAGATTTGAAGCATGGGAGCACCTTTTTTATCTTGGATCTTTAATATTTTGCAGTTCAGGCAACAGAATTTAACCAAACCATTGGAGATATAACTAATAAGCTCTCCCCACACACAAAATCTTATAGTATAGCCTTAATTTTGTTTCTTGCTTTCCCAATTTATGTGTAATAAAAACATGGTTTAAATAAGACATAAAATTTGCATTCTTATTTAATTATCTCCGGAGACAATTAATGTCCCCAAAAAAGTTCAATATTTTCACCACAAAACAGATTTAATAAGAACAAGAGTGGCAGCACTAAAGTCAAAAGAAAGGTCTATTAAATCAGTAACCCCACTGATTTAAATAGGACTAGGACTGCACCCTGTGACTCTACAGATACTTATCATGCAAATTTCTAGAACATCCTAGTAAGCTTTTCATCCTAAGGCACTTACAAGGTCCAGCCTCCAACAAACTGTTTCCTCGAGATGCACATATCACTCACACTTAAACCTTGTCCCTATCCTAAACTTACTCGGTTCTAGAACAAGATGAGAGCTTGGATCACACAACACTGCTGCCAAGCCCCTGAAATTTATTAAATTATGCTGCAAATTTTAGGATAATGGGTTTGTTTAAAATATTTAATGGTATCTTTCACCATTCCTATAGCAAAATATTATTTTTCAGTCTTAAGAACTATCTCGTCTCAGAAAGTTTTTATTTTGATTTTCTATGCCAACAACATCACACATATTTTTCTAACTCACAACATACCCTGAGGTTCAGTCTTCAGAGAGATATTGTTTTATTTATTTTTGGTAGACAAAATTTCCTTATAAATAGAGCCACCATGACTAAGAGGAAAGTTCTGTAAAACCAGGTGATAATGAAGATATTTTAATAGTTTAGTTTAAAATGTTCTGTGTTTTAAGATTTGTTTAAGACAATGCTAGGAACTGACTGGTCACCAAATGTAACAGGCAAGGTAAGGCAAATGAAATGTAGAATTCAAGGATGTACAATAATCATCAAGCTAAGACTCATTATATGCAAAGTTAACAGCCGAAAAATTAGATGTACGGTTTAATTTTTCTCTAAACAGAGAAACTAAATTTCAGCAGGAAATTCCGCTCACTCTAAAAAGGTTTCTGAAAATTAGATCAATTGCCTTGTGAAGATGCCAGTTTCTAACCAGTGACTACTGCTGACCTTGAGACATCTAAGTTAGGGTGGGCATCTGTCTTCTGACCAGCTGCTGACACCTCCTCTCACTGAACTGCATGGCAAACCTAGTAGGAATACAGTGCATCAGTAGGAGTCTGGATGTCCTGGTTTCTGTTTAGAAATGCCTGCACCTCTAACAGCGACTCAAATAGTGATACTGAGAGAACCTCATGTGCAGTTCTCAAGGAGTTTTGATGAGAGGCATTTGCAGTAGCTGGCTTTTGATGACTCCAGTGAGTTGCATGTCAAGAAAGTATGTGATCCACAGGTGACAACAAAACTGACCCAACAGGTAATCCCTGAGAAAACGTATACATCCAGCAGGGAAACAGGACAGTAAGGAAAACAATTTTATTTTGGTACAGGATGAGCAAAGTTCCTCAAAGTTGTGCTGTAACCACTTCAGTTTGCTCCTGTTGTTCCTACCTGGAAAATCAGCTTCTTCTCCAGTAGTTTCCTGCCTCCTGATGACAATAGAGAGAACATATACTCGGTATTTAATGACGAGAAGCTGCAGCGCATACTAATGGTGCCATAGCTTCTAATATCATCCAATATCCCCTGCTGGCTTTGCAATTACATACACATGGAGCAGGGAAGTGGCATGTGGCACTCCCGGTGAGGATAAACAGGTGTCTAGAATTACCTACTGACATCTCTCAGAGGAAGAAGGTAAGTGTGAGTTAACTGACCCCACACACAGGTCTGCATGCCTTGGGGTCCCTAATGGCAAAGGCTGATGTTGGAATAAGGGGAGTCTGGTATGTGTGTCTGAGTGACTACCCTAAATTCCCTACCCCCTCTCCTGGTCAGGAGGATACTCCTTATAGCCAAGCCAAAAACCAATGTTTTGTCACCCACTATTGCACCCGGTATAAAGGTATTTAATCAGAGCATATTTAACAATAATAATCAAAGCATATGTAATCAGGGTCTTCATCTTCAGTTTGTGGTATTCCCTTCCATTGAATTATACATGTAGGAGTATGTCGTTCAGGAGAAACAGAAGTGTTCTCACTTTGGGATTGGGAAGACAATTTTATTTCTCCCGTGTACTTTTTCCCCTAGCCGGAAAAAAAAAAAATAAAATACAAAAACAAATGGACAGAGGGACAGAGGGCAACTTTTTAAAGAAGGTTTTAATTGTTTCTAGGGTTCACAAACCAATAGTATTTTGTGTCTCTGCTGTTATTTAATGCTGCAACCTGTACTAGATTAAATTACATGGCAGAGTACTACAATGTATTGGACAGCAGGCAAAGAACACACTATGCTCTACTCATTACTGTGCCCTTGACTAAGTATGTGAATTTGAGTGCACCTCCATTCTATAGAATCCTATGTCCTATAAAGAATATTGATCCCTGTTTAGAGACTCAGTTATCAAGACCAGGCTACTCTCTTAATTGTATAAGGAAATACATGGCTGGGTCACTTTTTTCTTTTGGTTTTCACTGGAAGTCAAATAACCTTGGGTGGTTTTTTTGTAGACTCTAAAAACTGTTAGCTTTTTAGATTTCACAAAAAAAAAAAATATTGACGAAATTAAATTATTTTTTAAAAATCACTGAGATTTAAAAAAAATTTTGCTCCTATATTCATAACTGAAATCTGCTTATTCACATACATGCATGCCTACATGAGTGTGCCTATACAATAAGTGTCACTGAGAGAGATGAGAGATTTGAGAGATGAGAGAAAGGGAGAGATGACAGCATGCCTTTTGTAGTCATTACTTCCGCATTACTCCTTCTTCATATAGGCATCACTTTTTACTCTTGAAACTGTAAGTTTAGCCAGGAAGCCTCAATATTCATTAAATTCCATGTTTCTATTTTGGCAAGAGAGCAGGAAAACCAAATTGTGTATCCAAATCCAATTTGTTTGGGTGCATCTCACCAAAGCGAGAGCTGGGGATCTGTGAAACCAGTGAGTGACCTGGTTGTTTTCTACTCCTAGAGCTACAAGATTCTCTAACTCTGTTAGCTTTTCAATTCCTTTATGTTTTGAGTCCAGGGAGGGAGGAGGGGGTTTGCAATTAAAATCGGCACAGGTCACTGCGTTGAGATGAAAGACATTGAAGACAGGCACCTGCCCGGGTGTTGGCGTGGAGATGGATGATGAATTGAACACTGCCACCTTTTGGCTGTGGCCACGGCCAGGGAGTTGAGACGAGGCGATTTTTGCCAGACTTCCTTCCAGAGCGGGCTGGGCATCTGGCAAAAGCACCCTTTCGTGCCAACCCAACGCTGGCTGCTCTTCCTAGTGCAGCCCATGTAGGCATACTCCATGTTGCCATCACGTAACTTAGATTTCGCCCCTTATCTGTGAGGTCCTCGGAACTGAGAAGATGGGCTGATAATACGAAGAGCTGTTAGCTTTACTAAAGACTAAGTGCAATCAAGTTGATGTAAACAGTCACTTCAGCCTGACTGTGGTACACTCTTCCTGCCTCAGGAATACTTGAGAGTATCTCGCATTGTGTTGTGCTGAAATAGTGTTTTCTCAAGCGGTGAATTATATACAGTTTGTACTTCAACCTCTTTTGAGCACTTAGCTGTGAATGTTTGTATCAGTGCCAGTGAGTGTGAGGTGATCTCATTAGAAAGAGAAAGAAAATACTATCAAGCCACAGAATTATTTCCCAGTGATTAAATTACAAACTCTTTATTCACGTTACTTCTGCAGTTCTTACACAGGTGTAACAAAAACAAAAACAACCCACAAAAAAAAAAAAAAAAAAAAAAAAAAAAAAAAAAAAAAAAACATTTGGTTTTAAGAGCCCAGAGGCTGTCCTGTCGCCCCAGCGTCAGTCGCATGCCGAGGTACGATCGCCGCGTGTTCTCTCCACGCAAACCTCACCCACACAAGGGTGCGGGCCCCCGCCTCACACCCTCTCCCTCCCCCGTTGTACTATGCAGGCAAACAACGCCGTTTGCTCAGCGGCTGAAAAACTCCGTGGCAATGTCCGTCCCCGGTGACCTTAACGGGGCCGGGCTTTCACCTCCACTTTCCCACCGAGCTCTTCACCTTTGTGAACCTAAAGTACGCGGCTCTGAGGGCGGATGCAGGTGGAAGGGCATTCCCGTGCAAACACCGGGCGCTTGCCGAAGCCCAGCGCGGCCTGCCTCGCGTCCCGCCGCCCCTGCGGCGGAGCGCGTTGCCCGGCAACGGGGAGCCCGGGCCGGCCCGCTTCCCCCGGGGCGCGGCGGCGCCCGGCCGGCGGCTGGGAGCGCGGGCCCCGCTCGGCTGCCGGGCCAGCCGCGCCGGGCCGGGCGCTGTCCGGTGGGAGCGGCGGAGATCCGCAGCACCCGCGCCCCCGGGGCGGCTGTCGGCCACGGCCGGCTGTTCCCAGCCTGCCCGGCAGGCTCCCCGGCCCCGGCCGGGCGGGGCGGGCGCGTTCCGCCCGCCGCCGTGCGTGCGAGCTGGGCGGCGGGCCCGGCCGCCGCGGAGGGGTCCTGGACTCCGTCCATGGGCTGGTGTGCGAGGAGGGAAGACAAAGCCCCCTGGCTCCCCTGCCCCTCCTTGGCAGAGCCCAATGCCCCGCTGCTTTCATTTGTTTTTGATCTGCCTCATTAAAAGACTATTGATGGCTTTAACTATTGTCCTTGTTTAGGTGCTGATTTACAAGCGCTAATATCTGACTGTGCCGAGATTAATGGGAGCCCGTGAAGTTTACAATTATCCGCAGGTCCCTTGACCACACATGGAGGGGTTTGGGTTGGGGTCACGCACTCTTATGAAAAACTCCAAAGCAGGCTTAAACCTGGGAACATTTTAATAGGATTGAATTTGTAATAGGATTTGGCAGCTTGGCCTAAACTACAGGATAGGGGGGTTTGCTCTGGGTTATTTTGGAGTTGAGTTTTGGGGTTCTTTAACCTGGTGTCATTGCCATGGCACAACAAGGTGAGAGTTTCAACATTGTGGGTTTATTTTTTGTGAAAACCTAAGCTCAAATATCTTTGATATGGAATATTAAAACAAGGGGCCCTCTATCTGAACATACAGCATATATAGCATTTATGTTATAGGCTCCAACGTTATGTATTGTTTGATGTGTATCTGCATGCTTTATATGAACTTCAAATTAATGACAACATATATGGCATCTATTAAAAAACTACAAATGTGTTACTAACTGCAGCAAGAGTTCTGTTGAATAACTAAACACTCCCATGCCAACTCCTGCCTTACTCAAAAAAAAGCCACATTAGGAAATAGTAACTGTGGAATAAATTAGATTTATTGAAATTAGTGCTACAAATAGAGGGGAAGTTACATGGGAAGGTGGGAGAGAAGCTAAAAGTGAATCATATGAGCAATTAGTTCTCACAAGTTGACAACAGCAAATTTCAGGTGGTAGCACTGGCTCTATGGCTGTTAATTCATTGTACATCACTTTGTGCAATAATGCTGGTAGGCTTCTTATGCTGCTTAGATTGCTGTGAAACAGGATCTTATGAATCACCTCATTATTAGGCATCCTCATTTAGTAGTTCTGGGTTTGTGGCTTACTTAGGCTTTTCATAGGGTTTTGGTTTTTTAGTAACACAGCAAAACTGGAAATACATCATACTTGTCCTCAGGGTCATGAAAGTAGTTCCTTTCAGGACATAAACTGGAAACTCTACAGCACCAAGAGAGGTACAGTGGTTAGAAAGTATCATGAAAAAATAATGGGAAGCTAATACTGATACAGTTGCTTGGCTTCAAAAGTTCTAGTACTGCCAACTTTGGGGAAATGGGAGCTTATGAAAAAACAGCAGCAACAAATCCTGCGCTAATGGGTGTCCCATGAAATCTCAGAAAATGCCATTGGCCTTGCTGGAGTAAAATCAGGCAAAAGACAGGCAGAGTTTCCCTTTGTTTAGAGCCTCAAAGCTCCATTTTTTGAAGTTAAGACTGACAGAGGGAAGTGCTTGTTCCAGGGGTCTGTGTGTGTGTGTATTCTAACTGCTCAGTCCTTTGCTTCATTGTAATCCCAGATGCTGTGCATCATTCCTGTCCTTATAAAATCAAGGACTTGAGTATTCTGTGGCAAGGTTGTGGGCGTCTGGCCCCCGTAGCCAGATTTATTCATTTCTATAGCACTCTGTAATAACTGCTCCTTCGAAATTCTGAGACAAAACAAACAAAAAATAATACTTCTAATCAATTTAAGTATAATAATTATTCCAAAGCCTCTGCTATTATTCCATGACTCTGTTATTTGCTAACTTTATTCTAGTGCTGATTTTCAACAGCACCTATTCATAACTGTAATGAGGGATTTGAAGATATATTGGATATAAGGGTTTCCTGACAAGTGGGTGGGCATTGTGTTTTACAAAGTAACCATTCCAGTCACCATATAGCTGCAGCCTTATTAGGGGGATTAACAGCCAAAGTAATTATGATTTGAAATGTTGCATCATCTCTTTTAGCCTTCAGGAGTAAAATGTGGAAATGAGTGGGAGTCCTCACCTCCCTAAGAAATGTTGTTTTTTGCTATTTGCAGGTCCAAGAAGAGAAATCTGCTTCAGCTTATGTTGGAAGGTTTAAAAATCTCATCAGGACTAATTATATTTTGAGTATTTTCAATAAAACCTTGTAGAATCATAATTTTGAAGCTACTCTGAATCTTGTGGCAAATTCAGTGGCCGTGACTCTACAAGAGACATGTAGCCCAGTGTATAATGAAATTTTGAGACTGTTTTAACCAGGGAAAATGTTTTCTGCTCCGCTATTTTCTTTGAACTCAGATTATGCTGTCTCATTAGCAGTTCCTCACTGTCTGACTGAAGTAGGAATCTGGATGAAAATGAACTGACAGCGACTTAATCTAAACAAGTAGGACATGGTAATTGCTCACAGAGAAAAGTACTTTAAAACAGTTAGTAAAAGCCTGTGGGGTAGGAAAGAAGTGGAGAGTGGGGGGGAGGTGTTGCTCGTGAACTAAACAGGTAGGGCTGACTGCTGGTTTGGTGCTGTGCTAGATACAGAGGTAAGGGTTTTTCTAACACCAACTGGAGCTTAAAGCTGAAGCCCTTCAGGCTGCCCAGTGCTCTCCTCTCTATTTCTTTCCCCTACCTTTATTGATAAGAAGCTCTTGCACTTTCAGCAGCAGCACTGGTGCATCATTCTGGAGCAGACCAGGAGATAATGCACCCAACACCAGGACAGTGAGGCCAGGTGTATACACATTCATTGCCACTTAAATGTGTAGCTCCACAGACACTTTACATTTGCTAAAGCCAGCGCTGCCACCAGAAGAAGCAGTCCTGCCTGCCCTGGCCTCAAGCAGGCTTTTCCATCCATCCTCTTCATTGCATGCTTGCGCACTATCATAACAGCAGGCACAGGACAAAACACCTCTGAGCTATCTACTCCGTGGAAAAGTGTGGAATGGAAGGAGAAATCCCCACCGTCACTCACCACAGTCAGTCCCCTGAGCCAGCTGCCTGCGGGGCTGCCGCAGAGGGGCTGGGGATTAGGAATGGGGGGATAAAGGAGATGATTGCTAATTTTGGCAGTAAAGTCAATGCTGTTCTCTCTGCATGAAATAAAGAGCTGGCACTCCTAAAAGCCTCACAGGGGTAATGTTGGGGTGCAAAGCAGAGTACAGAGCGGTGAGATGGCAAGATTGAGCTTTAGGCCACCATGATTGTGTGCAAAACTTGTGAGGACTGATGGGGCCAACCCAAGGAAAAGGAGGAAAGTGCCTTCTGAGACTGACGGGTGAGATATGGATGGAAGAGAGGTAATAAGCAATCATATGGATTATCATACGGATTAACTCTTTGCATCCATAAGCCCATTCCAAGAAGCACTGCCTCTCTACATGCATCCACTGTAGCAAAGCCAGGTTCTGCAGTTGCCACGGGGAGGGCTGACTTTCAAAGAGCCAGTGACAATGGCTGCTTTCAACTGTGCACCTACAAGACCTTTAAAACATCAGGTTGGATAAGACCCCAGATTACATGTTTATACACAGGCAGTTGCCATGTTTCTGCAGTTATTACTCTGTCTTTCTGGTATGACAGAAATTTAAAAGAAATGCATGCATTTTAAAATTATGACAAGATAGACATCTGGTATGGCATTGCAATTGTTTCAAGAAAAGGTGGTTTAAGATGTAAAAATATTATGCAACTTTTATTCAAATGACTGAAGCATTTTTGGAACATTTTGTTATTTACTTACAATATACAGAATAATTTTTAATAGATTTGTAATGATTGATTTTCACTAATAATGAAGTTTTACTCAACTCAAACTGGAGGGAGGATCTCCTTCTTCCATCTTTTAATGTTTTTAATGTAACACCAGAATTATAGACAAAAGCCTCATTATGCATGTATGTGAAAAGAAAAGTGGATAGAAAAGAGAGATTACAGTCACTTAATCTGTAACACTTACACTAGTTTGAAATTAGAAAGCTATAACTAATTATCTCATTTGCAAAGATTGAGCAAAATCTTACCACATATCCATGACAGAGTCTAATTTATCATGTATCTCATATGGTATCTTTTCCATAATAGCTAAATCAATGAGACCCAAGTGCCAGTCATTGATCTAATGGACAGATGGCGATTTCCATTTGATAAGGATTAAAGTTTTGGCAACAAGGATGGCTAGAAGTATCAATTTTTCTTGTGGTGAAGAGATTGTTGAGAATCACCTTCAAATATTTGTACTGTAAATAAAGGTTGTGTTTCTGTATAGAGAGAAGCTAGCCCTGCTTCTCACAGCCGCTGCTGCTGGTGCTTGTCAAGTCACTGCAGTGAAAGCACTCCACATTCAGCTTTGCACAAAGTGCACAGGGAGGTTTGAGGTGTTTGTTGTTTGCATGGAGCAAGAGTTTGCTTTCTGATATGCTGTGGAGGCAGGTGAGAGCATCTTTGAAAGTTGGCAACATCATGAATAGGCTTGATAAGTGGTTTTACAAAATGCACTTTGTTGTTCAGGCTCTAGTCTGTTCAAGACATCCCCTCTGACAATAAAGGACTACTGATGACATCCCAGGTGTCTGGATCCATGTTGCACAGAGGGCTGCTGCGCACTGGAAGTGACTGGATCACTAAGGTTTTTCAGCTAGGCAAGTAGATAGCTCTGTCTGGCCCCAAATTTCTGTGTGCAGACCCTAACAGGAATTTTCCCAGAGTAAAAAAATAAATCTTGAATGTCCCACTAGACAAAGATTTTTATCTCCATCAACTGCCACTGATTTGGTTGTGCTTTCTGGTTGCATTGAAGCATGGAAGCCCACAAAATGAACTTACAGTATTCTTTTGGAGGAGTCTTTCACTGAGGTCAGTGGTTACAGGCACTTTAGAGGCAAAAAGTGCTTGTTTCTGAAGTCCTTGATGTGGTGTGTCTTAGCTAGCGTCTCCCTAGGAAACAAAGGAAATCATGACAGTTTCTTTGTATTATTTCCCACAAGAAAAAATGAGAAATGAAGAAGCAACAAAAGAAAGTGTTTCACATTGTATTTTGTTTCTTTCTGCTCTTTCTTTCACATTTCTGCTGCTTTTATTGCTGTAAGTTCCCTCAATTACTCTGGTCCCTGTCATGTCTTAGAGCTTCAGCCATGAACCAGGACAATGGAAATAGATCCTGGACAAACACCTGATGGAAAGGAATAGTAGTTAAAACAATCACAAAATGTTCCTGCCCCAAGGATGTTACAACCTGAGGAATACTGTACTTGCTGAGTTCTCATCCAGTGAGGTGCTAGCTCAAAATTATCATTGTGACTATATGTTTTTCCACAGACCTATGTGGCAAGCTTTCTTTTGACTAGAGAAAGTCTAAAGAGTGAAATAGGAGCTAATAACAGATACACAATGACAAGTAAGTAGAGTTAAACAATAACCTGATATCTGCTAGGATGGTCAGTCATGTTCTAAGTACTGTTCTGTATGATAAATAATCTTTAAATGGCTCTGGTAAAGTCCCAAATAAAATCCAAAGGAGAACAAGCTCAATAAAAATCTGTAAGAATTCTGTATTGCACTGGATTCGGGCAAAGAAAAATCATATATATAATGGCTGGAGCAAACGGTGAATTACAGTTACTGGAGTCTGTCAGAGACTGTGAGCCTGTAATGTCTTCTGAGGCTGAAGGAGCACAGCTGGCACTGACAGCAGGGTCACAGGGTGCTGGTATTTATTGTATGGTGAAATCTGCCTTAAATGAGCACACAAGGAAGCAGTAGAAAAGATTGGTTAGCAGGAAAGACCACGAGCTGGACAAAATTATACTTAACTTGGTGAGTATTTTAGAGTAGCTTGGTCATACTCTGCCAGTCATGCTGGGAGATGTGCAGCAACATTGGTTTGGAGGGACAGTGTAAATGCTGTGAGAGCAGCCTAACCAGTTCATAGTTATATTTAGATCCTGACATTCGTGCAAGTGGGGGCAGAAGATGCAGGCAAGGAAAGGATGTTGGGAGCAGGGTGGATTTCCCTTTCATTTCCTAGTCATCCTATGGCTAGCTTTTGTGCTGCAACTCTGGGTTAGGATGAGAAGGAGATGGAGGAATTTACTTTTTCTCCAAATAATGTACCCCAAAAACATCTAAACAAATGTCACTGTCTGATTTGAGTAGTGGAACAGCCTGGGCATAGAAAGCCTGGATTAATTGCTGTAAAATGAAAAAGAAAACTTGATGAAGGCATCACTACAATTTCTTGGAGGTGCATTTCTGTGTTGAGAGCTGACCACAGCATGCTGCCATCTTCTTGCCTTCCCTTTTCCTCCTGCTGTCAAGCCTGTTAACCCGGAGGAGTCTTGTTTCCCTGCCACCCCTCCCACTGTTCCCTGAAAAAGGGACTATATACCCTGAATTTCTTTCCTACCTCATCCTGCCCCTTCCATCTCTTTTGAGGACACTCACTGTTAGTGTAATTTTTACTGAGTGTATTTCCAAAATTTGCTTTTTTAAGAAATCTTAGGCGGCTACACAACAGGGTTGGGGTTTTTATTAGTTGGCAGAGGAAGTGAAAAGAATTTGGTTAGGTACAACTGTATAGTGCTTGTATTTTTTTATTACCAAATATATGCAAAAGAACACAAGTTGTCCTGTGAGTATCACAGCTTATTGAGTTTGATTTCCTAGAGATTTGTATCTTGTTTCCTTCCCTCACTCCCACCACAATAGTTCTGTCTCCCTCTGTAAACCCTCTGACATCTGTCAGGCAAGAAATAACACATACCCTGGCTAATCTGGATCCATGCATATGCAGATTGGGCAGCTGGCTACTACCAAGCCACATAACATATCACATCCGATTTCTTCCTGCTCTCTTTTCAATGGGGTTTTCATGCTGAGCCTCTCTCCACTTCCCAGCTGCAGATTTTTTAAAAAATGCAGTTAATTGTCTCTAAGACTCCTGCTTCTCTTTCAAATCATAGTTAAATTGCCTAGCAGACTTAAAAGTTATAAAGGAGACTGACTGGCAGAAAAGTGGAGAAGGGAAGTAGAGAGGCTCCATTTCCTTGGCAAACCAGCCTGAAATATTTCATTTAGATCATTCTCTTTAAGGATAATACAGTATTTTGCTTTACTCTTCTATGGTACAAGCAAATTGTGTAAGGCTGAATCCCAAATCAGCTTCAGAAGATGGCATCCATGTTATAGTCACTTTTCCCTATACCAGGAACCAAACTTCAACCTCTCTAGGGAGCAGCAGGTTTTTTTAGGTAGGGATTTCTCTGCTTCATCATGTTGACACTTTCACTCCAGACTGGCTGAGGTGTCATTCAGTGAGGCAGGAACTGATTCTTGGGTGATGATCTCTGTCAGCATGCCAGAGAAACATAAACTGGTATCAGTTTGGTAGCACTGGTATCCATTTCAGTATTGAAAACAAAAATCAGACAGCACTGGCAGGTAAGTCAAGTGTAGATTGTGCCAGTTGTTTGAAAACAGAAGCATCTGGATTCTCTTTCCTTCTTTGCCGACTGTGGGTTTGAAGTAGGATCCTGAGCTAGTGCTTAACTCTTCAAGTTGTTCTGACTTTTACACTGAAACCCAGAGCATAATTCTTGCTTGTCTTTTAGCCTAATTTGCTGAGAAAGTCATGGGACTAGAAGTTTTGGATGGCTTTCTTGCTATGTCTTAGTAAGGATTAAAGTGCAATACATTTATCTGTGAAGACTGTCCAAAAAGCATCTGGAGAACACATGAAACCTACATACTGATTTACTTCAAAGGCTCTATTTTTTCCAAATTCAAGCAAACTTTTAATGGGGAGAACAATAGGTACATCTTTTACTCCCAACAAATTGTCTCAGACAAGCATCAAGTACCTGCCTGAAAGCTTACATCATTGAACTGGTTTTAAACCATTAGACCTATTTGACATATAAAAACATATTTTTCACTAGCATTCTCTTCAGAAATTATCTGCCAGTTTTAAGTGAAACCTAGAAAAAATATTTTGACTCTCCAACATCAAAATTTATAATCACAGAGAGTTTAGCAAATGATTCTACTACCATAATATTGAGGTGTGACACACAGAGCAGCCAGCTTTACATGTATAAAGGGCTGGTGGTGAAACAAAAATCTTTGAATCTTGCAATGTATTTTGCAAAAGGTGAGGCTCATCTGACACTCCTATACAAAATTCATCCTGCAATGAGACAGTCCTCAGGTTTCATACTGACTACAGAAATTATGATTCCATACCCTAAATATCATAACAGAAGGAAAAAATGGCAAAGAGCTAATGAGATCCAGTGCTGAGATTTTCCCTTATGTTTGTACACCTAAATTTAAAACATAATTTGAAAAATTTAAAGGATCTGAAAAATGCCTTTAATTGTTCATAAGATTATCCATCTTACACTTTAAATGTATTTGACCATATTTTTTCAACTTCGTTTTTCTATCTTGAATAAATAAAGGGAAAGGTAAACAAAGTATTGGGAGAGAAATAAGGGGTATTGCAGCTTCACTGGAAAACTGGAGAGGCTTTGACATGGAGGCTTCATTATCACTTCCACTCCTTCCCTGTAGGGATTCATTAAAATGTCAGCTGTGTGAAGGTATACCCGTAAATATATAAATAATACATAATAATTCCATTTGCAGATTCCACTTGGGAATACTAGCCCTAAACCATTTTAGTCTTGCTTATACCAGGGAAAATCATAAGCATTATTTTGCTTCAGTATGACTCCACTGGTAGTAATAATGTTGGTGCTGCAATACAAAGTGGACACATGGCTTTTCTTTCAGTATCCTCATGCCTAGCTGACATCCTGTGGTTTGGGAGCTATGTGGACTTTGTTGCCTTCCACATCACAAAGTTAAGAGCTGTGGTCTTGAAATAACACCACCTCAGTTAGATGTAATGGTGGTCTCCAGCTGATTATCCCTGCATATTTGGGTGGATGAACTCTCACTTTAGGTCATCCCACAGCCAGGTACAAAAGGCATTGTTGTTAAGAAAGTACAGTTATATGTTGTGCAGGCCATCTTAGTTATGGTGTTGCCCAAACCTTGTGTTCCTAGCTTTGCCCAGACTATGAGAACATGGCTAATTATGTATGTTCCATGTGCATTTACCAGGATTCCTATATCACGGTCTGCTTTGTGTGTGGGCAAAGGTGAGAGCTCAGTCTGGCTGCAGAGAGATGTCACCTGATGGACGACTACATGTCTCAGGATAACAGTGTATGTAGAAAACATAGTATGGAGAAAACATTAACAACCTGGGGAGAGCTGCTTGGCAGGGGTGGATGGTCTCAGCCTTGCTCATGGCAGCCAACTGGCTGATAAAAACTCCCTTGAATTAATCAACACCTAAGCCAGCAATCAAGAGAGTTTAGGAGCTGAATCATAGAAATCTTTTGGTTGGAATGGACCTTAAAGATCGTTTAGTTCCAATACCTCTGACATGGACAGGGACACCTTCCACTACACCAGGTGGTTCATTCAAGCACTGTCAAAACTGACCTTCACAAATTCTTCCTGTTATCTAATCTAAACCCACCCTCTTTCATTTTTAAGCCATTTATCCTTGTCCTGTCACTACACACCCTGGTAAAAAGTCCCTTCCATCTTTCTTGTAAGCCCCCTTTGAGTACTAGAAGGTGCTGTGAAGTCTCCCTAGAACCATCTGTTCCCCAGGCAAAACAACACCAACTCTCTCAGTCTGTTTCCACAGGAGACATGTTTCATCCTTCTGATAATCTTGATGAGCTCCTGAAGAATTACTCCAATAGGGCCATGTCCATCTTACACTGGGTGCCCTAGAGCTGGACTCAGTCCTCCAGGTAGGATCTCATGAGAGCAGAGCAGTAGAATCACCTTCCAACTCCTTCTCCACAAGACCGCTTTCAGAACATAGAGAACATAGAGACTGGATTAGCCTCTTGGCCTTCCCAGTGGGTCTTAAAGAATAGGGCTGAAGGCAAAACGCATGGACAGCACCTTGGGGGACTTTGCCTAACATAGTCCCTATAAAACCCATTCCATGGGATTACAGTCTCCAGGGTTGTCCAGTCAGTACTTTATAAAAGCAGTAAGTTGCCTTTTAAAAGATGCTAAAATAATCTTAAGGAAAAAAAAACCATAGTTACTCTAAATGCAAGTTTTCCATTGGGTCATACATCTTCATTTAACATAGTGATTTAGTGATTCCTAAAGGAAATGATAATAGTCCTTTGTTCTTAAACAAATAAGTTGTGTTCTTTATCCTCCAAAAAGCTGATAATATGATAGGTGTAGCTCTAAGGAATAATTATACTAAATGGCCGTGGATACCTCAAAAGACAGAATACATCTATTATGCAGAATTCCCTACAGAAATCTTAGAAATCTTATATGCATTGATTGCTAGTTAGCATTAGAAAGACTTTTGCAAGTTGACTTTACCAAAGCAGCAAGTATTTGCATTAGCAAACAGGCAACATCAGCCAGCTGATAAGAATACAGTGGAGTAATGCAATTAATACAGCTATGTCTGTTAATTAGTGTTTGCTGACTGTCAAAAGAAGATACTGTTAGGAGACAAACTTATTTTCCTGATTAAAGAGTAGGGCCCATCTTGTTGAATTGAGCTGGACCCACTTTTGATCTAATTAAAGCTAGCAGAGTACTGTGCACTGGAAACTTATGCTACTCTGACATAACATTTGCATATTCATAAGTGAGATAGATTGATATTTTGCAATTAACATGGGCCAATGAGAATAAAGCCTAATTAGTAAACATGCTCTCTTTATTAACTTTCAGGTCAGGCCTTTGTCGTAGTATAAAGTAATAACGGAATAGGAAGTCCTTTTTTAAAAAGGACCTTATGTCACATATAGTTCATTCCCTTCTCACTCAGGTTCCATTTACTTGTTACTCTACTACTGCTGAGAACCACTGAGTTCATGACTGGGATGGTGCTAAGCAAAAGGAAATGTATGAGAGTGAAGAAGAAATGTGAGGTCAAAATACAAGTGGAAATGTTGGTAGATACAAGTCTCAGCTATAGACAAGTTCATTGAAATGCGCTATTTTTTTCTGATTTGAGTTTGCTGATTTCAAGTCAAATCTTCAGGTTTGGAATGTTCTCCCAGATCCTCAAATGACAAAAATGAGACTATGACAAGAAGATGCAATGTGTGTGCCAGAAGCTGGAGTATGGAAAGAGGGGGCGGGGGGAAGAGGTTAAGGAGCTTGCACAGCTCCGCAAAACATAGAAATTGTTAGATCTATATATAAATTATATTTTTATGTATACAAATAATTTTAAAGATCAGACTGTAGAATAATTATCTGCTCAGAATGAGCTGGCAAAATACTTAATAAGCAAAATTTAGCTCTGCATACAGCGTACTACACGTTTTCCAGTAGTCTCACATTCCTACATAGTGTCCTCATTATGATTAAGTAAAATTAATTCTGTATGTCAGTGTTTACAAATTCACTGAATCTAGCCTTGATTTTTTCTCTATTTAAATACACAAGGATAAGGCATTTAACTAGATGTAACACATCAGAAAATGTCTCACAAACAAATAATATGCAGTATAAACTCCCATTAACTAATAATGTAGTTGACATTGATTGAAAGTGATTAACTCTAGTGCTCTTTTTCATGTTGTTAGTTAAAATAAATACCAGTCTATAAGGGGGAAAGTTGGCATCTTCTCATTTTGCAAATGGAATGAACAAAGCTGAATTCTTCCTCATATTGAGTTAAACTAAAGGATTAGTAGATGCATTAGGGAGACAGAGGAATCCAGGTAAAGCAATAATAGTCAATGAGGCAGTCTCAATCATTCACCTTTCCTACTTAAAAGAGGTTAGTTACCTAATGATAAAATTTCATGGTCAATTTGGAATGTGTAATTAAATCTGATTGTAAACCTACTGCTATTTCTCTCTTCTTCAGAGGTCAGCACAGCAGTATAATTCCTGACCCCTGTCCATGAGCATTTCTTATAACTGGCACCAAATATTGTTTTGGATGAGATATCTCTTCTCCCTGGCCTTCAGTCAGCAGCTTGCTTCTGTGTGGGAGATGATAAGTCAGTTGTACAGACTCCCATCCCTAAATGTCAGTCGTGACAGGGGCCCAGACCCCCATCACCGCTGCCCCCCTGGGAGTTTGGTGCTGGCTTTGCTGGTCTTTCACCAATTGCCTGTCTACAGGGGGCTGGTCATGAGCATGCCTGAATATGTGGACCCAGCTTAGTGACATGCTGTCAGTGCTCCCACAAGGTGCAGTCAGGCATTTCTTGGAGTGGTTGCAGTATCAGTACCTACACTGCATCCACAGGGTGCCACATGGGTGGAAACCCTCAGGCCATGGTGAGAGCTGTATGTGTAGTCCTGCTGCACCGACCCTCTTCCCATATACCAGTTTCCTCCTTCCCCCTTCACCTTCTCACTGCCAGATGTGCCTATCAGTAAGACAAGTTTAGGACTGCTGTGTTCCCAAAATTCCTGACAGAGAGCAATAATCTTGTTTGCTTTTCTTGTCTTCAGACAGTGATGTCAGTGATGACTGGACAGGCAATGCACCAGACCTCCACAGTGCTCCTTTGCAGCACAGGAGTTTCCCAAAGATGTCTCCTTTTTTCACCATTCCTGCACCAAAGCTTCTCCTTTCTGACCCAGCTGCAGGGATGGAGGAGCCAGGTATGTACTGTACATATCCAGTCTTCCTTCTGCCTCCTGCTACCACTGTCCCTGCAGTGCTGATGCTGCCTACTCCTGTAACTGTGGTTCTACCCACTCCCTCCCTGGCTTTTGTCAAAGAAAAACTTCTGTACTGGCAGGGACAAAAAATATCCTGAATATTGTTTGCAGTCAGGAAAAATGTATTATGATGGGACCACAAGAGTCGAAAACGAGAATGCTTTAAAAAAAATTAAACAAAGAAAAAAAAACAGTAGCCTATCATGAACTGTAGGTGGTAAAGTTAAGGCAAATAGTGATTATCTGCATAATGGCACTGTTTCAAAGTCTAGAAGGACGATATCCTACACTGTGGAAAAGTATAGAGTTAGCTACAGGTAGGATAAGACAGAATCTTATGAGGCTGAAAACAAAATTTATGACAACTTCCTGCATCTGGGAACAGTCCTCTAAAGAGAAACTGACCTGGAAACTTCGCTCAGTCTGGACTCTTAGAGAAAGTGGCTTGCTCTTTGGAGGAGTGCAATTGGGTGTGTTTATCTCAGATCTTGCATGAAGCTAAGAGCGAGAACATCTGAGTTGTGGATGATGATAGGCTTTAGGTATGAGCAAGACATCTGATTGTTCTCCCTTGGCAATATTGAGGCACTTGTGAGAAACGTAATTGTGAAAAATTACAGAGACTGTGTTTTCTAGTATTTCCAGTGTTAGGTAATATCTCAAATGAGATTTTCAGAGATGTAAGTTTAAGTGTACTTTAAATACCCAAGTCGTTTTCTGTGGCTAGCAGTTAGGTTTTAAGGCAATTTATTTAAAAGTCTTTCTTTTATTACCAAGCCCTACATCTTCCAGGCACCCATCTGAAAAATCACAGTTTGAAGCCTAAATCATTTACTATAGCCACTATTCTTTCAAAATGTCTTAGGCGCTCAGATGAATGGCTCAGTGTTAAAACTTGATAAATTCAGATTAGTGAGGAATTATAATTATCTAATATCAAAAGCATTTGACCACTGGAAGAACTTATTAAGAACTGCTTTTAATTCACCATCTCAAGTAGCTTTTGATTCAAGATTAGATTTTCAGAAAAGGAAATGCTGTAGTTTAAACAAGCATTAAATATAAGAAATCAGTATTGTCTGTACTCTAGTTACATCACAGCTCAGATTAGCTGCCCAGTATAGTCTGCCCTGAAACCTGAAAGTTAATCACTGACTTAACATAACTTTAAATTGGAGGGGGGAAATGGCATTGATCTCTATTAGGTAAAAAAAGCAGAAAAAAAGAAAACTAATAAAAGGAAACTAACAAAAATATTTCCATAGGCTTTTCATGATTCCGCAATCATCTTCATTAGGTGATTGAGAAAGAAGAATATTCTCCTGTGTAACTGTGGCCTTAACAGCACTAGCCTGGCCCAAAACAAGCAAATGAGCAGTGGTACATATCAGCTGGCTGCCAATGGCAAGTAGAAGAAAGCACAGAGAAGAAGGTACTAAGTGAAAATAAAAGGATAACAAAGATGATCTGTCAGGTCATCTGTCCTGTTTTGAATGCAAAATAACATAGAGGCTGGGGAGGAGACTGCAGCTTCCACAGTTTCCCAATCCTCTTGAAATGGCTCATTTTCACCAGAGGATAAAAGTAATTTTGTTCCTTCTCCTCAGAAAAGACCTAAAAAATGCAGGCTCCTAATGCCCCTTGAGCACTGATGTTTCATTCTGAACAGAAAAAGTCAAATTAAAGAAAAAATGAAATAGCATCTCTCTTTCCAGACTCTCCTGGGTATGATGACAAGGGTGGAATGAAGTCTCTGAGCAAACACAAAGTATCACAAGACAAAAGTGCTGAGTAGGAAACTAGTGGGACTGCACAAAGATGTTAACATGTCTGAAAATCATGTCCTTGTAGACTACAGAGATATTAAAGACTGCCTGAATATCCTAGTTTCTACAGCAATTATGAAATTACTTTTCTATGTCTTCATGCAAAACAAAACTGAGATTCATTTTCTTATATGACTTCATCCATCCCCTGAAGGACTGCAGATACCTGTAGTGGAGAATGAAACTTTTTCTTCAACACCTCCTCCAGTATACTCCTGAGTAAGTATTCTGATACCAACACTGTAACCTACAGTTTTATTTATAAAAATCCCAGTTTTTTAAGGATCTATTGTGGTGTCTTGTTTTTGGTTTTTTTGGGCACTTCTGCTGTCTCTTTTACAGTGAGAAGGCCCTAGATCTTTGACTTCTTTCACAGTTCTTTCAAATTGTGGATCCTGATCCTACTTTATTTCATCAAAAGAAAAATGAAGGGCATTAGGTACATTTTTACTGTGCTACACTATTCATCTTGCGTGAAAGACAAAGCAAAATGGCTGCCTTGCATGCTGCAATTGCACTCTGAATTATTCAAATGCTTTTTTTGTCTTTTTTCATAGTTTGATGATGCCTGAATTAACTTAAACAAATCAAAGTGGGTAACAAATTGATAGAATTTCCCATCAGTCTTGCAGAAAATCTCATTCAAAATAGCTGCAGGTTTTCCAGTTCATCACACTATGAAGACTTCCAGGGTGATGGGTCTGATGTCAGTGAGTCACCACACTTTTGTACTGGGAGTCCCTGCACTTCAGGGCTAGAGTTGCTATTGTATTGCACAAGGGTGTTTCAGATAAAGCTGTGGTAAGCGAGATGTCCTTGTTCAGAATGGCAATAATCCCATGTATTAGTAGAATGCAGCAGCATATCTTTACCAATCTTGTGAATATAACACTTTTTAATGTGAGATATTTGACATCCTTATACCATGTTGTGTGCCAAAACTCTATGTCAGAACCTAATTACCATGTGAGTTTTGATAATGATATAATCATGAATGGAATCTTTTAAATGCAGAATGTTTAGTTTGCACTTGCCATGCTATAGAATATTCAAAGTATGTGTGTGTGAGGTATAGTATATATAAGGATCCTACATTTTTTAAAAGCTTGCAAAAAAAAAAGATGCAAAAATAAAATATGGACAGGTGGAAATTTCCAGGCCTACCAAGTGCTCATCACCTGCTTATGGATCAGAGATTCTTGGGAAGAACAGCCAGCTGCCCTAACCTGCTGGAGAGGAATCCAGGTATCAGAGAGTTAAAACACTTGCTCATTGGTTTTCTCAGCTCCTATTTTAATTTGCTCGCTTTTTTTTGGACAGCTCTGTGAAGGCAGTCTGGTTCGCTGCTTCACCATACTAATGAGACTCATCCATCTGCCTCTGTCATTGCCAGGCTCTCTTTTCTGCTGGAAGTCAGAGATGAACGCTCAGGACAGGTCCTTTCTAGGCTGCAGTACTTAATCATTTCTAAACACGCTAGATGGCCTCAGGCAGTGAAGGCAACAAGCATTTAACCCAGGCTTGGCAGCTCAGGCTTCCACATAGGCTGGCTCTAAGCCCTGATAATGAAAAGTAGCTGTGCTTTTACTCTCCACTTAACCAGATGCTCTTTGCTTCTTGGGGCAAAAGGTTAAATAGATATAAGAACCCATGCTAGTTTTGAAGCCTTTTATTAGCAGTCCTTATAGAAGTGAAGTAGAGCATTCTGCTCCCCTGACTACGTCTCTCTCAGAATCCTGTATTTAGGACTGTGTCCACTAACTAGAGGAATGTAACCTCCTCACCCAAAGCTCATTTCTTGTTCAAGTAACAATAAATAGAACCTAAAGACCACTTTGCCACTTAATTATTTAATGCTCTATTTTCATAGTAAGAATGGACGAAGGAGACATTACTAGTTTTGTTTAACAGTGGCAACACCTTACATTAACAGTGCAGATAAAGCACTTTTTCCACTGTGGCTGGGACAACTGATTTATTTTTCCACTCCATCTACTGCTCCATATGTCTCTGGAATCTGCCTTTTTCCCAGAGCTCATGTTAGTATAAAGCAATTGTCTGGGATGTGTAAGAATTAAGTATCCCATCATTCAGGCTAGACATGCAATTAGAAGAGTTGCACTAATTTCCACTGCTGAGACCCTGTCACTTTAATTTATCCTTACTTTCCTGCATTTAGGTCTTCTCTGGTTTGAGGCCAAGGGTTTTATACAGTTTGAGGCAGTGGTTCTGTAGTGCCAGAGGCGGGGGGGGAGGAGAAGTTGGTGGATGTGGGTGGGAGGGGGAAAAGAGTGGACAAGGGGAAGTGTTAAGGGCAAGAGAAGAATAAGAACTTGCTGAAAAGAACAAAACTGACATGTACACACTTAAAAGATCTAAGGCATGTGCCAAATAAAGATGTGTGGAGCAGCTGCAAAGGAAAGTAAGGCTTTTAGAGAGGCAGTCTTTATTGAATTGCAGCACTGGGCATGTGGCTCACCCCAGATTATTTTCTTTTTTACATAGATGTTTAGCACTGAATTTCAGCACCAGGGCTGGGTTCAAATGGCTCAGCTGAGAGCGCTGCCAAATCTACCCTCTGCTCTGCTCCAGGTTTCCCAGGGGACAGCCAAGGGTTCAGGAACTTCAGCTCAGGTACCATCTCCCTACTCCTGCTGGCTCCTGCACTCAGCTGGCGGAAACCCTTAAAATGACATAAATCTGCCAGTGCACCAGAGCTCCTTGCCTAAAAGTCCAGAATAGCCTCAGACAAGATTTTTTTCCTACATCTAGTCTTTCTTTGCACAACATTCCTGCCAAATTCAGGATGAAATTATTCATAGATCCAACTGGTAAAGCTTGGAAAAACCCTTCAAACTTTCCAAGCTTTCATGCAATGGACTTTCTCATTACGTATCTCCATAGAAAACAGTGAATCACTTTCTAATTAGGAAAAGTTTTGTATCAGGTTATATATATGGAACTGTCTGGGTTGATTTGTATGAATGCGTGTCAGTCCAGCAGAAAGAAATGTGCAGAAAATAATTGTTAATATTGGATGATAGAGAAATACAGTGCTACAGTAAATAGTTGTCTTGCTCCATTGTTTTTCAAACAATTATTTAAAAGTAACAATACAATATACTTCAGTAAATTTAAGGAAAAGTATAAAAAAATGGCAAAACCACATCTACACTCATTAAGTCTTTTTTAGTAGAGTAAAGAAAATAAAGATATAAACTCATTCTGGACTTGCATCTCAGTGATGACATATTTGCCATTTGTTTTCATGTTTTCTTACTACTGGAGAATATAGGATGCTACTAAGAATACTTTTTAATAATTAAGAGTTGAAAAGAACTAAATAATGATGATAAACTATTATTATAACTTAATTAAGTCAGTTGCTTCCTGTAATAATATTCATCCATTGTGATGGGTCTCATGCAAGAACAAAATCAGACATGTCAAGGAAAAAGCTCAGATGAAGTCTAGGTGGATCCTGGATTTATAGTGTAGATTCTAGAAATTTATTTCCATGTTCTTAAACATATTTGGTAAAATGGAAGGGGAATTGAGCAACAAAGTGGCTTTGAAGCTCTCAGAGTTTGTGAGTGAGACCTAGTGGTGAGGAGACTGACAATTAAACTGTTCATTGTCAGTATAATTTTATGCATTTTTAAACGCTAAGAAATTTTTTTCATACTGCCCATGTGCATATCAACTGTAATTGAACGGTACATTATTATTAATTGGGTTTATACACTTGTATCTGGAGACCTGCCAAGAACAAGACCCTGCTGCTGGCCCCCATACAAACACAGTGACACTTTTCTAGCTTGAGAGTTTAAACTCTATGGACAAAATAGAATAAGAACAAGGGAACAGAAATGGATGAGGTAATCAAAGTGAATGTAATGATGGCTTGAAAACACTGTAGGAACATAGCAGTCTTACAGAGATTTGCTATCTCAACCCTTGCACTAGGATGCAACCAGGGCAACCCAGATCGCTCACCATGTGAGCATGGCTAATTTCCATTAACCATTTGTGTTTGTGGAAGGCAGAGAGGGAAGGGATGAAAAGCAATTCAAACTAAGGTCTAGAAATATTAAGGAGGGGAGAAGATGGGTGTAGAATCAAGCAGATAATTTCCAGTATCTGTCCTCAACCCTGTCTTCTCCAAGGTTTGCTACCCCTCCCACACTCATCCCCCTTCTAACTTTTATGTTGTCCTCCATCGTGGGCATGATGAAGAGATCTGCCTCCACTCAAGCCTTGCATGGGTTCCTCACCATGTGTTGCAGAGCCTGCCTGGGTCTTCTAATGACATAAAGAAACTGGTGACTGTTCTCAAAACTGAAGTCCTCAACCAGTTTGTTCTCACCCCATAGTGATTTAGGCTGTAGTTTGTTGGATAGTGTGTGTGAAAGTTATGCTGGACACTGTGAAGATCTTACTGGAGTCATATTTGTGTTTTGACGGGTTGTAAGTAATGGCAAGTCTCCTTCTCTCTCTGTCTTCCTGCAGAGACTGTCATTTAAAGCAGCTCAGCTGATCCCATCTGTCATACCAGAGATCAGCAGGAGAGTGCAACTCTAATGCAGCCAAATCTTTTCTTACAGAGGCCATTTTTGTAAATACTCAGTGAAAATAAAACCGAAGTCTCAGATAAGGTAGACCTGCAAACTCAGTATTCTCAAGATGCCTCCACAAAATATTTAAGGAATATGTGAACTTGATTCGTGGTCTGTTCTCCTGTATGTTCCATACTTGCTGCTTGTGTTGACAAGACCAAAATGAGAATGTTTGCAGACACAAATAAGCAGTATTAGCAGGGCAATTCTTCAGAAGTATGCTTATTCTTCCAAAGGAATTTGCATAATAATAAAGGAAGAAAGGTATATAAGGTAAACTACAAATCATTGTTTCTAAAACTGAGTGCTTTTCAAAGTTTTCCAAGAGGCAGTGGGAGCTCCTTGAAATCAATAAGGTAGTGAAGTGGTGTAAAAACAGAAGAGAAAAAGGAATAAGGATGAATAAAAAAAAAAAAGAGAAAAATTAGTAAGGATGCTGTTAAATGCCTCCTTATCCAGGGGTTATGGAATTTACCTGGAGCTTGGGTGACCCTGGTTTGCATCAATGCACTATTAGAGTTTCCCTATGGGAATTTTGGACATGTAAGTTCCCTTTTGTGCCTCATCTTATCTATAAAGCAAGAACTGCAGTATTTTCCTAATTCTGGAAGATGTAGTCAAGGTTTTAGAGAAACACAGAACAAGTTCCCCAGAGATCCTGTAGTTTTAGTAAATGAAGTGACAATGTCCCTCCATTTCAATAGGACTTGTTACTGTGTAGTAAATTCTATTATATACTAAATTCTACTAGTAGTCCCTATCTAGAAGGGAAAACTCAGCAGGAACTATAAAGAATTAATCAGGAATATTTGTTCTGGGGCCCATGACACTGCTCAGTGGTCCTTTGTCATGACAGCACATGAGCATATATATATATATATATATATATATATATATATATATATATATATAAAAAAGAAGCTCTTCCATGCCCAGATCTGATGATGGAGATATTTAAAAGTTCCTGACTTAAAAAGATGGTATTCAAACATCCAGTTACCAAAAATAAATTTACAAAGATCAAAAACTTTGCATTCACTGAACAGAGGTCTCTGTATAATGGATAATGTTTGAATAGTGCTTGAATTGCAGCACACATTTAAATTTTGGTAATAACACATTAAAGATACATTTTCAGTCTGGTGATTCCATGATAAGCTGTCTCACACTGCAGGTAAGAATATAATAATATAATGGAGGAAATTAGCAAAATTATCTGTGTCTTCCTGGTCCTGGCCCTGAAACCAATACCACTGTTGGCATCTGGAGGCTGCACCTGTCATGAGTTATGGCCCTTGTTTTTACAGGAAGATTAAAACTGGTATTTCAGTGCCATCCATCATATGTAATAAACTCTCTGCCTTAGTATAAATGCATTTGTATGCCACTATTGTAAACGAGTACAGGAAATACAAGCAGTCAACTGTGTATGTTAGACATACTTTTTGTAATACTTTCTGTTGCTAACAAAATAAGTGACTAGCTCTCTTCCAGGGGTACTTTTGCAGGGCTGAAATCGCAGGCTCTGTGTCACGAATAAGCACAGTACCCTCTTTGCCCTTTACATCTCATAACAAGGTTAGAGCTTCAGCTATTGTATGGGTTCTGAATTGCCTGGCCAGAAATGTGGACCCAGGGTTCATCTCATCCCAAAATATTTGGTCACACAACCAAATGCGTTCTGCTCATGGGGGCTGTCAAGATGCCTGGGTGAGATAAATGCCTTCTTTTCTGGTGGGTTCTTATGAATTATAGTGCTGATGAGTGGTGGAGCACAGGAGGCAGCAGGGCCCCATGGGCTGTATTTGTCTTTTGTGCTCTTCCAACAGCCCACCCCGCTTGCTGGAGCTCATTTTTGTACCAACATTTTAACCCACCACCTTTCCACCTCTATGCAACTTTTGCTATTAGTAGGTAACAAAAATTAAGTTACCTTCCCACCTAGCTTCTAGGATGAAGCTCCATCCATTGCCAAGCTTCATCTTCCTAATATAGGGAAATTAGTTGTCCAGTGACTTTCCCTCAGTGAGAGATTACTGCACTCCCCAGATATGGGTCCATCCACACGGGAAGAACATCTGAATTCTGGCAAGAGCCTCTTACTGTGTTTCTGGCCATGGTGGCCAATTACTCTGGAGAAGTTGGTTTGAAGGTTTAATCATCAGGTTTCAAATAATTAAATGCCACAGAAATGTATTTTCAAACTATAGCAGAGTTGAATTTGCCTTCCAGTTATAAGTGTCAGTAATCAGTAGTGCCATTAATTCTTTTGAATCATCTGAATAATTTCTGTGTCAGTAAAAGGGAATAACATGAATGCTGTAGTAGGGGGTTTTAAAGTCAGAATAAGGCCATGGCAAAAAAAATAAACTTTTTGCTTTATGTAGTTCCTCTGAAATCGGGGGAGTTGTACTCTGTTACACTGCACAAGATGTCAAGTCATTTAAAGCATTGTATACTTTAACAGTGACTGTGCCAAACTTGGTTGTGCCAGAGGACTTGGACTAGAGTTTTTTTTATAAAAAACCTGTGGAGATGCTCTAGTGATTCTGTGAATCAAAAATAATAACAGTATGGAAGGAGAAGGTGGGTTTTTTTCTGATTCATGCACATTATATTCATTCTGTGGGTTCACATAGTAGATGGTGAAGAATTGCTACTTAAAATTCTGGGTTAATGCTTTCCCAGTGTAAACTTCTTATGAAAATAGCTTGGATATCTGTAGGAGTTCTTATACAAAAACGTAATGCCAAGTAATATTGTCTAATTTCCTCTTTTCTGTAATATGGACCAACTGGAAAACATAAATAAATAAATAAAAAAGCAATAGAACAGCAGTGCATTTGCTTATATGACTTTTCTCATTTTCAGGGACTTTGCACCAAATATGTGTCTTAGGTTCTTCATTAATTAGGCCAGAAAAAATGTACAGGCTTATCAGTTTAACTTTTCTAACAGTTTTCTAATTGTTGTTTGTAGGAAGACTTTTTTTCCATTGTTGTTTTAGCCTTTCCTCTGTTATTATGAAGGACAATATATACCATTTTTACTGCAAAGTGCCAGGCAAACCAGGATATTCAAATGAACAAACCTGGATGCTTTACAGCTTTTGCCCTCTTGAAATCAGATCTGAAAAATATAGGACCTAAATATCAATACTGTAAGGTTTTAGTTTTATATCAGGCATAAATCTTAGCAACCCACACTTAACAATGAGCTCAGATTTTAACTTAATCTTTGGCAGGCTGAGAATTAAACCAGCACACAGTTTTGTCTTCTCTCCCAGGCGGCTCCTTAAAAAAGGCACTGTCTGTGCCAGCAAGCTTAAAGGTTTTATAGTTTGTGAAAAGCAGATCCAGCACTGCCATGGTGGGCCATAGGCTCCCAAAAGACAAAGAATTGAGTCTTGTACTCCCCAGCTCTCTTCTGCTTAAATAAAGTTGCTAGTTGCCTAATGAATGTTAGCTGTAATACTCCCTGTGGTCAGTGGGGCTGTTGTTTAATGAATTGCTTAATGTGCTTGATTACTGTTACTATGTGGAATGAGGGAAATAGCCAGAGAGATTTGAAAGACCCACTGGAGAATACGATGAAAATGAATTGGATCAATAAGAAGTTTTTGCTCATCTCTGAACAACGCATTATGTGCTTTATTGTTGGAGTTGGGGATAATGTAATTTTGTGGCTTGTTGTTGTTCTTTTTATAATTCAGAAATATAAATCTCATTTGACATTGGGTTTTAGGGCTGGCCTTCCTGGAGTTATAAATGTTCCCCTGACTCCAGTCCCGGTTACTCACATAGACAGATAAATTAATTAGGAAAACTTTTATGCCAATTACTTTATGCCCTTGGCTTTCATATGTTTCTGAAGAGCGGCAGCTAATTAAAGATATGATTCATAATTACTGGTCGATCGAGTAGTTGAGTAATGGAATCAGGAACTGTTCCAAAAAAATTATCCATCACATCATTACTAATTGTTACATAATACATAAGGATGTAGAATTCAAATAAAAAATTACTCACATTTGAAAGATTCATTCAATTAGTGGGTTTGGGATATTTTTTATAACAATTATAAACACGAGATAGTTCTCACATTTTTAAGGATCACAGAGGTTTTATAAATATTTATAATTAAATAGGAGCATAATTTCCAGCGAGTAAAAGACTCAAGGGCCTAGCTGGAAGAGTGGGTTAGTAGTTAGTGAATTTATGGAAGCTGGAAATCAAATCTTTGGGTCACATTAGGGCTCAAATGAAACGAGTATGATGGTGTCTTCCTAGTCCTGCCATAAAACTGCTCTAGTTTGGCAGGAATTGCAGGCTAATTTCTTGAGAATAGAAGAGCTGTTACAAGCTATAACTTGGCACTGAACAACGCACAGAAATTTGCACAGAATTTGTCAACACTCATTTTTCACAGTCAGCATTTGCTGTCCCAGCAAGAAGATCATAACAGATACCACAACCTGGTAAAACTGGTGAAATAGTGAAAAAAAAAAAATTCCTCCAGCTCTTCCTTGCTAAGTTTGCAGATGTTCTGTGTTATCACAGTTTATGAGCAGTCATGACACTTCATCAATAAAATATGTCTGGAAAACTTAAGTATGGGTTCATTCAGTAATTCAGATACCCCACAGGTAAGCATGGGAAATCTCTTGGTTCAGTTTTCTACTGGTTCCTTAAAGCCTAAAGCAACCATGTGATGAAGTCCTGAATGTATATCTATATGTGCTAAGCCTTCAGAATAACCCCTAAACATAAAAAAGCAGGGCCAGCAATACTTGCAGCATGAGCCTTCATAAAAGATGTGAAGATGTCCCAGCTAGAATTTCAAAAGTTACCAAGAGAGCACCTCAAGAACCCAGAAGAATTTTGTCTGACTCAAAATTTATTTGAACTTCCTGGAGGGCCTGACCCTGCATATCCTTCATCTCCTTCACTTACTTAAGTAACTCAGATCTACAGTATCAGCTTTTTCACCTACTCTGCAATGTTTTTTTTACTACACTTGGTTGGTTGTATATGATTAACTTAACCTACCACTCATTAGACACATGGCATATGGTTTGGAGGAGGATTAATAAATGTTTTGCTGTATCTGAACGAGAGAGAGAAAATGAATGAAAACAAACTTCCATTTCTGCTTGCAGCTTTAAAGGCTATTTAGCTGCCATCCATCTGCAGGTACCATGTGTTGTCCTCACCAGGGAACAAAGGAGAATTCAATTAACCATTTTGTATTCTAATTGACTTGGATTGCTGTAGATATCTACAGCAGCTTGTAGGAGAGCCCAGCTGATGGATGGATAAGAGCATTCAGCAGAAGAATGTCCCTAAGACCTCAACATCCACAGCAGTAAGACAGACAGAAGAGAGACAATGGAGAGATGGACCAGCAGAAAGCAATCCCTTCTGAGAGTCAACAGTGTAGTCAGGTCTCCAGAAGTCACTATGAGTGCAGGAGTCTCTCATGAAACTTTCTCTTACCCTGTGAAGATGTTCCAGGGAATATAGATGCTTATTTATTATTTTCTTTTAAGAACCCCTTTTCTAATGGTGCTACATCTTTTAAAAATCTGTTTGTTTGTTTCAGGAGACATTACCTCCTGATTAAGTGAATAGAAAGGGTTTTTCTACTGCACCAAGTCAGCTGAGCACAAGGGGGAGAGGAAGGTGACAAAGTGATGCATAGAAGTCTGCAGAGGTGTTAAGGATTGCAGCTGTAGAATTAAGTGCTTTTAAAACTTCAAAATTAACATCCTAGAGAATAATAAAGTGCAAAAAACAAGTAATATACAATCATGATATTATATTAGATGGGAAATCAATACTGAACCTGGTAGTCTTATTAGAGTGTGTTTCTGTCATGATGGTTAGTCAGAAATAGCTTTTTGGGATTAATGGTGACAACCTCTGACCTGTCAACATCCTTATCAAACACCTGCCTGGCAGAGGCACACATGCCCCTATCTGCAACAGCACCACACTGTGAAAGGGCTGTCTGCAAGCCAAATGAGGAAAGAGATTCACACATCTAGAAAAACCCCAACCCCTACACAGCAAAACCTTAAATCGCAAAACCTTAAATCGCAAAACCCATTGAAAAGAAAAAAAAGAAGAAAAAAGGCAAAAAGAGGACTTTGAAATTAATTAAAGCTGATTTCTGAAAGTTTCATTTTTAAACTTTTAAGCTGCTACTCTGCTTGTTTATGAAAGAGTATAAATGTATTTGCATAAATGGAGCAGGGTGAGGAAAGACATTTGAGTTTTATATGGTTAGTGGGTTTTTGGAAGTTTAATTTCTTCTAATTTTAACATTAGAATTAGATGTTTCAGTTGTCTGGATGTTTGTCTACAGCTAAAACCACCATGGGCATATGTCAGACCTTCTCAATGTGAAGAAGGACGCAAGAGCAGTCAGTTCTGAGTATCTTTGGGGCAGAGTATTTGCTTTTGAGGGGTTTTCTTTCATTTTTTTAAGAAAAGAGATGTCTTATGGTCTGTTTTAAGACTGTAGCCTGTATCTTAGAAAAAAACTTCATCCAGATTGCTCAGTGTGTATATTGTACCTTCTGACTTCAAAAGAGAAATAAAGGCTATTTTCATACTAGTTTTTAAATTATTGTACAAAAATCATTTAAAGCAATTGAAAATAAACAGTTTTGATTTAATAGTGAAAAATTACATAGACCTACTCTCATTATGAAAATAACTTTATAGCTCTTGGTGACATGGAGATTTTCATATTTGGGGTAAAGTCATCATACCAGTGCTAAATGCTGCCATGTAGTAAATTCCCCTATATTTTATATATTTAATATGACTACATAAAAATACAGGCTTAAACTAAAACAATCAAAATCCCTTCAGCCATGTTTAGTGCTTGAAAAGTCACATAACCAACACTAATTAATCTCCTGTGGTTTATCAGATCAAATCAGTTGGCGATGGATTTTTCATAAATATTTGGGGTTACAATTAATTTTACTTTGATACATTTAAACATTTAATAGCAAAAGTTATTTCAAAATTAAAAACCTGAACTATTGTGAATGTCAAAATGGAAAGTTTTCTGTCTCTTTTTTTTTTCCTACAAATAAATAAAAACAACAATGTAGACATATAAATATGGGTTAACTCAGTTGCAACAACATTTTCAGGCAACTTGAAGAACAGCTGATGGGGTTTAGTCCATGATATTTGGAAGGTGCTACAGCTTCCCTGAAATATCCATAAGAATGGAGGTGTGCAGAGCTGCAAGAAGGCAAAAGGGAAGTGAGAAGAGAGTTGAGAGGTAGAACAGGGTAGATAATTTCTGCATTAGATAGAAATTTGCTACCTGCAACCACTGCCAATTATCAGCACCAAATAATCATGAAACAGTGAAAGCTGTCATTTCTGTCTCTGAAAAATTTCAAACTTGAGAATCTCATGCAGTAACTTTCAGGCAAAGCAAATATTTGTCACTTCTTGCATTTCAGCTAATTATATGCTTTCACCAGGAAGGTGCTATTTATTCTACATGCATGAACTTCTTTGTGGAATAAATATTACTCACAAAAATGCAAGATAACATGGTTCATGCTTGTGTGTGTCAACTGTAATAGACACTATTAAATGAGATGTACCCTCGGAGCACATTTCATCATTACCACCCTTCTGAGTCAAAGGCAAATGTCTGATGTTGCAATGGATTCCAAATAATGTCCTAATGCACTTCATATGCCACAAAACTTTCACAACCAGTAACAGCAGTTGGGTTGTGTTCCTTCAACCAGTGAAATTCTGTAAGGTTTTCTGAAGTGTAAACATATTCTATGAAGAGAGGTAAGATCCATTATCTAAAAAGTGGACTAAATTGCTGTAGTCTCGGGGCTCACCAACTGGTGCAAATTGAGCTGAAAATCTACTAAACAGCACACATTGCTGTGACCCTTTCATCCTCAGACTCTAGTCTCAGAGCTGTCTCCTGAGCACAGGTAAGCATTAACACATAGCATTAAGAATATAGGGAACAGTACTGCAAGATCTCCCTGTTTCTGTCCTGACCCTCTGAGAGTCTTTCCTCCCTGTCTCAGCCTGGTCCCCAGGGTGACTGAGCCCCTGGCACCCAGGGAAGTGACAGTGCCAGCAGGCTGGTGAGTTCAACCAGCAGGACTTCTGAGCAGAGCTGTGAAAGTTCTCTGAGGCAAGACCAGGTAAATGGCCATGGGATTTTTCACAAGGAGAAATAAATGCCTGTTTACGACAGCTGTTCTCCAAAACCACCACACCTCAAGCACGAGCAGTGAGACAGGAGAGACATTCTTTTCCCGCTGCTTCCTTGTGCCTGTGATCAGAGCTGAGACACTCTCACAGTTTGGGATGGTGGTGGCATACAAGTAGGTCAGATCAATACATGCTCCTTGCAGTGAAACAGACAGCCTAAATTATTAATATTATTTTTGAAAAATAAGGCACTTGTTATCACATGATTCATGCTTTAAGTTTTCCAAATGCTTAAAACAGACTCCTCATGATTTACAAGTAACAACAAATTATTAGTGTCTGAGAATTTAATTGACTGCCTCCTCTCGGCCGCTGACTTCAGCAGTAAATTTTTTTCCAGTTACCTGCTCAAAATAGCAGCATCTGCCCCTTAAACAACCTGCACAATTCAAGGATGGGAAAGTGGCTGTCCATTCTCAAAATAAAGCAAAATTCAAGGCTGAAAGCCTCAATCTTGAAAAACTGGCACTGTTGGAAACAAATCACTGGACACCTTGAAATCTCTGAGGGGCATAGAAAAATCAAAGCCAATTTCTAATATTTTTCTTTGTAAAACTGCTCTCATTCTAAAATGAAGAGGCATGTGGAGTATTCGGGTTGAGGTGAAGGAGATGGGCAAGCACAAAAGAGTTTGTCTGCAGCATTGGGAGCCTGCAATGCCACAGGGTGACTTTCTCTAATGTATTCAGCAGTGAAGTGCAGCGAGATCTCCTCTCAGCCCTGTTTACACACATATGTTCTGATGTACAAGAGTCCTTCTCTCTCATGTAAAAGCTGGCACACAGATGTATAGCAGGCATGCTGTACTTTCCGACTTGGCAACTGATGGCACATCTCAGCTCCACCATAGAAGTAATCCCCACATATGTATAATTATTTTTAATAAATTAAGTCCTTGAAGTATGAAGATCCATAAAGATCTTTATAGTCTCCTTTGACACTTGAAGGTAAATATTTGCATTGTGCACTTCAAATTAGATGTGCAATGCCTGTTAAAAATAATGGAAGCTGGAAGTCTGGTCTGTCTAATGATTTCCTTCTTGATCATCGTGATAGTACAGAAAATACAGAGAGCAGGTGCTTGAGCCCTCCTCTGCTCCCCTGAGGATGGAAAGATCTGTCAGCAAAGTCACCCCTAGGGTGGATGAGAACATCCTTTCCAGAGAGGAAATCTGCTAAATAAATGGTCCCCTTCCCTGGTGCTTCCTGAGTGATAACAGGCACTTTCAGTTCCCTCTGCATCACTGTGATACAGACATTTTGTCACCTTCAGCTATTCTATAAATTATGCTGAAACATTTCTCAGGTCTGCTGTCAGCAGGCAGGAAGACCACTGCTGTTGTCACAGAGGAGAACACAAAGGCTCCAGGGTAGTCTGTGCACTGAGGACAGTGTGAGGACACCAACTTGCTGTGTTAATGAAAGATGGGGAGCATGGGGCAAGGGGGCTTCCTGAGGTCTCCCGGAGCACTGTGCAACTCTGCTCATCACTGTGCATTAGCCAGTGAGTAGCTCTGTGCCAGGAAGATAAGCTAACCAAGCTACACAGAGTTCCTCACCAGGCTGCCTAGTGCTCTCCCCTTGCCTGAGCTCACCCATGTGGGTCTGTCCCCAGCGCAGCAGAGTTGGCTGGGCAGTCCTTGCCCTCAGACAAACCTCTCAGATTTGCATCCTCTTTGAAATTATTCTAAATTCCCAAAATTAATTGCAGGAAATGCATTTGCTGCTGGGTCCAAACTGTCCCACAATATTGGGAAGGGACAAGTGGGTTTAGTGGGTTGGTGCTTGATCTTCATCTTTTATCCCAACAACCAAGAGATCAGCTGGAATAGAGAAAATCTGTCCCAATACAGCCCCAATCTCCTAAGCTGTTTGCTTATCACTGAGGCTGAAATATTCATCCCATTGAGGAGCATCCAGCAATACCTGATAAGATGGAGTTCAACCATCCTGCACTTAGTTCTTCCCAAGGAGCCCTTAGCTTTAAATATCATCATTCCTGCCCATGGAACAGAGGTTTGGGACTAGGTGATCTCAGAGGCCCATTCTAAGTCCTTAATGTTCTACAATCCTGGGCCTGTCTGAGATCTTAAAAGCCGTTGTGGACATATCTGCAGAGTGTTAGGACAACTTCATTGTCCGTAACTGTTACACCAAAGAAAAAAGGTACACATTTTTACTATAAGAAAAGTCACATGTTACTGAATATATACTTTAAAAATTGAAATATCTGGTGCAGTGAAATTTCTGCTGACCAAAATTTGACTTTTCTTGACCAAAACCAATAAAATAAACTGATAATTACCACTCCTCTATGTAATGCTTTTGAGTAAGTCATCATTCTGTAGCCAGCATATACACAGGAATTCATTGACAAGCACCTGCTAAAACACACAGTATCACCAATCCCCTACCAAAAAAGTAATAGAGCCATATATAATGTACAGAATGGCTTGGAGCCTTATTGTGAGTGACTCAGGAGGAGGGGGAGTTAAAGAAATGATGCGTCACTCACTCCTAAATGTTGCTGTTGTCTGGTCTGTCGCTCTGATGCACTGGCTTTGCAAGCCTTTAGTTACCTGGAAAATCCCATAAGAGCCTCCAGGGTGGGTGAAGAGGCGGGAGGAGGCTGGGGAAGGGAGAGTGGAAAGAAAGGAGGATTAAACTAAAGCACTTCTGTGCTACATTTCCCCTCCAGAGGAATCCTTATTGTGTACCAAGTATCACAAGTGTGTATTTTATTGAGGAGAGGGAGAAGGAACAATCAGAAACTCTGTCACATTGTATCACTGTGAAAAGCAGTGGTGGTTTTTTTAAAGGTAGGTATGTCTGGCTGGAGCAATTTCTCACTCCTTTTTAGGATCTTATATGTGATTCAGGATGCTAGAAGAAAAAAAGCCAAGCCACCTTCCTGCACACTCTGATGTGAAGGAGCAGAATATGCAGTGGCCTTTCTTTGACTATAGGTAGCCAAAAGATGCCACTAGTTAATTCACCCCTTGGCACAGGTTTACTTTCATGTCAGACTACTGCACAGAGACACCTGCCCAGGTCTAGTAATTTTGTGCATGTACAGGGAGAAACACATTATTAGCTCCCTCAGCCCTTCAGGGTGATTTATTTGGGAAATCCACAACCTATACAATAGAGAAGTTTGGGGGGGAATCTTGGGTGTGGAAAGGATACTCACATCTTGATTTTTTATCAGCAAAGGGCAAGACAAGTATTTGATCCCTTTTTGACTTGACCAATCCAGCTGCAGAGGAATATGCTGGGTTAGTGAACATTACAAGAGAGTATTCCAAGACTTCATGCTTTAATAGCTGTCATTTGTTTAGACAATTAGAAAGTTACTCTATTTTAAATAAAATTAAGTCACTTTCTAATTGGCTAAACAGAAAGAGAAAGAGCTCTACCAGTCACAGATAATTATGCCTTAAATCTCACTTTGACAGTGGCTTTCTCTGAAAGCTACACGTAAGTTATGACTGAACAAGGGATACCATTTTGACAGATCTCAATCAGGAAATACCAGAACAAATTGGGATGGAGTCTTCCATTGTGTCAGTATCTTACTCTTTTTCAAACAAGGAATATGACACCTCCAATTTCACTGATTACTAGTTTCAGTGTCAGCCTTATCAAAGCAATGATAGGCTCAATACAAATGTCCTCCTAATGTTATTTTCCCAACAAAAGTTGTACCTGACCTTAGTTTTAGAGACAGTGTAGAAGAATAGATCATATTTTTCTCTTGACTCTACTTGGTTTTTAACTAGCTGCTTAATTTAATGTCACTGAGAGCTCTCATCCAAGGAGCTCTGCAAGACTTAATACTGAGAATTTCACTATACTTCTTTTTTTCCCCTTGTGTCAGGATTAGAATTCACTTCTGTTTAACTTATTCAGTTCTGTATGTCAGCAAAGCTGATCCTAGACTGAACACTAAACTTTCTGAAGATATGGTTGTCCACTTTAGGACAGAACAAAAACATTGTGCCTGACTGTGTCTGGCTCTGACAAAGCTCAATTGGCCTCTGTATGCCCTCCAGTAGCAAGGTTGAATTCTTGCAAATGTGCAGCCACTGTCAGAGCTGCATAATTGAAGGACTGACAGTTTCTCAAGACTTCATTATTATTTTTTATTAGGGAATCTGTTGGCACTGACAGTTTTTCTCATACTTTTCAAATACACTGGATACTGGCAGCTGAGGATTCTGCATGACAGCTTGCATTGAAGTATCAGGGTATTTTTCATGTTGGTACAGAGAGAGAAAAACTGTCAACATGAACAAAAAACAGAGCTCTGAGATGGTTTTATATATCTAAGTTTATTTCAAACTTAGTGCTATTTTGATTTTTCATTCGCAAATTTTAATTATATGTGAGCAAAGGTTATTGTAAAAAATGTAAGCACCAAGAAGAATTTAATGCCTCTAAACAAATAAATAGTAAGAACACAGTCAGCAAGGGAAGAAGTTTCCTGATTCATAGCTAGTTTCTTTTATTTAGGTCACCACTAGAATGCCTTTATCCAAGCTTGTTTTTCCTAATGGTTCAGTACTGAACGATGCCAGATCATGAATGGCCTTCTATATCCCTTCTTCATAAACGAGGAAGCACAGCCAAGACAGATTGGTTTTAATGTTGATCTAAAGGAAAGTCTTTAAGAATATATAGGGATACTGCTACAGTTGTTTAAAGAGTGTATTTTAAATGCAGGAAAGATTTTCCTTGACTTTGCTGTCATAAAGGATTGCGTTGAACATGAGTAGCAACAAAACACTTGGCATGCCGAGAGCAGGACTTTCAGATCCCAAACACCCAGCAAGGAGCAAATTGTGTTGAACACAGAAGCAGGAGATGTGGTTCCTTGGCAGACCTCATGAGCAGTGATGCCAAACTCTGAGCTGAATTACCAATGGGGAGTCAGTAAGTGTGAATAGCCCTAGATAGGGTTAGAGGTCTTCTTTTTTGAATGAGCAATGAGAGAAAATAAGCAGTGCCTCTACAGTACTGCAGAGCTTTTATAAAATTGACTCTTCAGAGACACAGGTTGATTAATTAAACTCACTAAAGTGGATGTGATTAAAAAACATACTGTCAAAGGAGGACAAGAAAGATGATGAAGAAGAAAGATTTTTATGTAAGAAATCATTATTTGCATGAAATCATTCTGAGTTCATACAAAGGGTTTATTGAATGCACATTGGCCAAACTTATTGATGATTATGGATTTTCTGGATATGCCTCAAAAATAGCATTTTCACCCCTGCATAATTGCTTTTTTTTTTCCTCCAACCAGTTTTATAATTTTATTATCTCTATGGCTCCAATGGTGTAAGCTATTTATTGAGAAATTCTATAGTCACATCAATAAAAAAATAATTATAAATAAAGTCATCTGATAGTTCAATTTGTATTTAAATTTGCTGGAGTTTTGGAGTTCTGTTTCTTTCTCATTACTAATATTGTAAAATACAGAGAGGTCTTAAGAAGAGGATGTATGTGTTTAAGTGGTGTGTTACTCTGTTAAGGGTACTGGGGCATCAGCCTACCCAAATATTTGTTTGCCCAGATGATGACTGCTCACTGCACGTCATGACTGTCCCCTTGAAGGGGTCTCCATGATGACAACCATAGAATTGGATTCCAGGGCTATTTCCAAGTAAATACGGCCTTGCTTTCAGACCCACTGGAATCTCTCACTCTTCATGTCTATTAACTATGAAAATAACTCTCTGCACAATAATTGCCTGTGTTCATTTTCAGTTCTTGGAACAAGTCCATGGACAGAAGGTGGCAGTGGGTTTGTATTTAAAAATCATTACAGCCTTCCAGGATTTTAGCTATCTTTTTGATGAGATGCTTGTTCTAGTGGATGGGGAAAGGAATTGGCAGAGAGGAAATCTGCTCATCCCAACTATTCTGCTCAGTTCTGCAACAAGTTGTGAATCACCTCACAGCCCTGTTTCCTCTTGAAACACTCATCATCAGTTTTGTATGTGTTGGCTTTAAGATGTTGAGAGAAGTAAATATTTTTCTGCTTGCTTGTAGGCTGCTCAGAGCAGTTATCTTTTTCAGTTTCTCTAAGTGCTAATGAAACTGAAAATTAATTTCTTTTTAAAGCTTGTAAAAATAATTAAGAAGGCAATTTAAAACTTTCCTTTGCTGTTCTTAGGTATTAAAAGAGTCTTGTAAATTCATATCCAGTGATATAAAGACTCTACTGTAAACAGGTTACCTGAGCTCCAGTCCTGAAAACTGGATTCACTGTGAAACCAACAGGACTGGCCAAGGGAAGACAAGCTAAGCATACATGCATGCATATGGGATGAGGTCTTTTGTTAAAGACTGTTGTACTGGTGTTGCTGCTCTGTTTGATAGAAGGATTTCCCATTTCCAGAAACAATAACCAAAAAAAAGGGCATTTTTAGTGAAGCAAAACTGCTTTATAATTCCACAAGTCTTTCCAAGTTCTTCTAAAACTTTATATAAAATTTTACTGCAGCTCATTTTGACATTTTTGACAGAAAAATAAGAGAGTTTTTGAAAAAATAACAGGAGACACCTAAATTGTACGCTTAAGTATTGCAGAAGCCAATTCTTCTAGAGAACAATAAAATATATGCTGTACATGTACTTTCAGAAGTGCTCAGCTGTATGGCCAAGAGTTAGTGTGCCAGCAGCCAATTGTTCATTGGTGTACAGAGTCCCTCAGACCCTGAGTTATGACTTACATATTAATTTTCAGCTCTGACACTCAGGAACTTTCTCTCAGGAGAGAGGTACCAGCATAATGGGATCCTGCATCCTGCCATGTGCAAGCCCCTGCAGTTGCCAGAGTGAGGGGGTGTGTGGAATTTGAGGAGAACATGATGGAGAATGAGCCTGCAAGGGGAAGGGCCAAGCCAATGCATGCATAGAGATGGTGCATCAAAGGAGAGAAAGCCAACAGGAGCCATGCAGGATGGCATCAGCTGCAGCTTGCAGACCCTAGATAGGGGCATCGTTTGGACATACTTGGCAGATTAGAGATTAGCTTTTCACATCAATATGTACGGAATGGCATATTCCCTTTTGCAAGTTCACTCTGGTTTTATTCATAATTCCCTTACATGTATGTAGAGATGCATAAATAAGATAAAGGTAAAGATTATACCAATAACTGTGATAAAGATAGATTATGAAGTGACTGTATGTATAGATGATTGCTTTCTAATGTATTTGTACATATATATGAATAAAACAGAGTGATAGAAAATCATAGCATTCCTGTATTATGTGCAGATTAAAATGCATCTTTTTGCCAACAGGTCTCTCCAGAATCGTTGTGCAAACAGTGTATATCTCTCTGTCATGCAACTATGGGTAATTAACATATGCAAAACACCACAGTCCTGCTAGAAGCTACCCAGCCCTCCCCTGAAATTTAGGCTCTATTTATTTACAACAAAATAAAGTGGACCCTTCTGGAAAGAAACATGGCTTTGTGGCTGCACCAATGCTGTCGCACAGATGCTTTAAATCTTTTATATCTCCCAGACCTCCAGGGGCTGGTGTTGGATGGTATTGAGCCAGGGCCAATAAATAATTTATGCTAAGTAGCAATTTAGTTGTTTGGCTTGGGGTAAAGAAATCCAAGAAATTCATAAATAAAGTTCCCATTTTTGCTGTGTTCCAAAAGTTAATTTATGTTACTCTGCAATTAACTAACATAAAGGTGAAAAAATATGACAGGCCTTAGGTAGAAAATAAAGCTCATAAATCTGCCGTATCTTAACTAGTGGTGCTTTAGTGATAGTTGGTGCTTGTACTTGGTTTCCTGTTCATCTCATTCACCTGTATTTGCCTGACCCAGAAAAATGTAGTGATTAATTTCTAATATTTCTCCTTTGAAATAAACAAGCAAACCCAACATTTTTTGCTTTGCTCTTTGAACTAGAAAGTAGTACTACAATTTGGCAGGACTATTTTTTCTGTCAAAATAGACAGAAGTGGAAATGTATACTATGTGGATAAAGTCTGGTCATCACATAGTCCCTACATTCAATGGGGTATATTTAAAACCAGATCAACATATTCATTAATGTCCTTTATGTATACACACCTCTATATAAAATGCATAGGATTTAATGTAATACCTGAATTCTTCCCTGTGACCTAAAGCAGACATTTCCTGACAAAGACATGACTTCAGCATCACTCATTATCCTATTGACACTGTGTGTACTGTTTAAAAGGATATTCATGTATGTAAGTGTGTGATGGTTGCATTCATCTCTATATCAGAAGAATAAAATTTTATATATATATGCTGTATCTGATGTACAAAATTCAGAACTTGGGTAGACTGGAGGAATGAAAGGCAAAAGACCAGATTCAGGTTGCTCCAGGGTGAAAAGACTATGCATGTGTTGTCTGCTTGGATATTTGCTGCAAGCTCTTAACCATAATATTTAGTGAAATTTTGCAGTTTTTATTGCTGCGTTTAGAACCTATGAATTGTCCCTCTTTCTAGTGAGGAAGGGTTGGGGTAAAATGGGGCATGCCACTGATTTCACAGGTTTTGTTACTCACAAGAGGAATTCTGACAAGAATGGATAAAAAATATGCAAGGAGCATATTTTAGGGCGGTTGTCTGTTACCTATTTCTTCAGAAATAGACCTGACTAACCATAAATACAGAAAAAAATTGAAACATGATTATACAAAAGAGAACGACCAAATTCCCTGCTTCTCTGCAGCACTGTGCAGCTACTGGTTTCTGTGAAACTACCTGATTCAAAGCAGTATAATATCTCATATTTTCAATTTTAAGACTCATCTTTGCAATTATCAGTAGTCTGAACAACTGCATTCAATATCCTTCCTTTCAGGATGCAAAAAAAAGGAGTCTTCTTTCCTCCCCTCAGTTTCACTCCTGCAGAGTACAGTGTTGCAAACATCCCTCACCACAATCAATGTCTAACTTCAAGGGCTCTGTAAACTTCAAACCTGTTGAGAGGTGAAGTGGCACAGAAGAGTTCAGCCACAGATACTCCTTTATTTTCCTATTGTGAAACAAATATCTTTGACCATGTTCCAAAAGAAAAATGGCTTTGAAAGAGATTGCGTTTGCTGTGATAATGGGACTAGAATATGCTTCACTATTCCCTATTATATCTGTTTTCTTTTTCTGGAGGTTTCTGCATGATGAAGATGAATTTAGCTCTTTATTTCCCGAGATAAAAAAGAAAATTAGATGATTGATTTCTCTTTTAATTGCAATCCAGAATATCTTGCTTTCTGACTCTCACTTTTAATAATGTTCCAGGCAGTGCTCTCTCTGTCAATGGCACAGAGGAGCTCTGGGGTGTTGCTGCATGAGTGAGCACAACCCCTTTTCCCTCCTTGGCTGACCATGGACCACAGGTCCTGGGCCCAAGATAAACAGTCCTAAACTCTTCTCAAGTCTACTTTTTAGAAACAAATTTCAAATTTGCCATAGAAGAGTTTGGAAAAGACCGGGTAATTTATTTAATGGAAGACAAGGTGTGAATCTACTCATTAAAATTCATAATGAGATGCATCTGGCATCTTAACACTTCTTACTATTCTGCAAATAGACTTTGTTAAAGGCCATTTTGCTCTTTCTAGCAGGACTACATGGCACAGATAAAGGGTTTTGAATTACAGAAATGAGAATACGTTTTCAAGTCTATTACCTCCAATTTCCAGTCATTAAATGATTCAGTGGTAGAGGTTCTGTTTTAACTTTAGTGACCTCTAGCAGGGACATCAAGTCAAAGCGACTCATGAGGAAGACTTTTAAGTTCCACATTTCATATACATTTAGAAACAAATAGAGGAATGGCTAAAAAGCAGTTCAGCCTGTTCCTCTCAGCCTGACTCAGATCAGATTTCAACCAAAACAATGTCTTCTCTAAATATGTAGTGGGAATACCTAAGTAGCATCTTTCCATTGTTTTCTGAATAGGTGTCCTGGGTACAGAGACAAGGGGGTGGAGCTGTCAGTTCTGTTTAGTCAAATACCATTTTATGTCATAGCCAGGGCATGGTTTCAGCATGATTTGCAGCATGGCTCGTGGCCTGAACCAGAAGGGAGCCCATTTTGTCTCACTCAGGCAAAGGGACTGGTGGATCCTGGTACCTCTCTCCTTTATTGTCCCTCCCTTGTCTGCAGAGGGAAGTGGGATGGCTTATTTGGAGTTTAGCTCCCCCTGGGTTGTCAAAAGCAACACAACAGGCCTCCCTCCACCTGGGAGATGTTCATTGCATTGGAGACTCAGCAAAGAAGCCAAGGGGAAGCACAGAGCTTTCTAATTTCTGGAGTGAACAATCCCTTTTACTCCATCAAGGTTAATGGATTTGGGTGAAGCGAGGCACGTTTTCCATTCACATATCTGGTTCTCACTTATGCCTCTAGAGCTACCAGAGACTGATGCTCTACATTTTCCTCCTTTCACTGCTGCTCTACATTTTCTCTTTTAAGAAAGCCAAAGAGAAGTTAGGAGGCAGTTTCAGCCCTGAACAAAAGAGCAAAATGCTTTCACACTTCCGCCCCTCCTTACCACAGAGGCAGTGGGATAGAGAGGGCTCCTGCCAGCAGATGTTATGGTAGGGTCGCCTCCATCAACTTGCGCAGATAGGACAGGAGTGTCCCATATCTCTTCCTCTGCTCTCCTATTACTCTCTGAAAAAGTCTGTTTTCTGAGTGTCTATTAACAGAGCCTAAGTGCTTGGTTACTTGCACTTTTAACATTTGCACTAATGACGGAGTGTGTTAGTAAACTAACATACGACCAGAAAGGTGAAGCAAAAAGGAAGGTATTTCTCCAGACACAGAATGCTCAGGAGCATGCATAACTAAAACTGTGTATGCATGGAATTACATACAGATACATAATTGTAAGAGCTTGATCTTGCAGAACATGTATTTTGTATTTTAAATGGATGCCATGTGGGATATATTTGCTTACAGTCTTAGAGATAAACTACATCTCTAACACATCTTTCTTAATTTAAGCATTTTTGGAGTAAATTAGAGGATTTATTCCATAGAGTGTGCTATTGGGTAGCTCATGCATAAACTGGTTCAAAGTTACATATGTGTTATGAGTCTCTCCAGCTGATTTTAGAGAGGCTGCCTTGAAGGAAATATGCCACCCATGGTCATCCTACATGTATAGTCCCACGTTAGGTTTATACAGCAGAAAACAATTTCCCAGAGTGGTATGATGTAATTCACATAGCAGATTTATGCATCAAGTATCCTTATGAACACGGAGAAGTGAACAACTGCATGTGTGGAGCTGTGTTGCCAGCTGGAGTTAAACCACAACACTGCCATGACATGAGATTTTTAAAAATTAGTAATCTCTGTGATGATCCTCAGGTCTCATGTTTCACATCTGCACACAGTAGACAAAGACTATGTATTTGTAACTTTCCTGTACTGAGCAACAAGAAAGCTAATGCAGCCAGTTCAGGACAGGGAGAGGTTGGTACAACGTGCCCTAACCAAGTACCCGGTTACTGAAGAGGGAAGTATACATATAAATACCAGCTGGTACTAGTAAAGGAAAATTAATTAGTAACATTAAAGAGTGTTCATCATAATAAGTGTTCAGAAGTGCTTATGGTGCTTTCATAGCATCTGCTCAGGACTCTATTAATAAATATTTTTTAAAGAGGGTTTTCCTCCCCCTTTAAACCTTCTTATGTGATATTACTAAAATAATTCACAATTCCCTCTCAATGTGCACTCAACTTCTGCTTTCAGCTTTTAAATAAATACTGCAATATCTACATACTCTCTTTGGTTACAGCTCACCCCAATCTGCTGAAGATCTGCTGGGGCAGATCAGGACTGTACATAGGCAATTCAAGCAGAGTACTTTCTTGTGTGGAGACAGCACATTTCTTGTGTTATGTTGAACAGTGGTGTTTCAGGAGAGGACATATGTTTTTGAGGAATAATACAGGAGCACATCACTCATAGTTAGTCTTGCTGCTTTCACAGTGTTGCCTAAAGAAACTGAAGAAGGGTAGAGCAGAAAATAAGCCTCAACTACATGGACAGAATGAATTAAGAAGATTCTTCCTTACAAATTCACATAAATATGTTCAATTTTTATCATGTTGTTAAGAAAACAGATATACTTTCCTCCATGTAAGCATCTGCATCCTGTGGACCCTTCTTGACCCACCTGAAACTAGTGGAAAAAATCTATTGAATTAAGAATCACAATCAGAATTTCATACATGTGGAAAAGCAATTACCTGCTAAGCCCTGTGTTACGACATTTTATTGATGAAACTTGGCATTTCAGACAGTTTGGCTCATAAACACAACAGTAACACCTTGGTATTTCTGGTGAATACCACAATTTCAGATACAGATTTTTGCTCCATATTAACCATAGTCCTGCATTTCTTATATTTGTATATTCTAAAATCAAGGAAATAATTTTTAAAGAACTTAAAGTACCCTAGCTAGTAAAATCTAGTAGTTTCAGTTTTTCTCTTCTGGGAAAACAAAGGAAAAGCCATGCAATATATTAATTGATACAGAATATGATAAGTGTGTAGGTAAATATTAATAAAACACATGTTGTAAATGAGGCATCTCTCACAACTGAAATTTTACAGATTCACTGATACTAAAGGTGTATAAGATCCCCAAGCCAACTCATCCACTTGATCCACTGTGCAAAATCATACATATTGAAATTATAATCTTTATCTGTTTCATTTGGTTTTCCATTTTTTCTAAATTACTTAAAAGCTAAAAAGAGATTATCAGAGCTATGAAAGCAGATGGAAAATATTCACAAAACAAGGATTTTCTCTAGCCCAACTTTAAACATCTTAGAGTTGGTCTTTTATTCTGGGACAGTTAGTTTCTTGTAGTGAAAGAGTAATGACAGGTCTCTTTAGGCAATCATACACACAATTCCTATGTGTGTGTCTAGTACCAGTGAGAGGAGCCACCTTCTCAAAGTTCCTTTCCATCTTCATGATCAGAAAGAGAGCTTAGATAGCTGTGCTAGATCAGGTACCAACTCTCAGATCCCAAAATGTAGGTAATGACTATCCCATTGAGTGATTTATTTTCTGTTCAGGCCTTTTGGAAGTGGCAAATTAAAAATAAGAACAATTGTAACAGTTTTCAACAGTTTTCTCTATGCTTTCCACAATGTGCAAGTGGCTGTATGAGTCTCACACTGATGTTTCATTTTCCATCTCAGTAACTTTCATCAGAGCCATCTCTCAAGACTGTGGAGCCTTCTCTCTGCACTGGCTGAGTGCCGGAGACTCTTGCTAGATCCGTTTCAGGATGGGAATATGGTTGGCTTTTTCAGGACTATATGTAGCCAAGGCGCTTTAACTTGCAAAAGTGAGGCCTAAACATTTCTGCTCATACAGTGAGTTGGTTACTTATGGAAAGACAGTGGGATTAATAGATCCCAAGAGAGCCATGTTCACCCAGGCTGTTTAGCTGTCTAAACATTAGACTGTGTCAGTGGTCAATGGAAAAAGAGCAACATCTCCAGGGGGTGGTTTATGCCTCTAAAAGGTTTCTGTCAGAGGTGTCCAGAACCTCACTCAGGAAATCACAGACTCTCTCTCAGTGCCTAACTCAAAATGAATGCCTGATTTTTAAAGGCCTGGAGATTCATTCCAGTGCCCAACGCAGCTTGACTTTCCAGGGTATGAACAGAAGTGAAGTGAATCTCACTGCTCCTACACACTGATCACCTAACTAAATGAATCCCAGCTTTACAATTGGGACCTATTTATCTGCTGTAGTTGATATTTTATTAGCACCTAGAATAAATGTGATTCTGACTGAAAGAGGGGTTTTAATTATAGTAGAAGAGAATCCACCCTGACATTTTTCCTATAAATTTATGGCCTACAATTTTTGTAAAAAAAAAATATTTAGGAGTCCCAATAATGCAGTTGTGTTCTTCTAAGAGAACTATAATACCAGGATAGCAAAATACAAATGGATGTCCAGTATTTTTCCTACTTCGTCTGCAGACACACACAGCTCATGACACAGCCATTATTTTAAATACCACAGCTGGACCTTCAGTATAATATTCTATCCATATAGAGAAGCCCACCATTATTATCATAATTGTTGTTACTACCATTATCTTTACACATAGGTTAGCATCAGTCCTGAAAATTAAGTTCTTTTCCTTCAGTTCATGTTGTAAGTGCTCAGCATTGTTGACATTTGACATAGTTTTTTGTAAATGGAAAGAGCCATGTCTTTCAACACACTACTTGCCCCATCAAAATTTCCTGACAGCAGAAAGCAAAAGAATTCCTAATTTCCAAAGATTTCAAAATTCGTGCTAAGTCTGAGTCTTTCAACACTCAGATGTATTTGCTATCATTTCCCCACATTTCTCATAGAAAATTGTCTCTTTTTTGATATATTTTTTTAGTTATGCCACATTCCAAAATTTGGGCCTTTTAATCTGTCTGGCTTTTTCACTCTCATTTATCATCATTTTCTGCTATGTATCTGTCCAGTTATCTTTTTCTTTCCTTTAATTTCTGTTTCTTGGTCCCCAGATAGAGAATGAAATATTAGGTTTGTCAAGCGTATATCATTGTTTAAATGCCTGGAGATGATGGGTTAAACAGCACAATCAATGAAACAAACCTCCAGTGCATTGCAGCTACTGCAAATGATGTTCCCTCTGGCTGTTTAAGACCTACCAAGTCAATAACCTATTAATATCATACTCTGCTAGGGTCAGCGCCAAACAAGTCACACGTCTTTTCAAGGCATTCAGCTTATGAGGGATTAAATGAAAGGCTGTTGGTCCTTTGGTGGCCTTGAAAAAGTTGTGATTTTTTTTAATCTTCTTGCAAGATTAAACCTTGTTGACTGAAATAAATTAAAAATTTAAAATGGATCAGATAGTAGTTACTGTAGCTACATAAAATCATAGAGTAACACGAACTGCACCACCAGTAATTCACGTGGAACTATCACTTCTCTGTGGAATCTGATAATATTTTGCTGATATAGACTGCAAAATAAGTCAGCCAACGTGCCTTACTTTGCTCTCTGTATATACAGTGAAAAAAATGTTTAGTCTTATCCCTGAAAATAACAAAGTCTTCTGGTTTTATTTCCAAAATAGAACTACAGAGTACAAATGGTTTATGATGCCACTTAAAGTACCATGTAATATAAACACCATTTATAGTCTGTTACTTTTCATAAACCGAGGGCTGAATTTTACCCAAGGTGCACTTTTTAGGTCACAGGAGGTCTCTACATGCATCTGGAGAAAACCTTTCCTCCTATATCAAGATCTAATTCATTGCATGGATCTGCAGACTTCACCACTATTAGAGCAAACAGTTAATAAATAGTATGACAATGTGAGAAAATGTTATAAGACCTTCTGAGAAAGCAACATTTAGTCTGAACTTTGTGATCAGAAGCTGGAACATTTCCAGCTCTGAAAGAAATGTGGCTCGAGAGAATGATTTTTGAAAAATCCAAAACATACCTCAGAGACCTTTTAATTAAGAAGGACTTTCACTCTGATATGATTTGTTGGTTTATGTTGTGCCCAAAGTTGTACCTGTTCATCTGCAATAGGATGTCTACTTGCAGGCCTGTTATGTCGCATTCTCAACAAGACCTTGACATTCTTCAAACTTTCACATCACGAGCCTGTCCAAGTATGAACATGAGAGACTTGAGGCAAACAACACAATGCCATTGGGAAGACATGGCCAGGAGATATCCAAAGAGCTCCCAATGCCATCCACACATCATTAACAAACCACTCGATTCAAGGTGGTTGACAGGAAAATAAATCACCTCCTCATGTGCTCTGGATAAGGTTGCAAAACCAAGAGGCCTGGGTCACTGCACATGTTCTGTCCAGCCCCTGTGGTCTCAGAGAATATTCCCACTGCAACCATACATGCAACCAGCATTTTAATTGGGACCTGGGAGACTACTGTATTAGTGGATGCAGGTGTAAGTCAAGTATCCCATTCCAATCCTGATCCAGGACAAAAATTGTTTTCAAAGCACGAGAACTTGAAGGTCTCTCAGTTGGTAAAGTCACTTTTCATGAGGAAAGCTAGAGGAGAAACTAATGAGAAAGAAAGGAGAAAGAGAGCTGAAAAACAGCCAGTTTAACTGATAATTCATCACCCAGATCAGGGATGAGCCTGATCTGATGCATCTCATGTGCCCTCAAGAAGAGTGAAGGTGAACGTTTCAAAAGGTTGGGGCTCAGTCCTGGAAGATGGTGACTCATTCAGTTGAGTACAGCAAAGCATTATTTTCATACAATGTTTAATGCCAAAGAATAATTCCACTGACTTTGGGAATGTATGTTGCTTGAATGTCAAACCAGTGGTTAAGGTCTCCTTGTAAACATCTTTCAAGGCTCAGTTTCTAATTTAAAATAAATAAACAAGAAACCTGATCAACACGAAAAAATAAACATTACATTCAGTCTTCTCCTCACAGAAGAATTTACACGGGGCTCAAAATACATTGGCCCAAATTAAGCAGAAAAGAAAGAAAAAGTACCTATCTCATCCCTGATTATAAAAAAAAAGAACTTCAGGGGCTCACAGTAAAGCCTTCTGGCAGAAAGAAACTTCAAAATCTATCCCTTTTTTCCCTTAACTGAGAATCCCCCTTTGAAGTACACTGCAAAGGATTCTGCCTGTCCCCAGAAGCCCTGTGCAGTGCCGCTAGCCATCAGCTCCCACCACTTCTGCATTAACATCCCACAGACACTCCGAAGGAGCAGCACACCTACATTTCCTAGCAGATAACTTATTTAGTATACGAGCTCCTGTTACCCACCAGGCCAAAAGAAAAAGCACCGTACCCCTTTGGTATTATCCCTGATCCCCAAGAGGAGAGATCAGCTCTTCCATGAAACATCAAATAACACATTGCAGGCACAGTGGATTTGTGTGTGTGTGTGACTAGGTTGTGTAATTTCCACAACACTCTGTGGTAGAGTTTGGGGCCATGTTGCTTCACTGCTGGGGAAGGTTTGTTCTCTGCATCCCTATAAAGCTCAGCTTTTATGAAAGCATTACAATTGGCCAGATTTCTTCCCTTTTCATCAGCTAGACTGGAAGGTTGATCCATCTCTCCACACTTCACCTTCTGGTTATTAGCTGGACAAGGGCAGCTGCACCCAGTGCTCATGGGGTTGTGCTCCACTCAAGGGTCAGGTGTCTCCCCATATCCACTGCAAGATCAACACCAGCCACAAGCATGAGATGTTAAAGTGAATAAAGAAAATGGTTCATCTAGCCAAATTTTGTTTCCTGGAACAACCACCAAAGTAGATTTTAGAAAAAAAACAGAAATACAAAATTGTTTGTCTCCTGGATAATACTAAACATCCTTTCCAGATGCAAAGTGTCACCTTAAATCTAGAAAATGAGTGATTTTTTTTCCCTGGCTTGACACTGAAAATAAAAGTTACTATCAGTGTAGTTAATTTATACTGTCTAATACCAGGATGTATGCACGAACAATAACCCTTTTCTTTGAATCCTCGCAAGTTCCTAGCCTCAGTACCATCCTGAAGTAGAGCCAGTGGAAGTTTTCTCCACCCACCCAAGGGAGCATGGAAATCCTATTGTTAGTGCTGCTGCCTGCTGCACCAATAAAAGGAGCAGAAAATGTATCCTGGAATTCTTTACTGAACAGTCAAGAAGGTCAACTGAATGATGGCCAGGTCAGTATGACTGAAACTCTCTGTGCTCCTTTTACCCATGCAAGTATTTCCAGGTTGTCAGAAGGACCAAATTAGATAACCCATTAGATGATCCCTGGGGATCAGAACCTTCACTTACCCATACCATCACACAGAAGATCAACACTGAGATGTGTCAGATGAGAATCTGCACCTGAAATATTTTTACCTCTGTGCCATGGCTGCCTTTGCTCCAAGGACTATGAGTGTGGGCACTGGCAATTGACAAAGGTCCTATTGTAAATAAAGGCATAACTTTAGCAGCAGGAAATTCCCAAGTGCTATGACTGAGTCTTCAAGCACAAAAGCCTCTGTTGCTTCTCACTGCAAGTCAGTGCTAAGTCCCTCATGCTCTCCTCTTTCACTCCTGTCTCCCAAAGAGCTGGATCCAAAGACTGCTCCATTCCCACAGGCTTCTGTAGGGATTTGAGTACAAAACCATCCCTTCAAATCTCACCCCATGTTTTCCAAATAATGCCATGTCCCGTTGCTGGGGTGGAAGCCGGGCACATGCAAGCAATTGAGATCTATTCCTATGTCCCTTTTATATGTTATTTGCCAATTCTATTAACAGCAATCCTAATCAGGCAGAACTAAACCTGTCCTGAGCATGGTGGTGTTTTCAGTAAGATGAAGTCAGTGAAGGATATGTTTCTATGTCCTGTTCTTCTTGGTTTTAGAGCTTTATTCAATCCATTGGAGCTTCCTGTCCAAGCCCTACTTTTCTTGTTCAGTACCTGCTGTCTTCCCTCATTTTGATGTTGTGATGCCCTTTCCATGCTAGCTCATGGACCTTTTACTAAAGAGCTATCAGGAAATATGGATAGCATTCAGAAAACAGTTAATCCCATCACTAAGAAAGTTCATCTTCTCATTAAAGTTTTTCACATATGAAAGATATGTTTTTTATCCAGTTTTTAGGAAAATAACCAGTATGTGGCAATAAAGTGTAGAAAAAGAGAAGGCCTTGAATTTAAAAATATTTAAATAGCTCACATCACTTTGACTTCACTTTTAATTTCAGAGTTCTTTTAATGCTCATTAATCTTCTCTGTAACCCCCAGTATTGTCAACATTTTGTGGGGCTTTTTTTTTTCTTTAATCCATATATCAACCACAAAACTATGTCAGAATTAGAGTTTGGTGAAGGGTCCACAAAATGAACATAGGATCGAATATTGAATTGATCAACAACATGAATACTCTGGAGTTTGATTGACTGAAGATATCTAAAATAATGTAATATAAATCACATCACATTCTGATCCAGAATGGTTAAGTATGAATTCAACTGATAAATGCAATTAGTTTTGTATTGTGTTCTCCAAAACACACTTCATGTTGCTCCTATGTTCTATCTTTTCATAAATGGCATTTTAAAAAATCACACATTTGCATTCCAGTAAGTAATTTGTATCTAAAGGTTTTCAGAGGTTCCACAATAGTTCTGTGAGCATAAAGCAGGATTTCTAGAAGTTTTCAGTCCTTGTCTCTTTGCTATAAGTGCAGATTTTACCATGTGTTCTTTGCATACCCAGTTCAACAAAACAGCCAGTGGCAAAATCTAGCATTTAAGAAAAGATGTAATACTGTAGGGTAAACAACCTCTTCTCTTTCTCTTCCCATCATAGTACATGGTGAGAAGCTAAGTGAAAGCTGGTCCTTACAAGGATGAAACAAACACAGAGAGATTTATCTGCTCAACAGTATTTTCTTCTTCTCTCTCCAATTTATTATGATGTTTACAGGGAGATGTTTTCTAGTGTTTTCTAGTTTCTAGTGTTCTAGAAAACAAAGCAGTGGCAGATCTCTTTGTAAGATAAATCAAACTGTTTCCAACAGAATAAATATGTTTGGCCAATGTGTCCTCTCTCCAACCATCATCTCCCACAATGACACTGACATTTCCTCACAGTGAAAATGGGAAATTTATTCTGAGCACTCCTGAGGACTTCTGCAATTACAGTTCTGCCTATTAGAGACAAACTCAGCTGGTGACATTTTTACTAAAGACTTGATTAAAACTCATTTGGGAAAATACTTCTTGTTCATCTTATCCAGAGGCAGCAGTCTTGGTCAGAGTCTTTGTTCAGATGTTGCTCTGTCAAGGATAGCCAGGTGATGGTCAGGGTTGGCCCTGACACCAAGGTTGGAGTCTGACACCAAGAAAGGAGGTCTCAGGTGCCTTATCTTATGTCAATTCAATGTGCAACTCTGCCATTCAAGTAACGTGGGAGGTTTTGTCCCTATTTATTCCTCCTGAAATTAGTAAAAATAGAACTTACTCCCAAGTAAATCTTAGGAGTAAAAATTATTTAAGGATTTGTCTACAATTGGTCTGCTCATTTTGGTACTTGTCTACAAAGAAGAAAGAATGGAAATCGCTACTTCTGATCAAATACCTCATCAGGGGAATTCTTGGTGGGGAAAACATGGAATTTCAAAAGAAGAAACCTTCTCAGAGAACAAAAATGGGTCATCTATCACAAGGGCTTAGGCAGTCGATGTGCCAAATGGATTTATTTGCTAGTTCTAGCTCTGGACTTCTCATCTTCTCAGGAATGAACAAGAAGGATCCATATTTGGCTGTATCAACATGACTTTGGCCTTTAGTTCACAGTGGTCCACAGTGGTTCACATGGTGGTGCATGCATTGCTTAGGATTTTTTTGTCATTGTATATGCTGCATATATTGTTTTATTGAAAAGTAAATAAAATTAATCAGAAGTTATCCTGAATGTCTTTTTTGACAGCTATCATTAATGCATTACTTTTAAAACACATAATTTTATTATGTACAAGTTATGGCAGTATCACTGGGAAAAAGACATGAACATAGCACTGGCCACAAAAGTTTGGTACATCCAGTGTTGTCTGGATTGTTTTGATTTTTCCTTCCTGTGGTTTATACTCAGCAGATTTTGATTATGATGTCCTGCATATATTAAAAAGGAAGCTGTTATTGAGGGTAATGTGCATAATGACACCACTTTTACTGTAATGCAGAATGCATGGCTTCAAGTGTTTGCAACACTTCAGCTAGTTCCTTTCAAATTGCAAACAGTCACAGAGCCATTCTGAATGCAACCTGCTATCTTTAGCCACCAATCTTGTAGCTGACATCTCTACAAACAGCTCAGCCTTCACCAAAGTTGAGGAAACTTCTAAGAGCATCCTCAAGTTTTAAAAGTAATGTACAAATGGTGATTTCTTTCATAAATCGCATTAAAGAAAAAGATTGGTTTTCCTAGGGAGAGAAGCATGGTCATTTTTCACAAATGGAAAGTGTCTGGTCCAAACAGAGCACTGCATTTAATACATCACTATTTTATTCATGTCATTTGTAAACAGAAAGATATCCTTGCCAATGTCAGTATTTTTTCTCCTCTTTTGCCCTTTAAAAAACCGCTTATAATTTAAACTTCCTTCTGCATCTGTGAGCTCAAATGTAATGGCAGAAGCCCTCTGAGGCAATACAAGGCACACATATTACCCACCCAAACCTCACCAAGAACAGGTTGTACAGAGCCCCAGAAGCTATAGTCCGAATCCCATCCTTCCAGAGGCACTGAGTTTGTCCAGTGGAAGTATAGTTGGGAACTCTCCCAGTCTCAAGTCTGCATTTTCCTCTCCTCCCTCAATGAGAGATTGTCCATGGGGGAGAGAAATCTCCCCCAGAGACTGAGAGCCCTGAGTTCCCCCAGCTCAGAGCCAGGGGCAGAATCTCTGCCAACACCAAATGTCAATGCTTAAAAAGCAGCACTGTGACAAATCTGTGCAACATGTACTGACTGGACCACTAAAGTAGCCAAATGTTGGGAATATTTTCAACAGTCACTGTCCGCTGGCCAACTCCCCAGTTTCTAGAGACTCATGTCCAGACCCAGGAGAAGAACTAATACAAAATAGTGAAAAGGACAACCTCGGTAAGAAAGCTTCTAGAAGAGTGTCAGGATCTGTTTTCTGTTTATTGTCACTTAATACCTTAAAATTGCTCTGGGAAAAAAAGTATTACTTTTTTGAAGCAAGGTTAAGTAGTGATTCAAAGTTGGTGCAGTCCTAAATTAATGACAGAGGCAGGTCAGGTGAACAAAGCAATCTGGATTGCTTGACAAACTAGTCTCCTTATAACATCAAAAGTTATTGATATTCCAAACATGATGTAATTCATCTTGGAACAAAAAAAAAAAAAAATTCATTTCAGACTCACAAGACGCAAATCCCTTAGCTCAGACTGCACTGACCCTAAAAACCCACTTAATACCCATATTATGTACCATTGCAAATCTCCCAGTCCAGTACTTTGGCTGTGAGGGACAGTAAAATTATAAGCAGAGGAATATCAAACAGAGAAGTGAATTGTGTCTAAACAGCACCACTGAGAACATTACTGGAATATTGTCCCCATCTTTCAGCCACTTCAAAACATATGTAGGAAAAATGTGAAAATAATCCAGAAAACTATTACTATTCATTAAGAATTATGGAATATTCTACTCTGTGGTAAGAAGTTAGATAATTCAGTGTGTTCATTTTCTTCAAGAAAAGAGTAAGACCAAATTTATGCCATATAAAGCTCTACCTGTTGAAAAGAAGGAAGTTTCCTGATGGCAGATGGCTCTCTAATGCAGAAGAGGCCTGACAATCTGAACCTGAAAAGTCAGTCTTCACAAATTATGATTAGAAATAAAGGACATTTCTTTAACAGTGCTATTAATTAACTAATTGAGTAATTATAAAGGATGTGGTAGCCTTTTGAACACCATTAAGTATTTATGTGTTCACTACAGAAATTGTTAATTAATATCTGCAGAAAGCCCCACACAGCTCCAAGGTTAGACAATCAGTCCTCTTCCATAAATAGATGAATCTCTTGCCTCCTCTTGTTGCCAAAAGAATCATTTCTCTTCACGCCACTGTGCATACCTAGGCATATTAATCCAGGCTCTGAGAGATACAACATAAATGCATTGTTGTTGGGGTGGCTGGGTTTTTTTTTATTATTCCAAAGTCATCTTACTCTGAAGACCCTTTAAAAATACAAGAATATGCTTTCTCTTAATATTTTAGGAGAAATTGAAGCCAAGGATTTGTTCAGGGCTGTGCTGTTCTGAAAGGAAAATGAATATATGGGATAGAAAACAATCAGCTTCTAGAAGATGAATAGTTGTTTACCTGGTCAGGTGGGGAAGGAGCCGTATCTCCCTAGGCATACAAATCCCCCTGCTCCTGCTCACAGTGGATGTACAGCAAAGCAATTGCACAGAGAGGAAAAACTGAGGGGGGCTCTGTCACTCATGCACTTGAAAAGCACCAAAGAAAATCTTAACTTTGTCAGAGCACTGATGACGAAGGTTTCCAAAATTACAGCATTTGAGAAGGCGGGTGCAGATGATGCAGCCCTGTGGTCCATTTAGGTGTCTGAACATATAAATAATCTTTGAAGGTGTTAAAAGTTAGCAGTACAGTAACCGAGAGCTTGTCCTCTCACCCCTCTGCCCCACTCCCCTCTCCTCTCATTACTAGGAACACTGTAAGACAAATTGTTGTAGACAGACTATCTGTTAATCAGGCTCTGAAATCTCCACATAAGGTGTGTTTGCTGGATGTGAGCTTGGGCTGCATTTTCTTTTCCCTCCATAAAATACTCCAGGGATATCAGGTACCCACTCTTCAATGGGTTGGTTGGTACTTGATGTCACTGGTCTCAGAGCTATTCACTGTGAATAATGTTTGGTCCTTTTTTATTTTAATTGCTGGAATGGCTGTGGATATAAGTTGCTCAACACAAAAGGGTGACAAATAATGATGAAAGACACTAGAGTGCTCTCATGTGTAGCTTGGACCAGAAGGAGAAAAGAGATTATTGCAGCTGAACTGGTCACATGGAATTTGCTGGACCTGCCTGCTCCAACCCCCTCAGCCTCTCTCCGGGAATAGTGCTCTTACAAGCTAAGAAAGACACAGTTGGCACCAAAAAAAAAAAAAAAAAAAAAAAAAAAAAGAGGGGAAAAAAAGGAAAAAAATACCATTAACAATGACCTTTAGAAATTTCAAGGACATAACGCTGCCTTTGTGAAGTGTAAACAGATGCATTGTCAAATAGTTAAAGAACAGAATTGCTCCTGGATCTGTCATTTACCTCCTCAGAACTCAAACTCCAAACTGTAGAGTCAGGAGGAAACGGCAGCAGCATGATTATACAGTTAAAGAGACAAATACTTATGTTGGTCTTCTCAGCGACTGATATTTCTATTATATTTTTAATTAACATTTTAATCCTTTAAAATCATTTTAATCCTCGGGAAGCATGTTACAGAGTGAAATCGTTGCTATGAAAAGTGTCAAACAGATAATAGCTAAAATTAATGGTTTTGTGATATATCAAGTTTTCAAATTGTTCTTTTATTAAAAGAGCCTGACATTTTTCATTACAGTGAGCAGGGCTTTCTGAATAAAAAGTAAGCATGTACCCCAGATTACAGAACATTTAACTATTTGCATGATAAAGTCTTCCTCCCGGTTTTCAGTCTGTTGAAAGAGTTGCCAATAGACTAGATAGGTATCTTTTGTGGTGGCAGATCGAAGCCCAAAGGTACCCCAGACTCCTCCTCATGCTCTTTCTTGTTTTAGCTAGGGCTCTTCCTGGCCCCCAAAGCTCTTTTCGAGACCAGGGCTCCCTGGGGCTTTGCCATGCGCTGGGCTCAGCTGATTGTCATTGCACACCCATGCCAGGGGCTGTTCTTCCTCCTGCTTGGCTCGGAGTGCCATGGGTGGTTTTCTCATTTGAGCAGCTCAAGGCAACCTCTGAAAGGCTGTAACTCACAATAGGATCAATAACTGTGTGCATAATTGCAAAAACACTTCAGTAAGTGGATATGAGCTGCTGCAGACCTCATCTTTACACCTTTGCAAACACACAGTTCCTTGTTTCACAATCAAGCTCTTCCTTTCTGACATCTCTCAGAGCAGCACACACAAAAGTCAGAATACATAAACTGTAAATCCCCTACTTGCTGGGAGCCATAAATAGCTACAGGTAGAGGTTATGACCATAGGAAATGGGATCATAGTCTCAAAAATAAAATATTAAAGCAATTTTTCTAAGAACTAGCCTTTTCTTAAAATCACCTTGGTATTTGGTCTTAAATATTTCTTCTTGTCAAACAATGTGCTAATTCAGCAGTGAGCAGTCTTCTCTTTGTGGAAATTCTGCAATGTTTTACTTGGATGTGGTTACTCCAGTGGTTTTCTTCTTTCTGATTTTTCTTCTTTAAATGGAGAGCAAAACATTATCTGTGGTAGTAAAAGAATGGTGAAATGAGAGAACGAGTGATGCCAATAAAAGCTGTGGATTGCCATCACATGTGCTCTCAGGCACATGCTGGATAATACAGGGCTGTTTTCACAGGTCTGCTTCTTGTGCTGGGGAGGCTCATGTAATAAGCAGGGTAACGAAGCCACAGGTATAATGCACTGCTGCCTGAGGTCACCAATTAAGGCAATGTATGAAACCTGAATGAAATGTTTCCCCAACCCTTCCTACCTCTGTTTGGGTGCACAAAGCTCAATTAGTCACTCAAGAGTTTGGAGATCTGTTTTAACAGAAACTTGCATAAATACCTTAATGCATCAGGCTGACACTTAAGGAGATGTGGTTTATTACCCCTCTCTGGCACTAACTTGTTGAGAGCCCTGAATACCTCAGTTCCTCCTCTGTCCTTTCCAAAAGAAGGATAAATGTGTGTGGGGACACCTCTGTTAGTTGTCACATACAGCCGATGTGAGGCAGGCATGCTCTGGCTTGCTTGCCTCCTCCCCTTCAGACCCAGGGGATCCAGGCTCTAAAGGGACTGCAGCACAGAAGGGTGAGAGCAGCAAGCTGGGCACAAGAAATACCCTCTCAGTGGGCACACAAGCACAAAATTGGAAGGACAAACAGCCACACTCACGTCTGTCAGCATTTCAAATGAAAGTCAATCATAACCACACCATACCCCTGAGATGTCACTAGATCTTTCTTGGGGAGTTGCAGCATGCCCAAAACTTCCTGTCAAATGTAGCCCATTTTATCCTTAACAGGGACCCACATATCACATTTGTCCTTAAGTCCTTGCTGCCCAAGCTGTCAGCTCCCTGACAGTTTTCTGGTGATGTCAGAGTTGCCGGGTTTGACCTCAGGATCCATGTCTAGTTCGGGGTGCCAGCAGCAGAGATGTCCTCACCACCAGTGGTGCCATGGGAGCCTGGAGAGCCCAAGCACCACCAAGACTGGGTTAAACTGGGGAGTCGGGGGCAGGGAGGCAGCAGGTCTCTTTCCCTGTAGGCTCCTTGAGTCTGGATTTTGGTACCCCCTACCCTTTCAAGGTCAATGCAGTGACCTTGAGGGCAAGCTACAACGTCTGTTTATTTTCCCAGGCTCTCTCTTGCAGTGGGAGTGGGGCAGAGGCGTGACAATGGCAGGGAGAAGGTAGCATCCTTTGTGGGGGGAGGCAAGGGGGGCTTACTTCTGCTTGTGGCCATACAGAGCTTGCACCTAGAGCACAAACTTGTTAAGTATAAGTTTAATTATTAAACTTATACTTCCCGTATACACATTGAAATCAGGACACAAAATTAATAGTGTGGTAAATCAAATATTGTTAATAGTAACTTTTTTTTTTTTTACCTAGACAGAAATTATTCCAAAATCGAAATGAGGAAATAGTGACATGTTGGCTAGAAAAAAAATAAACAAAACCATTTATTTTCTCACAAAAGGCCCATGTAAGCTGTAAATCCTGACCTGCATTAATTAAATTTCACTTTTATAAAACAGTGGTGCAAATTCCCCTTAATCCACGAAGTCTGACTTAACTTGGGGGGTGATGGGAGGAGATTTCTTGATTCCCAGCAAAGATCTTTCTTGCATCCACTACAGAGCCTTAGTCTTTATTCCATCGTACAGTGAAAGAAATGCAAGGGGGTTTGAATGCTGGGGGGAAAAAAAAAGAAAAGGCAAAGGGAAAAAAAAAAAAAAAAAAAAAGAGGGAAAAAAAAAAGAGGCTGCCTTCTTTGTGTCCTTATCTCTCCCGATGCGTGTTACATGTTGCAGCAAAGAGCAGGGGCGCTGAAGCCGAGCCCAGAAATCCGACTGGATTTGACGACGCCCCCGGTAAACAGCGTGGCACAAAAGTCCATTGTGCTATGAGATAACTGCGGGGCTGAATGGGGGAGGCTGTCACGGGGGGGATTGTTGGGCCAGTCACCATCGGATCACAGTCGAGGCCTGAATTCCTTTATGGTTCATCAGGGCCTGTTGGTACCACAGAAAGTGTCATGATCCTTTTTTTCACTGGGGCCAGATGGTGTCCTTTTCTGAGGCCTTCCTAATGCCCGGTTTTCCACATGTAAAACTCCTGGGAAAATGACCTAACTCACAGCTGCTTAGTGAGGCTTGAGCAGGTCTTTAGAAAGACTTCTGTCAGGAACAAGGCGGCCGTACCACTCCGGGGGAGCAGGGGGAGGCCACCAACACAAACCTACCCCTCGCCGTCTATATTTAAGCGGAAATAAAATCCCGCCCGGCCAGCGCCAGCCTGCGCGGGCCGGGCCGCGGCCGGCGGGAGCGGCACCGTCGCTGGGCAGAGAAGTGCCAGGAGGGGCCGTGGGGCCGGCAGCCGCGGCAGCCGCTTTCCCTTCCCCGGCGAGCAGATGGCCTGAATAAAAACATAGAATGTGGTCCAGAAGGGTCGGGAGAGGACAAAAAGTGAGAGGTTCCCCAGGCCGCGGGCAGCCGCCCGGAGAGAGGGGAGGGCGGGAGGCGCCGCTCAAAGGGGAGAGCGAGAGGGGACTTTGATGTCGGGAGGGCCGCGTTTGCCTCTCCTCGCCCTCAGTGACTCCCCAGGGGCCGCGGGACCGCAGGTGCGGCGCTCAGAAAGCCCAAAGCCTTTTCTGTCCATAAAATAATGCCTGGCCGGACGAGCTCTCCCAAGGCTGCGAGCGATGCAAAGCTGAGCAGCTTCCGTGGCGGTGCTTATTTTCCCCAACCAAGGCGTTAGCAATAATTATCTTGATAACTTCTAGCCACGGTGATTGACCTTTTAGCCTTCACTGTACATCACTGTATCGGGATGTTTTCCCGGCTTTGCCAGGGAATTTTTTTGTTTGGGTCGATGAAAGCATCCATATCCATCTTTTGCACTTTTTTTTTTTTTTTTTTTGGAAGCACTGTGTTTCCAGCCGTACATCTGTCAGTGTATCTGCAGATATTTCAATAGCTGCTATACCTATCCTACAAGTTTTCCAATGGTATTCTATTTTCAGAAGCCTGCACATAAATAAGCACAGCTCAGTAAACATACCAACACTCAGGTTTATTTTACTTGTTCTGTGACCCAGAACATGCTTTAATCCCAGTGTTAAATGCATTTATATATTTTAAAGGGAATATGGGAAGCTCCAATAGGATTTCTTTCCTGAACATGACCATCTAAGAAATTAAATAGAGCTGTCTGAAAAGTAGCTATAATTGTTCAGAGGAAATTGTGAGGAAATTTTCATAAAAATGTTGTTTTTTCAGTTAAAAACTGAAAGCCAGAACTGAACAACTAAGCTAAAAGTCTTTCAGTGCTGATATGTTAAAAATCAATTTTGGTTTCAAATATTTAATTTATGAAAAAAAATACAAAAAGATGCTTGCTCTGACATTTTCCATTTTCAGACTTGCACAGAACACTTCTATGAATGTTTTTCTTTTTTGGCTAAAATCTTTTTGTACTGTGTTTTTAGTTCCAACAGAATCCCAATCCTCCTTTTTTGATTTTGCAGACAGATCTGAGTGGGAAAAAAATGTACCATTGATCTCAGATAGGTATTGTTCAAAGGTTTCTTTCTGTGCTTGTTAAGAATACAAGTTAACTTTGTTACAGAACATACATTCAGGGCATGAAAAGATGATACAAAAGAAAACAAGTAATTTTTCAATCTCACCTTCTCAGCTAAAAGAATAAAAGATGGAAGAAGTTTATGTAAAGATGCTCCTAGTTGCTCAGAATAGAGTCTTTTTTCAGTGCTCTTTGAGAGTAAAACTTAAGCAAAAACAGCCCAAAAGTATTTGGCCATTCCAAACTGCTCTGTTCTGGAGTATCTGCCTTTGACCCAAAAAGTACTGACATCCATGAATTTCGTTTCTCTTTGGTAACTTGCAGATTATTGATTTTATCGTTTGCTTGACATTTCACAGTGCATTGCCTCACTTACAGAAATGTTCAGCATTTACACTGTGATGTGAACTGTCATAAAGTGAGGTAACATTCCATAAAATCCTAAGGGGAAAAACACTTTGATGAGATGCAGTCCAACTTGGAAGGACTGTATTTTTTCTCAAGCTGTTCTAGGCTCACTCACCCTGAAAAAGCACATTTCAGAAGGGACAAGATAATTTTAAATAAGAACTGCTGTTTAAAAGGAAAAACGAAAAGGATGAAATCTTTTATAGTAACAAGAGCAGGAGTCACTATTGGTGTGTAACATAAAAGAAGTGAAATGCACATGTACTTGCTATGCTCCGCTTTCAGCAGAGCAACAGAGTTCAAGAGAAACAGCTTGTGCTTTACATTTTTGGTCTGCTCATTCCCCTTCTTGTTCTAAAATGTATCACTGGGCCTGAATACCCCCAAGAAATCAGGCAGAGGCATCCGGCACGTACTTAGGATCTGTGTCTTGCAACAGAAGGAGCCCGAGAAAGAGAGCCAGCCCTTCTCCTGCTGAGTCAGTCACATGCAGTCAGGCTTTTGCATAGAGCTAGCCTTCTGTCTCCTTCCTTTGAGGGGCAGAGTAACATTTTGTAGTGACACAAAGAAATTCTTCCCTCTCTTGGTCATAAAGACCGTCAGCACTAGATCCTCTTTATCAACTGCTCTTTTCTTATAGGATACGATATATTTTATTTACATATGAATTGATCAGTTTGTCCGGAAAACTTGGAAAGCCCAGTGGTTCACAAAAACATAAACCACCCTACTTGTAGTTGTTGCTGAAACTTGAAGAAAACAGCAATCGCTCTGCTTTGCCTAACTCTCCATAATCTATATCCTCTCCATTATACATGTTACTATTGTGCACTGCTCAGTAGTTGGTATGTAATTAGATACATTTTATGGGTGACAAAACAGAGAAACAAACTGTAATGAAATTATTACCACAGATGAAACAAAAGTATTTGGCCACCTTCTTCTTCTTTTGGGAAAAAGATCCCTGAAAAATGCCTGGGTTTTCATTGCCTTTGGAAGTGGCTGTGCAGTTTGTGAGACACATTGCAGTAAGCACTCAAAATCTTTTGTCCTATGTCTTGGGCACACACGTACAGGTGCATGTTCAATACAAAAATGCATTTCTTTCCAGACTCTGCTGTCATTTCTTGTACTTTCCATGTGCTGCTATTAGCACGATGCTGCTCACCAACAACTGTGTGGCTTGTAAAGCAGAAGAAACCATGACAAAGATAAACAGGAAGATTTTCTGGCTTTGTGAGTTTTCATCCTAGTCCAATCAGAATCTTGCAATTTCTCTTGGTCTGGTAATTGAGAAACACCAAATGAAACTACTAAATGTAATTCTAAGACAAACAAAAGCCCCCCTTCACATACGGCGTGCTTGGGCTCCTTGTACCATGTAACTCCTCCCTAGAAGAGGATATGGAAGGCAAATGGGCTCTAAAAGCAACTACACAAAGCCAGAAAATAAAAGTCCAGTGGATAACCACATCTGTGTCAGGAAATTCCTAAATTATAGATAGCTGAAAGCAGACTGCCATGGGAAGGGTCACTCCATGCTGTTCTCCTCACAGTCTTTCCCTAAGCAGTTATTACTAGACACTGTCAGGGACAGGAGCAGAAGGACCTTTGGTCTCGTACAGTACAGCTGTTCTCTTGTTCCTCTGTTCTTATTTTATTCCAGCAACAAAGTCTATTTTTATTCTTCTCCCTAGAACTGTGGCCAGCACACTGGAAAGGATTTTACTAGGAATCCAGACTGCTGTGAGTGTTCATGGTACACACAGGGATACTTTTTTTCTTTCTTTGTCTGCACAGGGTAGCTGTGTCAGAGGCATTCTCTGTCTTCTCCAGCTCAGGGTGCTGGAATGCCTTGCAGTCAGGAGGAAATATACTCACAGGCCTCAGTGGCTGTCTAGTAAGCCTGAAAACAACATTAATGTCATAACATGGGTTGTTTGACACCTATGTAAAAGTAAGGATGGCTCCTCTCCAGAATATGTCTGTCACCAGATATTATCTATACTGAAAGCTTTAAAAAAGGCACTTATTTAATTCACAGGAATGATACTAAAATAACCCCTCTGTGTAGGATTCCTTTACTTTCTGCTGACATGGATATCACCAGAGGAAAACATGAATCTAAATGTCATAGTTAAAAAGTGTCATGAATGTGTGGATCTGTGTGGAAAATGCAAAATAACTGATCTTCACACACTGAGTCCCATCTCAACCCAAGCAAAGGACCAGTCTTAAATACTGTTTCAGCCTTGTTTCCCATCTCATGTTTATGGCAAAATCTCATGTCTAGCAAGGAGCATCGTTCATTACTGGATAAAACCATTCCATTTTGTTCTCAGAAGAGAGTAGTTACCGGTCATGGTGCTGACCTCTGCCAGCAGCTTCACATGCCAGACAGGAAACCTATCAGTAGTATTCTTCTAGTGTGTCCTACAGATAGATTGGCTCCAGAAGGACTCTCTAAATTTATTGTTGTCCAGGATTGCACAGGGGGGATTTAGCCTCCGTGCTGCAGTCAGTTTGTGATCAGACTGCACCAGAATTGTTGCCTGGCACAATCAGTGCCACGTCTTGTGCCTGGGCACAGAAGTGGGATGGAGCAGGGAGGTGGCATGGCAAGGGCTGGAAGCAGAAGTGGCTGAGTCAGATGAGTTGCATGCTAAGCTGATCTCCATTCACTCTGAGTCAATAGGTGGGCAGCACTTTCCCCATGTAGCCCCTGACGCTGAGGCCAGAGCAGTCCTTGCAGCCCCTGACAAGCGGAGGCATGAGTCACATTTCCTTAGTGTCTGCACGAGGGATGCCGTGTACCCATGCCACAGGTCCCTCGCTGCCATCGGCAGGCCTGTTTAGCACAGATGGAGTGTGGCAGCACTGCAGCCTTCAGTCTAATGCCAGATGAAATTTATAAGAAGTGTAAGGCCAGCTTGGAACAATGAAGAGTGGTCCTCAGTCTCTGCACAAAGTAACACAGTCACCAAACACACTCACCCTTCAAATCACAGACTTGCTCCAAATGTGCTGGAGATTGTCCTAAACCAAAACCTCAGCACAGATTACCTCCAGGAGCCTGGCAGAAAAAACATGGGTTTGATCTCTCTGGTAACTTGACAGGCTGCCATATCCAAACAACTACATTTAGGAGAGCCTGGATTTCCATGTGAACACTGCCCTTCTGCTGGATAAATCCAGCCCTGTCTACTGGGTAAATACACATATACTGATGTAAATTAGCAGCAACGACCATACAAATAGTCAAATCAGCAAACTGCACTGATCATCAACTAGTACCTAGTTGATGATCAACTATAAATCAAGCCTATAAACTCCTTTGACTGTGGAACTCAGTCTATTAGATGTTATGCACCCCAGTAAAGATTCCTGGCATGGTATTCTGCAGCAAATAAATACTCTTTTTTTGTTGCTAACCTGTCTTCCTGGTGACTCACCCAGGCAGAGAGCTCCCATCTGGGTTTATAAGAATAAGCAGTTTGATATGGAATTTCATAACATACTTACATGTTGCTCACATCCTTCTGTTGAGCTAAATTGATCTTTTTTCTTCTCATTTCCTGGGTAGATTGCATTTGGTCTATGAGTAAACACAGTGTAGCTGCCCCCTTTTCCCAGGCTTTCTAATGAGAATGTGCTGTCTGATCAGGTGCATGCACTCTGCTGTCATTTGCAGCCTGACCTGAAGGTCAGAGGTGATTTGAGCAGGCTCAGGGATGCATACAAATCACATCCTCTTGTCTGTCTGTTTTGTTGACTGGTTCTCCTCAGGGTCATGGCTATCTTAAGTAGCAGCCTGAAGGATAAAGTGCGCCCTGTCTGAGCTGTAAAACTTTGACTTTGGACCAATTGCATCTGACATACAGCAGCATGAGGGTTGGTTTAGCCTTTGGATTCAGAACAAATCACTGGCTATCAATAGCTGATAGTGACATGCAGTTTACTGAATGTCCCCTTTTCTCTGGCAGCTGTATATTCTCTGGGAAAAATGGATGTGTTTTTAAGTTTCTAAGGTCATGTTTTAAATATGATGTTGCACACACTCCATTAGAAAGTAAGTGTAGCAAATAAATAAATAGCTAGAAAATATTATGCTGTTTTATGAGTTTGCTCTTGGGCTCCCAGGTGGTGCACAGTATGGGAGGTGGGGGAAGAGACATAAAATGGCATAAGAATGACCTACTCTAAAACAAAATTTTTTTAGGATTAGCTCACTTACTGAAAACTTTCCAGGAATGATATTGAGGAACAGCCATGCAGAATAAAGCACTCTGTCCTCAAGACTGTAGTTCTGCAGGGAGCTTCTTTGCCAACACGGCTGCACCAGCACGGCAGTCGATGCACAGGGTTACGGGTGCAGGAGCAGTGTGTTCTACCCATACCCTCCCACCGTGCACAGACCACCAGGCCCAGCCCCACAGTCCCTATACTGCTCCTGCCATGGTGACAGGGCTTGCCAGTGCAGCAAGCACCCACTCGTGCTGAGCCCAAAAAAGGAGAAGTTTTTAAGGCCACCAAGCAGGCATCAAAGAGTTACGGCTCTCAGTTGGCATCAGATTGGAAGCAGTGACCTGGAAGCAAGCGGCTCCGTGTCACCCCCATGGGTTGCCCAGCCCCCTAACACTTCACTTATTAAAAGGCGACTCTAGGACTATGTCAGTCCCCTTGTGCCTCTGCAGCATCATACTAAAAACCCACTCTTCTCTGTCTTATATATTTGTAAGTCAATTTTGTACAAAGGAGCCACTCTTTTATTGGTCAAAATGCTTTGGTGGCTTCTATTTATTATTCCATTAAGAATCGCATTACTTTTATACACAATTGTATCTTTTTCATTTTCTCAGCTCCACTGTCACAGCACTGCTTGAAAATTTTTGCCAGATTTGTGCTGGAGAATTATACTGAGGGGAACTTTCTGTTCTCATCATATTGTAACTTGGTAGAAAATTAAAAAGGCATTATTATTATTTATTATTAATTATAATTCTAAAGGGATTTATTGTGTTATTATTATTTCATATATATATATATATTTTTTTTTTAATCAGCCATAAAACCAGAATAGCTGAGGTACCACTCTCAGTAACTACCATGTTACATTTTTTGGTTTATCCACATATAGAGGTTATCCAGGACTTATAAACTTTTCATAGAGTGCATGTGTAGGGCTCCAATGATTGTAAAAAAAAAGCCTGGCCAAGAATTTCCTACCAAAGTGGATTTTTTTTTGACTGAACAACCTGATAATTTAATGACTTTTTTTTCCCCACAGAAAGTTCTTCCCTATCATAATAAAAAAAATTAACAATCATATTAAAAATGAAACATTTTCAGCCAAATGTATTTTTATTTTGAGTGAAAAGGATGAAAGGCAACTATTTACAAAAGATAATCTCATTTTTCAGACTAGTTACGAACAAGCTGTATCTAGTACAGCCTTAAACTACCATTAAGTAATAAAATATTGATAGTACACAAAAACTAGTGAATTCATTTCTGACAGGTCTCATCATATCTGAAGACGAGTCCCAAGATCTTTCAGGTCTTAGTGAAATAAACAAAGGGTTCAACATACGGTAGAATTTCAGCCTTAATGATATCATATCTGTGAATTGTGAAGCGATGGTACAAGATGAAGAATTGATAGCAGCATAATAGGATATGTTCCTTTCCCAGCAGAATCCAGCAGAGGATTGTAATAGTTCACCAGGGGAAGTAGGGTTAAAAACCTCTGACCCCTGATATCACATAAACATTGCCAAAAAAAATAAAACCCTTGACTGACAGTGAGATGCGTGACTGCCTCAAGTCTGCTCTGAAATCTTTGCTGATAATTACTGGCTTGAATGGTATGAGAAATGGGCAAGAAGGGTATCAGCCACATGAGTGTGTATACTCAGAGACCTGAGCATCTCTAATAAGAATTGATGTAGTGTGTCATTTGTAATTTAATCAGCAGCATTACATCTTGATAGCAAAAGGACTATCATGAACATTTTTGCAGTAAAGTAAGATTAACAGACACACCCCCCAAATCTCTGCTGCCTTATAGTAATGTTGCAGTTGTGGCAGTAGCTAATAAATAGAAGAAATTGTCAGTTTATGCTGACACGTGACCCTGAGCTGGTCCCACAGCCTGTAGGCGTTTTGCTGCATGTGGCACTAAGTGCCAAGCACTGGCCTGAGACTTCTTGTGACCACTGGCAGAGCAGTGCCAACCCTGATCCAAATTTTGGCCTCATTCTTTTCCAGTGGCTGTTGTATCCCAAAGTCCAGGTCTAGATCCAGTTCTGAGCTTCTCACAGCCAGCTCCATTGCAAACAGATCCCTTTATTCCCTCATGATTTGTTTGGGAGCCATCTGCTTTACCTTCATGTCCAGCCTTCCCTCTAGGCATTCAGTACCCCAGCATGCACCAACTAGAGCCTTTCTGACATGTGAGAAATATCCATGGATATTTGGAAAAGATCTACCCTAAAGCTGATACCTGTGAGTTAGTCATCTCAGCTGAAGCTCCTCAATTTAGACTTTCACTGTAATGGTGGAAAATAGGCCCCTCTAGAGGCAATTTGAGCAGTGTAGCTAAAAAACTTAAGGTGAATGGTTCACTGAAAAAAAAAAAAATTCTCTACCCTCACTGAAGAAAATACAGAGTGGTTAGGATATCTACATTTCAGACTTCTGAAGTGAGGTGAGTTAAATCCTTACTCTGCTTACTCTCTCCAGGAAATCCAGTCTGCAGGCTCTCCCAACATCTGTGTCAACATCTTTTTAATCAAAACTTTAGGACTTCTCACTGACTGTGTCTGAGTAATATTTTTTCTTTTTTTTTTTCTGTTTTTAACAATGCTCAGTTTTGAGAGCTGAAAGAATTAGCAGTAAATTTACTCATGGGAAAAAGCACATTATGACAATGAAGCAAAGGTCTCTGGTGTCTGCAGTCCCACAGTGAGTATGCATGTTCAGATGTGCATATTAATTGTCATTTATTTCAGCGGCAAGAGGCAAGGAATAAATGGTGCATGGGCATCTGTTTTCAAATGCTTACCCAAGGTGCTGACTCACATCCATAGGTCACCTGAAAATAAAATTAGTCCCTTAGGATCCAGGCCAAATGTTCTGGGAAAATATCCCGTCTCGACAGTCTCTAAGCCTTTGAAGCAACTGTTAGTGACTGATTTTTTTCCCCCATCTTTTCCTTTACAAATGTAAAATAACCTCCTGCTAATAGTGTTTTCAGAGCCTTGTCTAGTTGTGCCACATTTCCATTACGTTTTAGCCTCTTTCCTATCATCCACCAAAACAAGAAAGGTAATTCATACTGCAATTTTGTCCTCTAGATAGATTGGTCTCAATCTCATGGCACAATCTAATTTTAAGATGTGTTATTGTACTTCTTACTTCTAAATTTCAGTCTGTGTTGCTCAGTAGTGATTAAACAAATACGTTAATAATTCCATAACAACCAACACAAGATAAAAAAATCTAATTATAACTTACCCAAATAACAAGCATCTGAATCTCTGACAATTTTGTTAAATTGTGATATTAAAGAGCTTAAAGAAAAGCTAATGTGTTCCATTATTTACTGTAGGCTGTTTTCAGGAAGATATTCTCCTGCACTTACAGTTTTTTGGTAATATCCATATATAATTCTCAAAAGGAGAAATGGTTGTTTTCACACTTCTCTTGGTTAAAACTTCTGCTGTAATCAATGAGACCTTTGATTTCCTCAAACAGGTTTAAAAAATGTCTCTTAAGATCAGTTTCCATCACGGTGTATTTCAGGACTGGTGGTTTAACAATTGCTCTCCAGGAGAATTACTTATTTCTTGTTTTATTTGTGTGAGGAGCTCTACAGTGTGACAGGTCCATGAGAAAGTGAACCCAGCTGAGGAGCAGGTGGTCTGCTGCTCCTATGTTATTGCCATTATGTTGCCTTTGTTAAATTACTCCATAAACCCAAGTTTCCTCATTGCCATTTGTTAAATTTGCCTACCTCCACTCTGTGAGCACAGATAATCAGTCAAACCTTAATTGGGGTATATTTAGATCAAAGTATATAGCCAGCGTTTGCTCCCAGTACCTGGGTTGCAAATGATAGTCACATGAGTGGCTTGCTCTATTGGACATGCTTTTTGTTTAACCATGATCATTGCTGGCAGGCGGCTTTTTGTGCGAGTGAAAAGCCCTTTAGAATTCCTCTAATTCTGACAAAGAAACTGTCTTTGGGAGGAGAAATTGAGTATTGCCTTCTTGCATCTGAATAGTCTTTCAGCTCTATATTCACAGCAATATACTTAATGTCCGCAGACAAGAAGCAGAAGGTTTGGATCCATGTTATTTGTTCCTTATCTAGCTTCTAGAAAGTCTTGGAAGCTTGTATTTTTACAAGTTAAGGAGATATATGTAGGGTCTGTGAGTGCAGGCATGGATTTCTCTTGAGAAGTGATGCAAAAACAGTTTGCTACAAAAATCACAGAGGTTGTCTTTTTTTTATTTAAGAGGTAATAAATCAAAGCAAGGTTTGTGTAGGGATGAGTGATACATCATCTTTGCACTGCTCCTCTGAGAAAGGTAGAAAATGTTTATGGAAAGATTTCCATTTTTTACCTTATTTCTGATCTGATTGCTGGTTTAATCAGTTGTTTTCAGATGGATTAAATTAGCTTTATTTATTACCTTTCACATCTTTCATTTCCTTTGGTGGCACCGTTTTATATTGTCTTTTATTTATCCATATCGTGGTAGCACCTAAAGGCCCCATCTGAAGTTAAGAGTCCTGGTGCTCTGAAAACTACAGAGAATAAAAGGTGGCTTATTCCCTGAAGAGCCTGCAGTTTAATCAAGACAGGAAGATACATGCTACACTAAATTTGGGATACACTGTTGAGAGCAAAACACCTACAATTAGCTTTCAGCACTAGTAGCTCTTCGGGGTTCAGTCGAGCAAGGGCATACACAGGCGCTAGATTTTAGGGCACATTGAGCAGCCTCATTTAGTTCAAAGTGACAAGGACATATGCAAAGCTGATGATAAATCTTCCAGGGCAGGAGGTTAGGTTGTGTGACCAGGCCATTGGCCGGTTGAGAGGGAAAGCTGTCGTTAGGGACAGAAAGTTGACCTGCTCTTTGGATTTCTCTACATTTGAATGCTGAGTTAACAAAGCACAGATTTAGTATGTTTAAAGAGTCAATGTGGAGAAAATACTGTAAAGTAGCTCTGTTTTCCACAAAATTCCTCGCAGACCTTATTCTAAAGGAACTTTGCAAAGAGTAAAGGCCACTTTTGAAGCAACATAAAGGCCACTTTTGTCAGTGAAATAACTTGCTGGACTTTTTCCCCACAGATTTGTATAGAGCACTGGTTCACATCAGGGTCTGAAAAAAAATTAGTTTTGATTGTATATACATACATACAAAAGGGTAAACAGTCTGAATAAAGCCCTTTGTACTGGATTAGTGTCTTAGCTCTTTAACCCAAGCTGCAGGTTTGGGATGTCTTTGTTCAGTTAGGTTTTCGGGGCTGACCAAACTGGGTGTGTTTGAGTTTCATTCCTCACCCTTTTGAGGTCTGCAGGACTGATTCCTTGCATTCAGTGCCAGCAGTACTGTAAGTGCCCGATGCTTTATTCTCTAAGCTATTCATCCTTTCAACCTTTGGCTTTTTTTTTTCCTTAATCCATCTACCTTACTAAGTTTTCAAGTCAAGTAAAATGTTAAACGTGCTTCAAGCAAGAGCAACACAGAAATAACAGAGAGCATGCCAAGAATTTCTGGCCATCTCGTTTATTTGTTCTGTCTGTGTGTGTGTGTGTGTGTGTGTGTGTGTGCGTGTGCGTATAAATATATGTGTGCACATGTGAATGTGCATGGGGGTATATGATTACACCACAAAAGATGAATCTACCATGAGGCAGAAGTCATGTAAAGCACATATTCCAAAGGATATTGTACAGAGAAAGGCAAAATAAACACATTTGAGCAACTTCTCACTAATATCAGAAACAAGTAATTGCTCTACATCACAAATACTTTTGTGGAGAATTCAAATGTTTAATACTGCTTGTCTGAAGCCTTGATGACTTTTTCTTCTGGCTGCAGGGGACAAGAGGCTTACACACATGCCACCACTTCAAAGATTTGCCTTCTATTAATTTTTTACTTAAGCTTCAGAGTGTTAAATTGTTCAATTTAAGCCGTGAATATATTTTATAAGATCATCCTAGCCCACCATTTTTCCCAAAATAGAGAAGTTCAGGATGTTTGGCAGTTTCACCTCCTCACCAACTCTCTGCAAAATATATATGAATAATTTCTTTGAACCTCAGCAGCTTGTGATACAGAGAAACACAAGTTCAAACCTTAGTCTTTCCTTAACGATGGAAATAGACTGTTCTAAAAATAAGTGCTGAATTTGATGATTTAGATTAAAGAAAAAAAAAAGCACATCATAAATAGAAATGTGTTGTAACTTTTCCAATTGAAAATTAAAAATAATGGGCTATTTTCCATTTCCTTGTGGGGCTTTCATGAGCTGAATCAATATAATGAAATGTTCTAGTCAGCAAAATAAATCAAGAGCCTTTTACTGTTTTTATCACAAGAGATCCCCAGTGAGGTGAGGAAGGAGAACAGAAGAGAACACATGATATTATGCAACTATCCTACATCAGAGTCTGAGTCCGGCTGCTGCTCCTGAGCTAAATGCTGTCTCTGCTTAGCCAAAGCTGGAAAAAAGATGGAAATGTCAGATTGCCAAAAGCAGGGTACACTTTCTCTAATCTGTCTCAATTATAAAGAAAAAAAATGGGATCTAGTGATTTCCTGTGCTTCACTATGACTTGGAGACCTTCTGTTCATGCATTCCTGGGGATGAGAGCCTGCACGGCACTACCAAGTCAACTGAAAAGATTCCCAGCTTACTTCTGTGAGACCTGTACCAGTCTGAAATGCAGGATTGAGCCTGATGGCATGCTTCAGCTGGGACCCACAGTGGAGTTCCTAGAGCAGAGTCCTCCCCACACAGTGGCTGTGCTGTGCAGGCTTCCCACTACTCACCATGGTCTGGGACTCGAGAGCTGCCTGTCTGCAAATACTGCTTAGAGCCCTGGGAACGCATCAGTAGAAAACTGCTCTGGCCACTGGGTTTACATCATGTTTTGTTCTGCAGGAAATGTTTGTATTTGTTTCAGAGAGAAGTCCTGCTGTTTCAGATTAAGTGCCTTTGCCATCTGCTAAAAGAATGGTAAAACAGCACGCAGTCAGCTGTTAAAGAACGGGGATAGAAACTCCGTGCAGAGCCGTGTTCTTGCTAGCTCCATGATAAAAATTCCCATTTCATAGGGTATTCCATTATGCTTTTTTTGTGACATTTTCATCTCTCTAAAAGTCAAAGAAATTCTAGTATCAAAAAATACAGCTTCCATAGCTGTCCTAGTTTATCCCAACATCCCTCTGCTCTCTGCAGCCAGCACCACTTCCAGGGCAGGATCAGACACACTGGAGGAAAGATCGCTGGGGTGCCAGCCACAAGCAGGTCACTGCAAACATATGGACACCCATGCTCTGAACCAAAGTATTAAGGAGGAGAATCTGTGAAGGCTGCTGACCTGTTTCTTTCTATGAACAATTTCTTTTGGTTCTTTCAGGATTGTCCAACTGGCAGGGACAATAGAGCTCCAGTGGGACAATAGAGCTTCAGACCTAGGCAGTAGATGGGACTACCTGGAAACTTGCCACTCCTGATTGCTCCTTCAGAGCAGACCATTTCAAAGCTGGTGTAAGGAAGATATGTACATCAATCAAGAAAGTGCTATTACTCTTGCTAATAACAGTAGATGATATATAGAAGGCTGTCAATGAGCTTAGACTTTTGGATTCCCTAAGGCTAATGCTACCCAAGTAAATTAAACAACTTGAATGAAAATCCTCTGGCACTGAAACTTGATTGTCTGAACGATTAAATTGCTAGAAGGGTCCTTGGCACAGTTTTGACCAGTCCTACTGGTGCTCTCCCAATTCCTGGACATGCTACAGAAGTTAGGTCAGTCTAGAGACCATTCCCATTAAGCAGTCTGTGTATTTATGAATTTAAGCTGTTCCAGGCCAGTTGGCCAGAAAACAGTCCTAGGCGTGTTTGATTCACCCATATAGATGCATCCAAAGTGTACTGAGGTTATTAATACAGATACTCTGTGTCCTAGGCACCAGGCTTTGGACTCTGCGAGTCCATTAGACCATATCCTCATCATACTGCAAGGCTTGGCATAGAAGGCTCACCAATACTAAGGTGTTTCTGAAGTCTGGAAATCATTTAAGATCTTAGGGAACTTCCCAGCATCAGGTCCGACCAAAGAACCACCTTACTGAGTAGCCTGTGCCCAACAGTGGCCAGAAGGGGATATCTAGGGAGCAGTACAAAAACAGTACAAAAGCCCTCTTACACTTTCCTGAATATCAGGAAATTGTAGTTTAGGTATTTGATAGCTTGGGATCCTTCAGTCTTGAGAAATACTGCATTGTCTATTGCAGTGATAAAATGACATTTTTGCTCATATTTATGGACAGAAAAAGGAAGTACTGATATTCATCTAACTATCCTGGAAGAGCCGGGTTGAGTTCTGCTCCTCGGGCTTTCCTGGGAGCTCTTTCTGCATATTCTGAGCACTTTGGGAGTGACAGTGTAACATGCACTGGGAAGATAGACAGGTAGATGGAGGAGGGATGTTTAGCCTGCAGGCTACTAAAAGATATGTGCTCCCCCTGATAGTTACTGTGTGCTGTTTTGCTCACTAGTTGAAAGGATGAAGGGAAAGCTGGTCACCTCCTACTCCTTTTCCCACTTAACAGCTTGTTCAGCTGAATGTTGTACACAGAAATGAAGAAGGCGTCTAGGAAAGGGTGAGGAACATATTTTGCTCTTAATTTTGAATAGATAGGCACATGTGGTTAATGAGTAAGGTACTGGTCACTTTGTGATGTGAAGCCCTGCCAGTGCATCACAGGGGTCCTACAAGACTGCATATGACATCTGCTTTAGTCCATATTTGAGTTTTATGGCAGTAAGCCTGGACATTTTAATTAATTCCTCCAGAAACATACCATGAATATAAATCCAAAGTCAATTAATGTTGTTTTAACTATTGACAGCAGGGAGAAATAGTGATCACTGTATGTCAATACAGTAAGTTAGAATCTTTTAAAAACCCAAAAAAAAAATGTTGCACAGATAAGTTTGTGCCTTCAAGACCATATGAAGCAATGCAGATGGGAAGCTAATGGATATTCTCTTCTCAGAGGACAGCAAAAGGGGACATTTGGAGCATTCCAGGACTCCCCTTGTCCTTGCTGCCTTGCAGGAATAGAGGGAGATATGTACCTCAAAATAAGGCAGTTTGACAGGCTGGACACTGTGCTACTCCACAGGCTGAGGAAGGCTTTTTGCCCTCCCTAACAGCCACCAGGGTGGTCTCTTTGCCTCTCAGTCATCCTTATGAGCTCCCTCTAACCCGTCTCTGTCCTTTTCTCTCCCATTTACCATGCTTCAGAAAACATCATTGTATTCCTCCATCATTTCACCCTTCCCTTGGGATGTGTGTGAGCGTTGTCTGAACACGTCCTCTCTTCTCTGGGTTCATTTTCCCTCTGATGCAAATCAGAGACAGTGAGGGCCCCACTCCCTGGTCACTTCTCTGTGTCAGCAGCTGCTCTAAAATCCAAGCAGTTTGCCCCTAAATTTTAACCTGGCCATGCAAACAGTGATAAAATTGTGATTTTTTTTTTTTTTTTTCATGCATTTGGGAATGTTTCTACTCAGATTTCACTGGGCTTGGCCGTGGCAAACTGTGACAGACATAGCATAAGATATAAGATCCCCCATTCTGGGAGACCTTCTAAGCTGTCATAAGAAGGAAACATATATGGAAAGGAAACAAAGCAACTATGGCAATTTTCAAGGATGGGGGGAAAAATGCCAGGTGTAACAGGGTTGTTTGGGACTTGGCTTGACTAGCTAAAGAGAAGCAGCAGAGACAGGCCAGTAACTGTATGTGTGTTTCTGCCAGCTGACCTTCCTTTGCTACTGTGCAGCACCTCCCCCTAAGGAGTAAAGAGTTCTGCAGAGAGAGGATGTGAGAAACCAAGAAAATTTGCTTTCTTGCTGCTGTTTGCCTGGTGCCACCTCTTTGCTGCAGGAACAGGAGTCATCTGCATGCCAAATTATGGCACACTCTCTAATTTATGTTTCCACTTCATAACATGCAGCATACAAAAACCTGCATCCTGCAGCAGCCCAAAGGGATGGAAACCTCTGTTCTGTGAGACTTGGCCCATTTAGCTCATTGCCTCGAGTCTGAGCATGCTGATGAAATTGAGAGTCAGGAAAATAGTTCTAAACTTTTTATCTGACACCACAATTGAAGTGGCTGTACTTCTAACCATTTGCTTTGTAACACATATGGTATCCATAGCTGCCCATGTTGCTTTTGCTAGTGCCACTGAGCAAAGGTGAGAGAATAATAGCTACTATGACAAGAACAGAGAGTAGGAAATGACAAGTTGCATATGCATTTGCACTGCATATTGCAGTGTGATTTGTCTTTTTATCTGAACATCTCCTATTTTTACTGTAAGGTCTAGCACAGAATTAAGCACATAGATTATATCTCTGCTTCTACTTTTGTTTCTGCCCTTCTTGGGAAAAAAAAAAAAAAAGAAACTTTTATTCCATATTTACCCAAAATTATTGCTTTTACTACTGAACTTACATTCCCTGTGCCAACCAGTCCAACCTGTGATTTGGGGACCTCCTGGATCTCCAAGTCTCTGACAGATTCTGATTTTATCTGACTGATAAGCTCTAGCTTTCAAAACCAGTCTGCTGGCCTGCATTGCGCCCCACTGGAGGTACATGGAGATGAGTTGTGAAGCCCTTAGCTACAGCAACTACCTAACACAGACACAGATCTCCTGAGGTCTAGAAGTCTTATCAGACTCTGGAAGGTGTTTATAAACCATTCCAAAAGCCTACACACCCTCAGTTTCATGTGTTGGTGCAACATTTTTTGCTGTGATTGATGGGGGAGAGTATCCTGTTGCCTCTGGCTGGCTGAGAAGAGAGGAAGGATGGTTCGGGGGTTCTGAAGCAGCACTTGATTTTAACCATCCAGTTGGCTCCCTCCAGGATAAGTCTGTGGCAGGGTGACACAGTGGAAGGGACCTTGGGAGCTGGCCAAGCAGTCTGAGAAGTAAGCAGATGTGCAAACAGTGAAGGAGATGTGAATTGGGATGGGATATGGGTATGGATGGGGTTGGGGATGCAGGCACACCTGTGGCATTGAGGACAGGTCCGTCTCTGTGGATTTCATAATGTGCAGTAGAACATCAAATGATTTAAAACTGTGACAAAGTTGCTTATGGGTACACAGCATTTGTAAAAGAAATAAGTTAACCCAAAATAAATGCCGATTGTAGAACAGTTTTTAAGTACTAGCCTCAAAACTGGCCTTTTGATTTTCTGCCTCAGTTTTCTTATCTGTAAATAAGCTTAATATTTAATTCAGACATGCTATTTGGTTTAATTGGTTGATAGTTTTAGCTTAGAAAGTTAAATGCTGTGTGCATTTCACTTAGTTTTGCTTACCATTAATTTAGCTTCTATTTTAATGAGTGGCCCTAAGCTTTTCCTGTGAGCAGCATCTGAAGCCAGAGCTCTGCCAGTCTTTAAGCAATGAGGGACATTCCTCTGACTGTCCTTGTCAGAGCAGGAGGAAATCTGGCAGCAATTTCTCCACGATGGTGTCTTGGTGTGGGCCATGGACTGGAGCAGCACAGGGTGTTGCCTCAGTCACCAGCTGAGATTAGACCCTCTGCAGGTTCAAGGGAGAAGTCCCATGTGAAATTAGACTAATGAAAGCAGTAAAGCAGAGAAAGTTTCTTCCTCCTCTTCTGTCCCTGCCATCAGTTAGCATGGGGGCTTAGCGTAATATTATTATAACATTTTTTTACAGTAGGAATTATAATTGAAATTTGTTATGTATGAGGATAACTAAAACTCCATCATTTCACACTCTTCAGTCCATGCCTGAGGACGTTTTGGGGTAAATAGATTGCTTAGAAAAAGCCAGTGACTACAGCTAAAATTACATTTTACCAACTGAGCTGAATGGCTTTTTAATTACAGCACTGATGTCCACATGCTGTCACCACCATCTAATACTAAGATGGTATTGATTTGATTTTTAACTTTGATGTACCAGGGGAGAAAATGCAGAGTAGGATTTTTTCTGAAATTTTTTTTCCAAAGTAGTCAAGAGTCCCAGCTGTAATATGATGGGTTATTTTTTGTCTGTCTCCTTTTATGTTTGCTTGTACCTTGAGTATTGTTACTATCCACCTTGAATTTGTTTAGTTGTATACAAACATTTTGAAATTAAAATTAATAATTTCATGGTACTGGTGAGTCTCAGTAACAGTTAAATTTTTACTATACATACAAATGTTATATGAAACAACTGAAAAAGCTACCAAGCAGACATATCAGCCAAGGAATCTACATGACCACAATCTCCTCTGATAATGCAATCCTAGTGCATTAATTTCCTTACAATTAGCAATTTTTAACAATTACAAATGCTTTGGAACCAAGATGTCAAGGATCTTTTATTTTATGAGAAAGTACTTATTTTTAAGGATATATTCTGTATCTTTACTGGTCACTATGGGCTACTTAGAGCAAGGGAGTCTTTTCCTTTGTGAATGCAGACCTTTCCCTCTCTGTCTGAGAAAAAAAATTAAAAACTTGCCTGGGATAAACCTTCAGTTTTGCTACCTTGTCCATGAGCTGTGAGCATCCCTTCCTGGGCTGCTCTGCTCCATGGAGAAAACTAGCTCCTGCCCTGTAGACTCCTCCACTCCCAACTTTCTCAGGCTCAGATGAAGAGCTGAAAGAGGCTATTTCATATCTGTGTGTGAACATCAAGTAATATTGGTCCAATACATTGGCTGGTGATTCAGAACTAGGAAGAGTAAAGTTGGTCCAAAATCCATTTAATTTGAGGTTCTCTAACTACCAGCTGCCATGGGTTTGGAGGTACATTTGCACAAGCACTGTGGAAAAGGTGATCCATTCATCATGCGGGTGGGACACTGGTCTGTACAGGTACTCTTTGTTGTTGTGCTTTAACCCCAGCCTATTGCTGGAGCTGGGATTACGGCTGACATCATTAATATCTGAGCCAACAATAAAAAGGGAAATGAAAGTATATTAACTGCACCCACTGCATAGCTGTAAAGGCAAAGGTCTGTCTGAGATTAACAAACAGCTTTTCAGTGGAGACGGGACTATAACTCACTTCAGGGGCTCTGATCTTTGATGAGTTTATGAATGAAAACAAAGCTGGAGTGAATGAATTACGGACATGATTCACTCAGTTGTCTCATACACTTTTATGACCTTTTAGTGTTTTCAGTTGCCAGGAGGATGGGATGCTGGGATGGCCTCCAGGAGCCTTTGCCTGAGCTCTGGCTCAGTTAAAGACTTGCAGTGTGTCCTTGGGAAAACCTCTTTAATACACCTCACATCTCTGCTCTCCATCTGTAAAACAGGAATGATAATTTTTTGTCATTTGTATGTAGGTCACCTGAATGTCAAATTCAGTAATGAAAAGTCCTAAGTTGTAGCCTATATTCCTGCGTTATATTTCCCCTGTCATCAGCGGAAATGTTCTTATTCACTCCAGCTAATATATATCTATTTTTATATACCATTTCCAACCTAAACTACTCTGTCAAATAATCAAACAAATAGCTAATAGAGCCAAAAGAATAGGGAGAAACGAGAACATCCAAAGGGGAGATGCAGCTGTGGTAACCAACTCAGATGCTTCCACCCCAAGGACCTCATAAAAAAGTCTTGGCAGAGTCAAGAAAACAAAAGGGAAGAAATAATTTGTACTTTTATGATGTTTTTCAGGGTTCATAATTCCAAGCTTTTTACCACATCTCACATGCTCAAAGAACTACATGAGAAAAGTGGTGGTTTTCATGAAATCATGTGACTGCTGAATCTGAACCTTTCCAGATCAGACCAGTTGCTGCAACATGTGCAACAATAACATGAGGTGTTTGCCATACTCCTAAAGAAAAATATTGCACAAACAAACAGAGTAGGCCTTGGGTTGTTTTGCTTTTTGCTAGGACCAAATTCAAGAATAAGGGTGTGGCCAACCCATTCCCTGGAAATTTTCCTATCCTGCTGCTCTTTCAAGTAGAATTTTGTCCCAGGCTGACTGATCTGGTAAACACAGCTCTGCCAGAGATAGCTGATTTTGTAATGGATATTATCTAGAATTTTGCCCTGTAGAAATTGCAGTAAATTCCATTACCCCTGTTATAGGACCATTACCAGTGCTTTGTACACATTATTTCATAATGTCTGTACATATCACTCACCATACATTAAAACAACCTCTTAGCAACATATTTTGAGTACTGTGCTATCTTTTGGAGAGTGGGCAAAATAAAGGGAAGGCATGGGCTTTATGCAAGTAGGCAGCTTCTGAAGGGTTAATGAACAATGAGGAATTTGTGTATAGCTCATTAATTGTTATATTGCATCCCTTTATCTAAATTGTTAGTGGCCTGCTTAGTCAATTGAAACATATTACTTTGATATTAAAGCTGCAATCAAAATCTTTATTCTTGTGCATGTTCTACTTGAGAATACTAATCCTTCAGAATAGGGCAGTTGGAATTATCTTGAAAAGTATTGCAATTCAATAAACCATATGCTCAAAAATAGAGACATCAGGTTCAGCCAAATATCCTAGGAACTAATGCAGTTATTTTGGCTTTTCCATACAAACAGACCGATTTGAAATACTGTACGAAAAAGCCCATCAGGGTTTGGATTTAAATTCTGGCCTCATGTTCAAGGAAAATGAGGATGATAATTCCATGCCAGCCTATTACACAAAATTATCTTTGCTGTGGTAGTACGACAAGCCCTGCACAGGGAGGGTGAATATTGTGGATTATGATATGGTGCATAGATGTTTTTGTATTTGTTACATAAAGCCAGAGTATTCCACCTAGTTTATGATGCTCTGTAAGGCATATCTGCTCTAGATTTTCTCTCTAGATCAAGGAGTGAGATAAGAACTTTAAAACTTCTCCACATGTTACTGAGGCTTAGTTGTCTTGACAAAATGCTGTTTTCACCTCATGGAGATAGCAGTGTGGACACATTCCCAAATTCAGCATCTATGTTACTCGCTAGAGTAAAGGATGATGAGCATGGCCCTTAGTGCCCAGGTAGCTTAGGGAAGTTGCAGAGCCACATTGCATTTGGCCTGTGTCAGAGCAGCCCAAAGGTGATCCCTGTTACAAGCAGTTTGAGTGGGAGACACGAGCAATAGATGGAGCAGACCAAAAAGAAGAGAAATAAGGGGTAACACTGATCGGTAGAATTGGTGTTTAGTCATCTGTGTTTTCAGTCATCGCCAGAAGCAGAGTTTTAAAAGGGATGGGCAGTGAAATAGCCTTGAAGGGGTTTGTGGGAAAGAGGGTGCACAGGCACCTCCACAGCCTTCATTTAAATAAGCCTAAATCCTGAGTGGCTTCATTCACCATACTGAAGTTTTTTAGGACTTGCAGAAGTCTATTAAGACATGTGGGTTGGGCAGAGTGATAAGGTTTTTTGTCTTGGACACAGGGAAGTGTCGAGAAGCTCAGTGTAACTGTGCCCATACACCCAAATGTGCACTCCAGCAGCGAAGGCACAGAGTACCTCCAGGTGTGTAGGGGATTCAGGTGCACTGCTTAGAGCATTTCCATTACATTTTATGTGACATGGTTTCCTGAAGAAGTCAGCAAGGCACAGAGCTCTCTTATTTATTTACCCTGCTAAATTAGAATGTACTGTGATCAGCATGTGTCTGTGTATTGGGGTGTGGGTGTGGGTGGGTGTGTGCACGTGCACATCCAGGTGGGAAATGCTGCATTACTGGAAGCAATAATTTTATAAACAGGGGAAATTACAGACCAGTGCAGTAGAAAAATGAACACCCATATTAACATTCTGGCTTTTTCCAAGACAAAAGAAGGATAAGAGCAGGAAGTGAAATAGGAATGTTCAGTCAGAAATGTCTTTCTCTTTTCCAAACTGTTCACAGTTTTCACATATTTTGCTGATAAAGTTAATTCATTCAAAGACATCAATTAAAAATCAGGTTTTCTAAAATGCACCTTTTAGTGTTAAATTTGATGATATCAACTCAAATAATCAAACTTGACTGCAACCTAAGGAAAGCATTGCTTTAAAACACATGGTAAATAAAAAGCTCAATAATGAGGAGATGGTGCCAGGAATGCCAGGATATCATCTTCTTGCTATGATTCAACTTAAGGTCGGTGACATTGATGTAACTTTGACTTCAAGAGAGGAAATATTTCATACTAAACAGAGCAAGAATGAATCCCCTTTGGAATAGTACAGGTACAAATTGCTTTAGTTTTCATTTCTGTACTGCTAAATTTGTATTTCATGTATGGGACTGTAATTGATGACTGCTTACTTGTCTGGATGAAGAAGGTTGAAAAAATGCATTCTGATTGTCAAGGTTTTTTTGTGTTAGTGGCTAAAATAGCAGTCATCATGCTGAATTCTTTGTAAACAACATACAAGCAATTCTTTTCTTCTTAATCAAAACAGAAAAGGAGAAAAAAAGCTTCCAAGCCTAAATATCCTTGTATCATCTGGCTGACATCTGGGACTATAATGTACAAATTTTCCTGGAAATATTATTTGTATCAGCTAAGCAAACTCCAGTGTACCAGTTAAAGCATTAGATCTTCAGTTAAAGCTTTGAGGGATTTGAGGAGATTTTAACACCAGGTATCCTAATTCCCTTTCTACCAAGGTTCACAGTTAAAAATAAAGAAGTTTCTTCCACAGTGTTTGTCAGTAAATATTGTAAAATCTATAATTATTATTTTCATATGCCAATTTCTCAATTTTTCCAAAGACTCCCAGTTGTCTCTCATTATCTGATAGTCCCACATCTAAATTTCCCCCGATCCCTTACAGACAAGATTATGTTCCAGTTAACAGTGTAATTCATTAACATTCTCTGTGTTGTAGAGGAAGCTAAGCAAAACAAAGCTCTCTCCAGTTAACATTATTTTCACATCTTTTCAGGAAGAGGTGGAGTTGTTTCTTTATTTGTCTTTGATGAGCTTTTATCTTGGATATTGTTCTCTCATGAGAATTCCAGTGAATTGGAGAAAAAAAAAACAACACCGTTTTCTTTCCCTATATAGTGTATGAGCATGATCCACCTTTTAACATTTTTTGGGACATGTTTTGGTTTTGCAAACAGAGTGAGTGACTGAGACTGAGAATGCTTGGATTTTATTTTGCCCTTGTCTTGGAACTACCTTGAGGAAGTGACTTTTATTTGAGGAGGAAGGCCATCAAGTCTAAGACATGGCAATTGTCAGAGCCTGATGAGTAAATGAAGGGGAAAACACAACACTCAAGTCAGTGGCAAAGGACTCAGACAGTGATCCAGAGACCTGTTCCAGTTCTGTCTTATTTTGTTTAATAACTCTGATTAGCATTAAACCAGAAATGGAGTTTGTGTTCTTATTGAAAACCAGTGAAATTTGTTTTGAAAACCAGTTAGATTTGTTTACAGAAGAGTGGAATCCATGAAGAACCTATGTTTCATTTCAGGAATGAAATTTTTTTTTTCATTTTATTTAAGGAAATAATGTCAAGTAATTCCTCTAGGGTCAGTTTCCATAGTCTGTAATAAAACATTTGTAGTACTTTAAGGGAGAATTATATGTAATTGGGAAATATTATGGGTAATTGGGAAACATTTGCAAGAGAAAGGAATCTGGGAAAGATCAGTAGCACACCTCTTTTTACTCTGAACTGAACCGAATTTGCAGTTTTCTATATTCACCCTTTGTTTTCCCTGCAATGAGGGATGTATGCAGAAACTCTCATACAGATGCTTTTCTCAGCTGGCTACACTGTTCATTCTAAGATGGGGTAGCTGGGTGTTTGTAAGTCTGAAAGGAGGGATGACAGGGAATTCTTTCTCATAGGCATCCTGATCCTTAGGGCGATTTCTGGGGAAATCCACCATATCCCGTAGATCCCTTCTCTTCTGCGGATCTCTAGCGTGTCTCAGTTTTGTTCAAAAGGACATCTTGTCCCTGATCCAAGAAAGCACATGTAAGAGACTAACCATATGTTTTAAATAGAGGACAAACAGGTTTTTACAGAAAATATGTATTTGAGACTTCTGACCAAATGTTTTTGTTCACTGGTTAGTATTAATACAATTCAGATAGACTGCAGCTGCTCCATTGTAAGAATACATGTTTGTATTTTGTTTGTGTGTAAGCTGTAATTGTTACAGAGCCTATTCCCTGGAAGAAACATGCAAATAAATCATTATGTGCTTCTTCTGTGCTCCATTATACACTTCATTCAGTTCATTGCCTTCACAAAAAAAGTGAGAGAGTTCATTTTGTTGACTCCATTTTCCTAAGGCCTAATGGTATCACGCACACCATGATGCAGAAGGCACTGCATGACACACACGTGTTCCTGCATCACTGCCCAAACTGCAGTGGATCCAGACCATTTTCTCTGGTTAGTGTTTAACTGGAAGTCTTTGTACCCCTAATCCACAAGTCTGCAGCAGACAGCCTGCTCAGGCACTGCCAGTAGTAGATATTTGAACTCAAATAACCTGTAAGTTGGAACTTAGGTTACAGCACCAGAGAAAACTGGAAGACCGTTTCTCCTATTGACAGCAGCTGGGTCATGATTTTGTGGAGTGAACACAGTAGAATTTCTCCATGCTTTTACATGCAGCTTTATTTTTTTATTACTAGGATGTGATAAAGCAGTGGCAAAGGCTGTTCCATTGTTGATTTCCATGGTGCAATCCTTTCTTGTATTTAGGCAATCTAATACCCTTTTGCTCACAGAGCATGCACCTCAGAAATTGTAAGGAAAAAATGCAGAAGTAGGTCTTTCATCCAGCCCCTGTCTTGTCCTTTACACATCATGAAGGGACTCCACCTGCTGTAATTAGAAAGGGTACAAAATGGTAGCCTTTGCAAAACTGTTGTATGTCAACAGCTACTTTTGGGCAACCAGCAGGTCTGGCTTAAATTATATGCTGGGGGTTGTATTACCATCCTTTTCATTTTTAAAGGGGAAAAAAAAGTGTATTTCTCTCTACACATGCATACAGTCTTCTAGTGGTTTTGTAAAATATACTCTCTGGACTCTGGGTTGCTGTAATGTTGTTTCAGCTGATAAGTGTTAACAAGAAGCCAATACAATGGAGTATGAAGCCAGTGTGAGAGCTCCATCAGAGCAGATCTTTACAGAGAACAACAAACACTGTAAGATGATATGTGTGATCTTTTCCACCAGGAGCAGAGAGGCAATAGACTGAATGCACCGAAAGCTTTTTGAAACTCCTCTGCTGCTATCCAAGTTTTACCTCTTTGTCTACTTGTATAGTCAAACGAAACTCCATTTTCACTTCTTTCTCTTCTTTTTTCTTTCCTTTTGTACACTTTACTTGCCATTCTAATTAGCTTTCTATTACTACTTTAAGGGGCAAATAGTGATGCCTCTTCTATAGAGGCTGAGAGCTTTTCTGCAAGCAGCTGTGGATGGGTTTGCTTACACTGTTAGGCAGGAAGGGCTGGAGCAAGGATGGCTGCTTGCCTGGGCTGTGGGAGAGTGAGCATGAGCTCCTTTCTAGACTGGGTCTGCATCACTAACCCTTCTGGAGGAAAGGCTAGTGGAAAGAACACTGCCTTTTCTCATCCACAGGAGGGTAAAAATTATGTTCTCTGGAGAAGGGTAGTTAGAGAATAGAAATAGGGATTATTATAAGATGTTAAAGAGAATTAAACCTTCATGTGTTCCTATAAAGTTTCTATGCCCTTACACTCAGCACGAGCAGTGTTCCCATCATTTCCCAATTCCCTGTACTGGGCACAGTCTAGGACTGTTCAGAGCAGCTGAAAACAGGCCCCAAAAAGAGCACCAGGTCCCCCATGGTCTCACAGAACCTATGTAAGGACTAAGATCTAGTGGTCAGAGATGAAACAGAGACTTCAGTGACCCTGATGATGGTATTTGCTTCCTCTTCCTCATCTGACACTGATCCCTTTTGCCAAACACTTAGAAGTCTGAGAAGTGTTACATAGGAGTTAAGTGCTATTTATTAGGTGAAGTGCTGAAGGAAAATGTGGATCTTGGTATTGCTTCCTTGATGTAGCTGAAAGGAAGCCTCGTGCCAGGGAGCTCTGTTCCTAGTATAACCTTTTGGATGTGAACACTCACCATGCTGTTCATCTGCTGGTTTCAAAGCCTCCAGAAGGGTCTTTCTCACACAAAGTGTTCATGAGGTACAGGTTGAGGAGCAGTCTGCCTAGGATCTCCCCATTCCCAGTGTAAAGCCCTTGATCCATGTGGTGTGCAAAGGTTGTGATTATTCATCAGTGAGGGCCCTTCTGAGACATCTGGGCTTTCTGTGCAATGCTGGGGAACAGCCCTGCATCCGGGGAGACCCTGCAAACCTCCTCTTACCTCCTGCTCAAGGCACAGCCAGGTCTGGCAGCCCTAAGCTGCTGGTTGTGGGTTTGTGTGCATTTAGGGCTGGCCTATTTGTTCAGCTTTATCATTATGCCTGTGGAAAATGCTGGCCAATAAAGCATAAATGCCTTTATCCCACTAACATCGGCAATTCTTGTTTTCTAAAGGACTCCTGAGACCACTGAAATAATGCAATTAGCACATATGTGGTATGGTAGAGCAGGGACAAAAGAGAATAAGACAGGTTTATTCTGCAGAAAAAAATGTACATGTAGTTTAATCCTACAGCCCATTAGGGTGACCATCTCCACACCGTGGGCAGGTGCAGGGGACTTGAGAGTTTGAGCAGGGGAGAATTGTGATCCCCAGTCAAGTAATTGAGATTACTTGCTCAAAATACGAAAGCAGAAAAATACAATATATGAAAATACAGTTACCAGAGTAAATAGAAGCTGCTTTTGCCAATAGTTAAATATTATTTCACAGCTATTGCCCAAGCCTTTCAAAACACATTAAAAAAAAAAAAAAGTTAAAAAAAACCAAACAGACAGATTGTCTTCCTGTTTCAGGAGAAACAAAAACAGTCTGGAGGTGGCAGTGGCCTGCACAGAGGAATGTTGTCCTGAGTCTCAACAAGCTCCATCTGGTCTCAGACTCAGACTTCATTTTGTTTTATTTGGGGCATTTTAATTATATTTGATTTCCTAATTGCCAGCATACTCTTGCTGGGCTGTTCAGTACAAGTGAGATGTCCTGTTCAGTACAAGTGAGATCTTCCTCTTCCCTTGCTGGTGCTGGCATGCAGAGCAGGCACCTTTTCTCATTCCTTCTTGACGTTCCCAGCTAAAGAAGCTAATGGTGCAATACAGTGCTAAGACCAAGTGCTCTGCCTTTGCTGCTTCTCCAGTCTCTAATGCTGGAGCACATGGCAAACACAGCCGTGCTTAAACATTCCTTCTTAGGTCTCTCACACATAAGTGTAAATGTGAAGATACCAGCTCACAAAAGGCTTTCCACAGGTACCAGCACACAGCTCTGATTCCAGTGGAGGGTACCATGCACATTTACCCTGAGCAGTTCAGCTTCCTCTTTTGGATGCTCTGGCAAAGACATTCAGACTATTCTTAGAGGAGCAATGGAACTGCTACCCTGTTGTAAATACCTATATTGTCACCCTTGAGCTTTTAATGCCCATTGGAGGCTTTTACACAGTCACCTCTCTCCAGGGGGTTTTGCTGAGCCCCTGCAAGCTGCCTGTCTGCCCCTTCTCCTCTGCACACAGCTGCTGGAACAGGGGACTTATTCTGACTACAGCAGGCTTATCCCCATTTACTGTGCTTCAGGTGCTACCCCTTACTGATACTATGAGGAAGAATCACTACCTCACCTGATTTTAGCTTTTTCAAGATTTGGCTTCCCACCTCTTTCTACAAAAGTGGAGGCAGACAGGCATCTCTAGGTGGAGGTCCAGTCCGTCCTCAGAGGTGAATCCCACTGTACCCTATTCACTCCTGGTGGAAGCAGAGGGTTACAAATCGTGCAGCCTGCTGCTGCCCTTCCTTTGCATTCAGAAGGGGTGATTGGTGGAAGGAAGTTGCCCCAGGCTGAATCAGCAGAGTCTCAGCAGAGAAGCACTCAGTGTGGAGGAGTGCCCACCTTCCCACCTACTTCCCATTCACCAAAGCACATTGCTTCCCAGCCCACAGGGTACGTCTGTGCCTGAATGACAAAACTGTCTTCTTCAAGCCTGTGTGGGCAAGAGGTATATGCATCAGTAAACAAAATGTTTAGAAACACTTTGCAATCAGTCTATTTTTAATCTTTCCCTTCTTCCTCTCATTCTGTCCTGCCCCCTTCCTCATTTTGGTTCATTTCACCAAATAAATATTAAATGTTTTACTTTCACATGCTCTGATAGTTTTCTTCAACTTTCTCAAGTTCTTTTCTTCACTGGAGAATATTTTAATATATTATAAAGTGTATTTTTAAAATTGAGGGAGTTTTCACCAAGCAAGTCGTCAGTCACAACAAAATAAAATGCATCTTGTCTAACATTGTAACCCTAATGCCAGGTGAGTTGGAGAAGTTTTTGCATCATGTCTTCTGCAGCAAGATGGGCCAGAGAACAGACCATTCCTGTGGCCACTGCTCGTGTCAGCTCCACTCAGAGCCAGAGGCAGTCCATGGCACCCCAAGATGCTCTGCAGGCTGCAGCCCTGTGGCACAGCCCTGCAGGGCACTCACAGGACCAAACACAGGCAGACAGTCCCCTGTGGAGGGGAGGCAGTCTGTAGGAGCTCCACAAGGAGTCAGGGAAGCATTCCCAACTGTTGGACTCATTGCAGCATTTTCTGCAAATTGAGAGAGGGGTGGAATGCAGAGAGATGAACTTTCAGTTCTTTGGGATGCACAGATGTGAAATATCTTTGATGCTTTATCTCCAACCATCCAAACTCTCTCACTGGTAAGAATTTCAAAATTCAGGAACATTTCCTCTTCCTACTTCTCCATAGAGAGAAAAAAAAAACAAAAACCCTAACTTTGATCCAAAAGATGCTTATAGGAAGAGGACAAAGACCATAGGCCTTTTCCAGTGCTGCTGCCTCACAATAATGACCTTAGTCCCAAGCCTGGAAGGAGAGTTAGAAGCAAGGAATTTGTCTGCACTTCTGGATCCCTTTAAATCCAATTGGATGTCATTTGCCAAGGCTGATTGCACCAAAGGGGGCATGTGAGTTTGACAATGCTCTTTTGTCCCCAGGCTTTAAGATTCGGTCCTCTAATTAATGCATCCTTTTAACCTCAGTGTATGGGCCCACCTTTACAAATAGCTTGGCAAGTGTGTGAGCCAAAGAAGATGCTGACCTTACCAGCTAGGACATGAGCCTGCAATGTGTCAGCTATACTGAAATTATTTCCATGCAGAAACCTCCTAGATAATTTGCTGGACTTTCATGTGAGATATGCAGTGTCCATTGGGGAGGAATCACTTGGCTGGGACAGCATGTCTGTAGTCTGGGAAAAACTACATGCTGCAATTTTGCATTCCAGCTTCCAAGAGCTTGCCCCTGTGCCTCTGCCTTTCCTAAGTCAGTTGCCCACATACACCCTGCTGCTGTGACTTCAGTCCAAGGTTTTTGTGATGGCTTCACTTTGTAATTACAAGTGCTGCGAAGCATAGCTCAGACAGTGATAAAGGGTGGGGAGGATGAAACAGCAAGAAGCTGCGGAAAGATGCTGACTTTCACAACCTGCTCTCCTGGAGATGCAGCTGCTGGCACCACAAGGCTTCCTGCAGCTGCTGAGCTCCCCATGCAGTAGGGCACTGAGAAGGGCAGCACTCTTTGGTACTTCAGGCAGCCAGCTTTGGGCAATTGTCCTTTCCCCACGTGCAAACAGTAGGTATCTCCCCCCACCCCAAGCTCTGGATGAGCATTGCTCAGCAGGTGTGGGACTGGCTGGCAGCCATCAGCAGAGCCTGGGCTCTGTGAGCACAGGGCCAGTGTCTCCTTTGCCTGAGCAGTGGGGCTCAGGCTGCCCACACACCAGTGAGTTCACAGGAGGGAACAGCCACTTGCAGGATTGGATCCTTGTCCCATTGCAAAGACAGGAGCAGGAGCAAGCAGTTAAGTGATCTCTTTCCAGCACACACTGGAGGAAAGAGCTGTGGGTGGGGAAAGGTAGTACTGGCCAAAAGTCTTTACACAGGCGGGTGTAGGAAGGGGAATGCAGGTGGGGAGGGATAGGGAAGTGCTGGTCCTGGACCAGCAGTCACACTTCTGGCTAGGAAGAGCAGTGTTGCATAGCTATGATATGTGGGATAAATGCTTCTGATCTGCTTATGTTTTCTCTGGAGACTCATATCTCCAGTGCTGAAGACCTTCCCTTATTTGTCCTGCCCATGCCAGCCATACTTTTTGTTCATCAAGAAATGTTGTTATGGCACCACTCTACTGAAAAGACCTGTCCCAAGCAACAAAGAAAAGAAAACAATCAAGGGAATCTCCTGGACCAATTGAAACAAAATTGCCCAAGATTAACCCTTAGAAGAATCTGAGATTAAATTTAAAAAAAAAAAAATATCCCCCAACATGTTGCATCCCCCAGCAATTCAAAAGGAAAAAAAATGCTCTGAAAACTAAGAAAATTCTTTCTATGTCCTGACACATGCAGCTTGTCATCTAGGCTGGCAGTCTGGGCAGGCAGAGGGTAACTCGCTGAAAATGGAGCCTGTGTTTTGATTAAGGAGAGACTGCACACAATTAGGAATCCTTAGCATTTTCAGCTGTGAACATTTTTCAGCTCTTATGTGAATAAAAAGGGCATTTCCCAAGGCCAATAGTTGTTTTTTGCAAGAGCTGCATTCCTGCTGAAACCACACTTACTCTGGGGTCTATGTGATCTCCCTTTTTTTTACTTGGCTATAAGGAATTCAGTGCTTTCCACAAGGTGTAACATCTGCCACACATCCACATAAGCATTGTTTATTTTTATGAAACATGAGCTATGCTTACAGTTACTCGCTCTCACTTTGCATCCCCCAAATAAGAATCTGCAAGGAGAATCATGGCACTTAATTTCCAGTGGTTTGTAGAGGCATAATATACAAAGTGGGCCTTCTGTAGCACACTGATAATCCTACATAATTACACATATATGCAGAACTAGTGTCAACAAACTGAAATCAAAGTCTGCTTTGAAAAAAAATCTGTGTTATTACACAGAATAAATCACATAGAGGAGATGTTCAGCTGTATTCAGATGCTGTCTAGAAGATGGAGAAGAAAGGTGTGATTGAGCAAGGCTTCAGTTTTGATCCAGAGCTGCTGCTGACTCCCTCTTCACCTCCAGCAACTTTGCTGGCTGGGTTTCTCCAACTGTGAAAGGCAGAGGGGATAATGTTTATGTAGAGGTGTGCTGTGAGAGCTATTGGCTGCATCTGTGTGAATGCTAATTTATTACTGGTGAAGTATAGCCCAGATGAAAGTGTTACAGCATGCAGCCTTCAAAGTGGATCTGCTGGTTGGCACTGTAGATTTTTATCTGTGAGGGCTGCATAACCTAGGCACAGCCTGGAGGTGATGACCACAGGGATAAATTCATAATCTGGGCAAGTACTACCAGGAAAGGAACATGAAGGGGTTGTGGGTCTGGAAAACAAGCATAGTGTGTTTTGCTCTGAATTTTTAGCTTTCTTTTCACCCTATACTTTATCTGATTTTCTAGTAAGTGATAGTCTATTGATCCAAATTCACCTCTGATTAAGTCCAACATCCTGAGAGACATTCACCCACGCATACACCCAGCAGCTCACAGCCAAGGAGCTTCCGAAAAGAGTACATGTTCTGTGCTGTACATGTGAGTAGAAAGATAAAAAAGTGCAATGTAAAGTATTGTTGTTTATAACTGGGATATAAATTTGGCCTTTAACTAGGTACCATGTTGTGCTGACATCTGTCTTCCAATGTGATAATTTTTTGTCCCTTTTGAGCAAGACGCAGTGAATATGATGGGGTGCGTCAAGCCTTTCCACCTTAATTCGAGGAAGCAGCCTACACACAGCACTTCAGTTTCATGAACGTCCAGATGGCATATTTCTGGGGGAAGGGGTGAGTAAAAGCACACGTGTGTGTCTGTGTCTGTCTGTGTGTGGACACCTACACGCGTGCATTTGGCTATGAAGCCACTGATCAGTATGTTCACAGCATAGAGGTAAAAGGGAATATGTTTATTCTGTAACCCATAAAAGCATCTCGTCATAACTGCATCTTCTGTGAGCCCTTTCCCCCTCCTTCGGACAGATTATAGCATTTGCCACAACTCCAGACCAGGGGTGGGTCAAATCTGGAGTTTGCCAGCACCTCACATCTCTCCGGTATCCTTGCTCCTCTTTCGTTTACACTTCAGGCAGGAGAAAGATTCAGTCTTCAATAAACTAAGAGCAAATGTCCCCTTCCTCATTTTCAGTACCTGCTTACCTTGAACAGTAAATAACTAAAGTTCAGATCATTGCCTACAATCCCTGTGATGAGCTGATTGGTGAAAATGCTCATACTGCACTCTAGGTAGGCCCTACAAACCCCACACAGATCTCTTTCCCCTGCATGGGCATGTAATCCACCCACCTCTTTAGCCTGGGGTACTTGATTTATCAGTACAGCTTCACTTTACTGAGGCTGAAATGCCAGGTCAAACAAGAGGAGCAGGCACTTCTCTGCGTTGCATCCTGCAGGGTGAAAATATTCATGCTCTCCAAAGTGTGGGAAGATTCTTTTCCGAGCGAGCAGCAAAACTAAAGTCGTACCTCCAGAGTGCTTAGGGGACATGCAGGCCTGGAAGTAGCAGCACACGAGAGGAGAACCCCACAGAAAAGTGACAAGATTAAAGGATCTTCTCTCCCCCACCCCCTTCTCCCATCCCTCCCCCGAATGGGTAGCAAAATCAAAGTTAAAAATGTATCTATGGAAGGGACTGATGAAAGATTAATAATTAATTTTAGAGCAGCGATACAGCATTTTTTGAAATGTAAATTTGATGCGCAAAAGTGGCATATTATGATAAGCAGGAGCAACAAGGGAGAGTGAGTACAGGAGGGCCTGTTGCTCAGAGACAGGCTAGTGAGGAGCACTTACAGCCGCCTTTATTTTTTCTCTTCCCCTCCCTCTCTCTCTTTATGCAAACTTATTATCTGAACTTAGGAGGTTTTGAAGAAGTTTAAGGGCTGCATATCTGAGGCACAGTCTTCAGCGCGCATCTCAGCTGTGGTTTTGCCTTGAAAGCTAAATCTCTAGTTGTGCATTGCCATCCAGTGTCTTCCCATACTTCACTTCTCCTGACCGCTCCCGTCACTGCGCTGCTGCTAACTGTTCCATTTCATTACTAAGACTTTCCCTTCTGCTTCTAATATTTGGATTTAATTTTCTGCTCCTTCCCTTCCCCACCCCATGCCCACTTCTCTCACAACTCCCCTCCTCCTTAGCTCAGGCTCTTTTGAACCATCTCCTTTTGTGCTTTTTCCCCGTGCATGGTGCAGGCTCTTTTACTCCCCCTTTTCTTTCCCCGGCCCTGTTTACATGAGGGCTTTGAGAGCAGCTTCACCGTGCGCTCTCATGAGAGTTGTGCAAATTGCACCAGTGCTTTCGTTGGAAGAGACACTCATCTCTGGAGCCCCATGCTGTGCAAGAGTGCATCAAGACCAAGTAAGCCCCTTGATGCTGCCTCACGCTGTGATCCTCCTTTGCACAGTGTCATGTGTCAGGACGGTTTTCCCACAATGCATTCTTTAGTTCGGTGGCAGGGAAAAAAAAAATAAAAAAGAACAAATAATCTGCTGCCGTCACAGGCAAACACATTACCTGCGGGGCAGGGAGAGGAGCCAATCTTCTTTCACTGAATCAAATTCACTCCCTGAAGTTGCCTTTGGATGTGTTTTTATTAATTATTGCCCAGGCGGTCCAGACTCTGACCCTTCCAACTTTTTGCCCATTGCATGTTGGTTGTGCAAACAGCACAATTTTGAAAAGTTGTTCAGGGAAAAAAAAAAAAAAAAGATTTGTACTTTTATTCCCTTACTTGGATTCAAACGATGGTTTTATTAATGCATATCGACAGACCTAAGTTTCACAAGTACAATTAATGCCATATAAATCATTCATATCCCTGCCCTGTCATTTACGGAAATATAGCATAAACTCCATATCCTTATCTTAATTAAGCTGATAAGGCACAACAGATGCAGCTCCGAAGTGTGACTGCAAGGAGCCCTGAGCGCTGCCGGCTGTCTCTGCAAGCCCGTGTGTGTGCGGGGCTCCCACCGCCCAGCCACGCGTCACCTGCCGCCGCAGCCCGCGGAGCGCACGGATCCAGCCCCGCACCGCTCTGGGCTTTGCTGCAGAGGTGAGATTTGGTGTTTCTCCTGCAGGGAGCCCACGGAGCTCCGCAGCGGAGCACCCAGGTCCAGCGGCGAGAGAGGCGCTCCCCGGGCAGCGGCACCGCCGCAGCGAGGCACGGCTGGAGCGGCGCGGGGGCAGGATGCAGGATGCTGCATGCAGGATGCTGCATGCAGGCAGAAGTTATAGCGAAGCGATCTGGAATCACCCAGCCTTGCGGGATGCAGGTGCCACCCTCGCCTGGGGCCATGTGGGAACAGTGTCCCGCACACACAGCACCCAGTGCCTGCACCCGGGCACAAGCGAGGTGCTGCTGGCCTCTGTCGCCCTCTCAGCGTTCCGCGATGTTCGGGGGAGACTGTGCATCCCTCAGTGCAACTGCCCTTCTGTTCGTGCACAGATCTCTGCCCCCTGCCCCTCACCTCTCGCCACGATGGGCAGCCCTGCCAGCCCCGATGTACAAGGCTAGCTGGCAGAGGGATGGGGTTTGTGCGTGCCTGACATCAGCCCCGGGGAGATGAGGAGGGAAGGGAGGGTTTTGGGGAGGAGGAGAAGGAGTACTCCAACAGTGCAGCTGGAACAAGAGGCAGGCTAAGGTAAGAAGAAATATTACAAAAGAGTATTTTCTGGCTTTGCCCCAGAAAAACATCCCTATTCAAGAGGAGCACTTCAGCATTTGCTTATGTTTAAGCACGTGCTCAATTCCTGTTGACCTAAACAGAAACGAAGCATATGTGTTTAAATGAGCATATGCTTAAGTGCATTCTTCAGACAGGAGGGATGGAGGCAATTAAGCACATATCTATATGCAAGCTAACTATCTGTCATTTGCATTTAGTCATTGTGATGCATTTTGGACAGTGAACAATTCTGGCAAGGAATTTTTTTACTAATCATTTCACAACATTTGATAGCTTTAAGGAAAAGACAACATTCTCCATTCCTTTGAAATAAGGTTTTCTCCCTAAAAATACCACAATAAATAAATAGACCAAACCATAGATTTTTTTAATTGCAACTTTTCTCAAGGAGGTAACAAATAGCACTGGAATGTAAGCTGCTGTCTATGTCCACTCTGGATCATTTCACCAGAGAGAGACATCTTGCATAACCATGAAAGGAGACAGAACTGTCATTTAAGTCTTGAAACACAGAATAAACTTTTCCCATCCATTGTTCCCTTGAATATGTGTAAACGTTACCTTTAGTGGGCATGATTTGATTTAGGCCTTCCCCACATTGCAGCTGGTTTAATGGAATGCCATAATAGTGTCACACGGTTATTCTTGAAAAACAGCTACTAAATGTTGATGTTACTTATTGTAGCAATATTTATGTGAGAATGCTGCAAATACTTGGGAAAAGGTTTTAAAGGTTGAAAGGCGAGTATAACCATAAATTATGAGAAATGCTGCAGTTGGGAAGTGACATAAAGTTCAATGGCCTCAGCTGTCGACACTGTGTGTTCATTGTTTTGGACACTCATGTGACTGCGTCTCAGCCAGCCAAGGGCTGGTTCTCTCCCTTACTGGATGGGATTTCAATGCAGGATTGTGGAGGTTTTTAAAGTGATTCTCTAAGGTCTGTTGTGTAACTTGCTCATCTCTGACACGAGAATCACCCTAAAAGCCAACCTTAGTAGTCTGAGTGACTGAAACAGATGATGGGGTTCACATGAATGCCGGCTTACAATACTAAATCATGTTTTATTTCCTCATAACACTGAACAGAGAAACGGAAGATAAAATGCAGTGCTGACCAGTAAGGCAAATTTATTTATTTAAGGTTTATTCCCAGGATGTTTGAACTGCTTTTCTGGGAGCCTTCCACCCAGCAAAGTGTAGAGAAACCCAGAGCCAAAGCCAGCCCAAAGGGTCACAGTGCCACTGACGCAGTGGGGTTTCCCTACCAGGCAGACAACATCTGGGGCATCTCTTGCCCCAGGACTAGGAGGGAAGGAAGAAGGGATGGAGCTGGGACAAGGAGCCTGAGGGAAGATCTGCAGAGCTGGGCTGGCTGCTGCTGTCCCCCGCCGTGGCCATCTCTATTTGATCTCATGCTCAGCAGCAGCCTGCTGGCTTCTCTCGGGCTGTGACACAGGCAAAGCAAGCAGCAAAGCCAGGATAACCTTTCTGCTCACAACAGCCCACGGCATCTTCTGCCTGTATCTAGACTAGCACAAGGGAAGCTTGGAATAGATAACATCCTGAATTGCAAGATTGTGCCAAACTGTCCTCAGACATACTGTGCCATCCTCCTCCTGACACCCTCCTCAGGCAGTGGAGAGCTTCATGGCTTAGATTGGTCCCTTTATAAAGTTCATTTTGAAATGGAAGTATCAAGTGTTGTGGCATGCAGTGAAGCCTCCAACCTCCCCTCAAAACTTTTAAGCATGCTCTGGAGGGTGGAGGCAGGGGATAGTTGTACCCAAACTGGAGGGTTTGCTTTGTGGGCAAGGAAGAGTCCACACACAAAACTGTGGGCAAATCTCAGAGTGTGATTAGACTCCAGTCAATAAAGTCCTTAACAGCCATACTGGTAATTCTCCATGCACACACTCCATGCTACTTGCTGCCTTGTATCCCCTCCACCCTGGCCCTGCATGTGCCGGTCCCTGAGCAGCTCAGCCAGATCCAATGTGAATGCTCAGCCACTGTGATGTTAATGCTACAGGTTTTGCAATTATGGCATGGTCTGCAGAGGAGTCCACATCTACAAGATACTCCACTTTTCCTTCAGTTTTACTGCTTTGCCTTAGTTAGGCTTTGAATTCTCTGTGCCCATTGGTATCAGCAGGATGTTCATGAAGCCTCTGGGCAGTTTCCTCATACCAGGACTGCATTGGTGCTGTCTCAAGAGTTACCAGGTCACCAATATACTATCCAATTAACAAAACCTCAGAATCCTTTTGTCCTGCTCCCTGTGGCTGGAGAAGCTCCTTCTATTCAGTAGCTGAGGTGGAAAAAACAGGAGTCTCTGGAGACAACTCTGGCACCCAAGGTCCATTCCCCCACTGTAGAAGCCTTGCCAGCCTGGCAATTTTTGCAGGAACAAATGCACCTTGAAGATGCAGCACTTTGATGCCCAGGGCTTAGAGCTTCCTGTCCTTTTACAGCATTGAATATGTTATGCTAGCACATGTGGCTACAGGTGCATGCATTTGCACAGTGCTTGTGAAACATCACTTATTCTGCATGTATAAAAAGTCTGTAATGCATGTTAAATTATTTTTTCCCTGATTAGAATATTTGGTTAATAAATGGGACAGCCTGTAGCAATGTTCTCTTCTGCCAAGACAAGGGTAACAGGGACATTGTACAGATATGCATTTAGCAAAGTTGGAAAATGTCATTAGCACATAAAACCTAAAATCATCATAAGCCCGTAAAAACTATGGAAAGCCAACAAGCAAAATCTCAGTAAGTGTATAATCACATAACCCCCATAATAAATTGCTGTTGTGTAGTAAAAGCTGATTAAAAATTTATAAAATCAGTTCAAACTATGTAGGTCTCACCTTAAGGCATCACATGGTGTTTACCCTGAGCCCTTTGCTTCCTTCCCTCTCCATACGTACCCACAGTGATGGGGCAGACAAGTTCTGCTTACCTGTACCAGACCTGCAGCTCTTGCAGTGTGCAGCGACAATGCCAAATAAAAATACTCTGCTTGAGCCCAGCAAACACGCAGGGCACATCATCTAAAGCATAAATATGCCACTGGCCAAGTTAGATGGCTGCCAACAGCGCTGTCCTGCTTTCAATGTCTTCTCCTCAAAGACTGCTAGTACGTGTGGTCCAAAGTTCTTCCTGACAGCAGAGAGGCACCTAAAATACAGCTAATGGGGAATTAGCTGATCCCAAATATGAAGGCAAGTGCCAATACCTTGCTGCATCGTTTTCTTCAGACAGCTGTTGTGGGAAGAGGCTCAGGGCAAGCTCTGCACACCAGGCAGTGCCACAAAAGGCCCCTTGCTTTGCCTGCAAATCCTGAGGCTCCTATTCTGGTTCTGTGGGATGAGATTAATTAACCTCACCCCATTATTTTCTCTGACTCCACCAAGAAGCAGCAGCCACAGTATTTCATCATGTCAGCCCAAGCCTGCCATAAATCAATCGGCTATGTCCAGCTGCTGTCTGTGTCTCAGGAAATGCTCCCCAGGTGACAACCACTGGATGCTCTACTGTATAAATGCTGCCTCACTGTGCCAACATCTCACCCTTCACAAAGAAACAGCTCACATAGAGTTTCCATGGTCTGTCCTGTCACAACCATAGGCAGCAGCAAGAGGAGAAGTTCACAAAGTTCAGCACACACACAGATTTGTGACAGGGACACTCAGAGCAGCCTGGCCTGGTCCCTCCACACCAAACACCCTCAGTGATGAGTGAGCTCAGCAGCTGCCCAGCTGTACTGTCCATCGTGGGGGACCACACAATGTTCCAATTAGAAATATGCTGTAGAGCAGCAACTGATTTGTGCTGGTGGCCCCATGAAATGTCACACAGCCTGATGACCAGTAGTAATCTACTTCTCTCTTCGTTTCTGGAACTTTGTTCACAGGTAATCCCAAAAGGGGGGGAAAATCGCCAAATACACTGCTTATTGCAAGTCTTTTATTCTGTCCTTCCTGCAAAGAAGATAAAATTCAAACAGTGAAGAGAGCATGAAACCTATTCCTGAAAGTAATGCAAAGTATCAGAGTTTTGGAGCAAGAAATGTCTTTTTAAAAGATGATTAACTAGTAATGTCTCTGTAATGATAAAGGGGGATTTTCAGAAAGTCAATTCAGCATTTTGAAATCAAAATAAAATTTTCAGATCAACTTTCAAATGGAAGTCCCAAAAAAATCTCTGAGAAAAATATTAATTGAAAGCACCTAGTCAATGGTGTGATCTCTTTCTGTGAAGGGTTCAGTACACCTTTTCTAGGAGAAGGAGAGACAAGGGAAGAAAGCAAAGAAAGAGTAGGCAAGGAAACAAAAAACATTTTAGGAATTACTCTATTGCTCACTAAGAAACTAACTTTTAATCTTTAACTTGGCTTTAAAAAGACTATGTTATCAATTAATTTCTGAGTTTTAAGCCATGTGGAAAATTATCAAAGATATTGATTCTGAGACAAAATGCTTGTAATTCAGTTGCATAAAGGTGAGACAGAAAAATCCAAATGTCAAGCTGAAGTCAAAGAAGGATCAAGAAGATCAAAGCTGTGGGACTTTGTCTTCAAAGTTACAGGCTCTTAGACAATTAAATGAAATTCTGAAAGTGGAGGTTTGGGGTGGTTTTGGAGGCTTCCAAAAAAATACCATTAGTAGCTGGCAAACTGTAAAGCCATTAAAAATAACCTTGAAGTTGATACAAGTTTCATAGAAGATCTATCCTAAAATAAGTATTAAATGTGCTACAGAACTGGCCAGGAAAATAGTCTATTCCTTATCATTTGCTTCGTTGGACATCTATAGGATAACAGCATGTGCTGCCTCAGTGAAAGTTAAAGAATGATGTCCATAGGGCAAACAGTTATCTATAAACTCATTTCTTACAAACCTTTAGGGAGACAAAATCCTTTTGATTTTATTGAATGTACATTTCTGTCTAATCTCCTGCCAGCCTCTCCTTAGCACTACCAGTAGCTGCAGAATTGACCCTGGGCTTGAGCTGAGCTCACCCTTTGGAGTGAGCCACAGCTCCTGGAAATGGGATGTAAAGGCATTTTTGGTGCCTATTTGAATGAAGTGGATATCAATGCAATCCATCAGAGCATTCTCAAGCCATGTGGGTTCCAAAGATTGCTAGTGCCAATCATAATTTGACTTTTCTCCTCATAAATGCATATTATTTGTTTTCCTGACAAGCTTCATAATCAGTTAGAGGCTCAGACAAAGGTGTTTGGGGTATTGCCTTTAAAAATTAGTACTTCGGCTCTGCTTCAGCAAGGCATCGTCGTTTATTCTTAGCTTTATTTTCAGACCATTGTTCAAGGAGCATCTCTACAGCTTAACAGCTATAGTGTAATTAAGAAGCATACTGGGGACAAGATTCAGACTACCAGTTTCACTTAGGAAAACCACAAGACCATTTTTTGAAGAAAAAGTTTAGGAGTATTGAAGGAAAGATTCCTCCTACCAAGACTCCATATGCAGTCCATGGTGAGAAGCAAGCATTTCCAGGAAGGAATTCATGCCATGTGCCTTAGATAGCCATCTGAGATGATACAGTCAGGAGTTTCAGAATCACACTTGTCTTTAGTGACACAACAATGTACAGACCTAAAGAATATAAATATTTATGATCCCTCTCTCCTCTTCTGGTCTTTTTTCTCCTCACCTTCTCTATTGGTTTGAAGAGACATACTGCTACAACCAGACCCTTTTGGTCTTCCTCTCTGCCCCTGACATCAGTCAGACCACCTTCCTGGCTGGTGACCAGGACGTGCTTGGTCAGTCTTTCACCTGCATTTCGCCAACATCTCCTGAGAAATCCTTTCTTCTGTAACCTGTATATCCTTTAATTTTGTGAATTTCTGATCAGTTTCATCAGACACACATCTCTAATTTTTTTTTTCCTCGCCTTCTGAACTAGGTAGGACAAATGGTTTTTCTCTAGGCCAAATACACCTTTTTCTCCTAATGATCTCTATTTGAATTTCCCATCAGCACAAGTTTCTGTCATTAATCTGTCTCAGGCAGAGGAGCCCCACCCAGCCCTTCTTTAGTTTCTTCCCCAGTAAGGAAGTAAAAACACCAAATAATTCATCTGAGTTCCATATTCATAGCAGATTTAAAGAATCCCTGGTGTCAAAATCTTAAGCTCTCCATAGGCAGAATACCCAGCCAAGAGCTCCCAGCAGTGGACAGCTCTCTGAGACTTCATAGCACCAGGTAAACTCAGGCTCTGTGCCTTTTTTTATTCATTTCTAAGAGATGTATTTGTGCTTTTCCTTGTCAGTTATTGAGATTGTGATGTTTTTAAGAGTTCACTCTTACATTAAGTTCCTTGTTACATAAATCAGGTAGACTTACTGAAGCAGTGGTGAAAGGGTGGCAGCAAATTGGGAAGAAAAAGATGATTAAAGAAAAGTAATTAGTACTGGACTGTGTCACATTTTCTGAAAGGTCCCAGATGTAACAACCAAAGCAGAGCTAAGCATGTAAGACAGAAAGGTTTTTGCACCTTGAACGACTGAAGAGACCAATCACAAAAATTTCTCTCTTGGAGGCACAAGCTGAACTTAGCCTGCAGGTATTTGCATGAGATGTGCCTGGATTTAGTGGGCTCCAGCACAGGTGGGTTTGGGTTTATCCATTGAGATCAGTAATGGCTCTCAAGCTCCTGAAGTACTATTCTCCATCTGTCTGGAGTACCATACTTACAAAGAGGACACTATGGGAATAAACCAAACTTACACAATCTTCAGTGAGCTGAAGATGTGTTTATTTGTGTGGCCCTACCTCTCCAGCCTTCTTCCCGTGCTTCTATACAGCAAGACCCAGCAAGATAAAAGAGAAGCACATTCACCTGCTAAGCCTCTCACTTTGCACTGAAACAAGCAGCAGTCCCCATGGGACCAGGTTCTCCCAGCCTGTCATTGCCATGCTCCGAACCACGCCGATGCCTTTTCCTTGCGTGATGGCTCTCTGCCAAAGGAGCAGAGCTGCCTGCTGTGCTGCATCCTGACACTGCAACAGCCACATGTGCAAGCAAAATGCATCCTTTTCTCCTCCTAGCTCTGCACCCCGTCACTGGCGTGCACAGACAGATAGTCCTCCAAAGTAATTACAATTACATTGCAATTAGTAACAGCCAGGGCTTCACAACAGCAGGCAGTTTCCAGGTAGTACTCCTGTGTAAGGGATGTCAGTCTTTCCACATCTGTGGCTGAAATGCTAAGGAGAAACAAGGCAGTAGCTCTTGCTCAAAACTAAATCCTCTCAGCTGCAATTATCTTACTCTTTGCCTAAGAATAAAACCAACATATTCAGAGTCTTAGCCCATTTGCTGTTGCTTGAGCTTCATTATGCTGTTGCTGTCAATGGTGCTTGGCTTTTCTTCCCAGATCTAGGTGAAGCTGGTCCATGCTGAAGTCAGTTATCTCTGTAAGAAAAAATTCAATATAAAATCTCTGCCTTTGGCTTTTCTCAGCACTTGCCCTTTCACTCACAAAGCTTGTTTATGGTGCAAACGATTTACAGAAGTCTGACAGCAGTTCAACAAGGTGAAAAGCAAAAGGCAGAAGAACTCCACGTTTTTGTCATGTCATAAACATGATAGAACAACAAAAACAATTCCATTTTCTGCTTTCTCCTTTCACTAGTGATAAAGTCAGATCTCTGAGGAGGTATTACTTTGAAACTAATACTTAAATATGTGCCTTTGAGGCTTTTTTCCCATTGTTTTCCCTTTAAAATGAAGTTTAAAAATACATTGGGGATTCAATAGTATCTGTAATTCTGTCTCTAGATTTTTGCTTCTCTTAGATTTGCTTCTTTGTCTTTTATTCCAAAAGTAGCTCTGGTGTAAACAGGTGCAACTGTCTCATCTTCCATGAAGCTGCACCCATACGACCAGGCACGCTCAACCAGATATTTTGGGAATGCATCCCTGCAGTTATTTTCTTCCTTCCATACCTGCAGCTCAGCACCAGGGTCTCTTTTCCTCTACTCCCCACAGTGATCCTCTCTGCTGGAGCAAGGAGCAGAACAGAGAGTGAGCCACGACACCATCCCCCAGCACCTGGGTCTCTCAGCTCGCACAGGGTTTCATGCTGACCAGTGCTGTCACATGCCTGGCATGAGGCTCTCCCACATGGAGGGAAAAAGGCATCTCAGCAGTCCCAAATCAGCTTTCTGCAAGTCTGGTAACTCCTGCTTCTTCAGTGAATCAGCTGAAGAGAAAGTGATATCAAGTTCAGCCAATACACTGGAATGACTGCAGCAGGAGAAAGTACTACCCAGTAATTACCCAGATTATTATTTTTACCCTTTTTCTTTCTTTTTTTCCCCATAAACCTCAGCACCAATTTATCCAGAATATGCTATGGAAAGAGAAGAGGGGAGTAGAAGGGGAAGAAGATTGCTTTCCAGCTGACAGGCTGAAGCACATACAAGATGGTCTTTTGGAATATTTTGGCCCAAAACAGACTCTGGTAAACATGTAGCTAAGGGACACAAATGCATCTCCAGATAAGACACTGGTGTGCCTCTAAGAAGATATTGATCTGTGACCTAGGTTTAAATTGGAAGTGCTTACAACAGCACTGAAAACTCTTGAGAAAGTCACGAATGCTCGCATGCAGTTGCTTCCACCATTGGATCCAAAAGACCAAATCTGTGACTCTGCTCATACTCAGCCCTCTAATTTGTTTCTAAACAGTGTTTATCAGTGGGTACACATGCAACCAGCAAAGCATGACTGGTATGGCTGGCTGTTGGCCAGCATGCCACACATGTTAATCATCCTCTAAATGAAATTTTAAAAAAAAAAAAAAAAAAAAAAAAAGGAAAACCAAGAAAACCAAGGTCTGCTTTTTCATCAGTTGTGGACCACAGTAGGATTTACTGACAAAGACAGAATAAACCAGAGAGAAATGCATTTCCAACTATATCCACTGTGCTAAGACCTCTTATTCCCTGGGAAAGGTTAAAGGATATTTTAAATGATGTGAAGAAGATAATGTTTTTAAGTTGAATTAAATTTACAGAGACATACACTGACTTTCTGTTGGGTTGCCAATGATCCTAAATGGTTCTGAGTCAAGATTAATGTTTACAATCTCTTGGCCCCAGTGTTATTGTGGGCTATTGATCATAAGCCAAATTAGGACAAGTTCACAGAGCAACCAGTCTAAGGATGGTCTTTTGACTTCAGTGGGTTTGGTACACTTCGGTTGGCTCAGGATATAGAAAGTGCCCTAGAAAATGTCTGTTGCAATGAAAATCTCTGAAGTTATTTAAATTAAAAGGAAACTATATAAATGTGAAAGGGCTGAATAATTTTTCAAATTATTCTGCTTCCTCTCTCTGCTACAGGTTTCCTGAAGTATTTGGGGAAAACCTTTCATTAGCATTTAGAGTTCCCCCCTCCAAAATGAAGAAAGTAATATTTGCCATCTTCAGAGGTGGGTTCTAAGAGAGGTAAGTGTGAAACTTCACAAATGTGGTGAGACCCCCAGGTGACAGGGTAAGAAAAGTAATAGCTGCAGTCACTTTACTTATTCTGCTCTAAGAATCGTAAGGACCACGTTTTCAAAGGGGTCTCAATTCATCTTTCTGTTTGAGCAGACCATGTTAAACATTAATTCGCAATCGTGTGCCTTTCCTCACTTGGATTGTCTTTGCCCTCAATGGAAAGAAAAGTCCTGAAAATTATTTGCGTTCCGTAAGAGCAGCTCTCAACTCCTATCAGCAGCACCAGAAACCAGCACAGGGTGCGGAGGGAAGCGCGGGTGGAGAGCGCTGCTCCGTGCCCTGCTGCGCCCCACCAAGAGAAAGGGCCTGCTTTTCTCCCTTTTCCTCCCGCCCAAGGAATCCCGGGGGCGGGCTGGGAAAGGAATCCTGATCTCTGCTGGAACGGAGAGGGGGAGGAAGCTCATTCATTCACCAGCCTCTGGGCCGGGCTTGTACCGGCTTATTCCTTAACCCATTGAGCCACATGCTTTTCCTCTGTCTGCTGATCCAAAGGGATTCTTTTCACCCTGGTTCTTATGTCAGGTGGATGTGAGATTGGAAACTACTGGGATGATCTCCTCTACACCGGGCTTATACATCCCACGTCCTCATCCCCACTATCCTTTGTGTCCCTGCAGTGTCCTGCAGGTTTTTCCTGCACAGCCTGGAAATACTCATTATCTATCCCAAGAATAATACCCTGTGTAAGACACACATCCTATGATGCTCAATGCATTTAGTGGAACTCTCAATGTAATTCTAGTCTCAGCCCAGCTGACCCTGTGGGGATATCTAGCAACAATCCTGGCTTAGAGCTCTGCAAAGTCAATGGGGCTTTTTGGATCTAGCTTTCTTAAGGAAAAAAGGCCTGAATGGTCATGGAGGTTTTGCACAAATTGTGTTCTTGTGGGTGTAAAAGACAGAGGTGCCGTTGCCCCTCTATCCCACCTTCCCCTGAACTCATGAGCACTTTCAGCTTAACCCAACAGAAGTGCATGGTGTTCATTCTTCTTCCTGAATGTTTCATGCAGAGAAGCAAACGGCAGAAGAGACAGACCTTTCCAATGCCCTCTCCGAGAAGGCAGCTACAGGCTGCTTGTGCCCACCAAGAGATGTCAGGAGAAGGTATTCCGAGGGAAAAACACCCCAACCCCCACCTACACTCTGCTCATTCCTTAAGCCCTGCTAGACACCATAGGAGCCAGTCAGAAGATACAGTGCAATAGGAAATCAATTTTTGTAAATCTCAGTGCTAACAGAGCGACTTATTAGCTTTGCTTACAGCAAGCACCTTTTCTGAAACTGTTTTCTGTTAAAAAAAAAAAGAAAAAGTAACACATTTTTTTAGGATGACTGTATCTACAGTACATCTGTTTCAGGACAAACTGGACCAGGGGTACCACTCTTTTCTGATTCTGTTTATGTAGTTGCAGTATTAATTGATGTTTATTGGCAGGACATGAGATTTCTCGGTATCTTGTACTTTTCTCTGAATCAAAACTCCAACCAATTATTTTTCTTTAAATAAAATGTATATATACAAGTTAGTGTAATTGATTTGTGGATAAGATTGCTAAACTAAGGGAAAAGGTGTGGAGGTATTTCCCTATGAATCAATTTCCTGGGGATTTTTTCTTTTTAAAAAAAGAGCAACTGAACAAAATCTGATGTCCCGTGTAAGTTCTACAGCATCTGTAAACTGGATGGATAGATCCAAGCAGGAAGCCATTATGTAGGTACTGAGTTGTTTAAGCAGTTGTAGCAAGTTGTTTAAGTTAGTGACTTACAGAAGCCTGGAGGACCTAGGGATATGAGGGATATATGCAGGAGAGCAGAATCATGACCTCTCCAGATGTTCTCATGTTAACAGCACCTTCTCCACTGGGCTTTTAAAGGCTGTAACACAGAAAGGTGCTGGTAAAGGCAATTGCAACAGACATGAAATCTGGTCCTATGTCTTTCTGTATTCTAGCCTATTTAAACTTTAATTCAAAACTAATAGTAGTATGACTCATGATTTTTGGTGAAGAGATTTTTTAATTCTTCCATTCTACCGACAAATTGTTACAAAACAGGATTTATGCATCAATCTTGAAATGGATCATTCAGTTAATGGTGAAATTGTCAAGAACTGATTAATGAGCCAACTGGATCAGAAGGGATTTTGATATACTTTCCTTTGACAGTCCTAGTGGAAGAAGCTCAGGTAGATGTCAAAATGCATCTTTTGCTTTCTTTCATACCTGCTTTGTTGATAAGGCTGGCTGTAAGGTACAATCTCCTCACATCACTGAGTACTTACACCATGGGGTTATTTCTGTATTTCAGTTTGCTGTTTCACCTAATCATGTAAAATTAACTGTGGACAGCAAAATGGCCAGAGAGGCCTACCTGGACTGGGGGGCCACAGAAGGCAGGGCACATTGTGGAGGCAGCAGATACTGCCCCAACAATGGCTCTGACCCACAGGACAAATGCAGCTCCTCCTGCTGCCTGCAGGGCCAAATGCCTGGGAAGTCAAGGCAGTAATCTCAGTAACTCAATATTTCATCTTCAGGGGATACTTGTATTTCTGTGTCTCTGGAACTGAATAAGGGAAAAATAAGTCAAAAGCAAATTTCAGTTTTGTTTTATAAAATATAATTACATGACAATGCACTTAAATGTTTGTTTTTAGAAAGCAAAAGCCTGGGTAGCCTTTCAGTCCTACTAAGTCATTTCAAGTTGATCAAGATCTCTTTTTGCTTACATAGCAAAACTCCTTTTTGAAACATCTGCAGAATTTTTTGCTGCCTTCTCCTGTTGCCTTTTTACTATTTGTATATCCCATCTCTCTTCTCTGACTGACTTTTAGCTGATTATTTCAACTTGTGTTGGTCATATTCACCCTACAGTCGGATGCTACAGTCATCCAGGCACACATATTATTTGATGTGCTGGAGTTTCTCCATTGACATTCTCTGAGCTAATGGGAATAAATTAAGTTCATGCAAAAGCTTTACATGTTCCAGATTCAAAATACCCCCAAGTGCAATCAATGCCTCTGTGAGTGTTTGATCCTTTTATTTCAACATGGGTAATCCTACATCTTGTTTGTGATTCTGTTTTATCTGTTTTTAATTGTGTTGCTGTTATTCAGGTATCATAAGTAAATTGCTATTGTCTCCTAATCATCTTGGATTATCACCTTCTCTTCAACCTCCCTTGTTTAAGAGCTTGGAAAAGAACTGGGGGGTGGGTTGAAGGGAAATATGGTCCTAGGTCTGACCATCTAGTCACAAAAAAAAAATTCCCTGAAGTCCAGTTTGATTTCCATAATACTGAGGCTGGATTGGTTTAAATTTTTAATTATTTATTACAGTCTTCAGAGTGTGGCAATGTGACTGACCTATTGCTTTTTAATTATTTTGGTGGCTTTTGATACTATTAGCCATGACATTTTGCTGATCCAGCTACATTATTCTTTCAGTTTTGGCACTAAGATCATTCAATGTCTCTGTCCATCTCTGTCAACAAAATGTCAGCCTCTTCTTAAAAGATCACTTTGTCTGATGGTGTCTGTTGGAAAAGATGATTAAATCCTCACCTCCAACTTGTAGGTATGAATTTGGGTTAGATTTTTGTCTCTTCTGGCACTGTGTAGATTTCTGGCTCCAATAAAAAAGTAATATCCTAGGGTTGTTTTAATCTTGCTTCAACATGAAAAGGAACACGTAATAATTTCAATAAAGGGATGTCAGCAAGACAAGCTTTTATTAGCAGTCCCATGCCTGTTACAAAAGCTCATTATCTTTCCTCCATTTAGTGACTGGTGGAGGGAGAGTTTTGAAACAAGGCAGATTCCCCAGTTACTCCTGGAAACCCCTGAGAGATCAGTGCCCACTGTTCCCTGTTGTGTGTCATTATCTGCATGGGTTGCACTCCTGTTTTGCCTGGTTCCAAAACTGGTATTACCTCCATCTATAAATACCATTTGTAAAATGATAAAATTCAATACGCTTTACACTTTACAATTTTATCAACCAAGTGTAAAAAAGGCAGGAGCTGGAAGAAACTGGGCTGTGCCAGTGGGGTAGAACAAGCTGTGAAAAAACACTTCTATTTCCATAGCCAACCACTGAAAATGAAAGCTAGAACATGAAGCTTCCCTCTGGGACTGTTGTGGGTGAGTCTGAGCTCATGAGGCATCTCCTCATGCAGAACCAGCACCTGGTCACAGAACCTGGACCAAAGGTTTCAGTCAGCCATTGTTTTGTGTTCATTTATAATCATGGAATCATTAAGGTGGAGAAGACCAAAGACCAAAAATTAAATGTAAAACTTGTCCTTTCAGATTGTAGGGCTTTACAGCCTAATAAAAGAAGAAGGAAAATGTTGGAAAGAGGAAAAAGAGAAAAACCTTGTGGTTCAATATAAGCCCCAGAAAACATAGATCTCCACAAAGGCTTTGGCGTGTGACTTATCTAACCAAACAGTAATCCTTCTCCTCAAGCAGTAGTAGATAAGAGGAATCATGCCCTAAAAGTGCATATATTTTCTGCCAGGAGAAGCAGACAATAAGTACCATCTCAGAGGAAAATGCATTCCTTTGCAGACACTGAAGGGAGAGATGACAGGAAGGTTCTGCTGCCAGCTCTGAATGCAGGCTTTGAAGAAGCAATGTCTGTGGCAGAGAACAGTTCTTGGGGGAAACAAACGTTCCCTGCTTGTCTTTTCTTGTTGTTGGGCAGAGCCCCTTTTGTCATCATGATATTCCTGTTGCCACAGCACAGTGTGGCTCCTGCCATGCATTGGGTACCCCCACTCTGCACTGCCCTGCTCCACTGGGCTGTGAACTTGCCTGGCAGAGTGAGCACGAGTTCAGACTTTGCCTATTTTCTGCAAACCTTTTGTTAACATCTTTTATAGTATTTTTTCAGCAATGTTCAAAATGCTGGGTTCTTAATCTGGTGGAACCTTCTGATTTATTCTTTTTTGAAGGGCACCCACTTAGCCCTAAAAACATTCCTTTTAAAGCTGAACAGTTTTTCAGAAACACGTCAGCTTCTTCCTTCCCCTGCAGACGGTGCCTGAGACCTGGCTGAGCCATGTACCCACATTATGTAAAGGCAGTGACAGGACATTAAAAACCATCCCTCAGACATAAAACACTGCTGAGCTGTTTTATGCATTGACAATATTAATGATTATGGCATGTCTAAATCCTAATTCCTTTAAGAAAATCAGTATCTCAAACTGATTTTCTGTGGAACTTCTGACAGTGGGGAAGTAGATTTTGAATTTTCCCTTTCCTAAATGTATTTCCATGTCCTTGTACCTACATTTCATCACTGCCAGCTCCATGTGCCTGCTGTTCTGCCAGAGAAAGCCCATTAAATGAACCCTCAAACTTAACAACTGTGGAAGGAAACCAAGACACGAATGATGTCTGACATGGTTAGAGCACTGATATCACTATTTAACAGTGGAGAACTAGTGAAGTTATGGATAAATCATTATGAAGTGTATTCTGAGCCATTTCCTGTTTGTATATGGTGATCACTTATGAAACATCAGCATCAGTGACTGCTGCACTCTTTACTTGTAACACCATCTCCACACTACAAAATACCATTTTTTGTTCCATCTGAACTAAAAGTTGATGAGCAGTCAGTGTCAAAAAGAGGAATACATTATATTCCACTCATCCAAACAGCACGAAATACCAAATATAGTCTCATAAACATTGCATGTTCCTAATGTAACTGGATCACAACTTCAGCTGCTACAAATGAAAAGCTATCACGTTTCATCACCACTTAATGAACTCCAAACTTGCTCTGGTTTTATTCCCAGTCCCTGCACAGAATCCCCTGAACCTCTGTACTCTGGACAGATTATGATTCATAGTCCAAAGCAATTATTTTGTCTTTTATCCTTCTGTCTAATATAGAAATATATTGAACACACAAATATTTCACAAAGATGTTGGTTCCTTTTTCCTTGGCTTTGTCAGTTTGTAATAAAAGAATCTGTTCCAAAGCAGGGAATTGCCTATGGAAATTATAGCTTATGGAACATAGTACTGATAACCAAGTAACATACACTTTTCATATATTCATACACCAGGAAGAATAGGAAGGAAGAGTGGAAAACAAGAGGGAGCAGTGTTAATGACAAGAGCAAAGCAGTAAAGCACAAAAGTGAAGAAGCATCGAGAAACTGCTCTGTGCTGTGCTATCATTACCAGATATAAAACAGTTTTCCAATGTGAGGCTCACAAAGAAATTGGTAGCACTTGACCCACATAGTTCTTTCCACAAACCTCTATGAGCTTAACTGGCATTTTTCAAAACAAGTTTTAAAGGAGAGGTATTTATAAGTCTTCTTATATCTAATTCCAGAAGGTTAGGGCAGCACACAAATTCTCAGTTTGTTAGTGATGAGTCATTTTTATTATCAAGATTACCAAACTATGAACATATTTGACTGAATGCTAAAGTCACACTATAATCTTGCCAGATCAATATAAACACTCCTCCTGTTGGAGTTCTCTCTTTTAAAGAAGCTTTCTGCAGTAGTTCTTTTTTGCTTGTGAATACAACACACACAGATTCTCTCAGAAACAACTAAATCTGAATTTATTTACAACAACCAAATGTTAGCTGCTAATATTTATACAGAAGAAGGAAGAAAAAACTAGAAGATGCTACTACCAAGCTCCTTACTGGTCTTTTGGTTTACAGGAATTCATAGAAGATGCAAACTCTTTCAGATCTGATTGAAATACAAAGGTTTTATTAAAATCCAAGGGAGAAAAAAAACACAGTCCCAATCAAGCCCATGGGAATATTTCTATTGGCTCTGCTGTGCCAAGACTTCAAATGGGTATTTAACCTGGCGAAGAAATGAGTAGAGACGATTGCAGGATTTCCTCTCGTTTGAACGTTCTCATTAGATGAGGCCTCGGTGACCCCTGGGTTGATGGGTTGTTTCAATGTTTAATTGCTTTGACCTTCAGGGAGTTTCTTTTCATGTCCAACATAACCTTAGGTTTTTTTAGTTTAATGTGACAAATTACTTCATAAAAACAGCCCTGGATATTTTCATTAATTCTGGACAAATTGTGTTACACATAAAAGATGTCTTTTTCACAGATGCTGTAACCATGCCAAATAGTATCGTAATTGTTCCTTTTTTAGCTGCTTTGGTATATGTCTGTACATATTTAGAGTAATTGGTGTGATTTAGGAGAGTATATAAATGATGAGGTAATTCTAAGAAGGGTAAGATCACAAAAAAACCCACAATTTTGACACCCTACTCTGTAAACTAAGCCTTCCCAAGGGTCACGTTTTCTGAAAATTATTCGCTTCTTTTCTTCTGAGAAGGGAGTGCTGTCCTTTCCACAACGGCACTGCAACACTGACAGAGCCACAGAAGCAGCCATTGTGGCAATGCAGAAAAGGTGTTGGTTCTTTCCAAAGGAGCCCTGTCCAGCTGGGAGCTGCATCTTCCACATCTCTGAGACCCTGTAGAGCAGTCCAGCTGCTCTACAGTTCTGAAAGTGCCACCACTGGCTGCTTTTCACACAAGTCAGGTGTCAACTTCCCTAGGCACCCTTGGGCCAAAGTATGTCAATAAAAGCATTTCATAGTCAAAGCACACAAGTCTGTGGATGGTTTTCCCGATTTTCCCCTCTAAACAAAGAGCATGGAGCTGCACGTGAAAATGCCGGGTACTGCGCAGTGCTCCTCCATTGCCTCCACCAGGCTGGCTCTCCTGGGGAGGGATAGGGCCCTGTTCCCTCACAGTAAATCCAGTATGGTCAAATTTCCACCTGCTGCAGACTGGCCTCTTGGTTGACACAAAGTGCGCTTATGCCAGGCCGTCCGTATGGAAATGAGACGCTTCGCTGCGTGCCTCACGCATGCGGATCCCCATCTGCAAATGTCACCTGTGAAAGACAGGGGCCACTCCAGAAGGCACAAAGCTCGGGATTGTTTAGGCAGAATGGAAAATGACACCCCGGCATTTACAATGGGATTTTTATTATCGATGTCACAGATATGATACTTGCTACTGACATGCTTGAATTAGAAGAGACAAAGTAAACTGTTAGAAAGAAGAGGCCATTGAACTAAATACAAGTGTAACCTGCATGCTTATATTGCAGCATTCGATTTCCTCTTGAGTCTTGGGAAGAGGGGGCAGACAGCAGAGGGGAGACCTGTGTTTCAGCTGAAATCTCTTGTGTCTACACAGGATAGTAGGGCCTCTCCAAAAAGCAGACAAAGGGCCAGGAGCAGGCAGTTGCGAGAGTTTTGTTACAGGAGATGGAGTTTGCAATTCCCGCCAACCTCCATCCCAACGCAGATCTCTGCAAAGCTGCAAGTAAGGAAAAAGTCAAAAATATTGCAGTTGGAAACATTCCTAAGGACTGAGCAGCTAATGACATGATCAAAAGCTACATTTGTCCTGTCCTAAGCATACCACTGTTGACACAGGCTTGGGATCTCTGGATTTACAAGCTGAGCAAGTGGTCATCCCATGTCTCAGAGCCTGAACCTGGCTGTAAGAAACAAGTGGCCATTTTTTCTTGGAGAGTTTTGGATGGGAGCTGGGCTGAGAATCCAGGAAATCCAGTCGGTGCTCACACACCCATTTGCTTTGGAAAGACAAAGTAACTGATGCTGTGTGGTGAAAATGAAAGAACAGTGAAGTTTCTGAACCTGTCACCCAAAGAGAAACATCACTGGTCACTTTAAGCTTTGTAGAAACTGCTTATAATAGCAATAAAGTAAAGGATGAGTAGGTTTCAACTCCACTGGTTCTTTTCTCTTTTAAGAAAATATAAAAGTATTTTTAAAACATTTCTAGTATTGAAGTATCAATTGCAGAAGACCCTGTGTTAAGTGCTTCATTCCCCAAGAGGTTTAGCCCCTGAGGGCTTTTAGGATCATAGCTCAAAGGATTGAATCTGTGACAGTGAGACACAGATAGATTATGAGATGTCTTAGAAGGCCAAAAATCTGGTCCCTCCTTCTGCAAAGCTGTGTACCACTGGAAGAGTGCAGCTGAATTATCCATACTAAAATCTCAGTGTCTTCATCCCTCTCAAAGAGCCTCTCTAAACACTGTGCTGTCAGGAATAAGAAAGAACAGCAAAATAAGCCACTGTGTGATTCAAATATTCCTAAGTGGTCACTGAAACACCCTCCTCTTGGCCACAAGACCGCATTCTTCAACTCTGTTTGCTGCGCTATGAAACACGAGGTCATTTTTAGCACAAGCCTCATGAATAGAGACTGGAATTTTCTACAAGGTCTTCTTTTCTTATCCCCCATTTCTCCCCCCTTTAAAAACAACTCCCAGTCTGCCAGTACAAGAGGGTTCACTGTCTGGGAATTCCCTCCCCATGATACCTATAGCCTTGGAGGGGACCTGGTGGCCCCTGCCGGGTCTGCAGAAGCATTTGCCAGTTTACCTGGAAGCAACCTGATCTCCTCCTCCTCCTCCTGCCACCCTGCCTGGTATCATCTAGCAGCAGCAAGAGGCTAAGAAACATCAGGAATAACAGATCCAATTTTCCTCTAAAGCCAAAGTTTTATGTTAAGGAGGAGAAGTGAATGATACGTTGCAGATATTTATAGCAATTAGATGCTGCCTGTAAGAACATGAGCTTGTCAGGAGGAGCAGTGACTGAAAGGCATGCAGACAGCTCCTTGATGAAGTGGTGTTCACTCGATGAAATCTGTACTCTCAGCATTTTTAAACAAAAAGCAGCTCCTTTTGGGTGAGACCTTTAACACTCAGTCCAGAAGGGGAACAATAAAGGACTCTGGCACAGGCATCTCCCAATGCTTTGGATTTGAAACTTAGAGCTACCATTTTCTATTGTTTTCAGCCTTGATTTAGGAGCTTCATTACTTCTCTAAGTAAAAGAAGAATCTGTCCCTTAACAACTACCTCTGCTATTTTGCCTTTTGCAGAATTATGCAGTGTGTGCCAAACACAGCACAAATGAGCAGCCCATACCTGGGAGTTACTGGCCAGCTCATCAGCAGCGCCCGTCATGCTGGGGAGAGACTTTTGTGTCCAATCACTTCTCACTTCAGCAAGGAAGAAGGGTGAGTCTTTCAGGTCCCCAGGGGCACTCTGCCACACCTGGGATACATCCCAGCCAATAGGAAACCACCAAGCCTATTCACTGGAATTAATGTCACTTCCATTAAAATGTTATGAATGAAAAAATACTTCAGATTGCAAATTCTTTGGTTTGACTCTACATTTTTTTTTAATAAATGGACTAATTCTTAATTATTCAAATAGTGAACCCTTGCTGAAATTTAGATTCAGGGCCAGAAGCCTTAGGCCCAGTCCTGAAATACTTTCTGACATGGGTGGAAGCAGAAGGCTGGGGTTACTTCACAGAATACAAACAGGCACTGAGTTTACTCTTCCAGCAGCTCCCTAAAATGAAGTCCTGCTGGAGCAAGAAGGAAGCCTTAGCTAGAGAGCATGCCCCAGCTGGGATACATTTTGCAAGTTTTGCATACCATTATGAGGACTTGAATTGCGCCCTCCTGAAGCAGCACAGAACAGGGAGCTCCAGCGTAGGGGAAAAAACCACATTTAGATTCACCCAGATTTGTATCCTTTGATCAAAACCTGCCCCTTGTGCTTATGAGAATCTCATGTAAATATCTGCAAAGTTACTCCTTTATCTGCTTTCACATTTCTTTCCAGAGAAACCTTTGCAATGCTATCTGCAGCAGCTGTGGTTTCTTGGGCTGCTGAAATCATGGCTCATAGTACTGAATATTAGAATCTCATTATCTTTTTTCTTGTTAGGTATGTATCTGCCCCTTTTTTCAGAGCTGTGACCATATTTTATCTCTTCCTTTTGCGATACCTATAAAGACGGAGTCCTGCTGAATAACTGGTCTCCAATCTGCCATGATAATGGAAAGAATTCCTTTATTGCCACTATGTTTTTACTTAGCTACATCTTTCAAAGAACACTGCCAAGGTTGGTCCAAAGTTTAAATCTCACAGAAGCAGACTTTTACAAACATATGTCTGAATAGAAACGTTGCCATTGATTTTTTTAATTGCAAATGAAAACAGTCGTATTTGATGAAATAACCATTCCCCTGAACTTTCCACCCTAAGCCTGAAAACCTAAAAGTGAAAGTGACTCAAACACAGGCAAACCTGACTTCATTGATTTCTATTGTCCACAGTGAGAAAGCACAACTAGTAAACAAAGCAGAAAGAGTGACAAGTAAATTGGATTTTTAAAAATTCTTTCACTTTTAATAATGTTAAGGTGGGATTTGTAACACAGGTAAAGGCATTTGTTTGTTTTCAACATAGAAGCTGTAAGGTGACAGTGTCCCTTTAAATGCCTTCCCATTGTAATTTATTTGCTTCAGGGATGAAGTTCACACTGGAAATACTTGCGGCTCCTGAAGAAATTAAATTTACCGCGAGTTTCACACCCTTCCTCAGAGAGAGCTTTTGCTTTCAGGTCGTCCCAAAGCAAGTCTCTTCCCCTACACATTTCTTCCTCTGTGGGATGTGGGACCACAACACTTCCTGACAGGGGCTTGTGCTCACCCTGACTCTCCATCCAAGGGAGGAAAAAGAAGATTCAGGCAGCTCAGGTGGGGCTAGACAGGGTTTCACATCAAAAGATGAAAGTCCAGAGGCTTTGTTGTCACAGCCTTCACAGGACAGAGAAGCTGGTGGGGAAATAGACTTTCCCTTTCCACAAGCCAAGGAAAACTCTGCCGAGACTCAATGGTGATTTGGCCCTCATTTTTCTCAGACCCAGCTTCTTTAGAAATCTGTTGAGTTTTGCCCAAGAGGAGCCCAAGACAAAGTGGACCAAGGATGTCAGGATCTGGCATACTGTGGGAGCCACATTAATGACTTCAGCTATTCAAAACTGCCACTGTGGAATGTGAATTCCTGTACCAAACTGAAAGTCAGAATCCTGCACAAATCATTTCTTTTTCATATTGTCACATTAAATGATGTTTCTGTAAAAATGTGAGGCTTTTCAATGCCAGAATTGTTCATGTCATAAATGCCTGAATAAAACAACAGCAAAAGTCTCTAAATGAAGGAAAGCAATTGCCTTTGCTTCCACTGATCAGCATGTCTAGATAAAAATCACCTTTCCTGTTTAGTGTTTGTCTTCCATATTTTCAAGCATAGAAATTCAAGCAAAAAAAATTTTTTGTGTAGCAGCTGGCCCATTTAAGGAGGTGATACATATTATTCAAGTGATTACACGAATGGCTAGAAGTGTTGCATTATTCCCTATTTTCATTTGTGCAGCATAGCTTTGGCACGGTGATGAACTATGTCAACCAGGAACCTTGGCTGCCTTCTAATGGAGAAAGCCCCTCAAAGATCTTTGATGTGACAACGAAACTGGGAAATATTACTGACTCACAGCCTTTAAGCAATCAAGAAGTGATCAAAGCAGTGACTCAAGAATTCAAGGGAAAAATTACATGCTCAGGGAAATGAGGAAAGCTTATTACCTACTGATATTCAATAGAACAGGCAACTGAAAGTCTAATTTTGTGAAATATGCTTTTAATTGGTATTCACCGACTTATTGTATATTACTTATGTAAAAAGCGGCTTTTAATTCCAAAAAAAATTAATGGCTCAAAATTCCAGTCATGATAGTGTGGGGTGGAAACACTTAGTCTCATTTCAATTCTGTCCTACTCCGACATAAAATGCAGGGCAGGGGTCTTCAGGGTTCACCCCTGTAACCTCAGCCCAGGAGCCACCAGCCTTGCACAGATTTCTCCTCTGTCACAGAGTGAAGGGCTGGGAAGGGATCTGAGCATCATTCTGTGAAGTGCCTACACCTGCAAATTAGGCAGGGACAAAGCACAAAATGTCCAGCTCTCAGGTAGCAGCACAATCTCCACCTGGTGCCTGGGGACAGCCTGGGATATGAGGGGAAGACAGCTGAAAGCACACTGGGTTTGCGGAGAATAAAGTACAGCTCCCTGAAGCTACCCTGTGCCACATGTCCCAGCCCATTGCACTCTGGGGTTTGGTATGAAGGTGTGCCTGATTTCTGGGGAGTGTCTGGTCCCTGCAATGTAGCCATGAAGGGAAGATGGGGTGTGAAACAAAAAGCAAAGCACTGTCCTCAAACATAGAAACTCACCAGGGGAAGTGCCTATTGACTGTCCAAAGTCAATAGCATTTGGACATCCAAACACTCCAGGAAGGCTCCTACAACACATGCTAGAGTGTAGTTATTTTCCTATGCTCTCTCTTGTCCTAATCAGGTGAAATCACCATATTGCTCAGCTTCCTACTATGGCTGTTCCATCACTGAAGTTGGGATGGCCATGGCTGTTGCCCAGGAGCTCAGGTGTACAGTCTGTCAGCCAGCCTGAAGACTGATGGCATGGGGACATGTTTTGGAGCTGTGGCCATTGAGTGTTAGTGAGACAAGGGCAAGTTTCCTTCACAGGCAGATTAGAGACGGGACAGGGGAAATTCCTTTCATTTGATCAGGATACTTTTGCTTTTGCTGAAAACACCCATTTATTTTCCCAGTGAACCATTCACTCACATTATTTACATATAATTTTTATATACCTCAGCAAAAAAAGACTATCAACTAACTGGTCTTCTGACCACCCTTTGATTGGTTGTCAGGCATCTCCATATGTAAAACTCTTTGATAGTGCCAATGGTCAGGTAAAAATTGAAGCTACTTGTTATTTTGTCTTGTTGATTATTTGGTCTGCAGCAAGACACCTTGACACTGCTGCTCCCACAGCACTCTACTGGAAAAGCTGGCAGCCCACAGCTTGGAGAGGAGCACTCTTTGCTGGGTTAGGAACTGGCTGGATGGCCAGGCCCAGAGAGTGCTGGTGAACGTGGTGGTGGCATGCAACTGGCAGCCAGTCACCAGTGGTGTCCCCAGGGGTCTGTGCTGGGGCCAGTTCTGTTCAATATTTTTATTGATGACATGGATGAGGGGATTGAGTCCTTCATCACTAATTTGTGGATGACACTAAGCTGGGAGCATATGTTGTTCTGCTGGAGGGCTCTGCAGAGAGATCTGGAATGGTTGGATGGATGGGCAGAGTCCAATAGGATGAAGTTTGAGAAGTCCAAGTGCTGAGTCCTGCATTTTGGCCACAATAACCCCCTGCAATGTTATAGGCTGGGGACAGTGTAGCTGGACAGTCCTCAGGCAGAAAGGGACCTGGGGGTGCTGGTGACAGCCGGCTGAACATGAGCCCTGGTGGCCAAGAAGGCCAATGGTGTCCTGGCCTGTGTCAGGAACAGTGTGGCAGCAGGAGCAGGGAGGTCATTCTTCTCCTGTACTCAGCACTGGTGAGACCACACCTTGAGTGCTGTGTCCAGTTGTGGCCCCTCAGTTTGGGAAGGACCTTGAGACACTGGAGCATGTCCAGAGGAGGCAACAAGGCTGGTGAGGGGCTTGGAACACAAGCCCTGTGAGGAATGACTGAGGGAGATGGGGGTGCTTAATGTAGAGAAAAGGAGACTCAGGGGTGCCCTTATCACTCTCTACAACTCCCTGAAAGGTGGCTGTAGTCAGGTGGGGGTTGGTCTCTTTCTCCAGGCAGCAACTGACAGAACACAAGGACAGAGTCTTAAGCTACACCAAGGGAAATACAGGTTGGATATAAGGAAGAAGTTTTTCTACAGAAAGGGTGATAAAGTACTGGAATGGTCTGCCCAGGGAGATGGTGGAGTCACCATCCTTGGATGTGTTTCAAAAGAGATTAGATGTGGTACTCAGTGCCATGGTTTAGTTGAGGTGTTAGGACATGGGTTGGACTCTATGATATTGAAGGTCTCTTCCAGCCTTGTGATTCTGTGAAATTCTGTGCCTTGATGTTACAGTCTATTCCCCCTAGACTCTACTTTTTAAAAGTTCTCAAATGCTGCAAAATGCAGTACGTTTTTAGAGGACACTGAGAGGATGATCCATGCTGACAGGCATTCACTCGCTATCTGCCACAGGTAGCCCAGCATTAAGAGCTTCAGGGCACTGAAAGGATTTGATCTAATCTTATATTATAAGAAGCACCCAACATTGTACATTCTCTTTTCCAACACAGACACTTGTGTACAGCCTAAGGGCCCAATCCTGCTCCTCTTGAAATCAGTTGGAGTTTTTGCCTTTGCTTCAGCAGCAGAGGGGGAAGGAGCAACTTTTGTAAGGATGTTAATGATGGCTGGTTCTTCAGTCTTTCCGTCCTAATCACTGTTTAGTGAGAGAAGGCAAACACAACAGTGCTGGAAATTTACCTGTGTAATTAGAGCAACCTGCCTTCCAGCTTTTTTTCTGTCAGTTAACTTCTCTTCCATTGCTCTTCCTTGCTAAATATCTGAAATTCATGCATTGACTGGTAATCTGGATTATGGAAAGGAGAGGCCCTTTCAGCAGAGACAGAGTTGTATGAACATCAAAAGATTCAGGGTTCTTCTGTAATAAAAACAAACTCATTAACTACATTAGAAGGACATGTACACAGAATGCAAATACTCTCAATAACTAAACACTTGTAAGCAGCTGATGAATTGTGCTTATTGAAACAAAGCCTGAATACAGAAGCCAATGACTAAGACTTAAGAATGCTTTTCATTTTCTTTCCCATCTTGTTTGCCAGTAAAATGCATTTATTGTATCCTATCATCGCCATTCATTGTAGCACATCAGACTTTAAACCAAGAAGATATGTTACAGATACTGTGCAGAGCTGCATAACTGGAAAACAAGCTGAATGCAGGTTTTCTCTGCCTGATCTTGGCTAATAGGAATGTTGGAGCACTCATAAAACAAACCCAGGGACTGATCTGGCACTGTTCATGCCGGTGATCCTTTCTCTTACAAACAGCACAGGTCCTTAGAAACTGGCTCCTAGCTGCTTGCAAGAAGCACTCATCTTTTTCTAGTGTCTGGAACTGCAGGAGTGGGGTCAAAAATATGCAAGTAAAATAAAATATTTACTAAATTTAAGGACTGAATCAAATGTTTTTAATAGCTTCAAACACAGAGATACAAGACTGGGATCCAAAATATGCAATTAAAAGAAAATATTGATTGAATATAAGGACTGCATCAATTGCTTTTAATAACTTCAAACACAGAGATAGAAACATGTATAAGTTTGAGAAAAAAAAAAACATTCAAAAAGGTCTGTTTTCATATCACATTATCCATTCCTGGCTGGCTGTAGCAGCAGAGCCTGATCCAGCTAGGTCTTATTCATGTAGGTAATCCCTTTGACCCTAGTCATAAATACATTATTCTAGTTCAAGATAATCTCCAAGTATCAATCTGAACTGATGTCTGTGCTCTTGAACACAAATGCACATTTTCCATTTCTTCCATCTCGGAGCTGTAATGCTAAGCAGGCTGTCTGAACATAATATTTTGCTTAAAAAATAAAAAATACAAGGGCATCCCACCAGAACTGACTTTTAAAAAGAAAAAATCCAGGTGGCTCAATTTGGAAAGAAACTTTGGATTTGTTGTAGTTCTCTTTCCGTGTGTTTTTTTTCCCAAAGGCAGACATTCATACACATATAATTCCCTCTTCTTGTCACTGGGCTTCTGGGTCAGTGAACATTCCTTTGCTGTAGTGTTTTTCAGATGAAACTCCAAGAGAAACACTGTCCTCAATGATGGGTCGGATACAGAAGAGGAGGATGGGCAAATATTCTAAGATTGGCCTGGATTCTTGCCAGGAGCAGAAGAAAAGAGCCTTTGTGTTTGGACATCTGAAGGCCAGGCATAAACATGTTAGCCGATACTTAACACCCAAAGCCAGAGCCAAAACCGTTAGACACCCTGAATAATCCCCGCTAGGCCTCCTCTGGGCTTCAACTGCCCATTACAATGGGGCAGCCTCCTCCAATTACCAAATGTGTTTCTTCTAAAAACATCCTTACAGGAACTCCCAAAATAGCAGCGATTAAAAGCAAACAGCCTGTAATTCATTGACATATGCAAACCTTTTAATGTTTTGCAGGAGACAAGTTGCAACTTTTTGTACCTACAAGACTATTTATGCATTTTTAATAATTACCCTTGTATATTATGTGATACAATTCCTTTAGGCATTTAGTTAAGAGAAGCAACAGAATTCACATTCAAAAGAAACTGTTAGTTTTGCTGCAAGAAGCGCAGCTAATTTATGTAGTGAATTTTTTATACATTTTTCCCCTGATTTCTCTTCCCTGCTGTCCTCTTTCCCCTTTCTTCTTCACTACATTAAGAAATTCTGATGTGCCTGCAGCAACATCCACTGGTGGGGAGTGTCTGCAGTGATGCCAGCGCTGACTTCCCAGCAGTGGAAGCCGGCAATGTGTGCTGCTTCAGCAGGATGTGCTCCATTCCAAGCCCCCGGGGAATGGCCTCACCCTGGGGTCCCCTCTAACCACACACCTTCTGCGGGCTGGTGGGCTCCCGTGTCACCTCCCCGTCCCATCTGTTCTGCACCCAAAAGAGCACGAGGAAATCTTTCCTGCAGATCAAGGATAAAGATGCTTTCACAACCAACGTGGTCCTGCAGTCTCTGACTTTAATTCCAGCTCAGATCCCCGCGTTGCCACCCACTGCCTCAGCTCCAGTTTGGGATGAGCTGATCCAAGCCAGGCAGGGAAATTCAGGCACGGGGCTGGGCCTGGCACGCCTGCAGCTCCCACCGCCTGCACGGGCAGACTGCTTTACCCCTGCCACAGGGCTAAAATGTGAAGAGTTCATTTCCTCCTTACCAGATGGCAGAGGACAGATCCCCGGCTGTATTCCTGCACTGATTTTATCCATTTACACCTGCTGAAAACCTGCTCCTCCCTCTTACAAAAGTAACATTTTTCTGTTACTGTGGCTTGACAATATATCTGAGGAGGGATTTTCAGGTCAGCCATTGCCGATACTACACTTGAGGGAAATGCAAATAAAACCTATTTCTTAGCGTGTGCAGGTCACGGTTATTGCACAACAATATTTCTCTTGGCTTCAGAAGGCAGTTTGTCAAATCAAGGACTTCATCTTCCCATTGTAAATTAGCAGTAGATGATTAGGAACTGCCCACAATTAAATATTGATGTTAAAAATAAATAAATCCCAGCACTTCCCTGTTTAGACAGTAAGAAGGCTTTGCATCAAAAAACACAGGACATATGAGAATGTGAATAGTAAAGAGCTCATAACAAAGAAGGATAAACTCTTCATTGTGTGCTTACAGCATCCATTTCTTTCTCTGTAACTGAGAACCTATACAAACAAATGGGATAAAAAGACAACATATACTGAGATATCAGCTGTAATCTGCCAATTCTTCAGCCAAACCTACTGGAACACAAAGGAAAGGGGCAAGGTTTACACAAGGTGCACACTGAGTCAGCTCTTGTCTCAACAAAACTCCTCCTCAGCTCCTATAGCTGCAGCAGGACGAGTCTAGGTAGGACTAACAAGGCCACTTGCCAAGCTCTAGCAGTATTTCAGCCCAGCTCTTTGCTCATCCTTGGAGTTCACTTGAGACTGTGACTCACTGGAGGTGAATCCTTTAGTGGCTACACTAGCAGCAATTTCAAGCCCTGCATCATCAGAATTCCTGGACACCCTGCTGCGTAGGAGGCACGGATCTTTGGCTGCAGAGCACAAAGTAGCTTTGGTATCTGAAGGAAAAAAACAATTAGGCAAGAAATATCTAAGCCAGTCTCCAGTGCACAAGGCAGGACTTGGGCCATCGCTCAGTCTGGAGTGGAGCCCCTGAGTCTGTGCCACAGAGGATGCTTGTGCCCACTTGTGTGTGCCCACAGCCTGCTTGCAGCCATAGCAGGGCTAGGGCAGCCAGGGGGCTGGAAATCCTCAGGAAATGGGCACGTGCTCCAAAACCCTCCTGAAGAAGCGTTGTAGCTAGGGGAAGACAATCAGCCGCAGAGAACCATCTTTGTATGTCCTTATGTTCTTTGTGGGAGTCTTCTCCTAGACTTAGGTACCTCATGGACTAGGACTTCATGCCGAGAAAGGTTTACCAAAATATCAGCAGCAATTCATGTAACAGTAACAATTTAGAGCAAAAGTGCAAGATCATACCTGTTTCTGGCTCCAACACTTCAGGCAGCGTATACTAACAGGGGAAATTGTGATAGAATTACTGAACTAACATTGCTTTCATTCAGTTTATGGGCCAAAATTATTGTCTCAAAATCCTTCTGAAGCACCCAAATGCTCAGGGTACTTTGCAGTACTGTCATCCCATCCCACTCCAGGTGGATTTTCTACCACCAGGGAGAAGCCAGACAGGCTTGTCTCAATCAGTGATGCTGGTGTCAGCCTGGTGAGCCTGATGAATTGGCTTTGGTTAATGGACCAGGCTTGCTTATGGCACCATCCCACCCACCCAAGTGTCACATTCCTCCAGAAGCCCTTAGAAATCAGTCACACAGCAGCTAAATGGAATAGTGGACATTCATTTGGGATGGCAGCTTTCCTGCACAATTCAAGAGCTATAAGGAGGTAATTATTCACTGGTTTTTCTCTGTGACAAAACTATTTAGAAGGGATTGCAATTTGATGAACACAACTGAGGGAGGAGTGCTCTCCTTTAATTCCCCAGTAAAATGGAGTCACCACCCAGCATCGTTCTAAGCCTCCTTATTTCTCATTAACCTTAGCATTTCCTTTCTTGCCCCTCAAAAAGTACAATTATGTAGACTGACAGCATCTCTCCTGCCCTAATGCCTGACTACAGTACATACTTTTGCTTTTGACCCTTTCTCCTGAGCCACTTTTAAGCCTCTGGTAGCCTTCATGCTGAGACCTCTGTAAGAAAAGCAGGACCATTTAGGAGACAGGCAGGAGAGTTATCAAATAAACTTTCCATTTTATTTACAGTTCAGGAGGCTTGCAGAATGACACACACTTATGGTTTGGGATCACTAGCAATTATTGTAAAGGTGAAAGCAGATACTGCAAATTTAACAAGCCTTTTGTATGAACTAATTGCATTAGAATACATTAGTAAGGGTGCACATTGTAGGTTTTATGTTTCATTGGAAAGGTCATCCTAGATTCTGGTTGAATAGTGAAAGAGAGGAAACCATATTAGCAGTTTATCCAGCAAGTGTCTCTAGGATGAATTTCCTTCAGGTCATTTGCATTATTTGATTGTAGCTGAATAGTTCTCCCTCTGCTAAGCAAGTAGGGGAAGACCTACGGTGACAATAGGGGAAGTTCAAAGTCTTTGAGCCTTATTAGAAGGCTCATTTTCTGCACACATTCTCATGCACTCATTTCCCAGAACTAGGCTAGCAGCTGTATAATCAGGACAGCAGCTTTACATGCCTCCTGTAAGATACAAACCTCCCAGGGAAAGCTGCTGTTGGTTTTCAGGAGGCAAGGGGGCTTCTGCTTCTTCAGAGGTGTGACACCCTGTATGCCACACCACACAGCCCCCCTCACTGGTCCCTCTGCAGATGATTTGTGCCAGTTCCAACCCTGCTTCAGCTGCCTTGGGTATCTCTAAAACACTGTGTTGGAGAGAGTCACTAGGCCAATTCTGCCAGCCCCCAGGGCTCTAGTGGCTTTGCAAGCCTAGAGGTGGTGGCTGCCCTGGAGAGTTTCCGGAGGGCAGAGGGGTGGTAGCAACAGAGCCAGTGGCTGGGGATGAGAGAGGGAGAGAGCAGCCCTCAGGATCCTGAAAGAGGTCGTGGGGTGGAGAACCTGAGCCGAGTAAGGCACAAAGTTTTGGTTCAAAGGTAAAACTCTTCTTCCCAATCAGGCAGAATTCCTGGGAAACCATCTTCCAGTGCTGCCTCATCATATGGCTGCAAAAAGGGGACCAAGTGACAGCCAGAGAAGGTCAGAGACTGTTTCCATCCAGACATTGTTGATCTGACAGTATAAAATCTTCTGGTTACTCCATGAATACCCATCAGGATTTCCAGAGGAGCAGATAGTGTCCACTAGTTTTACTGAGCTGTGTATTTCCACCAACCCTCCGTAAAAGCTTACTGTGTAAAAATCAGGAGGTGGCATTCCACCAGGCTAAACAGGACCAACAAAGTTAGAAGAGAAGCTAAATTGATTATAAAAATTGTTCCCATCCTCTCCAAACCCCTCTCTATTGTGTAAGTGGCAAAGAAAACACAGCACCCTCTGGGAGGCTGTAGTGGCATTTACACTGTCACCAGCCACCTTTGCTCTGAAAGGAGGTGGCTTCTGCCCATCTGCCACTCCCAGAAGATGTAAAAGAGAGGAACATATGGTTTTGAGAAAATAAAAGGTCCTGGTATCTCAGCTTGGTAAAGCTATTGACTTACTGTCTGACCTCTGGCAAGACGCGTGCCCTCCATCTGCCCGGCTCAGGCTGGCGAGACAAGCCAGAAGAGACTCGAGTGCAGAGATGCTGAGTTTGAGTTCAGCTTGTCAGAGCCACAGCAGCTGCTCACCCCTTTGATGCTGACAAGCTGCATTAAGGCCCATTTCAGCCAGCTCATAGAAGCTGGGTCTCCTCACCCCACAAATTCAAACTGGCTCTAAGGCTCCCAACAACTTCCCAAGGCCAGGAGCACAGGAGTGAAAAATATGATAGTATGACTGCTGCAAGGGTGAGCTGGGACCTCCTGGGCCCCATTGCTCCTCTTCCCTCAGCTCCATAGTATATTCTCCAGCTGCTGCAGCCCCACAGGCTCTCCACGTCTGCTGGGACTGCACACTCACTCCTCACCTACAGCTCTTTTATACAAATGCTATCACTCAGCCATGGCCAAGGGAGCAAATCAATCCATTCTGCACTGAACGTCTCTTCTGGCAAGGTTAAAACTCCGGTTCAGCAAAGCCCTTGTGCATTTGGCCATGGGGACTCGTCCTGTGCTGCAGCACACTGTGTAGGAGAGCTCTGATTGTGCAGAGGATGACTAAGCCCCACCAGAAACCAGAGGCACCTCAGCCTTTCAGAACCGACAGCAAAACCTTAACATGGGGATAATAAATATTGTCCATCCTTCATTAAAGCTGCATAGCAGCCCAAACAATAATTTTTACATACTCCACATTAAAATCATAATACTTCAAATTTTAGTGTCCCATAATTTGCATATTGAATTCCAGAGAGGATATTTGATGGAGTGTGTGCCATAGCTCCTGTATATATGTACTATATCTAAAGGACATGACAATCTAGCATAACATAAGGTAAGTCCTAATAATAGCCATATATTAAGGCTCATTTTAAATATTTAAAGGTACAATCTGAAACAAAAATGGAGTGTGAAATGTCCATATTAATAATATTATCATCAGCCATTACTAAAGTCAAAGGCTTGGGTTTACATCACTGCTACAGTCCCATCAATAACTTTATCCTGATAAATGCACCCAGGACCTCTATTTTCCTCTTTTTGGCCTGCTTTATCATTTCTTTTCATAGGGAACTAAAAGCTGCAAGTTCTAGAAGAGGAGTGAAAGCCTCAATATCCCATCAGGTCCCATCAGCACAAATACCCTGAGGCTGCTTCTGCTCCCTTGCTGGTGCCACTGAAACAAGCCTGACAAACCCCGTTACTCAGCCACCCAGCACTTTCTTCTCTCCCATCCTACACTAATACAAACATGTTTTCACTGTCCTCCAAGTTTCCTGATGAACTAATAGCCATGAAACTTACATCTGGAACTTGAAAAAGTATTTTTAAGCACTTTCCTCCAACATGACTGGTGCCTGCCACCTCTGTCACCCCCTTCCTTGTTTACTTCACCCCTCTTAGATCCTGGTGTTTCTCTCCAGTTCAGTAGGAATGGGCAGGGACAGTGCTCCTGACTGCTATGAATATGATGGGGATGAGGAATAAAGGATTTATATTGGTGGTATATGGGCTAAATATTCGTTATATCAATGCCTTTACATAGCAACAAAGTAAATATAATTTTTTTTAAAATGTGTTTCGAAAGGTCATGAAGATACATTGAAATACATTAAATCAATAAGAAGAACTTCAAACTACTCTCAAAAAACACTAAATAGCTACATATAAGAATGATAAGCATTGGAAAGACTCCATATAAAATCATTTCTCACTTCAGTACCCTCTCATGGTCTGATGGAAAGATTTTTCTGCTCTTGAAGCAAAACATTTGTTTGTAATATCAGTCTAATACTATTAGTTATATTGATTCATGTTTGACTATAGACTGGTGTAGTTTTCAAAGCTTTAGCATTACACAGCTTATGACAAACCTCTCACAGGAGCTTTGGCCTGACCAAGGTGCATAGCAGGGTCCCCCAAGTGGTGTATATTTTGCTGGATTATGTTTAATCAAGTCATGCAATAATTACTATAGATTAAATTGTCTTGAGTTGTTGAAATAGTTTTATTAATACAGCAAAATCTTGAGCCTGTTTCCTTGAACAATTCTTCAATTCCATTTCTCCTACTATTCTGATATTCTTCTTGTGAATATATACAGTATTCTTGGTAAGCACAAGCACCTGGAATGTGCTTGCACAGGACACTTCCAAAGACAGCACATAATCATTGTGTTACAATCATAACCCTAACCCTTATATAAAGGAAAACTGCTGTGTGGGGCTTCTGTTTGCCAGACCTCTCTCACTTTTCCAAAACTCCCTACAGTATCTTTACAACAGATTTGTTTCTTTGGAAGATCCCTTAGCCCTCATGCTCCAATAATGCATGAACCCCAAGGACTGTTCATATTGTGCAGGGCTCTGCAAATTTACCTCAAAATTCATAAACAAAAAAGGCAATCTCGTTCATGTGGACCTGCTTCTCTGAAGTGTTTAGAGTCTTGGTTTGTATTAGAAAAACAGTAATATTAAAGTTTCTTAAAATAAAAAAAAAAAAAGATTCCTTAAAGTCTAGAAGATTAACAAAATAGAAACATTATTTAAGGTGGTGGATCGTGTAAGGTAATCACTAAACTCTCAGACTGTAAAATAGGATTACACACCATTTCTTCTTTTTTTTTTTATTTTCTCTCTTGGACACTGCAGTATCAACTGCTGTAGTCCTAAATTTAGCCAAACACTGCAATTATCAGATGTATTCAGTTGCAAAAGCTTTTGTCACTTTCGTGGCTGTCTGACGGTGTTCGGTTCAATCATAAAAGGGCAAATGACAGGCGGGTGTAGGAAATGAATTTTCTTCTTCTTCCTGACATACCAGGGGAAGGCCCCCTGCTGTAATATGGAAAATCTTTTATGCAAAAGAGCACAGCAACTTACAGCGCACAATCACTATGCAGACTTTTGTTGGAGTATTTTTTCACAATTCAGCAAAGGAAAGGGAAGAAAAGGCAGCCTTAAAATCAAGTTTAAAAGTTCAAATTTTATTTTAGCATTAGGGTATATTTATAGGTTTAGGGATCTGGTAATTAAAATGCAGCAAAGCTCCTTCTAAGTGTGAGCACGCCTTCTTTAAGCGATGTTGCTTTTCTGGTGATCCCAAGGCCACAGCAGCAGAGTTTTTCACACACAGCTGAAGCAAGGTGAGAGGCACAGAGGGATGCTGAGTCCAGCAGGAAGCAGTCAGTGCAACCCCATGTTGTCTACTTGGAAAACAAAGAGAAGGTTTTATATTTAGCATTTATACTGGTATTTCTGAGCATGATGCAAACAAGAATCTGGGAAAACACAGAAAAATATCCTTCTTGCAGGTTTTAAGAAAAACTGCCTTTGGAATAAATAATCTCTACTCCTTTCCACAGAAGAGACTTTAACACCTTCTGGCAATAAACAAAATTCTAAAAGAGGGAGCAAATTTAGCATTTGTCATTTTAAGGTCCTGGTGTGAAGTGGAATTGTGGCAAATAAGCATCAGTCAAATTATCCACAGTGTTTCCAAATGAAAACAGGTATGGCATAAAGGCTTATTATTTGCCAAAAATACACTTTGTCTCACAATCACTGCTCAGCTATATGAACCACAGGTGCCAGCTCTGAGGTAAGAAAAAGGCCTGCTCCTTACACAGAGGCTGGAAGTGGACACCATGGCAAATATTCTGGGGATTCTCAGGTAGTGACTCTTCAGCTGAAGGGAAATCTGCCGAAGCTCAGGGGCACGGCGGTGCCTCCTGGGCTGGCCTTGCAGACTGTGCTCGCTCCAGGAGCTCTACGGGCTCCTGTCCTGTCCAGGGTGCAGACCCTGCAAAGACAGGGAATACAGCATACAGATCCAAGCAGAGGTTTTACACCCCCAAACTACAGGCATTGGCACAGTATTACCTTTTTTTTTTTTTTTTTTGGTCAAGACATCTATTTATTTGGTGCTTTTTTCCAGGAAAAAAGCTTTGCTTTGCTTCTAAAAATCTTTTTTTAGTTAAGAACCCACATTTCTAATGAAAAAACAGTCTCAATGGAACAATCCCTTTTGAATTATTCACAGAAAACTGAACAAATACCAACAGCAAGACATATTCGGAAGGAATATTTGGGAAAAAAGAAGCCCTTCAATAACCAATGGCTAAAATACAGAACTGGTCCCAGTGAGAGCAAATCAGCTGCTGGTTTCAATGAACTTGTGTCAGTCTACCCCAGGTGAAGTTCTGGCCCACTGAGCTCAGAGAAACAAAATGTCACCTTTACTTTCTAAACACTCTTTCTCAAATCATATTCCCCTTGTAATAATGTGCAGCAAGTGTTTAGCTCAACATGCCTCTTATAGTTTCTGTTTGGGAGATGATTTTTCTTTTTAATTTCTCTGTCAGGCACACTTATTGAAGCGCACACACTTTAGACAGATGCAATCTGCAAAAAAGGTTTGAAAGACAGTGATTTATTTATGAAATTCCTGGTTGAGAAGGTGAGGTAAGCCACACAAAAATTTTAAATAGCACTATCGTAAGGCATATGTGTTATATATGTAAAACATGGGGAGGGAAAACATTTAGAATATTGGGGCACAAATCCTTCACAGGGTGGAACTACAGTGGGAGAAAAGGGGCAGCAGGTGGAGAAGAAGCTGTAAGGACAAGTTCTGCTCTGCCTTTAATTTCACTTTGTTACCTCAGGGCCAGCAGCATTTATCATATGGGCATTACACATACATCAATTTTTTTGTTCTTGTGTGTTTTATGCTGTGTAGTCAACACAGCAATCAAACCTGAAGCTCCATGGTGGGAGCTTAAATTTACTAAAAGCATAAATTCACTGAAAGTCCCTGCACTAAAGTGTTTTGCTTCTAGCTAAACACTTCTCCATGTCAAAGTCCTTTGCTCCAGCTGGGAAGTGTTTTAACTTGCAGATGTTTTCCAACAAAGAAGACACACCAGAGTCCAAGGTGTGCACTGGGGACACAATTTTTTGGCTGGGCAAGTTTGACAGCTGCCAGTGCCAGTGTCCTGGGGTAAATGTGCTCTCCCTCCACAAGGCTGCTCTTCCTGGCACTGTGGAAGGTGGGAGGACTGGCAGACACACCCCAGCAATGTCACTCTGTGGCATCTTAAGAGGGATTTGTCCCAGTCTATGTCCTACCCATGACAGAGCTGGCTGAAGAGGAGGTGCATCCTAACCCCTGAGCAGCAGGTGGCTGGGAGGAGCCAGTGGAATCTCACTCCCTTCCCATGCCAAACCATGAATCACCAGAGATTGTCCATGCCCACTGGGAAAAAGTAATTGAAGGACACACACATGGAGAGGAAATGCACCAGCTGCAGCTAAAAGGTGGAACTGAGCAGCCTGAATTATGGGAGGGAGAATGATGTAGGGAAGAGCAGCAGGAACTGGGGTTAGAGAGACTCCTCTGGAGGCTAGAGGTAGCCATGAATGTACCCAAACATCTTTTAAAAGCACATCCCAAAAAAGAGATTTTTGAAGTGTTTAATGGTCCTAGCTGTAAGCAGGTGGCAATTTTTGCAGGCTTTTCAGCTGAAATGGCATTGAGTATCGAGGAGGTGACATGGCAGTGGCTGAACTGGCTGGCTCAGAAAGGACAGCCCCTGCACAGAGAAAGCACCATCAGACTGCTGACGCTGGCAATAGCAACTGCTAAAGTAAGGCACACCAGCTATCAGGAGGATATTGGAGCTGCCCTACATCTTACTGAGGAGAGGAAAGTTGCGCTCAGTAAGGTGGAGAGTGGAGCTTTGGTGGAGAGATTCAAGGTGTGAGGTGAAAGGGAGAAACATGATGTGGAAGACCAGTGAGAATGATGATCCTAACAGGGATAACTGGGACACATAGCCAAAGGCACTCTCACCACACCAGGGGGAAAATCTGTACTCATTATAAAACCATGTCCTGCTCCATCTTGTCCATCTTCCCGGCACATAGTATGGAAAACAATGTCAAACCCTCTGGGTACAACACCAAACCAGCATCACACAGGGCACCAGTGCCAGGATAATGCAGACATGGCAGTGCAGAAATTGAGCCAAAAAAGATCCAAGGAACTGTCTAACAGTGGAGAAGCCCTTGAGTCACCCAACCCTGCTCTGGTGGTGAGGAGCAAAGTGCTTTCTGCCCTCCAAAAGGAAGAGCAGTGACTTAGGAGGCTGCCAGTAGCTCCCCATGAGTGAAAAGGGTCAGAAAAGGAGTCCTCACCTATAGTGTAAGAGCTATTGCTGGCAAGATCAGAGCAGAGGAAATTAAAGTCTCAGACTGGAAAAAAATCATGTTTGTGGTGTCTTCTCTTTCTCCTTGAGGGGAGGGACAGTTAGATGGAGGGAAAGGTGAGGAGATGCTGAGTGTTGAGAGTTGCTGTGTGGATGTACAAAGGAAAAGATGACATTAATCAAGGTGGGAGATGAGAAGAGTTTTTGCAGTGCCCACAGAGTAAAACTGGAAAGGAAGATATGGCAAGAATTAGAGAGGACCCCAAGGGGATGGGGCTGGGGGTGGAAAGGAGATGGGGGTGGAGAGAAGAGGCACAGAGAGATACCAGATGTAACAGATAACAACCCAGTAGAATTTTGCAAAGAATAAAGGCTTCTGAGCTATCACTTTGAATTCACATGTCCACCCTCTACTAGTAAAACCTTTAGACAGACAAGAATTAAGAGGAGAGGAATCAGTTGCCTGCAAACAGCTTGCTGAAGACATGACATTCCTGAAGAAAAATGTACACAAGCCTAAGCAGCTTACAAGAGCGAGCTATCTCACCCTGCTCACCCCCCACCAACACTGCTAAATCCATGAGAATCAGAACAAGGAAATTGTCAGGGAAAGGCTGCGATTAGCCAGAGTCTTGACTAGAAAAATAGTTTATGAATTGTCATAAAAATTTAAAGCTCAACCTCACATCAGCTGCTGCAGTGTCTCTGCTCCCACCTACAGTACAGTTCGTCTCCCTCTATCTTCATCACTGACTGTGCCAGTACAAGGGGAAATCTTCTGAATGTTTCCCCAAAATTAAATGCTGAAACAGCATATCATTATTTTTGATATTCAAATCTATTATTAATAAGCTATACACTACAAAAAAGATTCTGAACATGAGTGATACATCTCATAATTCTGACCTATTAACAGAAGTACATGAGTCTCCCTGGACCAAAAAAATAGTTGTTAAAAAAGATGAATCGCTTACTCAAATCAAAATAACATGACAGTTCCATGAAAGATTTCAAAATAAAAGTTAATAAGTTAATGGATTCATTTTACTGCTCCTAAGACACAAACAGACAATGCAGAAGAGTCATCTTCTTATTAAATAATATGAATCAACGACTCCATCATGTTTGGATTAAGCAACAGGCACCAGAACTCTCTTATGGTGTGTTAGGGTGAATGTGTCAGTGAGAGGGCAGAGCCAAAGCAATTCTGAAACTTCTTTGCTGTCAGTGACCAGGTACTCAAATTTTTTTCATATACCTAAGTATTATCCTGAGTGCAGGGGCAGAAATGTCTCCCCAGCTGATGCCAGCAAAGCCTTCCCAATTTACAATTGCTCCTTATCCTCGTGGTTTGTGTGAGACTCACCTTAGCAGCTGCCTGTTTATCTGCCATGCAGCAGAGTGCTGGGAAATCCCTGAGTCCCTTCTCCCAAACACCTCTCCCAGGAGAGAGAGCACTCCTCTCCAAGAATTCCCAATAGCTTCTGATGGAGCCCAGGCAAGTGGCTTGAACCAGGCTGCTGGCTTTTCAATAGTGAAAATGAGGGGAGAGGAATAGCATGCTCAACGTGCACTGGAGGAAAATGTTTCTCAAATTTTTTATTTTAAAAAAGCAGGTTTTTCTCCAGTATGAGTAGAATAAAAATAAAATGGCATTTCCCTGATGTAAAAATAAATCTTCTGGCTTCTTACAAGTGCTGTAGCCTAGAAGTATTCCTAAGGAGAGAGAAGATATTTGGAAAGAACGTTGCCCTTAGGGAGTGGTGGAGGGACTTTCTCCAGCCCCATGGATGTCCTGTTCAGTTTTGGCTCCATTACGTGGGCTTGATAACCAAAGTCTTTGTATGCACAGGGGTTATTTTAATAGGAATGAGGGGTAACAAAAAATCTTCCATTTGAAAGGGATTTCAGTGCCTGCTCAGAATAGATAGATGGGAGAGTTTTAATGTAAGAAATGTAAGGTGGTGAAAGGACAGGAAACAAGTGACTTGTGGCTCCTGCCATTTAAGCATGAAAGGGGCATGTGAAGAGGCATTAATTTCAGCCACACTGGGATGAAGGGTAAGGACTATTCACATAAGTAAGGCTTTGGAGGACTGGGCTTGTAAACCCCAGCTGCTTAAACAAAAGTCCGAGGCACCTTTTTTCAAGAGTACCTACGTCTGGTTTTCTAAAGGACCTTCCCCTCTTAAGTTACTTAGGCTATTTCTACCCCTTCCATGTTGGATAATAGGAGGACTGTGCCTGGGCTGGTGGGGGAGGAGGGGTGAGGCGAGTGTCACTGAGTGGGGCTGGGGCTCAGCAGGACTCCACAGGCTGCTGGTGCAGGGCTGGATGTATTGGCACGGGCAGAGTACCGGGGCCTGCCACCATCCCACATTTTTCATTCCCTCAGGCACCTGCAAAACTGCTACCTTAAGCCTGCAGCAGGATTTCAGCAGAGGTCTCTTAGGCTTTAAGCAGCTTCTAACTGTATTTATGTGCTTTATCCCTTGAGTAGGATAAACAGGTTAGCAATTAACTCTGGTTTTCTGACCTCTAGCTGGATAACCAGATCTCTAATTATATTTTCAGTGGCAGTGAATCTCAAGAGTTGTGTGACACTATCTGCAAGTTTCCACTCCCATGTAACATCTGCAGCTCTATGTGGAAATTGGCAGCCAAGAAATTATCGGCAAAACAGAAAGAATTTTTTTTTTTTTTTCCCCGCCTCGGTAGTTCTGCCTCCTCAGCACTTCCCATCCTTCCTCTCTGCTGCTTGGAAAACATTTACCCTGATAGGTGATCCTGGTATGCCAGACAAGTCATATTGAAAACAAAAAATTCTGAGAACTGTTTTATTCAAAATACCATTTTTTAAAAAATAGGATCCTTGTGGTAGACAATATTCACAGGAATCAAGAAATTAGAGGCAATGATAAGCTCCATGCCTGGATAGGTTCTTCTCTAATGTTTCTCAATAGAGCACTATTTTGTGAGAGAGCATGTTTTTTCAAAACATTCAAAAAATATTATTTTTGAAAAAGAAAAAATTTAATGTAGCATTTAGTATAGAAGCACAAGTGACCTTCAGAAAGGTGCTATAGTTGGAGGAACAGCTCTGGAACTGGCAGAGCACACCTCAGGAGCAGTCTCTAGATGGCCTAATGCTGGGAGTTAACAGTGACAAAGCAGAGCAATTTGGAAAATCAGCTTGCTGTCATCCTCTATGCATGTAACTCCTGAAATAAAACAGTGATCTAATATAAGAGAGGTATATGGATTTACTCTGACAGCAATGCCAAGCATTCATTCTAATCAAGTGCCACACATATTCCCACTTTAAAAGGGGTAAAATAGGCAGCAAATTAGCCATGTTCACATCTTCAGAATGGGTGGTCTTTGCACTAATTTTTCCATGTGGATTCCTACTACCTGTACAGAAAATTCATGTCTGTGTCTGAGCCCACTTCTTACTTCACTGCCCATACAAATTATCCTTTCTGAAGACATATGTGAAAGAACTGTTGAAGGTCTGCATCAAACCAGAAGAAAAATAAACTACTTCATACTTATATAGAACATGATAATTTATTGTAATATAAGCTGGTTTGGACTCACACCACAATCACTTCCATGCTTCAGGCTTGTGTGCTGCAAAGATTATCTTGGAGAGCTGTGCCAAGCTTCCCTGTCATCAGGACAAATGGGCAGTCAGACACTGGTTAGATTCCTTCTCAAGAAGGTGAAATCTAAAGCAAGATGTGCACACCATCAGATAATAACCTACAAAAGTAAAAGCCAAGAGAAGAAAATATGGTTCACATATCAGCTGGAAGGCTAATTATACATGTCTAGAGGACCATGACAAAGTCATTTTAAAAGCCTAATTTTGATTCTCAACACAAAAGACAGAGGTGAGCCGATTAGTTCCTGCTTAGATCTTTCCCTTCTCAGTGGCTTCCTCATTTCCCACAACTTGCCACCAATTCTGTTCATCAGGGGCCAGTGCATTTAACACCCAAGTGCCGACCTTGCCTGCTCTGCCCCCACCACCAAGAAAGAAACTCATAACAAAGGTTACTCACACAGTGACCATGGAGAAGAGATGCCTCGTAAGCCACTGCTGTTGGAAATCACATTTCCTGTATTTGTGCAGAAAGGAAACAGTGGGAATGTAGTACGGAAAGCAGGTGAGGGATGCAGCGCAAAGAGATGCACACCTGAAGGAGTATTCAGGGAAAAAAAAAAAAAGAAAGGGAAGATCAATGGAAACTTTAATTGTTCTCATCTTTTAAAGTAGTGGACTAGTTTTTTCATTGAAAATTTTCAAACAAGGACTTAAGGAACAGCCTTAAACATCCAAATAAACTTTGTGGAGGATATACCTAGAAGTCACTGTACCCAGAACAACTTAGCAAGGTATAAACAGTGTTGCATGAGGCAGACTTAGCAGAAGGACAAAAGCATCTATAAAGTTCATGTCTACTCCTGTGTTGAGCATCCAGCCTGTACAGTGCCTGCTCAGCTCACGTGGCACAGCTGGAGCCATGTAGTTGCCCTTCTGCCTCACATGTAGACAGACACATGAGGAAGAAGAATATAGGAATGAAATTGTTGCAGATCACAGATTCAGGGCACAAAATATTCTGAGTGCTTTAAATAAAGGTCTAAAAGAAAAAAAAAAACTATCCTGTATAATTTATATCTCAGAGAACAAAAAGATGGGGAGAATTCTGTTCTTTAGATGCCTGAAAGACTCTAAATAAATCAAGAGCAAATAAGTAGGCAGGCTATTCTAAGCTGAGCTTGAAGGGTAATGTGCAAAAAGAGTTGTTTCATGACTGAGCCTACCCCATAAGTGTGTTTTCATCCTCTATAACCTGTTCCTAGGCTAAAAAAAGGCCAGACATCCTTCCTGTTTCTAAAAGTTCTGCCCTGTTTTTGTTCTTGGAAGAAGTTATGAAGGCAGAATTCTGCAACTACCTGGCCAACCACAAATACTTTTTTGGTGGTAAAGCAAAGACGGGGGATCCCATGGTTGTGGCTGAATAGCCAGCAGTAACAGTATATTATCTCTGAGTGCATTCTTCTCCAAAAAGCTTTGCTATTCCCCTGTTCCTAAACTGGAAAATAATTGCTTCATGAGACTGTTGGCTTTTTAACAGCAAGTGATATACATACACCAATATTCAGATAGTCTGAAAATTAATACTAATCTCTGTGGCAGTTTTACATACTTGGTTTTCCCCTTTCCAGTTTGTGTTAGCTTTTTCAATCCCATTAACAAATCACTTAGAAAACTAAAAGGGATCCACACACAGTGTAAAGTTAGTAATGAAGAGTGGCACTTGTCCATTGTCCAAAGATGCCATCTCACCTAATCACACTTTTAATGCATAAAAAACGTTTCACACATTTATGGAGGGGAATAAAACCGGTCTGTTACTGGTGCCTTTTACTTTGGTTTAGTTTGCTCAGGAAGCGATGGCTTAATAAGAGCCCTCCTCACAGAAAGCATGCAAGTCTGAATTAGAATTGTGAAACTGAATTTATGAAATAACCTTGGCAGTAAATAATAGCACACCTCAAACCAGGATTCATCACACACCTGTGTGGTGGGGAATGGAAGTCGGCTTCATCCCACTCAGAGTATCAATCACTCCCAGGATGCAAATTCCATGAGATACAGAAAGATTACTTTACATAAACTGCAGAAAGTATTTGAATCAATGTAATAAAATTTTCAGCACAGCATTGTACAGCCTACAAGTGTCCTTACGAACACACTTTTTTCATCGTTTTTCCATACGAACACGAGTGTGGTGTGCAGACAGATGAACGAGCTGCACACAGACTACACTTCATTCAAAGATTTATTCAAAGCTTTCAGTAATGAGTCTTGACTCTTTATCAGAAGAAGCCTCACCTTCTTTCAATTAGCAGCAAAAGGCCTGTGACCTTCACTCAGGGTGGGTCTTCCATCCTAAATGTGTTTTGAGTGCTCTGCTTCGTTCTGACAGCATTTCTGAGCAGTGCCCAAAGGAGGCTCAGCCAGCAGGACACACAGCATCATTCATGTGTGCCTACCATCCCGGCTGGGTCTGCTGGCTTGGATGTGTTCCCTCAGGAAGAGATCCCTTCATGGACTGCAGCTCTCCACAGGCCTGCCTCTGTCTGCTCCAGCACAGGCACCCAAAGGAAACAGCTGCATTTCCAAGCAGCCCAGAACCCAGTAGCAAAGCTCTTCTGAAAATCTGAGTCAGATATGTACATTAAAGTCAAATTGTTTTAAGACACAGGTCCCAAGATGTTGGGCACACCCCTCTAAACCCCAGTCCTTGGTGGCCATGCAGGTGCCAGGGAAGAGGGAGCCAGCACAGCACAGTCAATCCAGACAGCCCCTGCTCCCTGAGCTGTGTGTGGCAGGCACGAAGTTAGCCAGGCATTTTGCTGGAAAAGCAGACAGAAGGAGACAGACTGTCTTATTTTTAACTTCTACTACATAATACAATACTTAGGTTCCATTCAATGCACATACAGTCCCCTAAATACTCTGTTAGTTGGTAAAACTGTATCACAGTAAATCTCTGTATATTGCAAAGGATCTCTGACCCCAGGATACCTTAGGAAAAAAAGGCATGTGAAAGGCACAGTAAAAAAATATGAAGGTCACTTCTTCATTGTCATGTGGTTTTTTTGCTGTCATCAAAGACGTATAAGTACATAAACATAAAAACATAAATCTTACAGCTCATATTATATGTTTTTTATATATTAAAAATAACTGTTTCCCTTCAGTTTCTTATTACATTCCTTTTGAAAAGAGACTAATATAAAAAAGTTTTAAAATTAGTCATTCCACTGCCACTTCTTTTTCATTGCACTATTTATTACCTCTTTGAGACTGCAGAAGAGGATGAAAATAACACTTTATTCCATAAGTCTTTGGGTCAAATTCAGTTGCCTACCATGCTGATCAGATTTCCTTTTTTTAATTTTGGCTAGGGCTAGCTATAACCCATCTTCATATTAGATTTTGCAACATAATCCTTGTTACCTAAGCCCGCCTACACCTGTGAGAGTACGCCTTTCAATTTTTCTTGTCATTTCTTTTTTTTTTTTTTAAGATTCGCACACAGAATACCCACCCTAACTGATATATAAAACATCAGGGCAAAAGATAATAAACTTGTTTGCAGCAGTTTGGCAAAGCCTGAGAGGAAGTGTGAGGCCAGAGAGCTGGGAAGGTCCAGGTCCTGCAGTCACATCCAGAGTTAATTGAAGCCACTGCCAGCCTCAGTATAACAGAACTGGAAGTCTTTATTCAGAAAGGAGGAGTGAAAAAAAAAAACAACCACTTTAAAGACATGCTTAATTCAGGGCACATCAGATCACCAGCATCACCCACCTGCTGGAAATCAGGCCCACATCTAAACCTTGAGAGCAGAACAGCTCTCGTTGCTATTACATTTCCATTCAGGGGGGCTGGGGAGGCTGCACCCCAGAGCACAAGGGCAACATTCATAACAGCCTTCATTCACTGCTCTGCAATAATTCCTCTTCCTGTATTCCACAGAATAGTCGTTTAATATTTGCTTCTAGGTAATTAATTTTGGAAATGCTCTTCATTAAAACTGAACTGATCACTATGTGTTCTGCATGTACCGCAGGCACCCAGGTAACCTGGGGCTTGTGCTGTGCAAAGTTGGAGACAGAGGAGCTATGGGTAGGATGGAGAGAATGCAGATTTATAAGATTGTTTTTAAAGTGTGAATGAACTGACAAACCTAATTTTCCTTGGTGCAGTAATGGCTCATCTCTACTAAAAAATTAGTAGATGCTGTGTTCAACTGTGTTGAATATTCAGTGTGCAACCACAACTTCTGTCTTTGCTGTGCCCTCACTGGAAATTATTAAGGTTATAAGTCCAGAAAAATACTAAACCTCTGTTCCCACGAGTTACGTTCACTCTGTCCACCTCAAATTGTCATTTTGGAGCTTGACTGAAAAGTGATTGAGAAGGAGGAGACAAACAACCATCAAACCAGGCCCTGGCTATGACACTCCTGCAGCTGCTCCTTGCCCTTTCTCATGAACAAATTGGACCATCAGAAACTTCTCCATCCTATTCCAGGGTGAGCACCAACCACCATGGCAGGGAGCAATCGTGTATTAACCAGTGTCCATGGCTCATCTACACTTTAGAAGTTTGGGATACCCAATAACTCATTTCACAATGCTATTCTCTATTCTACCCAACAAATTTAAAAAGTGATACGTTCTTTCACTTCCAGCCTGAAAACTGAGTATAATGAGCTTGTGTTCCAGCAAGTAACAGCCTTATCCTGATGAGGGCTAGTAGTTTTCCACCCACTTTATAAGGGAGGCTTTGGAATAAAAATAATACACACACAATGTCTAGTTATTATCTACCATTGCCATATAGAATTAAAACCTAAAAATTATTTGGTCATTTTATCAATTTCTCCCAAGAGGTCGCTTTACTTTAGATGACCAATCTTAGTAAACTGGGACCACATATGTAATCACACAAGCACATTTTAATTTATGCACACAAAAGAATAAGAAACTTAATTCTGACATCCTGTAACTTTTGAAGGCTCAATTATTCAACCTTCATACCCCTCAAACAGATGGAGTTCAGGAGGAGGAAAACTTTATGACTTGTTTTAAAATAAACATATCACTGGGTAGGAGAATTAAGTCCTCCACTCACAATGAAGTCTGTGACATCATTCGTTGCTTGAAATAATGGCAGTAACAGGCTGTTATCTCTGAAGTGCTGCTCACCAGAGGTGTATTACAGCATGGGTTATGGGAGCATGTTCAAGACTACTGCTTGCAAGTCAGAACACAAATGCAGAGATATGGCACTCTTGGATCCTGCTGAGGATCCCTCAGAGAGCTGTACACCCTTTGGCCTCTTTCCCTCTATCCTCCTCAGCATCATATCCTGCCCTATTTTGGGCCCTGATGTTTCCCTCATCCTCTTAATTTCATCCCAATTTTCCACCTTCCTCCTCTTTTCCCTTGTGTGAACCCCCATTCTCCCACCATCTTTCCACACTTCTGGTAGTTCTCCCCCTCCCAGTACTCCTGCCTCCTCCCATAAGATCAAACACATAAGATCACAAGAGAGAAACCCTTACTGGCTATTCCCCTGCCCAGAAACACAGAAATATAAAGTCATCACAAACAGGGGTTGCAGGGAAGACCTCCCACAACCCACTCACCTGGCTTCTCTTGCTCCATCCAGAGCCTGGTCGTGACCAGGTGAGGGGAGAAGCTGAAGGCTGTTAAAGGTACCTACAGCCTGCAAGGACTGTGTCAGACCCAGGATAAACAACTGTCTGTAAACTCACATTTTCAGAAATATCAGAGTTTGGTTAAAAGCAAAATTCTGCACTTCTGTACCAAATATTGATGTGCTAGGCTTCCACAATGAAATAGTAGTGATAATTTTTTAGGATGTCCAAGTGTATCAGTTTTGCCCTAATTTCATTCTCTGAAACCATGGAACCATGAAACTGACTGCTTCCAGGACAATTTGCCTTGAGTCAGAGACTAGCCAGAAGAAGCTCTTTAATTTTTATAAGTTTGACAGAGCTATAAACAATACTGCCAGTCCTGAGCATTAAGAAAGTACAAATCAGGCCATGCACAAAAAGCTTCATAGATTAGCTGTAAAAATGAGTTGTTTGGGTTTTTTTTAATACCAGTAAAAGCAGACACCTGTCATTGAGGTGCTTTAAGCTTTTTCATTGCATTTGCATGGCTCCTCTTGCAAACTTTACAACTTTGCAAACTCAAGAAGCTTTTCTTTTGAAATGAAAGATAGGCTGCTTATATTTTCACTTGTCTCCTGGATCTTGATCTGGATGAAAACATCAAGCACTGAAACACTCAAATCAAGACAGATGGCACAACTATATAAGCAAGAGGAAGCAGAATTTCATGATGAAAAGCATCAAGGAACATATCTATAGGTGATAGCACCAGTGTGTCTATCAAGCTCCTCGTATCTCTTACAATAAAATTCCAGCCAGTGAATCTCAGCTCTGTGGTTAGTTATGTGCTCCTTTCCAGTGCTTTGGATAAGATTTCACTGCATGACAAAAAAAAGTGATTTAGGGGTAGCAGTACTCAGAAAATAAGAAGAGAGTTCAGCTTCTTGCCCTGATCTTCTCCTTTCCTTGCATCATGCTTATTTTCCTACTTAAAGCCATGATAAAAAAGAGCTGTAACATTTCTAAACCAGCAGCAACTCGAACAAGCCCCAGTAAAGTACAGAGGACCAGAGCTGAAGCAGCAGTTGACATGAGCAATGCCTGAGAGGGGTCAGACCCTTTTGGGGCCAGGCTCCACAGAGACTTGTGCAGCAGCGAGCACACCTGTGTGCAGCCCCAAATGCTCCAGGAGCTCCCTGGCACCCCAGGCTACAGTGGGGACAAGAAACACACCCCTGTCTACTGTGTTTACAAGAAAGAATGCTGAAAAGCTTGCTGAAAAAGCTGCTTCCAGAGATGTCACATTTGGCTGCCCTGGGAAGCAGGGTGAAACCCTGTGGAAGAGGGAAGAAGGGATGCCTCCAGGCTATGCCCTCTGCAGTCCCACTCTCCATCACACTGGCTGCTGTGGGCACTTCTGCCTCTGCTGACCCTTTTTCCAGAAAGTAAACCTGTGCATAGCACTATATGTGCTGACTTGATACCCCAGGGATTTGTCGAGAGAAAAATCAGATAGGAAAACAGCAAGTAAGTGGATGCTTGTTCCTTTACTTCTATATTCCAGTAGCTTCCAGAAGAATTTCCTCAACATGTACGTAACTCCTTTTTAAATGGCACACTGACTTTGGCCACTGCAATGCAAGGATGATGCTAACATATCCAGAACTTCCTGGGACAAGTTTGTGTGGAAATGATAGCCCTGTCAGCAAGATATGAGAGAGACAACGGTCCAGTAATAAACTGGGCTATGTGGACATAGAGATGGAAAAAAAGATGCAAAAAGTAGAAGGCAAGAATCCCAAACCTTCTTATTTTTAAGAAGGGGAACATTTCAAAGTGAGTATCAGGCACCTGTTGTTATGTGCTAATGGGGAAATCTTTCCACCAGATCCACAGGGCAGGTCTGAGATAAGCAGCTGGAGAATGATAAGTTATCTCTGTTTCGATTCAGGAAATATAGATGCTTCAGATGCTAATGGTGTGTCAGCAGGGAGCCAGACACACGGTGGACTGCGGTTAAGTAAGCCTAGGAAGGTGTTTATTCATGTATAACATTTGCAGAGAAGGTGACTCCCTGCCTCCCTCCCGGCTGCCCGGAGGAACTGCTTATAACCAGAAATATGCTCGGAGAAGTCAAGCAGAAAGGTCGGGCGGGGCGAGAGGTGAATCCCAGCCATGACAGCGCTCCCGTGAGCGCTGGCACTCCCCGGCTCCGCACACATCCCGGGAAGGACGGCGGTCTGTCCAGCCGCCCCTCCAGCCCCGCAGCTCGGCAGAAGCCAGCCGGGCTGCGGAGCCACTCCAGCGCTCGGGGACCGCGCCGTGCTGCAGCCTGGAAGAATTAGAGGTCACTTGTGCATCCTTTGGCACCGGGCGGGATCGACTGCAGCTGAACCATTCCCAGCAGACTTTCGTCCAATCTATTTTCAAAATCCTCCCACTGTCACTCTAGGCAATCTATTCTTGTGCTTTGCAACTGAAAGTTAGAAAGCTGCTCTTAATGTCTAATCTAAATCATAAGTCAACTTTAAAAATGACAAGTATGGTTAAAAGTTTCAAGATTTTTCCTAATAATAAATGTGGTTTTCATTCTATTTCTCTGTTGGTTGCTGCGCGTTCAGGGTACTTTCAAATCACTTTTTAAAACATCCCTCTAGAATCATGATATATAGAAACCATATTTATTATTTTTCACAAGAACTGAGATTGTAATTTAATTAGATAAATCCAACAGAAGGAGATTTAAGGAGGAAAAAAAATTGCAATAAAGTCCTGAGAGAGATGCCAGCACTTAATTTAGCTGTAAAAGGTTTTCAGGCGTTTTTCTATCTGTATGCCTCACAGACCCATTGCCCAAAGATGTTTTGAAGTGACAGCAGTGTCAAGCAGAAAAGACATCTCACCCATAACTAACAAAGAAAAATATCTCAGGTGTGGGAGACAAATATTCCTGTGTATATGCATACATATTCCCTCATTTACCACTCATCAAAATCCCTTCTAACTGTCCCAATGAACACAGTCTTTCAGTAGATACTTTGCAAGATCCCATTCAAACCAGTTAATAGCAAGAGAGGTAGTTTCCTCCTGCCTCACTGAAGATGAACCCCTAGAAAACTGCCACTCTGCTCTGGTGCTGGAATACAAAAACATTACTCAAAAAACCTGGACTAATTTTCTGATTCAAGCTTTTTGAAAGGTCTTTTTGAAAGTTTTGGTTGCTACCAACCCTGATTCAAACACAGAAACACAATAAAATCACAAATAGGAGCTCTGATCCTTCACATCATCAGCACCAGATACGAAGGAAAACTGCACTGGCTCAACTTTCCAGATACACATGGCTGGGCACTGATTCATCCCTGGAGACAAACATGCTCAAAATGTACATCCTCAAAGCTTGTTATTTATCACTGGAAATGCCTAGCTTTTTAACTAGGGTGTCACATTAATTTTGCTTAACTTTAGCATGCGTGGCATAGTCAGCTGTATGTGAGTGAGTGACCCCAGGCACCGCGCTCCCTCCCAGAGCAGACACAGCAGCACAGCAGATGAGCTGTGCCTCCCCTTGGCTGCCAATGGCCCCTGCACTGCAGACATCAGGAGTTAGGGGATATTACCATCACCCTTGCTGCCTGCTCCTTCTCTCCAGAACCACCCCAGGAAGAGCAGAGAACAATTCCTGGGAAGGGACGAGCAACTGTCTCTGTTTCCATTTCCTATCAGCAGGCTCAGGCCTGCCAGCATGGCCCCTTCAAGGTGCCTGCTTGGCAGGATTGTAATTGGGATAACCTGGAGTGCACTTCCAGGCTGAGAATTCCCTTGAAAAGCCAGGTATATAAAAATTAGGAATTGCAAACCTGAGTTTCAGTCTCCCTCTAGGTATCTAGCCTGAAGTGCATTGCTAGTCTCTTTTCCATACCTTCAGCAAACACAAGGGAGAGAAGAGGGCTTGGGGGTGTCCTAAGCTGTTCGACTTTTGCTTTTACCACATCACACCAGACCTATATGTAGGATGTGCCTTTTTCTTTATGGATATAATACATTATCGACAAATTACATTCAAATCAAGAAGCAGTGTCTATGGTCCTGTCTTTTGCAGGCCAACCTAAGATGATAAATACAGTCCAATGAAGGGCCCAGGACTGCACACTCCTAGAAAAGAGGAACAACCACTCATACTCATTGTGTCAACCATGCACTTGGAATGTGAAGGCATGTAATTTCCAAATGGCCCCAGTTTCCACCTTTAGCATGCCTGCAGGACATATAGCATCAAGCTGGGTGATCCTAGCTGTGTCTGGAAGAGCTAGCTCTGTTATGCTGTGTACATAGCAGAACACCTGAAGCCAGTCCCTTTCAATCTGTTCCCCACTCCCTAGACTTTTTTCTTTGCCCCATTGTAGGTTAAAATCCATAAGATGAAAATTTTTGTCCTCGTTCCTAAAGCGCTGTGTGGCAATAGAATATCTGGACCTTGTTGATGCAATCTAGGAACATTATAACCAAAAAATTTTAACTGGATGTATCATACAATTATATCAAGGGGCAGCTCTCCCATTCCTACCTGTAATGACCAGGATGTGTTCAAATAAGAGGCGAAGAAAAGAGTGAAGTTTTCATCTCCTACCCTTAAAACCAAAGCAAGCAGATTTTTTTTAATTAATGCATTTGTTTTTTGTCAGCACCCATGAATATGGAGCTCTTTCAAAGTAATGCATGAGCACTGGATGTCGACCAAGGTTTTCTGGATAGTTACTGGATAAATATGTTTTTATAGTATAAAAAAAATTACTATAAGAAAAATGAAGAAAGGAAATAATGGGAGAGGAGTACAAGAAGCCCTGCAAGAAATTTTTGAGAGCTGGTAGAAGCCACGACACCACCAAACTGTCCTTGAGTAGTCCAGCCTAACCGTGTTTCACCATCCCAAAAGGTTTGAACCAGCAATGGCAAAACTCTGGAGTAAAAGGACTAAATCAGAGACCCTTTTGGCTGCACGATGATCTTTTATTTTGTGCAAAGAGCAAGTTGTTGTGAAGTCATGGCAGGGAAAACACACTGACACGGGGTCCCCCAGGATTACTGGTGCCAAACACAGAAGCTACTGTCAGCTCACAAAATGCTTTACTTACATGCCAATGATAAAAATTCTGTATTGCCAACCACCCTTACCACCCATCCCAAAATGTGCCATATGGCCAAAAGTAAGACAATGGATTTTGCCATTCCTCGGGTTTGGGTGTGAATTGACAATGAGTCTAACATATAAATTACATCATCTTTTAACTTTTTGTGATATATAGCATCAGACAGCTTTGTCTGGGACAATCCATCATGAACTAGTCTTGTTGACATTCTGGATTCTCTCTTCTGACCTTGTCCTTTCAGCACAGGCATAATTGTGCTTATGATAATTTTATTCCCAGTTAGGCAGTGATTTTGCACACCTTTGAGTTACAGAATAACTAAGAAGCCAGTTCTCTGTACGACTGCTGAAACAAGGCACCTTGAACCAATTTATGCTGAAGCGCAGTCCGGTAGTGCAGCAGTAAATAAAAGTGGATAAACTCACCTCTCTCAGTGTGCATAAGCAGGTTAACTCTTTACTCCTGTTTACTGCTGACTATACCACAGGTGCACTCTCAGCTGGGGGCTCCCCACTGAGGAAACACCTACCATATGTCTGCACAGCAGAGAGAGGAGGGGGGGAGATGCACGACCCAGTCTTCACGGTATGAAGGGTCTAGCAGGCAAAGGGGAGGGATCCGGGTTCGTTTCTGCCACCCAGCTCACGTGCAGAGAGACTCCCGTTTCAGCCACAGAGCTCTAGGCTCAGTTATCACCACTAATTTTCACGTACTTGCATATCATCATGGGGGTTTAGGGATTTCTTTTAGAAATGTAACACTTCAGCAATCATCTAGGGTGATGGGCAAATCTTTTTTGTTGAAGGATCGACTGTTCAGTGTCACTTTAGTGGGAATATACAATTATTACGGTGCATGAATTATTTGAGCTGTTCCCTATGAAGACTGATTGCCTTTCATGGGCTGTGTGTGGGAGCAGCAGAGAAATCCCTGCTGTTCCAACTGGTGTCAGCACCCCCAGACAGTCAAGCGTAGCTGTGGAAGTGCAACTGTCACGTCACCTGTAGCAATGCCTGAGTCACAGTCCCTGCCCACCCTGCACTCAAAGCAAGGGAGGGATTTAGCTTGTTTCTAACCACTGGATTTACACAAATGTGAGAAAATAAGTTGGACTGAAAATATTTAAAATTAAACTTTGAGATGTCACTCACCACAGCAGAGAGAAAGGGGCATCCCACCACATCCATGTCTGCCTTTTCAGGGGAGAAACAGCTATGTCATCTGTAGCTTCCTCTCAATATGAAACTTGCAGGCCAATTATTAGATTTTTATAACAAATAGGTTATTGCACTCCCACTGTGATAACTTGATAACCAGAGGAATGCCAGCGTGTTTTAGTTGAAGACCACTACCACCCAGTCACTTCTGCCCACTTCAACACTATTTTCAGCTCTGCCACTGAAGCTGACAGGAGGATATGGAGAAACACACATCAGCTTGACCAGAGGCAGAAAGTAAGTTCCTACAGCATCGGTGGTTCTAAGGCTGGAAAGAGTGGCAAACAGTGGGAGCTCTGCAGGTTGCTACATTTTTAGCCGATTGCCACAGTATTCTTTTGTGTGGTTTCTGTTATCTGCTGCTGTTAAATGTGGTTTTCACCTGTTTCTGGTGGAAGTTCTGGAGTGGTGGATGTTTTGCTGGAGTGTGGATGTGTTGCTGAAGATGCTGATCAAGTTTGCAGACTGCTTGTGTGCCACAAGCTAACTTTTACTGCCCTCAGCGCCTCTGATCCCCTGTCTATCCAACTTTATTTGCCATCAAATTTAAGATAAAAGGTATTTGTTATTTATTGGAAAGATTAACTCACTGGGGAATAATTATTTGTTTTTAGCATTGGTCTGACTGCACAGCCTAGGCTCATACCTGAAGAAGAGGTGCTTCTGGAGATCAGGGCCAAAGAACAAGACAATTTACCCTTATCTCTTCCACAGCCTCCTCACCTACTCCATTTCTCGAAGCTGTTACTTAACATAGCATTAAACATAAATGGTTATCAATCCAGTCCAGAAAGTGGGCAAGAGACATTAATAGACAAGAAATTTATGTTTTTGACAAATGCTGAAGCTCGTGGAGGAGCAGTGACACTGCAATAACAGAAACTGAGTTTCAATTGAGTTGAAAAAGCAATTATCTGGTACTATAGAATGAAGTGAGAACAAGGAAACATTTTATAATGTTATGATTCCTGTTCCTAACAGTTTTTCAAGGTGGGTAGGGGGTTGCTAGGACTTTTGCATTTAACCATTAAGCTACCAAAGGCCACCTCAGCTCTGCTGCACAGTTGCTCTCCCAAAACAGCCTGTGGTTAGTAATGTTTGTCTTAGTCTGGCTTCCTCGGACTTTTCTTCAGGAGCTTTCCGGGGGGCTCAGCACAGAGGCAGACACAACGAAGAGCCATCGAGGCACAGCCAGTATCCCACCACCAGGCCGGGGATGCTGCCGGGAGGACAGAGCCGACAGGGTCGCCTTCCCCCGGCATCCTCCACCCCACGGGTGAGCACCCACTCATCCCCCACCCGCCACACGCTCCCGCCTCTCCTTTTTCTTTTTTTCCTCTCTTTTTTTTTTTCCCCCAATTTATTTTTCCCCTGCAGAAGTCGAGGTTAAAGCCCTGAAACCCGAAGCCCTGAAACCGAGCTGCTTGGCCCCGGCGGTGGCGCGGCCCCGCCACACCCGCCCGTGTCCGCTCGGTGGCCCGGGCGCCGCCGGCAGCGGCGGGGGCGGAGCGGCGGGAGCGGCCTGCCCCGGTGACCGTGACCCCTGGGCTGTGCGTGGGTGACCGCGGGGCTGCAGCGGTGAGGGAGCAGCGGAGAGGGGGTTTCTCGTGGGCAGGAAAAGGCAGGATCCCGCGTGCCTGCGTGGGGGAGGGAGGGAGAACCGCTGAGGTTTTATTCTCGAGAGAAGCAATTCAGCTGAAATTAGTTGCACTCTTGAGCCGGGAAGACAGCCCCGTGTCTCTGTCCCCACCCCGGCGGGGCAGCCCCTGGGGCTCCCCGGAGCATCGGCGGGCGGCGGGCGAGGCGCTCCCGCACCGCCCTCCGCAGCTCCCGGGGCGCTCCCGCCCCGCCCGGCCTCGCCTCGCCGCCACACCCGGCCTGGGTGAGGGAAACTCAGCTTACACAAGGGCTGACCCAGAGCTGCTCCCCGGCCCCGACCCCAGCCCGCGGCGAGCCCCCGGGGTTCGGGAGGAGCGGGACGGGGCCGGGAGCTCCCTGTGAGGCCGCCGGCTGCCGGCGACCGAGCAAGTCCGGTCTCCTCAGCCTGCATTTTAATCCTGAAATCTGGAAATGGAAATTGTTTGATGTATGAGGAGACGTTATCTAATTAGGGCGTAAGAAATTTAATCTTTCCAGCAGGCAGGTCATATAATTAATGTTAATTTAACGCTCAAATTCTCAGTCATTAATTTTTATTCTCTTAAATGTAGTTTGGCAGGGCCCCCTGATCCATGGCAATGGATTTTACTGAATGTAAGAGCACACTTGGTCTTCGGAGTGAATTACTGCAGCCCTTCCTATCCCAATAACAAGATCACATCATGTATGCATTATTAAGCCATGTAATTGAATGGTCCATAGTTTGCATATCAGACTATTAAAGTAATGTGTTTTGCTTTTCTTCCAACACGTAATGTTAAAGCCTTTGCGAATATTTGGTGGTTCTGATAATTATCACCAAATTACTACAAATGTTCTCTTCATTAACGTGATTTCTCTCAAGCATTTTTTTAAAAAATGTCAATAATGCATTAAGTGGTAGCTTGTAAAGTGTTTTTTTAAATAAAACTTGTCAACTACATTAAGAAAAGAAAAGAAAAGAAAAGAAAAGAAAAGAAAAGAAAAGAAAAGAAAAGAAAAGAAAAGAAAAGAAAAGAAAAGAAAAGAAAAGAAAAGAAAAGAAAAGAAAAGAAAAGAAAAGAAAAGAAAAGAAAAGAAAAGAAAAGAGAGAAAGAAAGAGAGAGAAAGAGAGAAAGAGAGAAAGAGAGAAAGAGAGAAAGAGAGAAAGAGAGAAAGAGAGAAAGAAAGAGAGAAAGAGAGAAAGAAAGCGAGAAAGAAAGCGAGAAAGAAAGCAAGAAAGAAAGCAAGAAAGAAAGAAAGAAAGAAAGAAAGAAAGAAAGAAAGAAAGAAAGAAAGAAAGAAAGAAAGAGAAAATAGGGAGAGAGAATAAACAGTTGCACGGAAAGAAAACAATTCTCCTCTAAGATTGAAAAAGACGACTCCCTTTTTTCCCTATTTCAGATAAGTGACTATACACCTTAGAAGTTTCACTTCATCGCGAGCAAAAGTGCATGCAATCTAAAGAACTGTCGATTGCAGATGATACAGAACAGATGGAGGAAAAAAGTTGGAGCTTTTCCCTTTACAGGGAATAGATGGGGACATAGGCAGACCGACAGAGAGATTGATTTGAAAAGATACTGACCTCTCTCCTTCAGCTGCAATTTAACTTGTCCTGGGAGGGAGGAAAAAAAAAAAAAAAAAGGAGAGAAAAAGACTCCCAAGTGAGACCTGCCTCCTCCCCTGTCGGCCTCCTGCTTCCCCCCGCCCCAAGTTCGCACTGTCATCTGAACAAACTGCTGCGCCGATCTCAGAAGGTGAATAATTCTCAATTAACTAAGTAACTAACTTTCTTTGTGCAATCTTGAGTCACTCACTTAACTAAATCTTAAGCCTTCGAGACCCTTCATTATTGCCTTCCCCCGCCACACTATTTTCAAAGTTCAATAGCAAGGCAACAAAAAACACTGCTGCAAAATAAGAGTCTCTTTTAAAATTAAAGAGCTGTTCATTTGCATCGGAAGAAGTTATTTTTTTCCCCTGCTTTGAATTATTTAGGCACCAAAAAAAAATTTTAAAAATAAATAAATAAAATAAAGGACACCCCGCAAAGCCTCCCGCAGTCCGTGTCAGGATCAGTGTCACGGATGCTCTGCGGGGTGCGAAGCCGCTGTGACCGAGTGGGTAGGCGCTGGAGCAGGTGCGCTGCTGGGCTGTGTACCCGGGCCGTGCCGGACCGCGCCGGGCCGGGCAGCGCGGGGCACGGCCGGGCCGGGCCGGGGCCGCGGGGGCTGCTCGCCCCCCGGGAGCCCGGCTCGGCCCGCGGACCGCTCTTATTTTGGTTGGGAGCGGGCAGCGCTACCGGCTGGAGCCGGGTGAGCGAAGGGAGGCGAACTGTGCTCCTCTGTTTGGTTTAGGGTCGGGTATTTTTTTCTTTCCCTCTCCCTCCTCTCTCTCTCCCCTTCCCTCCTCACTATAGCAACCAACGCCAGCCTGACAAAAATGCACCCTCTGTGGACAATGGGCCAGCCTTCCTGCTCGCCTCGCTCCTCTTCTTCCTCGCCAAGCGAAAGAAAGTTTCCAGCCCCCCCGGCCCGTTCTCGCCTCTCCTCCCGAGGCAGGCTCCCGTGCAAATCCCGCTCAGCCCCGCCGGGACTGTGCCGACCCCCACGTGGGAGGCTGAGAGCGGGGGGGACACCGAAGTCGCCCCCCAGCCGGGGCCCCGATTCCCTAGCCCGCCTTGACAACGGGCTGGCAGAACGCCCCTGGGCCGCCGCCAGCCCCGCGTCCGTGTGCGGGGCGGCCAAGGCTGCAGCGGGGCTCAGCTCCCGGCTCCCGGGCTCTTTTCTGGAGAGAAACACCCTCCCCAGCCTGGAGCGCTCCGCGCCGCTGTGGAGTGGGGCAGGGGCCACCGAGAGCCCTCTAAGAAGGCGCTTCTCAGAGTGAGCAGCGGGAGTCGTGCCCAAAAGTGCCCCGAGAGCTGTAAGAGGGGAGGGAGGATCACGTCGCCCGGTGCAGCAGGCACAGCATTTATCTGAGCTCCTCCCGAGGATGTCTGCTTGTCTCCATCAGCGTGAGCATTGACAAAACAAACAGAGAAGAAACCGTTAGATTTGTCAGAGAAAGCTGGGCACTTTTTTTGGTTTTGTTTTTGTTTTTTTTTTCTCCTAAAATCTGTTTGTGTCTCGTCCTGCACAACTCTCCGGGCAGAGCAGGCTTTGGAAAGACCTTTGTGAGACAGCTTTCCCGAGCCAGAGAGGCTGAATCGCCTTTCCTCTCCTTCCAATTCACCTGCTTTTCACGCCAAAGAAACGCCCTTCCAGCTCCAGCACGGGGCGGTCATTTCCCAGCCAGGCTTTTCAACACTAAATTGCAAACTCCGTTGCACCAATCGCATCTGAGTCTGTCTCCAAGAATTCAATAAACACGCTGTATTAACTCCAACCAGAATTTATCTCATAGACTGATGGAATTCGTCTTTTCTTTTTTTTTTCTTTTGCTTCTTCTGCTTCTTTTTCCCCCAAGGCCTCATATTCACCACTCAAAATTTAGCAGCCTGCCTTTGATAAATTACTCAAAGTAATCCCTGCAACAGCTAAGTCTGACTGGTTGACGTTGCGTTAGAAGTCTTCATAGCGGTATCTGTCTATAAAATATTCACTTGCGGACTACAAAGGGTGGATCATTTTTAATGACAAGATTCAGAACTGGAGGATGAAGGGAAAAGATTAATATCCGTGAATTCAAATAATTTAATTTCAAATACCGAACTTAGAACATTATATCCCACTAGTTTAAACACTGATGCAGATAAAATAGCAGATTCTCAGATGAATGAAGCGGCCGGAAGAATAGAGTTGTGGGGAATGTTGGAAAAGAACATTAATGCAAACTTTACAGGAACTTTTTTTTTCTATATTATTCTACCCCTTTCTACGTTCTGTCTTCTGGGATAATCCGTATTCTAGCAGGGCAAAAATGTACATGATATTACACGTACACGTGTGTATCTATACACAGAGAGGGATTTCTTTTTTTTTTCTCTCTAGAGATAGGTGGAGAAATCTATTTAGATGGAGGATTTTAATTTCAATGGGTAATGTGAGCTTGTGCAATCAAAGTTATCAATTTCTGTCCTTTTTGTTTAGATTTCTTAGTTAAATGTGTTTGTTATATCTACCCCGAGGAGAAGCAACTTGAAAGTGTAGCTTTTGAGTCATCTTATAAATACATCCCTGAGGCTGCGGTTCTTGCCGCTTTAAGCAGTTTTCATTAAAGCAGCCAGCTGCCTCTTTGTGTAGATTGGATTTTTTTAAAGCAATCACTTGTGAAGCCCCGGCCTCAGTTTTGTCTCTCCGCAGGCCCTTAAAGTTGAAGTTTCATTCATGTCTTGGGTCTCTCCGCCGAATCAGACTCCTCGGAGCAACACTGGAAAGAGCCACACGAAAGCACAGGCTTGAATACCTCATAGAGAAAGGTTAAAAAGGAAGCAGAGATCAAAACAATCCCATCTCACAAAAGGTGCATTAAATGCGCCCCAGCAATAAGCACAAATCTTCCAAGTTGGCCTTTAAAGCGAGCACCAGGAGCCTCACGTTTATTGCACCCAGCAATTCTCTGAGCGACTCTCCACGTCTTTGCACTCCTGGAGCATTTCCTCCTAAAACAACATCTAATGGGTAGATAATAGAGACGCGGAAAGGAGGCGCGGGGATTTCTCCCCCTCCTCCTTTCCTTTCAGCTGCGTGAGTCTATCTCAAGGTTTGGAGAGCAGAGTTTAAAAAAAAAAAAAAGAAAAAAAAAAGAAGCTTTTCACCTCTAAACACAACAGGCATATGCAAATATGTATTCCCCACCCTACAGCCGCACGCATCCAAACGCAGAGAGGAGCGCGCGTTTGGGGAGCGCTCCCCCAGCCCCCCGAGCCGGGGAGGCTGACGAGCGGCGGCTGGAAGCCGAGGCTCGCTAGGAACGAGCCGTGCTCTTGTTTTGCTGCTGGAAATTCAGCTTTCTCTCCGGCACGCACGGAGTTGAAACACCAGGGAGCCCAACATCTCGTCAGCCGGAGCCCGCCGCGGCAGCTGGGGGCGGGGGGCGGGCAGGGGACCCCCAGGTGGGGAGCTGGGGGGGCCGGCGGGGGGCGGCCAGAGGACTCCCGCAACCCGCCCGCGTCCTTCTGGATGCACCTGATGTGTATGCAGCACCTCGCCTCCCAGGCAGGACTCAGCTCCAGTTAAGTGGCGCTCTATGTATTTTATAGCGAATATTCTCGAGTAGCTGCACTGCAATGAAGGAGATATCAAGGAGGCCTGTCAGTTCAAAGCTTTTGGGGTTGTTTGAAAATCTTCTTCACGTCAAAGTAAGCAGCCCTAGTATTTGAACAGCTGCTTTGAACAGTGAAAAGGGCTGAGCTGAATCAAAACACTGCAGTGTCTGCCCAAGACACCGCATCACCTTCAACCTGCTTTTATGCGAGCAGAGAAAAGGAAAGAAAGGCTGGTGAGACCTCTAATCCCGCGGGGTCAGCTCCGCCAGAAAGGGGCCACATGACTGTCTCTTTTACATCCCCAGCGGCCCGGACCTGAGCGGCGACCAGAGCCGGAGCCCGCGGCGGGCAGCGGCGAGGCGACAAGACCGGCGGTCGGGCGCTCGCTCCCCGCTCCCCGGCGCTCCTCTCCACGGGGGGAGACGGGAGCGGAGGATGCTTAAGGAGCGGTATTAATGACAGGGCTAACAATGATGGGGAGGACGAGGAGGTGGAGTCTGCGGCGGCTCTGAATGCACCGGCCGCGCTCCTCGCTGCTCCCAGCTGCGCCTCCGCAGGCGTGCGCTCCGCCGGGGAGGGGGCAGGAGGGACGGCGGGGGGCTCTGCCGGGGAGAGCGGGTTTTGTCCGCCTCCTGAGGCCGCCGTGCTACTTCGGTAACTGTGATTACCGTCAGGCCGTGAGATGTGCCGCTGGGGCGCGGGGGGAGCGGCGCGCAGGACGGCGACCGCAGCAGGCAGCACCTGCCGAAGGGCCGGGCGGGACAGAGAGGGCCGGGGAGGGAGGACAGGAAACGCACGAGTGGGGCAGGCCCGCAGCGGTTTTGCCCCCCAGAAAGGTGTTGTTTGAATCTCGCTGCCCCCGTGTCCCGTCTCCTGGTCGCGGGAGCGCGGTGCCGTCGGCGCTCCACGGGGAGCAGCTGTCCGTGGGGCGGGCACGGCGCCGGGGCACAAAGGGACGTCCCTCGGGCCACCAGCGGGGCAGCTCCGTGCTCGGCGAGCACCGCACGCTGGAGGCGCCCGCGTGAAAACCGCGCTCTGAAAACGACGCGTGGCGTGGCCCCTCGTGTCTCGGCCACGCAAGAACTTTTGGCAGCGGACCTGGAGGCGGGCTGGCGGGGAAGCCGCCCCCGGCGGAGCTTCGGCGGCCCCAGGAGCGGGCGGGAGGGCTGGCCCCAGGAGCGGGCGCGGAGAGTGGGGCGGCTCTCCCAGGACGGTCCCCGCGATGCCTTGGCAGAAGCCTGCTGCGGACTTGCCCTGTTGTTTTGTTTCAACTCACTGGTCTACACCTAATTAGGAGGAGAGAGACGAGAAAATGAGCATCAGATTATAAAATTCTTGCGTGCCCAGTTGTTTACACACGGGAAACAAAAGGCACGGCTTCACTTCAGAGACACTGACTTCCCTCTCCGCAACCCTCGTAGAAAAGGCGGTATTGTTCTTTCCTTCGCCTGCACCTCGAAGAAAAGGAAAAAAAGCCCCAAACCTTAGGAAGAATCTCCACTCTTTCACGGACAAAGTTTGCGCCCCCCTCCTCCTCTCCTCCTCCTCCTCCTCCCTCCCTCCCCTCCCCACCCCCCGGCAGAAGGAGCTCTTGATACGCCGCTAAACTAACGAAAGGAGGTAACTCCTGCTGCGCCCCTTGTCTCAGGGCACTGGATATCCTGTTTATGCTGCTGCTGTGTATATGTTTATGTGCAGGAGCCCATCCCCCCCTCTCCTCCACACCCCCACGCAGAGGAATATTTCCAGGCAAGGAGCCTTTCCAGCGCTCACGTTAAACACGATGATTTATAAACAACTCGCAGAAGAAAGCTGTTTCTTGTTAGTAGTAATAAATTCCCCGGTCCGCCCTATTGTGTTATTTCGATGAAGATAGTGGGAGCCTGCGACGCGCACCTACCCCCGTGAGCAGTTTATTTTCGAGACAAAGCTATGGCTTTCAGCTCAAAAATGGGCAGCGAACTCTTCGCGTCGGCCAGCCTGGCGCTGCTCATTCCTAGGAAATCCGAATCCAGTTCCAGGGTCTCCTTCCTTCCTGTCCGGGCCGCAACTTCTTTTCTTTTCCCTATCCCCCTGATTTTTCCCTATTTGTTTTTTTTCCTTTTTCCACCACCCTCTCATGCCCATCTTCCGCATCCATGCAGAGTCGCCAGCGCCGCTCACGCCGTCCCGCAGGCGTCCCGTCCCCACGGGACGGGACAAGCGGAACAAAACCACCTCCGCAGCGGTGAGGTGCGAAGCCCCGACATCCCCGGAGGAGCGGTGCGCCCCGGCGACCCCCGGCTGCCGGGAGCGGGGCAGGGCCGGCGAGCAGGCAGGGGCTCCCCGCTCCCGCCCCCGGGGGCGCGGCGCTCCCGGGCCGCTCCGGCGGCGAGGCGGCGCTGAGAAAGTTGGGGGCGGGCGGGCGGGCGAGCACCCCCGGCCCGCAGCGCCCGCTCCGCGCAGAGCCGCGCGTCGGGCCGCGAGCAACAGGAGCCGTCGGGCGCACGGGCAGCGGCAGCATCCTCCCGCCGGCGGCGCAGGGCGGGCCGGGGCGGGGCCGGCGGCGGCGCGCCCCTGCCCTCCCCTCCGCTCCCCCCGCCCCGCGGCCGCCGCTCCCCCGCGCCCCGTTCCCCCTCGGAGTTGGGTTCGAGCGGGGGCGGGCCGGGGGCGGGCCCGGGGCGGGGCGCGGCCGGCGGGGAGCGCCAATGGCGGGCGGCGGCGGCGGCGGTCGCCGGGAGCGCCGGCGTCCGTCAGGGCGCGGGGAGCCAATGGCGTGCGGCGGCGGGGCGGGGCGGCCGCGCGTGCCTTCGCAGTGGGCCCCGCCGCGCGGGCCGGGGGGGCGCGGGCGCCGCGCGGCGCCCGAGGCGAAAAAGTAGCTGTCAAATGCGCGGCGCCTTTAACCGGCGCGATCAGTGCGGCTCGGCGAGTCATGGCGACCGCAGCCTCCAACCACTACAGCCTGCTCGCCTCCGGCTCCCCCATGGTGCACGCCGAGCCGCCCGGCGGCATGCAGCCCGGCGGCGGCTACCGCGACGCCGGCGCCCTGGTGCAGGCGGACTACGCGCTGCAGAGCAACGGGCACCCGCTGAGCCACGCTCACCAGTGGATCGCGGCGCTGTCCCACGGCGGCCCCGGCGGTGGCGGCGGCGGCGGCGGCGGCGGGGGCGGCGGCGGCGGCGGCGGCGGCGAGGCGCCCTGGTCGGCGGGCGCGCTGGGCCAGCCCGACATCAAGCCGGCGGTGGTGCAGGCGGGCGGGCGCGGCGACGAGCTGCCGCCGCCGCCGCAGCACCCGCCGCCGGGGCGGGCGCCGCACCTGGTGCACCACGGCGGCGGCGGCGGAGGGCACCACGCGGCGGCGGCGGCGGCGGCGGCGGCGGCGGCGTGGCGGGCGGGCGGCGCGGCGCACCTGCCGCCCGGCATGGCCGCGGCCAACGGCGCGCAGGCGGGGCTGCTCTACTCGCAGCCGCCCGGCTTCACCGTCAACGGGATGCTGGGCGCCGGGCAGCCGGGGCTGCACCACCACGGCCTGCGCGACGCCCACGAGGAGCCGCCGCCGGGGCCGCCGCACCACGGCCCCGAGCACCCGCCGCCGCCCCACGGCCCGCACCCCGGGGCGGCCGGGCCGGCACCGTCCGCCGCCGCCGCCGCGCCCCCCGGGCCGCCGCCGCACCACGACCCGCACTCCGACGAGGACACGCCGACCTCGGACGACCTGGAGCAGTTCGCCAAGCAGTTCAAGCAGCGGCGCATCAAACTGGGATTTACCCAAGCGGACGTGGGGCTGGCGCTGGGCACCCTCTACGGCAACGTCTTCTCGCAGACCACCATCTGCCGCTTCGAGGCCCTGCAGCTCAGCTTCAAGAACATGTGCAAGCTGAAGCCTTTGTTGAACAAGTGGTTGGAGGAGGCGGACTCCTCCTCGGGCAGCCCCACCAGCATAGACAAGATCGCGGCGCAGGGCCGCAAGCGGAAAAAGCGCACCTCCATCGAGGTGAGCGTCAAGGGCGCGCTGGAGAGCCACTTCCTCAAGTGCCCCAAGCCCTCCGCCCAGGAGATCACCTCGCTCGCGGACAGCCTACAGCTGGAGAAGGAGGTGGTGAGAGTGTGGTTTTGTAACAGGAGACAGAAAGAGAAGCGCATGACTCCCCCGGGAGGGACGCTGCCGGGCGCCGAGGACGTGTACGGGGCCAGCAGGGACACGCCGCCGCACCACGGGGTGCAGACCCCCGTGCAGTGAACTCGCGGCGGGGGCGCCCGGCCCCTCCTCCTCCTCCTCCTCTCCTCCTCCTCCTCCTCCTCCTCCTCTCCTTCCCCCAACTTTTGATTGTCCTTTTTTTCTTTTTTTTTTTTAATTTTATTTTCTCCTATCTTTAAAAAAAAAAAAAGACAAAAAATCAAAAAAAGAAACAAACGCGATAAAAAGAAAAGAAAACAAAAAGCGAGCGAGCGAGAGGGCGAGCGCGAATCACAGCGGACAGACAGATAGACAGACAAAGCACCTGCACCACATTGTCCCTTAGACTGTAAGAGGTGTGATGCTGTATTTTGACCTTTCCAGGCGAGTGCCCGTGCACGGGAGTGGAGTGGGTACCGCGCACGGGCAGGCAGGCGGGCACCGGCAGGGCAGCGGCGGGCAGCGGCAGGCACCGGCAGGGCAGCGGCAGGCACCGGCAGGGCAGCGGCAGGCACCGGCAGGGCAGGCGCAGGGCGAAGCGGTTCGCACAAAACTCCCTCACTCGCTGGCCAAAACATACGGCGCTGCCCTGCCGGGGAGGGGGCGGAGGAGAAAGGGGGGCACGGCCACCTCGGGTCCCCTCCGCAGCCCCCTCCCGCCACACAAAGGCAGATTGCATTGTGGAATGTCGCTCGGTGTTGGCACATGCTGCTGTGTTTATTTTCTGTGGATCCCCTGTATGAATATATGTTAAAAAAAAAAAGGAAAAAAAAAAAAGGAAGAGAACTGAAAAGCTATCCCTTTTGATGTAGACAGTATTTAACCGTACCAATTTGCACTGCAAGAAAATCGAAGTTTACATAAACAAAATGTTTATTTTTTCTTTTTTCCCCTTCCTTTCCGACCTTAATTTTGCAAATGACTTGCATTTTCCACAGTGAGCGTTAGTCAACCAGTGACCGGTCTACAATATGTTACTGTGTTTTAGCCTTTGCTTTATGTGTATATGTGAACTTTTGTTATAAACAAGTATTCTTAAATACGTGTAACGCTTATTTTCTCCTTTTACCATAGCAAAAAGTATTAGTATATGTGTGTGTATGTATACATATGCAAGCGTGCATAGACATACATATGTACACATATATATAATCTCTCTATATACACATATATATGCACCTCCAGCTTCCATTCTCCAGAGATGTGGCTCTCGTAATTGTTTAACACATGCCTTCAATGGCAAGAGTCGAGTTTGGAGAAGGGAGAATAATGCAAATCAACAAAGTAAACTTCATTTTCAGGCAGTGTGTCCGGGGGTCGAGGCGCAACCAAAGGGGAAGGAAAAAAATATGTGCAACCCTTCCAGACCGTGTCAGTGCGGGCAAGCAGGGCCTGGTGTGGGGAAGGCGGAGAGGGAACAACATGTTTCCAGAGTTTTCCCAGAGAAAGTGGCATTTTCTTGAGGGGGAAGGGGAATTATTTAGCTCCCCCACCACCGCCCCCTCAGCGCCCTTTCCTTCCCCTCCTCCTCCCCCCCACCCGCGGCTCCCCTGCGTGCCTTTGGCATCCCCGGGCTCGCCTCCCGGGCCGATATCAGCCTCTAAACTTTCTTTTATTGAGCAGTTTTATGTCAAGGCAGAGCCAGGGAGAGTCTGAGGAGTTGCTGGGCCCGAGGTGGGGGTCGGGTGCTTACACCTGCCTGTAAACACACGCTGCCCCCTCCTCTCCACAGAGACCGTGTGCATTTCTTTTTCACTTTACTTTCCGTATTTATTTTATTTTCTATTTGTATCCAGCCCCTCTCCCTTCCCACCCTCCCCTTGTCCTTTGGTCAGATTGTGGTATAATTTATTGAAGGAAAGGACCAGTTTTAACTTGGGCAGCCTTGTGTCTTTCACTGGGGAATGAAATGAAGTGGGAAAAAATGCCATTTTTCAATCCGTGTTTCCCACCCCCCCCCTTCACTAATAGTTTTAAAGTGCATTTCGTGACATTATCTTGATGAGAAATGGTTAACTTTCCAAAATAAAAAAAAAGAGAAAAACCCACGGGGACAAAAAGAAAAAAAATGGAAAAAAAGAGGAAAACAAAAAGCTCTGAAGGGAAGCAGAGGAGCGGGACCTCGGAGCAGCGCATGTATGTGCGTGTGTCTGCGTGCGTGTTTGTGTACTTATGCACACACACAGCTATGCATATACATTAGAGGAACTTTATGATAGTTATAAATTCATAAAGGGATCATTTAGTCAGCACAAACGGGTGCTATAGAGACAAAGCATTTTTATAATCTAAAAGTTTACTTAGTTGAGTGTTGGACAATTATGGAGAAAAAACAGTGAAGCATTCTCTCGCAGAACTCTCCTATAAATATTGCATTCAGTAGCTAAGGCTTTAGAATATGTTTCTCATTGTCTTTTAAAATGCCTGTGACACTGGGTTTTCTTTCCTTCTTTCTTTCTCCCTTTCTTTCTTGCTTGCTTTCTTTCTTCTTGGTAAGACAGATGATGATTGCTAAGAGGCACATGCATTAGCCTTTTTCCTGGTTTTCCAACAATTGTTAAAAGATACGGGCACCAAGCTTTTCTCTTTTCTTTCTTTTTTTTTTTTTTTGTTTGGTTTTTTAAATTTTTTGTTTGTTTGTTTATGTGTTGAGCTGCTTGTTATTTAAAGTGTTGAGGACTAGCGCCTAGTGAAGTGAATCAGATCAGGGCAGATCCAGTGGTAAAGGGAGGAAATGAACTTTCAGACACTTATTAATATGTGCGTAAGGTCAGACAACGGAGTTGAGAGGATGTTTGAGAAAGCCTCAAACTCCAAATAGGTTTACTAAAAAAAAGTTACCAAGCAAACCTTACCACTATGTATATATGTTTAATATTTGTCCTTTGAAATGCAGAAATAGTTTCAATGTTTTCTTTGTCTATTTTTCTTTTTTTTTTTAAATGCTACCCAGGGAAATATTTTCATATCATTTTTAAGTGGCCTGCCTCAATGTATATTTATTTCTTTTAAAGCAAACAGGTTCTGGAAACTGTTTTTCTGTAGCTTTAAATGAGTAGGTGAACAAAATCTATATGGGATGTAATTTTTTTTTGTTCAGTCTCTTTAAAAATACTTTGTTTTGGTACATTTGGATGTGCTTGTGGGGAAAAATAAAAACGCAGAGATCCTTATATATTTATGTTAAAGTAATATTTTATTATCTACATAAAACAGAAATGCACAATACCTTCATAGTTTCTTCTAATTATTGAAATATCGTTATTTTATTTTTAAAGATAGCACAGATTTGGATAGTTCTTAAGATCTGGAGGGAGAAGACCCCAGTACTTATACTGAGCTGAGTTCTGTGTAAAAGCACCGCCGTTCCTTTCTATTTCATGGAATTTTTGGAATAAATTTGATTCCTATACCGAGAGGTTCTACGCTTATAACTTTCAGGGTTTTGAAGGAGAGCCTCGGGAGCTGTGTTCATTGTGTCTCTCCGCAGATGAACCACAGCCGTGTGTTTTGGAGCATTGATTTCTGTGCGGGTAGGGCTGTCCTGACTTTGATGCTGGTGGGGAGATCTCAAGTTTTTTGCGTGCTCTGGCGGAAGGCATGGGGGAGAAGAGGTTCGACTCTTTTCGGTCCCTTTTTATAATTTAACATCTGACTCCTTAGGGGAAAAAAAAAAAAAAAAAAAAGAAAAAGAGAGAGAGGAAGAAAAAAAGCAAAACAAAAAGGCGGGGCTTAATGATGGGAGTACCGTTTGAAGGAGGAAGGAAGAACGCGGCTGCCCAGCGGGGCTGCGCACCCTGGGGCCGGGTCGGGCCCCTCGGCGGCGGCCCCGCTTTCACGTGAGGTGTCTGGGCTCCGTGCGGTGACGAGCGGGTCGGTTCTGCCCCAGGGGTCCCGGCTGGGACCCGCGGGGCTGGCGCGGTGACAAGCGACATCCACCTGCGCAGGGTTGGCAGGCGCGGCGGTGTGCTCGGGTCCTTCTTGGCTGGCTCGGGTTCCTATGTGCGATACCCTGCTCTTCTTCCCCCGCTCCCCTCCTTCACGATAGTTTCTAGGCTTATTAGATTTAATCATCTTTTCTAACTTCTAGTCAATATTACACTCATCCCGAACAGATTCAGCTAAATGATCTTATCAATAGTTTCGAAGAGAAGTGACAGAAAGAAGAAGTGTTTTGTGACCGCAGACGTGCTGACGGGTAAAATGTTGAAGCTGGGTATGGATTTAAAAGTCCTTGGTCAATAGCCCGCGGAACGGGCTGCGGAAAGCGAGCAGCCTCTGCCCTCTGCAGGACACTCGGGTGGGCGCCCAGGGAATATTTCGCCTTTGACGACAGGGCCCCGCGATCGGGGAGCGCTCCCGTGCCGGGGGGACAGGAGGTGATGCACGGCCGGTGCAGGGGATGGCCGGCTCGGCCGGTGGCGGGGTGGCCGCTGCTCGGGGCCCGGCCTGCCCCGGCTGAGGCCCCGGGGCTGCTCCTCCGGGGCTCCGTGCCCAGCGACAGGCTGACCTTACGGGAGAGACTTCGCTCGTCCTTCCCGACTGGTTGTGGGGAAGCCGGCTGGTTCGGGGGTCATTCTTTTTATCTCTTTCGATCTCTCTTTTAAGAGAGAGGAGAGGGGGAAATGGAGCAGCCATAGGATGCTCCTTCTTCAGACGGATGGCAGGGCGTGCGGCAGCTCCTCGGGCTCCCTCGCTCTCAATTCCAGGCAGGGACACTCTGTCGTAGGTCAGATGTCAACAACAAAAGCCCTGTTTCCTCGGTTCGCGCTCTCTCTGGTGGAGGCCGAAACTGGGAGGCGAGAGGAGAGTGTATATCCTCAGGTCTGTCAGTCTTGATTGTCATCCCCAGTGTCTCCAGCCCCGCAGGGGCCAGAGGCAGTCGTCGGTGCTGCCCGACCCGGGGAGCTCCCGCCGCCGCCCAGCTGCGCCGTCTTTCTTGAGAGTGGGCACTGGGGGCCGAGGTTTGGAAAGAGAGAGGCGGAGGAAGGCGAAATCATCCTACAAATTCCGCAGGCGGCGGGGCGGTGTCCGGCCAGGTGCTCCTGTCGGGCTGGGCAGCTTGTGAGGGCCCCGGCGGGGGCAGAGGCCGCGGTGTGTGTCCGTCGGGCTTTGTTGGCGGCAGTTCGGGGCTGCCCTCGTGTCCCCTTCTCCATGCCCCGGTTCTGAGCGCACTTCTGGCCGCGGGGGCAGGGCGGGACGGTCCCGGCTGCCGGCGCCTTCCCGGCCTCCGGCCCTCGGCCTCGGGCCTGGCCCCGCCTGGGGCTGCTGCCCGCCCTCCGGCTGATCCCACGGGGGAAAACCCTCTGCCCCGGCTGCCTGCCGGGCCGCCCTAGGCCTCGGGGCTGTCCCAAGCCGCGTTGTCGGAGGCTTGGTGGTTCTTTGTTGCTGTGCCGTCGGTGAGGGGGACAGAGGACGGGTGACCCGGCCGGGGAAGGCGGGCCACGGCCTCCGGTGGGCCATGAGGCCCGGGGGAGAGCGATCACCGGCGGGCGGGAGAGCTGGGCTTAGTCCGGCTTAAACTTAAACCTCTGGCCGTAGATACAGCACTGGGGGAGGGTGGCGGGCATGGGGGATCCCCCAGTCCGAGCCTGGGCAGCGCCTGGGAGCAGGGAGCAGGGGTGAGGAAAGAAAGGAAACTGCCCGCGGCTTTTTGGCGGTGGACGGGGCAGCGACGGCCTTCTGCTGCGTCCAGAACGGAGCCTGGGCGCTGGGGCTCGTCTTGGGAATCGTGGCTCTCCCGCCTCCCCTGCTCCTGCGGGCGGGTGTCTATTTATTGTGCGTTTCGGAAGGGACGCGACCTGGGCTGCCTCTCTGGCTTTAAATCTGGAGATGGAAAATATAAAAATCCAAATTTTCAGAGTTGCAGACGCTAAGTTGGCACTCTGTACTCGGAGTATGGCCGGGCTGCCGTCGGGGATGTAGGAAGATGTTCCGCAGAAGCGAGTTTGCCCCTGGCTCGGATGGGCGATGCTGGGGGAGCGGGCTCTTCTCCAGGGAAAATTAGTTAGAGCAAAGCCAAAGCGTGCTTTAGCAGAAATGGTAAAACAAAAAGCAAAGACGTGTCTTCAGAGTGGACTTCTTATCAAACTATAAACCAAACAAGTGGGCTCTCCGGCAGGCGAGTCCCATCTGCAGCGCGTGGATTCTCACCCCGCAGTCGGCCTCGGCCCGTGGCCTGGCCCAAGCTGTGGGTCTCTTCCTTCGAAGCGTTTCTCTCTCCCTTCAAACTCCCTGTAAAAACCTCCGAAACTCGGCCAAGTGCCCCGAGTAAGCCGGGATTTCGCGCAGGGCCTGGGGGCCGGGAAGGCCGCCCGTGCCGGCGCGGAGCCCCTTCCCCCGCCAGCCCGGCCTGACCCGGGCACCCCCGCGGGACGCGGCCGTCGGATCCTGCCTCCCGTCGGCGGGCAAAGAGAGAGAGGCGAGAGGCAAGGACAGCGGCAAGAGAGCGGCCGAGGCTGTGCCGGCGTTGCCGGGAGGAGCGGCGGGTCGGCGGCGGGCGCTGCTCCCCGGCTGGGGAGGGGGGCCGGGACCCCTTGGCCCCAGGGAGACCGCGGTTTTGGCCCTGGTCTGGTGCCTGTCTGCCCCCTCCGCGCCCCTGCCGGGCAGAGCCGCTGCCGCCCGGAGCAGGAACTCTGCCTCTCTCCGCGGGTGGGGATGCAGGGCGTGGGGGCCGCCCGGGAGCCCCATCGCTTCTCCGGCAGCCCGTCCCAGCGCCGGGCTCCGCTCCCGCCCGGCTGCAGCTCTCCCGGCCGTCTCCGCTGCCGCCCGGCCGGGCTGAGCTGTACCGGCTCGTGTGTCCCTGGGCCTGTCCGCACAGATATCACTTTTAAGGATTAAAAAGAGAGCAGGCCGGTAGGAAGTTGGCGGCCGGTGTTTCTCCCCCTCCTCCTCGCACGGCGGTAAATCCTGGCAGGCAGAGGCAGCTTGTAAAAGTGATGACGAGACCGCTCTCCCCCTCCTCTTCCCCGTCCCGTCTCCTCCCGTCCCGGGAGTTGTAAGAGGCGCTCGTCTAAAAGTTAGGACTTGTTTTTAGCCAGCCTGACTCATTCATTAATTCTCTTTCCCTCCTTGATTCATTCATGTCTACAGTCATTCATTGCCAAGTCCATGGAGGCATCAGCTCCTTGGTCAGTAGGGGAGACGTACAAACAAGGATGGTGCTATTTATTTCCCTCTGCCTGTGGATTTCTAAGACGTTCAAGCAGGCACAATCATTAAACTAATTTGTATTTGATTGTTTGGGCGGACGGGGGTGAATTTTATTGCACTAAGCATTCAAGCACGCACGCATCGCTGATTACCAGTATACATTAAATAAAGTTGTTTGTACACATTGTCTTACCACATATAGGCAGTCTTATTATTCTAATTACTCTAATTAGTGCATTGAAATGTTTTCTACTTGATTTGAGGAGACAGTGATTAGTTCTATTACTTCTTTTAACTCTTATTTCATGGAAAACTGTTGATGCATGTTCCAATTACCTTGTTTTTCTCTTTAATATAGCGTGGGCCCAAAATATTATGAAATTATATCGTTGGCGGGTAGAAACATCCATCTATTTTCGCTTTCTAAAAGAACTTTAATTTTTTTGTATCCACCACCATCAGATAGAACACCCCCAAAGCGGTCACAAGTAATTACTTCTAGTCAAAGCAGCACGTTTCTTCTTTACCATTTCTTTTGCTAGTAATTTGTGGTTGTAGCCTTAACCTTTATAATTTTTTTTCCTAAAAAGAAAAAAAAGAGTCTGACATATACTTCACGCAAAGCTATTTAATAAATTTTAAATTAAGGTTACTATTAATTGATAGGATCAGTTCATCAAACATGTTACTTCGATAGGGAATTGTAATTAAAACCTTAATCCCGTTTGAGACTTAGTTTTATTTTAAACACTTTCTTGAGGGATTTTCTCCCCTTTTCCTTGGCAGTTGCCGCTTGAAGCACGGTGGGGATGCAGAGTGGAGCCCAGACCCCACCAGAGCAGGGAGGTTATTTCGTTATCGAAATACCCATCTTCACTATTGAGCCAGTTGAGGTTTTGTGTCGAGTTTTGGGATGTGTGTGTGTTGGCCTTTTGTGCTGATGTGGCGGCCACTTAAACCCAGACGGTGACAAAGCGTGCGGCGGGGATGGAATCTCGCCTTCCTTTCACGTTACAGACAGGGAGACTGGCTGTTTCTGTGCCATAAAAATACTGCTTTTTTGTTGGCTTTCCCCCCTCCTCTTCAGGTTAGTTTGTTAAATAAATACGAAGGGATGGGGGGAAAATAAAGAAGGGGTGGGGGAAGGAAGAAAAGGAAGAAACGCAAACCATCCCTTAAATTCTTGGAAGTCCAGGTCTGGAGGGAAATCTATGGAGTTACATAGGTAAATATTGGGCCTAGGCTGCTTATACTTTTAATATTTAAACTGGGATTATAGGGGATCTAAAGACGCCTTCCTAACCTTTGCCAATTGCCTGTGCGAGGAGAAATCCCGCAAAATGCACAAAGGGGCGAGACGGTTTCCCAGCGCTCCTGACAAACGACTCCGCCGCTGGTGCGGCCGGGGACCGCCTGTCCCCAGGGCCGGGCTGACGGGGGACAGGCAGCGCTGGGCTTTGCAGGGTGTTTGAAGGCGGGGGTCCTGTTCCTGCTTCCCGCGGAGCATCGGCTCGCCCCGCTCCGTGGGCCGGGCTCAGCGCCGGCAGCGCTCCGCTCCGGGGGAAGGCGCCACGGGCCGGGGCCGGGACTGGGGCCGGGAGCGGGGCCGGGATCGGGGCCTGGAGCCGGACCGGGATCGGGGCCGGGAGCCGGACCGGGATCGGGGCCGGGAGCCGGACCGGGATTGGGGCCGGGAGCCGGACCGGGATCGGGGCCGGGACCGCGCGTGGAGCGCGGGCGCCCCCCAGCGGCCGCCGCCGCGGGGACTCCCCCGGGAAGGGCAGGGGAGCATCCCCCATCCCACATCCCACATCCCACATCACCCATCCCACATCCCACATCCCACATCCCAAATCCCACATCCCGCATCTCCCTTCCCGCATCCCCCTCCCAGGGCCCGCGCTCTCCCTGCGCGCAAGGACGGCGGGGCCAGCCTCAGGGACACCCGTCGGAGAGGTCGCTGGAGCCCATGGTGCCTCTGGGAGGGGGTTGACAAAGTCGTGAGTACGCTTGTTGTCTTCCCTTCCTTTTTAATTTTTTTTTTGTTTGGTTTTCGTTTGTTTGCTTTGTTTGGGTTTTGCTTGTTGTTTGTTTGTTTTTATGTTTTGGGGGTTTTGTTGGTTGCTTTTGTTGTTGTTTTTTTTAAATATACACACACAAACATCTAAATCCCATGTTAAAAGTGCTGATTGTCCTGTCGTCTGGATGGGATTTAGAAAAAACCCAAAAAAACCAAACCAAAACAAAAAAAAAAAACATCACCCAGCAAATCCATGGTCTATTTGCGAGCCCCTGAGAACCGGGAGAGATGCTATTTGCCTCCCCTCCTCCTCTCGCTGGAGAGATGTGCAGTCCCTCAGACTGTCAATCCCCCTTTCAGCTGAAGCATGTTGGATAGCAGGACAAAGCTCTGTCACTTCTGCGTGCCGCAGAAGCAGACCCAAGGCGTGGTGCCGTGGAGGGGACACCTGTGGGACACGTTGGCTGTTCTGACCACGCTGCGTGAGCGCGGTGTAGCTCCTGCTCCTGCCCTCAGGCTGGCAGGGAGGTGCGAGCCCAGCGCCAGGCATCCCGCAGGCTCCAGGGGCTGCTCCCTGCCTGCCGCACATCCCCGGCAAGCGAGGGCACAGCCGGGGCAGTGGGACTGGGGCAGGTGCCAGGGCCCTGAGCACACGTCTGCCAGCGCCTTTCCACAGAGCTCCCTTCTTCTGGGAAGGCTGGGGACTCAAATCCCACCATTTCACCAAATGGCTTCTGTCCTTGCAGAAGGCAAACCACCCCACATGCCAGACCGCTGCCACCAAACTCCCAAAAAACCGCAACAACCCAAAACTATCCTCCACTGGATGAACCCCCAGTTTCCCAGGAGCAGAGATCTGGGGGCAGCCCTGGTCTCCTGCAGGGCCTTCCTCGTGCTGGCTGGGTGCTCTCTTTTTATGCCCAGGCCGTCTGAGGTGCGGCAGGAGTTGGGCTCTGTATGGCCCCGCACCCCGCGGCAGCACGGGCTGGTACCACCACGCAGGTTTACATCTTGTGTTTATTTCAGTGCCGCCGGTTTGCAACTACCACTTGCCATGCTGTGTATGTAGGTGCTGAAAATGTTAAAATATTGTGAATATCAAGAACCCAAGACATTCAGACATTCTGCTGCAGCAGACTTCATTGCACTGAAAACTGATAAGTGACATATCACGATCTCAGAGTCTCTTGTTAACTCAACAAGCAAATTGAGCTGAAACAAAACAAAACAAAACACCCAAGAGAGATTAAGCTTTAGAAAGAAATAAGAATTCTACACAGAGCTAATCACACTACAGGCAGCCAATACTGTAGCACTGAGCAGACATGGAAGAAAATAACCTGTTTTCCAGCTGAACATCAATGCCAGACTTGTTCATATAACAGAAAGGAGATGCTGTGGGTACCGTAGGAATTGGAAAGGTAAGCTATGGCTACATCTTCAACTACAGACCAAGTCTGTGTCCATCCTACCTGTGGAGATAGCTCTGTTCACAGTAGGCAAAAAACTGTAAGGTCCAGCCTCCAAAAGGAAAAGCTGGCTTTGTCCCAGGGACCCTTCCTAAACCAGCCAATATGTAAGGATTGATTTATTTGCTAACAGGTCTGAGGAGTTGGAGAACTTAGCCTTTTGCATACTAATTTTGCATAGATGCTCAGTATATATATCATATCCCAAAACAGCAGTTTTTAATTTTGGGTGGAATTGAGGCCTTTAGCTTAAAGCAGTCCCTCATTTAATCATCATGCATGTCTGCCTCTTTGGACTGGGCAAGAAAGAGGAGACAATCCAGCCTGCCCACATGCCTTGTGTAGCCAGCCGAGAGACGTGAGTGTTTCAGAGGACCTGCAGAGAAGCTCTCAGTTCATTTGGCTTTGGTCCTGTCTCCCCTCCAGCTGACCATTCAGAAATACAGGCCCAACAACAGTAGGGGCCAGGCCACTCGAGGATTTATATCCATAGATTAGATTTCATTCCCCTTCACTTCCCACAGGCTGTGCCCACAAGGCTGAAATCAATCTCCCTCTCCCCTGCCTGGCCCAGTACTGTGACTCCTGCCCTCCTGCCTCTACATCTCTAGTGAAAGGGCAAAAGGGGGCTCACCCTGAGAACACACACATAACCCAGCAGCTCAGCCTCAGCTGCACCTTCAGCTAATTCCCCTTGGCCTGAATCCAAGGTTTCCCACATTCCAGCACTGCTCCACTGCCAGACTTGGACCTAACTCTCACCAGAGGAAATCAGGCTAGCTGCAGTAGGCTCCTGCTAGCCGCAAACACACAGCCTGCATGGCCACAGGCAGGGGAAAGCCCCGTCATTTACATGTGCTGAATGACTTCTAGTTAAGGAAAAATTCAGCAGCAACCAGAGAGTCTGGGCTAAGGACACACGGTGGAGTTTCCAGGAGACCTCAGAGGCAGTGGCTGCAGCAGCTGTGAGTGTTGTAAAACACGAAAAACAGCCTCATTGAAATGTTACAATTCCAACCTGTTACTCAATACAGAAGAGCATCCCAAGGGAATATGGACAATTTTCTCATATCTGTTTTGAGACAAGATACAGCATAGCTACTTCTCGGCCAGAGGGAACAGCCTCTGCCTTCCCTGGATAGATCCTGCTGTTGTGTGTGAACAGAGCCACAACAGATATGAATCATTCAGCAGCAGACAGAAAGATGCAAGAAGCTGGAATTCCCTCACTCTTCCAAATTTAAGCTCATTATTTTAGGAGACTTCTGGGGAAAAGTGCTTTTTGTAGGGAGACAGTGCTGTTCTGAGGAAAAGATAGGCTAGGGAGCAAGGCAGTAAATGTACTCTTCCTTGCACAGGGAGAGGAGACTGTATGTGTGCACTTAGTCTCCTACAATATTTAAGGGAACTGAAAGATGTAAAAAATGCCTAGAGACTGTATATTTAGGAAAAGACAAAAAGAGGAATTGTAACCCCACCCCTCACAAATGACTTCTTCCTATCAGGGCACAGACAGCAGTCAATCATTAGCTGGACATCCTTAATCCGTGCCTCCTTTACAAAGATGTGCCACTTTAAGCAGAGGAGACACAGATGTGAAAGCCTCTACACCTTTTGGAGAGCAGCAGAACACCCATCGATCAATACTTTAACTTGAAAGCTGCCATAATTCTCTGAAAATACTGAATTATTTAAAAGTATAGATATAAAAACATCAGAGCAGCATTGTAGATCTCTCAGTTTGATCAGTGCCCACAATATTTTATTCTTAAAATTTCTTTCTCTTAGCCAATTCAAAGATAGTGATTTGCTCTTGCATAATGTTTTTCTCCATGAGTCTCATTAGTAACAGATACAGTAAATACTACCTGGTAACACACTAATGAAAAATGAATCAGAACTGTTTTAAAACTCCTCCCCAGGTCCAGCAGCAGCCACAGGATGGACAAAAACAGTCCAGGGCACCTGAAGGCTATGTCCCACCATTTTTCTTCCCTTCCACAATCATTTTAAAAAGAGGAGCATCTTATACTCAGCACTAGGTGGGGGTTCTAGAAAAGATATCTGCTGGGGGAATGAAAGTTACTGCAAGGCATTGTATCAAGTCTATCAATGAATGTTATGGGGGAAAAAAATAGACCTATGTTGAAAATAGCATGTCATCACCTTCAATGAACCCTCCCTGTGACAGATAATTTTGCAGACAAACCATTTGCAATTACTAAGCAGCAACATTGGCAAAAACACAATGAAGATTTCTCTAAACAGGGATACCACACAGTAACTTCTCTGAAATTTATCCCAAACTTCTTCTATTTTCTTCTAGATTCTTCTATGATAGGCCTTCTGTGCTATAGTAATGTTAACATTTATTATTAGACATGGGTACTAGAAAAGATAACCCAAGTAGATTGCCAGTCACATCTTTCTGTCACATTGAGTGTAGTTTTTAAATACAGACAATTTAATGCTTATTATATATTTTTTAAATTTTATTATTTTTTTTTTTATATTTTGCCAGTGGTGCACTTTGAGCTCTGAGCCTGTAGCCAGTTAACAAGGCTGAGTCTAAGCATAATTCATCCTTTTCACAAAGAAATTATGGAGACTGCATCACTGGCCTCCAACTGCATTCAGAGACATATTGGCCTGAAGTTTGAACTGAAATTGTTTGTGCATTTGCATCCAGAGGGGTGGACATGACCTTGGTACAAAAATGCTGCTGCATTTTTTTTACCTTCTCAAGATACTTGTCAGTTCAAAACTGCCTGGTCATGGCATCAGGGCATTTTTATTTCTAGCTCTAAAAAACTGTGCAGGAACCCATTATGTTAAAATCTGTTTGTAATAATAAATGCCTACATTGTATATAATAACATTTGATTTTACCAGTGAATAAACAATTGAAGCATGCATGGTATCAGATCTGCAGTGTTCTGTTTAAATTTCAGTCAAGATTGCCAATTGCATTGCAAAGTAACAGACATAAGTTTGCATTTTTTAATGTTTTCACAGAACACTAAACTTTCCTCCCTCTGTCTAGACATAAAGCAAGTAAAAGTATGGTCATGGAGAACACATAACTCCTTAAATTGCCCAAATAATAATGCACATCTGCCAAATAATAATGTAAAGAAATGTATTACAGGCTCTCAGGCATTAAAGTCTGCAAATCCTGAAATATTTTGAAATCTGGCTTTATCTGTGTAGGATTTTTGCACTATTGGAAGTGCCCCACAGAGGAAAGACAGACACCTGACACATTTCAGATTTTTGTGTGAATTTTCAATACTGTGAAACAGGTATCATGAGAAACAAGGCCACCAGAAACTATGCCTGAAACTGTATTTTAGCAGGTGTCAAAAGTCAGCTGTGTTTTGTCCAAATGCAAACAACCCAGGTCCAGTCTTGTTCATACACTTCTAGATAATTGTAAGCACCAGCAGCTCTAAGTTGATGCTAGAAGACAGTTTTAGCACATTTGAAATTAAACTGGCCTGAGGCAAAGCTGTGATACAAAAGCAGAACCCTTCAGGAGGTGCTGCAGATTAAAAGTCTTATTAAGAGTTTCTTTAGAGATGTTAGAAAACTCAAAGCTCTGTATCTGGTTAAGTTAATTGCCTTGAACAATTAACACTATCAGGAGAACCTAACACTCAAAAAATTTGTCTAGAAGAAAATGGGCACTGATTAAATCAACATCAACTTTGGAACCCATAAAACCACTTTAGATAACTCATCAAAAGGAGGGCAAACTCCTAGCAAAGCAGTTGCTCATTTTCAATTCAACATTTGGGTTGATCTTGACAAGTAGAGTCCAGCTGATCACCTGTCCCCTTCTGGTGCCCATATTCAAAGCTGCAGAGCTCTTAACATTTTTGCTAAATTCAGAATTTATCATCATGTTACTTAAGTTCCACATTTAAAAGCAACTGTACCAGTACATACATAATTAAAGGGATTAAGAAATACCTTATGGTAACATAATTTGCACTAGACTAGGAAATTATTCTTGAAAGAAAGTCAACAATTATATTTTTCTTGGAGGTCTCTCTTGGTACATTGTAATCTCCATATTCTGCTTTATATCCCATCTGTCTACATACATCTGTTGTCTCTTGCTCTGTACCACAAACTGTTTCAGGCAGTGAAGCATCTATTTTGTGTAACACACCTAGTTCCATGTGCTTTCATAGGACTAGAGGAAGCTAACCATTAAACAATAATATAGTTTTCTAATAATAATAAAAACTAGGTTACAAATTCATATCCAAAACCTATTTCAAAATAATATAAAAATATAACCAAACTGTTCCTCAGAATGCATCATATGTTGTATTTCATTCGTTTTTTAAAGGAATGCACAAAAGGTCAATGAATGTAGACAAATAATTTATTTTTTATTTATTCATTATTTTATGTACACTTGGCATTTTGCAAGACAGTGAAAGAGAAACAAATTAAGTGCAAAGCAAGATAAATATTATAGGTTGAATATATTTTAACACATTTCTGTCATCTTTAAATTAGCAGACACTGACAACTCAGGGAGAACATTAATTTCAACTTCTTTATACTGGCAGTAATTGAGTAAACTGCACAACACAGTATTATGATATTTTAAATGATCCAACACAGCAGAAGAAAATAGGCTTAATTTCCTAAATAGAAATCATTGATTAACTTTTAAAGATAGGAAGATTTTTCTTTGAATTAGCTATATAAGGCATTAGATGATTTCTCCGTAATAAATGAAATCCTTCATGAATACAGGGCTAACATCTCTGTTTTGTGTGTATGTGTGTATTCAAGTCAACCCATACTTCATACCCCAAAAGCATCAGTCAAATGAGGAGGAGCCAGGGATCCATGCCAGAGCTGTGTCTGCAAATGCAGACACATGTAAAACCTTTGGGTTTACACACAGAAAGAAAGAAGATACAGTAGCCAAATCTGAAAAAAGAAGGAATACACCAATAACATCTTCCACTTACTCTCGGTCAGGCAGAACACAGATCAGAAAAACCTTATTTTGAAATGTAATCGAGTACTTGCCTAAGTATAAAAGAAAAACATTAATCTCAGAGAGGAATATTAAAAATAAATATAGATGCTAAGAGAAACACTGCTTAGTATACTAAGAGGAAGACAATACTAAAAAGTGGATCAGCTAATTACTGAATAGGAACACAGAAAAGAGATTTGGGATCTAAGACTGCACATACAGAAAGAGCTCCTGGAACACTGACTATATTTAGGACTGCAAAGGGGTGGATGTTAGCTTCACAGGCCAATGCAGCTTAAGGTCAGGAAAAAAGTCCTGAAAAACACATCTGAGAACTGTTGCCCCTCCCTCCAGCTTAGATTTGCTAACCACTGCCTTCACCATACTTTAAATATGCTCTTATTACCTCTCTAATCTAACTTCCAATGTCTGTTTGGAAGGAAGGATCTTTTTCGGGGCATTTATTGAAGTCAGTTAGGACCTGAATGTTCTCATATGTTCACAGTAGCATTTTATACTTTAGGGCTTGAGCCACCATCATGAGGTGCAAATAAACAACTTCACTTTGGACATTTTTGTGGCACAGTACTGAGATGAACTATGTAAAAATTAAGAAGCTTTGGATCACAATCAAGAGTGGCTATCCTCATTTATGCTAATTTGAATTAAAGCATTTGCACAACCAACATGCTCCCACCTGCTGCTTGTTATTCTTTTAATTGAAGCTAAATGCCCCCTTCCTTCTGCTTGCTTTAATAGCCAAATTAGGAGGGTAAAAAAAACCCAAACAACCAAAAGGACAACTACTATAAAACAAGCAGTTTTCTAGTTTTAACTGATATTTTGTAGGGAACAATCAAATCCAGTTCAAAGCAAGCAGACAGGGCCTTTGGTGGAAGCACATCAAGCTAGGGGACTAATACAGAGCACCAAGGGGTAAGCAACCTCTTACTCTCTCATGCTACCTTCCAACAGAAATTTTATTGAGTCTACACAGACCTTTGCTTCTCCAAAGGTTAATTCAAGACCTCAACTGAAGACTAATCTGATCTGAATTACCCTATAGAAGAACCTATCTACTCAGTGACAGGACCCTAGGAGAATAGTGTCCTAACTTTAGTATCTACTCGAGATATTTAAAATCCAATGATATAAATATCCTCCAGCTACAGAAAATGTGCTTAGAGGCAATTATCCCTTTTGTCCTTCTCAACTTGTTATTACAAAAAGGCATAACTTGCTTCTGGTGCTTACAGGCATAGCATGCACAGCACAGGTATTTACAGATAGTGTTTGGAACTATTCCCTCTATTGCTGCTCTCCCACCTTTACAGAAATTAGTTTCTTTAAAAGGTAGTGCAACAGGAGCTTCTTGTTACATTACTCAAACTCCTATTGCGGCAGAAAATGGAGCGTACTATTAAATCATAAATACAATGCAAGTATTTTGTTGCTGGTTATGTGACGGGGGCAGGGAGAGAGACCTATTATGTTTAAATGAATCCAGGTGCTGGATTTGGGTATTTAAATGTGAAAGTCTGGAGATGCCCTTCCTTCTCATCTGCACATATGAATAAATACAAGCAGGAAATTTCCCCAGGCAATTCACACACCTCACTTCCAGAGCTAGGCCAATCTCCACAACCCTCAACTCCACCATCTGCCTGAAAAGGACAGGAATGCAAAATGCCACAAGATGCTGAAGAGGTGCAGTGGCTTTATGTTCATTAACAAAATCCAGAAAGATCACCATCACACAGATTTCACTGTGACAGTTGAAGGGCACCTGTAATTGTCTGAATGCCAAAGTTAAGTCAGAAAGTGAAAAGTCTCCCTGTGAACACATCAATTCCTGGTTACTTTAATTTACTTTTAGTAACTATTCCAAAATAACTTCAAACATAGACTAGCCATTAGTTTCCAAATTCTAACCAAGCCAGCTATTTTTTGTTTGTTTCAGAACAGTGGGTATATGCAAAAATCTGTGGCACCATCCTAAAGAAAAATCTAGAGAGACCAAGGTCTGATAAAAGGGAACCCATCTCTGAGAGATGTTACTTGTCCTAAAATAACAAAAAAAGGAAATGTACAAGATTCTTGTGTCTGTTCTCAACATGACAAGTTCCTTATGCCAGGTATTTTTCCTTTTCACCTCTCCCTACCTTGCTCAGCAATCAGTACAATGAAGCAAAGAAACCAACCACAGGGGTATCTTGGATGATAGAACAAAGAACAAATGAAGCTGGAAAGGGACCTCTGGAGGTCACCAGCTCAAGTAGGGCCATCCAGTCAGTGCCCAGGATGATGAGGATCTCCAAGGATGGAGACTCCCCAAGCTCTCTAGGCAACCTGTGCCATAGAATGTGTCATCTTGTGTGTTTCAGTTTGTGCACACTGCCTCTAGTCCTGTTCATCAGCATCACTGAGAAGAATCTGGCTCCCTCTTCTTCATTCCAATACATTGATCAGATTTCCCTCGAACCTTCTCCAGAGACTATAATTTTTATCCCCAAACTGCAGCTTGTCCTCAGAACAGGACCAGTTGCAAAAAATCTGAGCAATTAAGTCCTACATGTGCCTGTGTGTACATGCATGAAATAGTTGCATTAAATAACAAAAAACATGATTTCACAGTGGTAGGCAAAGAAAAAATATTTTTATGTAGTTGATAAAAATGAAAAAAAGATACATTCTGACTTACTTAACATGCACATGAAAGGTCAATATTAAGAGCATATAAATGGTAAATCTTGATTTAGAAGTATGAGCAAGTGATTCTATGTGGAAAGCTAGGTTCCTGGAAAAGGTAAGAGCCGATCTAGAGCAAGGCACTTACTTTCCTCACATCTACAAATAGCTCTGGCTACCCTTCCATGAGCTTCCAGATAAATCTGAGTAAGTCCTCTTTTCTCCTTTCCTCAACCTTCTTGACCTTTACATTTCTTCAGAATCTAAGGAAAATGAGTTTTCAAATAGTTGAGGGTATTTTTATTCTTTTATTTTTAGAAAAGGTGAACAAAACATGCAACAGAAAAACTTCATTCCTCAAAACTCCCTTCAGTTTAGGATGTGTGTCCTAGATGCACCATTTACCATCCTTAAGTGAAAACAAGACATGGAGAAACCAGAGCTATGTAACTCAAACAAAAGTATTTAGTCCATTAGCTGAAAAGGAAAATCTCACCACTGCCTCCTATTACAGAGGCTGAATCTTCTTAATGAGACTCTTCCTGTTGATGCATTTCTCTGAAGCTCCTGAGGACCTGTAACATCCAACACTAATTTCTCAGCCCTTCCCAATGTCAGTTACTACAGCTTGTCCTGTGCTGGTAACATTTATTAAAGAGCATCTTCTTGCACTTCATTATCAAGCCAGATATCTAAAAATCACAGAAATCATCAACTCAGTGAAGGACTAATGCCTTCATCTGGGAAAAAAACTGACTGCATCTGACACAGCATGTGCAGATGCATTAAACCAGGGATTTCTAGTATAGTCATTTCCAAAGCTACAACTTACAGAATCACTGTTACAGAGCAATAATTAATATGTAAATCATACATATAAAGTCGCCTCCATAGTCCTCATAATAAAATGCTACATTTTATTTAGTTTTTGTAAATTTAGCAGTCCTGCTGATGTGACATGGGAAATATATCCCATAAGATGCAATAAGTACACACAGTAAGAACCAGGACTCGGCACACAATTTTTGCAAATGCACAGTGGGTGACATTTCTGATGACAGCAGAGCAGTTAAACTACTCAGTCTTAATTATAGCAATATGAAAGATTATCAAAATAGTGGCAATACATTAATTATGTTTGTCTGTTCACACATTTACAGAACTATACATACAGCCAGTTATGTACATGAGATTTTGGAACAGGGAAAGAGGATGCATTTCCAAAAAAAAAAAACAAACCCAAACAAACAAAATAAAACGAATTATATATCACAGGTATTAGCAAGGGACAGAAGCAGATCCTGGCATTAAGAAAAACTCCTCAAGGTTTCCTCCTCAGGTTTTTTTTTTTTTTTTTTTGCTTCTCTCTGGATGGTCTGGATGGAATTTGGAGGGTTTGATGGTTTAAGGATGGATGTTGTTTCAGTCTTGTTTTTCAGGACAGGTAGTACAGCACTGGATGGAATTAATCTCAGTTTAGTATCTAACCTGAGCTAAATCACAGCTTCCACAGTCTCCAGAGAGGCTCCCTAGAACATGATTCATTCCACTTTCCTGAAATGTCTGCCTTAGGAGATTAATAACTCTCTAGAGGTGCCCAGATTCCTCCCTTGAAGTAGATGTCTAACTTTCAGAGAACTAACATTCAGTGAGATGAATTCTACTCACTGTGTACCATGATTACTAGACATCTTATATCTGGAAAACTTAGCATAAGAGCTCTAAGGAAATACAAAGGTTTTGGTACGTTTTGTTGTTTGTTCGCTTGTGGTTTTTTGTCTGAAACTTGGGACCTCCAAGTACATGGGGGATTACAAGGTCCAAACTCCCACGAAAAACTGTTCTATATGAGTCAAGCTCACTACTGGACTTAATCAGGTGTATAATTTAAAGAACAGAAGCCCCACACATTTCATAGAGCTATGCAGCCAGATAGCTCAAAATTATGAATACAACTAAGTATTCATAATTAAAGCCCTGAAGAGTTAAGAAGATGCTTTAAATGGTATAGTTATCATACTAGTTTTTTAAATTACCCAAGGAATTACATCATTACCTACAGGCCATCCCACATCAATTTCATACAGAGGGTATGGAAGATCCCCTTTAGTTTAAAAACAGGAGCAGTTCAGAGTAAACCCCTTTTTTTGGATATGTTAGCCATTTTTTTTAACATTTGTTGCCAAAGCATATCTTTTACAAAGCTTCAGAAAGACAAATAATCAAACAACAGGATTAAAAAAAAAGAATATCCTTAACAGCAGAATTTAGATAACATGACTGAGGGACAGTCTAGTGATGGAGATGAGACCCAATTCAAGAGTAATTAAATTCCTCCAGTGGAGGAACTGACATAATTCACTTTGGATTAAATGAAACTAGAATATAAGTTTCCCTCTATATGACTGCTTTGCAAGGAGACAGTCCACAGCAGTTATCAGACTTTGCATTCACACTTCACACCCTGTAACACCTTTCACGAGCAGACAAACCAAAAGGCACTTTGGCAAAGCAACACTGGAAATTCAGCACATCTGTCCAGGCTTTTCCTGCTGCATGGGTGGAGATGAACTCAGTCTCCAGGTAGAGTAAAGCAATAGTTGAAAGCAGAACTGCTATGAGACACATTTTTTCTATTACACTCACTTTACAAAAGTAATTCCTACATGAAAAACGTTGAGATTTATAGATATATGTTTATGTATGTACACACATCCAAAAGAATTCATACAGACACACAAACATGAGTGTGTGTATATATAATTTATGCATACATATATATAAATAAATAGACACACTTAAGTATGAGACAGCAGAACTAAAGAGACAGTGACCTATTCTTGCTTCTTTGTGACATATGAGGAAGGTCTAAAAGCAAGTTGTTTTCTTTAATCTACACGTATTACAAATGTCAAGTCTGGTCTAACTTTGTTTTGCTGGAAGACTTCTTGGACTTATAAGGCCATAGCTAAAAGAGCTTCTTACTGTCTGACTGAAGGTTGAAGTGTACAACTATAGATGGAAGTCACTCCCAATTGCTTCTCTGCTCTTTGAATTAATTATATGTTGGTAATAGCCAAATTTTAAACAATCCAAATAAAAAGTCAACTTCAATTTATCTTCCAAGTGACAATAGAGAATTCCTGAAAAAACATTTTCAAACAGAAGATGCAACATAAGAAAAAAAATCCTCCAGTATGAAAAAAATTTCAATTTAAACCTTCTTTATGCTACCTACAAAGCAAGAGAATGAAATTCTTTACATGTATGTGATTAAAAAAACACTTCTTTGATTCACTGATGAGAAAAACTCTATTATCTACCAAGTTTACCAGTTTGAAGGCACAATGGCTATCACTTCATCCACATCGCATTCTATTTACAGTGAAAAACAAACAAAACAGATCTCTATACAAAAAAAAGGAGATAAACACAGAACAACCCCTGAGAAGTGAAATTTTATAACAAATATATTTTTTAACTCTGTTCTTTGTAAACTCCCATTATCTGTACCTGTTTTCTCATGTAATAATAATAATAATGTTTAATAATTACAATGAAAAATATAGACTAAAAAAAGGTAAAATTTCACAGAAAAACAAATGAACCCAAACATGATTGAAAGAAATGAGGTCTCACAGAGAATCATACCAAAGCTGACATCGTTCAGTATGGAAAAAAAAGTAAATCAATCTAAAGTTCTCTGACAATGCCCAGATTTCTAAAGAAGAAAAAAATGGAATGGCATAAACTAGTTGGAAATCCCATAGTGCCATCTGTGTGGAGGGAAAAAATCAAAAAGCCAACTGTGCATGCCCTTCTTTGGATCTGGAACTCCTCAGAGATTCAGCAAAATTTAAAAATCTGAAGAACTAGGTCTTTCAATAAAATCAGATAAATGTTCTGTAGCTGTTTCATGACATGGTTTATAAAGTATTGGCACCAGCACAAAGAGTTCAAAGCAGTCATTCAGGAGTCACAGAGATTGTCAGATTTTTAACGATTTGCAGCAGTCCTCTAGTAGCAGTTGGTTATTTACTGCATGCACTGAAGTGTTCTTTGTCACTGATCTTCAGTACAATACTGTACTTCTCTCAGACAAAGTATTTTTCTTCTTATTCCTGTAGGTAATAAGTGCCATCAATATAAGAATAAGAGAATCAGTATCAAACTACAGCCTATATTTTATGGTCCATATGCATCAACAATGGCTAAAAGGTAAAATTCTAAACCAAAGCTGTACAGAGCAACATACTCTAGCAGTGGTATTCAAGGGAAAAAAAAAAAAGAAAAGCTTCGTCCAAGAAAGTGCAAAAGGAAGAAACTTCCAGAAATTGTCCATCAACACAGTTTTCCTTCTCCAGAGGTTAAGCAGTCTTAAAGAGTGCAAGTACTTTGAGCTACTCTCCTCTCGGAAAAACGAAACAAAACAAAAACCCAAACAAAACAAATCCAGTATTAAGGTTTGGTGATCATAAAATCAAATTGTATTGCCCTCGTTTCAAACCCATTATATTTTCATTGCTGTTTTACTGAACGAAGATGCTTGTTTTTACACCTGACAGTAGATTTTATGCCAGTGAAAGGACAGTTGCTAACACATTACCCTAAGTTCTACTTTTCATGATACTCTGCACAATAACCAGATGTATCACAAATCAATCTTGACCTTGACAGAAATTTGAAAAAGGAAACTACCCCGGAGTTTTCTACACGTTACCAGTTACAACATTAAGTACTTGGCTTATTGTATCTCAATACCAAGAAGCAGCTGTAACTTTAATCTTTCATTTCTGCTCTAAGTTCAGGTGGTCCAGATTCTTGCATTTATGTTGTGTTGCTTAGGCTGGACATCATTACATCTATTTCAGGTGAAGGAAGGGAGAAAACTGTATCAGATACAATTCATTGCCAAAACTTGAAGAAGACAAAGTGCCTTTTCTATCTGTTCTTATACACACTTAAACTGGTTTTCAAATAATTATAGGCCAGATCATAAAATCTTATGCTGCAGGCCAAACTAGAATGCTACAATATCTGTGTATGTATATACAAATACATATGTATACATTTATACATACACACACAAGCATATGAAAAGGAAGCACCCATATTTTCTTTACTGATAAATATTGAACTTCTGCTTTCACCTGGATATTAACATATTGTACAACACACTGTGAAGGGACATTTAAGAAGACATTCATTTGCTTCTCATTAAAGCCAGACATATGGCTAGTATTTAAAAACATGCAGTGCCACCAATTAACAGAGTAAAATAATTCTTAGGTACAATTTCAACTTTAAGAAGCATAATACATTTAAATGTATTTTACCCATTTGTGTAGATAATTAATATTTTCCACTATTTTATAGCAGATTTGTATTCTCCTTAAAAAAAATCAGCAGAAATTTACAGGAAAACAACTCTGTCAAACGAGTTCCACAGCAGCATATGTAGGGAGTCACTGGGTGAAACTCTTTTTTATGAACACATTAGGGAAGTTGGCATTCAGTTCCAGCACAACTCTATTATCGATCTGTGAACAGAAGGACACATCGAGTAAAGAAAGATCTTTACAAGACTCCAGCAATTTTCTTAAAGATGCAGGGCTCACCATCCTTGTTCCTGTTCAAAAACAAAACAAAACAGAATTATAAAGTTACCAAAAATAGTGTAGGGTTTTAAGCTGTTAATACCATGTCATGAAAAAATGCTATTACAACACAACTTTTATTTAGAGTATTTAAATTAGTTTTCAAATTAAAAGCTTCTCAGAGAGCATATAGAACTTTTACCTTTAAAAAAACTTAGTGTGTATTCTTAATTGCTTAAGTAACTGTCATTGGGAGCAACTTTACAACTTCAAGGAATCTCTTACTACAGAAGCCAGGTACCCAGAGCCACAAGACCTCCAAGGGACCAGATGCTGGGCCTAGGCAGCAGCAGGGAAGGCTACAGTCATGCTCTCCTGATGAGCACAGACCATTAGCACAGCAGATGAGGGACTGGGGGCTATTCCAATTCCAAAGGCATCAGCAAGGCTCCCAGGGCTCTAGAGCAAGTGTGGGTATTACACACATGCAGGGGCAGTTGTTCAAGAGAGAGCTGATCATACATAAATGTATGTAGAAAACACACTAGTTAAACCCTGCTAAAAACAAGACCAGAGCGACTGAACCCCCAAGTGTCACACATGGTCAGATCAAGCATAGGATCCAGTCAGAAACCAAATAAATTATGTTTATAAGCACAAATCCACACAGCCATTACTGCTGATGGACATCCAGACAGTCCAGCCCATGGTGCTCAGCACCTGGTTCATCTGACTGGGCACTGGGATGAGTCAGTCTGAAGTACTCCGTGCCCCTTGGGGACCTCACACCGTGCAGGACACCCACACACAGCAGGCAGACAGGACACTGGACCCAGAGGAGGAGATTCATGCCTTACAGGAAAGGCTGGAAGCCTGGCAGGTTGCTCTAGGCAAATGAACTGAGCCTGGGTGTCTACAGTGGGCTGAACTGCTCATCAAGCTTTCCCTCTAGAGAGTTTATATATCCAAGACTACTGCAGGAAACTGCTGGCAGACTTGAACTCACACAGCTCCATCTTCAGCTAACTAGCACCCCAAAAAGCCATCTAGTTCAGGATCTTCTCTAGTGCCAGGGCCAATTATGTTCCCTACACTCCTTACCTCCCCTGCAAAAAAAGAAGCAGATTTTTTCAAAGTAGCTTTTCACTGGTGAATCTTCTCAATTGCCAAAAATTATAATTTCAGGGTTTCTAAAGCTATCTTTCATGAATTCTACTACTTTTCTGAATTTCTTCATACTTACAGCCCCTTCACAAGTTCCATAGTTTAACTACATAATGTAAAAAAAAAAAAAAAAAGGAGAAAAAACAAACAGGAAACTCCAGCCTATTAGTTGCAATAATTAAGGTGCAATGAAAGAAGCATGAGATCATTCCCAATTCACTATTTCTAAATCATTCATACTCCCATGCACATCTCTTCTGTTCCCTCAAGGCCATCTGTTTTCCAGACTCCCTTGCATCTCAAAATGACCCCTGTTGTGTTGTTTCTGCACTAATTTAGTACTTTTGAAACTGGATGACCAGAACAATACAGTGCACTGAGCACACAGTTATTTTATAGTAAGTCTTATGGTGTTTTTTTCTATTTCATGTCTAAATAACCCTAATCTTCTCTATTCCCATTAGAATAATGCTGGGCTATGAGCTGGCGTTTTCAAAAAATTGTCCACAGGATCTCTTTCCTACAGAACACAAGCTAATCCAGTCCCCCATATATTTAGTTGATGTTATTTTGCCTCATGTGACTACTTTGCACTTGATTCAATGTTTTTCTCCTGCTTTATCACCTGTTTAGTAAGTATCACAAGATCATTCTGCCATTTTTCAGTGTTAAGTTCTTCAATTTAAGATTTTTCTACCCTGAATACCTGTGTGTTACCCTCTGGCATTATTCACCCCTCTGCCTGGATTACTTACAAGGAGATCAGAACAGACCCTTGGTGACCACAGTAGTGACATAACTGCACTGTGAAAAGAGATGATACATATTTGTCCTCTGAAACACTCATAATCCAGGAAAAAACAGCTAAGTTACAAAAGCAACCCAACCTTGGCTAACGTTTTTGAAAATCCAATCTTTTATGGATTGGAGTAGTGCTCAGAATCACCAAGAACTTCAAGGAAGTTTAAAGGACCAGAGAGGCAAAGCTAATACTACCCTTGCTGGGATGCAGCTCTTCATCAGAATATGGTAATGTCCTCTGGATGTCCACTGACTGACTTTCTCATGCCTGCCGCTGGTTTACACAGTGCAAAAGATCATCTTACTGTTTTGTAGCTCCTACCCCAAGCCCTTCACAGAAGGTTGTGCCATGTTTGTAACCCTGTATTACTCTAGCACTGAGGCTGATTTAAGAGACAGATCACATACCAGAAATAAGATTTCCAGAGCCCTGTATTTAAACTCATTTAAAATCACTGCATAAATACCATTTAGTCCTAACAATTTATTGTTGTTCAATGTATTGATTTGTTCAAAAGCTTTCTGTATTGGCATTCCAATTTAAGGCAGCTTTCCAGGCTAATCTCCTGGAAAGAATGGCTCTGATGTAGCAGCCTGCTTGATCCCCTCTGCCATGAACACCAAGGGACACACAACTGCTCCTCTGGAATAGCCCTGTACTGGGGTGAGCCTTCACACCTGGACCATCTACCGAGCTCAGCCACTCCTGTGAACTGTAACACAGCTGAAACACAGTATAATTCACCTCTAGCCAGTCGGTCCTTAATACTGCATACTGGCTTGCTGTGATTTTGTTTCACTTTCTAGAGCTCATCTCCCTATTTTCATTCTCTGAACGGGAGTCTTTCTGAATATCAGAAAGACTCCGTATGGTTCCATTAGTGTCCAGTACTCTTCTGCATAAGCAAGGAGGTATCTGAATGTGGTCTGTCTCCAATTATCCTATGTCAGGCTTTCAGATTAGTTGCTTTGAGGCATTATTGAACATGATCCAAGGACAGTCTTTGCTATCATGCCCCCAAATTTTATCTCCTTTACAGAGACTAAGCTTGTCATTATCACTGTGATTTTTAGCTCCCTTACCATTATATAATCACCATCATCAGAACTGTCTGGTGGTTCATGTAACAGTCCCTAAGGCTTTACACAGGAATTCTGTAACATGCTTTATTTATTCACTTCATTTGACCATGAACTTTACTACAGTATCATTGTTCTACCATAAGGACTTGCTCTACCATTCTAAATGCAACTCTAGGAACAACACATTATGCTACTTATCTTTTTTTCCACCAAGACTTAAAATTGCTACTACATCAGCACCTTCATCTAAACCCAGCCTCATTTATGCATCACAGCTTTATGCTTCAAGATCCAAACGTGTGTTTCTACAAAAATTCTAGATTTATATGCCTAGCCACAGATTTTTTTTTTTTTTGTGTAGGATGTTCTTCATTCCTTCCTACCTGAACTTTGATAGTTCTCCTATCATTTCATCCAAGACTTTTAATAGATTTGCAACTAAGTAGGTCATCCTAAATTGCATGTTTTATTGCACCTGGGTTTTTTTCCACCTCAGAATTTTATGTTAGGAAGTCCTTTTTGTAAAAGCAATCCAGTTGGGGTTTGGTTATTCACACCACAGGATAAATGAACATAATCTGTAATCTTACTTTCATTTATACAATATACAGTTAGTTATGTATGTATCCTAAAAGCCCATTCAAAAGCATTTCAGAATTTTAATACAGCACATTTTCCTTTGCTTTTGAAAGACTGGCAATGTAGCCTGCTAGTTAATTACTTATAAAGAGCATTTTTCTTCTACAGTTTGGAGGCTTTTGGACCTTTATTATTTACTACAACTTCTCCTCCATAGACTAATCACCCATTTCTCAGAATACATACATAACAAAAACATTAAAATCTGCTATTTAATTTTGTTGTTCAGTCAATTCTCTGGTACCACCCCTGTAAAAGGCACTTCTGAGTAATGATCTCTTTGCTCAAACAATTATACTTATTAGCTGTAAATAATTTAATTGTTATCATCATATACCAAAGTCTTCAAATTCTATAGCTGTTTAGGAGACCTGTGCAGGACAGCTATAAAAACTGCAGAACCCAAATTTCTAGGGCAAGAGACACTACTACACAATACACAATATTTTAGAGTACCAACTCTTGAAAATAACTAGCACTCTTCCCTCAAATATTCTTGCTTTTCTTTCCTTTCTTTCCCTAGACCAGCCAAACTAGCCTCTTATTCTTTACATTTTATTCAATCTACTGCACACAACTCAAATTCAAAACTTTAATGTGCTACACATTTTCACGTTTGAATTGACTAACTACGTGTTGATGTTCTCAAGATAAAGCTGAAAACTTTGACAGCTGGCAAGGGGGCAGTTGGGTTTTCTGTTGCTCAGGAAGGTGTGGGAGGTGTTGGAATGTAGATAGGAATACATGAATTTTGTGGTAACGAGGGTGTCTACTTTTCATTACTCTTTTTGTGCAGGACAGAGGCAGTTGGACCTTTTGGGGAGCGAGGTTAATACAATTTACTGTTCACCCTTGACAGCAGCTGAGAACCCCACAGGAAGAGAACTAAGCAGCTGATATGATGTGCAAGAAAAGCTTTTGACACTGTCAATTCAGGTTGCCATCTGACTTGTCACATTGCTCAATGCTGATCACAGTTTGAAGAGTAGTTTTTTAACTACTGGTCTAGAGGTGTCCACTTAACTTTTGATAGCACTGGCTGATGTACTGCGTCACTACAGAACTGTCAGATGATCATGGCTGGATCATTCTGACAGAGGGTGGAAACATGCCATGTCACTCAGTGGAAAAGACGTGGGCTGAGAAGGAAATGATACTTGTAAGCAGGCAGTTCAGGATGTAGTGGGTAAAAGAAAGCTCATAACTAAAAGTTCAAGAGAAGCACATCCTCATGCATTCAGTGACACACACCACGCTTCCTCTTCCAAACTTATGATACAGCAGATATGGACAAGCCCATGAATATTTTTTAAACAGAAATTTACTTTCTGTGTTATACATACGACAAAGACAGCCTGACATCCAACAATGCTTTACAAGGGCCAGTAAGTACACAGAGTCCTTGAAAACCAGCAATTTTCATCTTCTACAGAGTCCTCTGACTCTGTAAATGGAAATTACCAAACAATTATGGTAAAAGACAGATGGGTAGCAAGCCTCAGGACCCATCACCTTCAAACAGCATCCAGCCTATATATAATGTGCATTTTTCATCCCTTACAGTTCAACAAGATTTCTTTCAGAGGCTTAGACTCCTCCACCCCTGAAGCTATTGTGATGATAAATAACCTATAACTGAAACAAGAAGTTTTCTCTGTCAAGTTTATAAGTTCTAACAACTGCAGAGACACAACAGTATAGTATCCTCAACAGTAGTGACTGCAGTGAAGGGAAGACATTCTGACCTTTACTTAGGTAAGTGCTCGTATGCAGGAAAAAACCTCGCTTTTACACAGCTTTGTTGAAGTAAAAGAAGTTCCCTTACAGTGCTAACCTAGCAGCAATACCTCTACACCCTTCACAATGCACATGCAAGCCAGACGTTTCTTTACCTGGGAGATGACAAAGGATATAATGAGAGCACCTCTCATTCGTTCACATCACAGAGAAGACCCACTGTTCAAGGTTACTCTTGCAAAGCTGAGCTCTGACCTCTTTCAGCTTCAGACCTGTTGTCACACTTATACTGAAGGACAAAAACATACTACGCATTCATGCAGCTTAATGTAACAGGATGGCCCTGTATCACATGCCCAAAGTCAGAGCACATTCAGAGATTTGACTTCCTTGGTACTCGCGCACAGTGAGAGACTCACTCTTTAGTGCCGACAACAGAGACTTCTGCACTTACATGGGAACACCTGGCAACTCTACCTCCAGATGACACAATGTGGTTCTACTTGACAGCTCTTTCTTTTAACCACAGTCTGTACTGGTTACTGCATTCAGACAAAAAATAAATTAACACCGTTCCCTCGCTGTTGCCAAAAAAGCAGGGTAAGTTCTTCACGTATATAGTGAATATCACCTTGTACTGACTTGTTTACAGCACAGGACAACCTTTTTTTCACCCTACCAAGTATTTCTCTGAAGTAAGAAAGAAATAATTTTTTCCAGATTATTCATTTTGCAGGAAATTCAACTAGATATCCCCTAGAGGGGATTTATCTGAATGCAACATGCAATCTCATAGGAAAAGTTTGACTACAAATCCATCTGACTCAGAAATATTGGTAAGCACCCAGGGAACAGAACAAACTCCTTTTCCACTTTCACTTTATTTTTCAACAAAAAAAAAATCATTAGGATATCCAACTGAATTAAAATCTGAATTCAAACACCAAAGAAACGTGGCAGCAAGCCTTCACTGCTGTCAGACAGGCAACAGAAGTAGCAGACTATCCATAAGTTCAATACAGCCAAACTATTCTTTGGGGAACCTCTGGTGCAGTAACAAGGTCTGACCACTTTGTGGGCAAATACAAGGCCATTGTAACATAAACACATGGAAGTGAGTGGTCAGGGGCACCTAAGTGTTTCTTAGAGACTTAATTCCCTACACCATTTGGAAATTTTCCATGTCTGAACAGGGCAGTGTGCCCCTGATAATGAAGCTGCACAGCAGATTCTCTTAAAAATACACAAAACACAGTAGCCCTAGGGGGGATAAACATAGCATATCTACAACTTGAACTAGGTGGAGTTAAGGTTTTTTCTGTTCATATGTCTTTCCCCCGTTGGTCAGAAGGCAACTCTGTCAGTCACAAGTGACTAAAACTCTTCATCATTACAGAACAGTGTGCTGGAATGCCAATCTGAAGCCATATGGTAGATACTTTGAAATTATAAATCCTGATAAGAACAAATCCTTAAACTTGCTTGGAAAATTATTCACGTTGATGGATCTCAGTTCTTTGCAGTAACCCTCTCAACCTAAATGTAATATTTTCATTACAATTATTAAACATTATAAGTATACAGAGCAACTACTTTATTCCCTTTCATTTAAATCTTCCTTTTTCAGCTATCCTGTGAAACTAAGTTGGTTAAACCATGAAGAATTTTCTCCCACACTGATGTCACAAACATCTCTGCTGTCCTACATTATTATAAAAAGAAAACCTCATATGCCACCATAAAAGAACAAATTCAGCATCACACAAAACTGCAGTTCTCAAAGTCCTTACTCAAGAGTTCAAAATATATTTACTTTAGATCTCTAAAAATATTTTCAACTATGGAAACTGCAGAGGATTAGAAATTTCAGATTTGCTATGCTTTTTGACCCCCATCACTTCCTTCCCACCTTACTAGAAAGTCTATTTAGGTTTTGCTTTTAATTACCCTTTCATCTTTAATAACTCAAATTCACTTACCGATAAAAGTGATGAAGAAAATCAGTATTGCATAGTACATAATATATATTCTATAATATATAACAAATATTTATTGCACAAAAGCAAAATGTTTATTGATCACAGACTCATGCTATAAATATCCGTTTCACACTTCACAGAAATAAAAATACAAACAAAAGCAGAAATAATTCTAAGAAATCTGATCTTCTGATGATCAAAAGAGAAAGGCTTCAATTAAAAAAGCCAATGGTCATGAAAATAAAAGTTAGTGGAAAAAATCTTGCATTTAAATTCCAGTTTAAGCAATTCAGACTCAGCAATCAAATTACACAGCTGGTATAAATCTACTGGCTTCTGAGTCAGAAATCACGCAGTGAGTAAAACATCCCTCTTTTTTTATGTGCTAAACCATAATTTTAAAAAACAATTATTTAACCAGCTTGTCTGGAAGACAGTTTTGTTTTAAGGACTCCTTTTTAACCAAAAGGCTTTTGAGACCCCGTAAAACAAAACAAATACTCCCCCATTCTCTTACCCAATATATCCAGCTGCCGTAAGTGCGTGCAGTTGGCAGCGAGCTCCTCGATGTCAGTGTCACACACAGACCTGTTGGCTGTAAGAAAGAGCTTCTGCAAATTCGGGAGTTTGCGCGCAAGGTTTGTGAAGCAGCCTGTACTGCTCTGGAGCGTAGGACACCACCCGAGATCAAGTTCTTCCAAAAGCTGGCAGCCCGAAGCCAATTCCGCGATCCCGCTTTCAGTTATGTTTTTACATCTCCACAAATCCAGACTGCGAAGCTTTTTGCATTTTGCTCCCATCATGCTTGCTATAAGGTCGTAGTCTTCAATCTGCAAGGAAAGCAGACACTCCGTCATGTGCAGCATCGTTCCAGACACAGAGGTGGTTCAAGGTTTGCTTCCTAACACACATAACACATCTGTCTCAACCATTGGTCATTTCTGAAGAGCTCCGAAAATTGTTCATTGCATGGTAGAGTGAGTTCTACTTTTATAAAAGACAAAAATAAAATAAATTTCCTATAAACCCCAGACACAGCTGTTTTTAAATTCGCTTAATACTGAGGACCAAACTGCAGCAAAAGCTGTTTCTTTGAAGAAGCTTTTTTTTTTTTGCACAGTTGTTTTCCCCCTAAAAGATGATTACATCAGCTTTTATGACCACAGGAAGTGAAAGTACTGAAGAATGACTGAAGACTGTACTCATTTCCATTTTAAGTCGATCATTTGCTGCATCTCTTTATGAAAGTCTTATTAACTACTTGTTAAGCGATTACACACATAGAGAATGCCCAAAAACTTGGGAAAAAAATCTGAAGAACTCTGAGAAAGCCTACAAGCCATTTTAGGCCTACTAAACAAGTACATAACTCATATGTGATCAAGCTACACTCATCTTGGACCTTCTGAAAGAGTAGAGGCTTGTATAAACCTCACATTTAACACACCCTTGTGAAACAAACCCAGATTAGTTCTAAAGCAAGTGCACACACACAAACACACACACAGTCCCCCCCACACCCTGAATGGTCCAAGCACTCACCATGACACAGCTGCCCAGGCTGAGGTGCTGCAGCTCCGAGCAGAAGTTCAAAATACTAAGCAGGGCTGTTTGCTGCCATGGAGGAACACATCAGAAGGAAATACAGAAAGTGAAACAAAGAGAAGAGGTCAATTAGACATTAAAGGCTGTCGCCACATTTCCTGAAATACAGCTCAAAGCTCTTTTACAGGTGCCTCAAATACCACTTAATGAGTCTCTGGGTACTTTACCCATTGATTGGCTTAAAGAAATGGTAATCATTACAAACCTTTATGCAAGTCACTTTGGATGGGCTTGTGTGCTGCCCTGAAGATACCCCCACAACACTGACCTATCCATTCATTTCCCACAGGAGAGCTGGCGAAGAAGTGCAGCAAGATCAAATAACAGGCAAGGCCAGCCTGCAAACACAGAGGGCTGGCCACACACCAGGAGAAGAGGGCAGGCTCTGACAGTCGCCGGTCAGCTGCAGCCTGATGGAGCTGCCAATAGAGCTGCACAGCACCAGGGCTGGGCTGGGGACTTTAATGTCAAAGGCGGCTCCGTGCTGACAAGGATGCTGACAGCCACTGAGCACCTGTCACTACTATCACGCAGACTGAAACAGATATAATGGGTATTTTACACTCCTGTTCCTGCCATTTAATGTTGCCATTCTTTGCAGAAAGCACTGCACATTGCTCAGCCTGAGACTGACTGCAACATCAGACGCCCCTTACAAAAGTGCACAGCTGGTCTGTTCCACAACAAAGGAAACTTTATAGATTTTTACCTGTATTTCTAAGCTACAGAAAAGATCCTTCTGCACTGTCTGCAGATATATTTTGGTTTGTATTTGGAAATGCTCACAGTGTGAAAAAAAATAATATAATCTGGGATTCATATCACAAATATCTGTGCATCATAATTAAAACAGCACTTCATTAGGACTTTGTAATCTATATGAGCTTTTTTAAAACAGGACTAGGCTTCACAACATGTTAACAAAAATATGTGCATTTTTACAGGATATATAACAGTTTCTAATAGAAAAAACCCAAGCAATATACAAGTGACAAAGTAATCTACTGCTATTAAGTGTAATTACAAGAAGAACACTAGTCAACAATGTTTGTATGCAGGGGTAGTATAATTTATAGTTTCTTTAAACATAATTTTACTTGTATTCAGAAAGTTTATAGTTAAATTCATCAGTTAGTTTCCTCTGTTACATTCCAGTGGAACTTGGCAGAAATATGATCCTTTGCCATATCACCAAGAAGAAATATCTGATTCCTGGAAAGACTGGCAGGCACAGAACAGGGACATAGCATGGGGTATTCAGAGATACCATTTCATACATTTAATTTAGGTGTCTCTGAGGAGCAAATATAAATACCCAACACTTAACATGATGAATCTTGATTCCAGCTTGGCCTTCTAAGATTTGATTTCTCAAAGGCAGCCTAAAAGTAGATGCTAAGAGTAAGCCTTCCTCACATACATCTTGGTAGGAGTCCTATAAAGTCACTGTCCCTTGCTTGCTTGACTTTCATTCACTTTTTAAAGGAAAAGGTAGCTAGGGAATGAAATGCAAGCATTAAAAAGTCATTATTCAAGAGGTTATTAAGAATATTTTAAGGTTGGTAAATGTGTAAGTATCCAATTCATTTTAAAATAAGCAGTTAATAAGCAAATGGTTCATTTGTATCATGAAAGAGGAATAAACAACTCAAAGAATGAGACATAGTCTTTCCTATTCAACTCAGTGAAAGCTATGAGCTTCAGAACCTACTCAGATGCACAAATTAAAAGCAAAATCCCCAAACACCTGTCAGCAAACCTTAAATATTGGAGCTAAACAAATCAGACTCTGACAGCACACAGAGCTCCAAACATGGTTTCTGCAGGTATTGAGATGTCTCCGCAGGAAAGCTGAATATATTCTACCAAGTCTTTCAGTAATGGTTTCCAGATTGGAATTTAATACTGGCCTGAAAGGATGGGAAACAGCAACCTCTTTCCTGAATTGACACAAACAGTAGAAAAGTGAACAGTCACTCTGAACAGCTTGTAGGATGCGAGATCAATTCCATGCCTCTTCCGAGAGGGGTGAAAGAGAGAGGAGGACTAGTATTCATAGTTATCTTGATAGATAATTGAGCTCTGCATGTTAACTTCAACAGGAATATCATGGATCTCTCAGAGCACGTTTTTAGTCCCTCTCTTTTTTAAGACAGTCCTTCCTGTATTGCTATGCATTGAGGCTACATTTTCAAGGGTCTTTTCACAATCTATTACTTTAAACCACTATTTAAAAAACAAAACCAACTTTTTTTACAAAGCACTAGAAACCTGAGTAATAGAAGGGAGCTTGGTAGAACACCATGTCATACCATCACAAATCATGCCAAGTCAAGCCCAAGAGTAAACAACCACATAATCAACATTCATTTCACTGGCTATATTAATTCCTCTTCTGGGGTGCACACATGCCCACACACAGCAAACCAGATTTCCTTCAGACACAGTGTCTGTTCTTCTGTAACTGAGGTGGGCTTTGCATATGTCATGTAAGAAGAAAAAACCCTTTGTGCATGCCTAGCTGTGTCTCAGTCAGTTGAGAATCCAGGTGGCAAAAGACATGAAAATAGCAGGAGAGAATGGCAGCTCACAGAATCCATATGCACCACATATAGGAGGATGATCATTGTAATAACCTGTCTGTGTCAAGCCATCTGTCAGTACAACAACATGAGCGACAACACTCCTACTGCGGCAAAGAACAGCAAGGCAGTCACCCCATCCTGGAGCTGTAACAGGCCAACTTTCCAATGTTAGAGTGCTTCGCAAGAAGAGCTTTAACCTGGAGTCTAACTTCACTTTCTTGGCCAAGCAGAGACATTCAAATCAAAGACTATCCATCTAACAACATTCTTCAGCCCAGCAGCCAAGACATGTATAGTTTGGAGATTTCTTGAGTTTCCCTTGAAACAAAGGCAAAGTTTAGCTTGTACCTTTTAAAGGGGTTGAGAGAAGAGTGGATGATTACAATCCACAAAAAACCACTCTAGAAACAAACTTTAGATAAGATTTACTTTTGCTTAATGGAATCATGGCATCAGTGCTCTAAATTTCTTTTGCAATCCAAGCAAAACAAAACCTACCAAAGTAATTTTTATAAGATGCCACAGACAACAGGAAATGTTCAAAGTGGGTGAATAAAATGGTCTGCCCTATGCTCCATTCCCAGGAAAGAGGTTTTTAGATGAGGAAAACAGTGAAGAAGTTGTTTTCAGAGAGAAGACTGTGATGTCAAACTGATCAGAAGGATATGACAGTGCTGCTAAACACAACCTTACAGAGCAGATTTCAGAAATATTTTAAGGCATAATAGTTAGTCATAAACCTCAGAAAAAGGGAAGATGGCCTGAAGATTCTCTGCAATCTTTATATATGGGTACAACAAATGCCTCTTAAAAAGGACATCAATACAGCTGATCCTGGCTTGAACAAGAGACAAGATTACCACTTGAAATCCAACCTTACTCCACTAGAGAGGTGACAGGTCTGTCCAAACACCAAACACCTGTAATACACACCTGGATACAAACAGTAATACTTACTGGAAGACAGTTATGTGCTGTGTATACTTCAAACAAGCAGGTGGTTTTGGACTAAATTGTATCCTACCTGTCTTTGTAAAGGCCTTGTCCATCACACAATTTTTGACTTCAATGTTGTAAAAGTATTGCTGGTTTGAACAGACAACCCACCAGCAGAAAAATCAAACACTGCTGCCAGAGCAATACACTTAGCAAGACTGAATCTTGCATGGCTTCTTCCAGGATTTTTTTACATTCATGATCCAGCAGAAAGCACAAATCATTTCTGATGCTAGTATGATAAAGAAAGCATTCAACAGATAGCCTGAGCTCAATGTCTGTTCAAACCTTCTGTCTGTGGCAGATGTGACTCACCTATGAAAGATGCACTTAGAACATTTAAGTATTTAATTGTTGTAATTTCATTGTCAAGTAGTCAGAGATTAAAAAAACATGAAAAGGGTTAAAAAAAATACAAATGATGCACTATAATATGGCTATCACACAACAACTGCACTACCATGCTACAAGGCATGAAAAGAAGTGCACCACAGTGTGGCTCTGGAAGATTAAGGGAAGAGCTTAAGAAAAACAACATTTTGCTTTGAGTTTGGGTTGGGAAGAAACAGCCTGCAGATTTTAATTAACTTTCTATAGATAAATCTTATAACATACTTTTAAATTTGTAACTCTTTTACTGGAGACAAACAACAGGTTGTTTTTTCCCTTTCTCAGAAGAACCATGTCTGACATAAATTGGGAATTCTTCCAGTCCCTCAATAAAACAAGAGCCTAAGTATTTTAAAATATTTTTATTCTTCTGAAATTGTTTCTTCAAATTTTTCAGTGAAGTTAATACCAAGACAAAGGAATCTGAAAATTATCTTTAATTATCTTAAGACTGCTCCCTCCCTTCCCTTGGTTGCTATGTTTTTAATCAGAATTGCTAATTCTCCAGTTAACCTTTCTTTTGAAAAAAAAATTGAATTATGTAGGATTTAATTTTGTATTTTTAATGTTAAAAATCCAAGTTACTAGTAGAAAATATTTCCTTTAATAGCCATCCTGACAACCCTGCCTCAATGAGGAAGGCTAAATGTTGTAAAGAGGAGGTGACTCTGCAGGTTGCTCTAAGTATTCTGTCTTCCTAAAAACTCCCGAAGTCAAAGACTTTTGAATTAATTCCTTAAAATTCTTGGAATCTGAGATATTGAAAGAAAGAAGAACTGGAGAACTGTGAAGGTCAAGCAAATGAAATCTATGTCTCTCTCAAGCCCACCAATCACATCTATAATTCTCAGAAGCCAATTCTTTAGCAGAAAAATAATAATATTCTTAGAACTGCCAGAAAGGCTCCTCTGCTCATGATCTGGGCAGAAGCTTCCCTTTTGTTCCCAAAAGGTTTAAATTTACAGCAAGGAATGTCGGAACTGGCTGACTCACCCTGAGAAACACACAACTGTGGGATTAGCCCAAAAAATCTCTAACTTCAGCACACACCATAAGTGCTACTTACTGTAGTTAAACTAAAATGTATTTTTAAATAGTTAATGTATCAGTCTACCTTAAGCCAGTGAAATAGCATTTCATAGGTATCACATCAATAAAAGTTTTGGCATACTAAAACTACCTGTAGTAAAAATCCCAACCAACCAAACCAGGAAGTCCTCAAAAGAAACCAATTCTATTTCAATCTGAATGCCACTATTGCTATAAATATTTGTAATTATAAACACCCCTACCATACAAATGTAAAATACAATCTTGTTAAGACTGTCAAAAGTAATTAAAATCTACAAAAATTTATAATATTATTTTTTCCTCCCTTTGGCATTACACAGCACTAAAAGAAAGCAAAAATCAACTGTTTGGGTGAGGGGATTTTCTTGGCACAGTCTGTGAAAGAAGTACGTCAGAAATTACTTGGCATCTGCTATTCCACCACAACGATTAAAAACCTCATTGGACACAAAGCCAGAATTCTGTAAATTTCTACTGAACCATGCCTTTTGGAAGGTACAACAGGGCAAACCATTATTGTCTCTGAGTAAAAATAAGGTCTACTTCAGGAATTTCAAGGTATCACACCTCTGCATCTAAGAAACCTAAAATCATGCTGCAGTAGACCCCAAAAGCAATTTTTTTTAACAGAAAACAGAATGTAATACATTAATAATGCAGAAAAACCAAATATAGGATAATGATGAAATACAATTTTCATCTAAATCTGCTCCAACAAAGAAATTGTACAATAGGATTCAAGGATGATTTTCCCTCCTATTCCCCCCTACACTCACAGTATTTCAAGGCATCAAGATAATTTCAGTTCCAGACTTCTTGGTCTATGATATTTCAAAAAAATTACGCTAAAGATACAAGGTGTTGTGAGAGGTTTATAGAGATGAGATGCATGCTAATAAACATGCAAGAGTCAGTGGTTTAGCCAGATTCAAAAACCACAAAATTAATTTTAGGTACTTACAAAGTACTAAGTACTTAGTTTACAGAAAAAGTTTTCATACCTATTGGTTGCCCAGAAAGCACTCATTTTCAGACTGCTTCCAAGATCTTGAGTTCTGAGGATAAATACCAATTCTCAGTAGCTTATGTTTTACTGAAAAAACCCACATCTGGGGATAGTACACAAACACTCAATAACACACAAAATACATAATATACTATTTCTTGAAACTGTACTTGGATCTAGAGGTCTACAGAGCTATTCAAGTTGTTCACCTTCTATTGGTCTATTTTTCACTATATGTTAATTTTCAGCTAAATAAAATGTTACAGAAAATGTCAGGGAATCATATGCTAAATCAGAACTAAATGGTGGCCAAATTTGTTCAATGCCTAAGTCCTTCCGTTCCCTAAGCAATTAAATGAGGAAACAAAAAGAAGAGGTCACCTCACCCTTTACAAATATTGGTTTTGTGGCCTTTTGGAAGAACAAGATGATGCCCATGTAGTCCCAAAGAGAGAGAGAGATATCCCCTGCAAGTATCCAATCAATTTGTGGCCAGAAATGATTATACCTCTTAAACAACCTTAAACAATCCTTTCCTCAAATTTTCCAGATGAAAAAAGGTTGAGCTTTGTAACAAACTGAACTTCCTGCAACTTAGAACAATGTGTTATGTTCTGTACAGTATTTCAAGTCCTTATACACACCCCTATGTAGAGTATCCTATATAGTATCACACGTCAGAGAACCTCAGTCTTCTTTATATCTATCCTCATACCACAGCTACAAAATTAGTATGTTGCTACTGCACAAATTTTATTGACAGAAGAAGTGCAGCATACACAACACCTTGCAATTGGCCACAGTCAGAGATCAGGACACAGAGCTCCCAGGTTAAGGTCCCAATTAGCATCATCAGCACTAAGAGAAACACAGAAGAGAGAAGCGTGGGAAGGAACTTCTGGAAACTGTTTAGCTCAGACCACACCGTTCCAACTCAGCTGGCATCTCCAAACCAACTGAAAAATGGTGGCAAGAGATGAAGGACCCAGTCCCTGTCCAGGATGAGGCCCCCACCCTGTCCTTAAATACCACAATCACAAGGGTAATGAGTAAAGCCCTCTGACATTAATGCAGTCAATTTTCTTTTATAGATTCAAAACAAACATGTCAGCAAATCATTCTCCTCCACACTAGAAGCTGGCATTAGAACAGGAATTCTATTTTCCCCCAAGTACCCATCAGCTATCACCTTGGAAGATACAACATGGAAAGAAACATGATGAAAAGGGAGACAACTGGAATGTATTCATTAAAAAGCTGCTGTCCCTCTCCCCCTATGCACATGGATTACAGGACCATTTCTGAGATATCATTTTTGAGACAGCGATAAAACTTCTGTCTCCCAAACTTTATGACACGTTTAAAAACACTGATGCAATATGAACATTCGTAGCATGAGGTAAGAGAAGAATGAGGTGGAAGGAGTGCAGGTGTAGCCTTTCAAAAGTTAGAAAAACTTGGCTCTTCAAAAACAGACCCAGTATAATTTACAAGCTGGGATTCAGAATATACAGGGGTACCTTTTTGTTCTCTACAGCTACTTGGCAGTGCCAGGGGCACAGCAGGGACTGGGACACAGCAACACAGCAATTACTGAATTAATTCAATGAAAGTAAATAGTCTTTGCAGTTAATTAAATTACTGTATTTTGATTTTGCTTTATTTGGTCAAATTATGTCCTCCCTTATGTCTGCAAATCTGTTTTACACCTCCATTCTTTCCCCTCACTTCACATTACAGGCTCAAACAGCCAAATTCCACACTGTGAGCCTGACATGAAATCAAAAAGCACCAAGGCCCTGTATCACACGATTGTCACTGACTCAACTTGATTCCAAGAATTCACATTCCAGCTAGAGCCTTTCACTTTTTTTTTCCCCACTATTTCCTTGCAACTCTTCATCCTAAAGATTCATACTCAACTCAATGGAACATTGCCCAAACTAAAAACCCTTTAAAAAGCAGCTCTCAAAAGTATGTTGTGACCCAAAGTAGGGTATTTCTGAAAAGACTGCAGGACATTTTTATGGCAGCATTGACTGTTATATTGCTTGTAGTATAAGAAAATAAGAGTTATTACATTTACTGCTATGATTTTTCTGTTTCTTTTTGGTATCCAAAATTTCCAGTACACTCTCTTGCAGCTGCCCAAGTTCCAAATTTGCTTTTGGTCAAAATTATCAGAGATAAAATCTATAAATAAAACAGTTGCTTTAAAATTGTAAAAAAATTACACCCATCAGTAAGAAGACTGACAAGTTCTCCTACTGTAATTGTGGCTTTGGTTTCTTTAAAATACATTTTTGGCTGCATTATTTATATGGACTAAATACTTCACAATAAGCATTAAGATAATTTTCATACTCAAGGATAAAGATGTGCATTGCCAATTACTGTACACAATAACACATTGTTCACTGTATTCTTCAAAAGTATCAAGGCCAACAAGTGCTTAAGTTATGCTGTGAATATACTCTCAACAAATTAACATTAAGGAGTTATGTATCAGTAAATACTAATTCCACCAGCACAAAAATCCCACAAATATAACAGTGGTGTTGAGCACAAAGAAATTTACAAAAAGTTGAGATCAGTTTCTCAAAGCAAGATACAAATTATTCAAGCATATACATAATCAAACAACCTTTCAGAACCTTTATTAATGAACTTAAAGCACTGGAAAAATGAGCCACATTTGGTGGGGAGGAGGATAGCCATGCAGGACACTTTTTTAGTAATTGGAAAGTTACTGAAAGTCACTGGACTTTCTTTCTTCTAACAGAAAGGCTGAAATCATTCAAAGGTATTGGAAGCTTCAATTCAGAGGTTAGAAAACAATTTCATACGCACAACCTCACACTCAATATCTCAAGGAAATAACATTATATGTTATTATATGCCTTAAGAATCAGCAAGGTTAAAACTTGCTGGAAAAAACTACAACATTCTCCAGATGGTACAGCAATCTTCCAAAGTAGCAGTACACTAGGCAGCAAAACCAGCCTCACCCATTTCACTAAAAACATACACTTAAAAACTCCAGCTTTGATTACAGCAACAATGGCAACATCTTTAAATACAAAACCTATTCAAAAAAACAGCCAAAGCAAGAAGAAACTGTAATTACAATTGCTCAGTCAACATGTTATTAATTTTAGTAAGTTTCCATTGTCCTAAAAATCCATGCACCTAAAAAAACCCATTAATAGTGGTCAATTTTTCAGCAGTGTTTCCTTAGAATTTATCTATTAGTGTAACAGTAATCATATACATGGAAAAAGTACAACAAATACTTTAAATTTAGTTGTTGAAAGAACTTTTTTCCTCTTTTTTAGTATTAAAAAGCAAAAAAAGGAAAAGGCTACAGCAGGACTTAGACTGCAAGAAAATCCTGTATCTGGGCAGGTACTTGGGAGTGAGTATAGGAGAAATACCATTTATTTTATTAAAATATTAATACTGCATTTTTTATTAAGCATAATAATACAAAATCAGAAACAGCTTTATTACACACTGAGAAATAGGATGGAGAATCTTCAGCTCCTCCTATGTTATTTAATCACATGTCCAAATTCACAACCAAAACAAAAAATTGTACTATTTACCCAGATGTGTTCTAACACATCAAAATTTTGTAGTTTATTTTGCTCATTGCTTGGTTTAAGAAATAAAGGAAGTCCCTGAATTATTCAGGAAAACAGTCTAAGAATGAAATTAACAGATTTTTCTTTTGGTTTCTCCTTGGGTTTTAAGACAGAGCACCATACCATCTCTCTTCTTCTCACCTTCTTATTTTCCCATAATAAACACCTACTTGTTTCAGTTTGCATTTTTGTGTTAGTGGTTTCACAGCCTCAGATTCTTTTCCCGGAGCAGACCCAGTTGGCAACAATACAATGCCAAGTTTTTGATTAATCATTAGCATTGTTCCTCTGTTTGCTCCTCAGAAGCTCCAAGAATGAAGACAGCAGTAGAAATGTCACAAAAATCAAAAATATTAACAGCCCTTTGACAAGTTTGAGAGAAGTCTCAATCACTTGACATCATGCTTGATCAATCTATCCTTTTTTGCATATAGCCACCACTTACTAACAAGCATTTCTGTACCAGCTGAGAAGTACAAAAGGAATGGCAGCCTATTTTGTACAGATAACCAAAGATTTGCACTAAGAGAAGCTCACGTTGAGAAATATAATGTTATTTCTACAAATCTGCGACTTTTATACCTCTAATGCTCTAATTCAAATCCCACACCACATCTTCACTCTTTCCTTTTTATTTTTTGACCTGTGATGAATAATGTATATTGTTAAGTGGCTTCATATTAACAAGTAACACCCAAGCATTGTCTCAAATTTACCTGTTTAAATTTCCAGAAATTTCTCTTCCACTGTTCATTAGGAACAATGTCTTTTGTTCATATCTATGTATAAAATGGAAGCACAATCTTATATAAACTTGATTATGAATGAATGTTCTTGACAGCTACAAGCACAGGCATGTCCATACACATGAAAGGGAAAAGTGAATCTTCCAAATGTAAGGGCTTCAAAGTCAGGAAATATTTACGTACATTCAATCTAATTTCAGGCTCTGCTCAGCAAAGCAATAGCACAGGAATGAGTTACCAATCACCTCAGAGTACATTTCATCTGCTGCATTATTACAAGCATGAAGTCTCAAACTTCAGAATTACCTGAGTAGAATCAAGAAGATTCTGATCAATCAACAGTAAAAAATAATAAAATTATACAATCATTACCTCTGATACAAAGATCTTTCTTGGATCTGAAAAAGCTTTGTGAATTAGAGCCAATAGTCAAAATGAAATAAAGAAATTTATCCAAGATTAACAAAAGACTAGTATTGTAGAAATAGAACAGATACACCCAAGGCACCAATACAGCTCTATTCAAAAAATGCAGGGCTCATCAATTTTCTTTGTGGTTTGAAGAAAAGAATAATTGCTTCAATGCAGAGAGCAGCTACCACAAAGTAACAAGTTACTGAGGGGCACTGGCTTCATGGTGACTGCACACACCACAGCTAGCACCACTCAACACCAGGTAGGTCCCCCTTTAATCTAACTACCTCGTGTTACCCAGTCCATTACAGACACCTAGCTGGGACCTGGGCACAAACAAACTCAGGATTCACCAAATGAAGGACAACAAGACCCAACTAACACTAACGTGTGTCAGGTGTGAACTGCTTATGACTGCAATATCATAGTCTTAACTTCAGATGTCCCTTGCACATCTACTGCTCCAGCTTCATTCCTTTCATTATACTACAGATTAACACCCCACACAATCCAGTGTCACAGCCTGACTGCTGTGCACCAAAAGCACAAACACAAGTAACACACACAACCAAACCCTTTTTGAAATCTAGAATTAGAAGCTAGGGAAAAAACCTGCAGAGGCATGGCTTTGCCCCTATTCTGGCACAGGTTTTGCAACACAAAAATACAACAGCTTCCAGGTAAACTGTGGTGGCAAGGTCCTAACACACGAGTAATGTAACTACTGAGAGGAAATGCAATTCTTCTGATTCAAACTGCTAATTTTATAAGGATACAACATTTGTAAAATGTAGCAAACTACAACAGACTTCTCAACTACTTGTAGCACACAAACCCATTCTATCTTAGAGAGAAAATGTGTTGCAGCAAGCAGTAACATCTCCCAATTGGGCAGTCAATTAACTGTAAAAAGAAGTAATTTTTAGACTGTAAATGAGAAGTTTTTTATAAAACTTGTATTCTGTTTCAATTACAACTAATATACAAAGACTGAAGAAATCTAGAAATTAGCAAATCATTTGACAGGAAAGAATGTTGAGAATTAAAGTTTAACTAAACATGATAATTTTACAATTACATTTGCCAATACAGTTTGTCTAGTGTACACTTCAAAATACAAGAAAAGCTTTAAATTTGTAATTTTACCACATTGCTTAAAACAGATGGTGAAAAGTCACCAACCTACCATGAAAACTAAAACATGCAGGTCGAAAGCTATTTTGAAAATAAAACATCCTAAGGTTAAGGTTTTTGAAACTACCCGTGGATTTTCTGAGTTTAGCTCTGAACTGACACTCAAAATACTAATTTACTGCTTCATTATTGAAAAAAAAAACCAAACTCCAAACCAACTTTATCAGGATTGAAAATATTTATTTCAAAGGCTGAAAATAGCTGTTCCTACCTCCACTTTGGTTCTGTAGAGAATGAGACGCTTTAGGCTGCCCACTTTGGCTATGTGGTTGAAAGCCTGAGGTGGTATTTTATCACATGATGAGAGATTTAATTCCTGAAGATTTGGACACATTTCAGTGATGACCTCCAAGCACGTTTCATTGAGGAAATGGCCACAAGACAACTCAAGACGTACTAGTTCAGAGCCACAGACTTTCAGGAATCTGTAAAAGAAGTCCATGTTTTAAGTGAAAAATTAACATACTTTCAGGTGAGAGTCTGAATAAGAGCCAAAACCTTAACCATGTAAACCAGGAAATAATTTCTTTCAACAAAGAAAAGATAATAGTCTTGGTAAATCTGTTTTGGTTTAGGAAGTTAGAACATGCTTTGTTATTAATATTAACTCCAAGACAATGGAGCAAAAGAAAAAACTAATCATATTTGAAATGCTTTAAAACAGCCGAGAGCCAATTTTGACAATGGCCTGCAGGTTTACACCAATAATTTCATATTTATCTCAGAAAAATCTGCAAATATAAAAATGAGGTTAAACAAAACCTTTAAATGGATGATCTATTCAGAATTGTTTTAAGACTTCCAGGAAAAAAAAAGTCTCATTCTTTTCATTAACAAGTCAGAATCAACACTTGCTAGCTGTTCTAGAACACAAATTCCTGAGGAATATTTGACTTTTATTTGAATTATAAAAAAATTAATACATAAGAAAAGACACAAAATGTAGAAACTTTGATGGTCTCTATATTTTGCTTTCCTGTCAGAGATCTCACGTCAGAATCTCAAGCTCTTTTATCTCTAATCCAAGCTTTAACCAAAACCACGTAAACTTAGTCCCTTTTCATTTCAAAGATAGCCTTCAAACCATAAATTAACCACTAGGCTTGTAAGCAAGCTTGATATTTAATTAGATTAAAAAGCCCACACAATTGCCATGCTTATGTTATATTTCGATAGTTCCCCCAGTAGAAAAACTACTGTCTTAAACTATATGTTGTAATGAGTTTCTCATGTTATTTCCTAGAAAAATGGACCTACTTGTGAAAGAGCGTGAATTAGTTTCTCTTAATAAATATTCTGATCTGCTCTCTTACCAGTTCTATCCTACAAAAACATTCCCACAGACAAAGCAGCTTCAGGTTCTGACACTTCCACCATGAAGTCAGTATTACCTCTTGGGTTTAACTGATGTAATAAAAATGCCAGCCAGACACAAGGCTCCTGCTTGCACAAACACTCCTATTGCTACAAGGAAAGAGTTAGTAGCCTTCCCAAGCATTTGCTCATGCTGAAGCTCAGTATGAAATTGCTGCTGGTCTTAGAAGAAGACACATTCAGGGAGGCATTCCTCAATGACACCAACAGTAGCCCAAGACTTGAAATCCATCTTTCAAGATCCAAGTTTTCAAGATGCCACCTTTCCTTATTTTTTCATTACTCACTCAAGTAGTACTTGCTGTTCATTACCACCTTTCTTTATTCCTTTCACCTTGCATATTACATGGTCTTAGTGTGATTATGTAGATCCTATGTAATACAGCGGGAAAAGGAGATTCCAGGATGGCATCTCCATCCCTGGATGTTTCCAAGAGTCACCTGAAACCTTGACTGACCTGATCTAGTGTTGGGGACACTGGCACTTCAAGTGGGAGCTTGGAGTAGACGACCTTCAGAGGTCCCTAACATCCAACATTTCTATGAGCCTAAGCAAACAGAAACAAAGAGAGGGTCTGAGACACAAAAGGGGAGACATAAGCCCCAGAGCTACAGGAGTTCTGCCATGTATGGTCTTCAAGTTTACCCCTTCACTGTTTTTTTCTAACTTTGCAGTCTCCATTTAGACTCTATTTTAGCTTTTAAAGTCAGAGTTTAATAAAACACCAAGCAGTTTCCATACTGGATACAGTGAATTCACAGAGACTGGTAAGCCTTCCTGTGGGAATGTCAGAGCTGAAATGACATGACAATTCACAACAATTAACATCAGGTATTTAAACATTTAAGTGCTATTTTAGACTAGCAATAGATTTCAACACTATTATGGAGAAATGCAGGATGGAAATCCCCTGGAAATCAGAGTAGATATATGGATACATTGCTGATTACCAATTAGCCAATTCCTCTATTTAATGAGTGCTTTAACAATACATTCAACACAGCTTCTTTCATCAACAAATTATCAGGTTTGTTTGAATGATGGTATTTTCCATAAAACTTTGTCAGTCACCACTTATTATACTTCTAGCTTTTAATTTGTTAACAAATAAATATTTTATGAATTACTCCATTACAATAATGGATGTTAGTTTAACTGCCATATAATTTAACAGGGCTTGGCTGTTATAAATGTTAGTAGAGATCAATGCTTTCCTCTTTCTAGGACTATTAAAAGTTAACATTACCATGTCAGGGAAACACTCAGTTAACCCCCCAGACATGGAGAAGAACTCCAGGCTCACCAGCTGGAGGAGTTATTATCCTCATAACATTTTATTTAAACTCATTACACTTGAAACACACAGGCAGAGGCCAAATACAGTGACAGCAACAAGCACTGCCCTTCATGGTTTTGCTGCCTTGTTGGAAAAGGTTATTTAGGAGACATGAAATAGAAACAAAATGGGGATAAGATCAATGCAGCAGCAGGGTACAAGAATGAGTGCACATGCATGTAGGAAACAGAGGAACAGGAGGAGGAATCCGAGCAAGTCAACAAGCAGCACAGGGCAGAGAACACTGGGCAGAAGGGCACAGCTCTATGGGGCCACCTGATCTTTGTATTCAACAGACTGCTCAGGACAGAGGTTTTTGCTGCTGTCTTTCCACATGGATCTCCACACAGAGCTGTATGGCAAGGTAGGATATGGGTTCTCGTGCTTTCAAAACAAATGTGGCATGGTCTTTGTACTTCTGAGACTTAACAGTCTCAGAGTGACCGGCTTGATTTAGCTAATCTGAAAACAAACAACACCCAAAAAAGCACCGTCTACTCAAATCAAAATTTCTTCACATTTCTTCACATACCTCTCCTTTAATCACTATAGATTGACTGGTTCCTGTTCCCAGTCTCTCCTCTGTCATCCATCTGCAGTCATCCATCCCTTTAGTTTTGTTTTTATTATCAATATTTTATACACACTATTTCTGAAGTGATTTCTCTTCATCCCTTCATGTTTGCTATAAAATATGACTGAACAACCGAGGATAATGTGAACATGCACATTTCTTCTGCTAGACAGTACATTGGGCCTTTCCCTTGAAGCATTTCAGGCCTTCTAGTTGTTCAGTTTTGTTTCTGATTTTTAGAGGGGGGAGGGGGCCCTGTTTTGTTGGTTTTGGATTTTTTTTCCAGGGGGGAGGGGATTGTTGTTTTTCATTAAAAAAAGGAATCCCACTTTCCATCACCTTCTGCCTACTCTGACAAACTGCTACTTATTTTCAACCCCTCAAGCTTTTTGGAAGTTCTAGTAAAGTTTTCCTGACACATCAAATATATCTATTAGCAGGCAGGATAATATTTGCTCATTGGTCACTTAGCTCACTAACAATTTCCAATTTTGTAATTCATGTGTACATCATAAGCATATCTCATGATCCAAAACTAAAATCCAAGGTACAAGAGATAGTACTTTTCATGTCAGAATGTAAGATCTCCCAAACAAAATTCCCAAAATACCTTTAGACACTGAACATAACACATTTCCTCCAATGCTTTCTGGTGGATCTAGAACCTGTAATTCACTCTTAACTTAATGATCCTCACTCTCTATATCCCAGTTACAAATTACTGAAAACTCTACAAGAAGCAGGGATCACAGTCCTGTTCTCTTTCCTCTACTCATCCTCCCTAAATGCAATTAGTTACATAGTTTCATATTCCTTTAGTGCAATTAACATAACAGTTTTCTATTATGCTGATTTTACCAAATATTTTTCAATTAAAATCTTCACTACTGATTTTATACTTATTGACATATATTTGAATTTGGTATCCAAGAAAGAGAGTGGAAAAGGGAACCAATTTCCATTTGTGAACGACACAGTGTTGGACAGACTTTTTTTCTCTAGCACTTTCCCTTATAATGTTACCTTACATTAGCATCCAGGTTACCTCTGTTACTTGACAGATACAATATTGCCCCATTTGCCAGGCCTTCCCTGGTATAAGCCTCCTCCAATCACTATTTCATAAAACAACCATTTATGTCTGCTTCAAGCCAACTACGTGCTCTCTCCAGCTACTCAGGTCTCCTGTTTCCAGAGCCTGCCACCAGACAAGCAAAATGTCAAAACCCACATGGATTTTACTCTTCCTCATTTCACTTCCAAGATCTTGAGATCCCCTCTTTCTTACTTAGTTCTATCTATATGATTACTTGCACAAACTCACAGAGGACTCTCTGCCTTACAATTACAGCCATGCATTTAATGAAATGGTTTGCGGAATTCAATTTTAATATCCTCCTTAAAGACCTGTTCATGTATTTTTAAATTCTCAGTGATGCTTTTCCTTTCAAAACTGCCACGTTACACAACAGCAGCAGCATTTAGCACAGGTTAATTGTAACAGAAGTGTTAAGGTTGGTATGAGTGGAAAACAACTGGGTACACAGAGGTGTAGGAGAAGGAAAAAGAACAAATGGCATCACAAGGGCTGGAACAGAGTGTGTTGGTGGAAGTCAGATTAGCAGGTCACTGACATCCTTGAACACTTGTGCGGGCAGTTTCTTAGGGCACACAGATGAGGAGATGAAGGACAGGAGCAGCACAGGATGGTGAGACCACATGCCAGACAAATTGATTTGGACACATATCTCGGTTCTCTTGGCACACGCAAGTATTCATGCTTAAGAGTGAGACTTTGTAAGGTAATTTGGTTTTAAAAATAAGCCACTTTCCCTTCCTCTAGCTATTCTAATTAGTACAATGCTATTTTCTACTCTAGCATGTATTACACTTCATTTTTTGTAAGTAAATCCTAAAACATGGCATGTAGTAAGTAGAATATCAAGTACCTGATCTTGTGCTTTTCTCAGCACAGATTAAACTATATAAAGAAAAACATGCAAAACAAATGTTGTAGCTTACTCTCAGCCAACCCTAGTTTTACTGAAAACCTCTGGAAATTAAAGCAAGAGACAGACCTGACTGTTAAATTGAGAATCTCTGTAAAGTCACACATTACTCCCATTTTCCATGACTGTTTGGTGCATATTTCAGTAATTTCTCTGACCCTCCTGCTAGTTTGACTTCTAGCAAAGCCTCACCAAATTAAATATTGTCAAAACACACTTCTATTAAAGGCAATGAAAGCCTTCAAACATGAACAACAAAACTGCTAAAGAAATATTCCTGGATGTGCTTGCCATGCAAATACCGCATCACTAACCTCAAAATAAAACACTATTAATTCATTTTCACAGTGTAAAATGTCAGATGTAAATAAAAATCCTAATTCCTCAGACATTTAAAGCAAAAGAGTTTAAACAAGTTAACGACATTATCGGTGATCCAAGGAAATCTGCATGCAGACTCCATTTTCAAACTGTCATTGTCCTTGAGCTGTTTAAGCCTCAGAGCATTTACTCAGCATCTCAATATTTACTACTCCTCCAATCAACTCCCCTCACTCTTCCTATATAGGTCCTACCCTCCCACACTGATATTTCCCCCTGGCATGAAAAGATTCACCAGACCTCTTAAGCCAAGAAAAATGCAGAGCTGCTTATGTAATGCTTGCCATGAAATCTTTGCTTATTCCCTGTCATTTTGCATTTCAGTCTCCTGAGACTGCTCAGATACTCCTTTCACTTTTTTGTACACTTTTAGTTCAATCTAATATAAAGTTTAGTTAATTTATATTATATGCTGAAATGAAAAATTTATGATAGTAATTTTTAGCCCCAAGGAGTAGATGTTATCAATAAGTTAAAATACCTTCAGCTTTGCCTCAGGATGTTCATATGCCTGAAGCATTCTGTCTTCTCATGATAATACAGTATTTGCTCCAGTCACATTTCCTAAAATTACTTTTAACTCCTTTTCACTCTAATACATTTTTGAAGAAAATATGTATTTCAAATAATTCCTTAGTATTTTCAATAATTTCATGCCTATATGAACATTTTAAAATTACAAATTTATACAAGCTACTACTTTTACGACTGTCATAAGAAACAACAGATAAAATCATTTTTGAAACATATTTTCCAAAATAAGACTTAAGCAAGACTAACATTTAAACATACCCTGACTTGCTGAAATCCTACTTAAACTGTACAACTGTAAGAATTAAACCAACTCTACCAGAGTTGGTTTAATTCTTACAGAGTTTTGAATTTAACTCTGCCAACTAGCTCCAAATGCTGAGAAAAATACAAAAATATATGTGTCCTGGTTTTGGACAAAAGGAAAAACGGTGAAAAGCAAGTCTTGTTCTAATGACTCTCTATTAGTAGATACTTTCATAGCAAATGAGCAACAAATTTCCCTGTCCTGGAGGCCAGCAAATTTGACAAACACGCTGACGAAGACTGTCAAAAGAAAAATTGTATTGCAGATTTTACTAGAAAAGACTTCTACAGAAGAAAGGGTTGCAAAATAATTTCTGTAACAGAAAAAAGTTTAAAACCAGACCTAGTTACAGTGGAGAATTTTTGTTTCACAGGGGAAAATGACAAGCACAGTTTAGACATGCAAATTATTTAGCTTATAACTTTGCTTCTAAAATTTACAATTGAACTGCATCTCCCATTCCCAGCCTGCATCCATCTTTTCCACGAAACACTTTTTCCTAAAACTAAAATAATTTCAGAATTGCAACAATGTCAAAACTTTTTTCCCATTTGTTACAAATAAATACAATCCCTTATAAGAAATAGAAACAGAAAACATTTACTCACAGATTAATTGATAAATAATGAATATTTATTATTTAAAAGCACTGTATACACATACATGCTACTAGTAGTTCAGCACTGAAGAAAAAAAAATTAGTAATAATAAAGTAATTTTCAACTAAGTAGAAGTAAGAAATGCCAGAACTGTTAAGTTTGTAAGTCTCTGAATCTGGCAATAATTTCTTCCAAGACTACAAAGACTTTTCACAGTACTGTATACTAAAAAGAAAAAAAAAAAAGGAAATGAAAAAAAGTTGCCACAAAAATTCACATATGTTAAGTTTTAAAAAGACAGACTTAATAGCTAAGCATCAGAAAGCAGGCACTTCATGATTTCAGAGGAGAAGCCTCAACTAAAGCTTGCATATTTATCCTCCACATAAAGTATCTAACACAAAATCCAATTTTGGAGAAATTTTTGTAACCAATTCAACAACTAGCCAATGTCTATTTTTTTTCCCCTACCAATAAGCAGAAAAAAGTCATAGTATTCTTGCATTATAGTGGAGGGTCTGGAAAAACAGAAGAGACATTGCCATCTTGATTAAATATTTCTTCAAAATATTTTATTTCCTCAGGTAAGGAACTTAGGAACGAAAGGAAAGAAAAAGTCTGCATACTTGAGTTAACCTTTTTATTCAGAAAACAAATGAGAGTTAAGACAACTTTTTCAGATATATTAAACATTTCTGTTTCTTATCAGTCAATTTCTGCTTTCACCTGCCATTGCTGATTACCCCTTAGTTGAAGCAACAACTTTTGCTTAAATGAAATGCATTGATAGAAGCTGTTTAACTAATGCAAATGAGCAAAGAAGCAAGAAATGATATCTTAACAAAGCAGAGAACATGGCTGTTATACAGAGAAGAATCCCTGCAAATTTGCTATTTTAATGACCTACACCACAGTCATATTTTCAGCTCATTGGAATACGCACATGCAACCCCCCTGTTTTCCAACAGGGCTAATGTTTTAAATCATTTTTATGAAAATATTTGCATTTACATTGGACTCCAGTGATTACTTGGCTCATACCATGTGAGCATGCAATCAGTTTATTACTGCAGCCATTCGAATACCGTCCTATTGATGACTCATCTGTACAAAGAATAACCACAAACATTTTCTTTCTGAGATGGATTTTTGATAGCTCAGTTCTAGCAAAGTGTTTTAGAAGCTCAGAAGAAAGCAAAACACTGCTTCCCCTGGAAGAAGCCTTTCAGTCAAGCAGCTTGGAACATGTAGACTCTACAGACTGCTATGGACTTCTGCTGCTATATTTAGTATCTCCTACTGTTTTAGCTGTTCCTTTTTTCTACATCATAACAATCACACCCTTTATAGAAAATCCAAGACATTTTTTGCCTTTTAATAAAGTTTAAATACTTAGTGAAACTACCGTGCAGCAGCTCTGCAGACAGAGCTTGTCAAAACATTTCTGTACATTTAACACTGACCTGCTAAATCCAGAAACAGAGATGGCTCCCCTGTTTCCAGTCCAAGATAAATTCAGCCACTGGATGAGCGTGCAGCGAGACTGTAGGTACTCCAGGGATGTGTCATTAATCCTTGCCCAGTAAGGTTGTAAACTGAGATGAATGTACTGTAGAGGGTCACAGCAATGTTGATACAGTAGCTTACAAGTTTGTGCTAGTCTACACAGGTCTGGTACTGTAAGGTGACTCAAAATCAACTGGATGAGCTATATTAAAAACAGGAAAAAAAAGTTACAGATGGTCATACAGCACTTAAAACATTAAGGGAAAACTGCAAAGGAATAAGAAAATGTGTTCTAACTTCAAGGAAAGTAAAACCTTTTACTTAAAAATAACTTGTCAAATAAATCGATTAACTATTAAATAGAACTGCACTGCCTTCTCAGTTTGACAACATGCTAAACAAGAAAAGAAAAAGCAGATCAGCATATGAAAGTGGCAGGAAGCTTTCAAATCAAAACTTTCTTTACCCATGCTAATTTAAACAGTGATATATATGTAAGCACTATGTTTATATATTTCCTTTCACTAAGTCTGCTCTTTCATTGAACAGAAGACAGAACTGGCATCCTCCTTTTTCTCTGTATTTGGTTTTTAAGATGGGAGATATTTGCAAAGTACATGGAAAAACTATACCATGTCCCAGTTTCCCCACACCTTAAATCGATTTCAGATTTATTCCTCTTCTTCCTGCTTTAAAAAACAGTGTTTTGTCTTCTATCTTATATCCTCTCCTTTGGACTATGCAGCCGGGTAAAAAATTCAACATAATCAGATCTCCTTTTACAATCGCTTCCTTGCTGTAATACTTTGAGAGCATTTTTGTTCTACACCAGAGTCAAACCTGAAAGGCAAAACCCCTTTTTAACTGTGTCAGTTGAATCATCTCAGCTTCAGAATAATCACCAGCCTTTCTGACTAGCATCACTGTAACAGTTTTTGTAATAACTTATGTCACACCCAGAAACTAAGAAATATTCCTCCTCTCCTCTCACACTATGTTTTCCTTTCCAAGGAATGATCAACACGCACGCAGACATAAATACTCTCTTTAGGAAATAAAAACGCCCAACAAAATAAAGAGATCTCCTTTATCTTATGAACTGAGAGAAAATGCACTTGAAAAATGAAATCTAAAAATTAATGTTTACTTTACCAGAGCTGTCTAGCAGATGTAAGTACCTGCACTCAAGTTATATAACTTAAATTGACTGTTTTCAAGCAGAGTGGGAAACAGTAACTCATTGAAATGAATCAGTGTAAATTACAAAAACTACAACTCACAAATCAACTCCAACAGAAGAGAATTCTGTGGTCCTTTCAAAATACCAACATGTTTCATTTTAATGTCTTAGAAGGATTCAGAAGACAAATCCACCAAAAATCAGAATAAAATCTGTGACGTAAAATGAAAATGTTTGGCTCTCACAAAAAGCTCCAGATTGTACTTCCTTAGCATCACTTTATTATGCAGCTACTTTCCACCTCCCCTCCTTCCCCCTTCATTTTTGGAAAAACAAAACAATGCAACTTCCTGCAAAATGGAAAATGTTACTTCCTACTCAGCTCCAGATTTAGTACTTAGATTTCCAACAAGATCTACGTATCTTAAAACATTTTAGTTTAACTCCAATGCAAAAATACAGTGTTTGATATACTCCAGTTTCTTTCATACTTGGTTTCAAGCCTTTCATCTTCTCTTCTTGCTTGTCCTTTCCCCTAGAAACAGCCCAGGCTTTTGGCTCTGCAGGTGTCTGGAACTCAGACTGATGCAGAGGACCAGCAAAGACTTCTCAATGTAACAGCATCTATATATCTATACACACACATATGTGCATATATATAAAATGTATATATGCACATATAATAACTGCAGTTATATTATAATCAGCAAAGTTTGCGCCCAAATGACATTTAGGAACCTGTTGACATTTTGAAACCTAATATATCGAAAATAACTAGGAGCTAAAGACATAATGACACGTTAATATCTTGATTTTTGCAAACTTTCATCTAATCCACACTATGTAAGTCAGCTAAATATCTATTTTATTAATGCCATTTCCCTCAGATTTTTCTCCCATAATTTCTAGAGCTGAAAAGTCAGCAGAGACTGTAAAATTAGCAGAATTTATGTCAACAATTAATGTGACATAATATCTGATAAATCAAACCAATAAAAATTTCATTCACTGAGAAAAAAGTTATTTTGTAACTTCTGAGCAACACAGAGAATGGTGAATGAAACTATAAATGACTGAACAATGTCGATTTACACTATTGATGACTTCAATGAGTATTTTGCAACACACAGGATGTCTTTCCACACCTGAGATGAAATTGCCCACATCTCAATCAAAAAAATCTCTTTATTTTTTACTGAAATTGTGCTACTTCATAATATGTAGAATGAAAACATATAATGAAATGTCACTCCTATGATATTATATCAAAGTGCTTTTTCCTGGCTTTTGATTAAACAAAAATAACAGGTTCAAAACATACAGGCTAATAACCATTAATCACCATTAGCCTGGAGTCTCGTGTCTGTCAGGAACACACTTTTTGTGTCTGTGTACCCTAGCATAAAGTACAATTTGATATCATAATGAATATGTGACATGATGTGCTGTACTGTGCTACGCTGTGTTCGCGGTGATTCCAAGAATGCTACAGAAATGAGATCTGCTTGGAAAGCTAATTTCATAATGCAGTTTCTCACAAACAACAGTTTTTACTGTGTTTTTATGAAAAATTATGACAATCATTATTTCACACTTTCTTATAAATCAATCAGTAAAAACAAAGTTGATTGGAAAAACATGGAAAGAAAACAAAATATAATTTATACAACACTGATTGCCTTTTTAGGCTTTGATGGACTAAGATTACAAGAGTACTTCCTCTCCCATTTCCAGGGAAAACACGGCACATGCCAGCTTTAAGCCAGGCATATTTTTTGAACTACCAAATAAAACATATAACATCTTAAAAAAAAAAATAAAAAGCTTCTCACCCACTACAGAGTTTGCCTATAAGCTCACACAGAATTTCCACTCCCCAGTACAGGGGGCAAAACTTTACCAATGGTGTAGTTTCTAATAATACTTAGTGAACCAGAAGTTTCTCTGGCTTTTTAAGGTTTTCTTGTTAAAAAACAGCAAGCAACAACCATTTGCACTTATAAAATACTTTCTGTGGCTAGAGCACAATAACACATAACTTGGTTTTGTCACAAAATAATGTCTGTATGCTGGTCAAACCTACAATACTCGTATTTTCTACAAATTTCCTTTTTCAGTTCTTCCACATGAAGATGAAATGGTTTTCCAATAAAAAAATACACTGGCCTATGCAAACCACTCATTCAGAAACAGACAAATGAATAACTTGCAATTTTTTGATTCTTGCAGCTAGAGCTGCTACAGCTTAAAAATCCATTTAATTAGAACTGATATTAAAACATGCTCAGGTAAAGGACAAAGGACATGTGCACAAAGAGACAACGAGAGAAGACAAAAAGAAGATGGTATTTTGTAGCTTTTGACATTTCACTGCACACTTTAAGGAAACACACATCCCTGGTTCCACAACAGTACAACTTGCACCAGCAAACGCAAACATATTTAATAATGTATGTGGACACCAGCAGACACAAACAGCTCGTAAAGCTTGTAGGCAGCTTTTGGAAAAATCAGATTTAAGGAATGACAAAGATGTCATTTACATCTTTCTATACCAACATTTTTACAAAAAATATGTTTTGGACTGGAGCACGCAGAGTCTTCTGATTCTCCTCTCTGGAGAAAAATAAGCTGGGTTTTTAGTAGCCAGCACATCTTGGTGAGTCTCAAATTATACTACATGGATGCTGTGGAAGGTATTCCGCAGCTTTCCCAAAAGCTTTGACTTTGGTCAAGTCTTCAGGCCTCAAGTATTCCTGCAAAGCCAACGAAGACTAAGGCCTTACTCCTTCCACTTTACAAGCAGCCCAAGTTTGTCAATGAACAATTGACAAGGAAGACAAGGACACAAAGTCTCTCCTCTAAAATCCTTCCTCAGTTTTAAGGTAGTTTTGGAGAAGAGACCATAGATATTAGCTGTGAAGTACTTGCACTAAGTGCTGGTTAATGCCATCCAAGGTTCGGGAAGGAAAATTCTCTCACTAAGATCATCCAAAAATTTACAGTTTCTTCTAAGAAAGACTGTGCCCCGGGAAGCAGAGCATTTTTCTCTTTTTTAGACAGGAGCAATCCTAAAATGTCTTTGGAGTTCACACTGCAGCAAACCGTTCCTTAATGTCATTTTGAGGAACAACATATCTACAAAAGGACAGTCTATGGAAGTTTCAGAAATTCTACAAAGGCAAAAAAAAAAAAAAAAAAAGCTGGAAGAACTGCTGCCTACTTAGCAAAACCCACTCAGCTTGTATATTTTGTGAATTACAGAGGATAGTATGAAAAAGCCTCAAACAGCTCAAATAAGGAACAGCATGTTTATGAAAACTTAGGACAGTTACACATTGACAATCAATATAAACCTACAGAAAAGGTCCAATTTTTCATGTAATGCACCAGTCAAAACCGGAAGGAGTCAGCAACTGCCTTACTTCACCCACAGTTTGAACACTTCCCCTAAAAAGCTGACATTTGTCAGTCTTAAATAGAACATGCAGAGAACTGCTTCCATATCCAATGTGATAGAAAACTGTTACGCCACCAAGTACATTTTTGTTGTTCCGATGCCCGACCCTTCCAGCTGGACTAGAAAGTAGGAAACTGGGATTTCTGCTATCACAAAACCAGTACAGAAATAGTTTTTTATAGTTTTCTCACAAATATTCCACCCATATTTTCAGTTTCTTTAAACCAAGGCAGAAGAAAAAAAGATGTTCTTGGTATTGACAGACCATATAAATTTATTCATGAAACCAAACATCTTAAAAAATGGATAAAAAAGGAAGCTGGTAGACAAAAAGGAGAGCAGAAAAACAAAATAAAGTACATGGAGACAGAAGTTCATAGGAGTAACAAGACTACACAAATACTTTCCAAATTAAAATTTTAATATGTGTAATCAACCATTTATAGTTTGATTCAATGATCTTGGAGATCTTTTGCAACCTTCATAATTCTATGATCATGTGAGTAAGAAATGAGATTGATTAATCTCTCTGATATTCTAGTATATTACAAATCAATTTATCCAGCCTTTTCAAACAAGAAAAAATCCTATATTTAAATGAATTTTTATCTACAATTAATTTCCTTGAATTACTAAAACTAACATGTTTTCAAACTTTCAAACATTTATGCGAAGTACTTTCTTTACTTCAGTACTGCCATGCAAGCATCAACAGTAGAATATATTTAACACCAAGTGTACTCTGGGGAAAACAAACAACCACTAGAGCTAACTCATGATAAAATTAGTTTCCCTATTTATTATTCCACTGCATCAACAACAAAAAGAACCTCAAACCAAACTCAAGAGGTTTGGTTTCAAGAAAAGTTTAAGAGAAGACAGTAAGAACTGTTACAATCTCCTCCTTTCTCTTTCCTCTTTACAAGTACAGTAAACTTCTGCAGGCTACTACAGCACATGGTCACCCAACCAGAGCCTTCTTGTATCAAACTGGGGTACTTAAGAGTCAAAAGATGTGGTAAGACCGAAATACTATTTGATTAGATTAGGCATTTCTGCAAGTACCCTTCAATGCCAGGCAGCACACCTCACCTTCCCTCTCAAAAGTAAGTCTGGTTCAAGCCAGGAGCACTCTGAGCATCTGCTGAGTTACACTGAATGAACACTTGCTGCCTCTGCCAGACTGCAGCACACTGAAGAGCAGGAATCTTACCTCTGTCCAAGTCTAAAGGTCTGACCAGCAAGTAAAGGCTCCTTCTCATGGCCAACAGATTATTTCAGGAGAGGTGAAGATAATTGTTTTATCTCTCAATTCTTATCCAATCAGGGCACCAGCCTTCATAAACAGCTGGACCCCACTGAGAATTGCCCGGCCTGCACATGGTATTCAGCAATCATACTCCACAGTTTCATTATACTGGAAATTAAGGAAAGAAAATACTCATCTACAGATTTTCAGCACATTTGCAGCCATTGTGCTGCCAGGGGAGCTGAAAGGAGTTTATTCACAACTGTTTTCTGAGCTAATGACAGAATAAAAGTAGCAAGCATAAAAAGAAGACAGTGTGCAGAAGTCCAGCAGTAACATATTTTACCTGCACCACAATTCAAAACTTAGCTGGATGGAAAAAGCTCATTTAATAATAATATAAAAATATTATGGCACTTTCAAGAACAAACCTCTGTGAGTTTTGTAAGAGAGAAAACAGGAAAACAAACTTTTAGACTACTGCAAACTCTTTCCACTTCCAGATGTTGACTGAATCTTTTCATATCTCTTCTGTGTATTTTCCTTTTCAAGTATGAGGACTAAAAACCTACCGGAAACCTGCTAAAAAGCTTACAAGTTCAAGAGCTGGAAATTCAAGGCTAGAGTATCTGGTGTAATAACCGTGTGTGAATGCAAAGACCCTTGAAAAGTAAGAGTGCAGTAACTATGCAAATAGCTAACATCCACCCATGGAAGCAGACAGACTTACAGAATTCAGGCATACCTATACAGTAAGTGCAGGAGAGTCACAAGGAATGCAAGGAACTGAGAAAAAACAACAATCCTGACCAATACTCTGGAAAGCACCTTTGCACCCTTAACAATCACGACAATGAGTGTAAACATGCTTTTCTTTCTTACCTCATAAGGCAGTTTATCAAAATATCCATTAGTTGGCCATTCCCTGAGGGTAACAATGCTGAACTGTTTATTAAGGGCATCCATTCCACAGGCAAATTTTTCTTCATCCTCATCTTCATCTATATCATTCATATCAATCATTGAAGTCTTAAGTGAAAGCACAGGCCTCTCTTTCACACCATGTAGTACTACTGCATCCAATTCAGTGTAATAGTCCAGAAGAGAGCTGTTCACTTCCAGTCGGATCAAGTTTGTGGGAAAGTTTATCTGTTTGATACAAGGTGTGAACTGTCGAGCCTGAGGACCATTCACTTTTGTAGGTGCCTCAGACCAAAGTATTTCCCATCTGTGAAAAAAAAAAAAAAAAGATGATACACATACAGTACAGGAATTAAAATCAAAGTTGCTAAAGCAATTCCTGAGCACAGTAAGAGGGCAACATCATCTGTCAGAAGTAGTTAACAAGCAAGAAAAATGGAAAATGGCTGAAGAGATGATTTATGGTAATGTTTTCCCTAGATTTGATAAATATCCTATGGATGAATTCAACTCCTGTTAAACTCACACTAATTCATGACCTTAGCATATTTTCTCTACTGAATAACAAAACAAGCTGTAGACTCATAGTCACTTGTGTTAGTGCTATCTGTGCCCAAGTTCTTCTAGCAACTCACAGGTAAGGTAATTGAAACAAATGGATTGCTGATGTCTTCATCATGATGGCATGTTAGTGTAAGTACACAAGGAACAGTTCTGCCATGTAATACAAAGAGAGTCATCTGATCTCTTACTTCCCACAAAACAAAAGAAAAAAACCCCACCATTCAGACTTTAATATCAAGCCTGTCCAAATTACAGTATTACAAATTACTAAAAAATAATTTAATTTTACTTTGTTTATCTGCCTAGGCAAGCAAAATGTTCCTTTTAGAAGTAATTCAGTGACACATTAGAGAAGAAAGTAGAAACTTCAAGTCATTTTTAAAGGGTCCTTTGCAAAAGACATCAGAATTTCCAAACTGCTGAACTGAAGTGAAAAGCCTTTCTCCTTGTTGGTCCTGTGACAGACAGAAGTTCAAGGCATGCACAGAACTACCACACATACATCCTTACTTTCACACACAGACCCCAGATCTCCTCCACCAAATGACAGGGAAATCTGCTGCCAACTGAGTAAACTGGAGGAACCAAGTCCTACATTCCTTAGAACTTCAGCACTCCCAAACTTGCCTACAGGTCTGAAAACAGAAATGCGCTCTTTTATATCTGCATAGGTCCTCACTTAGTCATTGGAGATCCTTCAGCCACTTATGTCCATGTTTTTCCTCCCTGAAGTCCAGTTAATTCATAAAGAAGAAGCCTCCAGCAGCTACCACTGCTACTCCCTTTGACAATATGCTTACCTCGATACTTATCCAGACACTTCCACATGTACACCATCTATTTCTGATCAGCCTAGCCCAGATTCAAGGATTTCTCTCAGACTTCTTGTCCTGAATCTCAGAAGCACCAGTACCAGAATCTGCTCACCAGTACCTCAGTGCCTTGGCTTTCCCTACCAGACACCCACTACTTTGAACTTACAACAGAAACAAATGCTTTAACTTTTTCCATCATAACAGAAAGCGAAACAAATGCAGGGATTTTCATTAAAACACTGCACACAGCATAAGTAAGGTTTATAGAAGTTTGATATTGCCTAGTAGGAAAATCAAGAAAAATAATCCATATTGGCCATAACTTCCATTTTGCAACGAACATTTTTCTATCCTACATCATGCTGCTCTCCAAGTACCTTATAGCAGAATGGGAGACTTGCAGAACTCTTATGTCCAAAGGAAAAAAAACAACCCAAAAACATCATGAACTAAAAACAAACATTCAAGAGTAGTGAGCATATGGCACATTGAAGTACTAACATAGGAGAGTGGACAGCTCTACCCTAAAATTAACAGTTTTCATAAGAGAGACATAGTATTAAGAAAAGATTTCATTAATTTGCAAAATGAATATCTACTCATGGCAAAGTAACAGCTCTAGTTCCACTGTCACATCCTCTCACATAGGTCAATGCTCTAAGCAAATACTTCGTGCTGGCAAGGCACACGACCTTCCTTGAACACATCCAGATCACCATCTGACATTTTGCTTAGACACTTCCATGTACCCACTCAAAGTATCCTTAGGGAAACTCAAAGGCTATTTTTTCACTTATCTAACACACACTGGACCATCAACTTTTAGCAGAATGGGTCTGTTATTGACTTTGCCTTTTGGACCCTGGAGAGAGGATTATCCAGCAGCGGAAGAGCTCTGGAAAAAAATAATGTATCTCATCAGATTGTAATGCAATAACCAGCTCCAGCAGGCAGTAGCCAGTTTCCAGTCTTTGGAATAAACTAGAGAAAATGGAAGACTTGTAGCATGATTTCACAATCTTGTGAAGCTCCACATTGCATACCAAATGCTGATAAACAATAAAACCAGCGACAAATTTCCACTGTTCTTGTCATACTGTTTACTTCTCATCAACAGTCCACCAATCTAACTTCAAAGGAGTTAGCTCTTGGTTTATCTGGAAAAACACAAACCTATCAGATTGATTTGATGATGTTCTCTGCCTTGGTGGCACCACAAACAAGAGCAGGCAATAGAAATTGCTCTGAGTCAGGACTGGCAAATCCTTCCCACATTCTTACCCCATTAATACAAGTGGGAGTGATCTCTTCTTCCAGGATCACCCCTGTGACACTTAAAGAGGCTGCAGGTAATCGGAATGGGAGCGAAAAATTCACATCGGGATCAAAAAAGTCTAAATTTCCAAGAAGCTTCAGAAAGAATTTTATTATCCTGTTCTGGAACATTCTTTTGTTATGGTAATCTACCTGAAAATCTTTCATAATAAAGGCATTTTTACAGTCAGTCCTGGTTTGAGGATATGTATCAAAACCAGTTTCCCTAGGAAGGCTCTCTGCATCTGTTTCAAGCTTACAATGTTCAATACACTATTTAACCCAAAACAAAGAGAAACTAAATCCCAATAAATGCCTTTAAAGAAGTCAAAGGATTTCTGCCTGCCCCACACCCCAAGTTAATTAAGTAGCTCTCAAAAAATCAAGTAGAATCAAATGAATTCGGATAGTACATTGTTTGTCCTCCAGTCCTGCAGATACATAGTAACAGCTGATCAAAGTCGTCACACTGAGAATGCTTTGATAAGAAGGTTTCATCAGCTATGTGCTAGAAAGCCTCAGTCCTTCCAGCAAGGAGTGCCAGGTAAAGCCTGAATAAAAGTCAGCAACACCTGTATTATTTTCTCTAGTAATTGAAGAAAAGGAGAACATTAAGTAAGTTTCTCCATTCAGCCATTCTGTCATCGACTCAGTTTTCCCATTAAATTTCTCTCTGTCCCATGAAGACAGACAAGAACTCAATTTTCTCTGATACTAAAGACTCCATACACCTATGTGGTAAAAAAAAATAATTCCCATCCCTCTTCCCCACCACGAAGAAAAATACAGTCTCGTAATTGCTAGGCTGAGAATCATACTTGGAAGGTCTGTGTCAAATGATAGCACATATTTAAAGCTTGCCTAATTTTTTGTTGACCTAATGTTGTTGGAAAGGTTTTTAATGCTTAAGATGATTCCTGAGCAGACCTGGTTACTTCTGAAGAAATATATGTAATAAGAGAGAGTCTTTGAAAAAGGGGCTTCTAGGGAAAGCAATCAGACTTCTCTCCAGCAATACGAGATTAAACTTTGCTTGCAACTGCTGAGGTTTCTTGTATTGTCAAATCAAGATAGGTGTAGAAAGTAAAAAAAAAACACGACAAGCAATCCAATAAATGCCTTGCCTTAAGAAACTAATAGCTGAGTTAAAAGCCAACAGAAGGGAGAGTTCCAGACAGACCGACAAGGAGAACATAAAGAATCTCAGAGAATATTTCACCTTTGATGAAAATGCAACTTGTGCAACAATTACGATCACATGCTGCTCTTAGCCAAGCAACTGCACAGCAGAAATCTGTAGATCACCTAGGAGAAAACATGCCAGGGATGCTTCAGCACACTAGTTCAAACCAACCTGGAAAGTGTACCTCTAACCTCAGCTGTGAGCTCATAAACACAAAAGGCAGGGAAGACTGGGAAGATCATGAGCACAATTTAAGCATCATTCCGATTAAGCTGATAAGCAGAGTTCAAAGCAGTCTAATTATTATGACAAAATATGAAGCAAATTTTCATTTCCACCAAGAGTTCAATTCTGAAATACCAGAGACAGCAGACAGGATTCCAAGAATGCTCAGGACATATAAAACAGCAAAAGGTACTTCAAGTAACTGCTCTGTCTACATGAGCTTTTTAGGAGCTTCTCAAAAATGACTGTATTCCACAAACCCAGAATTCATTTTTCTATGACAGGCATTGAAACAAGAAAAAGCTGTTCGCCTGAAGATGTCAAAACAAGTTTTAAGTAAGGATGCAAATGTCTAGAACTTGTGTGCTACACATAGGTGAGATACAGGCCCGAAGCTTCCTTATCACACTCTAATGTGTTGATGGTATCAGCAGTGTTTTGGGTGTTTTCATCTGAGATTCTCAAGGAATAAAAGGTAGAGTGAAAGAACCATCTGAATGCCACTCTCTGCAAGTAAGAACTCATGATATTTACATTCAGTACACTGCCTTTCTAGGTTCACTCCCTTTCTTAAGGGGGAGGGAGGGGGAGAGTGAGGTTCCATAAAACATTTTGATCCCTGTCCAGGCTGCTTAAATACACTAAATTTCCCATTGGAATGAGAGGGAGCCTTTTATTTTGTCCATCTTCATTAGTCTGCTCCTCTGGTTTGCAGCAGCTTCTGTCCCTACAGGCTTTAAGACTATCAAAAACAGAAAGAAACTTTGCATACAGCAAACACAGTTAAGCCTGGAAATACTGAGCCATGCTCAATTTTCTAGCAAAATTCTAAACGACATGAAATTAAATAAAAATAAACAACAGGAATATACAAAGCAGAGTGGAAGTGGTCCCAGACAAATGATCACGGTATCTCATCCATAAGAAAAAACCTAATAAGTGTCACACCTTATCTGTAGGAAACAAGAAAAAATTAATCACAAGATAATCTCTAATTATTGAAGAAGCAATCACTGCATTGCAGGAAGGACATATGCTATGAAATATCCCAAGTACAGCCACAGATTCCAGACCTGTTAGGAATCTCTGATTTTGAGCTTTTATAAAAGTATATGAATATACAGTATCACTATAACACATACATGACATAAAAACAACAGTCAAATCAAATTTTAAAAGAACACAACAGGAGAATAGGGACCGATTTTTGGTTTCATATTACAAACTTAAAAGCCTAAGTTATTTTTGTAAAAGGAAAAAGTTCCGAAACAATTATTTTTCACTTTCCCATTTAAAAGACTAACAACAAGTAACTATTAAGAATATCAAAATGTATCAAAAGGGCTAACACTGAGGAAGCCACTGGGGAATCATCTAGAGTAAGCCTTCTGGGTAAAAAAGGAGGGGAAAACCCCCATTTTTCTCATCACAGAGGCTAGCTATAACTTACCCATCAACCCAATACACTATGAAAAACAAAAACTCTCTTGGTTGGGTTCAGCTCATACTGCATTTGTCCCCACCACATGTGTGTAGAACTCTGCTTCTTCCACTGGCTGAAGCTTGGTGAAAATCCAGCATTGTCACCAAACCCTACAAACACAGAATGCGCAATACAGTACAAAGTCCCAGGTCTACACTAGTAAAATAATCATAACACAACACAATCAGAAATAGGGATTGATTTCTTCACCACATAAAACCTGAGACTTTATGTAACGACATTTCCCAAATCTCAGACTATTAATCTTTTCTTGGGTTTTCTGCACTCAGGTATTTTGTGTAACAAATCTGTACATGGAATGTTCGTATAGTTTAAGGAATTACCTACACTTTGCACCAGCCAAGGTATGAGAGGCACAAATGAAAAGCACAGAAGGTTTCCATGTGTTGGAACAGCAGTTCCTCTGACATTTATGATTTATAAAAATTGTTTTATGTAGAGAAAAGTGATGCAATGGCTTTTGTGCTTAAACGAGCAAAAGACATGAGAGGACAGAGAATCTTCCAGTTGCTGGATGCCGGTTAAACCATAATGAAAAAACTTCAAACTATCATGTTCTAAGCATGAGGATTACTTAGAAACAATTACAAACCTCTGAGAAGTAAATGCTTATTCCCATGCCATGAAGATCCGACCCCCCCCTCTAAAGACACTGAATAAAGATCACCTGAGACAGCACCATACAAAGCTGCAATAGCAGTACTCAGTGCACCAGCAACAAAGGGACATGACCACAGAGCATTTTCTGAACATCTGCATGAGCTGCTCTTTCATGCAACTGAAGCATAAAGTGAGTAATACATTGACCAAGTGTGTGGGTGTGAGCCATTTTTTAACAAAAATATATAAAATTCCCTTGAGCAAGAACTGTGATACTCTAGCTCCCCATAAAGAGACTTGTAGCCTAGAAGCTTTTGGACACAGCAAAGTTTTGACTTCACTGACAGTTTGGCTTTCTTTGTATATCAAGTAGGAGCTGGTGAAAGAGAACTTTCCTAATGACCTTCCCTTTCTACACTGGTGTTCAGAAACCTGTACAGCATCAGCTGATAAAGCAGCACTGAAAAGTTTCATCAGTAATATACCAAGTATCAAAAAACAAAGTATCAAAATAGTCACAAGAGGAAAACAAGGTTCTAAGTGCCTTTTGAGTAAGTAGGTCATGGCCTTTTCTAACTGAAGAAAATAGTATGGCAGTGCTTCAAGACCAAAACATCAGTTAAACAAGGAATCACCTGAGATTACAGCAGCATTCCATCTTCAAAAAAAGAATTCTTAGCTGATATCTCAGAGCATTTTTGGAAGTAAAAACAAGAGACCAAGAACAGAAGCAGAAAAGAGACAGCGCTCTTGCAGCTCTTCAGATTCCTCTCATAAAGGTGAGCAAATGAACAGAGAAAAAAATATTGTGTCTCTCATGTGGAGAAAGGTTTCCTTTCTCTTCCCTTCAAGACACCATACATAAGACATATGCCTCCTTTAGAAGAAAAGAGATAAACCAAATGTGCAGCTCCAAAGAGACAAGTCCTGCTGAGGAAAGTTAAGCATACAGAAAAAAAAGGGTCTCTCTAACACTTCTCTAGCATCAAGACTAACAAGTATTGAAGAGGCAGACTATGCCTTCCAAGGATGCCTGAGACAACCTTTTTCCAACCAGAAATGTTAACCTATGCAGACAGGACAAGGGGCATTCTTGCCTACAAATTAAAAAGTAAGATCCTACAGAAACTTCATCTTTTATTATAAAGAAGGGCATCTGAGCTCTCACTCTGACCACACCTCAAGAGAATTCATAAACCCCATACCCATAAGTTTCATATTAGTATTTTTACTTCCATCTCCCTTTAGCTCTCTGTACAATTTTCTATTTCTCTTTTTTTTTGTGTACCTAATTAAACAGGTCCTCCAGTTAACTATTTCTGAGCTTTCCTCCAATCTGTGCTTTACCATAAAGAAATAAAATCTACATTACAAAATAAAAAAGTAAAATGGACGTTCACAGAGTAATTGTCCAGAAGTCATTTCACATTATCTTCTGAATTTGAAGCTAATTCAAAGCTTCTGCCTTCACCACATACCATTCTGTAAATAAGTTCTGTATTACAGTGCCAAAAGCACTCATACTTCTAAAGTTAGGTGGCCTGTTATTATTACTTTGACCTACTGCTGTTCCTTGAATTCAGATGTTTACTTTAGAGCTATACAACGTATCATATTCTCATTGGATCTGTAGAACAAGCAACTGCACTTAACCACAGCAGATGACAGAATCATACAAAATATACTAACTGGGAATTTTGAATATAAACCATGACACCTGATTTTCCAAGGGTTTTTGAATGAACATCAATGGCCCAGTATTAGAAAGCAAGATATAATAAGTTAGACCTAAAAAAACCTTTTTAGTGGCATCTGTAAAAGGGAAGTCAGTAAAAAATCACCCAACATCCACATTAGCACTGCTTGTACCACCAAAGTGTGTATTTCATAGCAATATAGTATTTGTTGGCATACTAATCTTTACAGGACACATTTTGTTAAGTATTTCTTCTATCAGCTCTCCTTCCTTTATATCTTTGGTATCATTTAAACTCTTTTTGATATGGAATACTTCAATTGCATATACTGACAGCTTTTCCCAATATTATCCCCACTACATGGTTTGACCTGTTCACTTTCTCCTTCCATTCCTATTCCCTCACCTCCTCACTAAGAGCTTCTTTTCTCACACACAATGTTTTTCTTTACTATCTTACCATTCCCCAGGTTACCAGCTCCTGATCCTGCAACTGGAATTTCCTCAAGAATTCCTAATATAAGGAAAACCAACAGAATCAAATCTGTTTTTAGATTGAGTGTAAAAAACAAGTTCAGCTCACCCCCTCTGACCAGACCAAAAATAAAGATCAGACAAATGGCATCACCTTTTGTCTGACTGGTTTGTACTTCTGGTTTCAGCTTCATTTCCATATGAATAGTTACAGTGCCTAAGTGTACTATATATTCAACCTAAAGCATGCAGAGAAGACAGAGTCCATGGCTACTTGAAGCAGGATGATACAGCAGCCATGAATCCTCAACTCTTTTACACAATTTCCTCTTCCTACTGAAGGAAGAGCTCAGACCTACCATTTCAAAAGTAGTGTCTTATACAGACATAGTAATTACTGCCCATAAAAATTCCAACACCGAAACTATCATTACACAAATTAAAGCTGATATTAGGAGATGCATTAATTCCTAAAAAATATCTACATCTCTGAAGTTGCTATGAAAACAAGACACCAATTTTAAAAACATGAAGAAATAAAGAAAATTTTAGTCAGTCAGATACAAAACTGATAAATATTAGGAAGTAAAGTTCACTAAACAGCCCTATTTGTAGCATTTAACATCTTACATTAAAAAAAAAAGGAAAGCATAAAGAAGAAAAAAATTACCTTACTTCAGCTGGTGGATTTTGTGAGTAAGGATTTGCAGAGCATGCCAAAATCCTGACTACAGCTCCAGGATGATAGGTTTCCAGAATGTGCACTGCAGTGGGATAAACTGGTTCCTCAAAAGCAAGTTCCACATAGTCCTGGCTACAGAAGGTGGATGGTGTCCTCTTGAAAGGCAGCCGAGCGCTCGGGCAGCGATCCCACCAGGTGCCGTAAGTTCGAAAGACAGCAGTCTGGGTAAAGTCACCAGAACTAGGGTACACGTTGGGAAAGCCTGCTAAATTCCACATGGTATAGGACATGCTGTTCTCACTGCCATAGTGAGAGCTGAAATCCAACACTTCTTTGGCATACTGAACTATTTCAACGTTGATAGGTAAGGCTCGGGTGTTCGATTCAATCGCCCTCCGACTGTTCATTTCTCCTCTCGTCGCTGTCCTAGCTCGGCGCCGAAGGCACATGTAGTAAAACATGCTCAGAACTGTTAACATGGGAAACACTGGTGGCATCTAGATAGGATTTAGGAAGATGCAAAAAGTCAGGAGTCCTTTATAAGTTGCATTAACTGCCTGTGGTGTTTTGGAAAAGAGCTGATAAAACAGAATGAATAAACACAGTGAGCAGATACAGGATTCTTAGAAAGCAAACTGTGCTGTTTTGAATATTGTCTTAAACAAAGTGCTGCTACTAAAATATTAATAAATTATTCAATTTTATTGTAAGACAATTGTTTAGTTGGAAGCTACTAAGTGTGGCTTCCCATTTACTTTTTACCTTACTTCACATTTATTTTTTGTTTAAAAAAAGACAAGACTATGAAGAAACATTAGCCAAAACCAGCCATCAAGCAACAAAAAAACCCTAATGGTCAAAATAAGCATTATCTTTAGGGATTTATTACAAGAAAAAAAAACTGCAGTGACTCGGGGAAATGAATTCAAGTATGACATGAAATTTGGCCCATGCTGTAAACAACTGTGAAAGCATATCTGAAGATACACCTTCCCATTGTGAAGACACAGCTTCTTAAAACCTATGTTAAAACCAATGGTTTTACTTTCTTTTAAAAAGCGCAAATGGTTTTAAGAGCAAAAAGAATGAGCTTTTAAGCTGTTAATCTAAATTTAACCCACTGCTTCCTCTATCAGAGGAAATCTGAAACACAGTCACAAAAATACCACCTTTACCATTTGAAGTTGTCCATGACAGCACACACCAAGAACAGAAGGGTCATCAGCCTCCTGAAGGATGTTCAGAATTCACTAACAACATCATCTTCCTTTAAACCATGCAACAAATGAGGTCTTCAAAAGAGTCCTGGCATCAGAAGCAGAAGTCCCCATAGAAAGCATTTTAATTCTGATGAGAGAAAATATTTTCATTAAAGTAGCAATTCAGTTAAACACAAAATGTACTTAAAAAACCCAACACAAAATATATTATTAATTAAGAATACCAATGTGTTTTACACAGCCTACACCAATACAGGTAAAACAATCAAAAAAGCAGGTTTAACAATTAGAAAAAGCTAAATTAAAGGGAAACTACTTAACTAAAGTTTTCTGTTTACAACAGTGAAGAAACATTTATAGCTGAATGTTCTCTACAGGACACAGGAGGGCTGTATCATATTTCCTACTAATAAAGATCCTCTTACATATGCTTGTCCCATATTGAGCAGCTGCTCCATACCTGCATGATGTAAACTGTGAGTTTTACCAACACACAACGAAATGTGCAGTGTATTCTCCGATTTCCACTACACAACACACAGGCTATGAGTTCCAGCTCCACAAACTGCTTCTCACAAACTGGCCTTCTCATTAACTTCTCCATCAGCTTTACTAAGGGATGTACAGCTTTACTTACATAACAAGTAATGCCTGTAACCCATTAGAGGCCAAACAGGGATGACTAAGCATGTCTCAGAATAAATGTTTCTTCAAAAGCCTGTGCTGGAGTTGCTGCTTAGTTCACCATAGGATACACACTGTGGCAATCTCTGAACCAACAGATCTGACCCTTCTATTGCAGAAGTAACAACAAACACATTGCTCCACACTGCCAGGCAGACAAACCACATATTTAATGTTTGCAGTGGGTACAAGTGGGACCCTACTATAGCGTTTTTGGAAGCATAAGTTTAAAGTAGGGTAAATTATTAAACAAATGGAAACTTTTTAAAGTCTCTACACAGATCCACAGTGTATGTTTGCTTGTTCCCATACTCATAAACACACAGAGATATACAAACAGCTCTCTTTGGCATGAACGTTTCCAGCAAGAAGGCACTTGTGGTAACAGATAAGGAGAGGCTGCACTATTCGCCCATTTTACTCATGACAGAAAGAAAGTTTACTAATGAAGTGCTCAATTCTCACTTTCTTGCTTCTACTATTATTGGCCTTTTGTTTAGTTTCATATGTTGATGTAGCCGTCAAGGACATGAATTACTCCTGATACTCAGTGCAGAAGGGAATGCATAAAATAATATGCCAGATTTACTTCAAGCTCCCCTGAAATGCCAAGAACCAATAATGTCACATTTCCCACAAACAACCTAAGCCACCTTTCAGAAAAGACACTGGGAAAAAAAAAAAAAGTAGCACAACCCTGAACCTCTCCTCCTTAAAAGAAAAAAAAATAGAAAGAACTCCAAACTGAAAAGAGTTATTTCATTTTTTCAAAGCAGAGATGTTTTGATGTAAGATGTAAGTAAATATTACAAATACATTCTCCTTCTGGATTTTTCCCCTCTTAAAAAGAAAGAGCTATTTAAAGAATATGCCAACAGACATTAAACTTCAACAAATGTTCTGCTATCAAGCCCTGGAATCATGGCTAGATCACCTTCAAACTCAAAATTTTACTGATTAAGATGATTTGAAGGCTGCTCCACAGAAAATATGGCCTTACAGATCTCAATTTTAAGACTCATTCAGCTGTGGTACTTGAAGATCAGTGGGAATCACTTATCTCACATAAGCAACCTACACAACTTGACATCTGCACTGCAAACTGCAGGCTTCCTCTGGCCACAGCCTGCAGCTCTGGAGACACTGCTGTAAAACCCAGCTGTGCTCCTTATCTTAACTTGTCCAAGAGCAGCAAAACCACCCAGTCCAGAGCTGTATGTTAGCTAGCTGGCCAGTTTAAGCCGGGTCTAAGAGAGGAAATAACCTAAATCATCCTGCAGATCTTCCATTAGCAGTAATGTTAATTTGGGTCACTCTCCCTCTAGCAAATTGATAATTTTGTAAAACCCGTAACAATTTGAAATCCTTGACACTGACACAACTTTGTCAATTTTGGCTGGCATTTGTCAACACGGTCAAAAGTAAGCAGGAATAGAAAGCTTTCTTGTAAACTTATTAGTCTAAACAACAGAAGTGGACGCAAATTAGTTTTAAAGAGTTAAAAACCGTATCAGATATAGTAGCTTATAACAAGCAAGACAAAACTACTATAGAAAAAGGATTAAATAACCATTAGGACTACAATACAAATCGGAATTCTTCTTTTGGCATTTTAAAAGAAGCATTAAGAATTGTGTGGAGTTAAAAAGACAAATGAAAAATTGCTTCAGAGGTTAAAGGATAATAAGCTAGTGAAAGAATTACATTAAATACAGATCAGTAGGGCCAGATGATACAAAGAGATTTTTTCAGGGACTACCAGAAGTCAAGCTGATTTCTAAATAACAGGATTTAACTTTGCAAAAAAAGATAAAATGCAGACACGGGTCTACACAAAGCATCAAGACAAACAGCTCCAGAGCTCATGTACATGCAAAGTTTATGTCAAAAAGTTCCTCTTCTCTCAAACTTCTTGATTATTTTAAAGAGATCCACTTAGGCCCATGCAACTATGCCTTCTGATCTCTGGCTGGGTCTTTGGCATGTTGTATATGATTATTTTTTTTGTACAGGCATAATTATGCTACACTAAAGCCTAATAAAGGTTTCTTATAAGTGTCTCTTTGTATCCTCCTCCCAAGCAGCAGCCTTCTACATCTTTTGTTTCTTTTACATAATGTTTTGTTTTTTTTCCTGTCAATACCATTAAATGAACTGAAATAGTGCTATGAAACACCAGAACCAGTTTTCAGTCTGTTCTTCTCCCCAGACCATCTTGAGTGCTGGCTTGAGGGGGGGCAAGACTGCACAGGCTCCAAATCAGACGAGCTCAGAGTTCTATCAAAATGTTGCCTCTGCTTTTACAAGACAGACAGGACTCCAAAAACCACATTGGACTAGACCTGGAATAAAACTTTTTAAGAGCTATTTTCTTTCAAAATTCATTCAAAATATCTCCAATATCTCTTACCCAGGCTATTATTTAATTTATAACTATTTCAATTATATGGGCAAAGTCCCTTTTTCTAACCCTTCTTTTCTTCATGCTATACATACAGAAAGGCTTCTAAGACTGCTGCCTTCACTGCTGCCTTCTTCCAAGCACAGAAAAGCTTGACAAAGTGAAACATCTTACAGCTTCTGTACAGATTGCATGGGGAAAGGCACTAATTAATTTAAAGCAGTCAAAAGCACTACATCTCTTCAGTTTATTTTGCCTCTTTTTATAGGGAGTTTTTGTATATAAATCCATATTCCAGCTTTGAGGGAACCCATCCAATTAATGATTACTGTACTTGAAAAAACAGCGTGAAGCAGGTTTAGGCTGGGTATGAAGAAAATGTTTTTCACCCAGAGGATGGCTGGGCACTGGAGCAGGCTCTCCAGAGAAGTGGTGACAGCACCAGTCCTGAGTTCAAGAAGCATTTGGACAATGCTCTCAGGCACACGGTGTGATTGCTGGAGTGTCCTGCGCAGGGCCAGAAGTTGGACTCAATGATCCTGATGGGTTCCTTCCAATTCAGGGTATGCTATGCTCTATCTATTCATTTTGGTTAGTTTGGCAAATGCAACTCCTCAATAACCACAATTTTATCCCATACAAGCAAAAACGGGACAGAGTTATTCACCAACCAGACTGCTGAGGAAAAGGTGGGAAGTACACAGAAAAATTGAGATTTCAAGGGGCTGTGAAATGAAGGATGCCTGTGAAAACATAACAAGTAACAGATACTAGATTTAGGGGGAGAAAAAAATAAAATATGGCACATTTCATCCCTGAGCCATCCCTGGAAAAGCACATGATAGGGAAGAGTTTATACTATTTCAAGAGAAGCAAATATTGTACATGCAAGCCATGCATACACCAGGTTTGATTTTTAAAGCCAGTGAAGTAATAATTCCTGTTTACATCAGCTTTGCTAATCTCACATTTGGGAGCAGTGAGCAGTTTTCCTTTATCTGACTATAAAAGAAACAGCAATATTGACAAATTACAAAGAATATATAAACAACACAAACAAGGGCTCGTATGATCTCTGAAGAAAGATTAATGCAATTTAATACAAGTGTCTTAGATAAAAGACAGTAAATGGGAAATCTCTTAATTATCTTTGTACACTAATGCACAGAGGGAATACTGGATCCTTACATTACAGTCTGAAACAGAGTACCTTTACCACAGGTTAGCATCTTTTGCTGTTAATTACCTAGACTATACCAACACTCTACACTCAACTTGTTGAAACTAGAAGCTATTATTAATTAAAAATTAATAAGCTATTACAGTATATGTTAAACTCAGGCCCCATTGCTGTGTTTCTTCCCGTAATATATTCTGGCACTAAAACGAGCCACTTCAGACACACTTCCACTGTTTGAAAAAAACTGCACACATAGTTCTACTGTTTGAAAAAAAAATTGCAATATATGGTAATTTTATCTATCTAAAAATCTTATGTTGCCTTCATGAGCACCAAAACAGGCAAAATCCAAGAATTTCAGGTTACTTCACTGACTGCATTCCTGCTAGGACAGACTCATGGTGTGGTTTAGCACTGAGATACAAGGGAGACAACTTTGGCACCTATTACACATTCCAAGTGGCCACCCTGCCTTGTGGAGGCGGCTTTCTCAAATAACAGAAATTGTTTCTCAACATGAGCAAATCATCAGGTAGCCCTTTCTATTAACAGCCTGAAGTTACCAGCATTATGCCACTTCATTCTGACCAACCACCCTTCCAGCTGTGGCGAAACTATCCCCTTCATGTAAAAAATTAAAAAAAAAAATTAAAATTCCCCACACTACTTTTAAAAAGAAATTTGTGTGCATTTGTCTTATTACTTTTCTCTTGAGATGTCATACTGCCTCTCCATGCAGGCATACTCTGTGTAGCATTCACTTGCTGGTCAGCTGCATCCTCACTGCACAGATCACAGCTATTAGGCCATGTAATTGTTACCTCCCACAGTCACAGAATTAATAAATCAATTGGGTTGGAAAAGGCCTCCAAGATCATCAAGTTCAACCTATGACCTAAAAGCGCCATGTCACATAGACCATTGCACTAAGTGCCATGTTTACTAAAACACCTCCAAGGACAGTGACTCCATCACCTCCCTGGGCAGCCCGTTCCAGTGTCTAGCCACCCCTTCTGTGAAGAAATTCTTCCTCATGGCCAACCTAAATCTCCCCTGGCACAGCTTAAGACTGCGTTCTCTCGTCCTAACCATGTCCGTTCACATCCAAGTGATGTCCATCTGTCAGCCTGCACCGCTAGCAAATAACAACCCACAAGAAGTGAAGCACCCCGAAGTACACACCTAAAAAATAAAATAAAACAGTATCGCTAGTTCAGCTCCTATCCTGCCTTCTGTCGTGTTGTGACCGGGCAGCTGTGAAACCGTGGAAGTGTGGAACACCGCAGGGACCGAGCAGCGGCGGAGGACCCGCAGGTGAGAGGAGCACAACCCGTGCCCAGCGCTGCCCGCTTTGTCTGCTCCCAGCGCTGTTCCTCCCCTCCTCGCTGCTCCACGCCATCCCTACCCCTTCCCACTCCTCCGTTCTCTCCACCGGCAGGGGCAGCTCCCGTCCGAGGGGGGCAGTTCCCTGCCCCGGGGCGCAGCCGAGGCCTAGGGACAGCGGCGGGCAGAGACGGGCGGCACTGCCCGGTGCCGCCGCTGCCTGACGCGTCCCCTCCCCGACAGCAGCAGCAGCAGCAGCACCGGCCCGGCCCGGACCTGCCCCGCCAGCCTCCCCGGGGCGGGCGGACGGGGAGCGCACACCCGCGGCCGCCCGCACCCGCCGCGCAGGGCCGGCCCCGCACCGCGGCTGCTGCAGGGCCCGGCGCTGCGGCCCCCCCGCGCCCGCCCGGCAGCGCCGCCGCCGCCGCCGCCACCCTACCCCGTCCGGAGGGCGGAGCTGGCCGGGCCGCAGGAGCCGCCGCCGCGCCGGGCGCCGCCGGAAGCACCGCGCACGGAGGGCGGCGGGGGCGGGAACCGGGGGAAGCGGCGCGGCGGGGGCGGGGCCGGCGGCTGCGCCTGCCCGAGCCCCGGCGTGGGGCGGGCCCGGCGGGCGGCGGGCGCGGGGGTTTTCCTGTGGGATAGGAGAATCCTGGAATTACGAGGGTAATTAAAGATCATCTAGCCTGAACCCCACTGCTATGGGTAGGGACCCCTAGCAGTAGACCAGGTTGCTCAAAGCTCCAGCCAGCCTGGCCTTGAACAATGCTAGGGGTGGGGCATCCACAGGTTCTCTGGACAACCTGTTCCAGTGTCTCACCGTCCTCACAGTTAAGAATTTCTTCCTGATGTCTAACATAAAGTTCCCCTCTTTCAGTTTGTACCCATTACTCCTTGTCCTATCACAACACGGATAGATGCAGAGTCTCTGCAGTTTCCCTGTCAGCCCCTTCACACACTGGAAGGTTGCCATGAGGTCTCCACGAAACCATCTCTTCTCCAGGCTGAACAGCCCCAACTTGCTCAGCATTCATAGGGGAGATGCTCTAGTCTGGACTTGCTTCAAAACTTTCATGTCCTCCTTACGCTGGGCACACCATCATTGTACACAGTACTATGTGTGGGATCTCACCAGAGCAGAGTAGAGGGGGAGATCACCTCCCTAACGCTGCTGGCCACACTGTTTTTGATGCAGCCCAGGACTCCATTGGTTTTCTGGGCTGTGAGTGCACGCTGCTGTCTCATGTTGAGTTTTTCACCCGCCATCACACCTAAGTCTTTCTCCGCAGAGTGGCTCTCAGTCACTTCTCCGCCTAACATGTGGGTATGTCCAGGATTGCCACAATCCAGGTGAAAACTTTGTGCTTTGCTGAACTTTATAAGATTCACACTGGCCCACCTCTCAAGTGTGTCAGGGTCCCTCTGGAGGGCATCCCTTCCCTCCAGGGTGTTGAATCATTGCGGTGTTGTGGTTTGTGACTCAGGCCCACTCTGCTTTGTGTTTTGTTACCTGTGCAGACATGAAGGCCATGGTGAGGTGGGTGCCATGAGCCCACCCGCTCAGGATGAGCCCTGGCTTGGGTTCTCACAGAGCTTTTCACCAGGCAGTGTGTCTTCCCTAGCCCCAGGCCAGTCGAGTTATGCTTTCAATGTCATGTTTGAGTTCCTAGCATGTCATAAGGGCAGCCCTGTTTTTAATTGATCTTAGTGGGTACTTACTCCAGCACACTGTGGTGCCTCTTGGGTTGCTACCTGGCCTATTGCGAAGGAAGTGTCATGTAATTTAATTTGGTGCTTGAGTGCTTTCTCTCCCCACCACCCCTTCCAGTCAGAGCTTCTGCAGTAATCACTAAAATTGCTGTCACTCCATCTGGTCTCCTCAGGTCTCCAGCAAGGCTCCATGGTAGTTGGTGCCTGGGATCGTTCAGATGCAGTAGAAAGTAGAGTTGCTGACTTTTACTAGGTGGTCAAATATAATTCTAAAAATCCAGAAAATATGCAAGTAGTTGCTATGTAAGGTGCTTTTTATATAATGCTTTAATATAAATTCTATGCATTTATAATAAATTTCAAATATAGAAATCTATAAGTTTAGTATAGAATACATTTTGGTTGCTAACTGCAGTGGCAGACAAGCCACCACACAACCCTGATTTCCACAAGGGACATGCCAGAATGACCAGCTTCTAGGTGATTCATACACCTGCACACACCTGTGTGCACACGTGCAGAAATGCACATATAGACACATTTTATGTGCCTCAGACACCACTGTACTATTTTAAAATAACAATTCAAGCTCCCAGTTTTAAGGCACTGCTTCCATGGAAGAGGAAGCTAGACTCTTCAGGTTTCAGTGACAGCAATGCAGAGTGCCCTTTGGCATCATTTATCCTCACCTCAGTCTTACAATTGGATGCAAGCTACAAGAGTATTTATAAAGGTGCTTTCAATAACCACCTTCCCAGGGAGTGTCCAACTCAAAGTTTGAATCTTTAATAATAAATAACATTGGAAACAAGACTATGAATAAGTTTGGTGAGTCAGAAAATAGGTTAGGCATGAAAATGAGTTTTTGTAGTTTATTTTGTTTACGTTATTGCTTTCATTTTAGGTTTTGTACTTCTCATGATATCCTCCATTTTAAAATTAAGTAAGTGAAGAAAGGTAGAATACTTGGAATGCACAATTTATCTAACCCATTTAATTGGTTAATTTAACAAATTATCTAACCCCTTCTATTAGCAGTCACCTAAGAAGAGAAATGCAAAGGTTTCTATTTCTGTCTATTGTCAGCTATAAAGAGAAAGCAAGCAAGAGACATCTGTACAGAGGTCTGTGTTTGGCCAAATTGTTCCTATCCTTTGTTTGTTTTAATGTTGTCGGAGGTTGAATTCTGTATCAGTGCAAAAGCTAGATGGATATGAAAAGTTTTCCTCTCAGTCCACTCATCTGCCAACTCACAGAAACTGGAACAGATTGCTCTTGAATTTAGCATTGTCAAAGTTCTGTGTTTGGTCTGGTCTGCTGGGCTTATTCTATAAATCACGGGGAGACATGGATACCTCCAGGTGATCCAACATCTCCCCTTTGCTCCTATGATAGGTGCCCAAGGGACATGGAAGTTGTCACTCTTTGTCACTCTCACATCTCTCTTCACTTCACATAGACCATCCTCAAGCTTTCATACAGAAAATAAGGATGTGCTGTGTGTGGACACACCCTTAACAAGCCAGAGAAATTACGAAACAAACTCCATCATTATTCACAGAGGCTGCCCAATGGCATGTAGCATTTTAAAACTGCAGGAAGACTAGTATTTATTGAAGGGGATAGAGGGCATTGGGTGACAGTGTACTTTTTGTCTAGGCTGCTGTCTCAAAGTCATGCTATGTGCATTCAAGATGTGCTCCAAATTACTGTCAAATTGTCATTCCACAGCCTTTGCAAAAATCAATTGATGATCTGTTTTTATTCAACAGTTATACACATCTGGAGCTGACAGATAATTTTCAGTGAGATATGGCACATGAGCACTTTATACATATTTCTATATCCACATCAGCAGTAAAACTAGGCATAGAATACATCCCAGAAATAGTCCACTGTGTTGAAAGGAAATACACTGGTAAAGCAGTACAGGAAACCTTCTGTTTGTAACATAAGAGTAAGCCTTGGCTTCTCTGTGTTAATCAAACTTTGTAAGCACCAAATTCATGTCTTAACAGCATCCTGCTTCTTCTTCAGGTTTTTCTCATTATTATAACCAGTGGTATGTCTTGCTCATGAGGGAAAATCTTAACTGAAGTCAGTAGGAATATTGTTATTTCAAAAATAGGCATAGAGCATAGAAAGGCCATGTAAGTGGCATGGATAAAAAGTTATGTCTGTGTGTATACCAAAGGCACGTAAAGGAGTGATATGCCTGGTGACATTTCAATTACTTTTGGCTCCCAGGACAGGTGACTAGGCCTTGAGTCCACAGTCAAGTACTTCAACTCATCCCAAGGCACCACTGTGATAACCAATTAAAATGTCCAGAGGGAAACTTTCCACAGGAGGAGGTAAAGATCCCACACAGCAGCTATTGGTTGTGGAGGTCAAAGGCTCATTTATATTCTGCACTCACAAAATATGTCCAGATCCACTTTTCCAGGCAGAGTGGTTGTTGGAAAAGCATATGTAGCAGAGGGATTTGTAGTGAGAACAAAGAATCTGCTGATGGAGGCAGTGAAGCTTACCTGAGCCTTGTGCAAACACTTAGAAGACAACTCCCACTGGAAACAGGGTAACACTTTAGTTAAGTTTGCAAACAAGGGAGGCCTGTGTTGCTATTTCTAACATATTGTTTGAGAAAATGTTTTGTAAGTAAACAATTCATGCAGGAAAGTAGCTGACTTTTAAGTCACCAGGTCCTGCTCCCAGCAGGGAACTTATCTGAATTTCGTTATCACTTTGCAAAGCTTTGTATATGAAAGTGTTAAACTGAACCCTAAAAATAATGAAATCATTTTAATCAGTGAGTTATTTTTAATACAACAAACTTAGCCAAGTGCTAACTGCAAAGCAGCACTGAGTGTGTATGCATAACACCATTGCCACTGGTGTGAATTGTTCTTTCTGGCTTCCTCTGCATCCCAGGATATTAACCCAGCATGGAAAACATCTCACTGCCTTTTGGACCAGCATTACTGCTTTTTGATATGTGAAATTACATATATTCTTTGAAATGGAAGAGAAAGTATACTAAGTCAATGAGACTGAGTAAGTTTGTAGGTGTTCCCATGAGCCAGGCCTAACAATTACTTTGGCTGTTATGTTAGCTGGAACTCTTTTTCCAAAAGGAAATTTTTTATTCCCTGTGGGGTTTTTTCCCATGTAACAATATTTTGTATAACATTCTCTCTTTCTCTGCTATATTCTATGAAAATGCTCTATTGTGTAGTTGATCATATTTACTGCATTGTATCTTTATTTTCTTGGATTTTATCAAAAGATAAAAGAGAAGAATGTGCCACAGTACAAGTATGTGCTTAAATTTTATATGCTATTAAACAACTGCTGTGTTTCATCTGTCGCTGCTGCTTGTTACTAGTTCTTGGTAGATCACATAGAATTTAGGCTGTAGATTCATTGAGCAAGGGTGATGTCTTGCTTTGTCTCCCCTAAAGTCCCTAGTATACATGATTTTATGTATTTATAAATTATATGACAGTAACAGATTCAGCATTTGAATGGCTAAGCACTGCCCTTACTGTGTAAATACTCCACATGATATGTAATTAAGCCTTAAGAAAAAACATAAAATGTGAGAAAATCCTGATTTATCAAAATACAATGTTACCTGGACATATCATGGTTAATCATCTTTCTTCTTTCCTTTTTGTCTTGCTGCAGAAATATGAGCAGTTATCCTAAAGTATGGAAAGGATGTGCTGACTGAAGTCTTTATGAGATTTTTAATGAGGATTAGGGAATCTGAGATAGCAAAATCTACTGTATACAAGGAGGTTGTTGTGCAAGAATCTTCAGACAAGTTTTAGACCTGAGTCCTTTGTCAGCAACAGTAGGATCCAGTAAGGATAATATGCTAATTTTAACCAGCAATAGGCTTCATATAGGGATCTAAAGAGACAGATAGATACAATCTTATTAAGCTTTTGTGTTGACACTGCACAGCTTGTTCCTGCATTCAATTGAAATTTAAGAGCAGGGCTGTAAAACCTATACAACATTTTAGGAAGATATACAGTAACATTGAAACCTGAATAACAATTGAAAGAATAAGTAGGAAATTCCCTTAGCCCTTGGGCTACCACCATTTTTCTCTTCCAGCAGACAAGTAAATGCTCTAGGTGTCTATGCCATAAAAAATTTTCCCAGAGGCAATTCTGGCAAAGCACCTACTTTCTTCAAACCAGACTTGCTGCTTTAACCTTCTGAATGTCAAATTTCTAAAAGTAAGTGCTCCTGGTGCACTGCTGGCTGTTTCTACTGTAGGCTTTCCTTGCAGCCTGCTAGCAGTGCAGAAAGGTATCACAGGCAGGTACGCTCAAGGAACAGGGACAATTGATTCCTTCCTTATAACAAGAGAGCTGTAAGGTACATTTAAACAATATCTCATTGTAATTTCATGATGGAAACAAAGTTCTAACAATTAGAAGGACAATTAGGGTTTTATCAGACTTATGATATTGATTGGTAGTAATTGTTAATCAGTTCAAGTATCATTTATCATGACAGTAATTTTTCTTTAGAAATTTATCAGTGCTTTAATATTTTAATGTATAATGACTGTATGAACTGTCTGGAAGCAAGGAGCAGAGGATGGGTAGTTTTGAGATAGATGTGTATAATGTCCACACTGCATTTTTCAGCACAAAACCCAGGGGAATAGATACAGCTGCAGTGCAGTACTTCAATGTTTGCACAACTGAGTCATATTGATCTCAATAGAGATATGTCATTCAGCCTCACAAAAAGACATTGTCATCCTCTCATCAAGCATCACACAACTATTTTAAACTCTCTACAATATGTTCATATGACCAGAGATATTTTTTTATAGGTCAGCTGTGTTCTATGGCTACAAAAGAGTGGTTCATCCACTGCTGCCACATTTCACAATGGCATGATCAGTCAAATCAGAACCCAGCAGAGCTGAAGATTTACAGATGCTAAACAGTAAGAGGATTCCACTGAAGGCTTAGAAACCTGGAAAACATTGAAAACTACTGTAAAGTTCCTATTGCTGTTCAGATTGGATCAATGTTAGCATTGTTATCAGCAGCACTGAATGCAGAAGCTGGAGGTGGTTCTTTGCAACTGATGTCTTAAGCTTCTGATATGATACATCAGATAAGCAGAAGTTTTCTTTCAGAAAGAGCATGTACATCCACAGATGCAGAAAAGCTGCTTTCAGCCATGTAAATATAAATATGCCAACAGTAAAACCATATGCTTACTTAGTATCTTTCTCCATTTCTAGGAATACCACATGTATGAAAAGTAAAACTGATGTATCAAAAGACAGTATAAGAAAAGGTGTCTATAAAAGTTAAGGTTATAGTGCTTGCTGTGTTTTATTAAAAAGGGAGATACGAGGGAATATACAAAACATTTTGAAAAGCTTATTTTGTGATGGAACAGTTCAGAATATGTATTAGAATTCAGCATCCTATTCTGTTGCCTTCTTTTAAAACAAAACTATTCCTGAATTTTAGAAAGAAAGTCTGGAAGGTCCAACATATGCAAACTTTAAAAAGTCATGGGAACTCTACCACAGCTTGGGCAGTTAATGACCTAATGACCTCTTGGTTAACCTAATGAGTCCTGTTCAACAAGCAAGGGCACAAAAAAGGAAGCTATCTTCTCAAAGAGATAAGGTCAATTTGCCAGCAGAAATAATCCTCCCCTCAGAGCTGAGGATAAATGGTTTCTGGTTGTCCATCTGAGCTTGTCATTCAAGCATTTTTCCAGACTGTAGAGAAAACTAGGGAAATGAATTGAGAAAGAGGGCTCCTCTTGCTAGGGCAGGTGTGTAAAGCTGGCAAGAAGTCTCTAGTTCTGATCTTTGTCCTTTTTGTCTTGAGCAGATAATGTGTAAGTAAAGAAAATGACACTTCCCTAAATACCTAAGCTTTTAGCAGCCAGTTTCAGGAAAGACTTAATGAGCTTCAGCTTTTAACTAGAAGCTTGTATCCACCTTCTTTGCCTGCTATACCAACAGCTAAAACATATGCTGTGTATGTGTACTTGTAAATTCCATATGTGCAGACACACACACTCAGGAAACACTTCTGATCTCCTTAATTTGTGAAAGTCCCTTAAGTGTGGATATGGTAAAAATAGAAAATAGCACAGTGCACAGCCAAATGTCTTACCCAAGCATTCTCTGCTTAATAATGAACTTGCTACAGCAATAGAAACAACTGGTCTAAGTTGCTTCTGAAGTATGCATGGGTACCATGTTGGCATTCAAATGACCAGAATGTAAAATCTGTGGGTGGGTCTGGGGTTTTTCCATTCTTGGCTAATAATTATACTGGAATTTTCCACCTTAGCAAGCTGGATACTCTATTTCCACCTTACAGCTGGTTAGAAACAAGCAAGCTTTTAAAGTGAATTGGGTCAGTTTATTTAGTGATCTCCTATTTTGCAACCTTCTAATTTTTGAAATAGTCATATTTTCATTCAAGAATTTGGCTGGTTTCCCTAACTGATAAACTAGGGTCATGATCTAGGTAATATTTATAAATAGAGGGTTAATGGGAGGCAATATCAAACAACATGATGTCATATTAGTACGCAGAGGGATTGTAATGGGCAGGACATCCACATGTAAGTTCTCCGTTAAACACTGTCAGGAAGAAATACAGGAAAGTGGGAATAAATGCTAGCTGATCCCAAACAAGAAGAACCAGGCATTATTTTAAAATAATTCCTTTTCTACATCCACACATCATGATTGCTTTGGAGAGGTTTTATAGCATAATGGGAGGTGATGGTTCCTAGCTATAAAAAGCACTGAGAAACTTAAAGACTACAGGTATGTTCAAGCTGAGTCAAACACAACAGGGTCACACACTAAAACCTGCATGGTCTCTGATTTTATCAGCTGTGCATTGATTGCTGGTGTGTCAATGAAGACCTAGGCACAGTTTTCTTGATCAACATAAGGCTTATACCTTGTTACTTAAGCACTAAACAAGGTTTCATTTTTTGAGCTGTTGCATCTGCTACCTCAATTATTCATCCTGGGAATTAATGTACAATTAGCATGAATTCATGCTCTCATGGAAATCGAGGGTTATGTTGGTTTGGATACAGTTGTTGAAAGAATTCTGAATAATGAAAAGGCTGATAAAATATCTTTGTATTGGACACACCTTAGACTGTGTAAGGAACAATTTTTAAATGTAGAAATAGCTTCACAGTTTGTTTTATTTGCTCCATTGTCCCTTCAGTTTCAGGCTGATAGGTAGGTGCGTGTGCCAGTGACTTCCCCTAATTATGACCATTCAATAGTTATAGACTACAAGTATATATAAAAGAATTGGCCCACTTCTGTATTGATTTTTACACTTTGAAATGACTGGAATTAACCCATTATAAAGTAGCATAAGGAAGATCTTAGGTAGGTCCTCTTCCTGGAGGTTTTTCCTGCAGCATATCATGCAATTTGTCAGTGAGTTACTGGTAATGCAATTAATTAGTTTATCCAGAAACAAGGTAACAGTGTGCAGTTGCTAAGAACACTGTAATATCCTTTTCAGGGCAGAGTGATTTTATTCTTAGTTTTTAAATAGAGCGGTTTCACAAGAAAAGTGGTGTTTGTTTTGAATCTGTTGGTTTGGGGTGTTTTTTAATCTGTTGATTTCTCTGTTCCTGTATCAAAAGCTTTCCTTACTGTTTGGAGGACATAGCTAGGGGTCACCAGTCCAAGCATGAAGCTGCAATGACAGCTGCAGCTCCTGCAAGGGTTTGGGATGCAGAAAACTGCTTATGTGTGAGCAGCCCACTCACCTCCACACAGGGGACACTAAGTTACTTGGAATAAAGAGGGTTGGGGTTTTTGCTACCTGCTGTTAGCTTCCAGTACTCATTAATGAAAGATATTTAACATTCTTTATTAATTTTTTTTTCCCTATTCTATTATTATAACCCTTTAGACTGAGTGTTGTCTTGTCCCTGGCTTCCTGATGATCGCTTATTCTGGGCACATAGTTCTGAAGGTGGCATTGTTATTGACTGAACCTGCTAACTGCTTGAGAAAATGTTGATTACTTTACATTCCTGAAAATTAATCCTGAAACCTTCCTGAACTATATTAATCAACTCCTTTAACTTTTTCTCCAGTGGAGAAGGTGGAGGCCAGCAGTGTCATCGAAGAGCAGGTGCTCCTCCCTGCCTCATTAGCACCTTGCCTTCTTCAGTTGCAAAATCCTGAAACTCAAGAGAGCTATTTATAGCTTTTACAAAGCTCCCTTGGCCTGTCCTATGTCTGCAGCTAACCATTTGTCTGTCTCTTCCACTGTGTTAAATCAGCCCCTTGTGACAGCACCCTCAAGATGTGCAGAAGCCACGACTCTGGAATGTCATGGCGGGTCTGAAGGAGATGGATGGCAGCTGGAATGGGGGACCAATGGGAGCATTTAAACACACCAGCTTCTGAGAGACCGAGTCAGAAATCAGGAGAATGAGAATGATCAAAGGGGAACATGAAGGCATAGGAGGGGGGAGGAGCAGGGACTCCCATGAATAAGAGCTGGATGTATCCCAAGACAGGAGGGTAATGTCAAAATGCCTACAAAGCAGATGCTAGTAACAGATTACTTTTAATTTTTTAATATGTGTATCCAGAATGTATTACGATCAGAGTAAAAGAGGGCACTTAGCCCTAATAATAGAAGCCATACTAGAAAAAAATGGGAATATTTCCTTCCCTGCATTTGCAATAATTATCTTCTGACAGTTATCCTTGCACAATGTCTCAAAATCAAATACTAACTACTGTTGCATTGTGGTGAGTCTTTGTAGTCCTGTGTCTGCAAGGTATATCTGAACAGCTGTCCTTGTGGTTTCAGGATATCTATGGATGATTTTTCTTTCCGTAAGCAAGGCAGCACAGCCTGATCAGCCAAGGGTATTTACTCTCAAGCACCAGGCTGACCTACCTCCATGCACACAGGATACTGGGAATAGGAATCACTATTTCAGGTTGGAATGAAAAAACCTGTGTTTCTAATGACAGTAGTGATAACCACAATGACAAGTGCTTTTTTATGACATTAAAAAGTAGGAACCTTTAAATGTTGATAGCAGAGGTGTGCAGTGCAAGTTAATTTTCAGCACGTGAGAAATGTGTCTGTACATATTCCTGCTTACAGTAATAGCTATGCACACACGTGGAGATCAAATGCTCTAGGTAATAACACCCAGGTCGGCTGCAGCCAGCTGAGTGACCTTAAATATCTATCACTTATCTATGTATGCAGATGCTCCCCCATCACAAAGGAGGATTAATGACGTTACTTCACAGAGCTAATGAGAGAATGAACCACTTAATGTTTGATTCACAAGTGCTGTAAAGCATTATATAGACAGTGTTTGTTTTTAATTCCTCCCTCTATCATTCTTGCTAATAGGTAGTATTTTTCATATTCATACCATTATTAAAATCACATTCTATTTCGTAGATAATTCAAAGCATCTTTCTGATACCCTCTTTCTTGCTTCTTTTCCACTTAGCATTTCTCCTTCAGGCTACCTGGATTGCAGAATCTCAGTTTAACAATATGCATTGGTTAGAAGATACAGGTGGGTAGGATCATGTGTGTGTCCCCTTTTCCCCTTCCCCCAAGAGTCACAAGCAAAGGACTTTATTCTCCTCTTACAATACCTAATGATCTCTGATTTTTCTTCAGTTTCAGGATCTCATTACTGAGATCCAGTTTACTCTTCTGGATGGAAAGTTTCAAGGATCTGGCTCAGCATTTTTCCTCCCACTTCTATAAAGCTGAAAGAGGTTGTTCTCAAACAGTGTAGGTCCACATTTGGATAGAGCACACAGGCTTTTCCATCTGGTTCTTGCACCAGCTAACAAACATGAAAAGACATCATCTGCAAATTATATGAAGCATCATGTGTCATTTCTTTCTTATTTAATACCAGGGACTTGGGATTTTGCAAATACTTTTACAGGGTCTTGGAGCCACCTGTATAAAAATTTGTTCATATTCAAAAATGACAGATCACCTTTTCAAGCCTGTGCTTGTTAAAATAAAAGGTAGCAGCAATTACACTCTTGTTATACAAATAAGAATTCTGATCTATGTTCTTCTGCTTCCTTTTTGTTTTCATTTTTTCCAGTAAAATTTCTCATTATCAAACTCATACATTCTTTGAACAAATCAGGCTATCTCCTGTCCTATTCCAAGCATAAGTGTTCTAGGAACATAGTTTAAGGATGAGGCAGGTCCTGTTTAGAGCTCCTGAATGGCGCTTGTATTTCCTTTAAGAAAAAAAAAACAATAAATCACTCTTATTTCCTTCTGTTACATGCTATTAGCCTTGCCAATGTGCGATGCTTTCTTGAAGCAACTGAGACAGCAGTTCATTTGAAGCCTGCATTAAAAATATCTTTCCACACTACTCTCTTTCCAGTCCACCCAGTTAGAGAGTTTCTTTTTACATCTGACTTTCCATCTGAATTCAGAGCATTCTGAAAAATCAGTTCTCACTCTTCCAGGGGTTAAATTTCTGCTAACAAATATGGAGTATTTGATATGAAAACCATTATTGTTTGATATGTCAAATAAAACATTTGTCAATCAAAAGTCTTTAAGCACTGGGCTGTGTGACATTTACTCTTTTATAAACCGACAAAGTCCCTGGTGGCATGCCTTTCTTCCTCTCATTTAAATAGTGGTAGAAGAACAAATCACACTTCAGGGCAAGTTGATAACTGCCAGTCACGATTTCTGCCTTGTTTACTATAATGAGCAGGGTAATAAATGCATCTGACCATTTCAGCTGGCATTTGCATAGATGAATGATTTGTCCAGTCAGTCGCTCTCCAGTGATTTGGGCCTTTTTGTCAGCACAAAGAGCATTCAGTCTCCCTGGAATTTACAGCAGCCAAGCTCTCATTAGCAAACATCCTTTACCATGAATGATTCAAATAATTACCACTGAAATAATAAACTGTTTCACAAAAAACATTTTATTTGATGGCTCCAAACATCAACTTTTCTGAATTGTTGACATTCAAATAAGCCAGAGAGCTTTATTGTTGAGCAACAATGATCCCCTTGTAAAAGGGTGGGCATTGTTTTACCTCCAGCAGACCTTTAAACTTGGCCAGATATCAAATGTGTCCCTCAAACAGCCAGCCAACGTGCTGGGTAATTGGAGGGCACGTACCAGATGGAGCTATAGTAAAACTGTATGTTCAGGCTCCCAACTAATTTTCACTGGATTTACTAAGGATATTGTGAGCGTAAAATTCCAGACTAATTAGCAGCAAGTTATCTCTTTGCTTCTACAGGAGTTTAGTAATTATTAAATGGGTCTGCTTGCATTGAGTGCTCAGTTCTGAGTTCTCTTCTGTAATGGTATTCTAGTGCATAATTAAGTGTTATTTGATATAGTTTTGGAGTTCAATCAAATGAGCAAGCAACAATTATATCCCATTATGATCTCCTCTAGTGCCTGGCAGTGGGAATGATGTCACTGTATTTTCAAACCCATAGCATGAGGCAAAAGGAATTTCCTGCTATCATTCTCCTATACCCTTTTAGCATGCATAATTAGGAAAGTTTTATTAGTTAATTTAGAGTCAGGCCATTTACTGCAGGTTTTCATAGGATGCAGGAATGTATTCAGTTTTCATTGCAGCATTGTTTGTATGAGTATGTGCATGAAATTATTATCTTAATATCGAGCAAACAGGATTCAATTGCACATTTTATGCTTCTCTTAACTGTAAGGAAACAAAATAGAACAACAGAAGGGGGAAATATTTTACTCATTTCAGCACATTCTTCATTGCATGATTTCACTTTCACATTATGGTCAGGTAGGTAACAGTAATCTCAAACAGCCTAATACCTAATACCTTGATATTCAGAAATAGAAAAACTGAGCCCTGATTTTCATTTACAGGCCCTTTATATTCCTCTGGCAAGATAAATTTCTTCTGCTGCCAAGGAGAGGTAGAGAGCTCTTAAAATATGTGGAAGTCAGGCCAGTAAAATTAAATACATTGAAACACATGACTGTTATTTGCAAGCCATAAAGCATACTCCCTAAGATATAATGTCTAATAATTGTCCTGAGTCAGGAAGGCAAATATTTAGAACTCAACTTTTCATACTTAGGTATTTGCAACAGGATGAACAAAATATGCCTCATTTTTATTCACCCAAAGGTAATTGCCCATTACAACATCCAAATCTGGGACTATATATTCTATTTAAGCATCAAGCTTTGTGAGCTGAACCCAAGTGAGCAAAGTTACTTAGATAAATTGAACACCATCTTTGAGCTTTCCAAATTTGTCCATGGGCATTTCTTCTTCACCCAGCCAAGACCATTCAAGTTCAGTCTAGTTCAGTTATTTTTATTTCTTCCTGCTCTTTCTCTAATCTATAGTTAATACCTAGTTTAAATAGACTATTTCTCATCCTCCTTTATGATTTTTCGGGTGCAACATCAGAAGGAAATCAAGAAATCCCTTAATAATTCATTTTTTGACCAGTATATAGGGGGTTTTTACTTAAATTTCTATTCCATTTTGAAGATGGAGCTAAGGAACAGACAGAATTGGCTGGAGCCATTTACAGATGACCAAGTGTGAAGAATATTTTCTACACCTTCTTGTAGTCTCATGTTCTTTTGGACTGAGAGGAGCTTGCTCTCTTGCAATGAAGAAGAGTAATCACTCAGTTAAAAGCACTGCTGCTTTCCAGAGCAGTGCAGTGGACACATTAGCAGGAGGAGAACCTGCACACTCATATTTAACTCACAGTTTTCTTGCTGTAGTCTTCTGTAGTAAATTGTTCATGCTGTTACCATCCTGCCAGTGAGGCACAGGTGAATGTTCTGCTTCTGTCACCACCAAACTAGACTTTAAAGTTGAGTTAATTAATGATCTAGTCAATCTCAAACTGCAGACATCTCAGACATCACCACAATTTAAACAGCAGTAAAAAAATGTCCCATTTCAATGAGAACAAAAAACCTCAGAATTTAGAGTGGGGTTCAGCTCCAGATAGAGGTGTGAGGAGGCAGGTATGTAAGCTCTCATCTGAGTAAGTTGAGACCATTTGTCAGTACTGTCAGAGGACCACAAAGAACAAAGTCAAGTCTCTGTTGATTGTAAAGAGTAGAACTCCACAGGTTACAAAGGAAGATGAGGTAAATCTTGTTCACCTGTAGAGATCTCTGTGTGGACACCTGAGTCTCAGTTTAGTTACCTAAATATAGGCACTTTGTGCTATTTTAAATATTCTGTGGAATCTAAGTCATCTTCACAGGGCTATGAGCAATTTCCACACCTCTGGAACAGCAGCTGGAGGCTTAGTGCAAGCAAAATACCAGTTAAATTCATGTCTGCCACTCTAAAAAAAAAGTCTCTTAAACTTTCCTCAGGTCCATAAACACTGACAATTCTAGCTTTGACAAAACTGGAGCACCCTGAGTAGAGTTGATTTAGACAGAGTAGTAGAATAGGTGTCTCCCAAGTGCTGCACACTGCTGCTGGCAGGAAAATAGCATGCAGAGGACCATTTACATATTCCTCAGCTTCTTGGGAACATGGTGCCTTCCTCACATCTCCCCAGTCAACCTCCACTGCTGCTCCCAGTTCTAGCTGGTAATAGGTATGGTCCCAGTACAAAAACTACTTACAGGAAGAGGTTGTATTTTATTTTTCCAGCTCACCTTGTTGTGCTTAGACAAGCAACATGATTTATCTCATTAAGACATTGCAACTCCTTTTAATTGTAAAATGCAGCTGCAGTTTATTAGGAAAATATTTTTTTAAATTTCTTTCATATGTTTTTCTTTCTAATTAGGAGACTTCCTACATTATGTCTGACTGTTGCTTTTACAACAGACAAACATAGTAATATTAAGCAAGCCTAGTGAAATGAGTAAATCAGGCCAGTAGTAGTAGTAAAAGTGCCGTCTGTAAGCACTGGGATGTGTTTTATAAGAAGTTTCTTCAGATCACCTTCTGTATAACCCTTCATTGTGACAAGGAAACCCCAATTAACATCCATGCAACAGAAAAATACCACTTTTTTTTTTTTATCCAATGCTGTGACATGGTTTTAACTGGTAAATTTAAAACTCTAAACACAGAAATCTTCCTGTAAATGTATTTGTTTGCAACTATATTATCTGTAGCAAAATTGGCAAATTAAAAATGGACTTGCAAACTACCCAAAAGCTGTCAATCTGGAAGTGTTGTTTTTTAGTTTAATTCAGACCATTTCAAGTCCTATTTTAGTGAAGGAGACCCTAAATTTATCATGAGCAGATATCAAATGATTTTCTATCCCATGTCAAAGACATTCTTCTGAATATGCTAATGTTACATAACAAAATGCCTACCAAAATTTTTATATGACTTCTCAAATGGAAATAAATATCAATTTATCTTAAGCCATTTCCTATCCTTTTAATTTACTGGTGAGGTTCTTCTTGAGAAGGACTAGTTATATGGCAAAAGTAAACTTTTCATTAGAACTGTCACATCTTAAAATATTCCCAGTTTCAGACAGGCAAACAAACTTAATTTAAAAAATTAGTTTTCAGTGATATCTGGGGTAAATTAGCAGTTTAATGTGACATATGTGGTTCATACTGCAGTAAATGCTAGAATGACTTAAGGTATGTATAAACTATTGCACAAAATATAAAGGATTTCAAGGTAATGCAACTTTAGAGTTATGCTCCAGTTAGCCCATTGTATTCCACCTTGGTCTGTGTCTGGCTGTTTGTACTGGATGTTCAGCATGGTCTTTTCCTGAACACCCTGGCCCTTTTTTGGCAGCATATTTAGAAACGGTCAGAGTCAGGAATACACTGAAGTACATTAGGTGACTCAGTTTTGTGAGACCACTCTCTACTTGAGCTCTTTGGCAAAGCTTCAATGAGACTTGAGGGGAAAAAAAAGACATTTCTCATAAGAAACAAGCTTCTATCTTCCAGGATGGATGCTTTCACAAATGATGTGTTTATAACCAGAGGCAAATGCTCAGCTTGCTATCGTCACATAAACAAGCACCAGGGTCTTATGATCTGGGCAACAATAAGATGCTAAAAACCTGCTTTCTCTTCTTTTGTGGGTAAGCCACAACAAGTGACCATTTATGAAGACTGTGCTCAGACCTCATGACTCTGAAGTCTGCGTTCTTTGCGTATGCAGATTTACTGCTTAAGAGCTAAAAAAAGCTCAACAGGCCCTGAACAATAAATAAATCCCAGCTACTGAATTTCCTTCTAAGTCATGTCCTCTGAAAAACTGTCTGACTCCTCCAGAGGTGAGTCATTTGGCCTGAAATGTCTTTGTCAGGAAGCCAGATCCTTCCTTCTTTTATGTCCCTCCTGTAATGATCCCTGGCAATTCCCCAGTGCAGAAAGAGTAAATCGGCCCCACGGCTGTGCCTTTGCCACAGGGCAAGTGTTCTCAGAGGCCCTGCTAAAGAGCATTACAGCTTCCTTGCTTCTATGCAGTCCAGGCCTTGGTAGGATGCTAAGCCAGTTTACTAGTGCTGCAGAATCTACATTTTCTAGTGCTGCAGAATCTACATCCTACATTCCTGCTCTTATGTCCGTGCCCTATAGTCTCAGATCAACAAATGTAGTGAAGAGAAGGAGATGGTGGCTCATGAGTGGGAGAAAATGTATTTCATGTGCAAACTGTGCATAAGTGGCGCAAACCATAGCCAGTACTCAAAGTTGTCAAAGCAGAACAGCTACAGATGGCAGGGAGTGGAAGAGCCCCTGTGGCACCCAGACTACCCAAAATTAAGAAGGTAACAAAATCACAATATTGTTTCTTTTTATTCCAGTCCAAATATCCAGTACTTCCACATCAGCCTCTCCAGCCATTAACCTGACTCTGGAGTTGGAGAAGTACTGGAAAATAAAGAGGAGCTATGCAAAAAGCTTAACATAGAGATATTATGCCTTATCCTTTAGATCTATAACAACTGAAAATGCAACCTGTTAAGCCTGCGGAGCCCTCCATCCTCAGAAACCTAAGTGCTTCCAGGGATTGCTCCCTATCTAACACCAAAATTATAGCTACTGTACAGCTGTTTTGCAGTGGTAAGAGTGGTGCTCTGCCTTTCTGGGACACACCACTGTGAGCACAAATAGAGCTTCTTCCCTTTCCCTCTCCCTCTCATCTGCCCTCTTTCCAGGAGAGCAGCAGCTGCTGGACTTTCCCTTGAACCCTTCCCCCTGCACTGAGCGTCTACACTACAAGTTCCTAAACTTGACTTAATTTTGCTGGAGACAGCAAGGAGTTAAACTCCCACTGTACTAAAGGAAACTGTAGAAAAGGATGTGACTCCCACATATCCAAAACTTTTGGATGCCAAGCATATTTTCTTGAATGACAGCTCTTTTGGTATTTTTCATTGGAGGGGGGGAAATGCATTTCAGAAGAATCAAAACCAACAAAGAGATTACAGATAGCAAATATAACACTGCACATATTATGATGAATAAGTACAGTAAACATGGATGGCTAATTAAGGGAATTCTTGAGAATGTCTTGAAACAGGATTGCTGGTATGCATTTCTGATGAGCCATCCTTTAAAGGCATCCCATTCAGGAAGTATAATGGAAAGTCTTGTTCTTCCTACCAGAACTACTTTATCAAAAAGCTAAACTCATTGTTATTGTTTACTGAGTTTACAGTAGTTCTTAGAGTTTCCAGGTGTTAATCTAGCTCATTAAAAAATCTTGCTAAAGACAGCTGCTGACTCAGATTTCTCAGGGAGAAAAGTAGAAGGAGATACTCCTCTCATCTCTTTCCAGATCATCCACCTGGGTGTCTTCAGGGCCAAGCAGCATCTCTGCACATCTTAGATATAGTCATTACTTCCTCCATGTATTTCTTCAGTTTGAACTACTGGATTAATATGGAACTTGTGCTGCAGCTCACTAGAGCTGTGTTTTTACAAAACTGAGTGCAAAATCTTCCATCCTGCCTTTCAAGAACAGACCTGAGGGTGAATCCAATCAGGAAGTGTCTTGTCTGTGAATTACTTGCCTGCAGTGACCCCAAGGAGAGCCAACAGTGGGAAGGCAATTTAGAGGGTGCATAACTGGGGCCCTTCTTTGCTCTTCATTCATTCAGTAGTACAGTTTGATTCCTATGAAAGTTGCTGGGACAGAGAAGAAACTGAAGCTACATGTCCTGTATCTCAGCCCTGATAATGTATCCACTGGAGAATCTTTTCTTCACTTCACCTAAAAAGCCATTATATATATCCAAAAAAAAACCCAAAAAAACCAAAACACAACACAAGAGTTCTAGTTTCTTATTTAGTATTTAGTGGTCTCAAAGGAATAAAACTCTTTTCCCCTTGCTGCTGTCACCATTCTCAGCTCCCCATTTCTGTTTTCCAGTGCTACAGCAGAAAATCTGTGCACAGAATGGAGTCGCTAAAGGTAAATTATGCTTGGCCAGCCTGGTCATTAGAAAAGAGAAAAATGTCATTAGCAGTACCTAAAGCACTCTGAAATCAGCAAATGTTCCTGCTTACGAAACAACCTTTAGAATTTTAACTGGTCTGCTTCTATCTTCTTTGAATCTAATGAATATAAGGGCCATCTAGCCCAAGACAATTTTTTCAGCAGATTGGAGGGCAGATGGCTACAAAAAAGTATGAGAATATAGAAAACACAAAATTATATTTCCCAAAAATACTCTCTTAGCAACCACAAATTGTCATCTCAGAGGCTTTCTGAACCAGAGAGAGTGTTTGGTTTTTCACAGCCATTGGTGGATTTCTCTTCCATGAATGGCTTTGAAATAGGATCAAGGTACAAGGCAGAGACACCACTACATTTACCTATCTAAATGCAGGGGTCAATGGAAGAAAAATATCATGAAACAAAATTCAACTTTTTTGTCTTAATGCAAAATGCACTGTTTATCATGCTGATGGTACCACAGTCCATAGTCAGCTAAAAATTTAAGTATGTTTTTTTAATTTCCATAATGTGGATACACCAGAGGAGTCATGCTCTAGCACTATACATTACAAGAGTCTTCATGAAGTCAGTGAGTTTCCCTGCATAAACCACAGGAAAATTTGGCTCACCATCGTTTCCCCTGCTTGAGATTTTCTTGATAAACAAGGCTGTAAAGAAATACTGCATGTATTCTTGAGCTGATGAAGGTTTTTGAAGAGAATTTGCTCAAAAAATGTCAAAGAAAAAGAACTGCATGCTCCATGTTGTAATTAAAGGAGTTAAAGAGTATCTTGGATAGCCTTGTATGATGTTAGATAGTACAATTTTATTCTGTTTAAGAAAGTTTTCTACCCAACTTTATCAGGCTCCACAAAATTTCAGTATGATATTTTAAAATCTATCTAAAACAGCAAGAACACAGATATGTGCAACACCATGAATATAAATGCAAGCTATTTAAAATATATCTAAGCGAGCAATCCAGTAACAATCTGATCATGCAGGAGAAAAACAGATAATCTGAATTTGTCTATATCCATGTCTCTCTCTGTAAATATCTATCTATGCATACTCATAAATATTTCATCTGGATCTAGCTTGAATTTGGATTCAGCTCCTAACCTAAATGGGCAGAGTTCACAAATTGCCTGTTCAGTGATCCTTCTTTGTTTTGTAAGAGTGTAAGGATGTGATTCTCACAACCAATAGAGACTCAAAAATCCTCAAAGAAGAAGAACTCCTGAAGGACAATATATTTGGTTCTGATTAGTCAAACACCTTAGATTCTTGCTCCAAGGTGCATTGTGGAAGGTAGTGAATTCACTGCTCAATTTCATATTGGAGGGACTGAAGTGAGGGCCTGATTTCTAAATAGCTTTTTCTATTGACCTTTGCAGCTGACCACCCAGGGCACTCAGTTTTAGCACTGTTAAGCACCTATGGAATGTTTGTTCTGTGCTTGGGAAGATTTTTCTTAAATCAGGAGCAGTATGAATAAGATATTTTTATCCCCAGAGAGGTTTGGGGGGTTTTGCAATATCTGAAAATTAAGCACACCCGTGACATTTTTTATTTGCTTATATAAAATTAGTTTTCATTGGTATGAAATACAGAACAAAGAACGGCATATCTTTAGCTCATCGTTTCTAGAAAGTTTTTCTTTTAAAAAATTGTCTGCTGCAACATGCATGTTTGTACATCTGGATTCAGGAAAGTTGATGGTTTTTTGCTTATGAGAAGAATTTTAGGGTGAAGATCACTGGTTCTCTATATTCTGTCCATTCTAAACTGGCTTTGGCTGAGAAGAAACACTTGAATTTCTTTCTAAAAGGTAAATTTTCAGGTAGATGTTGGACTTGAAAGCAGGAACTTGGCAATAACTCTCTGCTCAAACATACTTATAGCATTGCCACTGTGATGTCAAAGAAAACCTTTCAGCCCTACATGACCAGCCTGACTTGAGCTGTCAGCACCTGCAGTGCTGCCCCCCAACACATTGCCTTGGCTGAGCTAACAATTTTTTCTTAACACTTCCACCAGGTCTATTTTTATACATCACCTAGATGTGCATCACTAAGCAAAAGTATAAATATCTGGAAAAATTAACTCAAATCTCAATTGTGTCCTCATAAAGCTTCACAGAGAAAAGCACTTGAAAAAACATTGCCTAGTTGTCTTTTTATAGACCAATTTTTAATGAACTTTTTTTTCTTCTTACACTTTAAATCAGTTGAAAACAGACTGTGTGAAATGTACCTCCTGTTACATAGTACTACCAAGCTCTGGAGTAGCTGAAATGACAGCATGCATGGGTAGCTGCAGCGCAGAGAACTCCAGGCAAATGTGCACACAACACAAATTCCACAAATTCGGGTCCCGATTCAACAGAGTCCCTAAAACATGAGCATAATATTAAGGATACGAATAGTCCCAGTGAAGCCAGTGGAATTATGTTCCCTCTAGTTCAGGGCTGTATTCTGAGGCACATGTGCACAAACAAAGCCATAGAAAACCCCATCTATCTTTCAAACAGCCGCCGCTGACAGCTGCTGAATGCGGACAAGTATGCCCAGTGCCACTCCGGCTTCTGCCGGCGTTATTGCTTGTGTCACCCCGGCGTGAGGCCAAGGGAGCACTGGCAGCTGCTCTCGAGGGCCAAAGGAGACTGTAATGAACAGGAGGGAAGCAGGCAGAAGGGCCACATGGAGCTGTAAGGAGCAAGGGAGAGAGATGTGTTGGCTGCAATAAATCCCCTCTCTGGAGCCATAAAACTTGGATTTTTCTGTTAATAGGGCTCTGAGTTCCTCTGTAATGTCATCAGGAAAAATTACAGCATTTGAGATGAAGAAAAGAAAGCATCTTGAAGGTCTAGGCTTCAAACTAATTTGACCAGATTGTTTCTTTATTAAGATAATATACTCTTAAATACATCAGACTATACTGGTTTCCATATTCTGTTCCCTTAAAAGCATACAGTCTCTTCCTAAGCTGATCTACATATACTAAGAGAGGAGGACTGGAACAAATATCTATCATAGTAATCTCTGAAGAGATACCTGATGTAGGGTTGTAATTCACCACAGCATGGAGCAGTTAGCCATGTGCCTCTACCATCCCTGTCCCTTTAGGGAAGAATCAGATAAGGCTGCCAGGGCCTCTACAGTCAGACTCAATCTTATCTGAAGACTGTAGATATACATCTTGAATGTATAGTGTGAAGAAACTCTACCCATGCTGTATTACCCTTGTTTTCAAAGGAAATGAGGTCAATGTTGTTGTGTTTTGTAATTGCATGTGCATCCACACCCTCTCTTCACACCCCAGCACCATCAGAACGTAAGAACCATCAGAACTTTGGCTGGTTCTGACCAAATTTGGCAGAGGGGCAATAGGCCCAAAGACACAAGCTCCTATGGTTCTGTGAAGGAAGACAGCTGCCCAAGGAAGGGAGATGCACCTGAAAGAAAGGCAGGAGTGTGTGTTCAGCCCTTCTTCCACATGGAGAATCTGTGTGACAGAGGGAGGCTCAGAGTGCTCAGCTGTGACAGAGGCTTGCTCAGCAAGTCTCTCAGTACCAGAGACACCCACCAGTCTGTAGGATGCCAAGCTCCTGCAGCCCTACTGACCAGGAAGCTTCCAAAAAGGAGAAGAAGGCACTGGCTGGAAGATAATGATACTTATCAACTGATTTAATATACTTAGACTGGTAAAATCTTAGCACTTGTCACAGTTTTAACTTTCTAAGGTAGGTCCTGGGCTCCACCTGACAGTGCTGCTCAGCCTGCCCACTGTACAGCGGGGGGAAGATAAAAGCAAGCATATTCTGCACATCAAGCTGGTTCAGTTGCAGTGCCGAGCGTGGACCTGCCTGAGTGCAAGTGGAGCTGTCAGCTCCTACAGGCTTCACTGTCAAGGGCTGTGTCATCTGTCAGTGTCGGTTCCAGCTCACTGTACCACATAGAGGCGATGCACTGGTGCCTCCCAATTGATAACACGCTGCCAGAAGCATGTTACTTTCTCATCTGTCTTCTTGTAGCTGTCAAAACTGGAATCCATTAATTAGTTTGTTGTTGTGAATTTTATTTGTTCCGAGGACATGTAAATTTCAAAGCAAGACACAGGGAAAAAAAAGAAAAAAAAAAAGCAACCAACAAACCAGGAGGAAGATGCCAATGGGGGGTTCACAAGCCCTAAGTGGCAGCTATTATGGACGGTAAGTGCTGGCTACAAGAGCCCCGTCTAAGTGGGCATAATGATGTGGCTAGTTTCACCACATTGCTTTTAATGAGACTGAGCTGCTTACAGGGGGCGAGATGTAGTGACAGCTAAGGAAAGGCAAGAACGCAAGGCACAAATCAGGAAAGTCAGCTGGGTTAAGAAGACTCTGTTTGTTGTTTGTGTGAGGGCTTTTTCATAATTTACATTGTTACTTAGTGGAGGGAAGGTTTGACTGTGCTTCATTTTCCCATATTTTACAACTCATGAAAGACGTACTGTGATTTCAGAATGAGATTTTGCCAGCTCTGTGTTAAAATGAAATGCTAGCACTTGAGAGCACAATGCTATCTCTGAGCAGAGCAGCAGTTCCACTGAAATTTCAAATATTGAATAAGTTTATTTTTATTTTACACAGGTGTTTTTGTCCACTCTCACTTTTTCATGATGTCAGCAAAGAGACTTAAGGTAAAAGTTTCAGAAGCTCCCCAAGTGAGTCTTCAAAAGTGAGTCTGCGTGACTGGAGAAACAATGGGACCTTAGTGCAGCTAAGTGTGGTGTAGCAATGAAATGGCAGCACATGAGCACAGCCTTGGAACCAGCCTCACCACAGGCACCAGGAGAGCTTGTGAGCTCCCTCACAGACACACAGGCACCACCAGGCAGAGGCAGACTCAGGCAGATGCTGCTGCAGCCTGAGCTGAAGCAGCCATCAGGATTTTCCAAGCCATCGCTGCCACACGCTGCCTTGTTTCTAAACTCAGTCACTTTCAAATTTGTAATCAAGCTCATGCACTACTTAGTATTTCCTGAAGTTCCCACCATTAGGAATATCACAGCCTAGCTAACTTCAACTTGGCTGTCTCTCTTTCTACAAAACCCTACAAGGCAAACTACCTATAGGAAACCATGTATTAAATGTTTTGGTACTCTAATTCCCTCTAATGGAAGGGCAATTTGCTAATGCTGTGACTAGACGTGATTTGTTTTAACATTTTCTTTAAAGAAATGACAAAATACTTTCCTAGATTCTGTCCTCAAAATAGCTGCTTCTCTCTGAAAAATCAAGATATCTCCTTCTTTTTGTCCTAAATTATGCCTACCAAGGGCATATAAATATATTGGCCCAACGTAAAAGGTAGGACTATATATTAACAGATAAGACAAACCTGCTTCCAGGAAATCAGATCCTTTCTTTGCTTTTGCAGTGGTTACAGAAAAGGAAATGAAGTCCAAATTTGCAATTCAACAAGGTTACTTCGGTGTCAATAAAATACCTTTCATCAACGCTTTATGGCCATTGTACTTGGATATCTTCATTTGCATGCATTTGCCTCATGTGGCAATGCTCACTTTCCTAGGTATGTGTTCATCTTTTTTAATATCCATTGAAAATTTGGCTCAGAATCAACTCTTTAGTGGTTTAAGTTCATCCGCTCACACAGGTAATCCATGAAAGAACAGGTATTTTAAATGCTCCTCAGAGAAATAAATTGCTGCTTTATGTGTGGTTTGGGTGTTTCAGGTACTCCCATAAAGAAAAATAAATACTGTTTATGATCACTGGGTATATGCTTGTATATCTGAAGTCCTGAAATCTTACACCCTGGATGACAATCTCAATGTTATATGCAGGAATGGAGTGTTTTAACTTTAGCAGAGCTGTTGTTGTTACCTGTGCCTTCAAAGCCACCCAAATCTGGCCAGAGCAGCAGTTTGCACACAGTCAGATCCGGGGCTGGAAGAAAAAAGATAAAAACCAAATATTTGCACTGTGCCAGGAGGAAAGGAACAGCCAAATGCAGCCTCCTTGGTTCTGCTCTTTGCTTCTGCACTCAGGGGTATCAATGCTCCCCTTCTCCTCACCTGCACACTTGGATGACAAGGCAGGTGTTCACCTGCCTGTCTCTACCAGCTGAGCTCCAGCAGGCTGGCAGGCAGGGTCCTTCCCAGGCTGTTCATCTGCTTGGGAAATAGACTTAGAAAAAGCAGGAAGCTGCATCCTCCTGGCTGGGGGACAAGGGTTACCCCTCTGGGTGAGAAGAAAGCACCAAGGAGCTATGAGGAAGTGAGCACCAAAATGCCTCTCTAGGGGGCTGCCTAGACTTGGCCTGTTACAAGCAACTACATTTTTATTCACTGCAGTGATGATGTGGGGCCCCTGTATTGCAGGTGCTCGTAAAAATAAGCAACAGCTACTGTGGATATTTATTGCCTTATTTTGGGAACCTTATCTCTCAAGTAGCAGCAAAGAGAGTCATTTGAATACAGTTGCTGGCTGAGATGCACATGAAATCAGAAGTATTTGTTGGACAGAGTCTTTTTAATGTTCATGGCACTACAGGACTTTCTGGAGAGGGATGGGACAGAGGTGCACTTGAGGGGTGGCTGGCAAGCAGCAGCCACCTGGCAGGGTGCTTTGATGGGAGCCCCAGTGCTGGCAGACAAGACCCAGAGCTGTGAGGCTGCTTCTTCATCCCTCATGCCCCACAGGACATCTTACCTATGGGTCTTGTAGGGGTCCTAAAATCCATGACATCTTTGCCCAGAGTCAGTGTCAAGCTTTGCCTCTGTGTGCAATGGAAGGTTTTTAAGAGAGTCCTCTTCAGTGGGGTTTGTCCTGGGACATTCTGCAACATGGGAATTATAACATTTACAGCTAGATTAATCTCTTCATGTATCGCCTAGGTCAGCAATCAATGATATAACCAATTGTTCTGTTGTAGAAGGTGGAAACTAGATTGCCCTAAAACAGCCTCACCTCACTTCCCCCAGGAATAGAGAGGCATATACCCCCAGCTGGTAGTTTATAATAAAGTCCTTCAGGAGTACATTTGCCTATGAATACTTAAAGAAAGCTTCTGCTTTCTGCGGTGGATAGAAATTCATACTTTTATTCACACTTTTTTCTTAATGACCTTCTGCCATAAGAGCAATTTGCTTAGTCCACTCCAGGTGATTTTGCATGATTTGCAAATCTAATTTTTATCTTCACGTCTCACATTTGAAAATTTTTTGCCACCATATTAATTTAACATTTTTATCTTTTACCTACCCAGACAGCTCATCGTGACCTTTAAATTCACTTACAAAGGATAACCCATTGGTTAATCTGGACCAATTGGCCTCAGTTACAGGCTTGGTGACAAATCATTATTTCTACTCCAGCTCTTTAATTGGCCAGAATGCTCTTTTTTATCAGATATATTAGCTGTCAGAAGTGTCTGCTAGCCTTTGCGTACTTCCTGGATGGTGTCCAGGTCATTAAAGCAACATCTTCTGTTCAAGTCTGGAATATTTATCCTGTGCCAAAATCCTAACTTTCTCCCTGCTTTTAATTAATTAAAGCCTGAAGAATGCTAGATGGGTCATTCTACAGGCAAGCCTTTTGAAATGGGAAAACTGATACAAAATGTTTCATGCTCCTTTTTCTTTTACTCGTTCAGCAGTTTTGCTTCACAAATCACAATTTTATACTATTTAAATTTTATCTGGTTGAAGTATTTTACTTTTATTTCTGCTGAATTGTTTTGCATGACAATAAGGCAGGCACAGTTTCATGGGCAAAGAGGGAACAGCAGGAGCCGGAGGTGCTGTAACCCCAGCATATGATGGGAGAGCAGCATCCCTCTCTGTAGTCATCCCCCCACTGCATAAAGGGATGAAGTCTCACCAGGAATGAATCCTCTGACAATCAGAACCAGCTTCTGAGGGAAGAGAACACCCCACAACTCTGGCCAGTTCTCACAAACCTCTCCACACCTGCCTGCAGGGAGCAGCCAGGCAGCTGAACCTCAGCTCCCCTGTGGTGCAGCACCTGATGCAGCCCTGCAAGGTGCTCAGGCACTACCTGCACAACTAGGATACATGACCCACTACCTTTCTGTATTTAATGTCTAATGGAGATGCTGGTAACATTAATAGTCCTTCATCCTTTGCACTTCCAGAGCAGTAACATCAAGATTTTGATTGCCTTGGTACCATAAATATTGTATTCACCAGCCAAGGAGACCTGGTTAAAATAAACCTTTACAGTGAAAATTTATTTATTATTTTATACACTGTGTTTATTGCCATTCATAGTCTGTATTCTCTGTCAGTGACTCACAACAGAACAAAGGACTTCTTGAAAGGAGATGTGGTTAAGTGTGGTGATTTCTTAATTTCTATGTAGTAAAATATTGTTCCTTGAAGACACATCTTGTAATATCTCTTGATATTTCCTTTATGCCAGTCTTCAACATAAAATTCCAAACTCATCCTATGATAAAAATGGATTGACAGTCTTCAAAATGTCAAAAGTTTATTCCAGTTTTGTCATTGTTATGTGAACTTGAAAATTGACCTACCTCGGTGAAGATCTGTTTTGTTACAAATATTTCTTGCAGCTTCATGTTCTTCCAGCTGTAATACTAACACTCTGTGAAGTGTAAGACTGGTGTCTAAAGGTATGCCAAATGGAGATGTTATTTGAATGGCAAATGATGAAAAATTAATGTAATGTTTCTATTTTTGCTTCGTGTTTTTGGCTTATAGAGCAAAATCAATGTATTTTAAAAGTAATTTTTTTTTGCTGGTTCTCTGCTTTCTGTGTATGTTCCTTTACATATTTATTTCTTATTTTGATTTGGATAATCTTTGAATAGTTGAAGAACATTTCTGGGAGAGCAATGTTCCTGCTTTGCTGTTTGACCAGTGATCTGACTTCACTATTGTCTGGATTTTTTCCACACCAAAAAAAAAAAAAAAAAGAAAAAAGAAAAAAAAAAATGTTTTTCAGGCAAAACAACACCCTTAAGTAAAGTCACGGGGGCCACATGACCTGAATGAGGCAGAAGGGCTCTACTAGACGCGCTCCTATTGAAACCTGCAGTGTCACCTATCAGCAAGCTCTTCAATCCCCAGCCTACAGTATGTTTAAATGCTGTGTAAATACAGCTTCTGCACTTCCATTTATCTTTGTCTCGCCTCTGCCGAACAATGCTGGGAGCAGCGGGGAAGGGCAGAAGGCTGGGCCGGGAGCGCGTCTGGCAGCGGGCTGATGGAAGCGCTCGGGAGGTGAGCGCTGGCCTCGCTGATGGAAAGGGGGTCCTGCGGTTCGCAGAGCCCGTCTCACGCCTCCTGCCACAGGCTGCGAGGGTTTTCAAGCCTGCTGTGGGTTTTTTTTTTTTGTAAGGTGAGGGTCAGAAGATGCAGGTGCATGGATCCCATTCAGGAGGAGGCCCTTGACGTGCGTTTATTCTCAAGGAAGGATTTTGCTGTAGCTCAAAATGAACTGTATCTCAGCCATGCTTTTGATTTTTCTCCCATACATTATAGTATATGTAAGTCTCTCGGAACTGCCTTTCATTTTGGCATCTAAACCTGATGCAGAGGCTCTTTCTGAATTCTATGAATTCTATGTTTTTTAAAAATTCTATTCTGTTTTCTGATTTTTCTAAATGGATAAACAGTTTACTTAATGAGACTGTTTCAAAGGTGGCAAGATCAGACTTTAAAAATTAGTATTGCAAAAATCAACCTTGCATTTGAAATGTGAAGATGCATCTTTGAGGGTGTCTTGCAAGCTCAGAAAAATCAAAAAAATTTGGACCAAAATACCAATGTGAATAACATTTAGAAAATACAACAATATATACAAAATAAAGCATACCAGACCCAGGAAAAAAATTAAAACACACACAGTTCCTTATGTCCATTGAGTGGGCAAGGAGAAATTAAACTTAGGCTATTGTTTAATTTTGAATTCATTATTGTATTTGCAGGGCCAAGGAAGGAAGGAAGGAAGGAAGGAAGGAAGGAAGGAAGGAAGGAAGGAAGGATCAGACTCCATGTTCACAGAAGGCTAATTTATTATTTTATGATACTATATTATATTAAAGAATACTAAATTATACTATACTAAAAAATACAGAAAGGTTACTTACAGAATGCTAAAAAGATAATAATGAAAACTCGTGACGCTTTCTAGACACAGCCTGATCCTGATTGGCCATTGAGTCAAAAAACCCACAGCAGAAACCAATGAAACAATTACCTGTGGATAAACAATCTCCAAACACATTCCAAAGGAACAAAACACAGGAGAAGCAAATGAGATTATTGTTTTCCTCTTTCTCTGAGGCTTCTCAGCTTCCCAGGAGAAAAATCCTGGGCAAATGGATTTTTCAGAAAATATGAATGTGACAATTCATAGCTTAATAGTCCTTTATATATTCTCTTTGGAAGTAAAATAGGTATAACATGAACACTCTAGCTCAGTGGTACCCAAAATCCAAATAGAGAATGAATAAAAAAGAAAATTAAGAAGTCTCAAGGAAATCCTCATGTCAACATACTTAACAATTCAGTTTCATAAAACCAGACTTGTATATTAGAGAGTATGTATTAATTACACTTTTAAAAGGCTTTGCATGAGAATATTCAGAATAACTGCAAAAAGCAAATCTTGTGCAGAAAAGTCACTCATCCTGCCAAATATGAAGGCACCACTCCAGACCATTTGCATTAGAGAGTTCCTCGAATAATTATTTTTTTCTACATCGGAAGACAGTCATTCTACTAACCTGTCCTCAGAACCACCTGAGTCATTTTTAATTGAATTCTTTCAGATCAGCCAACCTGAAACAAGCCACTGAATGAAAAAATCTCCACTCACATGGTTGGAGCTTGTCAGCTGAAAACAGAACACCCATAGAGAGGATCAACCCTTGTTATGTTCTTGCAGGTGGTGAGCACGTGGGGCACAATACCTTTCAGGCATCAACTCCAAAAAGGCTTTCTTCCAGAAGCTGAGGAACAGTACTTGCAATGGCAGCACATTTTCTTTCCAAGGAGCTGAACACAGTGCTCTATCTCTGAAAAGGTGGAGGACCATGACTCTAAATGTCCATTTTAGCACCAAATCTGGAACTCATGTTTTGGATCAAACTGAGTTATTTTCACTACACAAGCTAATCCGAAACTGAATTGAAGAGAGTCTCATGGGCAATTATAAACTATCTTCTAACTTATCTTGTTGCAGAGAAGGGGAATAAACCTTCAGTGAAAGCAGGATTAAACTAAGTTTAATTTTATGCCGAGTCCACAATAGTTTACTCTTCTGCTTGTCAGCTGAACTGCTAAGTTCTATATAATGTATTAGTACTGCAACCTCTCAGGATATGTAGATGCATTGTGCTGGGTATTCCAGCATTTGGTATAAAACAATCTCTGGATATAACCAGCACTAAAAGTAGGAATGGCAGCAGCGTTTGTCAGTGCCAAGCTCAGTGTCTACAGCCTCCTCAACATTGTTAGCTGTTGAGCTTTTGGCTTGTTTGTCTGCTTTTTAAACATGTTCAGCCTATGAACTCCTCTGGATGTCAAACTGCAGCCGATGATCTGCTGCTTGGAATTGGAAACATTTGGTGGGATTTTACAGGGACCTGGTGTAAGCACCATGGAAATCAGGTGCAAGCCACTGCCTTTGCCAAGAAAACTGCTTTAAAGCTTAATGTAAGGCAGAAGCAGGGGATATAATCCAGGGGCAATCTTTGTCCATTTCTCTGTTTGTCGTGTCTGATCTGTATTAATATTCATCCTAACCCGACCCCAGTGGGAAATTACTATGCATTTGTTCTAAATCGGTCAAAACTCCTGAACCAGCCATATGGTGTGAATCCCTGTTTGTCTGGTAGCGCCGAGTCTATCTTTCACAGCCCTGATGCACATACAAAACTGTCTGCTTTCACTGCTTCATAGCAGTGTTGTAAATATAACTGAACTTGTGAAAGAAACAAGGTGTTAATTGATGGTGTACATATTCGTCCTCATAAGCGTCTGCTCCTAAACTACTTTTCACGGTTTCTAAGGAAACCCTTATTCCTTTAAATGGCCAAGGTTCTTGCTCATAATACAGTTTCAAATCTTAATTATCTAAAGCACTTTTTGCTGCAAGGGGAAAGGTGTAGATATAGTCCATCTGTATATTCAACAGTTACTTTGAACTTGGAGGAAGGGAAGATTTTTGTCAGCACTGACTGCAGGAAACCATCAATTCTCACATTATGGGAAATGTGATACCGTATTTTCAGCTCCAGCTCCTGACTTTCTCAATTAAGACTGTGTGAGACATGCCAGAAGAAGGGGACTGTGTGTCTGATCATGTGCAGGCAGTTGAAAACAGTTGTCTGTGGTTGCTTCACTCTTCTTACCTGTTCATTTTATCTGGCTGTGCTGAGATGGGTTGGCATCCCATGAAGGAAAGGTCACTGCCAACAACCACAGCACCTTACCTTCCTTACCCCCTCATTGCTTCTCTGCCCCACCACATCCCACCAGCCAGACTGGAGCACAGGTATCAAACTCAAGTGACCAAAGCTGAAGACCAGCTGTCTGTTGGTGCATCCCTGCGCAATGGATACTCCTGGATTTTTTCCCCAGCCTACAGCACACTCTTATTAAATTTCCTGGGATCATGTTCTTTTTCTACAAGCGAAACTGCTGTGTTGGTCCAAACAAGATTTTAAGGTTTCTAAATCAGAGCATGTGTTTATTATGCTATGTGATTTACATTTAAAATGTATACGGCTACTTCTGTAACTCACAGAGTGTAATGACCATAGCAAAAGCCACACAGGAAGATCCCCAGATCTGAACAGACCTGGTAGGATACCTGAGCATCAGGTGTGAGTCATGTGCCTGCTGTCTTACACTCTGCAATGCAGCTATCTGCCCCCCTTGAAACACTGCATATTCTCCAGCTGCTTGGACATGTGCTGATCCCTTCCCTTAACAGAGGCAAAGGAACAGATGTTCAGGACAGCTCAGAAGTGACCATTCCTGTCATATCAATCCTTCTCACAAAACTGTATGACATAACCCAACAATCATGTCTTTATTTGTTTTTAAGGAAGCAAATCTTCAGGAAAAAAAAAAAAAGACTATATGTGATTTTGTATTTCCAAAAAACCCAAACTTCTAGATCTGCCAGATCCTTGGCTCTGCTAATACCCTGAAGCTTCCCAGGGCTGTACAAGGATGAGCAATGTTCTCTGGCCCTCAAAATCCTCACAGTTCCAAGGCATAAAATGAAGTGTCCTATATTTCTGAGGCACAGAATCCAACTGGCATTGTTTTATTACCCCCATGCACTGCTAGTCCTTCTCAATTCATTTTTAGATGGGATTGCATTTTCCCCCAAAAAGGAAAGGGAATTATCTGGACTGTGTTGTAACATCTGAGTCACTGCCAAAGAAGATTATTAAACTATGTGGATAAAGCTGCCCAATTGCAGGTGGACAACTTGTTGTTGTTATCAAATAACTCTCCATCAGTCCTGTCTTTCAGCCACTCAACAACTGCCTTGGTAGAAATTACTGAACACATTTTCACTGCCATAAAAATTGGCCAGAGCTATATTTCTGGATTCCAAGAAAGCTTCTGACAGCCAACCATGATACTTTATGTAATAAGTTGTCAGCACACTGTGTATCACCTAACGTTGTCACTTGGCTTAGGTCAAAGCTGTCAAATTGCCAACAAAATATTGTTACTAAAAGCACTAAATCTTCTTTTCAGCCTAGTCCTGTTGAGGTCCATCAGACATAGTCCTTGGCCTGTTATTGTTTATGCTGTGTTTAAATGACCTACCACATGAATATGCATGAAAAACAAATCTTACATATATGTAGACAACATTGCCAGAAGATGCTGCAGTCACATTTCAAAAAGATCTGTGAACCACCAGGAAAGGACCACTCATAGTCTGCTTATGGCTTTACAAGCACACCTAGAAAATGTTCCACATCACCATCATCATCAAAGCTTAGACTTAGAGCTTCTCTGTTATGTGTGCAGTTTACGTTTATGTTGTACATTAAATTGACATCTGAGTTATAGGTGGCCCTTTGACCATAAAAAAAAGATTAATTCTGGAAAACTTGTGCAACCCTGGGGTGAGAGGCCAAGAGACAAGAGAGACACCTGAGAGGGGGATTTGGGAGCTGTCCTGGCTGGGATGCAGATGTGAACTGCCGCAATGCAGCTGATCTCTGAAGGTTTCTTTCCCTATCCTTTCTTCTGGGTTGCGGCGTAACAACTGCTCAGCTTATCATAGAGGTGGAGAAAGGATGGAACGAGAAGAGCCTATAGTCAGGACAAGGTGTCTGTGGAGAGGGTGAAATCACCAAGACTGAATTGTGGGTGTGATGCTCACAGATGGCTTTGGAGACAGAACCAATTTTTTCTCCATTACATAAAAAGAAGACTTGAAGGGACAAAAGCAGTGCAATGTCTTCTGTTTTCTCAAATATCTTTAGTCAGTCTTGTAAAATCACAGCCTTCCTAAAGCACTTCACACAATTAGTTTCAAAAGCATGCAGGTGTTTTAAGGATGTGCACATGTCCATCACGGCCAATGCATGCTGCAGAGTGCAAAACAATATTGGAATGTCTTGTCTGGGTGCTAGCAAGTAGAGGGAGGTCAGCACCAGTGTCAGTGTGATTTCTTCTTGACCCCTGAAATATTTGTGAAACTTTACATTGATGAAGCCCCTTTACCAATAGTGGGAGTAATTCTCCTTATATTGGAATGAGCAAGAACTGAGTCAGGCCCTTGGAGAAAGTACAGCAGTGAGACATTCTTACATATCATAATGAGGTATCATATGATACCTCATTAGATTGAGATAGAGAAGACTGAGGAGACCTCAGCGAGGCATTACAGTACTTAAAGGGAGCTTATAAAAAAAGAGAGAGTGACTTTTTACACGGGCAGATAGTGATAGGACAACAGGGAACAGTTAAGCCAAAGGAGCAGAGATTTGTATTGAATGATGTAAAGAAATTCTTCCAGTGAGACACTTGAAAAGGTTGTCCAGACAAGTTGTAAATGCCCCATCCATGGAAGGGTTCAAGGCCAGGCTGAATGGGGTTTTGCACAACCTGGTCTAGTGGGTGGCAGGGGTTGAACTTTATGGTGTCTTCAAACCCAAGCCATTCTGTGATTTTGTGAACCAGAGATTCAGAGCAGGAATTTCAAAAGTAACTTATGAGTTGGGCTCCTCAGTTCCTAGATGCCTGGTGTAAGTCTTAGTTTCCCTAATGCTGAGAATTAGCAATATCTAAAACTTAAGACATCAATATTCCATACAGAAAGGCTGCTCTATCCTAAAAAACACCTTCTGAAATGGAATGAGAGGGCTCATTGTATCACCTTTCCCCAGCCCTTGCAGAAATATCTCCACCTGAGATGTTTGCATTCCTTGTCACAGCAGCTGTATCTGTGCTGCTGAATTAAATGGAGGACCTGTTCTCTGGCTCAGACAGGCACAGCCTTTCCAGCTGCATATCACTATGCTCTGGCTCTTCCATGGGCTCTGCAGGATGCTCCCACAGGCCTGGGATATAAATGTGACAATTTGGCTTTGTCATTGCTGTATTTGGCACTGAATCATGAGGGCTACAGACCATGACAGTGATGTTTTCCTAGCAGGAACCCCAGGCACTCTGCTGCAACTGCATGGGATGGGGCATTGAAGAGAGCATCCTGGATGCCTGCAGGACAGCAGCAGCAGAACCTGGTGTGCCCTCATGGACTGTACCAGCTGCATCCTGGCGTTCCCTGAGGGAGGGAAGTCGGCACATCTCCAGACCACTCCGAGATGTGAGCTCACAGCTAATGGCTAAGCAGCCTGGATGGCCAGCAGTCAGGCTTGCTCCCTAGCCCTGTGTAATTCAGCAGCAGACACAGCCTGTTACAACTTGATTTTTGCTTTGAGAGCAAGCGCCAGGCTCATCCATGAGGTGTAATGTGTGACTGTGGCTCCTGGATCACTCTGCCAGCGCAATCCAGGCGTGACACAGCCTGCCGTCGCCTCCACTGTTGCCCTTCACTTTCTGGGAGCCCAGCCTGACACTTGTGGTAATTTGTGCCTAGTCCTGTGTTGCTTGAGAGATGAACAAAAGGATGAAATAATTTTATTTGGCAGCTCTCTGTAGGACTGGGAGGGAAAAAACCCTCAAACTTGAGTCCCTTGTTTCCCTTTAATATAAAGCAACTGTTAGAAACCTTTACAGATCTATACATTTAGGTTCTTATTGCTTTGGTTTATGATTTGATTTAGATGGCAGCAAAGGTTCTACCAACTCTTCACTATTGATTATGTGGTCAATAACTGGATACAATTATGATGCCAAAATGCATTCTTATATTAATGCTGATGTGAAGACATTTCGAAATATAAAGCAGCAGTGGATATGTTGTGACTCAGAGCAGAGAATCAAAGTCACAGCATGGGATGACAATAAAGAAAAGAACACAGTAATGAGGAGAAAAGTCTAAGAGAGAAAAAAAGGCAGCACTTGACAGACTCTTTGCAAGTTAGAAAACAAGCAGTTCTGAGAGCCGCATTGTTAATGAAGCCTAGTTTACTATGAAATGTGTCCTATATTCCTGTTCCACTCCTCCCCATCAACCATCCCAAATCCTCACCATATTCCCTATGGCTTTGGTGGCCTCCCACAGTATCCTCCCCCCATGCCCTTGTCCTGTCCCAGCACTGTCACCTCTCTGCCATCCCCCACGTTGCCCGAGTGTTTGCATGTGCCCTGGCATGTCCCAAGGGATGAGGGTGCTGGTTGTCTGGCCGGTGATGACCTCGTACTTGGCCAGCTGGCAGCCAAACCCTGCAGAAAACTGCTGGGCTCAGGCTCCTGCCACTGAGCTCCTCCCGGAGGAAATCTCTAGCACAGCATTGCCTTGGATCCTTCTTCCTTTTGCAGATGCTGCTTTTCACAGTTTCTGATAAAATTGCATATCTGAGAGCAAAGTCTCAGCAAAGTCTGTAAAACTTGTTTACAGCAATCATCAGTGGATTAAAGAACTTATGAGGAATGGGTTAAGATAAAATGAGGGATTGAATCTTAGGAAGTAAAGGTTTAAGTCTTTTTTTTTTCTCCCTTGCAAAACAGGGAAACTTTGTCAGAATTCCTTTCCGGTATCTACTTTTCCAAATGAGAGCTGCAACAAACAGCCCTGATCAAAAGTTTCAGTTACAGCCTCTTTCAAAAGCTCATTTTTCCTTCTAAGAGATAGTCAGGTTAGCTACTTTTTGGCATTACATAAAGTCCACGCAAATAAGACCAACAACTAAAACAGCCTCCGTTTTCCTCACTCATCAGTATGCCATGGAAAACGTAATACTGACCTCTGAAAAAACTGCAGCTGCATATTCAGCTCAGCCTGAGCTTTGGCTCATAGCCATATTCCTCATTTTAACTGTGATTTGTGGAGTCATGAGGCTCCCACTCTTTCATCCCAGGGTGTCTGGGGATAACTGAGGCAGATATTATGCAAGAAATAATCAAGAGGTTTCAGCGTTCACAGAGACCCAGGATTCTGCACAGGACTGCTTGATGGCATAATTAAAAGTCTAATTCAGAGACCAGAATTAAAGTTCATGTGCTGCTTTTAAGCTTTTTCCCTGATTTTGGACCATTATTTTTTCTTCAATAGTAATATTCCAAAAGAACACTTATGGATTTTTTTTTTTTATTTCTTTAAAGTGACAGGAATAGATCTAGTCTGCCACATACATAGATCTGTTAGTGCCAGGAGGTACAATCTGGGATCAAACTTTCTGTCTCATTTAATGTAAAATTTCCTGAGTTATATGGATAAATTTCCTGAGTTGTATGGATAAAACTTGGACACTAGCAGTGACAAGCATCTCTCTGGCAGCTTATTGGAAAGATTTCCATACAACTCCAATAGACATTGAGAAAAGCAAAGTGTGATTTATATACTCCTACACTAGGCATTCCCACGGAACCACTAGGCTGTGATCACAACACATTATTAAATGCAGAGAACATGACAAAACCAGAATATTTTATAAAAACCCTTACCATTTTTTCAAATCACAGCTAATTTCCACCAGCTGACAGGAAGCCCATTTTGCTCTTCTACACATCCTCTTTCTCAAAAATGTCCAGTTTATGTTTGTTTTGACAAGTTTGGTCTCATTTTAAAAAAGTGTTCGTTTTTTTAAAGTTTAAAATATGCCTAAGCCAACCACCTTTCCAAATAAATTGTTAAATAAGTAATTACGGAACTGAGAAAATGCTGACAGTTGCAAAGGAAGAGGTAAAGAGTAACAAATCAGGAGCAGGTGAGAAGGTGAAATGGTTATATGGTCCTAACTGCAGGCACTGAACAGAGCTGTGTTTATGAATAAGTTCAGCATACAGACGTGTCACACATTTAGGGCAATGATGGCCATATGGCAGAGTGTGGAACTGCCAGGAGTGACAGTGGGACTAAATCATGCCTGTGTATTTGACCACCTCATTGACTCCCTGACCATCCATCCATCTCTGCTGAAGCTCTTGAGATGTTCCAAACCTCTAAACAGATTAAAGCTTTTTTTCTAAACTAATTTGCTAGGTCGTTTCTTTTGTATTTCCTGCTCAAGCATGAGGACAGATGCTTCATATCACTGGGAAGGAAACCTCTCCTTCCCAATGCTGTAGAGGTTACCAGAGTCACAGAGGAGGCTGAGGCTCCCTTTGAGCCTGGGAAGAATGTGAGAGAATGGACTTTCAATGCAGTACAATTCTATGGGTTAAAATCTATTGTAGGCTATTTCAAGAAGCTTTTATGGCTTCTTCTGGATTGTGAATCCATATTTACTTCCTTCCTGGCAAAAACATGGTTCAAGGTTATGGATCCACATTGACATTAAATAGTTACTTCAACATCAGAAATATTTGTTTCACTTGTATCTCCCCATGTCATAGAAGTTCAAATACTGCTGCAGCAATATTTTAAGGGAGAGAACTAGGTTAAAAATGTGGGGCCAACAGGTCAAATATTCTATTATTAAAAAAAAAAAAAGAAGAAGGAAGAGCTGAGCACCTATTTCTTAAAAGATATTCAGAAGACCACCAGATCTTATGCAGAAATTTTCTTTTCAGAAGACATGTGTTTTAAAAACTAAGAGTCTTAAAAAGAAAGAAGAATTTTAATCAAAGAAAGTTCACTTCATTCCCTTCCCCCACTTTTGAAAGAAAATAAAATATGAAAATTCAAATTGAAGAGTGTATCTGTGAGACACTGGAAGATGCTACCCAAGGGTGTTCACTGCAGAGAGGAGGATAGCTGTATTAAAATGAATAATTTTGTGGGGAAAGGATAGAGAGTTGTTGCTGTAAGAAAAAAATCTTTTTGATTGACATGAGAAATTGCTGCCACATGAAACAGTTCATCTTCTTTGAAGGGCTCTTTTGTCAGTGAGGTCAGGTCAAAGAGGTTTGAAAGGTCCTCATCAAAGGAAGTTGCCCTTCTAGGCCCAGTGCATTCCCTTGCTGGAGCAGTCTTGGCTTCAGGAACTGTATGGAGATGTGGGAAGCCGGGGGATGGCAGCTGCATAGCTAAGCAACCGGGGCTGGCTGAGCCATGAATCAACACTGTCACCTGCTGTGGGCAAGATAATCTCCTCCTCGTCCAGGCTAGTGGAGAGCTGCTGCCCACGGGCAAGTGCTCCACAGTCTGACCACAGTGCTGTCCTGCTCAGCTGTGTTTGTAAATACAGGGCAGGAGAGGGTCCCTGTGCTCACCACCCTGTGCCCCAGAGCCAGAGTTTGGGTTTGCAGCTGAAACAACAATGTGAACCCCTTCCCACCTTTCCTGTCTCAGTGCTATTCCTTGGATATTCTCCCTTATCTGGGAGCAAGAGGGTCCAGGTTTTTCCACTCAGTGAAGGAGCATTGTTCCTGGGGAGGGCACAACACCTTTTTGCAATAAGAAGGAGGAACTAACATTAAATTCTAGCCCTAACCCTCTAGTCCAACATGCCTGTGTCACCTCTCTGTCCTGATGTCACTTAGCCATTAGTCTCTAGTTTTGTAGGTGTCCCCCACTACCCCACTCGATGACACAGATGTTGAATAACCAAACCCAGGGTGTAGGGTCTCAGACCCAACCTAGCCAGTCACTGTAGTGCACTGGGCTCGGCCGAACCAAGTCAGTGCTCCAGCCTGAGGGTCCCATTCCTCACTTTCACCCTGCTCCCACAGCTTCCTGCTGCAGTGGGACCTGGTGTCTCCCTGCAGAAAGAGAGTACAGGATTTAGCATCTCATTTTGATGAGAGATGCAGCTCCCACCTCTGCCAGCAATGTGCAGATCCCAGCCCTGGTAAAGGTCAGTTCATTTCTTAATTTTTTTTCAGAGTAATTTTTTGGAAGGCTCAAAAATTTGGGGTTGTGTGTTTGTTCTCTGAAAGGAAGTTGCCCTTCTGATATAATCGTGTGACTCCAGGCTCCGCTTCCTTGAGTAGGAATTTCAGATGCTCAGTGCCTTAAAGCCTCACTCAGCTGATTGCAGGCAGTTTTCCCCGCTGCTTGCTCAGCTCACATCTCAAGCTATGTGAAAAATCACCTCTGTTGATTAGGACAGGGCTTTCCTTCCTGATTGCATTGCCCTGTTTACTGTCATTGAATTCTTGAATCAGGAGGATGTTTTGTTTGTTTCTCAAATTTTAATTGCTGTATGACTTTCCTCTTCTTCGCTAACCTGCTCTTATGTTTTAGCAAACAGTTCCAGAGGTAATTGCTGAATTTATATATTCATGGAAATCCAGCAGATATGTACGATAATAGCACAATTTGATATTTATGAAGTGCCACTTTTCTATAAAGGTAGAATTTCAGTTAATTATCACCGGCCTGTTTATTAACACTTGGAAATGGAAAAATAATGAATGGGCACATCGTTTATTCATTAAAATGCTGCTGATGAGTTGCCCCATTCATAAATTAGTCTTGCATTTCACTCCAGCGTAGCACTGCCTGTGCTGGTAGTTTTGAAGGTCAATTGTACTTTAACCCATGGCTTCCTGCAAAGGAGGAATCTGTCACCTTGGACTGTGATCACAGTGACTCTTGTCAACCAAACAGAGTCATTCTGTGAGCAGTTTGGCTGGCAGAGTGTGGAGGCAAAGGGGGAGCGCTGCAGCTAGCTGCACTGCTCAGGACATAATTCTCTTCCACTTGGAAGCAGTGCGTCTGTCTCTATCAGACAGCGAGGATTGATACACTGGGCTGGGAAGGCACTCCTGTGGGCATTCTGATATGTCGTCTGAAATCAGTGCCCTTCCCTCCCACAGACAAAATCCAAGCTGTTTTTGGGGAAAGTGCCACTTTGCTGTTGTCCCTCTGATGAGAAATCCCACCCCTCTGACTGCCAGAGCTATGTGGGCAGTGAACTTTAATATCAGTGCAGATGAAATTCAGAGCAAGTATCTGAATATTTTGGGCCAACTCTTCCCCTTTTTATTTGTGAGACCCCACTTCCATCCCTCAGAGGTGTGTGTGAGGGCATGCAGAGCCCTGTGGGAGAGGAGGGACAGCAGGAGCAGAGCTGGGACAGAGAGGCTGGGTAGAGGACACCTCCTCACTGCTGTTTGCTATTCAGGGCAGCATTGAGAAGATGCTGCACTAGAATGAGATCTAGTAGAGAGACTTTTTCCTGAATTGCTACAGTCATTAGAATTATCAAAGACTTCTTTCCAGTATAATTTTAGCCCTGGGGTCAGTATAAAACTGTGTATTTCATTCTGCCCATCCTCAGGCTGGTGCAGTTGAGAAACCACAGATTAGTGCTGCCCTGGGGGCAGCTGGACATTTCTGCTGGATTCTACTGGAAGTTTGCTGGATTTCTGTGTGCAGGAGTGCCACTGAAATGTCAGCTGTTATGAGTGCAACCACTCTGCCAGATGTGCTAAACATGACAAAGATGAGAAAGTAGGTGCCGAAATATTCTATGATGGTTAAATGGAGAAAATGTCTTTGAAGCCATCTTGAGCTGATGCCCATTTCCAATAGGTTTGGAGTAATCCACAACACAGCTGGAGCTTGAGAGAGACCTGAGGTGTGAAATGACACAATGAATAGCTAATAGTGGCTGCTTCCTGGACAAAATACCTGCCAATATCAAAAGCAAAGCAAGCACTTCTGGCTGCGGGCTCTGCTGCTGGCAGTGACCAGCTCTGTCTTCTGAGGAAAAAAACCTGCATTGCTAAAAGAAGGAAAGCTAATGCAGTTTAGCACAGTAGCTCCAGGTCTGGAGATGAGCTTCCCTCCCACATGGGTGGGTCAAGCTCTGCTAGCAGGCCCAGGCTGTCCAGTTCCTCTGAGTGTGGTCAGCAGTGGTGTTAGCTGGGTGCTCCTGTGCCACTAAGGCGTTTTTACAGGATTCTATTCCTTTCCGATAGCATGATCCCTACTTGCTCAGGTAAGGAGGGGCAAAAGACTTGTTTTAGGAAGGACAGCAAGGCAAAAGAATGATCCCAAAGGGCCACAGAAGGACAGATGTGGTTATGTAAACATGAAGCCACCTATCAGCAAGGTGGGTTTTCTGAAAAATGGGCCCACGGTGACCCAGTGGGACCAACATCTCTCAAGTGTTCATGCTGCACAGAGCTCTTCAGGGAAAAGTCCAGGCTGCTAACACTCATTGCTAAAACTAGATATTGGCTTATTTTTCCAGTGGCATGTTTGAAAACAAGAATGCAAGAATCAAGTTGAGGGTGGGTTTTTTTTTTTAGCTGTCTTTAAAAATGCATAAAGTTTTGCTTCAAGTGTCACTGTTGGAGTTTTACTATTATGCTAACAACCCAGGCTACCCGCTGAATGCAACGGGCTACAGGCTTCATTTGGGGATTTTGCCTACTGTGAGCATTTTTTCGCTTCTTTTAAAATAAAATACCACTCTCAAGTGCCCACCTTTCAGAGTTTCTTTCATATTTTTTTTTAAATAAAAGGAAGTTTAAAGAAATTATCTCTGCATTCATACATGTTGCTTATGAAGTCAAAGAAAAGTATTCCTCCATTGTTTTTTCCCTCATCAGCTACAATTAAAATGCAAAACCTGGCCAAACTTTTACCCAGTTCAAGGTACACTGCATTCTTTTAAGCACTGTGTTTCTTCATGAAAAGCCAACTTAATTTTAAAATACATGTCAAATAAAATGACTATCAAGGACAAACTAAAGTTAACATTTGACTTTTTCTTTTGAAGTACAACTAATTTTCTTGCAAAAGTACAGCACCAGTTCCTGCAAAGCAGTTCTTTTGTTATTGATTGGAGAGATATAATATATAAAGCTGCTGCCTGTAACACTCTACAATAATTAAAAGTACTTAATCATGCAGCTTGGAGATTTATTTTAAAAGCACAAAATATGTTCCTTATTGTGATTCACAGGAATTTACTGGTCTAATTTCTTTAGAGACCTGCAGGAATATATATTGACTCTGGTTTATTTATAAACCAACTATTTAAATTACCAAGTTATTTACATTGTTATTGTCTCCATCATTTAGTCACCATTTGCAAAGATTTCACATTGCTCTTAATTTGGCACGCCCTAGTGCTGGTCGTACTTATGGGAGAGGGTTATTTAGGAGGTAGTCAAGCAAGCCATCTTGGGTGTGGGTGATTCTTGCCCCAGACAGGTTTGTTCTCTTGGTGACCTTCTTTGAAAGGAGACAACATGCAGAACTGCACCCTGGAGGGTGTTGCAGCTGCTTATCATCACAGTAGCAGAAGGAAATAAGGCAAATTGCGGGGACACGTAGATCCAGGAGGTTGGGTTGCCCTCAAGGTCTGTATTAAAAAACCTCTGGCCAGATGTTTATAACATTACCCAGATGTAAATTGTTCTGTTGGGGAGGACAAGGAGCACCAGGAGAGGGGCATGGTGACTGAAGTGTTTTGAGATCCTGATTTGATTCTGGGATTACGTGAAAGAAAGAACAGACTTAGTCCACCAAAAATATATGTAAAACATCAAGACAACAAGGCTCTGAAGTTACTATAAGACTATCTGAGGAAAACAGTTATTAAAGGAATATTTCATTCCTGACGGTAGGGACATTACCTGCTTTTTATTTTCATTTCTAGCAGCATTTTTTTGGTCAGAGTCTAAAGCACACAGAACACTACTTATTTTCACAGCGCTCACTCTCCCTTTATTCTTTTCTTTTCTCCCTTAAAGTCTGTGTATAGAGGATTGAGAACAGCAGCTATTATTTAGCGTGTGGCTTTTATCCCACGGCTGTGTCTCGCGCTGAAGGACCTCCCTGAATGTCTCCAGTCGAGAGACAACTGTTGAGCAGACCGTGTTGAAGAGCAACCCCAGTGGCCCCTGTGGGGAGGAGAGCAGCAGGAGCCTCCCACTTTCAGAGGCTGTATGGGGAGAGGGTGAAGTGCCCTGGGGAGCCAGCCAGCCCCTGCACGGCAGCAGAGCTGCCAGGCACTGGCGGGGCCGGGAGGTGCCATCTGATATCGCGCCAAAAGCCTTTCAGAGCCCATGAAAGGGACTGGAACTCGAGTGCTTGCACTGCGCTCTGTTTTCGGTCGGCTTTAGGATGATTGTCTCCAGGGTGAGCTTGGAGAGGCAACTCATGTTTTAGCTTGGGTTGACCTCAGCACTGCAGGGACTGGGAGCTGCGTACAATTATACAGCTCAGTTTTCATTTTCAAGAGGAAAAAAAGAAAAAAAGGAATGGATTCAAAACACCCAAGTAGAAAAAAAAACCTCACAGATGTTTGCAAGCAGTGAGGTTTATTTCCTTCTAGATGATCCAAGAAGGAGTCTCAGACAGAGGGGAAAGCACCATGAACACCTCACCATCCACATGCAAGGGCAGCTTCAGGGCAAAGTTATCAAAATGTCACCTTAAAAACATGGCTTGGTGCGATGCCCAACCAAGGTGTTCACCAGTCATAGTAACTGCCATCCCATGTTTTGTTGTGGCTGCTGCTGTGATGAAAAACCCAACAACAACAGATAAACTCTCTGAGATAATGGGTCTCTTCCACAAGGAGGTGATTGCTTCTTTCTTAAAACAGAAATTGCTGAAATGCATGCTGCTTTGTTGCCTTGTATTTCTAAACATTCCACATAAGGGATGAATCTCTGCCCTTACACAATGCAGGTAGATTCAGAGCACATTTTTGAATAAGTAGAATTTTAATTTTTTTTTTCAGTGGTCTTTGGATCATAGCATTGGATTTTTTATATTCAGAACAGTTTTAAGGGAGCTAAAAGAGTTTCAGAGGTATGGGTCTTTTCTCAAGCCAAGAGATGCTGATCCAGAAATTTTACAACACTGTACTTTCTCTCAAGATTTCCAAAATGCCATGAATTATGTATCCAACCTTGAAATGTTGTTAAAAATATAATAGAAAGTCACACATTGTGCATATTTAAGTTTTTACAATACTTACACTTCATAGTTTTGAGCCAGATTTCTTCCCCTCTGTGACATTTGTCCACACTGAGAACTGAGTCCAAAATATGCTTAAGGGCAATTGAAAGTTGTTTGGAATTTTTCTGATTCAAAGCCTTTACTTACTGTGCAAGCTGCCAAAAATCCAAAGAGTTTAAAAACACTGGGCACCTCATTTTCAGTTTTTCTCAGCAGTCATCCCATTTATTTCTTTGGAGCTTTAATATTCTTGCAGGTTTTATTTAATTTTCACATCGTGCATTTCAAGTTCATTTCTGTGGAGTGCCTTTAATAGATATTGTTTTAATTCCCAGCATACAGATCTTCATCGTTATTTATTGTTAATGTTTCCTCTTGGACTAAACCCAAGAAACTGAAGAACTTGGCTCCAGAATATGGCAGACACATAGAGGAATGCTCTGACAAGTGAATTTGGGATTTAATTGGCTTGTACCACTAGATGCTGGATTTGAAATGTATTGACAGAAAAGGACTGAAAGAGAAACCTTGAACAGTACAAGCATTATTACCCTGATAAAATGGAGAGCAAAATGAGTAGTGACATTCCTTTTTCTGGTTGTTATTGGCCACCCAGACTCCCCCAAACCAGCAGAGAAGCTGCTCTTCAGTAAATCTTCAGCTGGTGTAAAGCAATTTCCTTTTCAAGTCAGGGCAGGTATGTCCTTTTATACCACCTGTGCATGTTTGCGGCCACATTTGCAAGGGAAAAACAGATAGTAAGATGAATATGAGAACTGCATCTGGTGACAAAAGAGAGTCTGCAGACCAAAATCTTACTGATCTGAAAAAGAAGTACATAACAGGTTCATTTCAACCCACACAGACAGTAGATACAGCCATTCACTTACAGATTGGACAGAGGATAATATCTCCCCATTCTCTGAACTCCATAAACTGAACTCTGTGGAGAGATTAAAAAAAAAAAAGCTAAAAAAAACCCTAAAAACCCAAACAAAAAAAAAGAACCTAGACACATTAGGGGAAATTCCAGAAGAATCTCCTCAGAGCACCAGTTGCAGTCAAGGATTCTGGTATTCATCCATCTTCCCTCTTAAAACCTTTCATTATCAATAATAAAGATAATTCAGTTATGGGTAGATCCTATTTTACACTGAGAAGGGCTAACTATAGTCAAGGACAAGTCATGAAAAAAATCTATTCTGAATTTTCAAATTGTGAGAAAAGGAGACCTTGTGTCACACTAAAAAGAAACCTTCATTCGCATAGGTATTGAAATCCTGACCTTTCCTGCTCTGAACCACATTACTCAGAAGGGAGGATGGAGGGAGCGAGAGAGGGGCAGAAAATGAGAGGCACAGATTGCCTTATGTCATCAATTTGTGCATTGTAAATGAAATTAGAATACATACTTTTATGACACTAAGTGCTAATTCTTCAGATCTTAATTGATGCAGGGGGTGGATTTACTTGATTAAAGACAGTAAAACCCAAACCAGCAGAGATTTCTGCTTAAAAGGAGCTTGCATGTTATGGTCTGCAAAGGAACCTGAGAACTGCAAAATTAAATACACTACTATGTTTCTTAGAAGAGAAAAGTTTATTCCTACATGGAATGTATTTAATTATTACCAAATCCATTTTCTCTGAAAATCTTAGTTTCAATAACCTTTCACAGTGAAACAATCCCTACATTAAGGAGTCCTAATGCAATGTGTGTTCTGGTGCAGCAAAAGGAAGCGCTACAAACATCTCTCAGATTTAGCAAATTATTTATTTATTCTCCCCCTCCTAAGTCAAATGATGTGCAGCATTTCTGAGAAAGATATTTCTTGTCACTTGGATTAGTACAGGTGTACACAGCGGATTGCCTTTGTCAAATATCAGGTTGCTTTTAAAAGCAGCATTTACTTCTACAGGGAGTATTTGTCAGTCTGCTTTGCAAGAGCATTCTGATTCACTTACACATGTTGCTGGAAGCATCCAGACGACCTGCTACTGCTGTTTATTATTGGAGGGGGTTTTAGTCCTTCTTCTGGTTCTCCATATATGTCATAGAATATGTATGCAATTCAGTTGTGATTGCACAACTGAATGGGCTAAAACTTTGCCGATTTGGAGACGTTTTGTTTGGTGGCTGGTGAGGCAAGAGAGGGGGGTACTGGTTTGTAGGGCTTCTTTGTCCTGCAGGCATCAGCCAGTGCAGCAGATGGATCAGTCCTTAAGCAGGATCCTTGATAAATCCTAGTGCTTGTCTAGGTGTCATGGGCACACAACAGTGTCCTGTCACGCTTAGAGTTTAGGATTATATTAGAAAGGAACATATTTTTTTTCATCTCTTTGAAATTATATATCCTTAACTCTGTATGTGAGTGCAATAAATGCAAGTCTGTTCCTGCAACACTCTTCCCACGGGCTTTAACATATGTGCAATTTTTGCACAAATCTGGGCCCGTATGATCACATTCAGTAATCAGTTTCACTAATTACCTGCACATTGTATCACAAATAAGATCCTGACACTCCTGCAGGACAAAGTAAAGGTGCAAATGCACAGGGATAGTGCAAGTCTCCCCCTTGCACTTCCCTCCCTCCCTTCCCACACCAACAACTCTCACTTTCACAGCTCTGGGAAGGGGCTGTGTGTGCCAATCACTGCTCTGTTGAGTCAACAAGCGGCAGTGCTGGTCCAGCCTTCAGCCTTTGTAATGAAGATATTTTCTCCTGAAACAGAGCAAAATTTATTTCAAGCAGAATTCTAAATAGTCTTTAACTTATAAAGTCATGTCATGCCAGGGACAGATTTGAACCAGTAACCTACACAGAAAAAGTCTTTATATCATGTGTTTTTTCCCTTAGCAAATAAGTCACCTACAGCCCAAACATTGGTCCTTGGATTTAAAAATACTTTGCTGCATATTTATAATCTGCTTTTTGTATATTTATGCCTCTAATATTTGTAAATTCTTATTATGCATCCCTCTCCCACTCTTAATCATCACCTAGCAAAGATAACTAGCTATCTTTCCCCTTGTAAATGAATTCACTCCATGCCCCTAATTATTTTTGTAAGTCTCGTTGCTCCTGTAAGACAGAATCTTATGATTAAGGAAGTGCCTCAAATGAATTCATTTTTCCTGAATTATGCCTGCAACAAAATCCTTCTTTTCTGAGACTTTACTTCAGGTGCTGGTCTACTGTATATTCAATTTCAACTTTTAGAGACATTTTTATTCTCATTCTCATAGCTAAGTTGCCTTTTACCCTTCCTGATAGTTCTGTTTTGTTGCCATTTCTTCCTACTTTATCTGCTTTTCAGAATATATGTATTATGGATAATTTTTCATTAGCAGGGTTTTTTTAATCCAAGTTAAATATATGTCATAATTTGGGAAATATGTATTTGGGCTGCTTACAAATTTTTAGATAGGGAGGGCTTTGAGCAGCCTGGTCTGGTAAAAGGTGCCCCGGCCCATGGCAGGGAGTTGGAACCAAATGATCTTTAGGGTCCCTCCCAACCCAAACGATTCTATGATTCTGTGATTTTTGTGTATTTGTGTTAGACAGAAAAAGCCCTCTAGAAGAAAGAATTTGTTCACCTTCTCAGCTGTCTTTTGCACCTTGATGGGTTAAAACTTACACAGGTGGGAGAATCATTCATGTACCTGACTCAGCTTTGGCCCCTCTTACAGCTAAAGTTTCCCAAAGGGTTTGCTGTCCCAGGCAGGCTAAATAATATTTTCCCTAAAACAAAGGCTTCACTTTGCCACTCACTGTTGTGCATCCCAGTCTTCTTCCACAAAGCAACATGACGTTTTCCAATTCATTAACAGATCCAGTAGCCCCAGTCCCATTTCCATCTGTTGCACTCTATTTGTTGCTTAAATGAAAGGCCCGACGGAGATTGCAGGCCTGAGGAACAACTGGCATTCAAAAGCAAACGTATTTAGATAAAGACTGAAGAAAAATGATGAAGGAAACACAGACAGGGGTAGGAAAGAACAAAAGATAAAAGATTATGACAAGTGAGAAACGTAGAGATGGCACCAATTTAATGATTTAAATTTATTTTAAAGCCATTCAATTGTCATTTACACAGATAATTACTGGCAACTGCAAGAGAAATATTTACAGGAATTTTGATGCTCATCTGTTACAGTAATATGAAAGAGCATTGATCCAAACCTTCTATCCTGCTTCAACAGATTCGATCCAAACCTCTTATATCACATCAGCCAGGAAATTTAAATTGCAATAGGGACAGTTATATTCATCAGCTCTTGCTTTGGCTTCTCAGAGGGACTTGGGGTTTATGAGATACTGGGAACCCACATGAAAAGCAACAGCAGTCCTATGGTACCTTCCCCTTTATATGTCTGTTCAGAGTCATCTTTATTTCACTGTGCATTGTACTCTCCCATTCAAGTCTGTATTACTTTTTCCTGTAAAACCATAAGAAAAGGTTATGACTTCGTCAAAACATTTACCTCATCAAACAGCCATATTGTTGATTCCCTCCTTGGTAGAGCATTTTCTGGAAAAGGCAAACAGAATCCCATCAACATTTTTAGAGAAGTAAAAATGAAAACTTATTAAGCTTTTAGAAGGCTTATGGTAACACTGCTTGTTCTTTGGTGCCACAGCAGCAGCAAAAATTACTGACATCTGAACTGCAAATGGTGTGCTTCCTAATGCTTACCAAGGAGCCTCTTCTTTTATACCCTTAAAAATATACTATTCAATGAATTTAAGCCATTTGAGTTCATGCCAGATTGATTCTTCCAAAAGCAATGTGTTACCCTTGTGTGTGAATGTCCAAAACTAGTTAAAAAGTTCACTTAAAAGACAACCTTCTTATTTAAATTTCGTCATAGCTATAGACCAGAAAGAAGAGTAAGAGAACCATTACCACCTGTGTAATCTTCAAATAAATTAAGACATTTTTAAATAAAAAATTGTTACAAATTGACTTTTTTTTTTCAATTTTTTTTTTCACTCAGCCTGTGAGCAGGATGCATGCTCAGCTACAGGAAATGTACAGTGTAAACAGGTAAAAGAACAATCAACAAGAAGTCCATAGCAAGGAATATTACATATAGAAGAGGTTTCAATTAGTCAGAGTTTTAATGGGATGGAGAAGAGAATCAAAAATTGGTAATGAGGGACGTATTAAACTATATTAGAGACAATCCCTTGATCCCTATTGTGAGAAAACGCAAGAAGAGAGAGATTAGACTGAGCAGTAACAGAAAGAAACTATGAGGAAAACAAGGCAATTACAATTATTGAATTTACTCAAAATACTTGCAAACACACAGTTGAGACCAATCCTGCATATTCTATGGTTAGAGGAGCAGAAATGCATATTTCATCTTGGATAGCTACGTGCCACACACCAGAACTGAAACAAGCATTTTTCAGAGAGCCTGATAATCCCCATACTCAATTTGTGTGGATTAGATGAAATTTCCTCTTTCTTTTCAGCAATTTTGGCAGACCACTGTACATTACCAAGGGCTGCCATTATCTTCCTCTCAACACCAGCAAAATGGTTTGTAATTTTATCTCAGTATTACCAAAGAAACCTGTAATCTCTAGCTACGTTATTTTAAATAATGCAGCCCAGCAATCACATCAACAAGCAGAATCCTCACAAATTAGGAAGATTTTATCTGAAAGAAAACAACATTATTTATTTTCTATCACTTGCCTTCAAAATAAAATCACCCAGGCATCTTAAGAATGTAAACAACAAATGTAAATTCTATTTTTTTCCCCCGCAGAGGAGACACATTGGATAGATACAAAAAGCCGTGTACTAAAAGAAATGCATTTTGGTAGAACTGGTGTAACTGACAGTGTGTTCAGCACAGTCAATATGTTGTAATCTGTCATTACACACTGGACTGCTATCAAAATGCCCTCTGACAACTGGTCATCTAGATAGATATTTACTAGATTTAATCTCCTTCTCTAGTAGAGGTTTGGAATGCAACAAATTTGGTCAACATTTCTGAACAAGGCTATTGATTGGTATTAGTTTCAGCAGAAAACCCTGCAATCCAGGTTTTTTTCATTTTTTCTGTAAGGGTAACCTTTTTACCAAAAAAGATTTCTGACTTACATTACAAAACAGTATGGTAACCCATTCTGGTCACCTCCTGAGAGATTTTTCCAGGGTCCTAAATGGGCAAAGGATCACAATGCCGAGCAGAGTAGGCATTTATGGGAAGATCAGTGTATTACATAGCAGTCCATCAGTATTAGCTACTCTGATCAATACTTTTAAAAAAATAACAAATTAAAAAGTTATTAGAAATTAGCTTTTTCAGATGTGAACATTTTAGCCTCAACAGCAAAAATAATGCTTTATATGGGTTATAGCAGTAAACCAAAAATAGGATCTGAACTGTTATCTCATGATGTTGCATAATGAGCTCTGTGAACTAATGAATCCTAAATCAATTCAGGGCCAGTCATTTTCACTGACACAGAGAATTCCTGCCTCTGTGTGTGTGTGTTTGTGTGTGTGTGTATATGTGTGCCCATGTCATTATAAATTGTGCTTATTATTTCTGCTCACCACCTTAATGATGGAGCCACTTCAGCATTTCAACACAGTCAGCAAGAACGCTCACTCAGAAAACTGGAGGGAGGTTTTTTTATGGGCATTCATATTCCTCTTGCTAAAATTATACCTGTACAAATATATATTTCACTGACCTTTCTCTTGCTTAACATTAGTGTGATGTTTTCATTTCCACAGGTGACCTGCAGGGACAGAGGATAATTTTTCCTTTCCTCACCATATTGTTTGAATTCTGGCAGGCTTTTTTCTGCTTTACTCTGAATCAGCTTAGACTGGTTATAGCTGGACAAAATACTGGGTTCTTTGGATGCATCCATTACCTGAGTGCTTTGGTGCTCCACATCAAGTTGGCAGGGACTCCAGAAAAGCAGGGAGCCAACTTGTCCATGGCATGTGGCATGATCCACATCTTAGGAATCCTGAGATGCTTCCCTGTAATGCCCTCACTGTTGTGGGACTTCAGATAAAGGTTCTGCCTTTCAGTATGACAGGTCACTTCTGGTCCTTTGCAGCTTTTTTGAATCTTGTATTAAATTGCTTGAAAGGGTTGCATGACTGGCAGCTCTTGGGGCACATGAATCAGGTGCTCTGCTCACCCGTCCTCCTGGGTACAAAAGTGTCACCTTGCTGCTTATCACTGGGCACGAGACTTCTTAACCTGTGCAGCCTTTCTTTGCAAGCAGTAAGTGGGAGCACAAGAGAATTGTTTGCAAATTCAAGACAATTGCACCGAAAGTATCTCAACCCTAGGTGTTTGCAAACTATCAAGCATTTTCTTCATAAGCTGCTTTGGGCTAGAAAATCCTATAATATTATGGGGTCTTGCTAGTAAACTTTCCTTACCATTCTTCTCTGGGTAGGAGTGTAGATAACATGCTTTGGCTAATGATTTCCAAGGAAAGCAGCTGTACTAATAACAAGATGTACACACTCAGGCTGGGACCCTTCTCGGTCACTGTGATTGCTCCCCCCTACCCAAGGCATTTTGTAAAATATGGTAATTAACGCAGCTTCTTCAGACAGCCTAAATTTACTGCGATTTATATGTTCAGGAGTCTTGGTAAAAGGCCAGTACTGGCATTTCTTTAACTAATAATTATTGTGTTTTATTGTTGTTGTTCTCTAACACATTAATGAGCAAGGACCCAGCTTTATTAGAATTCACTTGGCCCCACTGTTCCATGCATATTTATTATGCGAGAGAATAGGATTCTCTTCCTCTAGCCTTCACTAATTTAAAAGAAGATATCCTCAATGAAATGTATTCAAATATTTTGACATTTTGCTTCACCTCACTTACAGAGCAGAAATTGTTTCTGACAGTTATTATACAGTACGGGAATCCTGCTGTTTCACTCTGCTGAAGCGCAGGTTGAAAAGACACAGCAATTGCATTTTGTTCAAAGAGTGATTCTCTGGCCTAGAAATAGCAACACTGTCAGCTGTGATTCACTGGAAGTTTAGATAATATCCACTCTGTACCTCTCCACCAAGAACATGGAATATTTTTTTTTCCTCTTCTGCTTCTTAAAACAGAAGAAGAATGAATCAAAATGTTGGGTTGGAAGGAAAATTTAGTGCCTCCAACTTTGGGATCTGAAGTAGAGAGATGTGTAGATTTTGAAATGTAAGTGGAAACTGGGAGAAATAGAAGTGGGAATTTTTCCTTCTTTCAGATGCTTTCAGTTGTGTGTTCTAAACTGACCTATTTACAAGACAAATTAGAAGAGATAACAACTATAAATACCTGAGTATTTTCAAGGATTTTAAATTACCAAAATAATTATAGGCAAACCTACCCGATTATTCTTTTGTATCATGCTTCCAGTCATGTCACATATGTGGTAGTATCTTTTTTAAGCACAATAACATCATATATAAAGCACAATGGCAAATTTCTTAGCTAATGCTCCCAAAATTGCCTTGTAATGTGAAAACCTCAGCCTTTTTTCGTCCCATTTTAGAATGCATTTTGGTGCTCTTTTGAATATATATAGGTTGATGAAATATTTTTACCTTTAGATCTATACAGTCAACTCTAAGCAGAGTTAAGAAGGGCTGTAGTAGCATATTTAACACTTTAATTCAGCCCAAGCTTTCACAAGGATTGTTTATTCGATGGCAAGTAGAAGAGCACTTGGAGAATCTAAAGCAGGAGGAGGAGGAAGATGGAAAAATACAAGAAAAAATCTGTAAAAGGCTCTCCCGCATGCTTTGCTGCTCCCCTTATTGTTCATGTTATGCAGATCCTGTATCAGAACTGAGGGTTCTCTTTTCAGAATAAGAAAGACGAAGCCGAATGCTCAGTGAAAAGAAATCACAATAGTGGTATTTAATACAGTTCTTTAAGATTTCAGAAACTGAGTTTCTGTCAAAACCACAGAATATTGCAGAAGGGGGTAGGAGACAGTGATAAAGGGCTCGTTCTTGTAAAAGGGGATTGTTCAGCTGTAATCTCTGTTCATGCTCCTGTCGTATCATGGGAGAATCTGACTATTACATTGATGAGAAAATAATGAATGTAATATCTGAGAAAATCACAGGACTTGGGTTGCTTCCTAACTTTTCCATGCAAAAGAAAAAAAAATAAGCTTCCCATACAGAGACAGACATTATTAACTGGAGTGAAATAATGAGAGCTGCTGCAGGATGTGGCCCTCCTAGTGCTGGAGGTGCAAGCCTGGACTGTCAGATGCGATGAGCAGCAAGGCGTGCGAGCTCGGATCACACCCTGGTCTATTAAGGCAAGCGAATGGAAGCTGTAAATCAGATTTCTGTTTCTGCCACTTTGTCAGGGGGCTGGAGGAAATAGGACACATGTGAAGGGCTCCCCAGAAGGCCTGGAAGAAGGCGACATGCTGCTGCTCTCTTCTGCCAGTCGCTCAGGCATGAGGCACGCTCACCCTTACAGAGCAGGGCAGGCACGGCGCGGTCACAGCCAGAGCCCTGCTGGGAATCACTCATGGAGGAACCACCCCAGTTGAAGCATGGCATCACTGGCTGTCCAGAGTGTCTGTTTTCCCCTCATCAGAGCCTCATCCAGCCCTCCTCCAGGCACAGCAGCTTTCTCAGCGTACCCACCTCATGTTAAAACTCTTCCTCACAAAACATGAGCCTGTCCATATTCCTGACTAGATCCAGCTCCTGGCCCTCCACCATCCCTCAAGAAATGATATTCTTGAACACCTTGTCCTGCAGAAAAAGTCATCACACACACAGACATAACAGGGTGTCAAAGCCTTGGATAAATGGTTGATCTTAATTGGACCTCTGCTTCCACATTGTATTCTTAGAGAATCACACTTTGTAGATGGCAAAATCTCTCAGGAACCGTTGCCGGCAAAACAGAGTGTCTGCTGGAATCATGATTTCATAATTTCATACTCAAAATAAAACTTGTATTGTCTTTGATCACCCTATTTATGTGAAATGTCAGCTGACATTTATGTAACTGTATTTCCAGCTTGTGCAGTGGATGACACCATTGGAATGGTTGATTTAAGGGGCATTGGCCGTGAGGACTTAGAGAAAGATACAGAACATCTGTACAGTGCCTAACATCATGCAGATATGTAATTAATTGACTGTATGTACTGCCTGGACCCAGCCTCTTAGTGGGACATGCCACTATCTTGCTTCTCACAGTGTCTGGAAATGTCCCTGTCTAGTTCTTTGTCCCTTCTCAGCTGTTCTCCTACACTCTCACTAAGCCCAGGACACAGCAAGGTAAACTGCTTGCAGATGGGGTTTAATGAGCACTGTTCACACACTGTAGTTCTCCATAGGTCAAGAAAATAAGCAGTGACAGAATTAAGAATCATTCAATACCAGCATAATGCCAGTATTAGAGCAAAGACTGATTATGCAAAACCAAAATTCAATTGTAATAAATGCACACTCATAGACTTCACAATGAAAGCATATGGAAGCATAAAAAAACCAAAACAAATCAAAACAAAACAACAGGATTGCATTAATAAATACACTTTTTGAAGCCCAAACAAAGAGTACACACAGAGTCCCAGCAGCTGGTGCTCCATGGCATTACCTGCCACAGCAGCAGCAATCCCTAGGGCTGCTCTACTCACCTGAGACAATGTTACCAAGATGCTGGATTAAGCCCTTTTTTGACCTAGAGATGGGGTAACTGAGAGGTGTTTTAAAAACTTTTAGTCTATTTTCAGTCTCATGAGAAGAGACAAAATACAGATGTTATAATTTATGCCATTGCAATCAGAAGCTAACTACTTTTTAATTACAATAACCATAAGCGTTTCTTGGCCTATCAGATTTAGCCATACCATGCTGTAAATACCTTAAATCAAATCATCTAAAATTACCCCTCGTGGGTCCTACTACAATGTATCTTTCATAGTTCTATTTCTCCAAAGTATTTAGTCTTATTTGCAAAGCCACCTTTTGAAACTTATTTCTACTTCCATTTCTCTCTCAACCATGTCTGTCCTATTCCATAGCATTTCTAAATCAGCATTTCTTATCTCAAGGTTTACATACAGATGCATACTATGTGAGCCTTCTGTCCAGCTTTGAAAGTTCATTTCCCACTCCAAGAGAAAGCGTGTGTAATGACTGAGCTCGGGTCCCAGGGCCTCAAGCTGCCCCTGTCCCATGCTAGAAGAGGTGCCACAAGATTTCAGCGTGTCTCAACACAGAAAGTCTGGTCACTTGAGTCAGACTCCTGATAGGATGTAAAAGAGCTTAGGAGAGTGGAAATGGAGCAATGCAGGCTGTGATCACAAGTCATAATATTTGTGCATTCTGTTCGGCTGATTTAAAAATTATGTTCACTTCTAGTATCCATTGCAATAAGATTTCTAGCCAGTTTCTTTTGACCATCTGTTTCCACAACTGACCTTTAGAGACAGGAACATTAGTGGGCTATGCAATTCCTCCTCAAATCTCAAACAAATTCTGCTGCTCATATTTCAGCACTGATTTCTCCTTAAATGACCATGCTAACAATTCCAGGCTTGTGACTGTTTGGGTGCAACCTTTTCCATTCATATTAATTGGCACTAGTTTATTTAAACACATTTTGAGAGGTCTCAGAGATTACTCCTATTTTGTAAACCATTGGATATTAAAAGTAACTGAATGTGTCAGAGAATTCTACTACCTAATTACAATATCTGCAGTTTTTCCTCATTTAAGCAGAGTAAAATCCAGTAGTTCAGTTTTACTCCTACTTAGTAAGTTAGAACTATGGCCTTTTCTTATTTTAATTGTTCAGAGGACAATTAAATCCCTCCCAATACCTTTACCAGCTGTTTCCCTAAGAGATCTATGTGGGTATTCTGTGATCCCAATCTTAGTCTTTCTGCTAATCCCAAGGACTATATTCATAGATTTCTGTTTACAAAATCCCTGTGGGATGAGGTAGTGTCGTTATCTCCACTGTACAAATAAGAAACAGACACACAGAGAGATGAAGGGCTCCCAGCTGGGAGAGAAGGGCCAGATTCCCTTGGGATTAGTGCAGTGAAAGGCTTATACCCCAGTGGTCCCTTCCACCACAAAAGCCAGCAATGCAGATGCTCTGCCCATGTGCAGAGGAAGACAAGAGAAATCCAGCAGCAGAAAATCAGGAGCCTCTCTCAGGGTACCTGGGGGCTGAGGAAGGTGTTCTTGGCCCAATGTGCCAGGCTCCCTCAGTACAAAACCAAAATGATCATCAATAACAGCAGAGCACAAAAAATTGTGCTATTTTTCTTTGCCTGGAAAACCAGGTGGGATGGAGCTTTCTTTCTGTGAGACAGAGATGTCTTGCATAGAAGCTGTTGCTTAGATGAGCCATGGCAAAGTGAGGCCAATTTCGACTGGGGTTAATGTACCCTTTTACAAATTTGGTCCTGTGATTATTCCAGGTCATATATGAAATCTGTAAGGCTGGCAAGGCACCAAATTCAGATCTCCTAATCGATGTGCAGTTTCCTAATTGCTGAGCAGTCTATGTTTTTAAGCTTTCAGACCTCATATTAACATAAAGTCCTAGCATCAGTTGAGCTCTTCTTAATGGAATAGCACTTAGAGCAAAATTGATGCCTCTTTAAGAGCAAGTCAGTCCTGAAATGACATGTTTCTGCCAGATGTTGGGCATGTTCTTGGAAAGCAGTGTGCTCACTGGGCATCATAAGCAGAGAACTGTTGAAGTCGTTGCAACAAATGCTGATTTGGTCATTATTTCTTCTCAGAAGTACTCCAGACCAGGGTTTTGCCTAGGTAAGGGGCTCAGGATTCAGCCCAAATATAATAAAGAAGAAAATCAAATCCCCTATATACCTCATTTTAAAATGCTAAAAAGCATTTTTTTCCAGATTATTAAAACAGGCCTCACAAGTTTGCAAAAAAATTCATGTTCTCCTTCTAGCTAATGGGGGATTGGCAGCACAGGAGTTGAGCTTTCTGCCTGGGTCATGAAGGAGAAGTCAGCAGTAGGCTTTGGGCTGGACTCCAGACCTCTGCAGAATGGTAACTACCTGAATAAAAGCACATTGTTAATAAGACAAGACTGCAGCAAGACAGGCAATGAGTCCATTAAAATCTAGGATATGCAAAGCAGCTTACTGGGCTTCTTCACTGAAAGTTTCAAGTACCTTTTGATTGTGCCTACATTAGTCACCAGTGCAGACCAGGGTGAAAACCTACAGACCATAGAGAGAGACACAGGTGGTTCAGAGAACCTGATCTCAAACCCGTGCAAGTTCTTGAATGCCCATTTGTGGCTGAGGTGCTTTCCTACTGCAGATACGTTCTTAATGCCCATTTTGAGACTGGCTGTAAACTGTTGCTATTTGTTCTCAATTTGTTTAAAGAAAGAAACTGCTTCCAGTCTGGAGGTGTCATTTGGTTCACAATCCTGCCATGGTTGCTTTGTCTTAAAAGTTTGGGACCACACTCTCCCACTGATTAGGGAGAGCAGAAGTCTTTCAGCACTGCACACCTCAGACATTTAAAACATCTTCTTACAGTCTTGTAGAGCATTAATTCTGTATGGCACATAGCCCTGCATCAGTTTCAACTTTGATCTTGAGAAACCAGTCAAAGCAGAGACTGGTATTTAAATCTAATGCCCTTATTAGTTCACTCTTGTTCATCTTCCAAATAGAATATCTTGTAGACTTTCATACCAAATGCTGGGATGCCAGTGGTGTGGATGCAGAGTGATGTGATGTGTACTATCATCCACAGCTAACAGAAAACACAATGACCTTGATTTGAACACAGGCACCTTAGGTGACAGACCTATGCTAAAGGGCAGTCAGATCTCACGTTGTCATTTCAAAGTGTGTATTCAGTGTAACTTTTTAGAAAACAAGATGAAATATAATTCTTTAACTTCAAAGGAGTCTTTTTGAAAGTTGTGATATTTCAACAAAAGATGACAACGTGCCACCACAGAATAACTCATGAATGCAAATACGGCTCACCTCATTGTTCCTGGCTTTCTTCAGAAGCTGCACATCTTACTTTTCTAAAAAATGTAGGCTGGAGAACTAACAGAATTTAAAAGAACTTCCTTTCAATGTGAAGAGTTGTAAGAGTGTTAGTTCTACAAGTCTTTAAGGAAATCCAATTATAAGTTCCTTTATATTCATACACCTTGCCAAAGGAGGAACTTTTTTCTCCATTGATGTCATATTCTCAGTGGGGACTCCACTGTGACATCGGTGCTGAGTTTCTGTGTCTTTCTCATTAGGAGACGAGTGCCATCAATTCCCAAGAGACTGGGGTGGGACCCTGCCATGCTGTCCTAGCCAGCAGCATGTTGTAAAAGGCGCTTAATGTTCACAAGCTGTGCATATAAGTTCTCTAAGGCCATTGGCTTCAAATTTTAAATGTGTCCTCTGCTGGGAAAGACACAGTCTAAAAGTAGTTGTTCCCATACTGTACTGTGAACTTCTGGGCAAAATGTTTTCACTTCCCCTCTGTTTACAGCAGTACATAATAACAGGTGGTTACTAACATAATCATTATTACTACTATTATCATCATCATCATCATCATTATTTTATCCCAAGCTGTTTAAAAACAGGTTTCTGTTTGCCAGATTTTAAATGAAATAATAGCATCATCCTGATGATACCTGATGTAATGTCTCAAAATTTACAAGCAACAGTGAATTTGGGGAAATCTGGATTACAAAAGATCAAGAGAGTAATAGAAGGAGTATTAATTCTATCTGCTCTACGTCTTATGAAAGACTCTTTTAATACCCACATGTATTCATAACACTTTCAAATGAAGAACCTCCTATCTCCTTTGCCAATCCCATTTGCTGCAATATTTCTGGTAACAGTCCCTTTCTGCTAGGTCCTGGTGCTGTGATGACCAATTTCACTTCTCTTTTTTAGTGAGTGTTTAGACATTTATATTTCCAGCAGACATGACAGAGACCAAGACATGAGAGCAGACATGACCAAGCCCTAGACAGCCTTTGTGCCATTGCACTAGCATTCCAGGACAAAGGCTCCTCCAGACCTAAGAGAATACTGAGCCAGGGGGATGTAAAACATCACAGATGGGAGGATGCCTGCACCACCAATTCAGCAGGAGAAGGATGAGTCCACATCAGCCTCTCTATTCAGATCCAGAGGGTGGTTTCACCATAAGCCTTCCCACTGCACTCCACTTACAGAGCTCTGGCTCTCACCACAGCTCATGCCCAGAGCAGATTTGCTCTATGGGAGAGGCATTTCATGGTCTCTCATGGTCAGTCCATGGCACTAGACCTGATAATGCCCTCTAAACCAGTGTAGAGTGAATGAAAGGCTTTGGCACCATTGAGTAATGTTACCTACCTGCTCCTGCCAAATCATGCTGGCCTACTGGCACAGACACAGCCAAGTAGGGTGAGCTGGGGTGAAATCTGCTACTGCTGCCACCAGTCATCAGCTCCACAAGCACTATATTCTCTTTAAACCTCAGAAATGTGCAAAATGTGTACTCTGTGGCTGTTTTATACAAAGTGTCTGGACAATCCAGAGCTATTCCATCCGATGATTTTCACGGTCCTCATGGATCCACCATGCTATCCTTCAATGGATTTTAAAAAATCTATCATGCTGTCACTGCTCATTTAATCACAGATAGCATGGTATTATTATTAGAGATTTCATTTTAAATAATTAAGGACAATTCCTGAGGCTTCTCTGAGATCTACAGTTGATAGCAGTAAAGTTTAAGGCTTTTGTATCAGTATATCAGAGACGCACTACACGTGGCTGAGGCAGAAAGGAGATCACACTTAAATGTCAGGAAGGAAGTGGGAGACTCTAAAGAACTCTTCTGGATCAGCTGGAGCCATGGATGGTTTTCTTCCTCTCCCATCACAGCCACCTGAAGCAGCTGGCAGCAGCAGTGCTGGATGGAAGCAGGCAGAATGCCCTGCCTGGTGGCTGTGTCACCTCTGGAATGGTCCCACTGGAAAATGAACATTTTCTAACCATGTTTTGCCTCTTACATTTCCAAAGCACCAGACAAAAAATAGCTAATTGTAACCTATAAGAAAGGATTATATGTTTGGCAGCTGTGGTAATGCCTTTCAGGTAATTGCTCAGAGGTTTTAGAAATCTAATACTCTGTTGCTAAATCACCTAACCAGAATTTCTGTGCTTGGACAATAGAGATTTATAGGAAGGATCAATCCCCATTTATCACTTTCCTGTGGTTATAATTGTATTACAATTGCCAAAATATTCAGTCAAGTATCATTGACCACTCTATTGCAAATAGCAATCCTGGCCTCTGTTGGTCATGGAAAGAGAACCTCTCTTCAAGGAACCTCAGCATGCAGACCTAGCATCTAATTCTTCACTGCAGGCGCCTCATAAATACATGGTGCTGGGGTCTCACTGCTGGAAGCTGATCAAGGCCACTGATGGTAGCTTTAGATCTGGCTCATAGCCTATAGGCTGGTGTAGAAAAGCACTGTTCTTTAAAAAAAGTGAATGCTGCTAAGTTCAGGAAAAGAAACACATAGGCAGCCCCTGAAAACCTGCTATTGTCTTTGAAATCTCATGGTTACATATACAGTAATTAGAACGGGAAGAGAGAGTACAAAGAAAATGTCTTTGAATGGGATCTTTTCAAAGAATTATTAAAATTTTGAGCTTAGAAAAAATACTGTAATTTTTCTGATAATCCTCTTCTGATGCACAGAAGACTTAAACTGTGATGGCAATAAGTGCTATCTTCAGCAGCAATCAATTTGGCCTCTACAACAAGTAATGAGCATTTGCAGCTACAGCTCTATAGCCTTCCTGGGAAACCCCATAGGGCTGGCACAAACACACTGGAGGATGAGCAGTGGGACCAGAGCCAGGAAAGCAGATGTAGAGCAGTGCACCCTGTCAGCACCAATTCTCAGTCAGCCCCTAAGTCAGCCATAGTGTTTTACAGCCAAACTCTGTCCTCACTGGGAAACCTCACTGGTGCCCCTCCCCACCAGCAGCAAACCCAACCACATGGGAGCCCCCAGTGCCTGCCCAGCACTGACCTAACAGGTATGCAAAAGCAGGAACACATTGCTAGAGCTAGTAGTGTGAACATCTGCTTCACTTTGGGAACCAGCTGAAGCATAGCCAGCAAGTTTAATGGACAGTTTCACTTCTGAAGCTGAGATGCTTTGTTAAAGCAGTTATGTGGTCAGATAGATTTCTGCAGTCAATATCCAGCACTAGCAGAAACTGTACTGGTAATGCTGAAATGGTTACTGTGCATCTACCTTTGCTCAAAGGAATAAGACTTTCACTTTGTTTCAAAGCACTTCAACTGCCTGGTTCTGGCTTTTCAGGATTACTGCTTTAGTGGAAACCTTTGGTCTTACACTGCAGGAGTATAAAACAGACTGAAGAGTGTGAGCAATGCTAGCAGAGCCCCATATGGGGCAAGGTGTGTGCTGCCCTTAGGAAGGAGGGCAGGTTGCTCTGGGACAACGAGTGGGGACTCCACATGCCAAGGAAAAGTATTACAAACTTTATCAGGCAGGTGTGCACCAGCTGAGCATGGAAGCCTGTGCAAGTTACAGCCTCTAAATGTCACGGTAGCTGAGACAGATGCATTTCACGCAGAGCAATGGAGCTGATCTTCAGGTGCAAACCAAAGGACCCTTGGGCTCTCTGTTCCCTGGCAGTGACCAGGTTAGGGCCTAGCAAGAAGAGTAAGAAAAGAACCAATCAATACCCTATCCTCGTAATTTTTCATTCCTCCTACCCCATTTTCAACATATCCAACGCTTGTGTCCATTCAGTAGAAAGTCACTGCACCACACCTTCTAACAATGTCAATTATTCCAGCTGTTGAAATCTCCCTGTGTAGCAGATTCTCCTGACAGCTGTTTCAGAGAACAATAGCTAAGCATAGTTCTTACAACATAGCAATGAAACCTATCAGTCACACTACTGACCAGCATTGTGTCTGACAAGTGGTGAGTGTATTATACTAAATTCAGAAGCATGTTTAAAAAAGCATTGGCCTAGTAAAAACTTGGGTTATTCTTTCCTCCCTCCTTCTCATATATACCATAGAACACAAACATCAAATGTTAAAGATACTAATTTTGATTCTTTTAACTATTACATGTGGCTTTTGCTTACCGTGAAGATATTTTTGGAGGGAGAGGTTCTAGGGACAGGTATCCTACCTCAGCTCGGAATTTCTCCAGTGGCTTATTTCCCATTGTTTTACAACTGCATAATGAGTAAAAAATCTTCACACCTGAACATTTAGCATTGCATATGCACAGTAGCAATATTTCTGCTTTGTTTAATGTTTGGCAGTTTCAAAAGACATGCCCCATGAATGCTGTGGCTAAATTTAACCAGGTGGTGTAAGCCTTGAGTATTCCCACTACCTGGGAGCAGAGCCCTGTCTGCAGTATTTTCAACAAGTTGCAGTCTTGCTGTTCTATTTTTTATGATGGGTTTTGTGAGGTAATCTTAACAGATCAGTTCTAGGGTTAACAAGTTGAAAGAAACCATGTCAACACCTAGCCATGGACTTGCTGCCTTCTTGGGAATATGGTGAAATGGCAAAGGAAACACAGTACACAAATGATCTTGGCTGTTCTATTTGAAGAAACTCTCAAAATAGCCTGTGCACTCATGTCCTTCCCCTTGGAAGCCAGAAATCAAGGCGTGATTTCACCAGCTTTTATATATCACGCAACTGTAAGGGTCATTTTCTACTTCTTGTTTCAGAGTTATTGTCCTAAAATGGCATTTTGTACTTTTGACTTTCTCATTTTCTTCCTCTCAAGTGCTCCTCCCTAACACTCATTTGTGTTTTTAGCTACTTTTCTTTGCCTATTAGCTTTGCATTAGTACCATGGACACCAGATCTGCTCAGGGGACAATGAAGCCCTCAGTGCAGCACATGGTGCTTTCATCCATCTGTAACATCAACAGCAAGGAAGTGCTTTGGAAAAGTCTGGGAAAGGATGTTTCTCATAGAAGAATACATCTCAGCTCTGCAAACTGCTTTGTCTTTGTAAAACAGCTGTGGGGAAACTGTGGTGGAGTCAACAATAGGGGAAAAAGAATAAGCGATATAGAGGGTTTAAGAAGAAATTGCTTGAATACCGTTTCTTCCTTGTTACTGTACAAGAGAAGAATATGAAGAACAATTACCACCTGAAAAACATGAAACAGCACAAACACAAGTGACAAAATTCCCTGTTTCTTATAATCAAGATTAACTTTCCCCTATAATCAAGACAGCATCGCCAAGTCTGTTGTCTATTCTATTTCAACAAAAATAGAGGATTTCCACCAAAAAACCCCTTAAAAGCCTTCATATGGAAACAGGAAATCAAAAGAGCTTTCTGGAATGCTTTCTGCACAGAGCCATCGCCTTAATTCTTAAATCACAGCTCTTCATTGAGACCCTTTCCTCAGAGAAAAAGAAGCTGTGACCAAAAAGTACCACAAAAGACAAATCTCTGGTGAATGGCTGAGCTTTTAATGACTGATGAGAACAAGGAAGAGAGACTCTGAATTAAATCATGAGCAAAATTTTGATGTCTATAGCACGAAACCAAGAATGGATTTAAAAGACAGCAGTCATGAGGCCTTCAGAGAAAACACAAAAGATTTTAAAATATGAACTTGAATCAAGTCTAAAGTTATCAGACAGACTTCTTATCTGCTATAAACTGATAAAAAAGGATGAAAGATCAAGCACACTATTATTGCTAGGACAAACTCATGAATTCTTAAGGAAAGAAAGAGAGATACTGCATTGGGTTTGCATGGCCAGGTTTTGGTAGTGGGGGCTGCAGGGATGGTTTCTGTGAGAAGCTGCCAGAAGCTTCCCCCATGTCCCACAGAGCCAATGCCAGCTGGCTCCAGGACGGACCCACACTGGCCAAGTCCAGCCCTGTCAGCAATGATGGTGGCACCTGAGGGGTGACAGATGTAAGAAGGGGTGGGGGGGAGAGTTACCATGCAACAGTGACCACAGCTAGAGAGCAGTGGGAGTGTGTGTGTGAAACAGCTCTGCAGGCACCAAGGTCAGTGGACAAAGAGGATGAGGAGGAGGTGCTCCAGGCATCAGACCAGAGGTTCCCCTGCAGCCCCTGGTGCAGACCACGGTGAGGCAGCTGAGCTCCTGCAGCACATGGAGACCCTCAATGGGGCAGATTTCCACAGCAGCCCATAGAGGATCCCTTGCTGGAGCAGCTGGATACCCAAAGGAGACTGTGACCCTGGGGGAAGTCTGTGCTGGAGTAGGCTCCTGGCAGGACCTGTGGACCCATGGACAGAGGAGTCCATGCTGGAACAGGCTCCTGGAAGGACTTGTGACCCCTTAGGGAACCCATGTTGAAGCTGCTCCTGAAGGAGCTACAGCAGAGCAGTTTGTGAAGAAGTACAGCCAGTGGGAAGGAGTCACAGTGAAGAAGTCTTTGAAGGACTGTTTCTTGTGGGAGGGACCCCACTCTGGAGCAGGGAAAGTGTGAGGAGGTAGGAATGGCAGGGACAACCTGTGATGTACTGACTACAGCCTCCATTACCACCAAGGAGGAGAAAGTAGAGAATTTGGGAGTAAAGTTGAGCCCAGGAAGAAGTCAGGGGTGCAGGGAAGGTGTATTAAGATGTAGTATTATTTTCTCGTTATCCTCCTTTGATTTGTTTGTTAATAAATTAAACGAATTTCCCTAAGCTGAGTCTGTTTTGCTCATGATGGCAACTGACAAGTGAGCTCTCCTTGTCCTTATCCCAACCCACCAGCCATCCTTATGTTTTGTCTCTTTGTCCTGCAAAGAGGGGAAAGATCAAGCAGCTTGGGTGGGCACCTGATGGTACCTGGTGGCCACCATGGTTACAAAAACATTTGAAAAAATATTTCCTCCTTCATATGTGCTTGTTTACCATTCCTTTGTGTATTCACAGTCACTGTATTAGAGCAATAGGATCTCTAAATCCAGGCTCAGCATCCTCACCAGAAGCCTGTGCCTGCTTTCTGCCCCAGGGACCCCAGCCAAAAAAGTGGTAGGAGATCTGTGAGTATCAGGCAGTGAAGTGCAGACCAGGGAGCATCCCTCAAAGATGCTTATGCTGCCTTATTAAAAATGCAGGGAAGGAAGAGTGGACAGGAATACAAAGTAAATGGACAGGCACACTCAAACAAAAAGGTTTGAACTCCTTTTCTTTTCTTTTCTTTTCTTTTCTTTTCTTTTCTTTTCTTTTCTTTTCTTTTCTTTTCTTTTCTTTTCTTTTCTTTTCTTTTCTTTTCTTTTCTTTTCTTTTCTTTTTCTTTTTTTCTTGTTTTTGGTCAGTTGGTTGGTTGGTTTTTTTGTTTGGGTTTTTTCAATAGGGGAGAATCACAGCTCTTTAAGCCTTGATGTTGTAAACCAGAAATGGGAAAGCTGGAACAGAAGAGAAAAGTAAGGGCTGTTCCCTGCCAGGGAGGGAGGGAGCACAGGCAGGGACTAACTTTGACATTGCCTGCAATTAAATAGGGAACATCTCCATTATAAATGCCTTACTCTGATTCAATTGTTTTAACTTGCATAGCTCCTCAAGAATTTTTCTTTTTTCTTTTTTCTTTTAGTGCAACTTGCAAACTAGTAATACAGATAAAAGGAAAATGTAACAAATCTTCAGCACCACTGGTCTTTGAGAGCTGCAATTCTCCCTCTCCAGGAGTGATACAACACAATCACACCACTCTCTCACCCCTCCCACTCAGCAGGGCCCAGGTACACTGATGAGAAGTGAAAGGTATAGGCAAAGGGTTAAAAATGAGCTATCAGATCTTAAGTTGTTTACCAATGGTTGAATTGATCTTAAGTTGTTTACCATTCTCTCGAATCTCAAGGATCTTTGTGAGGCACAGATGAAATAGAAGTCCTTGCTTTAGGGGCAGCCTCAAGAGTTGAGACAAAACATTATGAGCCCACCCAGGAACCCAGCCCACCTCTCCTGCATCCTGCATCACCTCCCTTTCCACGTGAGCAAGGAGCTAACTGCTGTTTCCTTGACCTGGTCTGCCCAAGGGAGGGAGCAGTGCTTGTGTTGCCCTTTCCCACCTGCTCCAGTGGAAGAGGGCTGGCAGCACTGACGTGATTTACATCATCCCCAGAAAGGTCTCAATAGAATCCTGCCAGTGGCAAGGCATTGAATTGTGTCTGAGAGTGAAGGAGAGGGAAATGTTTGCATTGAGCTCTCCACTTTGCTTTACAGAGGACTGACAGCAGCACCATCTTGTGCTGCTCCCTGCCAGCATCCCTCCCTGACTGACAGCAGAGTGCTCACTGCTGAGCAGGACACAAAATGAAGACCCAAGTTTATAGCCCATGATAAAAAAGGAGGTCACACTGGAGAGCATGCCTTGGAAAACAGCTATTGCCATCCTATTTATTAAAGTGATACTGAAAAGTAAATCTGGGCACAGTTGCTTTATCTACTGAGAGCCTACTGCACAGCACTGAAAGGATTAGAGGAGCAATGGAGGGATCTATTGTGTTCACTCCTCCTAAGTCTGTACCTTTGGCAGCATGCAGGATGACATTTCTGTGTCAGAGATGGATTTCCACACAACTATTTATCTGGAGAGCCTGTTAGAAATGGTAATGGACATCCAGGTGTTGGACTATCCCTAAACTTGGAGTAGGTTTCTTCCAAAATGCTGCCAAAACAAGACAACTACAAACACAGGATCTCTAATCTTGTTTTCTCCTCTGTGGCTTCATGGGCACATTTGTGTTATTCCTTTCTTGCTGCTGCGTGTCTGCATGAAGGTGGTCCTGACCAGAAGCTCCAATCCTGCCCCTTGCTCCCAATGGGGCAGTGACAATGGCCTGGGCAGACCCGGGGTAGTGTCCATCAGAACAGGGAATGCTGCTACACCCCCACACAAAAGGGGAACAGTGCTGGAACCCAGTCCTGCCAAGCAGCTCCTGCACTGCTGATGGAGGCACCCTGGCTCCTCTGAGGATGGTTTCCTGCAGCAGCATTCCCTCCTCCCCGAGACAAGCTGCACCCATGAGTAATGGTATGTGGATGCAGGAAGAAAAACCTGCTCTGCCAGGCAGGGCAGCAGCTCTGTTGCACTGCTCAGCAGCAATGACAATGACAAAATCTGGCACGAAATTATTTGTATTGAACACATAATCCGTAAAGGTAGCACGCAGGGCCAGGGAGAAATTATAACTGCATCATCTCTACCTCTTGGCTTTTTTTTTATCATTGAGACCTGAATCTTGGAAAAAGTGTTTACCCCAGAACTGAGTGGACTTGTCTTTGGTAAGAGTCTCAGTGCATAGGATGATGTTTACACACCCATTGTTCCTTTCCAGCTTCTGATCCCATCAGCCAGAGCAGAGAAATTTTGCAAAGATATGGTATCCTGACAAGCTTTGAGAAAATCTGTGGCTGGGAAAAGAGGAGAGACACAAATTGCTGCCACCCACAGTGTGAGTTCTGTAGCCACCAACTGGCCACAAATCCCAGCAGCCTGTGGCTGACCTGGCACTGAGGGGACTGTGGGACACAAGGAGGAGCAGTGGTAACACGACTCGGTGACACTGTGAGAGAGATACCAGGGAGCTGTAGCAGAGGGAAGCAAGACATCCATAGCAAATCCACCTTTGCTAGGGATAACTGCCTTTCCAGGGCCTATGAGTATGTAAAAATGCTGGAAACATGACCTTAGAAAATTGCAAAGTATTTGAAACTAAGTCAGCCCTTTATATGTGTTATTTTTTAAATCTCAATATTTTTTTAATTAACTTCATTGTTTTGGGAACACAGATTGTAATTTCTGGGTACTTTACACCAAGCCAGGCTTTTACATGAATGTCAGTGCATGTAAAAATTTTCAGGTACCTCTCTCTTAAACACTGAACCCTGGGTGTTCCCCTTCCTCTTCCTTAGCTCCTGCTGGAGTGGCTGGCTAGGACACAGACATCTGAGGATATCCAAATCCAGGCAATATCCCTCCTCTTAGTGCTTTTCAAAGCCACTCAGGTATTGATATCTGTTTGGACACAGCCAAATTTCCAAGCTACTGGCCATGTTGCAGCAGTGGCTTCTAGTTTTCTCTGAGTCCCTCGCTGGAAGGGGTTCCCAAGGGGAGGCCTGAAAGCTCGGGGGATCAGAGGACAATTTGCAGAACTATAACTTCTGGGCTCAAATATGCATTCTGCCTCCTTGGGAGCACAGGATCCCAGGAGTGAAATCTGTGGGGTGCCACAGCCATTCAGAACTTCAGCACTGCATGTCAGGGCAGCCACCACTGCTTTCTGAAAGCTTCAGGAAAACAAGAATGCAAAGCTGGAGTCATTGAATGTTCCTGTCAATTTATTGGCATTGCTTGTTTGTCTCCCCTTCCCCCACATTTTTAAATGTCAGGCAAGTGGTAGAAAAGTGTAGAAGAGATCATGTGAACATTTCTGATTTGCTTCTGCATGAGAACTGTTTAGAGCAGTCACAGTTTAAAGAAAATACAAGTATAAACAAAACAGTATTTATATGGCTATTACAGTAAGGAAAATAATACCCTGCTCCATCTTTTTTCCCCTCAGTAAAGAATATTTTATATCTGTCCTTTGCCTGGCTTTATTACTTGAGTCTTCAAGCATTCCAGTGAGTGCACACCAAAGAGGGAAGGGCCAGCATGGGACCCTGGTTTACACCAAAACCTCTTCCTTACTCTTTGTACAGCTCATAAGGCAAGAAACCTTTGCCTCTGATCAAACTGGAATACATTTCATACACTGCGTACGTCTATCCACTGTTCCCACCAGGCACAATTTTCATAGCACTGCCATAAGCTATTGAGGGTCTTTTTACCTTCCTGTAATCATTCCTGACACTTTTTTCCAACAACATAAAGACTATGAAGATAGCTAGGAGTGGGTGGTATTCCTGTTTTTAAGCTGAACAGAGGAGAGAGAGAGTTTGTTTATTCTAGGTTTCCAGTCTCAAGTGGCACCAGTTGTTTTATTGTATTGGGCTTTTTTCTGACAAGTTATTTTGAATAAACAGAGCTGCTGTTACTGCTGTTTAAGGTGGCACTTGCTACATCCTCAGCTTACATCCTCCTTAGGCTCCTTTGATGTCCCCTGTGGTTGTTTCTCAGCTCCCTCTTCCTTTTGAGATACCTCTGGGTCCTTGTTTCATTATGTTGAGTCACGCATAAGACAGACCGATGTGCTTGTGGTGCAATGATGAGGCTGGTACTGAGCCTGCACTGTCTGTAGTAGTTTATTATTGCTGCCAGTGAAAAAGAAATCTAAACCTGGCAGCTCAGCCTGCTGTGAATCAATATTTTACAGGTAGTGTACTTTGAAGAGATGACACAAAGACAGACTTGAAGGAGGAGAGGTGGGGGGAAGGGAGGAAGGAGAGGAAGAGAAGAATTTACCTTGGCATCCGTTGACATACTTTTCCACCAAAAGTGAAGGAAAACAAGCACCAGGCACTGGTGCTGAGGCTCTCTCACACAACAGGACTCTGCAGCCTTTACAGGACCATTTATTCCCTGATTGTCTTCCTTGCTATTTTTCTGCTTCAAACAAGATAAAACCCAGGAATGATCAACTTAGCAGAGGCAGAATCTGCACTTTGGGATGAGCACAGACACAGAGAACAGAAAGGTACCCCCTTGAGGGATCCTCAGAGCAAGAGTTGCTGAGCAGCAAAAGACGAGGGAGGGAAGGGACCTCCTGTGCCTTTTTTCTACTCCTGTCTTCAAGCTCTTGGCAAAGTTTGTTTATTTTTTTACTTTTTTTCTCCTTTTTAGATTGATCTGATTAAGCAATTTTTAGTTCTTTGTCACTGTACAATGAGCTTTCTAAGGTACCGTATGGTAATAAAGCCTTTCATTACTTTGTGCTGGCCACCCATTTTCTTCCTGGTGAAAATCAAGATATCAGTTACAATCAGCTAAGGCCTAAATGGCCTGACTCCAGATTATCAGAGAAATGATCTCTCCCAACCTGCCTCATTTGTACATCTGCTTCTAAATAGGACACTTTCGCTGTTTAACTCAAAGGTAAAGCTGGCAGTAGCCAGACTCAGGCAGCCTTCAAACTCTACAATTCCCTGCCCCTGGAAAAAAAAAATCTGTAATCCTTTTATTTTTAAAATGCATTATACTGGCTTCTCTTATTTGCTTTCGTTGTTATGACATGTATAAGGCTTAAATATCCTGTTGGCTAGCACCTAGAATTCAGCAGTCTGACCAGCTGAAGGCTTCAGCCTCTAGGGCCTGCTCATCCACTATCAGAGGACTGCAAAATCCCAGGGGGGACCCCAGAGTAGAAGCCTTATCAAAAATATGCGAGGTATAATGTCACAGTGACAGATGCATCTCATAAACACACATGGGGATGCCAGTCTTGCATTGAAATGAATGTAGTGGTTAAAATTACAAAGTAGTTTGTATTTTACAGGATTTGGATCAACATGTGAATGGAAGGGGGAAGGAAAAGTCTACACCTCAGTACTCATTAGCACAGGGATGATAAATTACAAAATTTTGACTAGCACACCAACAGTTACTATGTTTTATGTTGAAATCTGAATAAAGTGAAGCTTTCTAGAAGAAACTAGAATCATATTTCTCCTCTGTGCAGAATGATGCCCCAAATGAGAAACATAGCTGAGAGATTTAATGCAGCAAGAAATCCCTAGGGACAGAGACATAACTTAACAAAGATTAAGAAGTTTGCCCACAATTTTACCAAGGAAAAAGAAAAAAAGACTAAAGTTTAAGTTCACACTTTCCCACAGTAATTTAGAGATTCTGCATTCTTACTTCGACACAATGTGTATCAGAATTAAAAATATATTGATCAGTTAAATACCAGATTACCTGTTTTTTAAAGTTGGTTGTTATCCTTACCAAGAGAAGTCAGTAAGACTAAGTCTAACTGAGTGGATACTTGCAGCAGAAGAAGGAGGCTGGGGTCATGAAGGTACCATGGCATCTTTCTGAACTTGAAGGCTGACTTGTAGTTTTCAAGAGATTCCAATAGTGGACACACTTGTGTCCAATTTAGGAAAAGTACTTGTGTTTCAGGGAATCCATCAAAAAGAAACATAAGGTCTCTAGTTCTAACACCCTCATCATAAAAATGTGTATAACATAATGCCTAATAGTTCAAAGACACACTGTGATGATAATTATTAGCGATAGCACATGAACCCTACAAAGCAATTTTGGTCAGGTATAAAAGGATTATTTGATCTGATCATAGAGAGTTACAAACCAAATTACTTCTGATACAAGAGATGTTATTAGTGATCTCCATGGCCTCCCCGACTCATCTAAAAATTATTTTACAAATTTGAATAATGGAAAGTGAAACAATATAGATTTCTGCTCGGCTTTCCCAAACTGTATAGATGAAAAGACCCTTAATCCACATGTGTGTACCTAGAATAATGACTGATCCAGGCTTACTTTTAAGTCTGCACTCCCTGATGAGGTTGATAATGAGCTGACATGAATTAAAGTAAATAAAACTCACGAGACCTATAACCTGGAACCTCTGTGCCTTGGAATTGAGGTCTTGATAATTGCTTAACTAACACCACCACATCATTTTAAATGCTGAATTACAAACAATTTGAGAGAATGCTATGCTGTGCCCGTGACATAACACCTGTGAAGTCTTACATGCAAAAATGAATACATCCCTGCTGCAGGTTAGTTTGACTCAATTATTCCAACAATATGAACACTTTCCATATGAAATGCACGGTTGGCATTGTAAAGCCTTCAGGTTTGCCTGGCAGCAGCCCTTGCAGCACAGACCATACGCTGTCCCACGTGCAAGCATCTGCTGACAGAGGCTCCCTCCAGCCCCCCTGCCCTGCCAATGGCCAGGGAGAGGACAAGGCTTCGGCCACAGACACCTGATGCTGGAAAACAAACTGAGTTCACCAGAGTGTCAGTGACCCACAAGGGAAGCAGAGGCAGCTTCCTTTCAGTCCTTCGGGGTCATCATTAATAACAGATGGAATAAAGCCAGGGCTGATGCAGTGCTGCTTGCCAGTCCATCCCAGGGTGCTGAACATCACTGCTGGCCCCAGGCTGCAGGCAGGGAGGCTGATGAGGCCAAGCTTGCTCAGTGAGCTGGTGGCAGGGCTGAAAAGAGCATCTGGGTTGCTGAATATGGTCAGTTTTTCAGTGCAGTGCTCCCTTTTTCCTTATGACCCCAGCCAGTGGGATAAAAGTTTGAATGGAAAGAGAGATATTTAAAGTGCTGGAGAAAAACAGAGGAGGAAAAACCAGACAGTGAAATAAAATGTATATCTCTATACCCAGTTCTTATGTTATACAAAGACTACAGACAGACCTTATATGGATTGGATGAACACAGCATATTGCACATTGTTACCCTTGTCTGTGGTGCAGACATAACCAAAGCATTTTCCCTTCATGCTCAAACTTTTCAGAGACGGGGTTGTCAGATCAACTTTGCCACCCTGATTAACACACAAACCATCATCCACACTAATTTTTAATCTTTCAGTGGTGTGACAACATCTCACACATCAGATCCTCTATCTTTTCCTCTGCCCTTCTATGGCCTTCCTATTTATAGGGTTCTAGTTTCCATCTCAGCAAACCTTGCTACCTTCTGTCTATTTTCTACCTATTTTCTATCCCCAAAAACTCTCTTGTGTTTTGGAACTGAAGCCCACTGCTTACAGTTACTCTTAGCTGACCATTAATCAGCTGGGTTTCCATTATAGTTATTTGTTTACCTAGTGTGAAAACCTAGTATCTCAGTGCAATTACCTGGCATACACTGGATACTTAATATGTGCTCTTCATAAATTATTGAGGAGAAAGTCTTTCCCTTCAACCTGTCCTACTAAAACAATGGCTGTTTTTAAAAGCTACCTTTGAAACTTTGGCAGTATTATAATTAAATCTGAATTGTGGAAGTCAGAAGTTATATACAAAACTATGAAAAACACATCAAAGGGTTAATTTACAAGGTAAGAAGAAGGATCTATTCCTCAACTGAAGTTTCAACTTTTTCTTAATATTCTACTATTTTCTCCTTATGTTTTCATCACTGTAATCAAATTCCAGTTTGTGGGTACTTTGGATGCAGAGTTTTAGGGTACTTTGGATGCAGAGTTTTAGGCTCAAAGAGTTGAAACTGCTGTATTTTTTCATGTCAGCGTAAAAAAAAATCCAGGAGGCTTTTTGTTTCTTTCTTTATCTGTATTTCTACAAACTCACTGCTTCAGTTACCTCGACTGCTGCTTCCCTGTATGAGCTGAGGTGGTCATCGGCACCCACACAAAGCCTTCCAGCTCTCAACAGCCCATCTGGTGCAAGCAGAGCAGGCAAGGGGCAGAGCACACACTGCACCTCTCTGGAAGCAGGTACCCGTAAGCAGTCCTCCAACACACTTTGGCTTCCAACAGGACAAGACAGTAGCCACATTTTTTCAAATACCACCTCACTGAAACACCTTGAGTTAAGAATAAGAGCCAGGATGAGGCCCTAAGCCTATAACCACAGTCTACTTACTTTAAATGCTATTACACAGTATTTCCTCACTGGAACCAATGACAATTTTGTTGCAAAGAGAAAATTAGATGTATCAGAAAGCTCTAAAACTGTGCTACCTTTCACCTCATGTATTTATGTGAAACAAAAGGAGTAGGTGCTCCTTTTAGATTTGCTTGAATTGGCTGGCTTGTTGAAAGGCATTTTTATCTATTGTTTTATGTAGTACTTGTAGATTTTAAGAAAAAAAATTGTTTACATCTGATTTCCCCATTAAAATCAAAACAAATTTGCTGGGAAAAAACCTCGTACATTTATGAATAACATCGTTATGTTACGTGATTTAGCTTTCACACTGAGAAAAACAACTATTTAAAAACAAGAGCTGAAATAATTGCATTTCACAAGGGTAACGTTATATTGCACTGAGCTCTGACGCTCACATCAGTGTTACACTTAACTCTACCCTTCACGGTAGTTGTAAACACATCAACATACCTGCTCAGCTGTAAGATGCTGAATAGGAAGAGTGCTCCAGAATTTGAAAGGAGCCAACTTGTAAAAAGCTGGGACAATTTTATGACTCCTTCCCTGCCTCCAAGAAGAGGTGCATAAGCCATTCTCATTCCCATACCTGTATTCTCCAAATGTGAACAGGCAGTCTCTTTCCAATGGGCTGATGACTGCTGGCTAATTTGGAATCTTCTGGGGCAAAATGGGAAACTGAACTGCAGGGCTGCTGTCAAAGACAGGAAAGGCAGCTGTCACAAGGATATTTTTCCTGCTTGAAAGCCAACGACCAGTTGCAAGATTTACTAATATTGCAAAAGAGTAATTTACCCAATTCCTGCTTACAAACCAAACAAATTCAACCAAAAAAAAATGTCCAGGCACTCTGCCAATCTGTCTGACAAGAGTCCTGGCTTCAGTGAACCACTGTGATATAACAGTAGCACAGTCATTATGGACCAAGCACCAGCTATTTTTCAACCCCTCTGAAATCATCAGGCTTCCATCAGGCAAAAATTGAAAATCTGATACATACAGATGTGGAAGAAAATCCTTCCCTTCCCCCACATGAAAGGTTTGCCCTGGATTTTGCTTCAGAAGCAAGACTGGGTGCATGGATGGGTGTTACTTTATATACTCCTTATGCTGTATTTATTGTGTTTATAGCAGCCAGGATAGCAGACAGCCAATGAATTAACATAACAGCTTGCAAAGCTGGTGTGAAATATTATTTTATATACAAAAATCTATCTGAGATCAAAGATACAGCATCAAGCCCTATGAGGCTGCCGGTTGGAAACTCAGTTGATAAAGGGCATAAGAAACAGCTAGCAATACTGCATTTAAAGAGAAACTCAGCCTCCAAGTGAGCCAAGCAGGTATAAACTCCCTTGCTGAGAACTGCAGATCTAATCTAATCTGCCCACCCATTTATAGGATGCTACACTTGCAGCATTTAAGCACCTCACAAAGATAATCACAGCCATAAAATAGGCACATGCATGTGGTCTCCTAATCCACACAGTCCCCATTTCCTTTCATTCCAGCGCCAAAATACCTGCAATAATATACGTACGCCATCAGCACACAAGGCTATATGCAGGCATTTTGGAAAAGAGGCTGTTTTTCTGCTATGATGAAAGTGAGAAATACCTACATTAATTTTGTATTTATGCCTGCTTCTGCCCTGCTGTTTGCTATCTGGTTTCAAAGTGTTGGCTGCTATCGGGGTTTGCCACACACTGCAGGAAAGCATTCGATGACTTTAGAGAGCTCAGCAGCTGATATTCACCCAAAAACTCACATATTAAGTTTGGTACTGTTCAAACTGGGCACAACCACCCTCATCTTAAGGTAGGGTTGTGTCCCTTCAGTTGGACAACCTCACTGAGCAGGGAGGGACATGGTATTAGTAAAAGTAATGCCAGCTCCCAGAAATTGATCTCTCAGTGACAAATCAGGCCAGCTCACATCCCAAGGGAAACAGCAGACTGCGAGCCAGGCACTGGAAATGCAGGTTGTTTCTTTTTACGCTGGCTGCTGCATATAAAATAAATAATTCTGTGGTGTGGCAATGCTGATTTCAGCCACTACAGCTCACTCTGGGCACTCTGCTGTGGGGGAGCAAACACAACAGACCTCCCAAAGCAGCATGTTTGCAAACAGAAGTAGGAGCCAGACAGCAAGAGGGAGCTGGGTCAGGTCTCCCAGGCTGGGGAGGGAGGATGAAGCTGCTGCCCAGAGCAGAAGCAAAGCACTCACAAGAGGTGGATAGGGGTTCAGCTCACTCTCCACTGGTGAGCCCCTCCTCATCACACATCACTTTCTACTTCTCGTCACCTTAGCATCCACACAAAACAGTTCATTTTCTTTCCTGACATCTTTTAAATATAGATCAACTCCTCTGTCCTAGAAAGACACACAGCTGCATCTTTGCAGGATGCAAACACAAAGAAAACACACTGGCTCCAATACAGAGTATTCTGATCTGGAAGCCACAAGTCCCCAGTGAAGAAGAAACCAATCTCTGTAAAGGAATATTGGAGGAAAGCAATTGGCCAGTGCTTGGCTGTCTATCCTGCTTCACTTGCTAACAGATGATATGTAGGTTGTCAGGAGTCAAATAATTCTTCTATTAAATTTAATAATAAAAGCTACACAGATTTCAGGGCATTCACCTTGACCAGACAAACCTCCCACCAGGAGCCAAAAATTAGGTTCCATCATAATTTAGAGCCCAGAAGTTAATGTTTAGGAGAATCCCAGATAAACTGCCCCCTGACATCACTGAGGGACCCCAATCCTTACTCCCCGGTCTGTGCTCAGACCCCTCAGGCTTATTTTGTCTGTCATCCCTCACAGCCTGCCTGCTCCCCAGCACATCCTTTTCTCCCTTGGGTGCCTTGTAGTTCACAGGGGAGCTCAGTGAAACCAGCAACACCAGCCAGTACTAAAACAGTTTGGAAAAGAACACTTGAATCTCTTGTTCAAAAGCAAGAACACAAGATACAGGTAAGATACACTGCTATGGTACCCCAGATATCAGTCTTCCATAGCACTGTTTGTTCCTCATTAGTAAACATTTTCTTTAAATTATCTTGGATACTCATTAAATATTATCAGCTACTTAGAACCAAAGGATAATTATGAGTTTAATGAAGCGTGTACCAGCTTGCTGAAGTCTAACGTTTGTTTCTCTGCTGGGACTCCATTTTACTTTGCACTTATCCTTCAGCAAAGCTCCTCTACAAAGTCACTTTGGCAATAAGAAGTATTTAATTAGATTAATGAATTTTTATCACCTCTCCTAGGGATTAGGCTTGTTAAATCCTGGCGACTAAAGAACAACAGATTTTTTATTACTAAATGTTTAGGGATGCATTGGTTGTGTTGCTGTGGCAGTCCTCATAAGTCAGGCTGCTTTGGGCAGTTCTACCTTGTATATCCCTCGGTAGGCGAGGGATATTTGGCAGTGACAACCTGTGCCTTCAGTTAAATCACAGACATCAAAATGCAAATTAGGGTGTGCAGACTCCAGACAGGGTTTCCAGCAGCTGACTTTATTTCAAAGTTTTTTAACTATCTCTGTGGGAGGACTAATGAAACCACTTATCATGGGGTCCTCTCAATTGAAAAAAAAAAAAAGAAAAAGGAAGGCTGACAATCTTTGCTCACTAGCTAGAGAGCACTGCTACTGTCTGAGCTAACTCTTAGTGTATTTGCTCTTTTGGTTGCCTTTTGTCATAATCCTAGTTACAGCTTGGGAAACTGGTTTTAGGTGGTGCACTGAGACAAGAAGCAGCACGGCCCCTCCATCCCAAGGAGTTTCCTGATAAAGGATTCTTTGTGTCATGTCACATATGTCACACATGAAGCACATTTCTTACACACCACCACTCAGTGATGAGCCAGTGGGATCCCGAGACACATCCTGGAAAAAAATTTGGGGCCCCCTCACCAGTGCAATGGATGCACTTAATATCCTGATCATATGCACTTTCATCATCCTGATCATTTGCACTATCAAAGCATAGTAGCACTTTTATAGAAAGGCACTGAAGCCATCTCACAGCACAAGCAAGCTCTTAGATCTGGATAGCTGAGTCCCCTCAAGACTGCTGAACTTGATGTTAGTTATGAGACTTTGCAGTGGCTGACTCTAGTTCCAACACAGCGTGGGGAGAATTTGTGTGATTTGTGTGACTCGAGCCTTGTTTCAGCTGCGCACAAGTGATGGCTACCACTGCTGCTCAAGTAAGACACCGTCCAAGAAGGTCATTCACAAAATGCCACAAATTTTAAATAATGGTAAATGGGCCGAGAAACATCAACCATACAGCTAATGGAATTTTCCTAAATCATCTGGACACTTTGAAATCTCAACCTTAATGACCTGCCAGACTTGAAGAACAGGCTCCATATTAGTGTTGGCACCAGAATGGCAGAAGTCCTGCCAGTCACAGCAGGGATCAGTATATAGTTGTCATCATTCTGGATTTGTCCTTAAACATGAAACATTAGTATCACATTTCTTCACTCAGGACAGCCCAAAATCCATCTGTAGAAACTGAGCATCAAGCATCTAGGTTCCTCTCCTCAGCTGGGCTCTGGTGGCTGCCTTGCTAGCTTCCCTGTTCACAAGAAGGCAATGCCACCTTCCAGACAAACAGCTTCAGAGAGTTTGCAGAAGGACAGGAACTAGTGGCAGCAAAAGAGTCAGCAATAACATTGATTTTGAAAGGCTGTCACAAAGCAATAGGGAAGAGAGAACATGAGGCTGGTGCAAAGAGATGACTTTTTTAAGAAGTCGTATCTGTGTGATTTGCTCCTCTGCACAGGTCTGATGGCCATGGCCAAGCCTGCAGGGCCTTGCAGGATTTCATGTGCAGGCACATGTGCCCCTGTGGGCCCCCAGCTGAAGGCATCAGAGCACCACGGGGTCACCAGTGCTGCACACAGTCCCCAGGCTCAGGCAATTTCCCGGGTGTCTGGATGTGACCCTGCAGCTGTCGGCCCCCCATCCACGAAATGGCTGCATCCAGCCTCACCCGCTAATGTATGCACACTTCTCTGCCCATCTGTCTTCAATAATCTGTCCCCCAGGACCAGCAGAAAGAAAGAATAATTAAGCTGTTCCATTAAGGAAAGAGGATGTTTTTGACCAGGGGAAGTAACTTCCTCGTTTAGCTCATCTCACAGACCGAGTAAAACGTGCGCTCATTGACCACTGGTGCTGCAAGTGTGTGCTGATCTGAACTTGTTAATGAAGATAACTCTCTGTGCTGGGAGTGCTAGAAGAGGACAGAGGGTTAGAGGGGAGCACTCAAGTTTATCTGTATTCTGCAGAGTGCATCTGAGTAATAAAAGTCACCTTCCTCAGAAACCTTTGCCCAAGAGTGAACTCAATTCCTCACAGCATGTTTAAAAGAGTCCTGTAAGACACCTGCATGAATAATACTGAGTAGGGCATGCTCACTGAACTTCCTGGGATGCTGGATTCAAAGGGTAAAGAAAAGATGGTGAGAAGCAGAAAGAATTGGAGGAAAGCAAAAAGGAGGGGTAGAAAAACCAGGATATGGGTAAAAAATTGAAGCAGGATATGAATAAAAAACTGAAGTGGTAAACAAAGCTTACTAATGATTTACCAAGGGGACAAGGCAAAGGACAAAACTGGGGTACAAGAAATTAATGGCATTATCTCACATATTGAAAATACAATGGGTCTCTTTCTCTGAAAAATCTGTCTTGAAATATATTGAGAGAAGCATCTTTCAATTACCAGCACATTAAACTCCAAACTCCATGGTGTCACAGCAAACAGAGGGGGAATGACTCTGAGGGGAAATGAATGATTAGGACTCCATCCACATCCCAGCTGCGACAGGATGTGTTTTCACAACACATCAACTGTTTAAATCATTTGATCTTCTTATTGTCTGACAGAGCAAATTAAATATGCAATCTCCTTTCATGAGGCTTCCTGCTCCAAATCCTGCAACTTTCCTTTCCTTTTTTTTTTAATATGCTTTTTAAGTTAATTACAGCTCAGCTTATGAATCCCACAGCAGTGTTCCACAGGTGATCTGGGGAGAGCACCTACCAACCCGTGGAGTAAAAAGCTTTTTATAGCTGTCCCTGCTCAGGAGGCTGAGGGCACAGAGCAGGCTGTGGCTGCTGGAAGGCTCTGGGGCTTTGCTGTGACCCAGACGCTCAGCTGTGCTCATGGGCAAGGGAAAAGTCATGCTTGCTGCCCATGTGGCTGCCTTCCCTGAGCTGCCTCTCTCAGGAGGGATTGAGCTCTGTGGAGGCGGCTGAAGAGGGCAGGGATATGGGGAGTGGAGTGAAAATTGCGCAACGGGTTAAGAGTAAAAGGGGGAAAAAAAGGAGTAAAGCCCCTGGCAAGTTGAGATCCTGGCCAGCTGCCACTGTGGAGGCTCTGGCAGACACTGAGAAGCACTCAAATACCCAAAAATGCCTAGGAGAAACAAAGGCATGAGGAATAACAGGCATGCCAGCACAGATTGGAACACAATACAGTTTGAAAAATTCAAACATGTCAGAAGTCAGCGCATGCTTCTAGAGAAGTAGCAGTGAGGACACAACTTTCCTTGAAGGCAATGGACAGAGAGATGTAGGGAACTAACCACATTCAACAGGCCCAAGCTGCTGCTTACAGATGGAGCAGTAATTCTGACCTGGAGGTAGGCTTGATTTCTTGATGCAGCACTGGAGTGCAAAGGTTTGTCTCTGGACTAACTGGTTTTGTTGGAAGTGAGTTGGACAGGCCAGGAATTCACACCTAGGACAAGAACCTGACTCCAATCTCAAGGCCTTTTGACCCACCAGAGCGTTCTTCTGTGGCTACTGGGAGATGGACATGACAAAGGTGAAATCACAGACACTGTACAGTGTGGTGCTGCACACATGTATACTGTATATACACACACATATATATATGCATGTGGATGAAAGAGATCATTTGACATACAGGGGAGGACCATCATTTTATTCAGTGTGTGTAAAGTGAGTAGGATAAAGGTGTCTGCAGGTATTTGCTGCACATCCGTACCGCATCTTGTAGTTCAAACAATAATAATTAATGCATGATAATATAAACATTCCTATTAGTGAAGGTGCCTCGATCATGTGGGTTTTGTTTACATTTAATTCAAGACCAGTTTGGCACAGAGTATTTAAAGCTTCCAGCAATATTTTCTGTTCCTATCAGCATAAACATGGCAATTTTCAGGCCATGAAAGAAAGTGTCCTAGCCATTGTTACAGGGCACCAAAAAATGGTCACTGCCATGGTTATGCAAGGATGTCTAGTTCTTCCTAGAAGACTGCAGTTTGCAGAATAATTATTTTACAGTTATTAAAGGGAATTTACTAAGAGATCCTCAAGGATACTACAAGGCAGCACAGCTGAACATCTGTGCTGGGTAAAACAATGTAACTGGAGTGTGAGGCAGCTGAGTAGATCACACAACGATTTTGCTTTGTACCTTAAAGCAGGATCCACTGTGTTATGCTGTGTAACGTGTTTCACTCCAGAGCATGGCAGGAGGTACAAAACACTGCACTGTGCAGACCATACTACTTCCAAAAAGCTTTTGAAAAATATGTGCAGCTTAATTCAATATTGCCAGCCTCTGGTACTCTCTGGCAGGAACTTATAAATCTCTTATAAATCTCTCTGTTTATCTGCAAGTGCAGAGATATGGAGGCATGATGGATACATCTTAATACTATCTTTGTTGTTACATATAGGTTTTAATTTAATTTTACATTATGTGGCATTTACTTTATCTGCTCAGATTAAACTAATTCTTCAAGGGACACAAGGAAGGTGACTGAAGGTGATATGGGCAGTCTCCTGTGGCCTGGATCTGCATAGGCAGCCCCTTCCAGCCAGCTATGACTGGATCCACCAGAGAATGTGATTAGAGGGGGAGCAGCATCTTCAGTGCTGGGCATTGGGAGAGATTTAAAAACTAAGAGAAAGTGAAGGTAAAACTATAATCTAATTTTGAAAAATGAGGATTAAAGGTTCCATTACTCACGCTGTTTCCACTGTACATATGGAGGTAACAATATGTGATTTTGCTGGATAAAAATATTGGCCCCATGCAGCTAGTGTGGTGCAAGTAAATCCCTACTGTGTTTGTAATGAGGGAAGGTTAGGATCATGCAGATGTGTGACTGTAAGCCGGTTTAGTATTCGAGCTGGCATAATATGAAGAGATTGTTCCTCGACTTACTGGCAAGTCTGGATATTCTCCACCATGTTGTGACAACAACAACAAAACCACCAGGAGAGCGGCATGGCTCCGTGCTGCATCTCCAGCTTATCACCCCCTAATGCACAAATTGGGTGCCAGCAGGGAGGCTCCCTGCCTGGGGTGCTCCAGGCTTTCTTTCCCATGAGGCTGCTTTAATTTCATATATTTGTAAGCATCTGTTTTTACAAGGGTAGCGCAGTGTCTAGAAGCATGGAGGAAAATACTGCTGCTGATGTTTCTGAGTAGTCAGAGACTTCTGCCTTCATAGTCCAGGGATGTCCCAGAGGCAAAGCTGCCTGTCCAGATGGGCTTACAATTTAACCTGGAGAATAACACTGTCATGGATACTCATGTGGGAAGGTGAGGGAAGAGGAGGGCTGCTTCCCTGCTGAACACGGAGGTCACTTCACATGTTTATCCACTGTCCATGAAGGGTAGATGAAGGTAGCAGAAGTGAGCTATCACAAGTAGGAATGCTTTGGACAAGTGGGAGAAAATGCTACTTGAGGTTACGTGATGCACAGGGACATCACTTCTTCTGCATCACTGAGGGGGAAAGGCAGTTTTGGCTAACACAAGCAGAGACACAGGGAGGTGTGAGAGAAATTAGAGATGGATCAGCAGCTGTGAGAGGGACAGAAGAGAAAAAGAGAGGAAAAGGTGGAGCATAGGAAAAGACAGTATAGTAGGTGATCATGCAGGGGAAGCAGAAAGCAAGAATTACATTCGGAGTGGTGGGGAAAATGAGTGTCTTTGAGACTGTGTGTACTGAGGAGAGACAGCAGAGCCTGACTCTGAGCTCTGTGGAAGGTGAGGAGCTACGTGCTGGTGCATGGGGCTGGGGGCGTTGTCAAAGGCAAAGGAAATTATATATCACTCTAATCTGCAGCACATTCCTGGTTGTCTGGGAATATATATGTCAGCTGGGGAGATACCTGTGGAGGTTACTGGAATTAATTGTATTTTTGCATTTCCCTCTCTCTCCCACTCACCTCCCACAGATGCACACACACAGATTTCTATAGGCATAAATGCAACCCTGAAGTTTCATTATAGTTACCAGCATCACTCGTCTCCAACAATCACATTACCAAGGAAAAGAAAAATAAAAAGGAAAAAAAAAAACCAAACAAAAAACCACAATCCTTTGGGTCTCCAGGAAGCTTTCCAAATTTGTCTATGCATTGGATCACCAAGAATTTTCTGGAGACTGAATTTTTTGGCCTATATGGCTTAATAGATCTGGATGCCTGAGGTCTAAAACTGCTTTACTGCTGATAAGATTTTTTGCATTCTAAGTTGCAGTAGATTACCGTGCCTGAGAGATAATTAAGCAGGGACAGGTTCACTGATGCTGACCAGAGAGACAGAAAAAGCCTGATGGGCAGGGAACAAACCAAAAAAAAGAAATCAGAAGATCCACTGTACAATACACATGTAGGTCCCAGATGCTGGAGTGAAGTGGGTCCTCAGTAGTGTTTTTTTTGCTTTATAACAAACAATTCATTGTGGAAAAATAAAAAATTTTATTGCCAATGTATCCCTAACCTGACAAAGCATATATGAAACAAGGAGGCATTTATTTCTGTGAGTGTGCCTGTTCTATATTGAACACATTAACATATTAAATGCTGCTTTTAAAAGACACAATACTTGCTCCCCATAGTTTATAATTTAAATTATAAATATACTACAGAATCCAAAGGAGCATCAAAATATATTCATTACATGATTCACTGTGTCAGCACACTGACTTGCAATCCTGCTGCCATTCAGGCTTTTCCTGCATGAGAAAGGAAAGCATCAAGGGAAATCTGAGTCCCAGTGCTCTCACAGAAAGTTTTGCACCCACTTCAGAACGGTGGGATTTCATTTGGGAGCTGTTGCAATGTTCCTACCTGGTGCACTCATGTTCTGTGCATTTACTTCATCTTCCACTCTAGAAAGGTATTTTCCTTAATTTTTGTAACAGTAACCACCACAGGTAAGGTCTCATCCAAAATCAAAATGCTGCTGTGTTGGAATAAATGACCTCTCTTGAGTCTTTAAAATTCTTACAACCCAGTCTTCCTGAAAGATGCAATATCTGAAAACCCTTTCTCTCAGACTTTTATGTTTCTTTTTTTAATTCATATAAGCTGAGATGTCTGCATTAGTATAGAACAAACATTTGGATCTGAAGAAGAAATTTATATTTTTAAAAGAAATTTATATTTTTTAAAAACTTGGTGGGCAATATTAAGTGATCAACACCAATTTAAAATTTCATGTTATGTATAATAAATACATATTTTGCACTTAAAGAATTCATTGGAGATGTCCCAAGTGACAGCTACCTTCCATTTACTAACCAGACAAATGCCACAGTTTTAAAACAGCCATATTCTTCCTCATCATCATCAGTGTGTCGGCAGCACCTTGGTTTATCAGTGGCAGAGCAATGCCCTGCTCTGTCCCAGATCTGTGGGGGCTGAGCTGGGGAGGAGCACATGCACAGGGAATGAACGGGCTTATTTATATCACCTGCTGTAAGTGCATTAGTACCAAGATGCTGCAGTCCTGGTGTTTCAAAGATACTTGTTTCTGGGTAGATTTTAGTAACTTGGAGAAGCTGGCTCCAAGCATAATATTGCTTCATCATGCAGGTTTTCAGAAGGAAAAGAAGAACATTCAAGAGTCACCTTTGGGCAAACTCACAGATGAATCAAAGGAAAAATGTTCTTTGCAGATGGCACAAACCACCAGTCCCTGCCTGCAACCAGCATCTGCAACATCTTCTTCTGTGACAGTCTGGACCTGTGCATCTTCACTTACCCTTGGAAAATGAGAGCATTTCTGAGTGGCAGGATGCACATTCCCACCCTCTACACAGGCTGAGCATTTGGAGAGACATCTCAGGCCTGCCTGAGCTAGCAGTTTTGGAATAGCACTTCTGCAATAGGAGTCTTAAACTTTGTATAGTGTCCCTGTAACCATGCCTAAGGCAAGCATCAATGGTATGTACCAGGGCAGTTAAGAATTGGACTTTTAAACTCACGTGGGCTTTATGCCCTTCAGAATTTGGCCATCTGAAACTACAGGAGTCTCTAAGTCAAGCACCCAAGAGAGAGGGAAGTATAATCTACTAAAATCACAGAATCCCCATAATAAGGGGTTATTGGCTCAAGTAGATCACTTACTTTCCAAATTAACTTGTGCCTTTCCTAAGCAGCATGTATATCTCCTACCTTTTGTGTACAGTAAATGTAAGCAGTGAATCCAGTTTGTACCAGCTTCCCTAGCCACAAAAGTTGACTCACTCTCTTTTCTTTCAAAGGCAGAATTTATAAACTTGTGTTGCAGTTCAGCCTGGAGTTTGGGCTGACATTTGTTTCCTTCCCCAAATGAGTTGCCCGGTTACATTTCAAGAAGACTTCTGAAAGTATACAAATGTACTCCTAAAACTGATAATCATCTTGGGGGGGGAAGGTTTATATCCTGTTTTTGCTTATGAGAAGGGCCCCAGGCACCCTGATTTAAAAAATGATCTGACAAGAAGCAAAGACTCAAATGCTTCTTGACACATATACATCTGACACCTCAGATAATCAGCATAGTTTCATGGAATTAGCTGAAACTCCATCCTCACCCCCACCCCCTGCTTGTCATCTCACAGCAGAAAACATGCTGAATAACACCAGGTCCAGGCTTTTATTATATTTTCAGTCCAGAAGAAGAAAAAAATACATTCTTTTTCTCTCACTGTTTCTCTTCCATCAGCAGAGCTATTCTTTCCTTGATGCCATATCAAATGTTTAAAAATTTTCCAGTTTAGTTTTAAAAGTGGTACATGAAGCCAAAGAAGGAAAAAAAAAGTGAGAAGAATAAATGGAGCCATTCGAGCTCAGCTTTCAAACAAAGCCCAAACAGGACCTCAGACTTTGGAGCTGAAAGTCCCAGCCTCCCTTTGGACAAATGCCTTCACTTTTCACTGATTTCAGTGACATCTGCACAGTATGGTCATGGACCCATCTTGCTTCAGAAACTGTCTGTGCAAGATTTTGCTCATCAAAGAGAACCTAAAGGATGTGTGAGTCATATGAAAGCACATGGATTTGGAAAAGGAGCACTTCACAGTGTAGAGGAGTGCAATAAAGCCTTGCTCGCCCCCTTACCTGAAGTATTTTTGCAACACATATATTTACAAGATTCCTTCTTTATTTTCATCCTCTTTGATCTATGCAGTTCCTTTGATGCATGCAAGTGATAAATCTCTGTGTCTTTCCTCCCAAGACTTTCAGACAATATGTGCCCTACTCTCATGACTACAGTAAGTACCTCTGAGTTTGGTTGCTCCTCTTCCTCCTCCTGCATCCTCCTACCGCTCTTCCCACTTGCCAAATTTACCAGTCTTTGCCCTAGCTATCTCCTTGTTCCTTGGCAGCACTATCCTTAGATGTCCTTACAAGTGACATTGATAGAAAGATGACCTGCAATCCTCAATTCTGCCCAGATCCTCTTGGTTTCTGAGGATGCTGGTGCAAGAGATGAAAAGGAGCTCTGTATGGTTAGGCATCCAGGGGTTTGTTTCCATTCTTCCATCTCCACTTCAAATGCAGCATCACAAAACCTGATTTCCTTCACTTTCCCTGACACCTCTGTTTTTCTTGATGACCACTATTGCTGGTCCTGTGTGTCTCCTGGTCTTCTTTCTGTATGTTGCAGTTCAGCACAGAATCTCTTGTTCTTCAGTGCTTTTGTAGTCTCTGGAGCCACAATGTCCCAGCCCATGCCTGGACCTTCCAGCAATTTGAGTCAGGCCATACTGGTGATGAAATTCTGTAGATGAGGGATTTGGATTTCTAGAAATATTTCCCTTTCCATATTTTTTTCAGCAGTCACATGTTAGTAACCTCTGAAGAATGAAATATTTACCCAGGCTTTCATTATCTTGCAATCTTGCATCTTACTGAAGGTACCTTTTCTACCAGCCTTCCAAATTCTCATCTAAACTGAATAAAATACAGTTTATTTCCCAGACTTTGCTTTATCTGAGAGAGATTTAAATGGAGGAAAAAACTTAGCATCCCCATAATAAGACTAGAAAAATTACAGACCACATTATGTTTTGGTTGCTTATCTGAGGTCTCTAGCTACCATGGTTTCCATCAGCTTCAAATATGGAAGCTCAGCAGCTTTGGAGAAAAGCAGGTCATTTAATTCAATACATTTCATTTGAAAAACTGATATAAAACTGTTCTTCTTTAAAAATTCCAGTAATTTTTCTTCTAAAAGGCTAGGTATGCTTAAAAGGATGGTGCCTGCCTCTGTACCTTAGAGCTGCAGATGCCAACAAGCACTGGAAAATGCAGGTGGCTGGGACAAGGAAGGAGGTGGGGGACTGATGCTCTTACAAGTTTGGCAAGGAAAGTGAAAAATCCACCCCAGCAAATGGACAGAAAGTATACAGTGAGTAGATAAGATACTTCACCAGCCTTACAGCCTTCATAGATGCCGGGTTGGCAATCCAGCCTCATTGCATTCATGAGGGGAGTATTTTGGAAAAGCACTGGCATCCAGCAATACACATTACTATTGTAAAAGTGTTACTATTAATAGGATTTAGGCTTGGTTTAGTATTCTGTGCAAAGATAGCAACTGTGATAAATGAGACTGCAAATACTGCCCACTTTAACCCTTTTTATAATCACTCTTATTTTTAGACATCATTTTCCATACTCACTTCAATACTTGGTTCCATGCCCGTGCTGGACAAAAAAAAAAAAAAAAGTATTTCAGGCAGCTCATTACAGTAAACATTAAGTATAAGACCATTAATTTCAACAATAAGATATAAAATTTATCTGTAAATGAAGCAGCTGTCTTCATTGCATACTCAAACACACAATTCTACCTGTAATTTTGTGTGTTTGCATGTCACAAACTGTTCCTAGTTTGTGTCGTTTGGAATCACCTGGCATTTTACAGTAAGGCAACGACATAGATGCTTTACAAATAGCAAATCCAGAAATCAATTGCAGCAGTAGTCCTTGCACTGAGGTTCAGGTGAGAGATACCATCTATACAAGGCTTGCTTCTCTGTCCAGGGCATTCTGGGCCAGCCAGAGGGCATGGCCTGGGTCCGAGCAGCGTGAGTCACACAGGGCTGCAGCGTGCCCAGCCTTGTGAGATTTACAGGGTGATCAATGGCCTCAGCAGCCTGAATTACTCTGGAGATGGTTTATTAGGAAGAGGCCTTAGGGAGCAAGAAATAGAAGGAGAGAGTAGATTCACAGTTAAAGGAAGAATTGGTACAAGGAAATTTATACATGAAAATTCAGATGCCCTTCTGAATTTCCTATAAGCTTGAGGTATCTGAGTCCAGGGCTTTGCTCCGGGCCCTTCTCTAGAACTGGTGTGCAAGTAAATCAGGCTCCTGTATGAAATCGCTCTTAAATGTGTAAGGCACCATCAATCAAAAGGTGTAATCAGCTTTCCTCTGCTCAGTCCCTGCAGAGCTATTCTTGGCATGCTGTTGGAAAGAAGCAAAGGCAGAGAGATGCTCTTTTCTTCCCTCTGAACATAGTCCCAGAGAGACAGCTACCCTGCATAAGGAATGCAGCCCGTATTCCGTCTGTAAGTCGAGTTTCACAATGTGTCATCGCCTCCTCTGCCAAGGTGTTCCATTCCCAGTGTCTAGGACCGTCAGGTCAGCGTCTGGTCCACACTAATCCACAGATATTTCGACCTCATCTGACTGCCAAAATTTTTCTTCTCATTTCTGGAACAGTGTTACCCAGACATGCCCTAAAATTTCATGAGGAAACTACAGACCAGCTACTGCCTCCACTTTCGTGTACGTTCAGCTCCTCGGTGCCCCAGCGCAACATGAAAGCAGAGCAAAAAGAGTCGTGTTCCCTCACATATGGCTGGGAAGCAGGACTTAAAAACTACTATGCAGGACTTTTGGATGCCCTCACAGTCAGGAATAGTGGAAAACCTTAGTGTGTATTTGCCAGCCCCTGAGCTGGGCCACAGCCACGGACTTCTGTTGCACCTCTTATTTTGAAACAGGAGCCCTACAAAAGGCATCAGGGATCCTTGCTTATATGTGCACACACACAGACGTTTTGGTTATAGGACTGGTTTTTAAAATCATTTAAAGGGTATTTGCAGAACTAGGAGGAGATATAAAAGCAGTAGGGCCTCACAGGAAAGAAGGGGGAAGGAAGAAGGAGTGCTGGGAATTACCATACCCAGGGCTGCAGCACTAGATTCTCCTCAGAACATTGCAGGATTTATGTCAAGGTTTCCCACACTGACATTAACCCTCAATCCACACATCAATGGCTGTGTTCCTATTGGGGTGTTTCAGAAGATACACTGCCAAACAAAGCCTTTCAGCAAAGAGCACAGTGGTGAAATCAGATCAACCTCTCAAATTTTCTTCTGTAGTTTTTTTTGCTGTTTCAGAAAAGTCTTGCAGAAGGGTAACCACATGTTTTGCAATGCCAAGATGCGTATCATTCACATATAGAGGTTACACGAGTATCACTGGGAGAATGTATCCCTTCAAGAATTGTTCTAATTAGTGACTTGAGCTTTCATTTAATTACACTCTTTAATGCACATCTTGGAATTACAGAGGTGGGTGTAATTTAATTAGCCAAAAAAAAAATCCAAGACACATTTCTATTCCTTTAAAATTTAGGTTACACTTAAGACATGATGGGGATGACACAGATATTTCCCAGGAACAAAGTCCATGCACCTTCACCTTGAGGTATGTTTGGATGCAGCCCTGGGCATGAGTGTGAGCATGGCTGCAGGCTGACAGCTGCTCATTACAGGCTGCCAGGGGTCTCAGCCTGGCTCCTGGAGGACAGGTGGCCACATGACAAACAGAACCCCTCACAATTAGCACTAATTGACACTCGGGTGGCCGGTCTCCAACAAGAGGTCAGGGAGCAGGTGAGCTCACAGGCTGAGCATCCCGTGCTGGCAGCGAGGGTCTGTGGTGCCACTGCCACTGCCGCCACCACCACATTGCTGTGTGCAAGCACAAGGCTCAGCACCAATATTTTGACAGCCCTGGTGTTCACCAGGGCCCCCTGTGGCCCCTGACTAAAACTATCCCAGTTTTAGGTCTGCTGTGAATGCCTTAGCCTGGCCTCTTACCCACTCCAGCTCCATGAAGCTGCCCTATCATCCATGCCCTTCATCCCCTCTCCATGGATGTAGTGGCTTTCTGGAGAGCAGATGCAAGAGTCTGAGTTTGCTACCACCTCCCACCTTTCATTTTTTCATTTAGAAACATTTCCACATTAAAAATGTGCAATAAACTGACCAGCTGCCACCCCTTGATGCTTAATCCTCTCTAATCTCGTCTGGGAACACTGAAATGTACAATTTTGCTTATTATGCAGCTTCCAAAAATAATTGAATGTAGCAAGTAGAGAGGGTAGCAAGTGAGGAAAAAAGGAAACTAACCCCTCAGCTATTTATTTATCATTTTCTAAGAGCCTGTATGGTACACTCACAGTGCTGTGAATGATCTCCTCCTCCTTAGAGAGCGCAAACGGCTACTCAAGCTGTGGACTGAAAAATGCCCCTTGTTCAACACAGGCCCTCTGCATCCAGGAATGAGATAGCCTATGCCCCACAGACCTTCCAATTCCACAGCAAACAACATGGTCCTCAGGGATGGAATTAATTGGAGCTTGGATTTTGTACTGGTTGGCTTGATTGACTTCATCTGAGGCCTCACAAAAGCAGTAAGTCTTTCAGAGGGGCTCCCTATAAATTTATGGCTCACAAGGCAGGAAAAAAAATCTCATGTAAATTATACCCTTTGAAAATGATCATGAGGTATCGAGATAGCCCAGGGGACTGTCAAGGAAGTTTCATCTCTTGCTCTTTTAGCATAGGTAAGTAGCAATAACTCGTTATTCTCTTGAAGTAATGCAAAAGCTTAGGAAAAACAAGGTGTTTTATCAGTTTACTTAAACCATGCCCTGTACCAAATATGTTACATATGTATATATCTGTCTACAATAAGATATCTAGAAGGTTTTCCCCATGAAAACCAGCAAGCCTAAGGACTGACTGATGTACAGACAGACAGACAGATTGGTGCTGTCCATTCTTGGTGTACAGCCTTTCTTCCTTTTGCTGAGAAGCCACAGCCATACCCAGATAATTTTGTGAAATGACAGTGCCACATGGGGAACAATTGCAAGTGGATTTGACAGAGCCATTGGCACATTGTTCCACGTTTCTACACGTTGATCCTAGCTCATCTGGAGTCCCACAGTTTTGTCTTCAAAAACTTTCACAGCTGGAGTCATGATTTCTAATCCAACTGTGCAACATGACCTTTTTCTATGATGTCACCAGATTTTTCCCAGCATTCAGCTCTTCCTGGCAGAAATATAAAGCCTTATCATAGAGTCATAGAATATCTCAAGTTAGAAGGGCACAGGGCTACCTAAAACTAAATCATATAACTAATAATGTCATCCAGATGTTCCTTGAACTCTGACAGGCTTGATGCCATAGCCACTTTCCTAAGGAGGCTGTTCCAGTGACTGGTGACCCTCTTGATGAGCAACCCTGTCTTAATATCCAGTCTGCACTTTCCCTGATCCAATTAATTTCATTTTCTTAATCCTTTGGAGAAAGAATTTCTCTGAGGATCTGACTGTCTAACTTGTATGCAATAGTTCATGGCTAAGGCATCTCTAGAAATTGAAGTACTCTGTAAAATTCAGCTTTAAAATATTATTTTCCAGTGTAGTTTTGTACCCCTCGTCCCAGCTCTGAGAAACATTGAGTCTTTTCTTTTTCTTGTCCTGGGCAAAAGCTATAAAAAAGCAGTATAGAAAGCTCTGGAGGTCAGGGTTCTCTCTCAGTCATCTGCAAATCATCTAACAAAGTCATCAGTTCTCCACAAAGTGCAATATTAAGAGCATATTGTTTCACACATGCCGCTTATCATTTTCCACGTTGAAACAAGCAGCTACAAGCTCTTCTAGAGGAGCAATTTAGTGGTAGCAAAGACAATCAACTTGGAAAAAGTGACTGATTGCTACAGTGCTAGTTTGCATTTCATGTCACCTTGCTTTCAAGTTCTCATTAATTACATTACATTAATTAATTAAGCCTGATAGCACACCTGTTGTTAAGAATTATCCATACTTTATATTTAGAGACACCAAAAGAGAGCTATTAGAAGGCTTGCTTAGAATCTATATTAAAATTGAAAACTAGTCCAGTTTTATACTGGACCCAAATTGTATCTGTGTGAATACATGCTCCCCCTCTCCATGTTTCCCATTGTACCCAAGACTTCCTAGCTTCTAAAAATAGAGGCAGCATCAAAGGAGTTGTGCTTTCCCTTCTCAGTATGCAGGAGAAAGCTTGGCTTATTTATGTGTGCAAGAAAATTATTGCAAAAATGTGACAATTGCAAAAATGTGACAATTGCAAAAATTGCAATTTTCTCTGTTTTCAAGCTTTCCTCTGTTTTCAAGCTTTTTTGGTTCACCTCAGCTGGGGCAAGCCACTGGAGCTGACCCTTGATTTCTCTCTGGGGTAGAGGCAGAGCCCCCATGGAAGGGTTTGCTGTGTAATGGTAACAGCTGGACCAGCCCCAGGCACTGGTGGAAAGGGCAGCAGATGGAGGCTGCAAGTGGCCAAATCCTCACCTGGCCTTTCCTTCCTGCAGTGCTGCAGAGCACAGGGAGCCAGGCTGGGCTCCCCTTTCCCTGGCGCCCATGCCTGTGGTGAAGACCAGCCTCCCTCTCCCACCCATGCAGCTCAGCCTTGCCATGCCCTGGGAAGCCCAGCTGTGGGCTACTGCACTTTGTGCCACACAGGAATGCCCTTTACAGACAGGGCAGGATGTCACAGCCAAGCAGCAAGGTGATGGGGACACAGGCCATCTCATCCCAGTCTCTGTGGGATCTGTTACAGATTTCATGGTAATTCCCTCTAGGGAGAAATGGTTTGCCAGCTACATCCAGATGAGTCCAGAACCACTCTGGGCCATGGTCCGCCTCAGCCTTGGTTTGTGTCCCAAACAAGGGGCCATTCAGCCCTTTGCATGGCTTCTCACAAACCAGAAAAGCAACCCAGGAAAACAAAATCTTCTTGCTGCTGGGTTGGGTGTTGAAGGGTGTCCTCCCAACACCCAAAACAGCTGCACCCTTTTCATTATTTGCCCCTCCATCTCATTTGCTGCACATGATGAAGGCAGTCCCATTGCCCAGGCGGCTTCTCAAAGCCAGAACAGAGGTAAGGCACCACGCTCCCACATCCTCCTTCCTCTCCAGCAGTCCTTGCATCCCTCTGATGCCAGCCACTGAGTACTTCCCAGAGAGTTAATTTGTGAGCAGAAACGGTATCGATTCAAGGGGTGTGCAGCAGTAATTCTGTCATTCGGCTTCGACTCTGCACAATCACACTTCATTTTCAGTCTCCAAACAATAAATAAATATAAAATGAGCATTGGCTTTAAATAGCATTTAACACGCGTGACTTCCCAAAGAACAGAATAAAAGCAGGATCCATTGCTGCTTTTCCCTTATGTGAATCAATGGGAAATGCTGAATGAGTTAAGAAAAGCAGAGAATAAAAAAAAATAGAGATTATTGTTAGAACAGGGGGCTTTCTGCACTGCTTGTGCTGTATATCCATGATCCTTTTGTGTCCCTTTTTATCCTACCCTGGAATGGAATTAGCTTTCAGTCTTTCCTTTTTTTTTTTCCTTAAATTTGATCTTATTCAAATCAGCCCCTTAGCAGGTTGGCTGAATTCTTGAAAGCCTAACACAGCCTGCAGATGTCTGTCTGTGCAGCCACATGGCAGAACCAGGCTTTGGGGGTCCCCAGAGCATCACGCGGGACCGGGAACTTCTTGGTGCCGGTTCCAAAAATCCATATCCCTTTCCAGTTCATTACAAACACCTATTGTTTGCCATATTTATCTGCCATCACTGCTGTTTGTTAGCAAATGGAAAAAGAAATGCCAGGACTAAATTTCAGCCTGCCCTTAGAATAGTGGAAAGGGGCTACAGGAATTGAATGACAGATGGTCTTTGAATGATATACAGAACCTCTGCCCCTGGGCCTGCTTTGGAGGAGCTGTTTTGGATTGTTGCTCAGAAGAGTGGGAGGTTGTTGTGTGATATGTGATTATTCCATAATAATTTTAATTATTTTGCCTGTTTTCGAACAATAGTCTCAGCCTTTTTTAATTTTTACACTCACTGAGTTGTGACACGAGCATTCTTTCCTCTGTGTTAGCAGGGATTAAAATCAAACCCTGTATCCCTTCCCATTTTTTTTTTTTTAAATAATCCATGTTTAAATAAATTACCTCAGCCTGGAAAAGTGAGTTACAGGGCATTCTCCTGACATGTGTGGCAGAGAGAAAAGCGAAGGGCTGGGGAACAGGGCTGGGGGGATGGGGAAGGTTTTATTGTGTTTTGCAGGATGAGATTGTCACCGTAACAAGTTTCAAGAAGAGCTGCTCTTTAACTCCTCTTCCTCGGCACAGAGAGCGCAGCTCTGGGAACCTCATTTACATGCATATGGGTATCTGATTGGATCTGTTCAAAGGTACAGTAGGAGTCAGTCAGATTGAATATGATGTGCATATAAATGAAGTTCCCAAAGTGGGGTGTGATGCTTCAGGAGAGACAGGGAAAATATGCTGTCTCTGCTTCATCCAAAGTCCAATAGAAACTTGGGGATTTTTTTTTTTTTAACTGGCTTGAGATAAGCAAGAGTGGAAGCTGGAAAAAAAATACATATATATGTACAAATATATATGTATGTATGTATGTATGTATGTATGTATGTATGTATTTCCCCCCTCCCCATTTATTGAATTTACATCTTAGGCCAAACGCTCATCGCTGGAACCCCACAAATCACATTAGCTCTGCATTGTCAGAGCACACATTTGGTTTGCAGGACAGCTGCACACACACCCCTGCACAGGGCACAGCTGCAGGGTTCACCTCCCTTGCAGCACACTTTCATCCATCCCTCTGCTGACAAGCAGGGATACGAGGAAAGCTGTTGGGCTTTGCTAGGCTTTTCTTGCAGTAGATTCTGCTCAGCCAAAGCCACCACTCAGAGTTTTTGGCTAATCTGAGGGCAAGCAGCATGTGGCTTTGGCTGGGCTTTGTGCTTGGGTGCAGGCAGCAAGCATGGGGCAGTTAGAAGTGTCAGGCAAATATGTTGCTTAGGCGGAGATTTGGTCCACCCTCAGGAGCTGGTGTGCTCCAAAAGGGATAGGAATTATCAGAAAAATGCAGCACCATAAAAGTTAAAGGGCTAAAGGGAAATCTTCTCCTATCAAAATAATCATTAACTAAAGCTACCTTTCTGGAAAACACTGAATTTAAATAATACTGCAGCACTAACCTGGGACAGGAAACAACAGTGTGCCTACAAGCCAGGATTCCTTTGGTTTGTGAGACCATCTGACCTTGCCAGTGTGCCAGGATCTGGGACACAGCCCCGTGGCACATGAGTGCACACCAGACCCTTGGGAGAGCATAGGGTCCCTGTGTCCCTGGGATAATAGCAACTGGAATAATAGCCAGCTCTGCCTTCTCCCCCACGCTGGCTACAAGGAGGAGCACATAGAGGCTGGGAGATGCCAGAGGCCACCAGGACGTGTGCTTTGCCTGAGCCTGGCTCCTGTCCTGAGATGTGGCACCTGTGGCTGTGGGCAGGGGGCTGCAGAGGCAGCCTGTAGGTGTGGGGACATCCTATTGAGGACACCCTCTGTCATATCTGCAGTTTTATTTCCTGCAAATCCCTGTCTCTGTGCAGCAGGGTCTCACTGGTACTGCAGGTAAGGCCCAGCTGAAATTCAGATTGTTCTAGTCCCACCAGCAAGAAGAGCCTGGGGAGTGCACTCTGCCTCCACAGGGAGACATGCCGGTGGGTGAAATCTTACAGGGCACTCTTGTGCCACAAGCAGCAAATCCAGCAAGCAGAGATCCACCTGTGGAAATAAAAATACTGTGTATTCCCCTCTCCTCAGTGTTAGGGGAAGATGAGAAGAAAGAGTTTACACAGTGATGAGGATGCTCTGGCAAACATCAAGAGTACCTTGAAGCTAGATGCCATAGTTTCCAAACCTTAAAGCCACAATGCGCACCTCTAATAGAAATTATTCCAATACTATCTGAAAAACTAAACGTAAAAGCTGTCTCTTTTTTTTCTTTTTCTTTTTTTTTTAACTTCCAAGAGTTGTATCCTGGTCTGCGTGTTTCTCATAAAACATTATATACTATCAATCATTCCAAGCCATCACTGAAAGGAATTTACTGTACAGCTTTAGGGATACTACCAGACATAAAGAGATGCAAGAAGAACACTGAGAACAGGTGAACACAACAGAAAGACATTTCCATTCCTGCTGCTTAAAAAAATACTTGTTTCTGTAACTTTGGGCTACTTGCTATTTGCAGTTCAAAATCTAAAGACCTTTGTTTTGCCTTGACTTTAAAGCTGCACTTTGAACTCCTTCAGAAAGACTCTATGAAAAGCAGAGCAGGTATCAGGCCTTAATATCAGGGCCTAAACTCCAGTGTTTGTGGAGAAATATGAAGGATGGCCACTGCTAAAAGAGAGGGCTTACAGGCAGGAGCACATTTGAATTTTTATCTGCAGTACAGATGATAAAATAAAATCTTGCACAACTCACCAATGGCACTAAGACTGGTAGAATGGTAAACAAGGAGAGCAGATTATTGCTCCAGGCAGATGGGAATTGCCTGCATGGGTGGTTGTGAGTCAGCAGTGAGCATTTTAAGACAGGTGAATGAAGTGTAATTCAGATAAGACATAGGGCAGCAGAGAGCAGGCTCTGCCTGGGCATCAAAAAGTACTCTGAACCACTGAGGACAAGAGGCCCTAGAGAAGCTCTCACAGCAATGATATTGCAGAAGTGACAGTGTGGGTTTTGTTTGTATAAAGAAATACCTGGTAGAAATCACAAACCATCTTGCCTCCGCAGCCTAGATACCAACGTCCATCTCTGGAGAAGACTCCAAAGGGTCCATATACATATAAATTAAATATGAAGCAGGGCTGAAGAAGGGCTTTTCAGCTTCTACAGTATGGGCACAACACAGATGATGAGCAAGAAGTAAGGCAAAGCACTGGGACTCCATGTTTGCATGTTAGATGCCTGGAGACTTTTCAGAGAAAAGGAAGCATAAGGAATTTGTGTGGTTTAAAGGAGTCTTTTATCATCCATAAAATGCCCCTCAGTTTGGATTGTGGCACCAGCAATTGAAAAGTTACAGTGGATACCCAGCACCCACTTATTATTTATAATGAGCCTGGAGATCTCAGTGGCGAATCAGCCACTTGCCAAAACCCTCTGTCAGGTTGCTGATAATAATCTGAGGTCATGGGCAATGAAGTATGGGGCAGGGATCCTCGCTCTTATGTTTCCTTGGAGATAGACTGCTGTCTTATATCTGTCCACGCTTCAGTCAGGGCACTGGACTAAATGACCTCCCGAGGTCCCTTTCAATCTGATTTATTCCATGATTCTACCGTGATACCTTATAAAAAGTGAATATCAAGTCACAGATCTCAGCCCCAGACCTTGCAGGGTTTTTCTGTCCATCACCCTTGTAAGTTCCCAGCTGGACCACTCTTACCATGAAACACTGCAAGTTCTGTGATAAATGGAAAGAAAGCATGATTTTGGCCATCTGGGATTATGTTATAAACACTCCTACAAGAAAAAATAAAGTACTCCTGGGAAATAGTTGTCATTCGTCATTATTTCAACCTTCACAAAGAGTTTTGCAAGTAGTTATACACTGCCTTTATATTAAAAAGTTAAACTATACCATACATACATGAGATGCATAACATTGCTTCCTTGAATTGGCCAAATATAAGAGTGATTGTCAGGTGTGAATATAAAGTTGTTGCTTAAGTAAATATTCATACTGAAGTTAGGGATAGTTACTCTAAATCTAGCTACCAGCATTAATAATATAAACAACAACAATTATGAGATTTTTCCCAGTTCATCATATCTAATGTTTAGATTTTAGTGATGTCTAATGTTAATCCACATTGTCTAAATGCCTGCTGCCCTTCAAAGTATAATCCACCTGGAACAATGAGAAAAACAAGAATCAGTAACCAGTGGTGCTATTAATTATCCTTCATGGATTAAATGCTTCAATTTCACTGAGTTATCACCCTGTAACACTACTGCTCAGGAACTTTGCACTATCTTTCCTTGCCCAAACAAGCTGAATCACATAATTTATTTTTTTTTTTTCATAGTGCTGCTAACACAGTTCAAGGCATCATCTACATAATGTTGTTCCTGGGAGCCAATGACTGAGAGAGCACAAAATGTCTGTCCTGAGGGTTTCCAGTGAAGGGCTTAAATGGAATAGAAAGTCAGAGGTCCTGAGAGGTCTTCCTGTAAAGATTGTTTGCTATGCCTTTGAGCAGAGACCTAAACTTCAGGAGAAGCAGGATATTGGTGAGTTTTTTCTCTGTTTAAGGAGCCCAATACTCTTGAAGTTATTCAGACAATTCTGATTTTGCAACAATTTTTTCTGACTACCACAACTGCAGATTTAATTTCTTATTTGTAATAACTTGATTAAAATTCATTGACATTTCACCTGGAGGCCAGAGGGGGAAAAAAGTGTTACTCAGACCTTACCTTGGACTTGATCCTACAGATGGAATCAGTAGAGAGGTGGCTTGTGTGAGGACTCCTGGAAAAGATCCTTAGTGGAATTAATCAGTATTACATGTGCTAATATTTCTTGCAAGCAATTGACATATTTTCTTGTAAATCAGTTCAGAAACAAGCTGAAATTAAGTGGTACAATGGATTTGGCTTTACTTTCTCATTCAGGTCAGTGATGTGAGGACACACAGAATGTGCTGGTAGAAAAGACAGGCATTTTCCTAACACTTTCCCAGGCACCCTGGGAGTCCTTCTCTTTCTCTATCATCATCTTACCTCTTATTTGCCTCAATAAACCCAAGCAGCAAGAGCTGGCACTGTGAGAAAATATGTTCTTACTGAATGCTGAACATCTGTTTTTGTTTTTTTTTGTGAAGCCCTTTCCACCACAGACAAGGTACTGGGACACTATTCACTAAAATTTAACTGCAGGATTTAGGGTTTGTCTTCTGCTCCCTGCAGAACCTTTTTTGTTATTTCAACTGCTAAAAAATATATATATATATATATATATATATATATATATATACATACACACACAGAGGAAAAAATTTGCAAACAAAAATTTGCAAATTCTAATTGATTAGAGCATATGTCTGCTTCCTTTATAAAGCTATGCCCAGTCTGTATTTTTAAAGTCAGCTTGTTAATCAGTATGAACACTGACATAAAAAGTCAGTATGTAAAAATGGGCTTTTCGGCAATTCCGGGAAACTGCAAAATAAAAGTACAGTATATATAGGTTTAATAAATGCAAGAATATAAAGGATATTATTAAAATGTAGTATTTGTTATTAAAATGTACCAAAGGCTAGCTGTTCATACATACATATGACTCATCTCTACTAGAAGCAGAAATGGTCAGAAAATGTATTGCTTAGCAAAAGTTTGCTTTGACCGTAAATAACTGCAGGTGAAATCATTGCCAGTTCTGTGAATTTCCTTTTTTAAAAAAAATATCTGCACTGTGATGTAAGAATGTAATTTGGAATCTAAAAATTTTACTTTGTGTTTATTTGAATTTCATTTAAGTGCAAACATTTTCTTACTGCATTACATATTTTCATGGTCAGACTACGAATGTTATTTTAATTATTATGTTATCTTAATGGCAAATTGACATTTTAAAATGTCACATAAAAGCGCAAATTAAAGAGGCTAGTTTAGTACAATAAACATGATGTGTGACTGAGAACAGGTACTTTCAATTTTCTTCTGTTAGCCTAGTAATACTTAATTAAGCTATTTTAGGGATTAATAAAACCATTTCAAGCCAGTTTATTAAAATGCACAAACAGAAGACAGTTTGATCCAGCAGAAGAAGTTTCAGTCCCAGATGAGTAGCAAAATCTAAAAATTTCTATTAAAACTTCATTACCTGAATCATTATTTTTTATGATACTCCTTTAAGTAAAGAGCATAAAATTTATTTTAAAAAATAAATAAAACTTCAAAAATTTACTTTTCAAAGTGAAAGTCCCCAAAATTTGCAAAAGGCTCTTGAAATAATTCCTATTTCATGGAGAAATTGAAGATGTTTGACATGACAAGGCAAGGCAGGGATGGCTTATTACCCTCAGCACATTGATGTAGTATATTGTGAATGGAAGAAAACCACTCTGAATGGCTCAGACCCCACCCCAGATTCCTTCTCATGGACTGTCCAGTGCTCAGCTGCTCTTGCTGGCAGAAAACTCCTCTTCCTCTTATCTGATACACACCTCCATGACTTCTCTGATCTCCAAAAGACACCCAGATAACCCAAACACCTCCCATTTTTGCTTATGATGTGTTGAAATTGCCCCATATCCTTACTTTTATTTCTTCATCACAGGAAACAAAGACAACTGTGAGATTTTTTCCTCCAAAGGTCGTGTTTGCTGTGCCTGTTCCTGCTGCCCTTCCCTGGCCTCTCCTCTCTCTGGAATTTGTGGTACCTGAGAGGTCTCCAGTGCTGAGCACCATGCTATCTGAATATCTGCATGCTAACATTGCATGTGTGGCTTTAATTACTCTTATGTAACGCTCTGGATGTGCATTCATCATCACAACCTCCAGCTCCTCTGCTGCCAAACTGTTCCCTTGACAGTTATTCCCTGCCTTGCATTTCTGCAGTCAATCACGCTTGTGAAGTGTAGGAGCCTGCATTTATCAAAGTCTACTCTGTTTTTGCAGATAAATTCCTAAAATATTTAATGTAATTCTGAATTTTAGCCCTGCCCACCAATGCACTTGAAGTGTTTCTCAGTTTGGTATTTCTCTAAGTCTCTCAGTTCTCTGCAATCAGTGCAGACTTGCAGTGTAGCAGTGAAGGGCTGCCTGCTTTCTGCTTTCTTTCTGCTTTGCTTTCCAGTCAAAGTGGGACCACCATTAACAAATCTCATTGCAAAACACCTACAAGGTTACCACTATTCCTACACATAGACCCTGGTCACATTATTACATATGGTGATAAATGCAAGTTGTGCTTTTTTCTTTTTTTTCCTGGGAAATGGTTTCCGATCATTATCAGAACCATATCTATCTCTAAATACCATGTAGTTTCTCTGCTCCTGCCAGCCTGTAGCCCTTTCAGCTGGCTTTTGTGTTTCCCTTGACAAGCAGTGGCTTCCCAAGCTGGGAAGGGCTCTGAGAACATCACCAGCTTTTCTTCCTGCTCCAGAACTATTTCAGAAATCCATTACACTTAGCTGGGGAGGCAACAAGTCAAGGTCAGGGTGTCTTTTTCTTGGCTGTCCTGCAGCAATGTCACCTCAGCTGCATTGAGGTAGATGGCATTTGCTCCCATGTGTCAATCTCTGCAGAAATTATTCAGAATTACAACAAAACTTACAACTCTTCCTTCCATTTGTAACTTCCAGGTGCAAAATGGCCAAACCATCATGCTCTATTCTGTAAATTATCAGCAAATCATGCATACAGAGAGAGGAAAATATCAATAATAAATAAATTAATTAATTAAATAAATTAATTGTGCATCAAAGGACGTCACATCTTGGATATCTGCTCACTGGAAGAATCTTGTACAGCAAATTTTCTCCCCCAAAACCTGGAAACTTATCAGGGTCGGTGACAAACAAATAGCAATAAGCAGGATTCCATTCAATTGGGATTTGAATGCCTGCAAAGATGGAGATTCCACATGCTCTCTGGGCAACCTGTACCCATGTCACCCACACCATAAAGAAAGCATTTCCTGATGTCTGAGAGGGATCCTCATGTGTTTCAGTTCTGTGCCCATAATCCTGCCACTGGCTACCACTGAAAAATGGCTCAGTTCTTTGCACCTTCCCTCCTTTACATCTTCTCTCTTATTCAGGTTGAACATTCCCAACTCTAATTCCTCTGTACAGAAACTCATCAACTTTAAATTGCGGTCTTAAAAATAGACTTAGCTTAGACACTCATCTGGCATGGGCCCTCTCCAGGACACCTTTGAGCTACATCAGCAGACCACTACAAGAAGACTTGGCTGTTATGGGCTCTGCAGTGCCTGTTTGGGGTTTAAATGGGAGGCTTGCAGTTGCAACACCTTCCATCCAGCCTAGGAGGGGTAAAATTCCATTTTTTTTAAAGATTTGTCTCTGTACTCAATCATGTTCCTTGCTTGCTCTTTGATAATGCTCATTTTGTTCTCACTTTTGTTTTTTGCATGATTTTAAAATGGGTGGGGGGAAATATTTCACAGAAAAAAAAAATATATATATATTAGCAAAAAGAGTTTCATGCAACTATAATTCCATTTAGATCACTGTCAGTGACAGGCAGAATTTACTTAAAGATATTTTCTGTGCTTTACGGTTACTCATTCATGCAAATAAAGATAGCCCTTGAAGCCAAGTCACCTTGCCCTCTCAATCATCCACCTTGCCCTCCAGAGCTCTGGGGGGAATGCTAAATTAAAATCTGTCTGCTCTGGCAGAGGTGGTTTTTTTGATATAAAGCCAGAATAATTATTCAGACATATGTTTACAGCTGCAAGGTTATATTTTGCCGAAGATTTTTTAAAGTGAAAATGTAACTTGGTTGCTAAAGGGTTTTCTGTTTAATCACTGCAGAGGTATGGAAGGCAGGAAAATTTGTGAATTTGCCGTCTTTCATCTCAGTCCTTGTGATTTGTTTGTTTGGCTCACTTTTTTTTTTTTTTAATAACATAAAATTTTGGAGGGTCAAAAACATTTCCAAGTCATGTTATTATGTTATTTGAAGAGTTTCATTCTATTTTTGTGCATAGAAACAGAGTTTCTCCTCTTTTTTGCCTTCTGTGATGATAATAAACACTGACCAGAGTGAAACGAAACACTACAGGAAAATTGTGTTAGTCATGTTAAGAAGAGTTCAATGAAGGGCTTCAAACAATATTTTGAGTTGTTTTGCAGCAGTGAAAATTAGCTGGAAGGATGACAAATGCAAATTGAGAAATGCCTAGTTGGAATTTACAAACTGTCCTGTAATGAAAAGAGATCCAGACTTTAATTTTTTAACTGTAACAATGCTTGAAGCAACAAGAACAGAAGAAACAGAAGGGGAAAATTCTCAAAAGGAAGACAACTTTGACTTTGATGATTTAACAGCACTCACATTGCATAAACTTTGCAGGAACAGGTAATATAATACCAAACAAAGCTTCCTCCAATGTGGCAGCATTCAACTACAGGTATTAAACTCTCGAGTAGAGATGCATCTCAAGAGACTGTCTGTCATCATGCTAACTTAGAGAGAAACATGAAATACCTCTACATGTTCCTGCTCACTTTTTATTTAGCCCTCTTCTCAGTTAAGCTGGAGCTTTCAAGTGATGTTGCAAAGCAGGTCTGGATAGTTTGGCAGACTCCCTTTCCACCTCAACAGCTGGAACACATATGTCATGCATGAGGTACATAGTGCATCCTGATTTTTGCCTCTCTCTTCCATTACTGTGTTGTCTAGCCACTCCTGGAAGAAACACATTTATAGTTAGATCAGTGGTTTCCAGACATTCACCTGCCCTGGGGTTTTCCACTGCCCTGGAAACACTGCTTTGTGAAGCTGCAAAGTCAGGAAGCTGGTGGTCAGGAATGCCAAGGCTCTGAGCAAGTGAAAGATGGAAACAATAGAAAAAACTCAAGTCATAGTAAACATTCAGAAAAATTGCCTCATAGCAAAATATTCCAGAATCTTAGTTTTTTTGATTTATTTATTATATAAATTATATAGTTTATAGAAAACATATTATATAAATTATAAATAATACTGCATCGCATTTCAACAAAAAATTGTTAAGTGATTGACTGCTGCAAGCAGGCATCTTGCAGATTTCTTATGCTGCATGGCTTTTTGGTTCGGCTGGAAAAGACATCCAGGTGTTTGAAGCCAAAGATAGAGAAAAAAGTATAAGTGTATTTTTTAAAAGGAGCTTCATTAGTATCTAAAAGAATCACAGGGTGAGGTTTTATGAATCTCTCAAAACTTTCATTTCAGTACTGTTTTAAGTTTCTGAAGATGTAGGAGCTATCTGGGCAGAGAAACTGGAGAGGAGCCTGGCTTGTGTCCTGAGAGGTCACACGAGCTGGTCACTGCAGGCTCCTCTGTCCTTGCAGTCCCACAGAATCAGAGACACTGCGAAAAGAGTTTCAAGAAGCTTGCAGACAGAGAGAGATTACCTGGAGTCTGTGAATTCTTACTTTAAACCACGAATTGCTTCTCAAAATGTCCTTGAAACTAGGCCACATTTTGTGTGTTGAGAATAGGCAAAAGGAGGAAAAAAGTTATCGCAATTAATTCTGAGAAAACCTGCTTGTTTATTTTCTTTGTCTGCCTGTCTCATAATACATTAGACATTGTGAGGGTGAAGTGTTTAGTGTAATCTAATAATCAAGAGAGTTTGAGAAAAAATTCATGTGCACAAAGAAACTTTTTCTCAGTTATAATCTCTAAGCCTGGATAATGACATTACATTTTTGAGACACCGAGATCAACGTTGCAACAGCCCATTCCAAGACCTATCAGTTTTCATTAACACAGCGATTCATCCCTGCCTAATCTTTCTTCTTAAACTATTCAAACTGTGAACCAAATAAAATGTCTGTATCCACATGGCTTAAGTTTTACCAAAGTCTGATATTCAGCTCAGGGTCTGGTTCACTAAAACATCTGCTTGCCAGTCTAGATTTGTACATGGATTTTCAGGTAAGACATCTCTCTTTAAAAGACCAGACTTCATTCACTTCTGGAATTTAACACTGAGTACAGAAAAAGGTGTACTGACATTCATTTCAGGAGCCTAATGAATCAAACCAGAATGATTCAGACCTTATCATCATCAGTTATGTGTTGTTTCATCTTCTCCCCTGCTCATTTAATTTAAGAATAATCTTTTGTCACAGTTATTTTTTAAAAACTTAAGAATCAGGTGGACTGTAACCAGGGCCACTTTCTGATACAATTTTTTTCTTCTTTAATCGGAAGTCAAGGTACTTTCTAGTCTTTCTGAAAGAAGCTCTTAAAAGGCACCTTTTCTTTTTTATTAAGGAGTAAATTTCTGCTCTTTGCAGATACTGCAGAGAGTTGTCCTCTTCTTTAATTGAAAAGCAGCCACGTTTGATGGAGAAATTCCAGCCTCAACCTGTGCGCTGATGTTTTCAAGGTGTCTAAAATACCCAGTGTTCTGTTTCAGCTGTGTTACATTGTGAAATGGCAAGAAGCTGGGTTATCTGTAGCAGTGCAGAGAGACAGATGTCACAGAATCATCAAAGAGTCACAAAATGGTCTGGGTTGGGAGGGACCTTGCAGATCATCTAGTTCCAACTCCTCTGTCATGGGCAGGGACACTTTTCACCAGACCATGTTGCTCAGAGCTCATCCAACACAGCCTTGAACACTTCCAGGGATGGGGCATCTACAACTTCTCCAGGCAATCTTTTCCAGTGTCTCACTTCCCTCACAGTAAAAAATTTCTTCCTAATTATCACCAGACCACTGGTATTCAGGTTGATACTGCAGTCCTGTAAACAGGCACTGCTGTTGTCAAAGAAAGAAAAATCTGTTTTGAGAAGAGTTATTTAAACACAAAGAAAATCCTCAAATTTACTTCCATGGCATTTATCAATAACACTCATTTACAGAAAGTCCTGAGAGCATGTCTTGCTAAAGACAAGGGTTAAGACAGAGGAGCTGGGGAGTACAATTGCACCAAGTCATACAGAGAACACCAAATATTTGCCTCCCTTCATGACCCACCCTGGGAATCAACCTTTGAAGTAGTGTTCCAACCCAATCCCTTCCTTCCCTGAGAGTGATTCCTTATTCCCCGAGTAGCCTTGCTGATGGAGAGGTAAGGAAGCGTGGAAAACCTTTGCCTGCATGGCAACCTAAGGAGCTTTTGAGCCTCCATGGATCAAATAAATGAGTCTGGTGGCAAGTCCATTGGAATCACTGTATGCACACAGGAGCTCATAGACATGCCTATCTACCTACATATACATACACACACACATATATGGCACTTCCACTCCTATCAAATCCAGCTGATTGATGGGATGACAAATTTAAAGCAAGAATTTTTGCAAAGAGCCATCCACATATGTTGCAGCAGCGGAAAAGAAAGAGGAAGAGCAAGCCATCATTTGCTATGAAATCTCTCTTCCTCAGCCTGCAGCCCTCTCAAACAGCATTACAACTCTATGCAGGTGTCTCTACCGCAAGTGAACCAACATGGTGTTCTCTACAAGTCACTAGCTACAACATGAAACTCTCCACTGCATTCTGACAGCCATCGAGCTCCATCCCAAGCCTGAGTCCCTCTCCTGCAATGGCATTTACCTCCTTTCCAAAGATCCCTGTGCTCTCCCTATTACATCCTGTTGCCACTGATGCCCAGAGAAGATGAGCAAAGCTGGAGAGCTTAGTAAAGCTTAGTAAAGCCACACAGACACCTTGAGGTATGACCATGAGGAGACACAGGCTGGTGCAGATGGGGTTTATTTCACAGCTGTGTACTGGAGAGGCAAATTTTGGAGCTGCCTGGTGTGTGAAGACACTTTTCTGTCTCCCAGAACATTGCTATATGTCAGCAGCAGAGTTTTCCTAGATATCCAGAGACAAAGACTCGTGGCTTTTTGCCCATCTCCCTTAAAACCACTGGAGGTCTTTGAGCAGGTAATACTTCCCACCTCCCTCCACTGTAACTGGCACCACAGTGCTTGACAGACTTGTAAAACCATAGGCAACTCAAGTTAATATCATCCCTAGGGATATATGGAACTTGCTTTTAGCAGGTGTTATTTAGCTTTTGAAGTTCCTGAAATTGCCCAGAAGTTAAGGAAGAGAGAGGAAATTTGCACAAAATATGTTAAAATACTTTTGGGGTTGTAGAGAAGGCAAAGATACTGAAAGCAGTGCCATGCAGATAATGCTAAAGCATTTAAATTTCAACATTTGAAGCTTCAGATTAGCTGGCTATGGTCAAATTTTCAGTCTTAGAAGCTAAGTAATAAGATCTAAATGTGGACAGTGCAATTAAACCCTTGTATTTAGAAGCCAAAAAAGTATAGCTGTTTGACATCTTTTGAAATGAGGTGAATGTGTGTGTTAAGTACCTACAGAGTCTAGTGAGCTCCTGTAGTTTTAAGAGAGACACAGTACCTCATCTTTAATCATTCATGTCTTAAACCAGTGTGCAAAGATGCCTCAGGTGAACTCAGAAGAAAATAAGCAGGACACAGATCTGAATTTTAAAAGTACATACACAGTCTCATGCTGCAAAGTTAAAACCAGAAAACAGGTATTAAACCCAGGATTCTGTCTTATCAAGTGATACAGTGGTGGTTCTCTGAATTAGAGTTGTAGCAGCTTTTGTGGAGGAAGTATATTTTCTACAACAGATGGAGAATTTATGAAATCTAGATAAAGAAAACCATTCCCAGTAGACCACAAATATATGGATGAACGGGACAAGACTTATTTTGAAGAGGAAATTTTTGTAACTAATTAAGGAGATATAGGTGGCCATAGAGTTGCCCCCAGTAACTGGGACCAAACAGAAATTGCAAAATGTGCCTTCACTGCTTGATGAAGAGCCTTCTTCACAGAAACCAGGTATGTGCTCTCCATGCCAAAGGATTGCCCAGCTCACATTTCCTATGTCCCATCCATGAGGATGAACCCTCAGTCAGCTGCATTAATCAATGTCCCAGTATACACCAGGCCCTCAGAACACGCCTTGTCTGGGTGTGACAAAGATGGCCTTAGAACTGCTTGATAGCATTAAATATCTCACCCTGCCCCTATGAGATGGAGCAGAATTTTGATAATTCCAAGGTGACAGATACCATTTAGACAAGGAACAAAATTTCTCAAAGACAAATTCACACTGGATTCCTGTCGTTCACTTAGACTCAGAAAGACCAACCAATAAAACTTATTAAACTTCTGGGCTATGTTTATCTGCAATCAGATGAAAGAATGATAAGAAAAATAAAGGGAGCCCAGGCAAGGAATCCCTGCCTTTTAAAAGCTTTCAGTTGAAATCTTATATTAAATTTCTGGATAACCTTTTTTTCTGTCCTAATGAAACTTTTCATTGTTGTGCTCAGGACTGTGCAGAAACTTCAGTGTCTGAAGTAGACTGGCATGCCCAGACTCTCTCAGAACTTCTCCTCCTCCAGCCCCCTTAAACAGCAACTCTTAGATAACAAAAGTTTCTTCAACTTTTTTCAGCATTTCTGTTACAGCAGCAGACCAAGCCAGCCTGAGCATGGAGAAAGAAAGAAACAGTGTTCATTGCCTCATCTACTTTCCTCTCTCTGCATGGCATACCCAGCCTGGATAACACTGGAAGCCACAAGCCTGGTGTGCATCAGTCTGATATGAGCCTTTACTGATCATGTTTATCCAGCACCTACTCGGTTTGATCTGCATACCGAGCCACATGAAGGCTGTGAGGCAGAAAGTGCATTTCAAAAATGTGATTTTCCTTTCAGATAAATGCGTTTTACTCAGAGCAAGCTGAATTCTAACTTCTCTCCCAGATTTTGCATTTAAAAATTACTCTTGAAAGTTGAGCAGCTAAGCGTCCAAATCTACAGGGAAAGTTCCAGCCTCAGTGTGTAAGGCAGCAACTTTACCCATGCACTGTGCTTTCTGCTTCAACTTTTGGTTTGTCTGGAATTTATCTACTTTTCATTGTTTTAACCACAACAATTCTGGATGCTTTCAAACGCCCAGAGGACTGCTGATCAATAGAGATAATTGCAGATACAACCCACACAAGTCTATGGGGCTGGATGGGATCCACCCAAGGCTGCTTGGGGAGATGGTGTAAGAGCTCACCAAGCAACTTTCCATCATCCACCAGCAGTCCTGACTAACCAGAGAGGCCCCTGTTGACTGGAGGCTGGCAAATGTAAAGCCCATCTACAAGAAGGGTCAGAAGAACAATCCAGGGAATTGGTGGAATCACCATCCCTGGAGATATATTTAAAACTGTGGATGTGGCACCTGGGGACAGTTTAGTGGTGGACTTGACAGCACTAGGTTAACTGTTGATTCAATGATCTTAAAGGTCCTATCCAACCTGAGAGATTCTATGATTCTATGATTCTAAAATTATCATAAATAGAAAAGGTCTTATTTTTCTTTTTCACTGAAATTTCTTCTAGTTAGTCAGCATTAATTGACCACTTTAATTGATATTCTCTGCAGCAAAAGAGAAAGTATTGATTGGGAAATGTCCACCCAGCTGTCACTGCCCATGGCTGCTGCTATGGCTTACTCACCTGAAATGACAATTGCTTTTGGATAAATTTCACATATGTAGGATATGATGCTGCACAGGATCACATGGAAGCTTTCTTCAGTGTTGCAACCAGGGTCTATTGCAAGACCAGGCTGATTTTTCCTATGCTTTCTGTCATGTTGCTGTGTAATACCCCAAGGGCTAAAGAAATATTTGGCTATATGTAACAAAATAGGAAAATTAGTTGAAACAATAGCTGGAAAGATCAGAAAATATCAAAGTCATGAAGAGAGATTCACATGAAAAGATGTTTCAAGTGTAAATATGCTTTATAGATGCATGCTTAAATAGAAATACAAATGTTTGGGGACAATAAAGCCTAGGTCTCACACATTTCAAACTGATCACCTGAAAAAAGCCTACCTGCAGCTGCTCCTTGCCTCCACTTCTCATCTGTAAGACACTGTCACCATCACCACCTTCATTGGAGAGCCATGGAAACAAAACACCTCAAAACCATGGTTTGGAACAATACAGAAAAACTTCACAAAAACTAACAACTTCTGCCTGCCGAGCCAAGTTTGAATAGTAGGCAGAGACCACACACAGAATAATTCAAAAACAAAGGGCTGAATAGTTGCCTCTTAAATAAGTATTGCCCCTTCCACGTACAGAGGAAAGCCACAGCTCTGTGAGAAAAATGTTGTGCAATGCTATGACTAAAACTTCTTATGAAGGGGGTTAATTAAAGTCTGCATAGAAAACTTGGACAGTATTGATGTATCTCTTCTGAGTGGTTATCCACATAGCAATTTCTTTTGAAAGCATATGTTAGTGTCATAAATGTAATTGATGGAGAGAAGATTATTTAGAGCAATGTGAAGATCCAGAGATAAAATAAATATTTGGTTTGTGCTCTTGAGTCAATTCTGAGATCAGTGTTCCTTAAATGGATTTCTCAGATTTCAGACCCTTTATATGAACTTTCCAAAATGAAAAAAATCCATAAATTTCTAGAAGCTAAAACAAACACTTGTTTGCTAAATTAAAGTTTCTTCTGTTTCCTTTTCCACACATCCCTACAACCAATGGTAAGTAAATGTCTTTTTCTGATAGTGTTTGCATAAAAGGCAAATACAGCTGTCTGAGGACTGGTTTTTTGATGATCCAGATTGATTTGTGAAAAGGTTGTCACAGAATTTCTACTCAAGTTCACGTTTATAATTATATGTCCTCAGATCCTCAGGCATCCCAGCAAAACCTCCCCGAAGAGAAACCCTAAAATGTTTAGGATCTGTGTCTGTATCTCCATAGTCAGTAATGCCTCTATATATCTGTATATAAAAACACATATATATGTACTAAATATATAATTACACTTATGTTTCTATTTAGATGTATTCATACATCCACATATTTCTGGATATAACAAGTGGTAAATCAAAGAGCTGGAGAACCAAATATTGACTCCCCAGCGTGTTGGAGACCCAGCCTGAGTGTCTGGGAAATGCTCCAGGGAAAGGGAAACCACTCATGTGCTGATGTGGCTGCAGCCTCATCCCATCCCAGTGCCAGCAGAGGCTGCCTTGGCTCCTGCTGGTGCTCCCAGGGCAGCAGCCAGCGGGGATGGCACTGGTGGCAGCAGGACAGGAGCAGGACAGGGACTGGGATGGGGTCGGGGAGGAAGCAATATGTGCCTTGCCAGTGAGGTCCCCAGTGACAGCACAGGTATCCCCTGCTGCAACTCAACCTTCCCAGGGAAGGCAAGGCCAGGGAGAGGAGGGGAGGCTTGGTTCCCCAATTAAATTTTATACATCCCTCCACTGTTTCTCAGGTTGCTTTCAGAATCAGAAAATCCAAGAAATATATTCACAGATGTTCCCTTGTTTATTTGTTGACTCTGTGTAATTTGTTTGCCCTAATTTGTTTTTGTCTATCATGGGACTTCCCTTTTTAATTTCCCTTTCTCTGTTTACCACTCTTTGTGGAGCAGCGGTCTGTTAAGCTGTGAGAGGCACATGCCAAATTAAAAAAAAAAAGGGGGGGAGGGGGGAAAGGCACCGCAGATTGTTTTAAGCACTGGCTGCCCCTTTGGGCCTGAAGGCCTTGCTTGCAGCCTGCACCTGCTCCTCCTCTTGAGACACGGGGCTCCTGATCTTTATCCCCTGCCTTTAAGCTGCCTGATTCCTATTATCCAAACTCAAACAGCGTTCTCTACATTCACGCCTCCAGCACTTGGCATGAAATTAATAAGCCTGGCTGATATATTTCCCTGGAAGCCTGCCACTCTTTAACAGTGGTGTTAGATTAAAAATTTTGGCATGGTTAATGAACAGGGAAAAGCTGAAGCCAAAAGTTTCATGCAGCAATGCAAAGATTTGGGGGTTATGAAAAGAATACCAACTTTGTTCGCATTTTCTGAATGCCGTCCTAATTACAGGGTTAGATAACAGACACAACAAAATAGTCATGGCTAGAAGAAAGGACGTGTTCTCATCCTTCCCTCGCATTTGATTTTATCTGTAGCCTTTTCAGTCGCATCCCATTCTGCTGTATTGTGTAACCTGAAACAGTGGTGCTCAGTTGGATTCAAAACCCACAATTAGCACTGAAAGGGAGCCACAAATCCAGAAACTGCCCTGTCCCACCCTCCCCAGGGTCTGGGAGCAATGCATCCTCCTTCAGACTTTTCTGGAGACTGGAACAACCTCTTCCCCAAACAGCAAAGTCCAAGGTGGATTGCAGGTGGCAATCATGTCCCCAAGTCATTCAGGCCTTTGGGCATTTCTGATCTTCATCCATCTTTGGTTTTAAGATATCTCATTTATAGGATGCTCACAGTGTGGTTAGGTTTTTTTACTAGAAAAAATAACCCTAACAAGAAATTGCATGTGCACCCATCTGTGAATCATAAGTACATGCACATATATATATACATGTGTGTAAGAAGTGCTGTTGATTCTTTCAGGTGCAAGCCTTGTACCCAAATTTGTCTGGCACACAGGTGCATTCACTGACTTTCAGTTCTCCCACTTTGGAATGGAACGATCTTAAAGTTTCCCTGTCAGAGTCACTTTTTTCCCTCTGGTTACCACCTCATGGCTATCCTGTTGCTACCAAAGCTATAAAAATACCCTGAAACATAATCTGCCTAACTGAAAGAGACATGAAACTAGTGCTAAAGCATGCCTAGCATGTCACCTGTGGGCCTGAGGTAGCATTAGGAAGAACATGCAACCTGTCCTTTTTCCTGACTGACACAGGTCCCACAGTTGTAAAGCCATGGTGTCCTACTAGTGGCAGAAAGGCTTCCCTCTTCCATTTCCTATGGACTCTGGGCTGTGCTCCTGAAATCCCTTGAAGTGCCTCACCACCCATCTAAACTCCACACCAAGGGCCATCCTCTTCCATGCTGGGAAGAGCTCCAGCAGTCTTTTTCCTCTTGAAAACTGCAGCAGTGCTACTGACAACAGAAAAGAACAACTTCTCCAGCTCACTGCTCAAGGGAAAATTGGAGTGAAAGGGCCTTGTATCACCTTATTGTTGTCCTAGGTTCTTTCCCTCCCCTGCCCCTTTTCTCCTCTCTTACAAACAGATTTGCCACCACGCCTTGCCCAAAGCCATTTAACATCTATCTCTTCTGCAGCTCACCCCTTCCCTCTCTCCTTTTCTCCTGCCTTCTGGGATGCATTTGTATTCTGTTTGTTAAGGTACCCATTGGAACTCCATTTTCCTGGTCTTCCCATTTAGCTTCTATCCTTCAAAATTTCCTCTTCCATACTCTGTAGTGATTTCCAGCTGACTGAAAGGAACATCTCTTCCACATTAAAAAGTCTTGGCCATTCTGCAACAACTGAGGTGGCCAAACTCCTTTCCCTTTAGAGCAATGGCCTGCCCTCAGTGCGTTTTGCAGAAGTGAGACGTGTCCCTCCCTTGAGTTCTGAACATGAGGTGGCCTGGTTGGGCTGGCTCTTAGCTCTTTATGCACCACTCTGTCAGGTATGGCTTGTAAGGACCAGTGTCACAGATCATTAATGGCTCACTGACACCACCACGTCAGCTGCAGGCTCTATTGATATCACAGAAAAGTGTGAAACGATAAGGAAATTGCTAATCTGAGTGATAGGGCATGGCTCCCTGTGCAAGTCCTACCTCTCACAGCTGCTCTTTACACATGCATGCCCTTGGACAGCTTCCCAGGCTGCCTCACTCCAAGGGTCCCCCAGAACGCCCCTCCTCTCCACCTAAGGTCAAGTCATCTTCTCCTATGCTAGCACCAGCAGCTGGAGGCCAATGACATATGAAGTGCAGGCTGAACATAATAAGAGTTTACAATGCTAATAACTTAAGCAGGCAGCATTTGACCCAGGCATAAGTGTGACATGGCAAAAAAAGTGATAGGGAAGCACAACTTGTCAGGCTTTGCATCTTACATCTAGATGAAAGAGGGCATCTGCAAAGCATGACCTTTCCTAAAGTGTCCTGCTTGACCTGCTGTGGAGCTGTTTCAGGAGGCAGGAGGGATAGGCCCATGGGGGCTGTCCCCATGACTAGACAGTGGGAGCCTTTGTTTCAGAAGTTTGAAATTTTGCTGAGAATCTATAAACCTTTTTTTTTCTTCAATTGTTTGCAAAGAGCATCGGTTTATAGTTTTTGTTTTTCAAGCAACAGTTTCAAGGAAAATTACTTTTCTTCTGCCAAATTACCAATTTCCCATTTGAAGAAAACAGACTGGAAGGAAAGTTTTCAGCCAGTACCAGCCACCAAGCACCAGTTTCTTCATTTTGCAATCCCTCTTTATGAGTCCTTTGTGCACCATTGATCTCCAGTCTTCCAGCCTACCTGACAGCCCCAGGCACAGTGAAACTGTGATTTTCTCTGTACAGTTAGAACAGACTATGCAAAAACACTATGCATTTCCATTAGATCCTAAGGCAAGGTAGCCCCAGCCATACGCTCTGAATATTTGCAAATTTATGATGTTTTGAATGTCCGGCACACCTTTAATTTTTATTGACAAGTTGCACAATAGTTCACCATTAGTAAAGCATAATCAAAATTAATTGATTATGAGCTCACTGTGTATTAATCAGAATTGTCTGCTACTGCAGGAAAAGGCAATTAGTCGATATTACCACTGTGTGAAAAGCAAACAACTAGTCTAAGCACATGCTAAGTCATCATTTAATACTGCATGGCTCCCACCATTCTGGTCTCTATTCCATGTAAAAATGACAAAATCAAAAAATATGTAGAGCATAACGGTTTTGCCTTAACTACTGTTCTTATAAACAATAATGCAGAAATAATTTGTTCATGTGACATTTTGGAAACAATGTGGCAAAAATGTTAACTATCTCTCCACATAATCTCACTACATAAACTGTTCCTAGTGTCTGAGTCAGCCATACTACATATGATACTACAATCTCCTCAGATTACATAGAGTTTGAGAAGTGAGGATAAACACAAATGTTATAATTGCCAAAATAAAAGAGTGTTAACACAGGCAGAATCCAGTTTAAAACCTAGCTTAAGAGACTGGATCCATCCCCTTTCTGAAACAGCTTCAGCTGAGCACATTTAGAAATCACCCTATAAATCTTCATCTGTAGCAGTGCTTATTTCCTCCATTCCCAGCAGGCAGCCTGTTGCCTCATGCCTTGGAACCCTTCTTTATATTCATTTCCCTTCCCCTTATATTTTATCTGACTAGAAAAATTTTTCTCCCTTAATCTTTATTATTGTTTATGTTGACGTATGGAAACTAACGAACATGAGGGAAAAAGACATCTGTATTTAGGCTGCCTTGCAGGAATAGCTGGCATAATGGGCAGTGGCTGGGAGCTGGTTTCCAGCATTTTCCCAGCAGATGCTCTGAAGAGCTTAGCAGTCTGCACAAAACCACAATATTAGTCCCTGTTTCAGGCCTGTGCTGACACATTTGTTTGTCTGCTTTCACTGTTCATCGTGTCCTCACACCTCTTTCCCAAAGCCTGCCAAAGCAAGTCCCAGGCTAATGCTGGCACACAGTGAGGCACAAGCAGAACCAGTGGTGCACATCAGTGTTTAAGGTTGAATGGGTTGGGGGTGAAAACTCTGGTATTACATGGGGGCTGTGCAGAGAACTAGGGCTGTGGGGGTTATTGAGTGAATTTGGGAAGGGGTGTATGAGAAATGGATACTATCTGTGAATTGTGCATGTGTTATGGAGACCCACACAAAAGGTAAGTCACAGGGACAAGGAGATAGAAAAGATACACCAGAACTGCACCTGAGGAAAATCCTCTGCTGTCACTTATTCCTCTGGCCTCTCCCAAATGGTGTCAGATTATCCGAGGTCAGCTGTCAAGCAGCAAAGATCACAAACCTATGGCAATGTAGCATCTTGAGAAGACCACCTGTTCTTCAGAAGCCTTACCAATTCTTTATCTTCTGTGTTCACAAGAGGGTTGCTTGACTACTGGTTTCTCCAGAAATAACCCAGCTCTTCCTTTTGCCCTCCATTTGTCTTCCTAGAGTACAGTTTGATTGTTCTAATTTCAAGATTTTCTCACATGATTTTTTCTGTTGAAGAAAGTGTCAGGTGTTTCCCATGAGACCCATTCAGCCAGTGTCCCCTTACTCCTGCTTTGCCACAGGGCACAGAGGCTGGACCACCACCTCTCCCAGTCCCCAGTCCATGTGATGCCCCTCACTCCCAGTCACACATGGGTGCTGGGGAGGTGTGGCATGAGCACAGGGCACCAGGAGTGCATCTCCTACAAGGTCCTGCTCTCCCAGTCGGTGATCTGGCATATTTTGTGACACAGCTCTTTTGTGATCAGTGCACCCGATTGCATCCCTCGTATGACTCAGTATCCCAGATTTCCACCCCAACATGTGAGCTAAAAATTATCATAGTACCTTTCACACTCACCTAATTCCAAGTTAAATCTCAGCAGCTTGTATTTCCTGTCTTTATGTGGATTTGCATCTCCTCTGGTTTGTTTTTTTATAAGGCAGCGGATGGTTGTCAAACACGTTATCTGCACAGATCAGTCCCAGTCAAAGCTGGAACACATCACTGGAGTTTTTCCCTGGGGTTGTCTGGGAATGTCATGCAGCACTCTGTGGCAAGCTCTGCCTTGCCCTGCAACCAGCAAAAATATCTTTAACTACCCCAGGTGCCAGCTGCATCCTGCCAGATGGTCAGAGATTTTTCTCCTTTGGTTTCAGACTGACCCAGCAAAGATGGCACACTCCCATCTACGTGACCCACCACAGAGCTGTGTCCTCACTCAGTCAGCTCTGAATGGCTGCTCTCCCATAAATGTGATACTGTCACTTTTTTCAAGAGATCTGGGAGGGAAGGATCCATCTTTATTAATTTGTGGAACAGGGACCTTGCAGTTCCTGAGTGATTTGTTCCGTGGTGCCTGGGAGCACGCTGCTGCCTCCAGCCCCAGAAAACCCCAGTTCCAGGCACCTGGTGTAAAACTCCGTGCCACGGACTCGCATCTCACCAGGCAAGGCTGGAACGCCCAAGGCCAGATAGCTGGAGATGCCATGGTTATCCTGGGGCCCTGCTGACACCCTGCCAGGGTCAGGCTGGCAGGAGCTGCTGAGGCAGATGCTTGCCCACATCTCCCAGCAGAAGCCCTGCCGAGCAGTGACTATCCAGAAAAGGGGAAGAGGTACAAATGAAATCCTCAAAGTAAGAGCACGGTGCGCTCGTGAAGTCTGAGTCTTGCCTAATTATTTCACTTAGCATTCTTAATGTTGCCAATTATACAGGAAGGTGCAATTATTCATGCTATAGGAATTGTGACATGAGAGCAGGTCAGTGGACTTTTTATTATTAGATAAAGTTCATCTCTCCAGAAATATTCTCATGGGCCAGTCTGTGGCAGCCGAATGAACTCTCACAGGAGTGGTGAACCATTGCTAATTCTGCCTGATCCATATGCAGAACACATTTCACCATCCTTGTCATCTTTAACACTATCAGCAAGGTACCTTTTAAAAAATCTGTAAGACCCTACTACAAATGCCTCTGCATTTGCCATGGAAAAAATACAAAATTTAAAAATAAAAAATTAAATACGCATTATTCAATATAAGTTAGAAGGAGCTTAGTATAGACATGCTGAAGTTACTGTTATTGTGATAGAATAGAGAGAATAGGATAGAGCAGAACAGAAGTTGCTTCTTTGTACAGGTCAATTAGCCTCTTTTCTACAATTAGGAGTAGTTTAAGTTGATGATACAGTCTGCTATTTCTTTGAGTCTTATTTTTATTTACAGGCATGTGTACAAACCTTTTTTCCACCATCCCAGTTCTACATCTCTTCCAGCCCACATTGTACCCAAAAAATGAGTTATCTTCCCATGTCTTTTCCAACATCATTTCTTCTTTCCTTTTTCTCTAATCTCTTAGATTTTCTTGGCTATATAGTTCACCAAACTATTGATCTCCTTCCCCTAAATAAATTCATTTCTAAGCAGGTTTACAAGAAATCTACAGTTTCTTCAACTGTTGTATCTATTTTGGTCCCGAATGCAGTGTAGTTGCCACATTCACAAGTTTTGATCAGGTTTTCCCTAATCTCCACCATAAAAATAGAATAGCCAACCAAAGTTTGATAGTGTCCAGTGACAGATGGCTTGAAGAAAGATGCAAAAATCTTCATACAGATAATTAAGGAGAAAGCTGGTCTTGGAATGTGGGACTCTACATGGAGGAAGTGTCTGCTTAAATCCCATCTCTTGACTTGTTTCTGTATTCACTGAGGCAAAAAGGTTTATATCTCTTTGTATTTTTCATTGCATCTAATATAGCTGTAGACTTCTTCGTTATCTGCAATTGCCCTAATAGTAAACGTCTAATTTGCTTTTAATCCTGCTAATGATTTGGAGCTCTACAATAGCAAGCCACCATGACTTCACAAGTTTATTTTGTATCATGTTTAAAAGCCCTTTTTTTGTTTTTAAGTAGTAGTAGTGCTTTCTAGTTTAGATATTCATTTCATCTGGCATTACCAGAAAGAATATGCACTCTATTTACTTTTTTCATTTTCACTGTTATATGTTCTGCCAATATGTTCCCACTTCCTTATTTTCTTTCCAAGCTAAGCAGTCTTAGTCATTTCAACCATAACTCAGATGGGAGCACCTTCTATTTTAACAACCACCTCTGCTACTGAGATGGCAGCTTCTGCTTCACACTTCTTTTTTGAGACAAAGAAAGCAGAACTCAGACCAGAATTCTGGGTGATGTCATATTTTATGATTTTCATCTTTTCATATTTTATGATTTGCATCTTCATGACATGTCAGGTATGCCTGGAATGTGTTCTGCCTTCAGCTCCATTCCATGCACAGCCCACCTCTCAATCCTTTCACCTACAGCTCCATATTGATCAGCCACTTCCACTGGCTATGCCAATTCTTTTCTCACTTATGCTGAACTGAGGTCCCAACAATATTTATGAGTAGTTTGATCTACTTCTTCCAATGAACAGAATAATTTAAGCTCCCTTGTGTTCAGTATGAACAGAAATCAGTGCTTTCTACATCACAATTTATCAGGTAATTTATTTTCTTTTATAAATCATCTTTTCAAAACCCGATAGTCAACACCAAGGGATTTTATCATAATCTCTTCTCTCAGGCCATTGAACTTTTCCCTACTGGTCTTAGTTTTCACCCCAGTACTTCCTACCTAAGTTCTGTGCTAGCCTGAGTTGATGTGTCCACCCTCCTTCATTATTTCTTCACATAAAACAGAGTTGATTTCTCTCTCTGTGTGTCGTGAAGCTTTTAATCGAAACAAGGAAAAGTTTACACCCTGGGTCAGTAATACATGATTGTGCTGATACTTTCTAGGCCTTGACCTAGTAGCTTAATAAACACAAGGTCCAAAAATACATTTTAGGTCTGGTTACTTTTGCTTTAAGGCTAAAGTAAAGTTATGCAGAACAAATTCCAACATTCCCACTAAAGGAGAAAGGGCGAGAGAGAAAAAGAGAAGCATGGCTTGCTGATATAAGTAGGACTGAATATGGCAAATCCTCAGCAGTAGATGGAAGAATTTTTCAAGTTTTATAGCCATAGACACCACAGTCAAAGCATTAAGTTATCCATAATGACATGTCTTCAGCCTGGATCTTCCAGAGTGCAAATTGATTAGAAATGCAGACAAACAAGAGGAAAATGTGCAATTATGCCTGGCCCCAAAGTTCTTAACAACAAAATAATATTACTGACCCACTTGCGTGACAGAAAAACTGCCTGGACAATGTCAGAAGACACTATATAATTATGTAATGAGGAAAAACCAAGATTTTCAAAGAGGGAATGAAACATAGAAATTTATTACATGACAAAAGGAGCCATCTGAACAAATTTTCAGGGCTGAAAAGATGGCAAATCCTGACCTTGTTGATTTGTGGGTTTTTAATTGTGAACAGGGAGACAAAGCAGCCTGCAGAGGTGATGCATTGCCATCTGTTGTAGATATCTGTCTGAGGATGTTACAAAATGCTCTCTAGAGGTAGAGAGATACCTGTTCTATACACTGGACACTGAAGGCTGCCTCCATGATATCATTCCACTGTAGAGATCCAAGAGAGTAAGGGAACTCATTTGATTTAGACATCTAACTTGAAGACAGCTGAGTTCGTTTGGACGTACTTTACCCAGTCTTCCTTTTGTGTAATTCCCTCTTCCTTTTGTGTAATTCTCTCTTCCTTTCCGAAGGGAAGATTGTGACTCCAGTGCACAGTGACCTCAGGTGTTCACTGTGCATTGGATCCAAGGAGATGCTGAGCAGAGCAGCAGCCTGCAGCAGCTGACATTGCAGCAGCTTCTCCAGAACTGAGCTTGGCCAGTTTTTGCCTAGGAAGACTTCAGTACATAGCTCTGCTTTCTGCTGCAAAGCACAGGATGACTCAGGCTAACGCCTCATGTACCTGTATTCCCTGCAAAGAATCAAAATTTCTTGCAGACATCTGAAGAAAACAAAACACAAAACTGCAAAATTTTCCCTAATACTCCATTAAACCCACAACGAAGAGAAGAAGGGGAAACATGAGCAGCCATGAGAGGCACACTTACATGACTAGGTGCAGGCGGATGTAATCTCACTCCAGTGTGGAAAACAGAGAGCTGCGTTACTGCAAGGATGTGCAGGAGCTACAGACTCACTCTCATCTCTCCTCAGACCTTAGTTTCATTGCAGGAAGGTTGGTGGGGTTGGTGGTTGTGAACACCTGCTTGACAGAAATGAGTGTGAAATGCAATACTGCTTGTTCAGCTCTTTGGCAATGTTAAGTGCCTCTAAAACACTGCAAGTGCTGCACATATTATTCAACTTTTAAAGGTGTAACGGGAACTGGCAATCATTATTGGCCTGGCCAGAGTCTGTGTCAGATTTTTTCTTGCTGGAATTAAAAAGCTATTAAAATTTGAGTAGGAAAACTCGATCATTAGCTCATATAATTGCCTCATAATATATACGGACTGGTTTATCCCTCTGTGATCAGACCAGGGAAATAAGCTCGTAATTCTCATGGCCTGTATCACCAGCTTTACTGCTGGCCATGCACAGGCTGTGAGTCCAGCTCAAATTCTTCTCTGGTGGAAGTTCTAAATAGACCAAGCACAGGCACAACAGCTGAGTGCAGAGAGAACTTTAGAGATAATGACAGGAAATTATAAAAAGCAGAAAACAAGATAAAGAAACGGAGTCCTGCCCTAAAGATACAACACGACCCCATCAGTTTGTTGCCACTGAACTTCTCTTGCCATCAGACCTCATCAGACAGACCAAGGCCGTGCTCCAGCAGTTGCCTTGCCATACAAGATAGTCTAGGCAAAAGTTTATTCCACCATCCAGTACTGGAGCATCTCCTACAGACCCTCCTTGCTCTGCTCTGGGTTCCCAGAAATTCATTCAGCCCTACTAACCCCATGGTTTAAGGAAGAATTAATTGAACATATAAATATGCAGACTTCCTAGAGAACTTAGTTCCCCTGTACAAGAAAAAATGAAAACAAAAATCACTGAATTCTATTAGAGCAAAAATAAAGGCAAACAGGCTGATAAAGATTACAAAAATGTAAAAAGCTTTTAAACTACACTTACTAGAGTTTTTATCACAGACTTTTCTAGAATTTGCATGTATCATATGCCCATCTTCCTGGAGGTAGAGAAGAAGGGTATAGTTTGATAAGCATATTGTATTTGCTACAGGAGAGCCTTCTGTGAGAAGCTACCAGAAGCTTCCCCTGTGCCCACTGAAGCCAATGCCAGCCAGCTCCAGCACAGAATCTCTGCTGACCACAGCTGAGCCTATCAGCAAATGGTGAACAGAGCCTCTGGGATGACAGATTTAAGCTGGGGTGTGCAGAGGATGGAGCAGAACAACAGCAACTGCAGCTGGACAAGAGGAGCAAGAACATGAGAGAACCAGCTCTTCCAATGCCAATGTCAGTGAAGAAGGAGGGGGAGGAGGTGCTCCAGTTGTTGTAGCAGAGATTCCCCTGCAGCCCCTGGTGCAGACCATGGTGTGGCAGCTGTGTCCCTGAAGCCCATGGAAGTTCAGGCAGAACAGAGTTTCACCTGCAGCCCATGGAGGAGCTTGTGTCAGAGCAGCTGGATGCCCAAAGGAGACTGTGACCCTGGGGGAAGCCTCTGCTGGAGCAGGCTCCTGGCAGGACCTGTGTACCCATGGGGAGAGGAGCCCACGCTGGAGCAGGTTTGCTGGCAGGGCTTGTAGCTCTGTGAGGGGAACCAGTGGAGCAGCCTGTTCCTGGAGGGCTGCACTCCATGGAGGGGACCTGCACTCCAGCAGTTCATGAAGAACTGAGGGAGGGACTCGTGTTGGAGAAGTCATGGATGACTGCCTCCTGTTGAGGGACTCCCCACGGGAGCAGGGGAAGAGTGTGAGGAGTCCTCCCCCATGAGGAGGAAGGAGCAGCAGAGACAACCTGTGATGAGCTGACCACAGCATCACCACAGGGAGAAGGGAGGGGTGGGGATGTATTTTTAAGGTTTTGAGTTGTTTCCCATTGTTTCAAATCAGTCTAATTTAAAGGGCAATAAATTTAATTAATTTCCTCAAGTCAAGTGTGTTTTGCCTGTAATGTTAAGTGCTCAAGGATGTCTCCTTACCTCATGCCTCAACATTTTTTTTCTCTTTTCTCTCTCCTTTCTAGCTGAGGAGAAGAGCAATAGAGCAGCTTTGGTGGGCATAAGCAAAGAAAATAATATAAAGGTGAAGCAACATTGCAGTCTGGGTAGTACAGGCATGGATCTCACCAAGGTTTAGTTCTTCTGAACCAAAATTAAGAGATGCAATGAAGAAGGCCCAGAACTGACTGCATAGTCAGAGATTAATCTAAAAAAGCAGGATCAGATCTAGAGGATGAGGCTGTTCTTCCATTTAGAATGAAAGGGAATGCTATGAAGGTGAGGAAAAACAGGCAATGAGTTTGAGAACACCTCAAAAAAATCTATTGCGGGCCCACTGGAAAACAGCTATCACCACCACCACACTGGAAGTTTAACTGGGACTGAAGTAGCAGGTAAAAATACTGAATACATTTGGTCCAATGTATCAGAATTCCACTGGCATGCAGCAGAGATGGACTTGATCTACTGTTCTGACATGATAATTATCTGGTAGCTGATTTATCTTCTACCCTTTATAAGATATGACAGTGTTCACTGATCAAACATAGCTTTCTTCAATCGGAAAAGGTGGTCAAACCCTTTCGTTTTGTGAGCTGTGCCTGGCTAACCAGACCTCTTTGTATTAGTATTCTGAGGGTGGCCCAGCAGCAGAGTAGCATGGAGGGCAGCATTTGTTTTGTTTTGAGCCCACTTCGTGTTTTTCAGCCCCAAGCATTGCCTCCAGCCACTTTCGCTTCCTTAAGAGGATTATTTGCCAGTGATATTTTCTTTAAAAAGCATTGACACAATGTAATGCTGTTGCTTTTTTCTTACAAAAATAAGAGAAGTAAATGACCAAGCATATGTCCATGAGGGATTACTGATGTCATTAACATTTCTTGTTTATTTGGTGGCTTAAAAATAACAACAGCAACAAAACCAGACTTGTCTCAAAACTCTTAGTGAAGACTAGCTGATCTTGGTAACCTCGTGTTCTTCTCTCTCCTTCCACCACCCACTTCACTGCATAGCCTGGGAAAATAAGCATTTGGCTTTCAGCTCTACAGGCAACAGAAATAGCTCTCAGAACCAAAATTTTCCTCCAGGTTGACTCAGATTAACATTTTTTTTCAGTATTTCCAGTTAATTTAGACTGCATTTGGAGTAATTTTTTGGTAAAGACTACGTCGCTTGGGTGAAGTTAGAGTCAAAAAATATCTCTCACGAAGAGGTAGGTCATGATGAGGAGGACCTCTGTGCTCTGGTGCTGACGGCACTGTTGGAGGTTGGGGCGCCTTGGTGTGGGGTTGGCTTTGGCTCCCTCCACCTTCACTTGACACAGGCCTACCAGATATAGGCAATAATTTCCTTCCAGAAATCCACCCAGAAAAACAAAGAACTCTTCTTCTTAAAGAAGAAACCTCAAAGGAGATAAGCTTTTAGAACTGGTTGTTGGGATGCTGGGATAAGATCTAGATATGAAAAGCATAAAAAGAAGTAATACTTAAAAAAAAAAAAAAAGAAAAGAGGACTGTCTGCTTATTGGTAGACAGGTCACAAGGAACCAGCTGACAGTAGGCAATGTTCAATATTTGAAACAGTTGAAATGGTCACAGCCCCTGTGCTGCATTTGCTGCTGAGAGGAGGTAACACAAGTGTCTCTGCAGATACGGATTCTGTATTACTTCCTGGTTTGCTACAGAAGTAATTTACAATCTATTTGATTAGAAGATGTTTCTGTCAACAAACTTACTCCCCTGACTATTGAGGTAACCAATTAGAAAAAGGAACAAGGATCTAATAGCAAAAATGCTCTCCCTGTTTCCCCCAAAAATCAGTTACTGATGGGCTGTGTAGGGATTTGTGCTCATGCACCAGTGTTGGGTATGAGCCTGAAGTTTCATTTTGATATAGGTGTATTTGTGAAAGCAATGTAAGTACAGAAAAATCCCACTTCTTGAAGTTTACATTAAATTTTGGATGTAAAATCCAAATGGATTGGATTTTAGATCCAAACCTTAATTTGAAAGAAACATATTGCAACCCAAGGCAGATCTGAGAGGCTGTAATTCCATGCAAAATAAGCCAGATTTGTAAATCTGTGTAAAACCACTGAGAGATAAATCACACATGTACCTACACAGCGAGTCCAATCCACTCACAGTGGGCATGTGGAGTCCGACCCAGCAAGTACCAGGCTGGCCAAATGGAGATTTTCATCAGTCACCCCATGGTTTCTCATCTGCCCTTCACAGTTAAGGGTCAGGCTCCTTTTGCTTTTCCAGTGCTGCCTGAACATCCCCTCCTGCCAGCGTGGGCGTGCTGAACCTTGCACTGGGAGCTGGTGGCCAGCCAGCCTGGCAGCTGAGAGGATGGGTCAATAACCCACTGTTATGCACTGGCCAGGGTATCTGCACACTGTCTGCTCCATGGGGCCAAAACTACCTCGGCACCAGCCAGAGCTCCCACCTTGTCAGCTGCTGAGGTGGTTTTTCCATCAGAAGCTGGCGGAGATTGTACTTGGGGAAATGTGAGTTTTGCCTCTGCTGTGACCTGCTTTTTCTGCCTCAATGCAAAGACTGGCTACTCTACTGTAAAAGTCAAAATGCTCCAGAATGCTGGAGAGCTGATACTACTCAAAAAACATCTTATCCCTACAATCCTAAAGTTGCAAAATGGGCTCCTTGACAGATGCTCAGAGGTACTCTTGTCCCCAGTTTGCAATAGGGAAACTGAGGCACGGCAAGCGTGGGTGACTAGCACAAGGTCATACATGCCAGTGGGAGTTCTGGGAATAAAGCCCAGAAGCTTCTGGCATATTGAGACACAGGCATATATTTCATACCGCCTTGGCAGGCTGCGGATGCTCTCGTCTCCTCCCCACACTGTGTGTGCCACAGAAACAGCCTTTGTTCTCCATAACTACCTTCCAAATGTTTCAAACATCACTTCTGCTGTGAACTGTAAAACTCGTGCTCGGTCTCCATGGAGCACTTGTCCAGCCAGAATGTGGCTGTTTCTGCTTGCTGCTAGGCTGGACCTCCTCTGATCCTGACTATTTGCCAATTTCTATACCTTGATCAGCACGTAGGGTCAGTCTGGAGAGCTTGTCCCGGCATTTCTAATTGTTAGAGTCCTTCTGGTCACTAACACTGATTACGAGGACATTTGTTTTCATTTGGTTTTACCAAAAATTTCTACTTCTGATTATAACTACAACTTTTACCCTTTGCTAACTTAGCAAAAAGCTAAGGCAAAAAGAGACACCAGCCTATTAGCAACCCACAGGAGGGTCTAGATCTATGATTTTGTTAAACTGTTTGTTGGCTGAAACCTGTGTGGAATGTGGGTCAGGTCTTTCAATGAAGAAGGAATAATTTGGAGTGTATCTAGGACAACTTGCGAGCATCACAAATAACCATTAAACTGTTTGTGGGCTCTCTGTTATTTTTTTTCTTGGAAGGAAGTCCTGACCTTGAAAGTTGTGCAAACATGGGAGTTGTGCAAACACGTTTCCCCCGCTCCCTTCTTGCCCTGCATGCAGCACCAGGGATGGTATCACACGCCCTCCACACACTGATGATAAGCTGAACTAACAAGAGTATGAGGAAAATGTGCCAAACCCGCAGAGGGAAATGAAAATCAAATCCCCTTTCTCGCATCAGCGTCAAATTTTTATTTCTTGACAAGATAGGAGCTCAGTGGAAGGGAAACGAAACGATTAAAAAACAGATAAAAACTAGAAAGAAGCTGCATATCCAAGTCATTCACTGCCCTCCCGTGGCTGTGTGTAAAGTACATCCAAAGCACTTGGCAGCAAAGGAAGGCCTCCTCTTCAAATCCATGTGAATACATTTGCCAAATTAGTAGACTTTCTTTATCTTGTCTTTCACCATCATTTAATGTTTGGCTGTTGGCTGAAAAATAGTTTATACCTTAAATACTGGCAGAATATTACTAGAAAATAACAGAGGGTATGTTACATGTATAACTGAATTGAAAAATTGTGACAAGATACAATGTATTAATACTTGTCTACAATTTTTAGAAAATTGTAATAATGTATTCTTGTGAAAAAGGGAATTTACAAACCTTGTTATAAAACTATTATTCTCTGAATTTACTCCATTTTTTTTCTTAATACAACACAAGAGTCCTTGAAAAATTCCTGATCAGGTGCAGGTAGGATTGCACATTGTTACTCATTTTCCTGTTCTGCTGCCAAAGGGGAAGGATTGGGATTGTCAAGTGTGTTGGAATCGTTATTTTGCAGCTTTTAATCCAGCCGCATTTTTGGCATGTGCTATATTTGTTGTCAACATATATACAACTGAGGTTTAAGAGATGTTCAGCAATCCTAAATCAAAAAATTGAGTACATTTTTCAGAATTTCTGCTGTTTGCCTAAACTGTTTCCCACTTTCACCCATCAGTAATCTACAAATTGCTAAATTACTGCCACACTGCTGACACCACACAGGTGTGTCATGTTTCTATGAAAATAATGGGGAGATGTGCTGTCACCACAGAGGCAGAAGGTGAAGGGCAGGTGCCATTGCACGTGTGATAATTAAGGGCCAGCATCTCCTCTGTGGGTGTCCCCACACCAAGCAGTGGCAGGGGAATCCAGTGCACAGATGTCCCTTGGGGCCCAGATCCACTGCAGCCACCCTGTGAGCTGTCGTGAGAAAAATCCTAAGCAAGGGCTGGAGAGGGAATTTTCAAGGATGGACAAGACTTTTTATTTAAATACAACTTCTCAGTAAGTAGCCAGCACAGAGGGAGAAGGCTGGGTGCTGGTTTCCTCTCCACAAGAACACAGAAGAGATGAGTGATTTGGTGAGATGCAGCAAAGCCTGGAGGCATTGAAACAAATGCATCCAGAGAGCATATACACATGGACAGCTACGCCCAGGCACCACAAAATGAAGTGTAGGTGGTCAGGAACTGAAACAAGAGAAACTAAGGAGGCAGATTTGTCAGCACAGGGGGATCCAGGAGTCAGCCAAGCATGCTGGCAATGCTGTGCTACCACCTGTGTATCCGTCAAGGCAAGCACAGAAGAGGTGTTTGCAAAGGAATGATTCAGGACAGAACTGGGAACATCCCTGCAGCTGACAGCAACTGATCATCAACAAGGATTCTGCAATAGAAAAAAGGGGCACAAACAACAGAATTATGTACACTTCCCTGATGTATAAATACAGCGAGATTGGATGGGACATCTCACATCTCTCTTCTAGGAAAAAGACATAACTAAAATCAACAACAGTGTCACATGGGCAACCCCTTGAAGAAAGATGTCAGGGTCTTTTTTGCAGCTTCTTCCAGCAGATCTCTTCAGAGTCTCTTTCAATTTTCCCCAGGAAAGAAAATAGGAATATTTATGATCAAAAGTTTCACTGCTCGATCCTCTCCTAGTGAGATGGCAGACTGCATGAGCAGGAGGATGCACATCATCGTGTGCAGGAGCAGCCAGCTCTGCTGGAGACTTGTCAGAACAACCAGGAGGAGGCTGAACAGCACAAGCAAGCTGAAGGCAAATAAGGTAGAAGCCCAACTTCAGTCATCCACAATGATGTTTTGCTGAATGCAAAGTGGATGATTTATTTCTGCTTCTTGATATATGGCTGCTAAGAGATGAAGCACCAAGTAGGGAGCACACCGCATTTCAAAAGCATGGTATGTCTGCATTAGATGATGTAATTTTGTTGCTGAAAGCTTGTGGCCTGATTCACTTGGCTTGAATGTTAAACTGTCTGACTATACCCTGCTTAGGATGGGGAGGTTACAGGAGGGAAAGATCAGCACTTTAAATTACAAACATCATTCTGGATAAACAAAAACTAATTACATTTTTGAATACATATGGAACAAAATGCTGACTAAACAAGGCCAGAAGGGGGGCATCCGAGGGGTCTGACATCTCCGGTGCCAGTCAATCACTCATATCTATTTCATTTCATTCACATGTCAAAGAGAAAAAACATTTACTTGCCTAACAAAGCTGCGTGTGCTTATGTTAGCAATGGTCTGATGACATGAGCTACCCTCAGCTCCGGCACGGGGCAAATAGGCTCAGATTGCAGTGAAAAACAGCACTTCTGTTTGCGGGAGATTACACACTGAGCGAGAATGAAAAACCACCTAAACAGGGACTTAGTTGGGCCTTTCCTTATTTGGGGCAATGTTGTACCAGATCAAAATCAGGGTGATTGATGCCTAAGTTGTCATTTTAACCCCAGCGTAGAAGTTTGAGTCTGTGCAATTAAAAACTGGTCCTGGTGCCTCCCAGCAGCATGGAATCACATAAGGGGCATGGTGTGAGCTGCTTCTTGCGCCAGGGCTGCCTCAAACTCATTTCTTTTTTTTTAAGTTTGAAGCATCGTTCGGCCTTGAACCTGAATGGAAACAGGAAAATTTCATAAGATTTGCAAGCTGAAATGCTGCAGGATGACTTGTTCTGCTTCAATATTTTTTGCCTCATTGAGTGGCAGAGAGTGTGTGGAGAGGCTGCCCAGGGGGCTGCACCATCCCAGCCTGCAGGGAAAAATTCACGCCAAAATACATGGCCATGTTTTTTTTCTGTGAAACTTAGTCATCAATATTTGTAATAAAGGCTGTACAAATTATGATTTTATAAACACGTTTACCAGAATATTAAGTATTGTATTTATAATTTCCTTCCTCACCCCAGTTTCTTTTCCCTCTTCCCATCTCCTCAGCCATCAAAAGCCAGTAGAATACAAGATTGTCTGTAGAGCTGAGAGACTGTTTAATTTAGATAATGAATGAACCTCTTCCTGACTTACAATTCAATGAGACAAGTATGCACTTAGATTTGTGCAAGTAGAAGATGTCACAGAACCTACTAATGGTTAGTTCCCATCTTGAAAGGAAGCCACAAATGTCAGTAGCAAATCCAGAAGTTTCTCACCTTGCTAGCATAGCAAGTGCCCAATGTTAAGGTAATCTGATATAAGCCATTCTGAAACTTTTAAGATGCCACCAAGCTTCAGAGCCTGGTTTTAGACTGGTAAAAGTTTGTCCCAAAATCAGCTGGCCAGCAGCAGCTACTTCAAGACAGACTGAGCCATAGTTGCAATAAAGCAGGCTGCTTCTTACAGACTTTGTGAAGAGGAACTTGCCTGCTGCAGCCACTTGATCTCTATTGTCAGGTATCACAGCTAAATAAGATGGCAAGAGACACCCTCCTGTGGATCTCATTCCCTTTCTTCCCTATGAAGCTTTACAATCATACTAGCTAGAATTTTAAAGTTTCACATAATAACCATAGGTTTGCATGTGTAAAATGATTGCCTGTCTTCTATTATCCTCCTCCTATTCAAAGCTTCTGGTTTACCCCATTTGTTTAAATGCTTGCTCTTTCTCCCTCGCCACTCGTGCGTATTTGCCAGAATACATCACAGTACATGGTCCTGTCTGATGCTACCAGGCTCATGTGAGCATGGTTCCAAAGCTCTCCACAATCTATGTACAGATTAAAAAATATATATAATAATAGGCAAGGCATATCATTATGAAGCACTTGATATTTATGCATCCAAAACCACAGAGAGATTAGTTTTACAGTCATACCATTCATTCTTGTTTGCCATATTTTTTGGCTTATTGTAAAAATACTAATATTTTCATGGCTTTCAAGTAAAAAAAAATGAATACTTCTTTAACAACTTTTCTGAGGCATTTGATTTTGTGAACTACTTCAGTAAGCAGGCTTTAAAAAGGCTGCTATTCACTCTGACACTCCAAGTGGGTTCCAAATGTATCCATAGCTATATAAATGGTGTATCAGATGGAGTTGCTTTTTTCTCCTCTTCAGTTCTCCTCTTTTGGCCTCAACAGAAATCAAATACCTAACAATAGTTACAGCAGCTAGAAATTCTTCATATCATCTCACACTTTTATAATTCTTTGTTATTCTGCAGGATTTTGGTAGCTGGTTATGTGCTACAATGAAATCCTAACTCATGTTTGTTAAGAAATGTAGAATAAAGTGAGTGTGATATTTGAATTATTTTATTGGAATAGCAGGGCTGGCATTGGTTTTCAGAAAATAGCTGGGAGAATATTTACTATTCAGATAGCACTAAGTTGGGCAGGCAGAGTAGCTACAATCCCACTTTTAAAATGTGTAACTGTACTTTACTGTTGAAGTATTACAGGAAAATTCTCTGGAGCTGTAAAAAGCATGGGCTGTTCACAACTTGCTCAACAACTCAGGAGAGAGAAGGCACAAACTTCACCCCCTGCTTTATCAAAACATGCACACATTTGGGAGCCACCTGCTTTCACAGCGATGCTTCCTTCACCAGCAAACCTTCGCATTTTCCCCTTCTGAATCACTGTGTGACAGTGAATCACCGATGATCTTCAGTGGCGGGACCAAAAATAGGGCTGGGCTCAGAGAAATGCTGGGCTGGGTACAACCTTTCCTATGTTCAGCCCTGGGTCTCCCAAGCAACAGTGAGCCTGCTGTTCTACCTCCCAATACTTCAGATGCTCCTGGGAGCAGTCACCTTCCCCTGCTCCACGGGCTATTTCTGCAGCGCTGCACTCACGGAGCCGAGAAGCCGCGGCAACAGGAGCCGCATTAGCATGCGGTGAAGTTTGCACCCCGGGTAATTATGGTTTTCTTTGTCACAGTGAATCACTGCATGTGAAATTACGGCAATTTCCCTATGCATAGATGTAGTTGATAAATCAAAGCTGCTTACTAGATAATAACCGTGCTTCAGGTGGCTCCCAAAGAAATGCTGCCTTCCAAATTACGGTGAAGCATGGCCCAGCCTCAAAGCCTTCATGCCTAAACAGAGAAAACTCAGCTCCTTTCACTGCTGTCTGTAAGGTTAGCACACCCTCAGCCACTGCAGAGTCTACTGTGAAGGACAGAAAAAACTGCATCTGCCTGGTGACAGCCCATGCGTCCTCTCTCCAAATGTTATTATTTCTGCATCACATTTCTCCATTAAATTTCCTCCCTGTTTTGATAAACAAGTATTTATTTTAGACCCTCAATTTCCATCCTAATCAGCGCTTCTCTAAGACCCTCTAACCCATTTAAACTGCATCTGCTAAGAAACTCTTTGATGCCTATTGTTTATACCTTTCCTTCTTTCTTTGAGTCCACCCACTGGCACTTCCTATATCAAATTCCAATTTCTTGCACTTAGTTTCAAGGCTCTTTCAACTGTCTTTCTAGTCTTGTCTATTACTGCATTTATCAACTTGTTAGTATTTTTGAAGCACCCAGAAACCATGGTAGTGACTGCCACAGAGAAACTCATGAGGAAATTAATCATTCTGCTTCCATTGTAGGACTTCAATCCTGTGCAGTAAGTAAGGCTTGGTGTTCAAACTTCAAAAGAAATCCCCACCACCTTGTCATTAATTCACTAGTCTCTACCTCCTGCACCAGATGAGGCAGAGGTCTTAAGAAAAAAAAAAAAAAAAGAAAACAGTAAGGGAAAGCAAATATTGAAATCTGCACTCCATACCTACGCAAAAAGAGGTGGCATTAAAACTACACGTGCAATGGAACTCTGCTATTTCCTAACCATGGAGTGCTCAGTGTTAGAGTCTGAAGTTCCCTTGAACAACTTCCCCTGTCTGAAATGCCACATCATGGCCCAGAAAAAGTATCAAAGTAGAGGTGATCACTGGGCTTTCAGGTGAAGACACAACTGGTTTTGGGTGGGATTCAGCCTGGGATTGAGGTGTTAAATTTGGTGTCTGACCATAGGGTACACTCCTGAGCCACGTTCACCTTCCACAGTCCCCCCACAGAGATCTGGATCATGCAGTCAGTGCAGCAGGAGCAGCTCTGCTCACTCCACAGCAGACACTTCTGCTCTGCTGAGGAGCCCTGAGGCTGCATGGCCACTCAGAGCAGATCTTCATGGATTACAACACAGGCACCTAGAGAAGCCTGGAAAAGCCTTAAGATAAAATTAAATGTTCATGGCTAAATGCACAGCCAACGCTGAACTGATACTATCTTTCTCTTCTCTTTCTTGCTGCACCTTTTTTTTCTCAGACTGCAAACCTCACAGTAGTTAATCTGGGCCATTGAAAAACACTGCATGCTAGGACTCATGCTGGCCAGATTATTTGGGCCCTAATTGAATAGTATTAGTCGCAACACCACCATCACTTCCATTTTCTCTTTAGAGGTTCCCTTTATGCAGGATTGGTTTGCAGCTCTTCAGCCATCATTTCAGATGCTGCAGATAGCCTGTCTGGCCTCCAGCTGCTGCTCCTGGTCTCACCTGGATGCTGCCAGCCTTCTCTACACAGATGCCTCAGGTCTCCCAGGACATACTGGGCACCCACCCTGCGCTCTTGAACTCATCTCACAAGAGACATCAGCATGAGGGAAAAGCTGGCAGAGACTTCTGATCAGCTGCTGTGAACAATTTAACTGGAAAATGAGCAGTATTAGAAGGTTTTGGGGTTGCATGGACCTTTACAGGTCATCTAGTCGAATCCCACTTCAATGAGTAGGGACATTGCCATGCAGGATCTGGCCAATAGATAAATGGCTTTTCAGGGAACTTATCTGTGTAGTTTCCCAAGGGTTGCTGTCCTGGGGCACTCTTGGACCACGTGCCTGCCTCCACCTCCTCACGCAGAGAACACAGGCACCCCCCCTCACCTTTCTGGCAGCACTCTCTGAAGTAAGGATCAGGTTTACCACCAGTTACTGTAATTGACCAAATTGCCACTGGTAAAGATGCAGTAAGCAGCTGAGTCTTCCCAAGCTCTTCCAAGCTTGCAATATTTAATGTTTCAAGTCCTTTATTTAAACCTAGCTGTATGTTTCTGACCTCTATGTTTATTAAACACATTGAAATTTCTAGCCTTCATGGAGAGAAAAAGTCTATAAACAACCTAACCAACCATAAAAGTTTAAGGCAGTGAAAGGAGCTAAAAATCTACTAGAATGGTACGACAGCTTCGGCTTGACTTGTCTTTGGTTTTTTTAGTGAGGTTATTTTTAGTAGGTTGGGTTGGGTGTTTGGGGATTTTTTTGATTTTTTAATGAAACACCGACACCACCACTTAGGAAGCTGGACTTGATGTCAGACCTCTGTGAGGTTTGAAAGACCTGCGTACAGTTTTGCACCTTTATTGTCTGCCTGCTGCTGCCCTGTATTTGCTCCAGCCAGGTCACATCTCCCGTCATGCAGCTGCATTTGGGGCAGCACAATAAACCTGGATAAGGTCTTGAACTTGCTGAAAATTTTCAAAAATATAGTGAAACTAGCTACCACAGTGCTCCGAGCAAAGACCTTAAAGCTTCTGCACTCCTGACAGAGTTGCCTTCTCAGGATTACTTATTTTCACATGGATAGCAGTAGCCATAAAAAGAGAGGAGAGCAGGGACCCCTCCCCACACCCAAGTTTATGTCAGTCCTCCTCTTGTGCTACACCCTGAAATCGTTGCTGAGTGTCAAGGGGAGAGGGGGATCAGTGACAGAATGACTCCATCCAAACAATGCTGGCGGCTAAAGTACTTGCCTGGGGAGATGAGGGCTTAACTGACTGGTCATTAAAGTTTCATGCAATCCCCACTCTCAAGAGAGCAACTCTCAGCTGTTCACAGCTCCACAGAAAGCACAGACACAGAATAAGGACATGAACCAGAAAGATATTTTAGATCCATCACTTATAATTTACACACCAATGACATACAGCATAAAGACAAAATATACAGATTTTCATATATATGTACATTGATCAACACAGTGCACAATTTAAAGTTATGTTACAATTAAGTGTACAATTTTAAATATGGCTTTATAAACTAGTAATAACAGTGCTAAAATAACGTATGTCTTGTGTAGTTCATAGACAAACAACATAATGCAGCTGCAGCATCAGAGTCCCCATTTAGAAATGTGTTGCTTCATTTTGTTAGTTAAACCTTGTACACTGCAGCTAGCTGGGTATATCCCTTGCCCATATACATCTACATATACTTTATTCTTGCTGGATTGCACACCCCTGTCTTTGGGACTTGCATTCTTCAAGTATCCTGAAAAATAAAAACTTGAATAGTTGAGGAAAGATAAGTCAGAAGAACAAATTAAGAAGTGAGAGAAGAACACATACAATCATAGTGCCCAGTGAAAATACCAACGTGACCAGTGCAGACGAAAAAAGCACTTTTTTTTTAGGGAGCTTAAAAAAGAACAACAGTCACATCTAGTTTGCCTTACTGTCCCCAATAAAGCAAAACTTTACTTAAGTATAATTAGACAGGAATGAGAGAAGTGGTAATTTCGGGGTCACTTGGAAGCTCTGTTGGAAACTCCGGCACTGCTGAAGCAAATGGCACTTTTGTCAGCGACTTCAAAGTGGAGCAGGATTTTATTTATTCCGCAGAACTTGAATGCCTTTTGGAAGCATATGTTTCAGCTTTAACTTGTTGAGCTGAATGTGTAAATCATTACATGAAACCCCACAAACCTTTTTATGCTGCTGTCTGACCAAAAGCCTGTAACAATCTCCTTGGCCTCGAAAAACCTGGGAGTGGTGCAACCAGGGCACAGAACTAAAAGTTTAACACTATAGTGACACACAGAGTTTTCAGTGACTGGCATTCCCGTGCTGTACACAGACTAACACCACTTAACTTTCCAAATTGCTCAGAGAGCTGCAGAAACCTCTGCTAAGAAGTATTTCACACTGGGGCACCTCCATAGGGAATGAACACAGAAGAAGCCCTCCCCACGGCCATCAAAGAGAGGACTGCCCCAAACCAGTGAGATGGAGCTGATTCGTGTTGCAACCCTGCTCTCCACCAAGGCAAAGCTGTGAAGGCTGGAGTCACTGGCCTGAAAATTTAATGCACATGTGCAGTGTGGAGGAACGACATCCCTCCACACCAATACAACAGCCCACGTTCACCAGCAGGCTCAAAGCTCTGCTCACTGCCAAGGCTCACTCCCAAACAGACCCTTGTCTCTGCAGCTCAGCCACAGGATGACAGCAGGCTGATGCCCCACAGGAGGCACAGCTACCAAAATGAGCCCCTGCACAGTCTACCCAGCATTAAGGAATACCCAAGGCACAGCATACACGGATACCCCACAGCATGGAACAACTGCTGAAAGCCTCTGCAGTCATTCAGGGTTACCTCTACTCCTCTGGTTCCGTGGGATTGAACAGTACAACCTGCGTGCTGCTCTGGACCACAGCTGCTGAGAGGTATGGGCATGACTCACACCCACGGGTACCCATTTCCATATCCCAGCTACTGGACCATCCAACTTAATTCTGCATTTAGAGAGCACAATTTACTTTATTAGTATCACATGCCTAAATCATAATTTCACAGTATTTGGGGAGGGAAGGAAGGTTAGGCCAAACAGCTACTTGTCAAAAAACAGCTTCAAATTCTTATTCAAACATCTAAGGACAAGACCCACTTGAATACATCTCCTGCCACAGAAATTTCACTTGGTGAGCTGCCCTGCATAAATCTGCACATAACACGCTTTTCCAGCAGGCAATATTTTGTAAGGCTTAGCATCTGACAGATACAGGCCTTTCAAGGAAAACAGTATGAAACTGTCATGATTACTTGAGCAGACATCACTGACAAAAGCAAATTTGTGCCTGAACTGTTGCTGCAGAAATATTTCAGGCAGTATTTTTTCAAAGAGAATATAGATCTGGAGGGACATTGCCAAGGTTTTAAAGATCAAAATGTGTTACTTGCAGTGCTATAATTGGATGGAAACAGTCCTCCAGATCTGAAACATCAGGTTCAGTTTGGTTTTTAAATCAAACACCACATTTGCAGGATTTCTGTAGGACCTATACATCCCAGCGCCTGTTTCCCCCACTCGGTAACAGTGAGCTCTGCTGACAGAGCCAGTGAGACCGACAGGGGTAAACAAATCCCTTCTGACATGACAGGGTGTCACACAGTCAAACACTGCAATTCACATGAAAAAAAAAAACAACAGACTGCTTCAAATCTAACTCCATTGGAAATGCAGGGCTTGCTTGAACTCCCATTTGCCAAATGAGGGGCAGGCCAATTACTCATTCCTTTAAAGCAGCACTATGGAAACACAAAGGCAGTACTCAGCCTTTGGCACTATTTAGGGTAAAGTAACCAGGGAACAGTGCTGTCTCCTCACTAGGATTTGGGCTCATGCTCCAGCTCATAAGCAGGACAGGAGTCCCACCCATCCAGGGCAACAGTGGCCCCTGAATCCCTCCTAACAGTGAATCCTTCCTTCCTTCACCCCACAGCGAGTTTCTGGCTGTGGCAGAGGGACCTGCAGCCAGGGAAAAACCTTCTGTGGTCTGTATCACCTCAGACATGATGTCCTGGCATCCATCAGCCTCCAGCTCCTGGCAGAAGCTGCTATCCCAGCTCACCTGCTGGGCAGCTGGCAATCCACAGCTGTCCCAGGTTTCATGGCTGCAGAGACACCTGCTGACCCTCAACCCCCACAGCAGCACAGTCAGGATCTCCAGCATCCCCACAATGGACTCACTCGCAATTTTGATCAGTGAGGGAGAAAAAAAAACGAAAAATAAAAAAAAAAACCAAAAGGAAATTAAGATGCTCTCTGACTATTTTTAGTTCTGTACAGCCCCTCAGCACTAACATTAAAAATAGATATGATGGAATGGGAAAAAAAAAAGACTGCAGGACTAAGAAAACGTTGTCCTTTTAGCAAAATTTTGAAAAGTCAAAAACAATTGTTCCCATTTTAAGAAAACATTTTCTTCCCATGCAATCCAAAATAAATGAACACTTTTTAATTTATTTTTTTAAACTTTTTGTTTGTTTGTTTCCCCACAACAATTTACCAAGACATCTTTCAAAAGAAAATGCATGGATTAAATCCTTTTAAAGAGGTCTGACCATCCTTTAATGGTCTTTTAATGACTGGGACTCATCTGCTGCAAGCACATCTTGCAATGCTGAACAAATAGAGAAAGCACAGCCCTCAAACATGCATCAGTAAATGAATGAGAACATCTCCATCAGAATTTCCAACACACTAACGATTTTAAATAGGAGTTTTTTGATGCAGATTCCTTTTATTCAGAATATCAGTACCTACATTTTTGCAGATAAAATCTCTCCTGACTTGGCCATGGAGTTACCCAGGCCATCACCTCTGCACTTTCAAGCCCAAGACTTATCTTCTTGTGCCCTGTTTTTGTGCTTAGTTTCCCAAGAAGGGTCCCATGTAGCTGGATGAAATCTTCCTCTTTGGCTTTGGTTCACTTTGCCATTAATATTTGCCCACAACATTGACTGGAACAAGGCTTCAAGGACATGCCTAGGAAATTGCAGAAACAGGTGTAAATTCACACCAAACTTGTCAGCTCTCACTGCAGTGGCTCCCATGCATGAACAGACCTGGGGTTTCAGTGCAGACAAAGGTGTCCCAAAGGTGTCCCTGCTTTCAAATCCAAGGCTAACTCCAAGTTTCCCCAGAGCAGGCACTTTCCTCTGCAGGAGGCACTCCAGGATTCTAGGGAACAAGCTATTCTTGTGCTGGAGTTATTTCAAGCTCCAGACTCACTACAACTACCAACAATTAACATCCTAAAGCAGTTGTCTGCCCTGTCTGCTCCTAGAACATTTGGTACAATCAACGCATTATAAAAAATTTGCTGAGGGATCCTGATTCATCTAACTGTAAGTCACTGAGAATGTCATAATTAAAATAGGCCACTGACAAAGTCTGCAGTCAAATACCCAATTTTATACGCATTTTTAAAAACACAACAGCTCAGTATGTTTGATATGTTCTCTCTCTATCAAAATCAACTAGTCATGGCCAAGCAACACTGAAGTACATGCTTAACTTCAAAGCTGTGAGTAAATCCAATGGATTTATTCTCATCTCTAACCAGCATTTAGGGAGACATGAAGCATGTCAGAACCTGTGCAATCATTTTGGGATCCAGATCCACAGATATGTCAGCAAAGGCAATTTAAATTAAATTCTAATCATTCTTTCAGTATCTGAATTTCCCCAAACACACGGCAGTGCTGAGGGAACTGTCCCATCTCAGCTCCTCTCGTGCATCAGCTTTAGGGACTGTGCACTGCAAGCCAGCACAGCGCCCAGCAGCCCCTGAAGCACCACCCTAGGCAGCTATAAAACATTCAATTGCCTGGGCCAACATCTTGCAACCACACAGCTGCAACAGTCCTGTGCCTACTAATACCTCAAACTGCTTTGTAACCCTCATGGGTTTGCAATGTCTGTTGGTGAGGAACACAAAGCACCCACTGCTGAGACACACCAGACTTTTAGCAACAAATCCCAGCTCTTTAACCTTGTCTAGAAATAGCAGACAGCAGCCAGGGGCAGTAAAAACATAATTCAAAAACACAGAAGAAATTTGACCAACACACATTCCAGATGAGTTAACACTGACATCTCCCTCCTGCATCAAAGTATTCTAGAGTAGTGATTTCAACCTTCTGCAAAGAACAAAAAACACTAATCAGCTCCTTTCTGCAGGGTTATGTTTTCCTCCATCCTTCCCTGACTGTTTCCAAAAGAACTGGGAGCAGTTCTTTCCTGCAGACCCTGTAATATATGCACGCAAAGTATGGGTAGCTATCAAATAAAATTCCCCTGAAATTTTGCCAAATCACAGATTCTTTTTAGGTTGGAAAAGACCTTTGAGACCATCAAGTCCAAGTGTTAACCTAGCACTACCAAGTCCACCACCAAACAATGTCCCTGAAGTGCCACATCTATGTGGCTTTTAAATACCTCCAGGGGTGGTGACTGGGCAGCCTGTTCCAATGTTTGACAACCCTTTCAGTGAAGTTTTTCCCAATATCCAATCCAAACGTCCCCTGGCACACCTTGAGACCATTTCTCTTATCCTAGAGCTTGTTACCTGGGAGAAGAGACCAACCCCCACCTTGCTACAACCTCCTTTCAGGCAGTTGTAGAGAGCAATAAGGTCTCTCCTGAGACTCCTCTTCTCCAGGCTAAACATCCCCGCTCCCTCAGCTGCTCCTCACAAGACCTGTGTTCCAGTTCCTTTCACCAAATTCACTGTCCTTCTCTGGATGTGCTCCAGCAGCTCAATGACTTTCTAGTAGTGAAGGGCCCAGAACAGAACACAGGACTCAGGGTGCAGTCTCACCAGTGCTGAGACAGGGGCAAATCACTGCCCTGCTCCTGCTGACACAGGCCAGGGCGCTGCATGCATCTGATGCACCTCAACACACCACTGGCTTATACTGACATGGCAGTCAACCAACACCATCAGGGCCTTTTCATTACAGCATCCATCATTTTCTTCCATGGAATAAAGCTGTGCCAGTCATACCTCTTCCATTTTTGTCCTCAACCCATTGCTGTAAAGATAAGATAACAACACAAACCAGTTGTGACAAATGCTCCACTTCCCAGAAGTTTGTTCCACTTCAATGGGGGATCTGGTTTTAAACATGAACAAAAACAGGTTGAAAGGTCCTGCTGCCCTCTAGAACTCCAGTTTGCCCACGTGTGTTTTAAATGTGTTTACCTTGATCCACCTGAACAATTACACAAAACGAAATACATTTGAAATAGTCCAAGCAGTATGTGACAGCTGAATCAAGCACAATGGTCGCCACCAAAATGGTATAAACCTCTTCCTGACCTGAAGGAGAAAAGATATCAGAGTGATCCCAAGAAACAGCTTATCTGCACAATGGGAGACACTTGTACATATCACTTGCATTGTTCATGATCTCTGTACTCATCCATGTCCACATCCGAGTCAAAGAGGGAATGTCCAGTGTAATCTGTGTCAGGGGTTTGGGAAATACTGTTCCCTTCTTCATCAAATGTTTCTGTCCTTGAATAAAAACTGAAGTCCTGCAAAGGGGAGTAAGTCTTGCTTGCCTCGCTGCTTTCCTCAGATTCATACAGGGTGTTGTCATCATCATGGTGCCATTCTGGCCAAAATTTCCTCCTTATTCTTTCACAATACATAGCAAGGTTAATCAGTTCACCTGCAACACAACACAACAGACTTCAGTAAATATATCCAGCCAATAATGCTCTAACTCACCTGATGATGCAAAAACACAGTAGTTGTGTTTGGAAACAAACTGTGTAGGGCCTTTCCAAAGAAGTTTCAAAATTCCAAGATGCCATCAATCCTCTTAGCCACATACAACAATAAGGGTTACACAGGAATAAACACAAATGCATGGTCACACAAACAGCAAAGTAAGTATCCCAAATTCAACCCCTACAAAAAGAAATCACGACAAGACATTAATACTGTAAGGTTTTTGTAGTAGAACTTTTTGCTTAATTGCAAACACCAGTTGCTAAAGACAAAATTTGATCTTCTAGATGGCACAGTATGCCTATTAAATGCAGTGAATGTGGGGTTTCCACCACCAGATGGCAGCGTTGTCTGCAACATAAATTCACATTTAATATGGCCACTGGCTCACTCCTACTGCTCCCAGCCTTAGTATCTTATGTCTTGTTTATAAATACATGTATGCTTACAGAATAAATAATTTTAAAAAACTCAAAGGAGAAAGAGATAAGGGCGTATTAAAGGGGAGGTGCATGTAAAACCTGTACTCATGACAGCATAAGTAGGTTGACAGGTACACAGAATCAACCACACTGCTTGGGTATTTCAATCTATTACCTTCTATTTATTTTCACTATAGACGAACTAATTCAACAAGCACAGTAATCCTTCTAGACAGCCATGATCCCTTCAGAATTTTACCTGTGATGCCCCAGACATAAAGGGGAAGAATGCATAGCCAATATTTATATCCTCATCTCAAGTGCTCATTATCTGAGGAAAAGAGTAAGCCTGTGCTTCTTCACCGCAGGTTTAGCAGAGCCGTCTTGTACAGAGTGGGTTTACAGGTCAGATTCACTCCTTTTACACTATTTTACATAATTTTCCTCCTTAGTTCTTCCCATTTTTCATGCTGTGTGGTTTTACTATGAAAATGGATGCAAAGATACTTTACCCCACAAAAAACACTCAAACCAAAGAACAACCCTCTGTGCGGAAGAGGGGTATGTTGGCTTTCAATTAATGCAAAAGCAAAGTGACTCCAAAGCCAAGCTGGATCTCTTCTTTGCCTGGCATCTCCAGGAACAGCAAAGGCTGTAATTTCAGTGAGACAATAGTACTTGCAGTTCTACTGTCACGGGAAGTACTCAGCTCAGCAGAATTTGGCAAATGGCTGTTCTTCTGTTTTCTCATACATTACCCAGCATTCACTCCTTAGAAGCTTTAAGGCTTTGCCACGTAAAACAGGGAAAAGACCAAGCATGAAAACAAAAACAATTACTGTGTAGAACATTAAAGAGAAAATAAAGAATTTTAAGAGAAGATAACATTACAGGATACAAACACTACATCAAAGGCAAGAACAGTCTGCTGAAGTACTGCAGTCTTCAAAATGTCCTTCCAAGGTACTCCAAGTTTAAATGTGAAAAATGCCACCAAGAGCTTTTAATCAGAGATCACTTCAGCTTTCTTACCTTTGATTAGTCTCTCTGGTCGAGTCCCTGGCAATGTCCACATTGCCTGTGCCAGATGTCCAAAGACAGTGGCATCAACAGTGGAAACAGTTGATCCCATAATGTACTTCTTGTCACCTGTAAATACAACAGCAAATATTTCTTGACTGGATGTCACTTTTCCCCAAAAGAAAAAAAAAAATCACAGTTCCACCTTTAGCATATTTATTTTACTCAAATCACTTCAATGAAAAGGTTGACTTGTTCAAAGACAGGGATTCCAAAGCTGTTTCTAGGGTTCAGCAGGTGAAATCTATTACTGCAGCTGCCCCTGTGCTCAAGACTTCTACAACCAGGTCAATTACAGAGCCACCACTGGCCAAGGAACCTCCTCTGCTCCTCACAGCTGGCAGCACTCACACACTGCACTGTTCTGCTGCATTTAAAATCTGCTCTGCAGCTACCAGATACCTGAAAATACCATTTGTGCCTTTGGTGAAAACCCAAAACCACTCAACCACAGTTCAAAATCATGAACTTGCTGAAAGAAGCTGGTCACCCTTTGCCTCACACACATACAGATCCAGGTTCAATTTACTCATCTGATCAGCTGGAAAAAGAAAAGTCACACTCAAACTTTCCTCTCTCCCTCTTTGTTCAGGATGAAATGGATGTACCAGTCAGAGCTGCAGCAACTGCTCAGAAATAATCTGCATCTCCAGGAAGAGGACAAAGCAGTAGGCAGGAGTGGACAGGTCCTCTCACACACCATTCCTGCAGTGCCCTCATCCCCACTGAGCCCTGACAAGTGCCAACCAGAGGCATGTCAGGCACTAAGTGAAACAGCAGCCCTTTGGGACTGGCCTGGTGCAGTGCAGGGACATGTCTGCTCCTCACAGCACTTCTGCTTCACCTCTCTGGGCACCCCAATACCATGATGGTCCTAAATAGCCACCACAGCACAAACAGACAGGTAACTTACTAAAGGAAGAAAATACATTTTTGAAAGCCACTGTTTGCAACAAAACATCCACTGTAGATTTGTTTTCCCATCACAGGCAGAAGACCTGGAACAAAGACCAGGCACAGAGCACACAGTAAAACATGAAGTATTGCAGAGGTCAGGTTAGCTGGTTGCACTGCTCCTGCCTCGGCCCAAAGCGCCATTAACTCTGTGAAATGTGGCACCTAATTGAATTCTCAAAATCCAGTTATCCCATCTCCCCAGGACATTCTTCTGAGCCGCCAGTAATTCAGCAGGTTATTCAATGTTCAGTTTATTGAGCAAGTCCAGAGGAACTGTCCAGTGTAAAATGCATCAAATTCCAGTGCACAGTACAAGGAATGCTGCCAATCCCCTGCACAAGAGCACAGCAAAACAGTGCTCAGGAATACCCAGTAACAATAACCTTCTCCGGCCTGTCAGATGTCATTCGAACATGTAGTTAACTCTCCCCAGCTCCTTCCACAGTTCCATCAATTTATTGTTTAAAAACTCTGTAAATGTTGTGTCTTTTCGGTATTTATCTGACACCTAAGCACTCATCAGTCTCAAACACAGCTCAAAAATTGGTCCCTAAACCACAGTTATATGCCAGCACCAGGAATTTAGCACCATACAACTGGGTCTTGAGATTCAATCCATAGTGATGTTGTGCTGGGAAGAAATACTGTCATTTCCACCTTGCTGCAACTAAAGCAGGCTATGAGTGAGGGCTAAACCCTCTGGTTCCCCAGACACAACACCCCACACCTTCAGGTGCATGGAAACAAAGAGCAAGAGGAGAAAATAGAACTGTGGGATCATAAAACTCCAAATCTGGTTTTCAGTCATGCTGCTCCACAAAATATGGTACCTGTGCACATTTTTTCCACCATTCTCAACCTGTTCTCAAAACTTCCAGGGCAACTTTAGTCCAGAAGACTTTCTGATAGACCAGATATCTCTGTGTCTGTTTTTAGACAAGATTAGACAGTGTCTGTCACACCCAGGCTGCCATAGCACTGATCATCTCAAACACCTCTCTGCATCCCCGGGCTAATCCAACAGAAATTAAACCACCTGGGCACACTGGACTTGGATCACCTTTGTACTGAATCCCCAGGAATTTGAGAGTATCCAACTCCACTGTTTACAAATTCATGTAAACCAGAGGATTCAAAAGCAGCTACTTCACAAGTGGGTCAAGAAACCCCAGCAAGAAGCAGGTCTGTAGGACACAGACCCTTCCACAGAGGCAGGTACAGCACTTGCAGGCTGCTACAGGGCACTTAACTAGCTTTAGAGACTTGGATCCAAGTTAGTCTGACCTCTGAGTTTTCAGCTCTGAGCACCCCTGCCCTGCCCAATGCATCAAATATTTTTCAAAATCCACTTCAGGAAGCTGCTGGCCTGCAAATCCCTGCTCAAAATCCTCATCTACCAAAGAGCCTGAGAGGCAGAGAGCTGAAAGTACACCAACAGATTTATGGTCACTCACTTGCCTCTTCTAAACAATTACCAAAATGTGTATTTTTATACATTGCTAATTCATGTGCTCATTCCCCACACTTTCTTACACCAGGCAGTAGGAAACTGCTATAATACAAAGAAATTACATTTGTGTTTTAAAGACTGCAGGACAGAGAGAAAAGTGATACCAATGGGACAGGCTGATCCATCACAGCAGGATTAGTTCCAATTTCCATGTTTATAAGATCCGGAGGAGTCTGTCAGGGAAATGGGTATAAGGGAGATAGAAAAATTATTCTTAGAAATAAAAATAAAGAAAATAAAAATGCACCAAAGATGTGATTGGAAATGTCAAAATTTATGTTATAAGAACTGACAGCTGCAAAGTTATCATTCTCTGGAAGCAGCCCTTAGAATTAAAAGTTATTTTCGTTCCCATGTGAATGGTCCTTGTTAAAAAAGGGGGAGCATTAATCTGATATTCCTGATGGCTGACAGCTACAGTTTGGTATGTGCAGCTATTCTGCACCATAGGCATCATTTTTAAGCTCTTAAAATAACAAAATCTCAACTACTTTCTCTTCTGGGAAAACACTTGGATACATATATATGGAGGGGAATCTCACAAAGACTGTGCAGGCAGTAAGCTGACTGACTGCCCTCTTCCCTCTTCAAAATAGGGGAGCCTCTAGTCAGGCTGGAAGTCTTCATCCCTCCTCCTGTCCCCATTCCAGGATACCACCTCGAGGCCACAGTTACTAGACCCTACCATAAACAGATGGCTGCAGAAAACACGAGCACAGTCATGTTAATGAAAATTAAGGCAATTATAGAAAAGTAGACAAACTCATCAATAATCAAAAGGGAAAATAAAATGATTCATGTAACTGCACACTGACTAATCTGACAACCATTTCAGAGGGGAAGATGAAAAAATGTACAACATTCAGCTGGTAATAAAATAACAGGAATACAGCAAACGGCCATCAAGGCTTTCTGAAGTACACAGGCACATTCTCAACAACAATCTGGAATTAAGAAGAAAAACTCTGCTGGTAACATATGTATAATACAATTAAAATTTTGATATAGTGAAGAAGTGCTTGAGGATTTTCGGTACATTTTCCATAAAAGCCAGAGACTGATTATAGCATTTACATTCACAGGGAGATGACCCAAGCCACCCAGGAAGGGAGAAAGAAGTAGGAAGAGCATTTGTCTGTAGGCTAGAATCAAACCCTCACTTGAAACAAGTTCAAATTTGAACAGACTTAGAGAGTGACTAACATCTGTCAGCAAAACATGGTGGCACCTCCACCTGCTGAAATCTCATAATTAAAACTGGATGGCTTTTAGGAAGCCATCCCCAAGCCAGCAAAAAGGCACGGGCCTCAAGACAGCAGTCAAGCAGTCCGGTCCAGAGATCTGTCTAGATGATTAAATGATCCCTCTGAACTTGGAATCTTACAAAATCTGAGTGTCACTATACACTCCAGAGAAATAAGCAAATCAAGATACTTTTACAGGTACTCAGGCACACATTTCAGTTTTCTCTTCAAGGTTGCTCTAGGTAGACAGCGATGACTTTAGCACAGACACATCCACTGCCACTCCTTTCAGCCTGACAGTTGTCTAGCCAGAACCAGGGGGCTTTGCTGAGCTACTAAATCATATATATACTGATATACTGAGCTACTGAATTCACTCCAGCTCCTATCCTGATCTCACTCCTCCTTGTGATGAACATGGAGCATGCAATGCCAATCTCAAAACTACAGCATCAGTGGTCCCACAGAGGAAAACACCTGGAGCTGGCCACAGCTCTGCAGCAGGTATGACCAGATCTCCTCTTCCAAAATTAATTGCTCCCTCCTTTTCTCCCTCTTAAAGAAAAGGGACCTCCTAATCTCCAAACAACAGATTTTCTCTGAAGAGGCACTAGAATAGATAATTGCTTCTGTTAACAAACAAAATGCAGCATAAGAAAGTGCTGTCAAAAGAGGAGCTGCCAACAAATCTTCCCCTTGCCCATTGTGTCCATGCATCTCATGGGCTTTTTCCCACCTTGTTTCCCATCCAGCAACTCAACAGGTTTGTTTCAGAAAACAAAGTTACAGAAAACTCTACAGCTGGGTCCACTGCAAATACCTTCCTTTCCAAAACAGCCTGGAAGTCCAGAAGCATGTTTTTTCCTTCCCCTTCTCAGCAAGCACTCAGCTTCTGCCTTCTGTTGGGCTCTCCCCAGCTTGTTCCTTTCATCCACTCCACACTTTTCTCTTTAGAGCATGTGCAGTGTGTCCCCCTGGAGCACAGGGCAGGGAGGCATCCTCCTGTCCTACACTCAGCCACCTCTTTAACAATTGCTTAATTGTTATAGGGAACGACAGGTACCATTCTCTTGGTTTCTCACACGAGAGAGACATAAGCTCAAGGAAAGTGATGACCTGCACCACAGCAACTCCTCAAAATCCAAGTCTTACACAGATGCACAGTATGCTTAGCTCTCAGTGGAGCAGAAGGCAAGAAGTACAGTGCAAAACAGTTCCAGTGCGTATTTCAAGCTGAGCCACACAACAGAAATGAGGTTCATGTAATTCTAGCTAAGTGAAGTCAACCTTAAGACTAACTGTATGGGATCCACCCAAGATAACCAAGAATCTTAAACACACGTATTTTGACAGCACAGAACTATCTCCTACTGGGAGCTTTGAATAAAGCTGCTGACACCAACCAAACACAATAAAGTTCAGCTCATTAAAACAGCACCTGCAAAGGGTTTTCAAATGACAGCCTCACAGCAATCTGTCAAACAGCCACAAATAAAAAACAGGAAAGGAAATACAACCAGGAAATAAAAAATGAGAAGACACCCCCCAGGCCTCAAAGGTATAAAGAGGCTTCATTTGCAGAACTAAACACTGCATTTTCCTAAATCCATATCACTAAATGCTCTTCCAAAACAGCAGGCCATGTTTTGCTGCTCTACATACACATACTCGGTGCTCAGAGAAGGAAGCCTCTTATGCCTCTAGACACACAATTTGGCAGCAAACAGTGGGAAAAGAAAACAGTGTCTCTGCCAGAGCAAGGAAGGCACTAAATGACAGCCTCTATCTTCTGCCAAAATGAGATTATTTGTGTGTGATCAAGCTGTCAGGAAGCACTGGAGGTTATTTCCACCCTGTGGAGAGAGGGCTGTGAGCAGAGCACCGTAACTCGCAGTACCTTACCCAGGAGGCCTGCCAGAGTCCGCATGTCCTTCTCCATCAGCGTGTACATCTCCTCCTCCGAGAAGCGCCCGATGCCATGGCCGTACATTTCCCGCTTCACAATTCCTTTGGTCAGATGGCAGAAGATCCACTTCAGCAAGTCGCTGAAGGGGCCAAAAAGCGAAACCATCTTTTGCGTCTCGTGAAGATTTTCCACCCACTGGCAATAAGCTAAAGTCCTGGAAGGATGCAGAAACAAGTTACAGCGATGTAAACCCCAGAGTGCCCAACACCACCCAGCAGAGGCTCGCAGAGAGGTCAGGCAGGTGCTCACTGCCCTGACGGAGAGGTAGCTTCCATAAACAGCAGACTCTGAGGCAACTCGGAGTGCCAGCAGAGCAAACGCACTTTACAGTATTTAGGCAGACTGCCCAGCGCTTATTCTCTCATTAAATCATGACTCACTCCAGGAGAAAACAAGATTCATATTGGATTATATAGTAAAAGCTGCAGAATTCTGCTGAACTCTTGTAACAAAATGCATTTATTAGCTAAAGACTGCACTGCACAAACCCGGGCAAAACAACAACAAAACAGCCCCCCAAAAAATCCATCTTTCTCACCAACCTTTCTCCTTTCTCTACTGCTGATGCTTAGACAAGCAGTAACTTTGCTGCAACATAAATACTGAAGGAGGAATTTTTCAGAAGATTTCTATTCAGAAATAGAAATAACATGATCATTTAAAAATAAAATATAAAAAATTAAGAGGTGGTAGTTATTGAGTTAGTTTTCTCCTGTACCATTTCCTCTATTCAAAATGCTGATTTTATGAGAGAGACGTTTCTAAAGGACTCTGTTGCATTCCATGCCTTATTGAATGGCAAATAATATCTTTTAAAAAGTCTTTTGATATAATTTGTCTCATCAGCTTAAAATTTTGTTACCCATATGAGTTTCTGTTACTTATTAATATTACAGGCAAACATATCTTGATTTGTTGCTCCAGAAACCTATGAAAAAAGAAACATTAACTTTTTTAATATCCAGCATCTTCAGAAATTACAAATAAACCAAAAAGACCATATAGATGAACTTCTGTCACGAAGTTCAAGGGTTTTTGGAAAATCAGCTAAAGGCATGTCAAAGTAGACAAGATAAACATAGAAAGCCTGCAGTGTCTCAGAAACACTGGGAATTGATACACATATTCCAATCCAAGCCATTCTAAGGCTTCATTATTTTAGTTTGGAATATGACTTCAATTTTATCACTGTACATATTTCCAAATCCACATCATTTCCTTAGTGCTGATATGATTCACCCAATCAAAAAAAAAAAAATCAGTCTTTCCTGGAGAACTCCTGTGACTTCTTTTGACAATGTACATTTTATCAAACTCACACTGCAGTTCAATGCCTTCTGCTCTACCTGGTTTCACTGAAGTCAGTAACAGTGAGGTGTGAACAGGCTTTGCTGCAAATGTATAAACAGGGAAGAACAAAAATGTACCTGCTCTGCTACTGATGGCTTTGACCCTCAGCAGATTACTCCACAACCTCTGGAACTGTGTAATTATAACAAAAGCATCCTGCTGACATTTCACATGCTTCCACACCACTTTCAGAATGGGGTGTTCTGCACGGTCCTGGTTTTTCAAATTTGATGGATGAACTCAAGTCCTTAGCAGGTTTCAGCAATGCAAAGTTTGAATCAGAGACAGATTTAGCAGTGGCACCAGCAATACAGGAGGAATGTGAAGCCAACAAACGCAGCAGTAAAGAGCTTCTGAAACTCCTAAAGCATTGTCTTTGTCTGGAAGATGTGGTGTGAGGCTGCCCTGTTCCAGGAACAACGGTAAAGCAGGACTTAAGACAAATGGAAAGAAGGCTGGCCTGAAGGCATAAGGGCACTCCATAGAGCAGAATGTTGCACTAGTCATATTTCACTGGCCTGGCAAAGGACAATGTCTCTTCAGCAGGTACAGCTCTGAACAGGAACAACTCTTGATGTGAAAACACTAGGGAACAATTAGAATTCTATGACTTGGGTTGGAAGGGACCTTAAATAACATCTACTTCCAACCAAATGTCCACTGCAGGGACACCTACTCTGTGGACAGGGATATTATTACCCATTAGACCAGGTTGCTCAGGGTCCCATCCAGCCTGGCCTTGAGCACTTTCAGGGATAGGGCATCCACAATTTTCTGGGCAACCTGTTCCTCACCACCCTTCAAGTAAAGAACTTCTTTCTAACATCTAATTTGCATCTCTCCTCTTTTGGTTTAAAACTATCTATCACTATCTACCCACATCAAAAGTCACTCTCCCGCTCTCTTATAAGCCACATTTAAGTACTGGAAGGCCACAATGAAGTCTCCCTAGAGCCTTCTGTTCTTGATGCTGAACAAACTCAGCTCTCCAGACCTGTCTTCACAGGAGAAGTGCTCCAGTCCTCTGATCATCTTTGTGGCTTCCTCTGGACCTGCTCTAACAGCTCTTTCTTATGCTGGGGACTTCAGAGCTGGAAAGAGGTGAGGTCTCACAAACACAGAGCAGAAGGGGAGAATCACCTCCCTTGACTTCTCTTGATGCAGCTCAGGATGCCATCTCACACTGTTGGCTCATGTCATTTTTTCATCCACCAGAGCCCCCAAGTCCTACTCCACAGTGCTGCTCTGAATGAATTCTTCTCCTAATCTCTGAGTTAGTATTTATTCTTTGAATAAGCTAAGAAGAACTTGCTCTCTGAAAGCACTGCTCTGTCTTGCTGCAAAGACCCTCCTTCCCCAGGATGGACCTGACCTGCTTCATCTGGCAACTCTGCAATACAATTTAGTTACTTTGGACAACAGGCCTGGCCTAGAGAATGGCAATAAGAAAAATAAGTCCAAAAAATCTAGAAAAAAGAACACAGAACTCCATTGCAGCATTTTTTAAGTCATCCCAGTTTCACAAGATTAAACCTGGCCCTATGGACTTGCCATCGTTATTGCTCACTCCAACCACACAAGTGAGCTGGCATCACACCAAGAGTGATCAACCATGTCCAAAATTGTTTTATTTTCATAAAACATAATGAACAAGGTCTCCCACAAAGCTAACTGACCCATACTTTAATGCAAAAATACATTTCCCCAGAGCTCATTTGCTTGCCCTGGGAGAGAAGGTCTTTGGGTCTGGAAGAGGCAGAAATCAGACCAGGAGTTTAATGACTAGGACAGCAACAGAGAACTACACAGGATTTAGGTAATCCTGCTTAGGCTAAACTGTCAAGCATAAATCTTCAGACATTTGCTTGTTTCTTTGAATGCGCAGAATTGTTACATGTCCCAAATCTCAAATTTACATGGGCAATGAAGGCAGCTAAATAGACAATCACAGAGTTTACTTCCAAAATGTTACGGTTCTGAGTAGACAAAACATGACAAAAAGTAGGCTCCAATTCAGGGAGAGTTAAAAACACTTTTAAAATTGGCTTTACAAGTACTTTGTTAAAAGAATTCTACTCAAGGGTTCATTAATCTATGTTTTCTGCCAAAATATGCTTCTCAGCATTTAATTCCACCCATCACTCCTATATTCAGACTACATTAGTGGAGTATTATCATATTACAAAAGGTTAGGAAAAGCCAGAAATTGGGCAGCCTACATAATCTACTTCAGTACAGCATAACTATACATTTTACACTAGAGTAAGTATTTATGGGATTACATAATTATTTTAAATATTGGCTTGAATAGAGCATTTTGGGAAACATTACCATTCTCATTTGTGCCAGCACATCTGTACAAATCTTAAGAGTATAAATAAAACAATAATGCATTAAAGAGCAATGCTGTGGGGGTGAAGTAAATCCAAAGTCTAAATGTAACAGCAGCCTTGGCCTCGATACATAAATCAGGCAAGGAGATGAAGAAAGTGACTCATCAACAGTAGCTTGCCTGATTATCCCAAAACTGTCTGAACTTCTAGGCAAGGGGAAAGCGTTCACAAGGATGTGAACAGGGGGTTATTTTTCCTATCTGAACCTGTGCAGACCAGAATTTCTTGATATACAAAAGGACTTTAACAAATTCATTCCACAATCAGCTGCAGAAACCCCACCTGCTGTGCAACTTCTCAGAGCAACTGGCTTTTAAGTCACCAGCAGCATTCAAGCCTCATCACTGTTAGCAGTAGGAGAGATGCTATTCTTAAAATTGGCTTGATGTATTTAAACATATTTACATTATAAAAATATTTTATGTTTAACATGTGGTAAGTCTGAATACTGACCAAAGTCAGATTCATCCATATTCTCATATTATGCTCTTGCTGTACTTCAAGCATTCATCACATATGATGCTTGCTTCTTGAAAGAAAAAGCAAGAAACAAGTCAAATATATTTGCAAGTGTATATATAGATATATACACACACATTTATAAATCACACACATACACACACATTTACAAATCACTACAGCTGTGTTTGACAATACAGCTCAACCAATCTAATAGGTTGGTCTCCTTTAGCCAAATATTCAAGGCTTTATGTTCTCACTAAGCACATTAGTGTCACCAACCTAAGATCTGTCTCCTGAGATCGAAGTGACAGAAAGCATTTCACAGCAACTACTAGCCCTACAGGCACCCAGGAGGTGCCTGGCCTGAATCCCAGCAGTATTGTCGAGCCCAGCATGCCAGCTCCAGAAGAGAGAATCAGACCTCTCTTACTCAGAGGTCTGATCCCACAAGTGTGCTGCAGTTACACCAAAAACTCAACACATTCCCCAAAGGTGGCTGTGGGTGCCCCACTGGTTTCTGGGGGCCCACGGGTCACTGCAGGCAGTAGAGGTAACTCAGAGCAGGCCTACAGCAGATGACAGAGGTCTGCATTGGATCCAGGCCCTGGGGTCACAAAATTGTTTCATTTCCATCTCTTCACTGCTGGCTCACCTCAACACCCATTCAGCTTAGAGGACTTTTTTCTTTCACCAACCAAACACAGCAAAAGCCTAATGGCTTACTGCCTTCTCCAGGGACTGCAGCTCCAGCACCAGCTCCAAATCAGTCCTGTGCATCTCAGAGGTAAGTGTAACCCCAGCATGGACACAGGCACGCTCACTTGTCTTCCTGCCTGAGCTCTGCCAGGTGCCACAGCCTGGGGCACAGAGAAGGTGTCCATAGGCTGAGGTTCTCAACAGCCCCACACTGCTCCCAATTCCAGCCACAGCAGTCACTTCCACATGTAAGAGGCACTAACTGCTGAAGATGAGCCACTGCCTAGGCAAAACTAAACATTTCTGGAGGAAATGCTGAGCATTCGCCAGGATTAGCTCCACCCAGAGACAGCACACCACAGGATGCACTTTTCTTCTTTGTCTGATAAATGTACTACAGTATTACTAATTTATGACGAAGCTACTTTGCATGCTGCTGGCACAAAACAGTAGGAATCACATTATGTATCACTGCTTTGGAGGCTTGGTTTTATATACCTTATTCTGCAAAAAGGCAATATCACTGTTTCAAATTCCTCACCATGGGACACAAGGACACAAAGAAAAGCGTCTAAGCTTCTAGCAGGAATGTTCAGGGACAGATGTGTAGTGATCCTACAACCACAGATGCAATGCTGTCAAGGAGAAATACGGTCGTACACAGGGAAAGCCTGATTTTACTTTGGTCTAAGTACAGGATTGTCAAAGTTTTCTTCAGGAATTACAACAGTACAACTGCAACACCTCTTGGTTCAGGCTTTGCCTACTACAAGGAATCTGCAAAGTATAACCTCACCAACATATCAAGCCTCTGGTACAGCCAGAGGGACATACAGAAGACTTACAGTTGGACTTTTTACTGCACTGCAGCAAAAATACATGCCTTGGATGAACTCAGCTGTGTGTGACTACACAGGAAAGGCAACAGGGATACACAGCCAGGCATGCACATCTCTGTTCCTGATGTAACTTTGTCCACCTGTTAAAACAGGTGGCCCCTCTCTGGACCACTGCCTGAATTCTTTCACATTTGCCCATGTCATGTCCAGCAGTGCCCAGCCAGCTCCAGAGGAGCCTGGATGGATGGACAACAGCTTCAGAGAGGAAAGCCCTGTGTAATCGAAACACAATAGCATAATAAGACTGCCATCAGTAATGACACATTTAACACAGTTAAATCTATGAACCACAAAACAACTGACACCAAGGCAAAGGGATGAAGCATCAGGGGACTAAAAGGCTTCAACCTCCCTTCTGCAGCTGTATCAACTGAGGGTGGAAAAATGAATCAAAAAAAAAGTTAACTTACAGGTTGCCTGTATCATGTTTGGGAGGCTATGACACTGCAGATGGGTATAACTGGTGAAGGCCACACTTCTTGGAAGGCAAAGATTTAATTTCTAAACCAAATCATTTCAGTATGCTAATTACTGAGTGCTAAAATTATTTTCTCAGAAGACACTAAAAATTATTTGAAGAACTACATGTACACATTCCTGCTGATCATCGATCAAAAGGTGAAAGAAAAAGCATTCAATTTAAATGCATTCCATTTAAAAATCATACACTGTTTTGAAGAAAAAACGTGCAACATAAATGCAAAACTTAGTGTAGTGAGGATTTAAATGCATACTAGAAAGTAAACTATTGGGAGAAAGCTTTGTGCCTGCTAAGGCAGCAAATGCAATACCCAAGGTGCATGTCCACCTGATGCTTCTATGCCCAAACTGGAAAGGGCACTTAAGAAGGACAGAAATGTAAAGCACAGAGGAAATCACAGGAATTATTTTCAAAGGTGTCAGTAAAATGCATGAAGTCCCAGAAAGGTTCTATTTCTACTTTGCATTCATATACATACTTCAGCTTCTCAGGATACTGTGACTAATGCTGGACATTATCAATGCGCAGTATCGTCAACAATCCAAATCAACGGGAGAATCCTGTGTTACAGGAAAGGCAACGATCCATACTGCAATCACTCACACATAATCAAAATCAGTAAAAGTAAGACAACAATATTCTGGATTCACCACAAACAGTGGATTCATTCCTCTCCACCCCCAAACAACAAATACATTCAGCCACCTTGATCTTTTGGTCTTTATTAACAAGGCTGCTCCTATACAGAAGTCATATTGAACAGAGGAGCATCCCACTGCTGCTTCCTTCTACAAAGCTGCAGTCTGACTCTACCTTGCTTACACAGCACAGCTTTTCAAGGGAATTATCCCTGGCTCATACCACCATACACAAAAAGGAGAAGCAGTTCCCTAGGATGAAGAGAGCTGTGAAGTTAATAATTGGGTACCCAAGATTTCTGCAGGAGAAAAGAAGCATTTGTGTCGAAGGCCAAGCTGAGGGACACATGTGACAGCACAGGAACACAGCCAGCTTTGCCAGGCACACTTACCAGTACAGGTGCTCCTCCACCATTTTGGTCACAGCTCTGGAGACAGCTCTTTCATGTGGACCAAGGTGTTTATTTAAATTCACTCCAAGTTTCTCTTCCAAAAAGTCAATTATGAACTCGGTGCCAGATACTTTCTTGTGATTGTATTCAATCCAAGGCATTTTCCCTTGAGGGGAAAGTTTTCCATCAAAATAGTTCTAAGGAAAAAACAAAATCAAGTAAACAAACAAATATACAGACAAAAAAGCCCTTCGGGTTCTGTTTTAATGAGAATAAATATTTTTAAATAATTTTCTGTGTTCTTAAATAAACAAATCCACAAATTTATTTTTTTTAAAATAATACTCTGGAGTAGTAATGGCTGTTCAATCAGAAGAGCAGCTTTACCCTACATAAAAATTCAGACAGAATTACTTCCGGGCCCTGCAAGGTATTCCACGCTTTTATGCTGAATATCATGTGATATAATATTATTTAAATTATATTATTTATTATTTAAATACCTTGGTTATTTAAGAGTTAGAGATGCTCAGACTTCCCAAAAGATTGTGCCCATTTTTCTAAAGAAGTTTTAAATCACAGAACTCAAAACTAAATTCAACTCCTTCACACATCTGCCCTTTTCATATTAAGAATACCTTAAAAAAATAAATTCACTACCCAACTCAGATGGCTGCATCACCTACAAGGACAAAACACACACAATCACAAGCACATATCAAAGGCATATCATTCCCTCCCGAGCAGAAGGGAAATCTGCTTTCTGCAACTTCAAAACTTAGGAATCTCAGAGATTTACACACATACTTGTCACAGCTGGGTCTCCCAACAGCCCAGCACAGCAGAACACAGCACTACTGCACGGCTGAGTACTGCTATACCTGCCCAGCACAGCACTCACACAGAAGCAGCAATGTGCTTTTCCCATGACAAGGTGGAACACAGAGATTAGAGAATATCTCTCTCATGTAACAGGCATGAGAGGAAGTGCTGGCTGCCAAAACATAATCAGACATTTGTCTTAATTCTCTTATTCCTGAAGGCAGAGACACAAGGCACAACCTTTTTCCTTTTTTGTGATTCCCATCCTCGCATCCTGTTATTTAGTGAATGAAAATTCCTAGTACAGAAAGCTGAACAGTAAAGTCTCTGCACTCAATCTCTGGCAGACACCCCAAGAATTTCAGGACCTAGCTCCTAATTGCTGGAGGTTTAGGATTTGCAGTTCTGGATTGATCTGTTTGGGTGTCAAGTATTTATCCTTCCTGAATCCACTTAAGATGGATTAAGGTGCTCTGGCAGCAAGGAGCATACACCAGAACACGCCTCCTGCTCAGTCTGACAGCACCAGCATCCTGGCTGCCACTCCAAATGCAGATGTGCAATGCACATCTGGGATCACACAGCCATTCCCAAAGGCTCTTCCCTTCTGGATGAAAACGAACGGGTACCGCTTCTGGGAAACAATGCCTTCTGGCTGCAGCCTCTTCCAGGGCTTGTGCCCAAACAAGCAGCACGATACGGACACTGGATGATATGGTGTCTCACCCACCTCACCCCTGCCTGGGGTGAGGTGGGTGAGACACCATATCATCCAGTGAATAAATCCACCATCCTGGGTGAATAAAGCACCTGAATCCCTCACACCTGCACGTGTGGGTGGCACGGGGGCCAATCCCACGGCACAAGCTCTAAAACCGCTGAAGGTCTGAAACTGAAAGGACAGCACTGCCCTGTCCTTACACCTTCCAAGACCTTTCCTTCATCAAAATGGTCTTTCAGCACGGAAACTGACTGACACGTTTCCATAATTTTTCATTATGGCTTTACTACAGAAGCACAAGGTTTTCCTGGAGCTACACAGCATGTTTAGAAGATCCTTAGCATTGCTGGCTTAATCTTCATTAAGACCTTCCATTAAGATATTTCCCTTCTTGTACACAAACACTGGTGGTTTGCCGAAACTACTGGACTGGAAGATGTGCTTATTACATCTCACAATTACTGCAGTCCATTTGAAACCCAGAAAAAGAGCAAGTTATTACTCAGCTGCACGTTTCTTCAAACACATATATCTAATACTTATAAATACATTGCCTAAAAAGACTGTTGTGGTTCATTACATATGGTTTATCAAACAAAATAGGAAATATCTTTCCGTGACCTGAGAAAAATCTTAGTCTCTTGAGAAATCTGTTATACTGGTTTTATATCCACTGTTTTCAAACAGACATTTTTAGGCTTGAAACCTCTGCATCCTTATGGCTGATACTAATTGTTATCAAATATTTATCAATTATGAACTTAAAAATTGTTCCAGCTGTTAAGCAGGAAAAAGCTACAGTATTATTAAAAACCAAAAACAAACCAAAAGAATATGCCTTTTCATTCACAGTACATTAAGTGCCTGCAGAGCAACAATAACAATAGCTCTACAGAACCTCATTCATAAGAAATTTACAAAAAGAATGGCTCAAGGTATTTCTAGGGTAATTTTACAGTACTATGTGGAAGAAATTAGATTTCACATTTTCTATTACTCCTGTTTATGATTTTACATTCACTCATGTCTTTTCCTAAGGAGGCTGCCATTTCCACAGACCTGGCATGAAAAAGGCACATTCCTGCTGTGCTAATTATTTATCAGATTACATAAAGGCTCAGTTCCTTATATTCTTGAGGAAATCAAGGAATACCCAAAAGATCTTGATGATCACACAGACAGGGCTCTTTCAAAGCAAGCTTTACCAAGAAAAGCATCAAATGTTTTGAAAACACAGCTAGGGATTATGACAGCCCAGCTGGGGTGGGGCTCCCAAATAATTTTTCATGGAAACTCACACATAGAGAGGCAGACTCAAGAAATCATAAGCACATGACAATAGTGCATGTTTTGGGAGAAATTCAGGTGACAGTAAGGTAGGAAAATGTCAATCTACTCCAACCCTCACGTGCCATTAAAGCACGTTGCATAACACAAAGCACAATACTCAACAGTCTGATTGATGCACCACAATAAACACAAGGAATCAAAAGTGTAAAAGCGATCTGAGCATCTCACTGTCTTCTCCTCACTCCATTTCAGAACCCTCCCTTCAAAGCAGTCCCTGCCCAGCAAGAGAATGACCACAGCAGGCGTCCTGGGCTGAGCACCAGCTGCCACCTGCAGCACTTCTCCATCATGGCCCCTGACAGTGCGCAGGGAAGCAAGGTGTCTCCTTCTGGATCCTGCTGAAGCTCCCTACACACCCACCCTGCTGCCTGCCAGGCAGCCATCAGGTGCCTCTGTCACCTACAGCATCCTAAGGGTAGCACAGTCATGAGGGAACAAGATACAAGTCTACAGGAAGAGTGTAAGAGACTCCAGCCAAGAACAGTGCCCCTTCCAGCTCCCCTCCCACTCAATCCCACAGCAGCAGCCATACTTTCCTCCACTTGCCAGAGCCCAATGCAGCACCACACTCCTAACACAAGGACAGAAACAGTATTTGCTTCTTCCAGAAAAAAGAGCTGTGTCCTCAGCTCATAAGCCCAGCTCCACCAAACTTACCTCTAAAACCCTTCAGAGGGTCAGTAACCCCACAAACACCTTAAACCCATGTAAGCCAGCACGGCTAAAAGCGCCATCCTGGTGTTCCCAGCACCCGCAGGACCCATCCCTGCTCCTACAAAATGGCACACAGAACACGTGGGCAACCAAGCTGAGTTAAGACCAAATAAACTAAAACATCATGGCTCCAGCTAGGCCAGCTCTGATCTGCCTGAGCTGCCACAGAAAACCATGTGCAGGAAGGGACAAGAGGAAGAGCTGAAGGTAGCAATGTTGCTTTTGATGGTCTTGTCAGTTTCGTGTACTCACAGCTAGTGAGAGACATGTAACACCAAAAGTAATGTTGTCTTTCAGTACAAAAACTGAAGAGGGGAGGATAACCCTCTGGAAATTCCTCTCTCCAAAAAGCTGTGTGATTTCTGACACAGCGTGAGCTCTCCAAACAACTCCATCCTGAATCACACAAATGCTGTGTTGTCCTTCAGAAGTGACCATGTCTCATCACAACCATCTTTTATAATGCAGCTTTCTTTGCCTACTCTCCACCAGAGCAAACATGACCATCACAAACCTTTGAACTGCATCAGCTGTCATTAGAAAGAAAATCAGATCACACCATGAGAGTCATCCCCTCAAACGTGCAATTTCTACCCAAATTATTTTGACAAAAGCAATGTGTACAAAGTCCTCCTGCTCCAAGGACATGTTCACGTTTCAGAATCTTGCAAGTTCTGTAACCTAAATGAGGAAAATACATCCCACAGGATGGAAGTTTTCTTCTTTAGTACTCCCAAGTATCTGATTCAAGTCCCACTGAATTGTAAGAAAACATCAAACTCAGGCTTTTAAAAGAATTAAGGAAAATGTACTGATTAGACTTTCTTCCTCTTTCAATGTAAAGGAGCTTAGCCACAATGAAGCTAAATATCAATGGCAAATGTGTTAAAAAAGAGCTGCAATAGAGTCGGTTTTCTGCTGTACAACATTTGACTTATACAAAACATTCTCCTAATACCTTGCTATGGAGTAAAATGCCAAACTGATATTAGTGAGGAAAAAACAAAGGGAGAAGAAAAAAGGAAAAAAAAAAAAAGCCCAGCCATTTCTTCTACCTAAGATCTTAGTTATATATATATCATCATTATTTTATCACCTTAAAGGCATTCAGTGCTTAACACACACAGAAAAAGACATTCCATGTCTCAAAGAGCCTGTGTGCTGCACAGCTTGCCAACACCACAAGATGTGTGCCACACTTGGAGTGTCCCAACTCAACCTCAATGCTAACAGGCAAGATCATGAGATTGAAGCATCCCCTCTCACAGCTTTTATTCAGTGGAGTAGCTAAGGCTTCATTCCCTGCAGGAATATGGCATGGGATGCATCCAACCACAATTAAGGAGCAGTATTCATGACCTCTGAAAGCAATCCCATCTCACTTCACTGGGGAGGAGGCATTAGCCATGGGAAGTGAAGGAAAAGGCAAGCACTTCTTTCCAGACAGCTTTAGAGATAAGGCCTCCAGAAAAACAAGAACCTGTCTAATCGTGATGTCTTTAGCATGGTGAAATTCAAGGATCAAACAGTCGTCTGCTTTAGTTTTGAGGTGCTATTTAGTGTTATATAAACTCCAGACTACTCTCCCACTTCAGCATTTTAACATTAATTTAGCTTGGCCAGTTAAGTCTACAGCTGTTCCAGATAATCTTATTCAAGTCATATCTTTAAAGGTTATACACTAAATTTAACTGGAGACATAAAAACGTTGCCATACCCACCTAGCTGTAGGTGTATGTTTACATTTCCCTGGGTGAGACAGACTGGGGGGACGAGAGGCAGGACGCCTATGTGCCATTTCACGCAATTACAGAGAGCTGCAAGGCAAAGGCAAACTGCACAACGTACCTGGTAGGGTAAATCAGCCATCCTCAAGTAGGTTTCCATTTTCAGGCAGAACGGGGATAAACTCGGAACGCCATTCCTAGGCCTTGAAAACTGATGCAGTATGATAGCATCCTTCGAATCGAGTTCTTCCTCTTTGCTGTCAAAAAAATACAGAATAAAAAAAACTAAAATAAAAACGGACAGGTGCACGATACATCAGTACGTTAAACAGACAAAGGAGAAACCGCGGCCCTGGCAACGCACTCGTCAGCCCCTGAGGGGCCGCTGCAGTTTTGGCTGCCCGGGTCGGAGGCGGCGGCGAGAGGGCCCAGCCCGGGCCACCTGTGGGGGCGAGCGCAGGGCCCGCCGCGGAGCCGCCTCTGCGCTGCTGCAAAGGGCGAATGGAGGAAGAGGAGGGGGAAAAGAAAGGTAAATGGCAAAAGCACGGTGAAGGAGAGACCCCCAACCCGGCGGTCGTCGCCAACCTGACCCCGCAGGTGTGAGCGGCTCCGGGCGCCGCCTCGGCCCCGCGGAGCGCCCGGGGCTCGCAGCCCCGCAGCCTCACCGTATGGCCAGCAGCTCGTGGAGCAGGTACGCGGCGGCGGCCAGCAGGGCTCCGCCCGTCAGGTACAGCGTCTTCTTCCACCAGGAGTCGGAGCCCAGCGCCGCCATGGTGCCGCCGCCGCCCGACAGCGGGAAGGCGACGATCTCGCCCCCATAGAAGGCGGGCGGCGGCTCCTCGGGCCCCGCGCACCAGCCCAGCGACAGGCTGCGGTTGCGGCTCAGGTCCGCCACGCAGGAGCGCGGCGCCGCCAGGCCCACCCCCCACAGCATCCTGCGCCCGGCACCCGCATCCCCCGCCGCGGAGCCGCCGAGCCCCCCGCCCCGCCCCGCCCTGCCCTGCCCGGTGCCCCGGGCCCAGCCCGGCCCCGCGGCGGGGAAGGGCCGCGCCGCGCTGGGCGGCTCCGCGGCTCCCTCGGCCGGCGCTGCGCGGCTGCGCCACCGCGCTGGGAAGGGAGGGGATGGGAGGAGAAGGAGGGGATGGGGTGGACCGGGCCGGGTGTGTCCTGCCCTGCCCTTGCGGAGTCCCCCGGGCCCGGCAGCCGCTGTCCGGAATTGAGGGCTGGGTTCCACGCTCGGGGGTTGCGTGTGAGCCTGCCCTGTCAGACTGCCCGCGGCCCGAGCATCGCCGCGCTGCTCCTGCGGGAGCAGAGCCTCGCAGTCACCCGGAATTTGGGACAAAAAAAGCCAGCCGCACCACGCCTCCACCCCGGTGCCTGGCCGCAGCTGAGCAATGCCTGCAAACCCCGCCGCGATTTTCTTCTTATTACTCTGGTGCTCGATGAGGTGACTGAGGAAAACACCCCTGTGAGCAGAAAGGGAAGCAAAATGGCTTCAAAGCAAATCCCTTGTCCCACAAGGTCATGAGATTTTACTGGCACTGGGGAGCCAGCATTCCCTCTGGGCTCCCTGCTGCAGTAGGATCTTTGGGTATCCCATGATGGCATGAGCAGGACTTCTGCATTCTGCCAAATAGCCTCAGCTCTGTATGTCACACCAACCCCAAAACAGCACCCTTTGTTTTTTGGGTAATACCACTGCCTAAGTAGCCCTTTGTCAAATGATGTGGTGTGTACAGAGCTGCTCCAAAATGCTCACACAAACTGGATATTTTATTACGGCATCGGGCAAGAGAAATGACCTTATCCTTAACACAAATGGACAAACATTCAGTGTCCAGGAGGGATGGACAAAGTCTGTGACCAAGACTTTGTAGATGCTTTATCTCAGGATATGGGACAGGTGGGACAGAGGAGCTGAATGAGGAACAGGAGGTCCCTGAGCAAACTCATGAAGTTCAGATCCATATAGTGACTTCTCCTAGTGCCATCAGTGGCCAGGTTTGAGTTTAATTTTTCTGTGCAATGTCAGTGAGAGCAACCTGAAGCTGTCAGGAGAGGTTTAGGTTGGATTGCAGGGAAAGGTTCTTCACCCAGAGAGTGCTTGGATACTGGAATAGGCTCCCCAGGGAAGCTGTCACAGCACCAAGCCTAGTCCAGGAAGTTCTCAGGCGTGGTCCTTGAAGCTGTCTTGTGCAGGGCCAGAAGTTGTTCTTCTGTGACCCTTGTGGTCCTTTCTATCTCAGGACAGTCTATGAGTCTGTGATTCTGTGAACTGTCTCTGCCTCCTGCCTGCACTCACCAGGGAGGGCTGCTGTGCTCTGCAACTTTCCTGCAGTAGCTCCTTGCAGCATTTTGTTTTGCTCCTCACTTTGAGCATGTTGTATACACATATTCAGTAGCCACAGGCTGCCATGCAGGTATGTGTTCAATATTGACTGTGCTGATACTCCACTCTCAGGAGTCCATGGGATCAGAGAGGTCCCAGTAAATCTCATTCCACATACAGGTTGTGCCCTCCACTCATCCTTAGCAAGGTGCTGGCTGAGCAGCTTCTGCACAGCTTTTGAGCTATGCCACATGACAGGTGATGCACAGGTAATGAAACAAGTGTGGAAAGTGAGAGCAGCAGCCTTTTCATGCCACAGCTGATCATTTGCAGGATACGGTTTTGTTAAATTCTTACGACAGGGCACTGAAGAGACAAAGAAGAACAGTGCTTTTTGTCTCCTACAGCACCTGCAAATCTCAGGCCGAAGATTTGTTCCAAGTGGCAGACAGCCTAATAAATCTGGACTGTCACAGCCTGGTAGCTGGTCTCAGCTTTTGTTCCTGCATGGGAATTGCTTGCTGTGTTACTGATAAGAGGGATCCAGTTACAGCTGAGATCTAAGTTTCTCTGAGGGCAGGGAGAGGTCCTGGGCATCCACATCCCAGCTGCTGCTACTGCTTGACTTTCAGAGACCAATGAATTATCCTGAAATCTGTGTTTTTATCAATGGCCAGCACATTTCAGAGACCTGTGGGGGAGAGTAGAGAGGGAAGATCCCAGTGCACACCCAGAAAAGTTAGGCAAACCTGGATGCACTACTGCAGTTTATGCTCTGAAGATCAGTACTGTGTTATGGTAGTCCAGCTTTTGCCTGGTTGCCCCGGGATTCTCAGATCAGGACTTCAGTCAGGTGTTTAGCACTTGCTCAGTAAGGGCACTGCTGCCCTTCTTTTGGAGGAGGACTTTATGCTGTGTTAATCCCATTTCAACTGCAGTGCTGCCTGGAAGCTGAAAGGGTCCAGAGCACAACCATGTCTCCTAGAATAGTGTGGGAAGCCTCAGCAACAGCACATATACCTCATGGTATGTCAGATACAGATCTGCATGGAAACCCCTGCAGCCTTGCTGTCCTGCTCATAAACAGGATTTTTAGAGGTTGATTTTGACCTGCATGGTGCTGACCAGACCTGGCCATTTAAAAGGTGCAGGTCCCAATGCTACATCTTGTTTGCCCGAGTTTGATAGCAAATAAAGAGCATGGGTAGAGCACAAGTACCCTCATACCTGTCCCACACTAGGCTGGCTCACTAGTGGTGCTTGGCCAGCCTTTCTTCCTTCAGGTTTCAAATATTTCTGCCAGCAGATATTGATTCCATTTGGCCTGGTAGTCAAGCTTATCAGCAGGAAAACCAGCAAAAAGTATGTCCTTAGCCTGCCTTTTCCCTGGCTGTGGAAAAATACAATGTCCATTCCTTCAGGCACTGTTGCCTGTGGCAAATGACTTGTACTAGGGAGGATTATTAGCTGGTAGCAATGCCCACAAACCTGAGTATTGTTTTCTGCTCCCATGCATTGCAGGTGCCACAGTCTGGGTGGTTCCTGAGATATTCCTGATTTTCCCAAATTTGCCTCAAAGAGGCTCACAAGTGGTGCCCACTGCACTAGCAGATGCCTCGCTGTCTTGCTTAGGGAGGGTGGAAATCCAGCTGGTTTAGCATGTTTGCTTAATTACCACTGTTCACTTTTTTTCGGTGGGGAAAATGAGAGCTAAGAGTGATGCACTCAAAATCTGTCTGACTGCAAACACACACCGAGCGCAGACTGGAACAGCCATCCCTCAGATACATCACACAGAGCAAAAGACCTAATACATTAAAGTACACTTTTATCTGTAATCTGTTCTACTGCAGCTGCCTAAAGGAAGAGAGAGTAACAGAATAAGTAGATTTTTTTAGTTAACATAAATCTGAGCTTGTTATATAGCAAGCCAGATTTTTCTTCTGAAGCCTGCAATTTGATTTGGGGGCAGGAAGGCACTTAGAATTTTACTAGATTCTCTACATTGGCATAAAGACTCTTGATCTTCATTACTTTTTTTTTTTTTTTACTGTAATGTCCTTGAGTTTGTTGCACATCTTTAAAAAAGCCTGAGGTTACCATGGCAGGCTGCCCACTGAGGTGGCATTGGGTGGAAACCACAGTCTGAACCCAGTGGTTGTGATGGGACTTTGTGGAGTGCCAGTGCACAAGCTGTCCCATCTGTGTTTTAGCTCAGAACTAAGTCAGCTTTTTAAAAATCAGAGCTAATGCTGAGCTCATTGCTTACCACAGGTTTACTTCCATGTACTGCTGCCAGCTGGGTTTGAACAGCAGAGCTTCACTCAACAGATCTCCCCTGGGGCATTAAGAAATAGGGCCACCCATTTTTCACTTCCCGCAAAGGTGCCATCCGTGGCTCCTACACACTGCCTCTCTTTTCCAAGTGCTCAAAGGCTGGGCAGCACGGAGCTTTGGACAGCTCCATGAATCAGAGTGGGTTGGTTTTACAGGTTGTTCTGCCTGAAGTGAAAGCACCTTGCTGTGCCCTTGCACAGGGACTGGCTGTCCCCAGCTCAGGCTGGGCTCTCGCTTCGAGTGCTGCCAGGGTCATCATCCCGTGGTGTGGAAGTGCTTTCCTTCTCTTTGAAGTAGCCCAGACTTACTGAGCCCTTTGCTGCCAATGACATGATTTAATGGGTTTTGTGGTGAGGTCTGAGTTTATGAGAGGATGAAAAAAAGGTTTTTCATCACCAGCAGGCTTCCAGGATCCTTCTGAAACAATCCCTGACTGCTGCCAGGATTGGTTTTGTTGTAATATTAATGATCTCTCAGGGCAGCTTGAGTTTCATAAACATGTCTTTTTAATTATTCAGATAAGAATAGCCAAGGTATAGATGCAAAATACTAATGCTGTGTTTCAGTTTGGATTTAGAAAAGGAAGTAATGATACTTTAATGACATATAAAGGTACAAATGTATATAAAATGCAGAACATCAAGAATCTAAACTACTTCAGTGCTATATGGAAGTGTCTGTACGTAAGTCCACATTAAGTGCAATTCCAGCAGTTCTCCGGAGTTTACTTTGCACTTGCTGGTAAACAAAGCCACTTTCTAAGGCAACACATACCCTGAGACTGCCTTGAATGATGTAACTCAAGTTCCTTGCTTTGATGGGTCAAAAAAAAAGAAAAGGCTTTGCATGAAACCTCCTGCTTTCTGCAGGTGGAAGTACTCAGGCTGGTACTCAGCTGACAGACCCACAGTCCCACAATTCTTTAGTTGTTTTTAATTTTATTACTCTGTTTTACAAGTCCTTTGGACAACTGACAACCCTCACAATGTCATGGGGGCAGTTACATGATTTATAGTCAGGTGTTTCATATGAAATTTTCTCAACAGAAGAATAATGTTGAGAACCTGCTACAGATTGCTTGCCATAGCCTGGTGTAGTGGTTCCCAGTCTTTGCTCATTTATAAATGCTCTCTGATTTACAGCATCCTCAGAAGAAGTAAGATTTGCAGTACATACTGCCATTAGCTAGTTGGCATCTCAGTTCATATTTGACTAACAATAGAGATATATGAAGGTTTTGCAGATTTTCTTACACAGATTTCCTTTCCTTACCATATTTACTTTTTTCAAGAGATCTATATGGTCTTCAGATTTTTAGGAAAAATGAGTTGCTTCAATTCATCTGCCTTAGATTTGCTTATAAGTAGCCTAAGGTGGTAATAGAGGTAAAAGCACTGACTGCTGCAGACACTGTAAAATGGAACAATGTACCATTAGAGAAAACAAACCCTGCCAATCCAGAGCAATCAGGCCACAAAATGGGAAGAGGAGATCATTCCAGCATGACACATTTGTCTGCAAATCAACTGTCAGCTGAAAGCAGTGGGAGGGGAATGAGAAGGGATGGGAACAGGGAGGAGGAGAGACCCTTCCAGAGGCCATATTCCTGAGGGCAAGGGTGTGCTTCTGTCTCTCAAGAGCTCTGCAAATAAAGACAAATGGGAGAGACAGTGGCAGAGCCAATGCTCTGCAGTTTGCATCCTGCAAGAAGGTGAACTGTTGAGCACTGTAGAAGGTAGGAGGATTTTGGTTGATTATAAATTTCGCTCTGGAAAAAGTGCTTGTTAAGTAATCCTGTAGACAGAAGCTTTTTCCTTATCCACAGGTAAGATTCAATAAGGGAGAGGTGCTGCACAACCCACATGGGAATGCTGTCCTGCCTAGACAGGCCAGGTAAAGTTTCTTTCATTACCTGCCATTAAGTTTTTCAGCCTGTATAATATCCTCAGTTATCCTTTCAAGGGACATCATCTCATCTGACAACACCTTCACAGACTTTGTTGTCTTCATCTGGGGCCTCACACTTCTTCTGGAGAAGGCAAAAACAACATTTCTCCAGAGCACTTCATCTTCAGCCATAGCAGTGTGACCCAAACCCCATCCTACCCACACATATTTCTTCTTAGCAGACACCTTTGGTTGGGAGCTTTGGCAGGACTTTTCTTACTATGGTGTACTGAGAAATGCTGTTCTGGTGATTCTAAATTCAAGGGATCGTTTTTCCTGGCTGCAGAACAGAGGCCTTTGGACAAGTCCATGGTCAGAGAACTGCCTCAGTATTCCAAAGGTTTGTGCTCTTGAGAGGTTGGATGGTCTTGCTGTTGGGATTGGGAGGGCTGAGAGGAGGATAATGAACACATCTTTGACATCGAAAGGCAACGTGGTAGTGCTTTGTTTAGAAAGAACAGCATAGAGCTTTATGGTTTTTAACATCTCTGAGTGTGGGAGAGACACAGTGCTCAGTGTTCCTGCAGCAGCAGCAGCGAGCACCAGGTGGCTGTGGCCATGCCCATCTGGGTCAGGACCTCCCCAGTTACAGCTGGGGACCATGGCAGGGAGCACCCCAAAGGGGTCCCCCAGGGACAGCCAGGTCCTGTCAGCTCTGTAAAGCATAACTTTGGAGGTGGATCAAGGAAGGCAAGGTGCTGAGCTGCCACTGCTGCAACAGCTGGAAGGCAAAGCTGGAAAGGAAACCCTGCGTTTCAGTGCTGGGGCTATGCTTCATCACAGGGCATTTGAGGTAAATGCTGGATTATATTTGAGTTGGATACATCCTTCTGAAGTATCCTTTATTGTATGTTTTGTTTAATTATTTTATGTCTGCAGGTTGTATGTGCATATTCTAACTCGGGAAAATAAACACCGTATCATTTTCTCTATCTTCTACTATTGTAAGTTTTTATCATACAACTACCATACAAAGCAATGTTAGCAATTCAATCTCCCAGTTATTTTGGGATTGGTTTGGGTTTGTTTTGGTTTTTTTAATGGGTTTTGTTTTGTTTTTGGGGTTTTTTTTGGTGTTGTTTGTTTGTTTTGGGGGGGGTTTTTTGTTTGTTCAGAGTTTTTTAAACATACCTCATGAGAATGCAACAGAGATTTCAGATTTATTAATGGAACACTAATGGCCTTCACAATCCTTTTAGGAAGAAAAAAATATTATAAATTTTTAGAACAAGTGAATATTGATCATATTGCTGGAGTGACTCCATGGGGGCATACAAGCACAATAAAATGGAGATCAAAGTATATATCCTGAATTCCTAATGCACTGAGAGGTGGCTGTGCAATTAATGCCTGTTTGAGTCAAGACAGGTCAGGTGATTTTACAGTCTAGGTGAAATCCCAGCCCTTCTTGCTAGAATATAACATGACATTTTGTATTGCTTCAGTGGACACGTGTCAATAAAAATAAGGTTTACCATCAGCACAAACTTCAAGTGATTAGAATTTTGTCCTATAACCTGGAGAACATCATGAATGAGAAAACTGTCAGCAACTCCTGATTAATAAGTCACCTTTCCTTCTAGGAGCTCAGCAAGAGTTAGGCATTTGGAATGAGGCACTGGAGGTTAATGTGCAAAAGCAAGTGGGAGGCTGTGAACTCCTGAACTTTTACACTTCAGCCTGACACAGAGCCACTCTCCCAGCCATCAGTAGTTCCTCTTCAAAGGCACTCTAGAACCAGACTGCCTTCTATACCTCTGCTTCACATTTCTCCTCTCCATCAGAATCATAATTATCTTCCAGACATTGCTCATCCTCCTTCTATTTCTGGCTTTTCAATGCTGTCTCCCATTCCAGGCACCACTCCTGGGCACCTCTCAAACCCCTGCAAATACAGTATCAGCACCTGCGTAGTAATTAATGTTCTCAGTTTTTCTCCTCCAGTCTGCTTCATCAGGCTAATTAAGACACTGAGTCTTCTGAACTTCAAGACTGCATGGAATTATTCCTTTCAAGCATTTATTAAAAGTGTATGGAAAATAAGTTTATTTGTTTGTTGCCTTTCTTTTTAATTAAAACTGAGATTTCAACAGAGTGAAAAACTTCAGAAGCCATTTTCAGAAAAACTTCCAACAATATATTCATTATTCTTATCTCAACTCACAGCCACTGCACAATTTCTTTCCCACTCCTTTCTCTCTATTTTTTTCCATCCCCAAGGAACCTGATACAGGGTGTTAGTGGAAATGTAGAGGAAAGAAATTGTCAAGTCCTGCAAAAATGACCATGAAATGTCACTGGACCACAAAGGAACAATAGGCAATAAGATAGCATAATGGGAACCATGGAAACTTCAAGCTGTATTTTTATTTAAAAAGGAGATTAAATGCAGATCTCCTCTGAGGCTCTCGTACTATTCCAGCTGGACTTGAGCACAATTAATGTGTCAATTATTATCTGAATGTGCTGTTCCAAAAGACAGACTGAGCCAACTTAAAAGCCTACTGCCCCTCAAGGGGCTGTTCTGTCCCATCTTCTCCCTGTCCATTTACTCCCAGTGCTTATCTCCCAAATGGCTCTAGTCCTCCACACTGGGGAAATTCAGCTCCCTGAACAGCACAACCACCAGCAGCATCCCGCTGAAACATAATAAAAAAAAGGAAGAAAGAAAAAAAAATTTTACACCTCAGACAAGAATCCATCTGAGCAAAGAGCTGGGACTGGGACCATGTGGAGCAATGTGGGAGAGATGAAACAACACAACAAGCCAAACCACAGCTGAATAGCCAAGACCACCCAGAACATCATTGTTTGCTCTGCTGGATTTTTTTTTTTTTTTTCCAGAATCAGCTTCTTACTCTGATTTGTTTTGTTGCAGGAATAAATGGCTGGTAATAGGAGAGTCAAGAGTGTACAACTAGAAATAAACACAGAGGCTGAAAAAGACCAAGCCCCGAATACAGTTTTTTCCCTATCCCAAGGCAAGGATCACCTCTTGCCTCCCCCCTAGTCCTGGGTGTATGCCTGCTGCAATAACATTGCTTTTTTCACCTCCTACCACCACTGTTCCTGTAAGCATTGAAGCTATGGCTCCATAAACATGAATAAGTTGCAAAATGAAAGACAAAAATTTGCAAATTTATTTTATTTCAATTCTGTCCATTTCAGTAGCATCTATGAAATTTCTGCAGCAGCTGGGCTAACAGAAGTGTGAAAATGTCATTGGTTTCTAGCCACAGATTTTAAGAAAATATTTCTGGAGCACAAGTGCATAGTACACATTCACAGCACAGTACTGAATTAGATTACACTGTGCCAGCTGCACATTTATGAAAAAGGTATGGATGTAAAACACCAAAACCAGTTCACAAGTGTAGGATATTTTTGTACTGTTTGTTATCTTATTAAAATTATTTCTACCGCATTCTATCATTCCTGCTTTAAGACAAAGTTGTTTTAAACAAAGGGATGAAATATAGCCAGAGTAGTTAGGATAATCCCCAGGAGAAAACTGAGGGGTAAGGACTGGGGATGGAGCATATCAGGACATCTAGAGACATACTAAAGGTGCAAGTTGTTCAAGCAGTCCCAATTCATTTGTTCACACTGCTCTCAAAACTCTCCTGGATTGACAGGGCTTCAATACAGATGTAGGAGCAGAAGATTAGATGGTTGTGGTAAGGTTTTTGTCAAAACCAGAGGTATCCATGTCCATGTGCCTGTGGTTTAAATGCCAGCCATTGTTCATCCTCACAAGAGGATCCCTCTTGTGAGCTTGGACAGAGAACCCAGGCAGCATCAAAGGTTTTTTGTCCTATTGCAATAGAAATAACTGTGAAAAAAGCAAAACAAAACACCCTTTCCCTAAGTGGTTCACAGTTTAATGAAAAACTATAAGAAAGTAATAAGTAATTAACTTTGGAGTTGGACTTAATCTGTGTGTGTCCCTCTCAACTCAGAATATTCTGTGAATCTATGAAGTGAGGAAAAACTGAAAGGATGAGAAAGCCAGGATAACAGCTAGACACAAAAACATCTGGACTTAGGGCTCCTAAAAAAACCCTAAAATCAGCTCTTTCGATGTCAGTTTTACAACATTATTTTTATTCACTTGACAAGTCTCAAATCAGGGGAGGAGGGACTGCCTCTTGGGCGGTGTTCCTTGTCATCTACCTCAGGAATCTGTCCAGGTATCAGTGCTTTTCAGAGCTGCTGGCAAAATTTGAAACAAGAGTCATACAGTTGTAGTAACTTAGATTGATGTTGGTAATTTGGTTAGGGGAACTCACTGGAGCCACATGGTTTAACACACCTGAACACATTTTGGAGTAAAGACCACTGGTTATCTTTGACTCCACATTTTTTTTCCAGCATCACCCCTCTCCTGAACGCTGTGCACCACACTGCATGCATGACCAATGGAGCAGAGACTCCTTTGTAGGAGAAAGGCAGACAGGGAATGATGTATTCCTCCTGTGGACAGCATCAGTGAAACCATTAATGAATTGTGGCAGCCAGTTCCACCACCATGCTCCAGAAACAATGTTTACCACAAAACTTCATGGGAACTTGGAAACTCTCATGTAGTGGCAAGAGCTGTAGAGATACTCTCAAACCACTTATCTAAGAGAAAATTAAGGGGTGAGAACTCAAAATTGCAGCTGATAGAGGTACTTAAATGAGGTAAAAATGAGGATGATAGGACATCACTGAGGTTCCAAGGTTAAACCGCTTCAACTAATGAATCTTTGGAACAATTTCTGTACTGGTGTGGCTTCTCAATCACTGAACTCTTAATATGATGATGAATCTTCTTCTCAAAGCCAAGCTATAGCCCACAGAAATATTATGAAGCAGAACTTATTGTCAAGGAAGCAATTACACCAGATACTGCTTAACCTTTATTAGCTATGAATAATTATTATTTCCATGAAAATTTACCTGTATTCTGCTGGGCATCATCAAATCCATCAGGAAACTTGGATCTGAAGGCAACATGCAGATACAGCAAAGCAGGAAGAATGCAACATGTAAAAAACTAATTTAGCCCACCACACTTCTACAGTAGGAGAAATGCACAAGCAACTAAAACAGGGAGAAAAGTAAGAGGGGAAAAAAAGTTTCATTTTCATCCCTGCAAACAAAAACAAGACACCTTTCCAGCTGTGTACAAGCTGAAAGGAAAAAGAGAAAGAAGATGCAGTCATAGACACACACATGACACTTTATTTAGAAAGTTCTGTTTCATTGTAAATGACTTTTCATTACCCAGGCTCTAGAACATTAAGAATAAACAGGCATAGGACAGACTGCTAATGTGTTGTTCTTCTAGCATGGAGCTCTGGTTGCTTAGTAAAATTTTACCTGTAGCTTCTCTTTATTTGGGCAGAGGGAGAAAGTTGAAAAATAGGTACTGAGACTCTTCTTCCATTTCATAGTTACAGAAACAGCAGGACTCAACAGTAAAGGTTTGCTATTTTGTTTCCCCTGCTCAGGGAGAAAGGTGTATTACAGAAAAAAAGTCTTTGCAGATCTTAAGAGTTTCATATATTTTTACAGTATCTTACTTAAGGCATTTTATTTATTGCACAGCATCATGGTTTTTAACTCACTCTACATCTACACCATTATTCTATGGAGAACTGAGTCCCAGCAGGACTGAAACCACCACATAATAAAGCTCCCTCCAAGCTACCAACAGAATAATTTGCATTTCCCTGTCCAACAATTTGAAACTACTTTCTCATGAAAATACTTACTCTTTAAAAGCTTTGCTCCTTTCAATCTTAAAAGATTCCTGAGATAGTGTGTGGGATTCACATTCTCTGAATAGAGAGAGACAATCCTCTCTCTCAGGGTTTTTCCTGGAGAAGCAAAGTGATCAAAACAATTCTTAACTCATTTGCTGCTCCTGTGTTTGTGCGCAAGTGGAATGTATTCTGGAGATTTTTTACTCAAGGTGACCAACTGGATCCACGTGTGGGTCAGGACTCTCGGGCAGAGAGACATTAGTTTTTGAGTTAGAAGTAAGTATAATATAGTATGTATCCTCTTTAATATAATATAATGTAATATAATATAGTTTTAATAAAGTGAGCATTCAGCATTCCAAATCCATGGAGTCAGATGCCAATCATTCCCAGACACTGGGGTTGCCTGATTTTACAATAATAGCGGGCACTTGATTTTTTTCAGAGCGCCCTTAGTATTTGGCCAAACATAGCGCGTGTATATTGATGCAAACAGGAAGCTTGTTGTTGGCAAAGGTTTTATTGTGTCCATCTGAGTACAAGCTCATTTTCTGTTCTGGTGACAGTCCATCACCACACACGTCAGACAGTGCTGTCTGGGCTGGTGCCAGCTGTGCCAGCTGTGGCCCAGCGCTGTTGAACATCTGTCTCTGGCAGGGGCTCTGTGGCGTGTGCCTGTGCCGGAGCCCCAGACTTGACCGCGTGCAGCGCGTAGTTCAGGCTCGTGCTCTCCACCCAGCTCCAGGAGCCCGAGAGCGGATTATACAGCATCCCATTCACGCTCTTGACTGAAAAGCCATCTAGGAAAGAAAGAAGCCATATAAAGCAACAGATGATCTTAATATTGTAGGTCACTGCAACACCAAGCTCTTTAGAACAGCAAGTCTGAAACATGGTTCTTCCTCTGGGCTGTGAGGGATCTGCCTTTGCCAGACACCCCCACGTGCAGTGCCACTGGCATCGCAGGTGACAGCAGGTCCTGCTCCTGGAGGTGGCTGCACAGCTCTGTGCCAGGCCATGCACCACCAGCAGCTGCAGGGCTCTGCTGAAAACCCCAGCCTCACACCTCCCCATCTGACTGACTGGTAACGTTTTCTGGAGGTGGAGATGCGCTTCAGGTTGACATCACACGCTGCAAAATCAAATTCTGAGCACATCTTTGCAAGGATTCTTCAGATTCCCTTTAGGAATGGAAAAATGTAAGAAAAAGGCAGATTAACGCCATCAAGGACTTGGTGCAAAGAGTGATTTATCACTCCCAGCTGAGCAGCACTCAGTTCACTGCATGGATCTGCTGTGTCCCAGCAGGATACAGGATGGAAAGCAGAAAACAAACACCCTATCAAAATAAATCACTCCACTGCACCTGCTTCTCCTTTCAAAGGAAGAACTAAAAAAAAAATCAGTATGTGAACCAGTATTAGTCATATTTCTTATGGCATCACTGCAAAGTGCCAAGAAAAGACCTTGCTAAGAGAATAGCTCCACTCATACTTCAGCTTCTTTGCAGTGCACTAGAGCAAAGTGAAATATTTGGTGAGAGGGTTTTAAAACATCTGTGGTGAAGGAGGGCAATGGGTAGAAGTCTTCCCAGCTCAGTGCTTTGTCTATTTTAAAAGCAGTCAGACCAGGGTAATTTAATTAGAAATAATTATAATCAGTATCCCAGAGTTTCTCAAGAACTGACTAATGAATTTGTGGTAGGTTTCATCTTCACATTTTGGAAGAAATCTTTTAGTAACATAATGTGAATAGAGAACATGGAGCAGCAAACCAAAAATAAAAACACCTCCTCCCAGAGGAAAGGAAAGGCGACAAACAATGCAGTGGCAGCAGTGCAGCCCCAGAGTGCCAACACAGTCAATTCCTCAAACCTGACCTCGAGCTTATGAACCACTTCAGAGCACACATTCTGTCACCAGAACACAATGGAAAACACTGGAATTTTTTATTTAGGCTATTGAACAGAGGGCAGCTGCAACAGTGATTTTGTTCTAGTAATCACTGCATTCTTAGGATTCAATTTAATTTATTTTATGCAAAATCCAGTAAGCAGCAGTGTCTTTAAACCAGTAATGATACTCTTAATATACAACCATTAACACAGGCAGGAAAAGCTGTGTATTGTTCCTAGCACTCACTCCACCTAACTTATCCCTTTGCCATTTCCACAGGGACCATTTGGATATCTCTCTCCATTCCCACCATCTGGCCTGAAACTTACTTGATTCCAGGAGGCGCTCCAGCTCTTCAGGGGGAACAAATTTCTCCCATTCATGTGTTCCTTCTGGTACAATCCCCATTATTTTTTCTGCAACCACAATTCCCAGGACATAGGACAATTGTGTTTTATTGATTGTCGTAATGAATAAAGAACCTTCAGGCTAATTAAAATATTAAAATGTTCAATTAGAAGAATTTTTGGGGTTTTTAAAAATCGTAAATTTAATCACATTAAGACAAATCATTTGTCTATGTCACAGTCTAGACAATGCAAGACTAAGAAGTAATTTCAACCCAGGATAGATATTTATAACATTTTAATACAAGAAAGAATATAATTTTCTAACAGTATGTCTCAGGAATCTTCAAAGAATCAACATAATCAGGTCTTGGGTGGCCTGAAAACTATTCTCTCGCCCAAAGAACATCTAGAAAAGTCACTTATAATATTTTATGCTCAGGAAATGGATAAATAAAAGGTATTAAAGCATATACAATATCTACTGTTAAGAGTAAAAAACAAAAACAAAACAAAACAAACAAAAAAACCCCACAAAAAAACAAAAAAAAAAAAAAAAAAACACACAAAAAAGGAAAAATTAAAAAAGGGAAAAAAGAAAACAAAAAAGCCCAGAAAACCCAAAAACCCAATGAAGCAAAAAACCAAAATAAAACCACAAACCGCTTTTATAACTGAAACCAAAGTAAAATGTGAAATACTTCCTCAATTTCTGAGACTGCTGAATGCCATGCCATGCTTGTTTTAATAATTACAGAGGCAAAGAAACAAAGCCAGAAACAAATTCTAAGTCCTTAAAGGACTATTTGTTAGAAATAAGGGATAATTTCTTTGTCCCTAGCAGGCTAAAAGTTAGTAGTGCATTCAATTGAAATAATTAATATTTCTTCTGATGACCAGAAAGATAAAGAGATCAAAGAAAAGCTACCATTTATGTGCTAAGCTTACCATCCTTCTTCTGCAAATGAACTAGTATCAAGATGAATAACCCCCTGATTATCTCCAAAGATTAACTAGGAACCTTTAAGAGCAATCTAGGATCTCATCTGATGTGATGCTACTGCTGGAATAAAATCTTGTGTCAGAAACATCATTACAGAGCTCTTATGCAGTCTCAGCCACAGCTGTCCATCAACAGCACACTGCCACATTTTCTCTCCCCTGTGTGAAATCAGATTTCTTAAGGTCCTGATGCAATGCAAACCTGCAATGCTAGGTAATGCCTTAACACTTTTCTGAGGCTGAGTTGGGGAAATAAATTTCCCCTAACTGTGGTTACTGAATTTGGGGAGATGTATTTGCATCATGGAGAAGAATGGAAGGCACTTCTAGAACATGTTTCTGACTTAGTGGAGGAATGTGTGCAGATGTGTTTTCACACTCATTTTAAAAAAGCCACAATAATAAAAGAGAATCAATATTCCCAATGATGAAAGCAAAAACTCTCTTACCTTTAACACCTGAGAGCAACACTTGATAAACGTTTCAAGGTCAGCCACATGCTCCACTACTTCAGAAGCTACAATTACATCAAAGGTTTCCATAGACTCTTCCACAATCTCCTCCAGTGAACTGGACTTGTACTGTATTCTCTTGGCCAGGACTGGATCAAATGACTTGTGCCGATCTGCTGTTCTAATGTTGTCCTCCACAGGATCAATTCCAGTAACTGAAGCTCCCAGTCTACCTAAAGGCTAATAAAAAAGAGTGTAATTTATTCTCTGCATGAAAACAATTTACTTAAAGGTTTCTGAAACTTTGCAATGTACATACAAGATGCAGAAAGCATCAACACAAGACAAACAACAGTAAATTATGAGCTCTGATCAGGCAGTTTTATTTAAAATGTTTATTAAAGCAAAAACACCCTAAGATTTGGGAAAGGCGGTGTTAATCTTCTTAGAAAATTATACAGTGGACTATACACACATCTAAATTGTCTTTTAGAATAACTTGTTCTCAATTCATTTTGTTACACCAAATAAAGATTTCTTCCACTACTACTCTCTGATACAGGAAAAACAAAGGGGGAAAACCAACACAGTAATTAAAGGGGGGAAAACAATGCTGTATTTAATTACTGTCATTACTTTCTTCAACATCCACCTGTAATGGTAAATCCTCATATCTTTTTAATGGTTACTTAATATATGATTATCTCTGGGACTTTCTCACTGCTGAGAACTAAACACTGATGTTTACTAGGATAGCATCAGCCTTGGCTGTCACTCAGGTTTCTCCAGTGTCTTCTTACTCCAAGGTTAGCACCTCAGTCATCACCTCTTCTGAAACTGAAACAGGCTGTAGAACATGACCACATGTATGATATTCCAACCCGAAATTCACCAGTTGTTCAGCCTGAGAAGGTGATGCAGCACACCAGTTTTGCCAGCATTGTTGGAGAGACCCCTCTCATGAGACTACATGATTTTGCTCAAAGGAGGAGAAAAAAACAAGAAAGAAAACATGGGAGAGATTCAGGTCCCTTTGTAATACCTCACTTCAGATGCTGAGGAAGTTCCCAGAGTAAGTCAGCCAGATCTGTAACCCTAAATTCACAAACCATCCCTAGCCTATTGATGGGACACAGCACTGTTCAGAGCCTGTGTGGACAGCCTTCCACCACAAACAGTAACTTCCCAGTCCCAAGTTTGTGCAGACTTCTCTGGAAGCCACTGTAACATCAGCCCCTTTACCACAGCAATCTCTACTGACACAGGAGAGGTATGATTTGGGTGCTTGATATTATTCCATGCATTTCCCATGAGATCAAATCAAAGGTGAGAATCCCCATCCTCATGTAAAACATTGAAGATAAGCAGTTCAAATAAACAAATGTGGAAGAAGTTTATAACAAAAATTGCTTCTTTGGTAATGAGAATGTCATGATTCCAAGTATTCCTGCCTAGACTTATAAAGTAAAAAAAAAAAAAAAAAAAGAAAGAAAGAAATATTCAAGGACTTTTTCATCATTCTTCCCCTCTCCTTTAATTTACAGTGCTTGAAATCTTATTTTCCTGATTTAGAATCTCAGAATTTTAGAATTTCTCATTACCAACTCCCTCATTCTCTGTAAACCACCATTACTATGCTAACCAAACACACTATGGGGTTTTTTGTATGAGTGCACTGCACTATACTCAGTAACTAACATATCATAGAAGAGAAAAAGTCCTCCTTGGAGGATTAGAAATTAGGCAGTGTAATTAGTACAACAATTCAAATACTTTCCATGCCTTCTAAGAAGAAAACACAGAGCTCACTGTTTCTTACCTCACTCAGCAGTCCTCCGCCACAGCCCACGTCAAGAATCTTGATTCCGGAAAGTGGATTTCCCAGATGATAATTACTACTCATGCTCAACAGAGTATCTCTGGAAGAAAAGGGATGTGATTAAGGTTGAACCCGTAAGATGTTTCAATAGATGCTGTAGTTATCTTAAGTGCCAGTAATTGGCTTTTTTTACAGTATTTTCTGAGGTTATACAGAAACAGTACATATAAAAAACATCTGTCTACAAAACCATACCTAATAAATGGCACTCTAATATCATTCATAGAATGAAGGGCTGCATATTCTCCTTCTTCATCCCACCACTTATGTGCAAGGAGCTGGAATTTTTTAATTTCCTCTGAATCCACTGATGAGTGTGAAGTGCTGAAAGGCCGCTTCACAGTGAACCTAAATAATGAAAGCTGAACATCATTAAACCAATACTAAGATTCCATGTCAGCTGAAATACGGGAAAAACAAACACTGCATCAGAAAATACAAAAAGGTAAAACTCATGTTTCTTTAGAGATTCAAGTTAGACTTGTTTAGTAACACACAGATATTATACACTGCATCGATAACATATGTTCCAAAACAGATGGCTGCATGCCTCTAATTTTTAAGTTGGCAATTAGTAAAATAAGAACAGGCCACATCAACCATGTGAGATATAAAAATGACTCCATGTGACACTGGCAGGAAGTCAAATTAAATTGTTACAGAATAGGGTAGCCCTCATCTCACAGGGTTATTTTAGATACAATACTTACATGTTGCTTTTCATTTCAGTCAGAGAGACAGGCAAGGTACTACCAGATTTCAGTTGTCTTTTCCTGTTGTAGCCCTGAACGATATCTCTCAGACCTGTCTGAAAAGACAGATCAGCATGGTCATCTGCATAAATAAAAGACATCCAAATGGAAAACATCAGCTTTACAAGAAGTCAGAGACAAAACACCTAGTTGTAAGAGTGCTGCTCTAGTAGAATACTAACCATGCCAATCTTTGCACATTTGCTCACTATTGTACTTATGGAATTGGGGATTAAATAAAAGAATGTATGCTAGTTCACCACCCCTGTACTCCTCAAATGATGTACAATAATTTGTTCAGAGACTGAATGGTAAAGAGCTTTTTATGCAACTGAGATGTTTCAGTTAGTGTGAATTTCCTCACAATGTTTACCCTGACCGTAAGCTGTAAACACACACACACTCAGCAGTGCTGGGTTTTTTATGTGTTGGAAAGAGACCTACACAGCCGCATACTCATTTGTACTCATTGTACGAACCGGTAAGGAAACTTAAGCAAAAAACCCTCACGGTGGGTGCACAGACAGGCCAGGGACAAGATCCCTCAGCTGTTCTCCACTCGTGCTTAGCAGGGCTCTCCCCAGCACGGAGAACACTCGCTCACACCCCGCTGCTGTGGTTACCCACAGCCCCCGAATCACAGCAGTGCCTCACTGCACCCAGAGTAAAGCACCCCCTGAGGACGATTTTGGGCCGCAGTGAGCGATGGAGCGATCTAGACACCTTGGGACTCCAAAGGAGGCGGCAGGGGAACAGCACCTTCCCGACCGGCCGGCGCCAGGCTGGGAGTGCTGCGGGACGCGGCCGGCAGCTGCCGGCCGCAGGTCTGCGGGGCCCGGCTGTGAGGGAGCCGGCGAAGCCAAGCCCCGTTACGCCGCCCCTGCCGGGGCCCTCCCGCCCGCTCATCCCTTCCCGCGCCCGCCCAGCGCCCGCTCACCGCCCGCAGCCCCCGGCAGCGCGGCCGCCGCCCGCCGGCGCCGCAGCGCGCGGGAGAGCGCTCGGGCCGCCCCGCCGCCCCACATGGCCGCCGCCGCTCTCGCCCCGCCCCGGTCCGCGGCCCGCGGTGCCGGCTGCCTCGCCGGGCGGGCGCCGGGAAGGTTCCGCCCGGTGCTGGGGCCGGGGCGAATGCCAGCCCCTGCGGTGGCGCTTGTCGCCAGGGCTTCACCTGGAGCAACTCTGCTTAAATGTGTGCCCCGTCATTCCCGTGTCTTGGAACACGGAAAGACCCGCAAGCACAGGCTCGTTCGGATGACAGAGCGACGAGCCCACAGCTTTCAGTCCCCTTCATCACCAAGAAGCACACCGGGCTTGCAGGGCACGGCACAAAGTACGAGTCCTCGCAGCGGGGCAGGCTCAGAGGGAAGCGATCCCAGGAGCCGGCACTGCGGCCCCGAGCAGAACCTCTGCATGGCTGGGCCTGGGGCAGCCCCCTCAGGGGAGCCACCCAAGCTGGCATGCCGCTGCCTCTGCGAGAGGCTGCCGTGTCACGGTTTGCAGATGAATTCCTAGGCTGTGGCCCAGGAACGAGAAGGGTTTCTGCTCTCCCTGTTCCCTCGCAGGCACTGCTGCCCAGGGCCCCGAACTGCGGTGAGTGGCCCTGGCAGTTCAGGGCTGATACACACAAATGGAAAATAATTAAGCCAGTTTTTTTAAGGATTAGTTTTCCGACACTTTATTGAGCAGCAGGTCCAACAAGAACGCCGAGTGAAAACCAAAGCTGCAGTGCAGAGCAAGGCGAAGGTGAGGCGTGAAGGCAGAGCTGGCAGCGCTCCCGTGCCTGCCAGGCCGGTGACCACAGGCCGGGTTCCCTGCCTGGCAGTGCAGATGCTGGCATCCGCACGCAGGAGGCACGGCCTGCACAACGCCAAGGGCAGGAGCATCCTCCGGGCTGCAGGAAATCTGTAGTATAACCAGTCCTGGCTTGACTTCCCACTAGTGCCAGCCTGCTGTATGAACGGACCTGGCTTGGAAAGACAACCCTCACTGCTTGAAATCTGCCTGTTTACAGGTCTCCTGTAAATACAGTATAATTCATGTAGTAGTGAAAGTCTGGATTCTTTTATTTTTAAAGCTAAATAAGGACTGCTGAAAGGGCTCAAAAAAAGCTTGTCTTGACAGCAATTAAACATATGGCAACCCTGCTTAGTATGTACCTGCCTCACTTTTCTACTCACCTGATTTCTATCCAACAAAGCTCACCGTGCACTGGAGTTACGAGTCATTAATAACACCTCAGAGCAACTGAAAAAAACAGAGCTCCAACAAATCCTTTATGGATAGCCTCCTTAAGAGACAGAAGGCTTCCTTCAAATCATGCATCCACATATTATTCAACTTTATTATTTGTCATTCATTTTAGCAAAGCAAATGCAAAATCTGAGCAGGAGAGCCAAACCTTACATTGCCACTGCTTTTATATTTTTGATTTTAGAATCAAGCAAGTAAATACATGCACACTGGCCATGTACTCTACTTAACAGGACAAGCTTGTTTGAAACTAGAAGTAGCTATTCCATGAGACAGAGCCTCAAATACAGAACAGAGTTTTTGTTATTGTGCCATATTTCAAAACACATGTAGTTGCTCAATCTTTAAAGTCAGAATATTTACTCAACTACTCTTTTTTGGCCTGTCCATGGCCACAGCTAATTCTTGTTCTTACAAGGTGTTGTGGGCTCCTTGGGGCACATATGGACAGTGGCTTGGTTGTATTCACCTTCAGAACAATTTCCATGGAAATCATTATTCATTTGATTCCACACCATCCCTCATTTATTAAAAAAATTTTCAAGGGAAAATCCTCCAAATGTCACGTTGCTGCATGACATTCAAAATCCTATGTATTGCTTTCCTGTAGTGCACTGAAATGTTTTTGCAGCATTCATTTTAAAACTATACATTTCCATTTTTGTATGTATTTGCACATTTTAGGACAACTTCAGATGTATGGAATTAAAAGAGTGGTTGTTATTTTAGCCTTTTCTGGTGAAAAACATTCCTAAGGGGAGTTTCCAAAGCCCAAATAAGTTTAATGTAGTGATGCTGACAAGAGTACCGGCATGTATTAATTACTGAGTGATGAGTAGGCCGTTATAGTAAGATTTCTGAAACAGTTAAATACAGAGATCGTATGCTCTTTTTATTGGCATACAGTCACTACCCATAGAAGTGCATTTGTGTCAAAAAAATAATTTTCATATTTACAGGAAGTGACAGAATTCCAGTTGTTGGCAGAGTATATAAAGCTTTTCATACACAATCTTTTTTATTATTAGACAGAGTATATAAAATCTGAACTGAAAATCAAATTCAATGCATCCTGGAAACTGTATTCCTCAACAGCTTTTCTTAAGCTTATTTCCTTCTTAGTTTCTTCCTGTCTCTCACAAGACTTCCTCCTAGGACATCTGAACAGTTATGCTACCCACTTTCCAAAAATTCCTCACTCTTACCCAGAGTCAAGAGTGTAGTGAGATTGGATCAATACATCATTATTTATATTCCTACCAATGCAAGTAAAAATTGTGTGTTGTAAATTATGCCTTATTTTGCTAATAAATATGACTGCTTACTCTAAGTGAAAGATATAATTGAGGGGGGGTGTTATAAATTATAACTGATTATTTATCTGTAACAGTGTTTTGATAAACATGCATGTATTCACTAGCAATTAGCCTGCTTATTAAACACATAGTTAAAATGTATTTCTTTGCCCTGAAGCAGTTTATTTCTGCATCTTATTTATGAAAAAAATTACAGTGGCAAAAAGCTGCATAGCTGAATTCTGATTTAGTTAAATGGATTTATCTGTTCATGAAGACATGCTTTCCAAGTTGCCTGTACTAGTACCATTTTTTATTAGAAGATGGAGCCAATCAAAGAGAACTTACTTCAATGTTAAACCTTTTACCTTTTTCACAACTGCTGTCTTACCAGACCTTTTAGGCACAGATCTCTCCCTGAATTTATGTTCTTTTGTAACAGTCACTGGCCTAGAGTTGGGTATTGTTGGTTTTGTTTTTTAACTTATATCATTTCACACCCTTGTTTCTAACAGCAATAGTCAATTTCCTTAAGTAGGTAATCAGTGACCTCTTTCACTTTATGGCAATATTAAAATCAAAAATTTAGTGGCATTGCTAATACATCAATGTATCAGCTTTACATGAATCATAATTCTTGTGACACTAAGAACCAGCTTTAATATTCACTACGCATTTAATGCATGTGCCACAATGTAAAGTTAACCTATTGTCAGTTTTCCAATGTGTACTGAATAACGTTTATAAACATGCTCCATAAAAACACTGAAAATTCTGAGATGTGTGTAATATCCCTGAACATCCAAAGATCTCTCTGAAAACTGGGTGAGGAATATAGTTCCAGAGCTTAATACTGCCACATGAGATCAGTTAATCGCACATATTCCTAATGGGGTTCAGTCTGTTTAAGTATACCTTGTATTACAGTGACCCATATTTTACACAAACAGCATATAGTACCAGCTAGACCAAAAAAAAAGGGTTATTAAAAAATCTATTACACATATCTAAAGAAAAATAAGATGTCTTTTCTCTATTCTTCCATACCCCCAATAAAGTAATCTTATCATGTCCATGGATTACAAGTGTTTCACGTTAAATCTTTTTCAAGTACTTTAAAAATCTGTTATACCAAAAAAGCTGCCTTTTTCTTTTTTTAAGTACTTTCTACCATTTACCACAAAATTCAGGTGCAAGAATTTTAAACAAAAAAAATGAACTAAAGAGCTTTATTGACATCACAGTACATTCAATAGTAATTTTAAGAACATTACAGCTGAAAGAGAATGGCCTGTTTTATAGTCTTAATAAGCACTACCGTTCTTGAAAAAATGTAATACAAAGAAATCCTATTATTCTGAGCAGCATTTGGAAAAAATACACCTATTTACAAATAAAAAAAAGGATTCTGGTTTCACCTACATAGCCACAATGTGCCTCTATAATGAGACAAGCCTTTTATAACTCATGGAATTTTTAAACATCATAGCACTGGTGCCATAAATTCCTCAGCGTTTACGACGAAGAGGAGTTGTTGATCTGAAAAATAAAGGAAAAGGGGGAAAAAGTTAATTGGAAAAAATAAAATACCCCCAAACCCACACACAGTTTAGGCTTAGTAATTAATAGCTTTAAAAGATTTTCCAAAGTTACTTTTGCCTAAGACAAAAAGTTTAATAAATACCATACTTTATTAAAAAGGTTCATATGCCGTACACATGAAGACGAATATAAAAAAAACTTTTTAAAAGTCAGACAAAATACTTAAAAAGTATACTACCTTGATCGTGACTTAGACTTGTGTTTGCGGCTTGCCTTCTTACCAGACCTTTGAGATTTCTCCATGGAGCATGACCGAATATGCTTCGATTTCTTAGCCTTCTTTTCTTTACTGCTTCCTGGTGATTCAGAACTACTCCTTGCACTAGATTCAGAGCCTGATCGTTTTTTGCTATCTTTGGTAGTAATTTTTTTGCTTTCTTGTCTGGAATCCTGTCTTATTATTTTCACACATATTGAATCACTGCGAGAGAAAGTTCTTTCGCTGTCTCTTTTTCTCTTTAATCTACTGTCATCATGATTGCCAGCCTTACTTTCTTTTTCCTCTTTTTTGGGCTTATCTTTTCTTTTTTCCTGATCTCTCTCCCTTTCTCTGTTCTTTTTTTTGTCTTTATCTACACCTCCACCCTGCTCCTTCTTCCTTTCTTGATCTTTACCCTCACTTTTATGTTTGTGCCTATTTCCAGTAGGGCTTCTACGCTGGTCTTCAGCTTTACGTCTGTCCCTGCTCCTGCTGCGGCTCGCGCGGTTGGCTCGCCGGTCTCTTGAGCGGCTGCCGCTTCTACGTCTATCCCAGCTCCTCTCTCTCGAAGGACTCCGATTTCTCCGCCTCTCCCCCCTTTCAGCACTGTGGTTTCTACTAGATCTTCTCCTTTCCCTTATTTTCTCCCTGCTCCTACTCCTCTCTCTCCTGTTTCTGTGGGAGTAACTCCTGCTTCTACTGCGCCTAACTTTATGTGATGGCGTCCTACTGCGACTGTGTCTCTTCTTCCTTTTGGGAGAGGAAGAACGTGAAGTGCTGCGACTACTACCTGAGCTAGTGCTATACGATGAACTGGATACTGTGCTGCTACTGCTGCTGCTCCTGCTATTGCTGCTGCTGCTACCACTGCTAGAGCTTCTTGACCCACTCCTTCCTGTCCTCTCTTTACCCTCTTTCTTGAGTTCTACATCAGGTGCGATTGCATTTGGAGATCTCTTCTTTTCATTAACCATATCTGCTTCAATTTCTTTTGCCTCCTGTGATGCTAAGTTACTATTCTGTTCTTTGTTGATAAATTCATTCATCTCTTTTGAAACTTTTTCATTTTGTAGCTTTTCTTCTGAAAAAAGAAGTACATGGAAAACAAAATTAAATTAATTTCGAGCAATAGTCAGTAATTTCCACACCACTGCATTGAAAAAAACAAGTTTCCAAGCACCTGTCATAATACTTATAATTAAAACACTGCTACTATACCAACTACTTAACAAACCACTCTCTTTTCTTATAATTCTAGAAAAGTTGTCCTCTTGGTTTCGAAGTAGAGCCCAGTCATTTTAGAAGTACTGACGTTATTCCCAGTTTTAATGGTTTAAGATGAAGTTCTCCAACAAATATCCTGGAACACCAGAACTCTCAAATTGATGTACACAAAAGACTTTTTCCTTTTGCAACCTTTCTCCTTCCTGCAAGACTCCTCATCAGCACAGCAGGAAGTACTGATGCTTCCTGCCTCTCTTTGAGCCTCATTAATCTGGGTTTGAGGATTACTGTCTGGTCTGAAGAAGCTGTATTTCTCAATAGTGAGACCCTGAGTGTTTCTCAGAGGTTTCCAAAATAAAAGTTATTTTTATTCAATCTAGGATTCTTTGCATCACTGCCAACTTTATCTCTCCATTTTAAAATGAAACCAGAAAAAATAACTGACATACATTTTTTGCCTAAAAATGGCCTTTTGATATGGGCCATCATTTCCTGAATTAAGTTAGGGAATAAAACTGCATCCAGAAACCCAGAGTGGTCCAAATGGCAGCTAATCGTCAGATTTAACCCAGAAAACAATTCCAGCTGGTCCCCAAGTTATTAGGCAATACAGGCACAAGCCAGTGTATATTAGAAGATGCTGTATTGTCCATTAGAAATCTTCTGCCTTTCCAAAACACTGCTACAAATGAGACTCTGCACTAGCATTCTTCAGTATTTTGGATGTATAGAATCAGCTGCTTTACAGCCTTGTTTTGTATTTCTGCAAACAGTCCCATGCAGATGTCTCCACACTGACATCTGGCTTCCCGCACTAGGAAGACAGAGGCCACCACTCAGACACTCTCCATATGGCTACACTTTTATGCATACATCTTCCAACACTCAAAGAGAGACTGGACCATTAAGAAAACCAAAAGTTTAGCCAGTCCAGCCTTTCATTAAGGGTTCCATATGTCTTTCTTTTCAATCTTTTATTTAAAAAGTTAAAGGAGGAAACCATCAATTTGAAGTTTATCATAATAGCACTTTCTCCTCCAACCTGTGAACTTGGTTCATGACTTAACATTGCATCCATCTTAGACAGCTCTTCAGCACTGGGAGGTGACTGTGCTACCATTTTGGCCTACATTATTTGTAAAAAAGGACAAACCTTGTACAGAGAAGCAGAAGTAAATCACAGGGTTTTGGTTTTCTTTAATTTGAATTTTAAAAACTTCATTTATAAATTTAGTTTCATACCTTTTTTGCTTAAAACGTGTTTCTTTGCCATCAATTTACATACACTAAGTAGTAAACTCCGTATACAGTGGTACAGTAAGAAGACATCATATGATTTACCTTCTAGCTGTTTTTCTAGTAGTAGTTGCTGTTCTCTCTCTTTTCTCCAAAACGCTTCCTGTTTTTGCCTTATTCTGTGTCGTAATTCCTCATCATCAGTATCAGATGATTCAGAGCCTCTGTCACTCCTCTCATCTTCACTGTCTCCTGATCCATAACCACCCAGTCCACCTGCGTGCATAAAGTCCAGTCTATCACGAGGAAAGATTAAGCTTTGTTCTTAATACTTCTGTGAGGCAAAGAGGAGAGTAACATTGCCCTTCCTTCACTTCCTCGTCTCTGAAGAAGTCACTTTATTCTGGTAAGTGCCAGTGCTGTTTGCCAGTGTGTTCAAGGCCCCTGTATCTGCATTGATGGTCACTGTCTGCTTCTACTCCTTCTGGAACAGCTTGTTTATTTTCAGCAAGCAAGCAACCACTGTGACCATGGTACTTTTTTCCACTGTATGGAAAGGCAAAAAAGCTCCCTGTGGAGACTGTAACATGCCTGTCTCTGTATCAGCAATGGGACAGAAAATGCCTGGGATCTTTCCCAGAAGACATCTCTGAAATGACTTCAGCGGCCTCCGTAGTCCAAGGCTACAGAAATTCTGAATGCCATATCAATTTTTTCCATATGATTAAGAAAACACTGCACTTTGACAGGTATGGAGATGGAATAGAAACAGACTTTCTTCTCCCCTAGAGATATTTAACTACTAGACTGGTAAGGATAAAGTCAGTTTAAACATCTGACACGGATTTCTTTCAGTCTGAGGTCCTTAGGATCTTTACTGAGATAGTTTTGAAACATGAATACTTGTGATGATAACATTCAATCTAATTCATCAATATTCCATGTAATGAACACATAACTGCTCACTGACACTGCTGTAATGCATTTTAGATGATAAAAGTCATGTTGGGAGAAATCTCTTGCAGTTGTGTCTCAAGCTGGAATTTCAATCTCTCTTTCCTGTGTTGTTTCTGGCAGTATATGATATGAGAGCCTTTGTGTTTATGTAGCTTTTCAATAAAATAATTACAAAGATTATAATATTTTTATGTATAAGACTTTCACATTACTCTTCTACCAACTTTCCCCTCTGGTCCATATGGATCAAAACAGAAGAAAAGTATGAAATAGTATTCCTTTCTTTGAAGGCTGCAGTGTGCTTCTGAAACTACAATACTTTGACAAGTAAAATTATCTAAAATTTTTATGTATTTTCAAAATCAGGGCAAGATTCTCATACACTAAATCACACTGCCTAGTCCTTTACTCCAGCAACTATCCCACTTATATATCAGTAGGACCACCTGTGGAACAAACAAAGGTGCTGATAATGATAAAGTTATCAGAAAGTGACCCATATTCCCAGGCAATTAAAATCTAATTTCAAAATGCAATTTCTAGAAATGCAAGGCAAAAGTGAAACTCCCCCTTTAAGCCCTCTCAAAAATAAGGAACATACTTACCGAGTCCAGTGAGGGAAGCCAGTGCACTGGACTGTGCCAGCTGTTTTGCAGGAGCTTTGTATCACATCAACAACAGGAACAACATGTTAACACAAATAGCCACGATTTCATAGTCATGAGTCTATGGTATTGTTAAATCTACTACTATTGCTGTTCTTTGGAGGGAGAGAAGAAACATTAAAAACGCATCATCCATTTAAAACCACTTCTAGATTTTCTGACCATGAAGATTTAGAATTTAACTGCAAATTAACAGCGAGCAGAAAAAACCCAAATGTATACTCATAAATCACTTTCCAAGTTACAGCATCTGCACATAGTTTTCAATTTCAGTAGTTACATAGTTAGATTAACTCTTTTATATTAAAATAATCTGTTCTGTAGTACAATACATGTTAATAGCGAAAGCAAATTATTTACTAATTAAAGACTCAAAGTTCATCTCTTGTCACTTCTGAACAGCTTTGAGATAAAGATGATCGTAGTAAGGAACAGCTACAACTCAAGAGCCATTGACACACAGGTACCATTTTAACTGAAATGAATTGTATGAAAAGAATGGAATAACTCAAGTAATTCACAATACACTGCACAGGACGACAGTACATGATTACTGGATTTGAACTCTACCAAGTTGGATGCATTATACTGGAATTGTTCTTAAGGGAGAACTATGGAGGTTAAATGTTCTAACGACATGCAAATACAGAATTTTCGCAGAAGAAACTAAAAAGAAAAACCCTTCCAAACCCAGCATACCTTTAGTTGCTTTACGGTGAACATCTTTGGCCACATAATAGATTTCTTCATTTGTGACATCTAAGAGAATCTCTGTCAGCAGCATTTTTGTCAGCATCATCTGAAGAAAATTGCATACACAATTAAAGGCCAAAACATCTTGAATAAATGCTGCATCCAAATTATATCCATACAGCTTCACTTCTTTTGATGACTATGAAAGTCATCTCCTGTACATTTTATTTAATAACTTCTTTGAAAAGACATGGCTAAAAACCAAAAAGACTGAAGCTGTTTAAATGTGACCTGATTTCATAACTCTAAAGTTTCTACTTTGATTGTGAACTGTGTCTGCATGTATTGCACACAACTATCCAGGGCACTAATCTTAATGTCTAAGATGATTATAACAATGAATATGTAAATCAGAAATGTACTTAGACTGATTCCAATTATTCTTTCAAAAAATAAAGAGCACTTTTCTGACTGGTATGCTGCCTGTAAAGATCGATCATAAGGTGTTACTTATGCAGCATTTTATTATTACATATTTTCTACAAAAATTGAAAAAAAATTGAGGTGGTAGCTAGTTCTCTAAGTTGTTTATGTCTGGCCACATGCTCTACAAAAATATATTAATCAAACTTAGTAGAATTCAGGGCCTTAATTAACAAGAATTCACAAGTATGAAGGTTATGCAGACACAGTGACACTGTTGGTGATCTAGGATTTAGGGTTGTAGCACTTCCTTGCAATAATACATTTGTTAAATTCCCTTTCACAGGAACTGAGGCTGAAGCACAGATTTGAGATGGGTGCATTTAATCACTAAAAGTTTTCAGAAATTTGGTAAGTGAAGCAAACCCATAGAATTAGTAAAGATCAATTCAAAGATTATAGTCACTACATTCTTTCACTATTGTGCTAAATATGAGTTACATAACTGATAACCTTGTTTCTATGAAAAAGACAGCATTATGAACAGACATGCAAATATAATCCTGCTTTACTGCAGAATGCATACTATACCTCTGTTGACAGCATCAGAGATAGAAAAAGTGATTTACTTTGATATGAGCAACTAAACAGAAATACTTAGTGAGAACTGCATTATTAATACCATTTGATACTCCTTTTCTTCTTCTGTCATTTCTGGTTCACTTTGCTCCTCTTGAGGAGCTGGGGATGGACTCCTGCTGACTTTCCCAACACTTACAGCTTCTGTGTTTTCAGCATCTTCATCTTCCTCATCACTGTCCTGCAAGAACAGCATCATACACTTCAGGAAAAACCTAAATAGCAAGCTCCTTAGTTTCTATTTTTAATAGTAAGCTTCATTTACTTTGTACTGAAATCTGTATTACAATAAAACCATTTATTTTCTCCCTTCCTAAAAAATATGCAGGTACACATACCCACACAAGCTAAGAAAATACTTAGTTGTCAGTTCCCTGCCAGATATGTACTTTGGACTACAAAAAGATAACTGCTAAAATGAAGGCAATGCAAGGTTTCCTAAATTGGCTCAGTTTAGCAAATGCAAGTATCTGAATACTTTCAGCTGCTGATTTGGAATTCTGACTTTCAAAAGCTCTGTACGTTCCAAAAGGGAAAACAACCCAAAAACAACAAGTCCAATTTCATCCCTGTTTCCTTGCAATTACAGATCAAATTATATACTTCTACCTCTTAGCCACTAAAACCTTTAAAACATCAAGTAATTATCAACAGAGCAGCAGCTCAACCTTACTCTAAACAACAAAAGCAATGAGGTAACCACGAACACAGAATCTCTCATTTGAAGAGACTAAAAAGTTGACACCTTTCAGGAAATACCAACCTGAGCAAAAAACAAGCCCTTATACTTACAAATTTACTTCTCTGAGGTAACCGTGGGCCATCCCCTTCTTCAGCCTCCTCACTTTCCTTTTTCTCTTTTTTAGACATCTGTGAACGTTGCTGCTCCATTCTCTCTTTTTCCAATTTTTTCTGTTTTTCTCTTTCCATCTTTTCCAGGCCCTCACGAATCCAGGCAGGCAGAGTTCTACGCTTCACAGCATCTACATAAGCAAGGTTTACAGTTTTGCAAGATGAAAAAACCTTCTCCCCACAAAAAGGAACAAAAATGTCCCCCAAAACAAAGTAAGCCCCCTATCCCCATCAAAACACGTCCCACATCTGATGGTGGGGAAAAACATTTATAATTGCTTTTTCTTTCTCTGTTCTTTTACTTGCTATTAAAAAGAAAAAGGTCTTCAAATTTTGCAATTCTTTATAAAATACAGCTTTTAATTTTTTTCATTAAGGAGTGGTTAACATGTACCAATCTGGGGAGGCTCCTGCTTCACAGGCATCGCGATAGGTGAACGCTGTCGATCTCTGAATGAGGGCCTTTCCCTTCGATTCTGAGTAGGTGCAGGAGGTGCTGGAGGACCTGGTGGCCCTGGCGGTCCTGGCTGCCAATAAGGTGGGTGAAATCCACCTTGAGGTGGACCAAAAGCAGCCCCATGCTGAAAGAGTAATGCAGTTTATTTTTCTTCACATGGTAACACTAAATGCAGCATGTGAGCAAGTCGGTCTACAAAAATCCATGCAAGTAGGAATCCATGATTTCTATGCTACTGAGATCTCTCAATCTCTTTCACTGCGGTCCCCAAGAAGCAAGTTTCTTTTAAATATTTAATGACTAAACTTAGACTTAAGCAGGGATACTTAACAAACTTGAAAGGGCTTCAACCAATCTCCTTTCATATTGTGCTAAGCATTAAGCTCTATAATCACCATCTATCTCCATCAGTTCCATGCCAGCTTAGCATCAGAGCATGCAGATAAATAAACAGTGTACAAAACTCAGATTTAAGAGTCTAGCTATGTTAGCAGTCTTTTAACTACAAAATAAGAACAAAAATTTAAAGTTCAGCATTTTATTACATAAGAATTTTGCACTGTGCAATTTCCAGTAATCCTTCACAGATCTTATTATTATCGCTGCTTAAAATACTAAATGCATAATATGCAATTTTAGTACAGATCCTGGGTTCTGGGCAATCTGTATACAACCCAAAAGTCACAAATCTTGAGGCATATATGAAAGTTTTATATTTTAATATTTACTGCCCAGAAATGCCAAATGAAACTATTTTAGAAGAGGTTATTCAGGGAAAAGGGTACAGTATCAAATATTCCACTGAGTATTTAAGTGACTACCACTAAGGCACTCTACACTGCAATTTCAGGTTAAGCATCTCTTTCATTCAATGCAAAACACGATTTCTGTAGTATTCAGGGAAGCTAATTTTAAGACCTTATCCCATGACAATAAACAAAAATTATACTAAACTCATGTATTGGAAAATTATTAGTTCCCTATTTAACAATACTGTTGAGCAAGAGAATTGTGAGAGGAAAAATAATCTAGAAGATTAAAAAAATAGCCTAGAAGATAACAAAAAAAAATTCTGCCCATCTTTCCATGTATTTGTTTATGAACAGGAGGTAGGTTTTTAGACAGCTAGTTTGTCATTTATATCAGCAGTTCTGAAAGAAAAATGCTGAAAATAGAGGGAAGATACAAAACTTCTTCGTGTTAAGTATCTGTCCAATGCACCCTGCTATTATTAGCAACAAAACCACCTACATGTTTATTATACTATACAACTTATATGCCAGAATGAAGAAAAAAGTGGATATGGATTATTTTTTTTAGAAATACCATTGTTTATTCAAAGAATCACAGTAGATAGATATGGAAAAGATCAATGGATCATCCAGTCTATCTCCCTGCAAATACAGGACTGTTTCCTGTGGTACATTATCTAGCATATTTAAGCATATCTGTCTGAATGTTTTTTTCCTTGTCCTCATTTTTTTTTTTTAAACAGAAAGCTACATAGTGTTAATTTATATACTGGAACACAGTGATGCATTTTAATATTGCAGACAACAGCAGTTTCTCATTAATACTGTCGAAAAATAAAACCCTTTGGCCTCTGAACAGAACTGAGAACTTTAAAGTATCTTCTGTCAAGTGTTTGGTTAAAATGTATCTTAGCAGATAACAGATTCTGTAGATGTTTGTAGAACTGAAGAATGAAAGTCGCCGCTAGATGATATTAGAGGAACACATCCATGGAAGGGACTCTGCGCGCCTACAATATTAAAGCAACAAATATGTTTCACCTGATAGTCAAACTGGTTCACTGGCCCCATTGCAAAGTTATCGGGAGGTCCCCCAAAGTTGTGATTGTTCTGGTTAAACATATGCCTGTTGTCAGGAGTAAATTCCCCACTGTCCTGACTGTTGCTGTCTTCTGACGGAGGAACAATTTCCATTTGACCTGGGGGGGTTGGAGTCATCCACTGCTGATCTGGAGGTGGGTGAGGGGGTTGGTGAGGCATTCCCCATTCTGTTTAGGATTCAGAATACAATTTGATACCAAGTTAGTATAATTCATATGAGTCACCAATCACTCAGTGTTCTTGTATTTATCATAAGGTTCCTCAAAGCATCACAGATGATAAAGCAAGGAAGAATCATCAATCTGCAGACTGCATTATACTGTCTCAATAATTTCTTCAACTAAATGAAGGAAATACAAACAGCTATAGCTGAACTGACAAATGCAATAGGGGGACAGAATTGGACAGGCACAGACATCCTGTAAATTGGTTTTTATACATTTCTAGTAATAATGAGTTCACCACAAGACTTACAAGTTGCCTAAACTGTTCAAAATCTGCTCCTCTCCTACTTCTCTACATCAATTTTGAAAGCAAGGAGCTATTTTACTATTTTGCATAATAGACTTGAAATACCTACTGTGGAAAGAAAATGATGTTGTAAGCAGCACAACCACTGAAACCTGTCCTCCAAATCTTCAGTCCTGATAATGGATGATTTCTTGGACTGCCCAATATCTAGCACAGGTCCTAGAATAAGCTACAGCCATAAGCCCTCAAACATAGGTTTCAATTGGCTAACAGAGTGAAAAAGGTCTAAGGAATGAATTAATAGCTCGTGTGGCCATAATTTTTGACTGACTCCTTAAAGAGACAAAAATTATGTGCACTATACAGATACTTATAGACCATGACAGAGCTGCCTTATAACTCTCACCAGTAACAGATTAGTATCTAGCCTCTCAGGTTAATTCCTACCTTCTATCCAGTCATTTAGTACATTTTTCTAATTTTGACTGTCCTTCCCATCTGCATCATAATTGGATCTATTACTGTAGCAACTAAAAAGTGTTATTACAGCTTTTCTGTTTCTGTGAAAATTTCTACTTACTGTACAGAAATACAGCTAAAATACACTCTGCCACATAGAAAAGTTAAAAATTCTTACATGTGCCTACAATAACTTGTAGCCTAGTGCAAGTAGGTGAAACCTGATGGCTGCCTCCCTTTTATTACACACATGTAAGAGCTACCAATAACATATTAAGCCTACTTATATTAAATGTTGCTTTTCAATAAATTTGGATAATGACAGTGAAAACTGGGACAGTTATTCTTTCAACCATTAACAGAATCAAGCATGAAGTGCAGTTTTCCCCAAAACAACTGAGGACATGCACATAGGCTTACTGTGTTGCTCATACACTTCAAATTGCATTATAGTATACTGTTATAACCCAGCTTTCAGAAAACAATTTCAGAAAAATTCTTAGCAGAAAATAACCCATTTCTATCCCATTCTTATTACCAGTAGTATCTAGTGAAGTTTTATAAAGAAAATTAATTTTTGGGAAAAAATAAAGTTTGGAGGAAGTAAAAAATACAGAAAAAATTGATACTAACATAAGCATCCAAACAACTTTAACTTAAAATGACTGAAAAATGCTGACAATCAGATACCTGAGTTTAAAAGGGTAAATCCCAAGTACATGAAACACAGTAAAACCATATTTTTTCATAGAGAATTTCACTGATCTTCCTTTTTAAAGATTTTAAGACATTTAAAGCCAGCATCAGTTATACTGTGAACTCATTCTACATGTCAAGATCATGCCAAAGCAGGTGTTACACTACAGGAGAGGCAACTGTAGCTCTCTAAGTAGGAGCTGTGATTAGTAAGTCAACTGGTAGTTTTGCATTTTGAAGCCTGAGGGACAGGGCATGTTCACACGAATAAAGGTCTGACAAGAATAAAATGAAGAAACATGAAAAAAAGGAATTAACAGGAAGGGAAACAAACCTGGCTGCCACATTCTGTTGAAGTTGGGATCCCCCTGAAAATTATTATGGTTGTTTGGACCAGACTCTATTCCTGAAATATCCTGTCCATTTGGCATCATTCCTTGTTGTTCCACTACATTCTGTTGCCCTGAGGCTTCTCGCTGAGCAATCCATGCTTGAGCTAATGCAGCCCAGTCAATCTGGCCTAAAATAAACAGAGGAAGTTAAAAAGGTTAGAACTCACACGTCTGAAGTTTAACACTGTTTCTCAATTACATGTCTTATTGCTCAAGATAAATGGGCAACGTTTACCTTCAGCAAGCACTGTGAGCACTATTTAAACTCATTCACAATGTACAGTAAAAGAAACAAAGCAAATGTCAGTGTACAGACTTGCTGAAGTACAGTTTCTCTGTGTATGTTCAAAATGTCACAAGGCAGATTATTTTACATTCACATTAGCATTGAATGGGTGGTAGTAATGCACCTTTTTCAAATGTGAGCTAATTTTGACATCAGAAATTAATAGACATATCCTTATAATACAAATTCCTGAAGATTTGAGAAAAAGATATATAGTTGGAAAATTATTCTTCAGCGTACCCTCTTCATATAACCCTTGCCAGATATCATGTTACAGTTCTCTCTCCCTTTTTTTTTTCTTTACTGCCATTCCTATCAGTAAATAAATAAATTGCACTCTCAGATAAGAACACTAATATGGCTTCTGCTTATTATCAAATTAGGAAAACTCTCCAGTGAATTTAACAGAAATTAAAGTGACAGTAAAACCTGTGTGCCTGATCACTTTGCCTTACTATGAAATACACACCTGCACTTTCATCCATTTCTCTATTTCTCTTGATATTTTGAATTGTTGCCACCTCATTCTCAATTTAAGGTATATTATGTTCTACTCTTTAAAGCACTTGGTGGTTTTGGTGAGGAAAAAAAATTCCAACAAGAGATCATGATTATGAATGTTGTAACCTAAATCAAAAACCATATAGGTCTTCCAGTGAGGTTTTGGGGTTTTTTTTGTATATATACCAAAACTTTTGAGGTTTTCTTCTGTATATGTAATCTGCATTAATACTTCTGCCACACAGGTACTGAATAAAAAAGCAGATTCTCTAAGAAAAGGATTTAGCTTAGCTAAAGAACTGACAGGGATACATATCTGGTAACAGAGGTCTAAATGTTGATCTGTATGACTGGTAAAATGTTGGTAAATTGTGTAGGATAACTCAGGTTTCTTGTTTGTATTTGCATATTATATATTAACGATGTGAAAACATTTGAACCTTTGCATGTTTTCTACGCTTTCTAGTTCAGAAAAGCATCATAAATGTATTATCTCGAGAGCAGCTACAAAGGCAACTATGAGTCATACTCTGTTACAAAGATTCAAAAATTTAAATGACAACACATTAAAAGAATGAATCCACAAAGCTTTCTATATACTTACTTGGGTCTTGCTGGTGCTGAAATGACTGCATCCACTGCTGTTGGTTCAAAGGCCATTGCTGCCAAGGTTGTCCACCTTGATCCCACATCTTTTAAGTCTTTATATAGTCTATATTTCAACTAAAAATAATAGTTGTATGTTTAAATAGATGCCCATGAAATATCACATAACTGAAACTTACATAACTGCAGATATAGTTAAGCCTTGCAAAGCAAGCTGAAGCAATGCTGGCTTAATATTTTAAGCTGGAGGAAATGGTTCATCCTTTGGAGTAATATCTGAAATATTACTGTAAGATTTCAGGAGTCTAGTATGCTTTCTCTGTATTTGCACAAAGAAATTAACTACCAAATGATGTTCAAGGAGATACATGACAAGTTTGTACGACAAGATCTCAACTGGCAATAAATGCAATTTAAAGCAAGTCAAAAATACAAAAGGCATGATTGGTATCTTTGCCTGCTTCTTGGGGAAAAGATGTGTATTTCTTCAAACAAGTGTCATGCAAGGCTGTTAAGCAAGACAAAAGTCACCAAATGGTAAAACACATTGTTAATGATTGCACAGGAGAACTGCACAGGTACAAGACAGTGCCCACATGCATGTTATGCATTGTACAGACTCATTTTAACTTCTAAATATAGACCTTCAAATCTGAGAAAGAAAGATAAATGTGACCACGCAATTACCACATTGTCCCTTAAAATCATGAGAAGCAATTTTTGCTGTGCCGTGTACACCCTCACTGAGCAGGCAGCAGCAGCCCTGGCTGCAGCTGGCAGGCAGCAGAGCCCCACAGCCTGCTTACAGTGCATCTCCAAGGCCAGCTCTGTGGGAGTTTGATGAGGCACAGCAGTCCAGGCAGGAGTGCCTGCAATGGCACACCAGTTCCTTCCATCATTTGTACCTCCAGCACACACCTAACCTGCCACACATGGGAGACCAGAGAGCAGCCACCTGCACTGCTCCAAACAGCTTCTCCAAAGACAAAGACTAGGCACAGTTCTGGGAACACTTCACTCCAGAAGCTGTTCCCAAAAACCAGTATGGTAGGAATGCTTGTGTGACCGCCCTCTGCCCTACCCAATCTGTTAAGAATTTCTCAACAGGCCTTCCAATCAATGCATATATCCTCATGGAATTTAATATACAATCCCCGAGTTCACACTGTTAAAACATCAAGCATGTAGGTTGTTTCAAACACTCCAGACTTAAAAGAAAGAGAAAAATTCATTCTCTGAGGTCACAGGAGCAGCACACAGGACCCAGTCGTGGCTCACAGCCAAGCGCAATACAGAAAAGATGAATAGAGCCTCTCTGCTTCAGAGCAAACCAGCTCAAAGCAGCCAGTGCCACTTGGGTGGCCAGCCAGGAGCAAAGCCCAGTGGCTCTGAGGGAGTGGGACACACTCACCCCACAGACAGAGCCCACTCTCAGCACACGGACAAAGCCACTGGAGTGGAACCTGCTCGCAAAGGCATCTTGTGCTCACCCGCTCACACAAGGGACTGCATGGCTGCACAGGCAGAGAGCATCACTCTACAAAAGTGCACCACACAAAAGAGCTGCACTCAACATCAGGGGCACTGGGCCATGAAGAGATGAACACAAACTTGTATTTTGCATACTTCTGTCAAATGAAATCCTTTACATGAAAAACTGTAGATCGCCTTTGTTTTGAAAGCACTTACTGTCAACACTGTACAAAAATTACACCTGTGGCTCTGAAACATACAGTTGCATTTTGGAGGGCTTTAAACAAGACCAGATCAACTTTGGCAACAAGGAGAGTAATGGGCAAAACCTATCTAATACTTTATTATTTTCACCATCTTTTCTTGCCAAACTAAGTATGAAGGCTTTTTCCCATTTCATGAACACTTTTATGCTATTCAAACCTTTAATAAGTGAAGACACAGCCCTTTCTCTTGTCTCTTTCTTTTTACATTTTTACCTGTACCTAGGAAAGTAACTTTTTTATACCAGCTGAGTGTATGGTGGCTACTACTAATGCACTTAATGCAACATTTTAGCTGACCCCTTAAACTAGCTCTCCAGGTATTGATAGACACATATTTCATATACTACATATCATGAAGTAACTGCAAATACTATTTTCACCCTAAAGCAAAAGGTAAGTAAATGTTTCTTCCTTCCCTCAGTTCATCTTTCCATCCAAAATAAAGATTCCTTCAAATGTCAAAATAAATTTATTTACTTATTAAAAGTTATAAGATTGGGGTTTCAGACTACCACTGCAGTGCACAGCCTCATGGTGCTGCTCCCTTTGTTTCCAGCTGTTAAATCCCACTAGCAGGAATCAACATGGATTTCACTAATTCTGGTAGCATTTCTTTACCTCAATATACAGTATGTTGCAAGAAGTTTGTGGAATTACACTAAAACTCAGCAGAAGATTTAGGGGTTTTTTTACTAATAAGACCGCTCTGCATATAACTGAATGCACTAAAATTTACACAGTTAAATACCAATTTCTCTTATCAAAGTGTAAAAATATTAAGACCACTTCTACAAATGCAACTAAATTGGAACCTCCTACACACAGCTTTTACATGGTAGGATTAGAGGAGATTTATTTTTACTGGACTTGTTCTCTCTCTGTCCTAAAATCTTTTTATTACAGATTTTTTTTAAACACGTTCCAGCTAACACAATTTTCTATCTGTTTCTCAGTTGAAATGGACACAGTATTCTGGCTATTTTCCTTCTTTACTCTCAGGCCTTGATGCTCACTATGGACAAACTGAAGCACTTGTTTAGATCATTAATAAGGTCTAAGACCACAAATGCCTCCACATCTCAGTAAAACCTGCCCTCAAGACAGTAACTGCCTTATTATTTTACAAGTTATTCAAATAAATCTTGTGGGAAAGATATATTACCTTGCAGCCCTGTACCAAGTGGCATCTGAAATGGTGACCAAGGGATAAAGCAGACAGGCAGTGACCTCAGACAGCAGCAGCACTCATTCACCTCCTGGCTGCCCCATCAGCAAGTTATTATGCCCTAGGACACCGAGGCCAAGCCCACACTGCTACAGGAAGGGGTGCTGAAGGACCCCACTGTCCCCCCACTAGAGAACAGCACTGACCCAGGGCACCTCGCACTCTCTGGGTGCTTCCAAGCACGTCCCAGGTGTGTGCATGGACCTGGACCCCACAAGCAGTTACCACATGTCCAGTCTGGTTTGGAAGGTCACAGGCTTTCCCTCAGTGCCAGCTGGCTGCAGGGCCAGAATAAAAAGCACAGCTGGGTTTTAGTTGTTAGCACAGATAGCAGCTGATCCACTGCTCTGCAACATAATATGGCCCAGTCTTCAACTTGCCCTAGAGAGATTATTTCACCTTACTACTTCTATTCTGGGGAGAGAAATCAGGTGGGGAAGTGCAAAGCAATAGGTCAAGTCATGGAGCTGGGTTCTATTTTGATGCACAACATTATGACAAGACAGCAACAACAGCGTAAAACCCTGAAGAACTTCAACATTTGATAAATTCAATTTATGCCGCTCAGAACAAACCAATTTAAAATCACTGCTATTTGAAACAGGTAATTTTAGTTTGTGAACTGTATTTGAAAGCTTTTAATTCTGTATTGCATTTGTACTTCTACATTTTCCTGAACCAATGTTGATTTGCATAGGTTGGTAACTATAAAATATACTGGCTTTCAAGTACAGATTTATTATCAAATTCAGTGTAAAAGCATTCTTTACTAATCAGAAATATGTACTACACAAACACTTAAGCAATGACATCACTTTTTTTATGCCACCATACATGCAGAAGCCCTTTTCCAAATATGATGTGAAAACTGTCCAAAACTATTTTTTTGTTTATTTCAACACATCTTCCTTATTGAGCAATCCTTGCTTTACAGAAACAGGAATTGGATATGGAAGGAATAAAATTCACACCTTAAAATATTTATAGAAGTAATCTTAACATATACAGGCAAAAAGAGAAGGTGATGTGTTCAAAATTTTTAATATTGAAGACTAAACATGTGGCTCAGTGCCATTAAACAGAAGAGGTCAGTTCTAGCACCTCTCTCTTTATGGTGACCTGGAACAGCAGGACATCATCATTTTCTGGGAAACAAACTACCCTGCTTTTTAGTTCTCCACTATTTTCCTGCATTTTCTCCAAGTTTTCACCAACTGGTACAAAGTAAACATGAAAAAGTTGGATATAGGTGTTTTTTATCTAGTACAGGAAGGCTGCAGGCATTTAAAGATGGTTCATTGTCTTCAAAAACTGTTTTGGTAAGCACTGCACTGTCTAATAATTCCATCTGCTTTTAAGTTTCAGAGGCAAACCCCAACCTGGTTTTAGCTCTTCATTTGCAGCGGTTATGTTCTAAAAGGTAACTAAAACAAGCACTTGTGCTATTTGATGTTACTCTTTTTTTACATAAAGAACGTGAAAAGTTACATAATGTAACTTTGTATTCTGCTTGTGAAACTTTACTGAGCATGAAAGGACTTTCCAACAGAATCTCAGGATTGTCCTGTCAGACATCACTGACAGTTTCCTTCCTAGTGATATTTTAAAGGTGTCAAAAATAAAAACAGATCAAGTCATACAGTAATGAACAAACCAGATGTGAGTTACCAAAACAACACTTTTGAACCTGAGTCCATAAACAGAAAAGGCCACAAACTACTTCACAAAGGACTCACAAAACACAGCGGAGAAAATGTAGCCTGTTCTCAGTAATTTTAAAATTACTGCAAGGGAATTCACCTCCTATACCAAGGCAGAGAAAGAGGAAACAAATCCAAAATCAAGAAAAATGCCTCTCACCCACTAAACCACTAAATTAAAGGCTTGAAACAACTGGAACCTCTTGTACCTAATGCATATGACAAGAAACAACCTGAGACACAAGTAGTAATTTCAATAATGGAGAAAAGAGACACAAAGTCCTCTCCCACTAACTAAAATCTGCACTGACAAAATTAACTTAGGATGCTGCCACAAAAATAATGTGTTTACACAAGCTTTTTATTTCTCACAAGTTCCCAAATGAGCACCACCGGAAAGGTTTCACCTAATACAATGGACAGCTCTACCTCCCACCAGTGACCTAAGACCAAATACACAGCAAAGCATCCAAATGACAGTGAAACAAACTTTATTTTCTACTGAAGTTGGAGGGGAGGGAGATGAACACTGGCTAAAATTAAACTCACTTCAAAGGTTAGCAAAACATTTAGTAACAGAGGGGTACCTCAACTGAGCAGTCATTAAGACATACTGGTTCTGATATCACTCATACATACAACAGGTTTGAAAAGCAACAGGTTCAAAAAATGGATCCATTTTGTAGGCACCTATTTGGAAAGGCAAATGCAGACACTATCCCTCCTTTACAATGATGGGTTAAGGTTCTTTTACTTAGCTGTTCTACCCTCCAATTCAATTGGACATAGCCTTTTTTCCTTTCCTTCTCTCTCTAGCATACACACACAAACAAACAAAAGAACATTTATTGGTGCTTCAAGAGCTGTTCCCTGATGTCAGATCACAGAACAGGAACCTGAATCTATTAAAAATCTGTTTACCAATGAAGAAACAGAAGCCAATTCAGGATTCTTTTTGTTTTAGACAGAAGCACAATCACATGAGCAAAGCACCCCATCAACTCACATTTAATTTCAGTTACACGTATTTAACAGATTATGGAAAGTTCACATGATACCTGAAAATCCTGTTGGAGTTCTTAAGAGCAAACATGTTCTGAAATATGTTCTTTCACATGCTGGGGTTTTTTTCTTTTTAAATTACTATTCAAAGGCCGGACCAGAATCTGCTGAAGTTTTATTAAAGCAAATTACTGGTATGAAAATGTGCCATCCTTGACAGGACTGCTGGTGAGGGCTCCCCTGCTGATGACAAAAGCTGAGGCAGCAATACAGACAGGACTTACCTCGATCACCATCAACCTCTGAGAGCCAACAGCACTCAGAAACATTTAAATGTGGTGTCAAACTCTCTGCCACTGTATTTAAACTAACTTTTCTTTGTGTAAAGACAAAGAACATATTTTTAAAGGCAGCTTTCCACTCCCATCCTTGATTGTAACATGCATCTAAATTACAAAGTACACCTCAATGTTAACCTGTTCTTTTAGGAAAAAAGGCATCTCCTTCAACCTATTGGTTAGCATAATAAGGTATTTTCCAACATAGCTGTATGATGTGTCCAGACACACCACACACTGAAAGGCACACATTTAGAAGGTACTTACCAGTAAACAGTCTTGAGTGATAATTCACAAGCTCACCTTTAACTCTGGGAGACTCTCCCAAGCACTTCCCACAAAACACAGCTATCTTGAAGCAAATTATGTATTTCCACACCAAGAGGAATGTACCCTGTCAAGGAGAGCATGGTTTCTTGAGAACTCACCAATGGCACAGTGCTTAGTGAAGGCTCTTGATGTCAAAGACGGGGCCATCTTTTAGACAAGGCCACCAACAGAACTTGGGCAGTAACAGGCTCACTCAGGTTCCTTGGACAACCCTACCTAGGCAGTTTCATAATGCAAACTCCTAAAATCCACTACCAGTTCAACAGCACTTGTGCAGAGCTAACTGTGCTCTGACCTCTCAACACTGGAGAGGAGCAGTCTTATGGAGCAAGTCTTGGCAACGTCAAAAGACAAAGCCTGCTTGTCACCCTGGAGATACTATCTTCCTTAAATGTCTTACGACATTGGCTGCAGAAAAACTGAAAAATATCAAGAAACTTCCCCTGGAAAGATAAGCAAGATCTGTCGCTAAACAAAATTTAATACAGCTAATGGATAAACTGAATTGCTTCAGTTCATGCAGCTAGTCCAAGACAAGAAGCACAGAGACCTAGGAAGTTAGCTCAGCTCCAGAAAGCATCAGGAAGATAACTAACCATACCACGCTGTCCTGATGAGTGCATCTTGTACACGCTTCCTTGCTCCTTCTAAGTAACTCCCATCACTCTGACAATCTGCTTCTTCTTAATGTCAATGTTACACACCATCCTAACCATGCAGAACACCTTACAGCTCAACAGATTCTGAATGGCTTGCCCGGAAATCCATCAAAGTGAAATATCTTACAAATGAGGAAAAAAGTAATCTTTGGAATATGAAACCAAGTATTTGTTAAAAGCTAGACTGTCTCAACTCCAAGAAATCAGAAGACTGCCTAGAAGTCAAGCTGTCACTAGGAGAGTGGCAACACCTTCTGCTGTGTCATGAGCTGAAGAGATCAAGGTTAGGAATTCTTACATCAGAATCATTGGACCTGATCTTCAGGGCACACACACCCTGGCTGGTGGTGGTTTATTCAACCCTGTACACAGGCAGACTAAAGATTCTGGAACCTACAGAGCCCACAGCTAGAAATCAAGAGCCTTCTGATGCTGAGGGGAGGCTGCTGCATCACTTTTCTGATCATGCTACTCATCATTCCTGAAGAGCAGGTCAATATATGACACAAGATGGCCTGACGAGTTTTACTTGCAAATTGAGCTCTTTAACACACAGCTGCAGGAGTTTTTCTGGTGACTAAAGGTTTGTCTTGCAGGCATGCCAAACAAGCATGGCATTTAGCAAAGAAATATCCATCATCTAATTAAACAAAGAAGCTGAAAGAGCAGGCCATCATGCATACTTGAAGAATCCCTACACAGCTAGTCTTTGTACCTCAGGGTTTAAAGACAACACACTCTTTTGCACTCCATTTACAGGTCAGGTATCTTGGCAAAAAAACAAAACCAACCAAAAAAAAAAAAAGAGAGAGAAAAAAAAAGAAAAAAGACACACAAACAAACAAAAAAGCCACAAAAAAAAGCTAGAAAGATGTTCTACTCTAAGGTAACCTGACAGTGCAGCCATGACTTTTTGACTATATTTAGGTCTACATAGTTGAAGGGAAAGACCCCAGGAGATAGGAGTCGTGATTTATAACTGCAATTACTGGTTTTGAAACACACTTATTGTACAGTCAGTGTCATTAGCTTGGTAATCTTTTGGTGTGAGTTTAAGACAAGACAAGCAGCAAAGGCACATCAGTCTCTGATGCTCTTTGTAGAACATGGGCTACAGAAGTCATCCACAACACATCTTGAGAAGGATCTCAAAAGCATCACATACTCTGTGGGCAGTTTCTTCAGCTCATATATATATTTAGGCTCTGAAGGTGAACCTAAAGGAAAATGGAGATATTTCAGGAGCAGAGCTCCTTGAAATTAATAGCCTGATTTCTTGATCTTTCATGTGGATGCCTTATTCTACTGTAAGGTTTTTATCTTTCATTCAAGGTAGCTGTTATTGACTCTGTGAAGTTTTAGCACAGTGACTGAAAACTCATGATGAGTTTCCATGATGAATTCTGTGCAACTGCTCAGTTGCAAGCAGGATAAACCTAATCCTACATTCACCACACCAGGATCAAAGCAGTTAGTAGAAAGACAAGAATAAGGCCAATACCTCCAAGAGTTGAAGCTGAACAACTGTTGCTACAGAGCTCTTTCCCCCCTCCCTCTTCTCCCACTATGCTATTGCTTCAACAGGGCCATGGTAGCAAAGACATCACTGATGAGGCTGGAAGGACTAGTGGATAAATATTCCAGGGATACAACACCAACAGTTCACATAGCTCTCCCAAGGAATCAGAATGAGTAGCTCAGCCATGGTATTATCAACATCCAACCAAGCTGGAATCCAAAGTCAATAATGGACACACATGGTACAAACTCCAAAGATGTCTATTTCAAAGTGCTCCCAACTGGAAGGAAATGTAAACAGGGTGCTTCATCCATGACTGTGTCACTGGAATAAAATATACTTTTCTGTAAGAATCTGTACATAAGAGGTGCAGCTGAAAAGAACTGCAAATGAAAAGTAGCTTTGCATTCCCAAAGGAGCCCCCCTACGAAGAAGAAAAATTCAATGCAGCAAGGGTGTCACAAGAACTACCATTAGGTTGTGGTCTTAACATAGGAGACCCAGGTAAGTCAGAACACTTCTGCAGTTAACAAGATGTGGGGACCTGGAAAAGCACTGTAACCTATGCACCCACACAGGAAAGGGCCCTGCAAGTTACTACAGAGTGGCTGCAGACACATTCACTCAGAGTCAGAACAAATGCAGACAAAAACATACCAGCTTCAATTTTACTTGGGAGAATCAGTATTTACTAATATTTACTATTAACATAGCAATATTACACTCAGCTGATGATTAGAAAATCAAGTATTTATGGCATCATTTAAGTCTGCACTAAATCAGAAAAAGTTACAGCAACCGTCTTGCCTACTACTCTGTTTCACTCATGACACCTTCACTTGGCCCAAGACTTCCATACACCACGTAGGGCATCACCCTAAGTTGTTCCCAGTATTTCATGCCCAGATATTATGCATCTTTTCTCCTCCTGAGAGCCAGAAGTATACCTTTGTGCCTGCTGGGATCTGTTAGCATGATGACAAGTCAAAAAACATGTTAAATCTTCCAGCTCACTTATAGTTGTGTATCAGTAAAATTTGCTCCACTGCATTCTTTAACATCAGAAGTGTTCTTTCTCAGACTGAAGAACAGAGGCTTTTCAAATGTGTGACCAAGATCCAAAATACAGAACCAGAAAAAGAGCTGATGAAAACAGCTTGCTCAGTATCCATGAAGTTTTCCAGAACCTGCTTCACACATCAGTACATCTGACTAATATTTACAATGCTAACAAGATGAAGCAGCATGAACAAAGGTCAAATTAAAAAAAAAAACTAAAAGAAAAAAAAAGTACTGTGAAATCATCTTCAGGGAGTCACTCCAGCAGTACAGCTTCCAAGGTCTGTCAATTCAAACTTACATCCACTGTAAGTTCAGTTCAGATCCACTGAGCTGAACACAATTCTTTTTTAAAAGAGCAAAAGGACCAGATATTGGCATCCAGAGACCATTTACTTATTTTTTGTATTTCCAAGACAAAGACAAACACATGATTTGATTATCATAGAGTAGGAAAGCAAAATCACTGCTAGAACATTTACTACCACAGAAACATTATCATAACTTCTTAGGCAGTTTAAGTCAAAACTGTGCTGGGTTTGGGGGGAAAAAAAAGTCTAATCTGATTATTTTTTTCATGTATCATTCCACTGAAAGCCCTGATGCAGGATTTTCAATTAGCCCTGTAACACAGCATTATTTTTTTTCTGAAGTGAATGGTCCATCTGCAACTTCCTCTGCAATGAACATGCTCTGCACAAAAATTAATGGTGCCAATAACAAAATAAACAACTGCTCCTCACTAGTCATGAGCAGATATTAACCTCAATGATACATACAATTAGCACTTAATAAGGGATCAGCTAGTGGTGAAAGTAAGAACACTTTAATAACACCTACCCAAAATATTATATGTCACCAAAAGCATTAGAACCACCATATACCTCAGTCATGAAAAGAAGTGAGACTGGACACTCCTGTTCCCATTGAATCTTTACATAATCCTGCACTTAACTAAAAATCAAACACAATAATAAATTCCACTCTACCACCACAGCTTATAAGGTGAGTTAACCACTAAAAAACTGTGGAACTGTGCTAAATTTGTGGACTCTTAAGCCCTACAACACCTCTGAGCCCAAAGTACAGAAAGCATTTTTATCAGAGCAGGAGTTTGTATGTCATATGGGACAGGGAAGTCTTGTAATGGCATAACAGCACAGATGACACAAGGTTTGCTGCTGCACCAAACAAATTAAGAACCAGGAGCTTGTCTGTCAGCAATCCTAGCAGCTTGTGCCCAGACAAAGCCAAGACTTTCACTTCCCCGCTGTTCCACAGTCAGGGGAGCTGCAGCATCTGTCACCCCTGTAAGAGCCATCCTTAGTGCAGCTGCACTCCAAAAAGAGGTTTCTTACTCCTACCAACAGTACAGGTGTTGGCTGGCCTGCACTGGCATTCGTAACCCTGCCTTTGGAAAATGATGTTAGAATACTGGCTGCTGGTCGACATGCTTTATGCTTTGCACACCACCATTCCCTCTCTTTGGAAGGTGGCTGACTCTGCTTTAAAGCAAAGCCTTTAGGGCACCCCTTGTTTCCTGTATCCCACACTTCCAACAGACTGCCTGAAAACATTTATAGGTGTTAACTATAAGAGAAGAAATTAACAACAACCCAGGTGACTGAATACTCTGCATTATCACTTGTTACAGAAACTTAGGAAATTTCGGCTGGGGTAGCACAGAATTATCCACTGGTTCGGGTTGGAAGGGACCTTTGAAGACCATCTAGTTCAACATCTTGCATGAAATGACATTGCTGAAAGTTCTGTCCAACCTGATCTTGGACATTTCCAATTGCTCAACTTCCCTGGGACACCTGTTCCACAGCTTCTCCATCCTTATCATAAAAAAATTATTCCTTACGTTCAGTCTAAATCTATATTTTGGTTTAATACTGTTGTCCCTCACCCAGAGCCCTGGTAACAAGCCTTTTACCACCTTTTTCATATTCAAAAGTACCTTCATTCCCTTTAGGTACTGAAAGCCCACAATAAGGTCTCCCTGGAGCCTTTTCTATTCCACGCTGAACAATCCCAGCTCTCTTTGCCTGTCTTCACAGAAGACGGGTTGCAGCCCTCGGACCACTTTTGTGTCTCCATCCTTAACTGCAAAGCCTAGCACATCCCATTAAAATTCACTTCAACAACTTTGTGGGATTGTCTAATGAAGTACAGAGAAACTGCAGGGATAAGCGCTGAAAGCAAAACGGCTTTCAAACCCATCATCAGTTTGAGAATCCATTTAAAAACACCCTGCGCTTGCCAAGCTACTGCTCCAGGTTATCTCACAAATGCCGCCGTGTGAATTTCAGTTCTCTGGAGCCCTCCAGTGGAACGAACTCACAGGAGCGGCCCCGAAACCCATGAAACAGCACAAATGCCCACAAATACATTTCATCCGCAGCCGCCGGGCTGCTGACACAGCCGACTCCCAAATCCCCGCGCACATGCTGCTTCCCTAACCAGGTTACCGGCTCAAGCGAGCAGACGCCGTGCCCCGCGGAACCGCAGCCTCCCGGGCAGCGGGCGGCTCCCGGCACGGCGGGGCGCGCTCCCGGCATCCCGGGACCGCCGGGGCGCGCGCTCGGCGCCGGCCTCTCCGGGGCAGCGGCGCGGGGCGGCCCCGGGACATGCGCACTGCGGCGCCGGGCCCGTGCCCACCGGGGCCCCCCGCCGGGGGGCGGCGCGGGACGGGGGGGTCCCGGGGGTCCCCGTCGGCCCCCCCGCGCCCTCGCCGCGCATGCGCGGCGCGCCGCCCCCCCAGGACGGGCAGCGGGGGAGGGCGAGCGGCTCTCGGCTCGTCCCTTCTCGTCCTGGCCGCCGGTTTCCGCTGTCGGCGCCGCCGGTTCCTCACGCCCGGCGGGCAGCTGCTGCCGCCGCCACCGCGGCGCGCGGCGCCCTCCCGGTTCGGCTCGGAGCGAAGGGGAAGACCGGGCCAGCGACACCCGCCGGCCCCCCGGGAGCGCTGGCGAGCGCAGCCCGCCCCGCTACTTACGCGCTCCCCCGCCTCCCGCCGCCGCCGCCGGTGCCGCCGCTCCGCGGCCGCGCTGCCCCCGCTATCACTCCTCGTCTTCACGGACAAGACAATATGGCGCCCGCTGGCGCTCACCCGGAAGTGAAAGGCGTCACGGTGCTGACCCTCGCCTGGCATATACGGGAGCCCGGGGCCGCCATCTTAGCTGAGGGCGGCCGGGCGGCGCTTCCCGTTCCCCTGGCGCCGGCCGGAGCGCCAACGCCCGAGCCGCCATCTTTACTGCGGGCGCGCTCCGGGGCAGCCGCGACGGGACAGGGAGGCGGGGACGCGCCCCGCCGGGAGCCGGGAGAGCCGAGCGGGATTCACCTTCCCGCCTGCGGCGCCGTGAGGCGGCTCCCTGGCGCCGTGGCCCCACGGGTAACTTGTAGTCGGAGTGATCCGTGTGTCCCGTACGGGGTCGGCTCGAAGAAGTTGATGAAGCTGCATGAAGAACTTAACAAAGCTGGCAGCTCCGCCTGTAAGAGGTGTAAGGCTCTGGGCAGTGCCCTGCACTGAAACACACAATAACTTTGCGCTGCACGGCTGCAGGGTGTGAGCGTTCAAAGTCAGGCCGCTGTACGGCTATAAGGAGTGTTTGTGGAGCAGGACAGTTCTCCAAGTAGTTATTCTGAATATCCAAATTAACTTCTGTGAGTTCTACCTGCCATTTTTCTTTGATTTTAAGGCATGAAGGGGGGGGGGGGGGGCGAATCACCTGCAGTAAACAGCTCGTCTTGTATCTTGTATGGACGCCGGGGATGATTCTGCAGGCAGGGACTGAGTAATTCCACTCCTTTGTGTGGACAGAGGTTTCCATGAGCTGGCACATTGCTTACGCTGGGATCACTGCCTTCCCTTCCTTCAGCGCCATTTAGGATGTAAACGCCTAAAACATCCACAGTCTCTCTGATCATTGCATAAAGTTATATTAATACCCACACGGAGCAACAAAATTAACTCTTATAAATCTAGAGAAAAGTGAAGGATTCAAGAAATTTTGTAATGATTGTCAGTGCCAGTTAGACTACATATTAGTGTTGGCTGAAGCATTCTAGATTTTCCCCTGTTTGTGTCACATGGAATGGCAGAATTGAGAATGCTTTCCATGAAGTGTTATGGAAGTTTTAAGTCTGTTGACTCACAGCTGGAACTCTGGAGTGATGCTTATGATGGACAAACTTCCAGCTGCTACTGAAACCGGGCGTGTGAGGGAGTCCCACTCTTGGCTTTACCACAGAATTGCAGAACTCCGTTCTTGTAAAGGGAACAAACTGTATCTGTGCCCTTTGCCACAGAGGGTAAGGCAGGGGAAACAAGAGGTGCACCTTAGGTGTCCAAGGATATGGCCTCATCTCTGGGGAGCTCTTCCACAGGCAGGGATGACGTGAGACAAGACACAAGCAAAAATACACTAACTCAGATGTACAACATACAGCTTATGTTTAAATTACACAGCTTTCCAAGTGGCTGGATGTTTTATTTACACATTTTTCTAACAATATATAACATGAAAAGACAAAATGAATAGATGACAAATGCAGCTATTCTCACAGAAACTTGTTAAAGCACCTTGGTTAAACCGGAAAACTGATCAGACTTGTGTTTGTTTTCAAGTACAGTCTGTATGTAAAACCCTGTTTACTTAGTAATATTTGGAATTAGAAATCTACAAATGAAATGTACCATGTATCAGCACTGTAGTCAAATTCTAAAAATACTATTTGCTATTTAAACACCTGCAGAGTAGAGTCAGACTATAAGTTCAAATAGATGAAAAAAGGAAATGAATGAAAACTAGATGAAAGTTTTAACATGCTTGATTTATTGCTCACAAGTATTTTGAACTTAGCAACAAGATTTTTGATTCTTGGATTGTCTTTTGTGTAAGTGCAAGCACACATGAACATACCAGGGATTATCTCCATGTATAAATGACAGTAGAATCAGAACACAGCTTTGTGGAATGGCTAAATAGGGAATGGTGGCCACTGACAGGGTGGTTTCACTACAGAATACATTAGAACAATTCCCACGTTAAACAGCTCAAAAGCAAAAAAAACACCTAAACTAGGAAAGCAATGAGGTAATTGCTAAGTCTAAACTCACTCAAAATAAACACTCTTGTTTTCTTTTAAAAGCAGTTCTGCACCTTTACATTTTGTACTAGAAAAATACTGGAAGCTGCAATAGATGTAAGAAACATTCTTGATACTTAAAAGTTAGTTTTTTCTACTGATGCCGATGCTGTCAATGATGATGGAAGTATTTATAACTTTATAGAAGTGGAATGTACACCAAGTAGTTGTGAAGTGGCTGCAAAGCATTGCAATGGTTTTATTATAACATAAAAATTCACTTAAATTTCTTACAGAATGTTGTACATAGAAAGTGTTTTGACTTGCACAAACAGACATCCATCTGAAAATATATTTTATAATCTCATTTACAAAAAATAGATTATGAATCATTTGGAATAATCACTTTTCCACCATTTCTACAATTTGTTTATACAACAACAGGAGAGGTACAACAGCTAGAACAGCTGGCAAAATGACAGCCTAAGATATGGTAAATAGACACAGAAGCAACAATAATCTGTTCTAAAATAATGAGACTGAAATGGTTCCCCTAAAGGATAGTGGCATTTCTTTCATGAAGATATACAAATCTTTGTACAAATGCATAAATGTGTACGGGGCACAGCAAAATAGAGTCCAGATATTGAAAACTAAGGAGTATCAAATCTTTATTTAATCAGGGTTGTTGTAACAACTCTCATCTAAACATTATCTTTCTATCTTACTTAGTGTAGACTTAGGTTATGATGTTGTTAGCTGGAATACAGATAACTAAAACTGAGATGTGCTACCACTTTTTAATGAAAATTGAATTTGTTAATTATTGTTAACAGAAGAGTTGTATTTAAATGCTTTCTTTGTTCCCATCCAATTTGTTTCCTTTTTAATACATCACAGATTTTCTACTAAATTACTCCTTTCTTATTTTGTTACCAATATGTTCAAATAAGATTTCTGTAATGGGTTGAGAATGTACATGCATTAATTCCATGTCCCTTTATGATTCAGTTTGTGTTAGTATAAAAAAGAAGCGTACAGAGAAGCAAATGGTGAAGTTAAGACATTTCAGCCTTTTAATGAATTTATAAACCACTCTCACCTGCTACCACTTGAAATCCATAGGCAAGAGCACTTCATCGATGCACACAGAGGGTGCAGATGGGAAAGGGGAGGAAGGTTGGCAGACTGCATGGATTTAATTTTCTAAACAAAGGTGATTACAGTGTGTACATTCTGGGCGGCAAAGTTCAGGGTTTGTTTTTCCTTCACCTCTATTTGTAGCCATCTCTTAGGAGAACAGACTAATGCAGACATGATGTCTGTACACATATTGTAGACAGGTTAGTATAGTACATCTCCCCATCCTTTTTTGCCACTTTTGGTGTAAATGATATATAAATCCAAAGATAACAAAGCTCTTTCTTATAATCTGTACTAACTCCTTAGCTGATGCAGTGGTCTTTGTTGATGCCTCTGTACTCAGGAAACTTGTAGAGGGTTCCAGTTGTCCATATATGTAAATCAGGTACTTCCCGTAGGTGAAGTATTCCCATTACTTACTGATGAGTGAGGAACTATTTAATTTGAATCCTTTGTAATTGCTCTACAGGCACTGTCTTGTGACTGGTCAGCAGAGAGCTGCTCAGGAGCCACAGCTTTTCTCAGGGGTCAGCACTGCAGCCTGTAGGCAGAGCCAGTGTGGTGGTGGGGACAGAGCAGAGTACAGCTACAGCAGCTCTTCCTGCAAGAGCTTTGCAAGCTCCCAAAGTGATGAGATTGGGAACCACCATATCATGCCGAAGGATCAATGAAAGCAAAGACATTGACACAGAGACTTATGGAGACCCCAAAAACATAAAGAACAAATGGAGCTGATGAAGAAAGCAGTGGTGCCCTTGTGAGAGGAGAATAGTGGGATGAAGAGAAAGCTGTTTTGAAGCTCTGCCACATGAAGACCCAGGCGCTTTCTCAGGGTGGGGGACCACAAAAGTATGGTGAAGCTCTGTAAAGAGTACTGCTGTCAGCCTGATGAGATTGTTCATTGGTAACATAAGACATTTTAAGGAGTCTTAAACTTTCAAGCCCTTCACTTAAATTCTGAAAACATACAGCTTTTCAATAGCATGCACACATCTGGTAGTTCAGGAAACTGCCAGTTCCTTGACTCGAGAATCATATTTAACATTCTAGCACATATGGGATGTATACTCTTGTTTTCCCAGAATGCTCAAAGTTTCTTTTCCAATTCCTAATAAAGAATTTTAAGTCTTCAATATACACATTTATGTAGTTTCTTTAGAGCCAAACTTTACACAGAATAACTTAGGTCTGTGTAAAGGACACTGTGACTTGCATCTAAAATTGTGTGTGACATCTTGCATTGGTCATAATTTTTTTCATTTTGAAGACATAACTTCAAGTATTGCCTTCCTTTTTAGAGAATGCTTCCTTCTATCATATTTTTATACCTGATTCTGACTCAAGGCTTACAGAGTTCCTGCCAACATAGCTTTTTATTTCAGCTCAGAACACCTCAGCCAGGAACAACACTGATGGCTGCCTCGAATAAAGGCATTGGCTTTTTTTCATGGCACTTTCTCTCTATGCTGTATAAAATACCTGTAAATGCAAGTAAATGTTCCCTGGCTGTTAATGAGAAAATAATCCTGCCAGCATCTTTTATGACATCCTAGGCAGTTATATCCACTTGGGAAAATTTTAGCAAAGAGCTTGCAAACTCCAGTTAAAAAGGAGCAAAGACCACCTCAGGAATTTCCTGAAAACAGCATTAAAAGTAGGAAGTAACAGGTTAAGAACCCGTTCTGTTTCTCTCCTAGTTGTGCAGTCTAGGGAAGTAGTTCTAGGCTAAAGAGAAGAGCAATACAGGTACCTAAATTCAGTAGTTTTCCAGAAGTCACAAAGAGAACAATGTCAGGGTCAGCTACTCACTCTGAGTGCATTAGGGTGGAGGATTCACCCCATGCTCCTCCTAGCAAGATTGTGTCACACAAGTGATACTTAGTTGCCATGTGCTCCCACTGTTGCCCGGAACTAATTCTGAGTTTTGATCAGCTACATACAAAGAGGATGAAAGTGTGTGTAGGTAGATGGGTATGGGAAGATAAGGAGCTAGAAGAGAATTATGGTATTTTAACCAACTCTCATCTCAACAGTATCCTTCTTTCTTACTTACTGTAGACTTAGGTTAAGATGTTAGCTGGAATGCAGATAGCTAAAGCTGGCTGCTTGGCTTCTCTGATTTTTACTACTTTTGGATAGACTGAGACAATTTTAATTTGTACAAGGAAAAAAACCATTGTTTTGTCCAAAACAGGTAGCCTAATTTTGATCTAAACAGAGGGTTTTTCCTTTTGAAAATAAAATGCTGTGCAACCAGAGGTTCACTCCATTATGACTATCAGTTTTATGGCCTAACAATCCCCAGTGCCTGCACAAGAATGTGCAGGTCTAAGATACACCTCAGCAGTTTGAGCAAATGCAATTCTAAGAGGCTGTGCCATTTTCTTATGCAAAAGAGGGAACGCAAGTGGGATGAAGCTCTGAAACAGAAGTAGAGAATAGGAGAGTCAGGCAGGTAGATATGACAACGTGGTACAGACAGTAATAGGGACAGCATGTTTTTTCTTTAAAAAGCATTACCATAAATGAAAACAGTAAGCATATATTAACATTTTTCTCTCTACCAAAGAGCAAGTTATACAGGATGGAACTGTTAGAGAAGTAATTTGTACTTAGGTAACTGCTTATTAAATAAATTAATTACCACATAACTTCAAGTACTCATCAGGTCAGCTTAGAATGTATCTGTTACCCTCTGGGATGGAAATGAGAAATTACCAAAGGAAGTACCACCTCAAAACAGGGCAGTCACACAGTTTACAGAAACCTGTTCTGCCACCTGGACTCATGCTGTCCCCCACTGCTGACAAAAGGAAGTCCAGACATATATCAGAAGGCAAAAGTCATCATTTACTGTCCAACTCACACACACAGTGCAAAAATAATTTATAGTTTATTACTCCTGTGAGAAAAGTATTCAGGAACAGATAAACAAGTTCATGTTTGGAACCAAAAGTAACAGAATTTACTGAATTACACTTAAACTCTGTACATACACAAGCTTATATGCTGTACATTGTCATAATTGTGAAGTTGAAAAATTACTAAATACAGAAATTATTTGCAATTCTCTTTCCTAGAAGGTAAAATGACAATATCTATTGATGGATTTATGGTGTGTGTATATATCTCAGAGGATATACTTATGCACACCAAGTACATATTTATATTGAAACAGGAGTACATTGCTATACCAGTGCCAGTTGGAGACAACTGAAAGGGTACTGGGTATCTGAGGATTCACTGTTACTATTTAGAAGCCATATTTTCCCAAGCTATTCCCAGCTCTTATCAGGGAAATGCACTGAAGCACTACCTAGAGACAGCTGCTGTCACTCCGTTCTGGAAGGACTCTGCTTTCCAATTACCTCACATGGAAGCGACACTATTTGACAGGCTCTTGTTTGCAGAAATCCTAACAGCTGGCATCCAACCCTGTGATGGGAAGGGTCTGGACTGGATCAGAAGAAGTTGAACACTTTGTATTGTTACTGTACACCAGCAAATCCAGGCACTTAGCGCTATCAGTATTTCTATTCTCAACTGTTCTAGAACTATGGGCAAAAGCTTATCTTTATTATAATCAAAAACAAACTTTCCCTAGACCTCAGTAGGATAGGACATCATCTTACATTCTAAAGATACTGCATTTTAATGAACCCAGGAATTTTACATGTTTGGCAAAGTGCATACTTTAAGAGAATCATTCAGATATTTATAATAGTTTAACTGAACTTCAGAATCAAAATATGATAAATTCTCTACAAGATAAAGGCACAATATTTACAGGTACTCTTACCACTGCAGCTTTAAATAAGATAAACTAAATAACACTACCCTCTTTGAACTTAAATTGTTAAGAATTATAGTAATAATCTTTCATAAAAAAGTAGATATGCTTGTGCATTTAGTACTCTTGATTCTGGAACCATCTGAACATGGGTATCACTAACGTACACCCACTGTCCTCCTGACGCTCCCATGGCTTCTTTTAAACCTGAAATGCAGAAGCAAAAGAAAATTTTTTTCTGGTCTTTCATGGCATCATGAAGCAAATACAGTGCCTCTTTCAAAAAGCAAGAGAAACTTCTAACGTACAGGAGTAATTCATTATTTAGATAGAGTCTGCTATTCAGTTTGAAACTTACATGTCAAATTGGGGGAAGATGGAATGGATGCTGCCATGGCTTTTTTCATATTTTTTTAGAAAGACTAAGACATTTCCAGGACAGCTTGCTGAGTTCCAACAGGAAGTTATACTAGAACATGACCAATTCTGATATAGAAAAAAGGTCTTATTTTAAAAGCTGACCAGTGTGAAATTAAGAACATGAAAAGATCTGATCTGTTCTAATAATCATTGCAAGATAAGCATAAGACTGAAGAAAACTTTGATTTAATGGATAATGTAAAATATTGTCTTTCTGGGCAATGAGCTTCAAATACAAAGTGATAATACATAGGATAGAAAGGATAATGCTTTGATTCTCACTTTCCGCCAAGAAGGGAAACAGTAAATATATTTACCTAACTTTGACAGCTTAATGTATTATTGCTGCTGGAAACTTTTCATTAACAGATTCTGTCCTGGAAACTTATTTAATTCTCGTCCTAGGGTGACTTTATGATGCTTGTATCCCCAGTCATCTGTTCTGCATATCCAGCAAGTTAATAAGAAAGAACTAGTGTGCTGTTCTCAAAATGCCAACAGAAACCCTACACCAAATCTTGTATCTTCCATGAAAAAGATTCTTGCTGTTCACATTAAGCCACAGTATTCCAGATTTTTAAGTATTAAAAAACTCCCATCCTAAAATACCTAAGATACATAAAATGCTCAAATATTCAGAAAATGTAATTTGTTTTAATGTAATGGATTTGACTGGTGTACTAAACCATTTTCAGATACCAAATATGCAAAATAATTAAATTTTATCAGGCACAACTATTCATCAGGATGTATTACTTTGAGTAGGAAAGAGAGGAAAGTTGTCCCCCAATTATCTGTTTAACAGCTGAATCAAAATTCCATTATTCACTCAGTTCTATATGGGATTAATAGCAGAAGTAGGATATGCATTGTGTGCAACAACAACAAAGAATAATTAATAGAATCATGGTTTGGTTTGGGCTGAAAGAAACTTCAAAGATCATCTAGTTCTAACAGCTCTGCCATGGGCAGGGACCCCTTCCCTTAGCCCAGGCTGCTCAGAGCTCCATCCAGCCTGGCCTAGAGCGCATCCTGGGATGGGCTTTCTACAACTTGTCTAAAACCCATAATTATTCTCAGCTAAAAAATTATTTGCTATAAATCCCTGTAGACAGTTACCTTTGGTTTACAGTAAAGGAAAAGAAGCTCTGTTTGTACATACCCAGAACAGTTTTAGTGGTAGAAATATGCTCCAGCAATTTCTTGGAGGATGTCCTGACTTTCACATATGCCGCATAATGACCGCCTCTCATTGAGCCACTGTGCTCCACTATTCCATAAAGACTGTACAGCACTCTTGCACCATCCATAACATTCTGCATTCCCAGAAACACAGAAAACAAAGGTGAATTATTTCATGATAAATTTTACTGGCATGTTAAGTAGCTATCAGCAGTATGATTCCAAAAGAGGCAAACAGCCATCCACAGCATTTCCAACAGCAAAATATCTCTATTACAAGTACTCAGTAGTCTTACTAATTTAGTTACCATAGAGGCAATAAAACTTGTCCTTTATGCTGTTATACACACCAACATCACCAGGGCACCACAGCTTAACTAATATTAGCTAACATCTATGATATTCTTTATATGAATGGGATTGCACACAGTTACAGGTCTGATCTCAGAACACTATCTGAAAAATTCACTCTACAATTTGATTAAAAATCATCACCATCACCAATCCAATTTAACTTGTGGTCAGGACACCAACTGCTGAAGTACAACAAAAATAAAGACTTGAAATTGTACCTTGCAAGATGCAGCACAAAATGGTGCTAAGTCTAGAATCAATGGGAAATCCACATGCCTGTTTACCTTCCGTAGACTCAAACCAGCCTTCAAATGGAAAAAAAAAAAAAAAAAAAACAACTGTAAAATAAATATTTTTACAAGGTAACTTTTTAAAGCTAAGGTGTATCATTATACTATTAAACTTAACCAAATCCAAGAGTAAGATTTTAACTGATTTAAACCTTCTCTGTTATGTTTCCAATACAGTGCTACATGTAACATGACAGACACGCAAGGGGTTTCCCTGGATACATCAGGATGGCTAAATGCACTCTGAAGGTGTTAAGAGTAATTACAAAAAACATCAGCATGTTTCAAACAGTGCTTCTACCAGGTCTCTATCTAAAGAGGCAGTATTGGGATCCACAATGACACTTGAAGAACTGATGTCCATCAGAGGGGCAGAGCAATATACAAGAGGGGTCTGGCCTCTTACCTGGTGGAATCTTTTCAGGTGGAGAATAAGAATAGCAGGAACTGAAGAAATCAGCAGCTGTTTCCGAGCATTTGTGTAGACACCTTCCATTTTCTTTTCTGTATTTATGAATATCAAAATAATATGCAAAGTGATGGCAGTCATATGGAATTTTTTAAATACTTTCTAAACATCTGACAGAATAGATCTACGCTGTGATGGTTTTGTACTTGTTAAATAAAACACAAGGGAAATGTTGTGGAGTAAGAAAAATATTTTCTCATTTTTCTAGTTATTAGTAAACATAATCTGTGAATCTCAGCATTATTTTAGCCAGTCTTGTGCAAATCAGATTTGAAGCTGGAAGGCTGTCCACTGTCTAGGTCAGCTTGCACACTGAAATATCTACATTTTCTGTAACTATAGCACCAAACTTTCCTGTTAAAACCTAAAACAAATGGATGCTCCCCAGATAAAAACTGGAAGGCACAAGTCTCTTTATCTGTGTTAATGTCCTAGTCACTAAGAGTTTAGTTTTCCATTCTTCAGTTCTTTCTGCATGACTGCATACTTCATAGTTATTTAAGAAAAAGGTCTGAGGAGGGCCGTCTACTTCAGGAAGCTTCCTAACCTGCTGGCTTCAGCATTCAGGACTGGGATATGTGGCCAAACCCCCTATGGTGCAGAAGGCACGGAACACAGTAGCACAGTGAAGGCTCCACAGAAAAGCTCCACAGTACAAGAGAACATACCATCAGCATTTGTTTTTGCAGAAAAACTTAATTTACTGGTTTTACATATGTTCAAAAGAAAATAGTTCATTTGAGGTATGAAGGAGCACTTAATGTTTGATTGGGTGACCTCTTATATCTTTTGTTTTAGAAGGAAAAAATTAACGATTAGTTGTGAATTGATTTTGCTTTTCCATGGTGCCCATAGAACCAAGGCGTTATTTATATAGCACTTACAGTCCAATGATGATTAAAGGGATGACTAGAAAACACAAATAATATTTCTGAATTTACTCATGCTTAGCTTGTATCTCTCCAGATATCTATAAATGCACAGCAAACAAGCAATTTTTTGTTATGATATGAGCTCCCTTTATTGTATTTACAAATTATCAGAAGAGCTTATATTTTTATTCTTCTGAAATTCTATATATAAAAAACCCAATCCTCCAGTTCTTCTAAAATGTTGGTTTTTCATTAAATTTGTTTTTCTTACTCAGTGAACTCTAACGGTCTGCTTGGGCTATACAAGCATCGAGGAAAACATTTTCACAAAAAGTTCCTTCTCTCTCATCTCCATTCTTACAAATATTTGGATTTTTTTTCTCTCTTCATTACACCTCTCTTCTTTTGCCTCTTTTCCACACACAATTACATTACTTCCCTGAGTATGTAAGCTACTGGGGCCGAATATTACAGCATATATTCCAAAGCTTTGAGGATTGTAAGGAACAGAAATAACAGCAAAGATTAGCATCAAGAAATGCACATACTCGGTTTACGGTCATCTTTGAACTTTTTATCTTGGATAGAATAAAGATGCAAAATTAATTCTATGTTACATCTCCCATTATGTTCTAATATAAAAATTAGTCCTGTTGCCATCGCCTGATGAAGTTTGAAGTTGTTACAAGCAAGTTTTGTTTGGGGAGACATTTTCTATTTAACTACAGCAGGGAGACCCATGCTGGAGCAATGGAAGAGCAGCCAGCACCCAGACTTTGGGAGGCAATGCTGGGAATTGTCCAGAGGTGCAAGCGCTTTACCTGTGGAGTTGGTTTTCTTCTGATACTTCTGTTTCCTTTCTGTGCAGCTCTCACATAAAAGCTTGTTGTTCCCCATTAAGAGCTCTACAGAGGTGAACTGGTAAAGGCAGGACTGAACAGAACATTCCTTTGAGCTAGTTATGTAGCTTTGGGAAAGTGTCTGGAAAGCATTTTGAGGGTTTTGTGATAGTGAGGATTTGCCTACTGAGAACATGGAATTATTTGATAAACCCAGTGCTGGATCTCCACAGCTTGATTTTTTATCTTCGTTGACAGGATCACAGAAGCTAAGCTTGGATATGGAACTGGAAATCATCTCTTCATTGCTGTCGCCTGGCTTGTTGTGCGGCATTTTAGGGTTTAAGTGGTTGACATGCACACCAGACACGCTGCTGGGTGGGCTCAAAGTTGTTTGCTTCGAAGCACTTTCGCTTTCTGAGGCTTCACTGTCTGCATCAAAGCTGCTTTCGGAGCGGCTGGCTTCCTTCTCACTGCCCTCTGTCTGGCTTCCATTGACAGCCGCCTCCGCACAGGGGTCTTTGGGGTACAGGATGCCAGAGCTACCTTCCAGCTCAAGCTTTTTGGCCTTTTCCTGCATGATAACAGGACTTCTTTCTTCTTCCTTTGAGGAAGCTTTTCTGGCAAGCCGTCTCTCATGGTTCAATTGATTCTGTAAATTATGGCATTATTAATTCAGTAATAGAGGGGAGAAACAGGAAGCAGATTTGTAAGCGAACAAATCTTTCGAAACATGACAAATGCAAAGCAAATTACTGGGGGGTTATATTGTTCTATATTCTCCATCTCTCATGTTTAAGATAGTTTAAAAAGATCTTAAGGAAATCAGCTAACTTAGGATTAGAAACCTACATCCCAGTCAGCTAAGAGCATTATACTTACTGTGAGATCAATACCTCCCACAACTAATTACTTTCACTTTGTGACAGCTGTAGATGGCACATTTGAAGTGGTACTCACTAAATCTAATTTAAGCTTCTAAAAGGTCCTCAAGTTTAAGTTACTCCCCTGACCTCCCATTAGAGGCCTTAGTTGATGAGCAGCTCCAGAAAAAATTCAACTCACCTACAGGTGGTTTGTTATAGAATTAACTAAGGCATCACTGGGAGGATGTTTGCTGATTTCAATATTACCTGAAGTTGACTTTTTTTTTAATCAAGAATGCAAGAAGAAGTAAAAGGTTGCTTCCACACAAAACTACTCCTATAGATTTAGAAAACCAAACTCACAAAGCTGCCATAATTTTAGGTGATTTGCAAATGTTCATTACTCTTTTCTTGCCTTCTTTTGTTTGGATACTTTCCAAAAGAAACTAGTAACTTTCATTCCCTTTTATTTTCCTTTATTTGAATTGGATCAAAATTCCAGTGGTACCAATGGGAATCCTTCCATTAATCTCAACAGTTTGAGTTTTAGGCCTTTTCTTCTGTAACAATCAGTTTCTGCACTACTTCTTTCCATCTTTTCCTTTTTCATGTCCATGTCCTTTTTCTACTTCTGTCTCATTCTCTTCTCCTATCATTCTTTTATATTTTGAGTTTTATATGTTGTATTTTTTCTTCACATATGTTTAATGTGTTAGGACTTGATCCAGGAGAGTTTTTATGGTACTCAACAGAGCACAGACCCTTGCAATAGTCCCAAAAGCAACATGAATTGAAACTAGCCTGCAGATCATTTTTTTTTTTCTTATAAATGAAACCCTGTAATGGAAAGCTAAATGGTTACCAATGACTGTCATTTCTCACACTTCTGATGATGACCTAAATATTTTAAAACAAGTCTACGTCAGCTATATGTATACTAAAAAAACCCCACTGACGTGTCAAAATTCCCTAGAAGTTCTCAGTCACCCTAGAAACTTGAGTCAACTCAGGATGACTGCTTAGTGCAAGTAGTCAAGTTCTTACCTTATCTTTTGTTAAAGTGTGTTTCTTCACAATTTTGGGTTGATTATTCAGAGTACTGATAGAAGAACAATTATACTGACCAAGATCTGCCTCCTGTACACTTTTACTTTTACCTGTTCTTCCCAAGGGCACAGGTTTTGCAACCTAAGAAATTAGACAGGAAATTAGGGAAGGCAACATGTAAATTTTGTATTCTTTTGCAACCTAGAGAAAAGATAAATGTAGGTGGATTTTTTTCCTTTATTTTAGGAAACAGCGACCTACATAAAACCAATTAAATGGTCCCCTGAATTGTAATATAAGGCTACTTTCTAATTTTTTTTTTTAATCATAAACTCACTGTCAGTGTCTCTGAAGGTACAACTGAAAGCCACAAGGAAGAGGAACGATACAAAATTTCTGTATGTAATACAATACAAAATAATCTATTCTACCATAGTATAAGCACATGTGTAGCTGTATGAGATGTGACTATCAAAAAGGACACAGGTCCTCCTAAGTCAGTCCCTGGTGCAGCCTGTGACAACAGAGCTGCCACACCCCTCCATCACATTACTGGCAGCAGCACATGTCACCTGTAAAGGGAAGTGCTGGCTATAAAGTAATGCCCATCCCCAAGCCAGTGCAGCCACTGCTGAACAGCAGTGAAATCACCCTCAAACAGAACGCATGAACACATGGGAGCCAGGAAGCACAAGGGCACAGATACTCAAAATGCTCTTACAGCCTTAACTCCCACAGGCATCTGCACTCAGTGCACCAACAAAAATGAAGAATTGGTTATGAAAAAACTGGTGTTTGGAGAAAAATACATTTTATACAGAAATAAATATTACATTAATTACTCTCCTTTAAATGTAGATTAATATATGCAGGATAGAGGAAGAACCACTACCAAGCCACACCCACTAATCTCAAATGAAAAGCCCAAGTCCTGAAAAAATAGCTTGTGCCTTCACAGGAACACAGTTCCTCTGCAGCTAATGGAGGCAATCCACAAAATGCATAGAACACCAGAATAAATAAATTCAAATAGCTGTTTTTAAAGTGTCTCATCCTGTAGGTAAACATCAGCCCAAGGGACCCACGTTCTCTAGATACAAACCAATAGGTCAGAATCTGACTCTCTGGACCTCCAAAAAAAAAAAAAGGCTTATAATAATTCTATTTATATAAGTACATACCATTAAATTAAGCTAATCTCAGACCTATATATTCTGTGGGTTACTATAGGCATTTGATGCAAGTTTGGACTAATTTAAAGATATATGCACTTACGACATTGTACACCTATATACATATATAAAGAAAATCATATAATGAATAGATGGATAATAGTACACAGATTTATGGACAAAGGTACATTTTTAGTCTTAAATCAAAACTATGTGTATATGGATAAATGTCTTCATAGGTTATTGAAACCAACCCACTGGAAGCAAGTTATGTATTACACATTTGTTTCTTACCCTCTCCTCTATTATAGGAAGTGAAAGATCAATGAAAGGTTCTTTTACTGTTGAAATCTTGAAGAAAAAGAGAAAATGCACTTAAACATGAAGAACAGTATATGGGTTTAGTACATAGCTCCCTTTATTCAATCAATTTATTATCAAAAACTATACAACACTTACAAGATGTATGAAACTACAATGAAGAACTTCCCACTAACTTTTTAAAAAACGTATTAAGTTAGCTCTAATTTTCTTTCTAACACCACACAAACTTCAGCATGTAGAGGTAAAAAGGCAAGGCCATCAATCTGGGCATGAACTGACTTGAAGCAGTGTGGTGCTCACTTTCTCTGAGCTCCAGATGGATTTTTCAAGTGGGCCCCTGTGGTACCCTTTTGTAGAAAGGTACCTTTTAGAGTTTCCTGATTCTGGACACTTCTGCACAGGTGTCTGAGCTGTTATGCAGCAAAGACTGGTTAATGACAGTTAAGTGACAGGTTCTAACCTCATGCTCTCAGTTAAGGTTAAGTCAGTCTTATTGGTTACAGTCAAAAGCTTTGTTAGATTTTTTGACACCATACACTAATTGGTAAAATAAATCCAATTACAGGGGAAAAGGGACTTGAAATAAACCAACCTCTTTTTTTTTCTACTGAGGTTTCATTTTGCCATGTATAAGCTGGAAACATCTTCCAAAGCATACCTAAAGACAATCTCTTTCAGCACTTTCCATCTGCCTTTATCACTAAGTTCCTTAGGCTCTCTCCCTTGCTGTTCTCGAATTCCTTCCAAAACTGACTTATCTTACCTCTGAAAAGACTGTGAAAAACAAAACCTTAAAAAAGGAAGTAAAAATCATGTTGTATATTTAAGTCACAGCCATGCCATCAATTACTGTCACCATGTCCCTTCTCTTGTATTTGTGACCCCATCTTCCACCTGTGACATTTGGTATGGACTGCAAGCTTAAATTACCTGTTGAGCGAGGGACTCAGGAATGTTTAGGTTCCAGTAAAGCAATAAATGAGATCAAAAGCAGGCAGCTCTGGTGACTGCCTGCCTGCCTGGTGAGCGATGTTCAAACAGGGGCTCCTCTAAAGTGTTGGTTTGCATGAACAAACTTGTATCAAAAATATCTTGCCAGGGCAGGCAAAGGAAAATGAATACTAAACTCTTCCTCAAAGGGCTACAGCTAGCAAATTCCCAAGTCCTGTGCAGGCAGAATATAAGAAGCCAGCAAAAATAGATGAGACATGCAAAATACATACAACCTCTATTTTTTATATGGTCAAAGTTCTTCATTGGTACTAGCAGCACACTGAAGAGTAATCTGCACATCACACACAGGGAAGTTTACCTGGCACTGCAGGACTGTGCTTAATTTTTCAGATTGATTAATTTACTTAATCTCTATAATATGAAATAGAATGTTTTAAGCCAAACACAAATGTAACATTCAATTTAAAAAGTCATGCAATTAAGATTTTTCTCTGTCAAACTTAAAAGAAAATTATAAGGACCATGGAAAGCATTTATGATGGAATGTCAGTAATATTAATTATGAAAGGAATAAACTGTTCATTAGGGTTATTATGTTAATTATAAAAAATACTTCAAAGAAAAAGAAGTAATTTTAGCATTTTCCCACTCATTCTAATTCAAAGTAAGTAATTTCCAATTTTCAGGTGTATCCCAGAAGAGCAGGCAGGAGGATTTATATTTTAAAATAGGTCTTTCAAAAATATAAAATAACACTAGCGTGTAACACATATAATTATAGAATTTGGAACCTCCAGCCTTAAGTCAGATGTAAAATCAAGCCCAGTACTTGGATCCTTTTTGAATTCAAAGGATCCCTCTTCTTCGGTTTAGAAGGATAATGCTTTAAAGAAGGAATAAATAATTTCAAACAAGAAACTTTCAATAAAGTCTTGTTTTTGCAAACAAACAAACAAGTATAAAATTGGCAACACAATTTTATACTTTCAAGACAATGTAATCAAACCAGTATGTGATCTATTCCACATCAAACCAAATTCCAGAATACCTACATTTTCACATTCCTCACACATGACAGTGCTAGTCAATTCACCAACAAAGATCCTATCTATGAAGTTCATCTTCACACCCTCTCTTCCATATGCTGAAAAAACATTGCCTTTTTTAAATGTGAAAAATAACACATCCAATGCCACACTATAAGTACAACAAAATTCTTTTCAAGATATATTATGAAAGCACAATTTTAAACATATTCAAAATGTTGTGAACACAATAGAATAACTAATACATCATATACTGTTATCTCAACATTTAAAAATATTTGAGTGAAAGGTTCCCTTTTATCCTTCCTTCCCCATCTTCTGTAACAGAGTAATAATATTGTATCTCCTAAGAAGAAGCTTTTTAAATCTGTTTTCTTTTGAATAAATAATATTGCATTGCCTTGATATAGACACTGGGGTAAACAGACATATTCTCACCCTTTTAAAATGGTTTTTTCAACTATAAAGCTCTAAAATGTAACAAAATCATTTTCTAACACATCTTTATGCCTTAATTTTGCAGACTTGGGAAGGATGACTTACAAAAGGTCTCATTCATTAGGATTTTAATTAAAACAAAATCCCCCAAATCAGAACTACTGAATAAACAAACTCATGAAAAAAAATCACAAAACCCTCTTCTTTTTTTAAAAAAACCTTCTTTAGAAACAGCTGACTATCTTGACTTTGTAATTGCATTTAGAGTGCTCACAGTACCAGTCAACTGACAGAAATCAGTTTCATTTATGGAAAGCAGCCTCTCTGAGTATGAAGTAATTATGAGTATGTAACAAATACAGAGCAGGCTATTTTAGAAAACAAAACTAAATTCTACCTATTATTAAGAGATGGATTAACCCTGGGGAGGCTTTCTCCTGGATACATAGATGCAAGTCTTAGCACACACTAAGCTCTCTATGCTTTAGGTACGCACTAGGCGGCACTAGAGTAACACAGAATAAACTCTGGCCACTACAGCACTTCAGATCTCCTGTTCTTCCGAATAGCTACTTCACAAGAAAATGGTATTTAAAGACCAGTGCAGTCATAGAAGTTTTCAATAAAGAGTTGCATACCTTTGACTTTCCTTCTAGTTTCTTCATCTGCTGTCTTAGTAGTTGGGTTATTGAATGCTTTTAAAATACCAGTTTGTATACGCTAGAAGTAAAAATAAAACCAAGTATTTTAAGTGTAAATATTCTAAAACTAGTCATATATGATTCGACTTTATTTTGTCTTATTTCCATAAAATAAACGTAATTTAATATTGTAAAACTATTGTTGCTATTCACTAACAATGTCAAAACTACATTAGCTTAACTTGAGTAGAAAATCACCCAAAAATTTCCTTCCCTTAAAAGGGAACCATCACAGGGCACTTCACAGGTTACCAAGAAACGATGAGATTTTCAGTGAACTAACGCTATCCATTTTTCCCACTGTGAATGGACTTACACTGATTGACTAGGATACAAACTATCTGTAAGGCAGCTAAGAGCCTTTCACTAGCCAAACTTCAGTGACTGCATTTGGGCAGTATTTTTATCACTTCTGTTTATTTTCTAACACTGCCAATTCCAGAGGTGTGTTAGAAAATCTTAGAAGAGAAAGAAAACTTCTTACGAATTCATGTAAATGTTACCAATATTTACTAAAAAAAAAAAAAAAAAATCACCCTAAAAACTACAGTTTTGAAATAAGGATCAGAAAGAAGCAAATTCATTAATGAGTTGTAGCTCTCCAGACAGGGGGTGCTTGTCCCTGTTATTTCTCAACTGCCTGGAAGTGAAGAGCTTGCATTGTATTCCTGGCAGCAGAGCTGGTAGAAAAGCCCAACCTCTGACATGCTGCAGAGAGGGAAACAGGAGGATGAATCAGGTCCCCTGACTCTAGCTACCATGCATGACCTATGCTTTCCTTTTTCCTGGCAAATGTCCTGTCTCTCTGATCCACAGACTCTAGTAACACGTACTAGAGAGTCTCCCTTGCTGGTGTGCAAATGACATTTACAACTAAATACTGAAGTCACACTTAGAGCAAAGTACCATTCCAAGAGACAAATACCAAACCTTCTAAAAGCAACTCAAACCCTCTGTGCTAACAGGAAAAGATTAATAGATGGCTCTAGTTTCCAGGCAGCAAAGCACACTTCCAAGCCACATATCACTGTAGTGTGAGGATGACAGACAGTGTCAGAGGTTTGGTTTCCAGTTCAGGCACCCATCAGACCAAGTCATACTCCGACCTTATGAGTATGTGACCTGGCTTGTGAATTAACTCCCGCTGCCCCGAGCTCAGCTTTGTTCATCTTAAAGCCAACAATATACTAAAAGGATTAATCAATAGGTAATTCATGAAGTTGAGCACCATAAATGGGTTTAGGGCCATAAGCAACCCTTTTGTTGGGATTAGCGCGTTGAACCATTTATTTAGGTCAAAGAAAGACATAGTCTTTGAATGGGCAGGGTGCTGTGGACAATGGCAGCAGACATTAATCAATTAGCAGCAGGGTTCAGCCACTTCAGGCCCTGGTGTGAAACCATCTCCAGCCCACATTGCTGGAGACGGCAGACGCTATGTCATCTTTATTGTTATATGGCCAAGCTTTTAGCTGAAAAGTCCACTTGTGTACCCTTCCTAACTTTTCTCCTCAGGAATATGAAAAAGTTCAGCACTGGTGTCAGATACAAACACAAAACCACACAGAAGAAGAAAAAGTATAATAGGATTTTTGGTTAGCTCCTATAACTAATGTTATGTATTATATGTATTTCTCATCAAAGCTAAGGGTATACAAACAACTAATCCTAACAGGGATAGGGCAGCAGGGATGGCTGGGCTGCTGCCTGTGCCCAGCTGGTTGTCTGCCATCTACAGACCTGAAACATGGGATAATTTAAAAAAAAAAAAAAACAAAAAAACAGAGAGGGAGGAGGAGAGAGCTTTTACTAGTACTGTCGGTGGCAGAGCACCCCGAGGTGATAAAGATGTGTTTGCAGTCATGCACCATTAGGGCAGCAGTGGGATGTAATTGCAGGGCAGGGTGGCACCCACGTCTCTCTGCCTGTTGATGGAGTAGCAGAAATACTACCCAAAAATCACTGTAAATTCTTACCATCTTCCATCACTCTTCTGAGGTAGGTATTGTAGCTGTCACTGCTCTCTAATAATAAATTATTTAAAAGGCAAATGCTAATGCAGGTTATTGCAATGATGGCACATGCACTGGTGAAGCTGACAGGAGACTGACTTGAGGGGAAAGCACAAGCACCTCCTGGACAAGCAGCTTAGTTGTTGTAATAATCCTGCTTTCTTTGATTCCTCCTTTGTCAAGAAAACATCGTTTTCACTTTTTATTACATGGAAATCAAAAACTAAAATAATAAAGTTTCCCTCTGCTACAAAAATGTAACAACTGTTTTCCAGCTGAAGTCAGCTGCTTCTGTTGTGTGCTGTGTTCAAGACATCATTTTCTAAGCGTGAGTGTCAAGGTTTGACTGTTTCTTCTTGCAGTTCAGTTCTGTTTATAACCAAGAATGCTGACAAGACCAATAAATATTCGTATTCTGGTAGGATGGGGATTTGTTCAGCTCTACTGTAGTACCAGGAACCAGGCTCAGACACAGATTTACATCTTATCTGTGAGATAATTCAGCTCAGGATCACATTCATTGGGTTACTAAATGAAAAGGAAGAGGAAGTACTCTGGTCAGTACAAGATTTAAGGCCTTCCTTTAGAGGAGGCCTAGAAAAGGCTATTTACCACAAAGTATCATCTGAAAAGAAGGGTCCAAGACTATGTCAGACAGAGTAAATCTGATATGGTTAAAATAGCAACCAAACACTCTCTTTCTTGCATGAACAATACAGGAAGCACAAATAAAGAAGGAAAAGAAACAAAAAAAACCCTCACAGGGACGTTTTCAATATAACAAACTGCTTCTATACTTCACATACTTGGATGTAGATTTTAAGCAATCACAAGCAGAACTTTATTTATAAAGCAAAGAGTTCTTCACACTTTCAAGAGACACAAGAAACTTTGCAAGATTTTCCCCCCTCCCCCCACAATTTTCAGTGAAAAATTTTGGTTAAAAATATGGGTGGGTCCATAGCTAAGAACTGCTAATTTTTGATCCAGAGCTTTAAAAATCCACTTTGTCAGCTAACACCGAGGTTCTACCTTTACTTTCTTCGTGTCTCAGATGTCCTTTTTTCCCTCCTTTTCCTTTTTTCAAGGCAAACTACTTGTATTCCTGAAGTTGTCACGTTCTACTTATAATATTCCTCCTACTAACTGAAACTTTGATTCTAATCAACTATTTTAACAAATCAATATAGACATAATTAAGTATCTTTTAAAAAATACATTTTCCTCAAGACAATGAAAATAGACACTCCTGCTTCATGAAGTACATCTTTAAAACTCTGGGAACATGAAGAACATTGAAGCAATGACTAGTAGTTCACTTTTAAAAGACACACAAAGACATTACTTTTGTCTCCTCGATCCTGATTGCATCCAACAGATAGTGCAGAAGCTCCTGGCTGTCCTGCTGCTGGAACCCCTTAAATCGAGGAGCCCTATGAAAGAAACAGTAAAGAATTTTAGATTATCTTGGGGGATTCTTAACAAGACAACATCAACGTCAGACACTTTGCTGGGGTACAAATAGGTACAATCCCTGCAGAACCTCATGGGGCTTGAGGAAGCTCCTGGTGCAGCAGGCAATTTCACCAACAAGGCTGCACTTTAACCTGGGTTGCAGTTTGGCTCTGTGGAGTATGGCTTGACTAAAATACAGATTTGGCAGTAGAGTCTCATCCATGGTAGCAGCCCTTTCCTGACAGACTACACCAGTACTTCTGCACCACCAGATATTCCTAATGTCATGGAAGAGAGAGACAAAAAGATTTTCTAAGTGCTTAACCTCCTTTGTTATCTCACCCTTTTCTCAACCGAGGAGAAATCTCAAATGTGCGTAAACAATCCTTTTAGACCACCAGCAGCATCCACATCACCCTCAGAAGCCAGAAGAGGAAAAACATCTATTTCTGACTACGCTGCCGTTTATACTGGTGATCTTCTAGGCAACTGCACGGGGGTAATGTTGCACGAGTTCTGAGACAGCAACTCAGTAGCACCAATCACTGCTATTCAAGAACTGTTGAATTCTTTTTTACTATGCACAGCATCTAAATATCACACTTTTCAGGCATAGATTACATAGAAATTAGAAAAAATAAACTTATGAGTACATGGATATATCCTTAAGGTGATCCTTAAGATTAGATCCTTCTCCTTACCACAGCCAGAAGGCTCCTAATAGTTTGAATCTTCAGGATCTTGCAACCCCAAATGAATGAATAGTATCCACTATTAACACATCTCTGTTCACATTAAGTGTAACTGACTGGCCAAACTATACCTGTCTTTCCAGGCAGGTTACCTTTTAGATCTTTAATTACAGTCTTGAACTACTTAATCTAAAATGAGATTCCACAGAATCACAAGGGGTTGGAAGAGACCATTGGAGGTCACCTAACCCAACCTCCCTGCACAAGCAGGGTCCCCTAGAGCAAGTTACTCAGGATTGACACAGGCAGATTTCTGAATTTCCAGTAATGACACCAAATGGCAGCTGTGACTCTTGCTGCAGACTGAGGTGAGCACACACAGGTGTAACCACGTGCACCCCTTCCAAAACCTAGCACAGGAAACAACTGGATTAGCACGGCTCAAACAGGAATTTCATCAAACTGGCAGAACAGCCAGAAAAACCAACCACTCACTCAGCTCCTCAATTTTATTAAGCACTCATTGAACCAGTTTTCACTCTGAGCTGTGGATGGCATGCTATGGCTAGCCAGTACACAGAAGTATAAATACACATTGGTATTTCCCCTGGCACAATGATCTCACTTGCCCAGCAGAGCTCTTCAGCTGCTCAGGGTTCTTGAGGGTTACTGAGGCTTCCATCCCACTCATACACTAAAGCTGCTCAGATTTGCCTTAGAAGTTTGTGCTCATGGACAGGAGAAATTACAGGTGATCAGAAAACACCCCAGATGTGCAATGTGCCCACAACAGTAAAATGTAAAGCTGGGCAAGGTGTCAAGATGCCAACCCCGGGGTGCAGCAGACATGGGCTACAGGCAGGACAGTGACACAGGGGTCTCAGCTTTGAACTGCTCCCTGCAGGCACTTGGGGCTGTAACTGGAGAAGGACTGAAGGTGACAACTCAGATGTCTAAGGTCAATGCCTAAAATTAAGCGGAGCAAATCGGGACCTGCATATGCAAAACAACATGTTCACATTTATAAATAAGATACTTTCACATTTGTGCTTCATGTCTAGTTTTTGAAACAAAGTTGACAATATCCCTAGTTAAAAAATATTTTAATAATGCCACTGTACTGTGAGGCTTCCTATAAAATCTGGGATCAGTAGAGAGGGTGACTTTATCAAGCCTTCTTTTGAAAGCGAATTTTTTTCACAAGCAAGTCAACCTCAAAAATTAACTTCAAATTTAAAAAACTGAAATAATCTTTAAAATTAAATATTTTAATATTCCTAAAATGTCACCTTTTCGTCTATTAAAATCACATGGTTTATTTCTAATAAATTTGATTATAAATTGCAAATACTTTCTGAAAAGCACTGAACCTTTATTTTGATTCCAATTAAACACTCAATATACATTAAAAAATAAATAACATATGCAGTTGCATGCACAGTTTCACTTTTCAATTCACCAAAACAGTTTTCTCTCACTGAATGTCCAGGAATCTGAAAAAACCCAGATGCCAAAATCAGTTCAATTCTGAGAATCTGGTTAGTTAGCCACAGTATTATCATTAATTTATGATAAATTTGTTGTTTTCCTGAGGCAGTGAGAATCAATGAGTATATACAGCCATCTCCTCCAATATAGGCACATTAATAGCTCCAGTATAGCAAGAAAACCCTTCACATATATCCAGTAGCAGCTCTGGATCCTGCTACTAACAGGATTTTTATTATTTTTTGGCAACAAAAGCAGGACCTCTACGAGACTACAATAAAAGGGAAGAAAATTAATTATTACTTGACAAAGGAGCGAGCAAAAATTCCATCACTGTTACAGGAGGGGTTTTCTTTTCATTGCAGAGACACCTCACAGAACTAAATCTTCAATGCAAATCAGGAAAAAGCCCCACACATACTTTTTGTTACTGCAGTGTAACCTCCCACTGATGAATATACAGAAGTCATTCCAGGAGCAAATTAATTTACTAATTTGTATTTCAAAGTAAAATAATTTACCTGCATGTTCCACACAGTTTTACTAGCTTAAATTAGAGAGGAGGAAATTAACTCAGCCATGTAAGTTTTTTATTTTGGTTTGATTTTTTTTTCATTTTATTAGAACATAGTGCATTTACAAGTACAAGATTATTTAGGCTTCTCAGGGCCTGCACTAAATTTATATGCCTGATTTTAATGGAAACAAGGATGATGGGAATCTAACAGCTACCACTTTGGCGAAGTGAATTGGCAGGGAAAGTGACTTGTAAAGATTCCCTGTAAGGCTGGGTCATTTACTTGGACTGACAAATTATGTCATTATTAACACTGCTTAAAATGTATTTAATTCGTCATTCATGTACAAAGCATGCTATGTAATGTTGCATATAATTCTAAATATCTCATGTTTTGTGTAAAAATATTTGAAATTAATGCATTTGTTTTGGGGTGGGGGGAGGAACCACAAGAGGAAACTGGAAAATAATAATAAAAAGAAAGGAGGGAATTTTACATCTCACAATGCATTTACTGGAACTTCCTACATGTATAAAGCAATATGAGAGAAGAAAAAGGAATGAATCCATGCTGATACACAGAAATCTGACAACTAAAAGATGTGTGCTCTCGTCTCCTTGAAAATACGCTTCAAGCAATATCCTTGGCAAAAGTGGGGGACTTGGAGATGGTTGGTTGAGTTGGCCACTCACAGATGTGCTGACATATGGAAGCCAGTGCCAATGCGATACAACCTGTTGTACAGTGTCAGCAGGATAATGACAGAACAGGTTGAACTCCTGCTAATGGCCAGAAGTGGTGAAGGACAACTGTGACATCTTATCTACTAGCCTCTCCTTGCTCATGTGGAGACCAGTTATAATTGCTTGACTGTCACTTAAAGAAATACTTTTCATGATGATCTACTTCCTAGAAGACTGTAATAACAAAAACTACATAGTGACATCGTATTTTAAAGAAAAAAAACTAATAGTTTTAATTCCTATATTATATTCATTGGAGGGAAGTTAAGCTATGCTTTAAAAGCAGAACTGGGATATAATTAAAGTCCTTCAATCATACTGCATAGAGCTGACATACTTTTACTGTCTATAATAAAAATCTTCTCCTAAGTCATCTTTTCAAGAATTACTATCTTTGTGCAGAAGACAGCCTAATACCTTGGAAAATTTTAGAAACAACAATAAGCACTTGGAAGCAGAAAACAAAAGATACTATTCGATTTTTTTCCATAAGGCAACATGCACAGGAATCCTGTAATGCAGTACATACACTACGGAGTTCTGCTCAGCAGGAGGTCCTTGGGAGGAGCCCAGCCAAACATGGGCTTGCCTCCTCATGTAAGTAACAGATAACACCAGGCACAACTGTGTTGGATAGACAGCACTTAGCTCTCCTTTGGATGTACTGACCAATTCATTTCATCATTTTTGTCTCATCTTCCCCCAAAAGAGAAAATGAAATACCTCTACTTTCTTGCAACGCACCAGATCCATTCTTTCTTCCTTTAAGTTCTGCTAAGATTTCCAGCAGCACTCTGCTCTGACAACATGTTCTATAGGTTAGCCCTATAAAATGCTAAAAAAACTGCCTTTTTTTTCCCCTGGCTCTAAATCTGCTGCCTTTCAGTTTCAGAGACACCTCCTTGAACTCTTATGAGGGCAATTAAAGAAGCACAGCTAATTTATCATTCGTTGCCTTCTCTTGTTATGTCTTCTTTTCACGTTCTCTCCTGCCTGAACTCCCAATATTCAAGTCCCTGTTGGCATAAAGGCTTCCTATTTTTGTTACCCCTCCCTAAATTCTGGTTAACCTTAACAGAGAATACACTGCCAATGTACCTAATAAAATTACTGGTTTTCTTCTTCATTTTGCCTACAAACTCTGCTTACACAGCTCACCAATACCACACACTGAAAATACTTGTGTTCTCCAAAATGCTACACAGGTCTTCTTGCTAAACAGAAGTGAACATATAGCTCAGGAACACGTACAGGTGATTGCTGCCAACACACACTCTTACATGCAATTTGTCTACTTTGCACTCACAAACTTGTTCTAAAATTATGAAAACACTGACAAAGTTTACTGAGAATGCAGTTTCTTGATGTCTTCTATCTCTTGACTGCCACTGCCCAGAGAAGCTGTAATCTCCTCTGTCAGAGCTCCTCAACATGACACAGCACCACCAGCAAGGCACAAGGAGCCATGACAAGGACACAAAATAATCCATAACTACTGTCAAGGAAACAAACTGTGTGTTCTGCTGCTATTATACTTACAAGGTGTGTTCTGCTGCTATTATACTTACAGGGTAAAAGTCAAATGGGAAAAATAAACAAGCAAAAAAATATCTTCTAAGATTATTTTTCAATATCTTCTTAGATACAGCAGTATTATTTAAAAAGAAAAGGCTCAAAAAGACTCCTTAATGAGAAAAAATCTGTTTGCTTTAACTCGTATCTTGTATAACATTAAGTTTTCCTTAGCATTTCCTCTCAGAAGTGATAAATATGGAATTGTTTAGGTTTTCCCTCTGAAACTACTGTTCTGTTAATATCAACAGTCCTAACTACACATGACCTTCATTCTGCCAGTGCCACTTCTGTCCCCAGTTCCACTTTCTGCACATGAGAAGGAAGGATGAGTAATGGTCCTTGGAGAACGAAGACCTATGTAGATTTCATGAACACCAATAAAATCTTTGTTACGGAAGTATTTTTTCCCACATGGTAATGTAGCAATAAAATACCACTATTAATAATTATTTAATGGAGGTTTGAAGCAGCTAAATTCTGTACCTCCTTTCTGGACTTACCACTTACATGCTTCAACATTTACTTGCTACACAACACTAAGCTTTCTTCCACCAATAAAATTACTCAATCATAACAAATAAAGGAAATAAAATTTATGTCCTCTTAATACATCAGTGTTGCGTTAGTCACAAAGTCTCCAGATAAGTCAGAAGTCTGCAGTCCTGATATTCAGCATAGTGGAAAACCAACAGAAGGGCCCTGTAGCTATGCTCACAATCTGTCCTTGCAAAACATCTGACAGCTGCAACACTAACAAAATTAACAGTGGATGAATTAGTACCAGACACTGAACAGTTGCTATAGAAAGACTCATCCACTTCTTTCTTCTTCCCTTCTTCAACCTGGCTACTCCACCATTTGATAAAATTAACACATGGTATAATTTTTTTCTTTTATTATTTAATAAAAAAAAAAAAGCACCACAAATGTCCTTTCATACACAAGGTTATGAACTTCACACTGTAATCTCCTCAGACTCTTAAAAGAACCAGTTTGCAGTTCTCTTACTGCTTTTGAGCAGTGAACATGTATCCACTTGCGGGTTTTGGGATCCCATTCAGGTGCAAGCCAGAGCTGCAGCTGAACAAGGCTCTGTCTGCACCCTTTTCTATCCTATACTACCTGTACAACCTCCTTCATAAATGCTTTACTGAAGAAAAGTATGGTGACATACTGTATACTTGCACTGAGACAGCAAGATCTGTGATGAGGAAAGAATTAATTTAAAAAAAAAAGAGGTTGCAACTGGAGTCAGCAAACCTTTATGTAATATAATATAAACCCAAAACATTACTATTACAATAGCAATGCCCTTCCCCATGTCCTTCTCCCCAGCAGCTTTGTCAGTGTAGTTCTTCCTTTTACACATTCATCCTGTCATCTCTTCAGGAAACCTGTTGTGGGCTTCAAAACATGTTTTACATAATTTTTTCCCTTCAATCCTTAGTACTAATTGGGAAAAAACTACTAGTGTTATTTAATAATTTTCCTTTTATTTCTCAGCCAAATTTAATTCTTACACTCACATTTTTCGAGACAGTCTTGAAACACAAGGAGGAGTGAGAAAACAACACAGTTTTCTTCCCTATATATTATTCTTCCAGGTAAATAACGCTAAACAAATAACACTGCTGCTTGACTCAAAAATGCTGTAAGGTAACTTTACACACATTTCCTTTTACAGCTCAAAAGAATCAAAAGGAAGACAAGTACAATAGAAAAAAATATAATATTAAATTTCTGAAGCTGAATTTTGAGGATAAAGAAAAGGCAATGGCAGGCTTCTTTACAGAATTAAATTGTCCCTGCTCTATTCTAAAAGCTTTTGTTTCTTTCTACCATATTTTAAATCCATTCCTACTCAGTAAGGTTGTCCTGGAACTCCACGGTAGGAGGCTACAACTTTCCTCCTAATTCTCATGCTGCAGAATGCTTAAAAGTTCCATGCAGCAATACTGTAGCAAATAAATTACCACACAACATTATTCTTTTTTAAATATGAGACTCATATATACCATCCTCCAGTTACTCTGCTTTTACAGATTCTGTTACTAGTAAGTCAACATTTAAATACCTGTATCAACTTTTAAGTAGGTCTTCAACAGGTGTTTTTAAAAGCAAGATTGTTTGTATCATAATTGAAAGTACCTACAAAGCACCACTGTAAACATTTTCCACGCCAAGAAACAGGAATTTCTTTAGGGCTTGTAAGCTCTTTGCAATCTGGAGCCATATGCCATTTCAGTACTGCTTCAAGTCCTTACTTGTTAGACCCTTTTAACTTTGAATTGATGCCAAGGCTAGACATCATAGCAGAAGTTCCCCATTTAAAACCTTATTCTTCTATACAAAGTACCTATGTACACCTTGTAGTGTTAGCACAGCTTTATGCTAACAAACAACAAAACCTGGAAGGTAGTCCTATTTTCTTCAGTTTTACCATGCCCTCTTCTGCCCCCTCACACTCAGTTTGGAGCCCGTTGAGTGCCCATGGTTATGAACTGGACCACATGTTACACGGAGAGCAGGTACAACCCCAGTGTGCAACAAGGAGTCCTTCAACTTTAAAACATGCAGGAGCTGTTTTCTGGACTGCCTGGTAAAAATTTAAGTTTCTTTAGAAAGGACAACAAACATTGCACACTTAGAAACACATCACTAGAAACTAAAATTAAAAACGTAAGTGAAAGATGAGCTTGAGGACACAATACATACTTTTGACAAAGCTGGCTGAACAGCACTTTGGGAGACAGAGGACCTTTTCCAGCCTCCCTCATGCTGTGAAGAAACAAGAACATTGCTGAAGTCAAAGGTCCCGGGCTGGACAGGTTTACCACCAAAGGATCCTTCAAAAACAAAGGTAAATTACACATCAGATTTCAAAAGTAATGACACAAGACTTCTTTCAAGTCACTTGATACTGATAAAGAGCAATGTAACTTTCAGTCTTAAGAGTGTTTCAGGGTGGCTTTTTTTAAACATTGATGTCAACCATTTGATTGAAATAATTTAAGAGGAGGTTTATTATTTCAGGAGTAATAATTGCAAAACCAAACAATTCTTGGTGGTAACCAATAGCTTTGGAAACAGGCATGTCCATGAGCTGGTCTGGTTCTCACCAAAAGAGGCAACCTTTGCATTACCTGCTTTACTCCTACCCCCACATGTACTGAAATTCATCTGGAGAGACAACCCAGGTGACCACCTCCATGGGCCAGCGTCAGATTGTGCTCAGTGGCTCTGTGCTACCCAGCCCAAGGAATGGGGCATCCGGCTTCTCTGATCTGTGAGCCACACACTGCAATTCCCACACATCTGGCAGCCACAGAAACACGTGTTCCTCCACAAACCAGGTGCAGTGGTTCACAGCAAGAGCTGACGGCAGACCCCACACGTGCCCTGTGGCACTGGGAGACAGGCACAAGGCACATCCTGCACAGCCCCTCTTGGTATGACGTTCAGCCCAGCCAGCAGGTTCTGGGTCTGGAAGGATCATGCCAATTTTAAAGCAGAATTTTAATGTCCTGCACAGCTTATACACCATGTGTCACAACAACCACAGACCACCAGCTCTCCCTAACACGCTCCAAGGTTCGTACGTGCCCCCAGTGCTCCCTACTAGCTGGCCTGACTCTCAGAAAAAAAGATGACAAGTGCCAGATAAACACTTGGAGAGGGCACCTCATCCAGAAAGCAGAGCCACACAAAACATAAGCAATATGGATACTCACAAATATAAAATATTTGCTTTATATGCACTATCAAAAGGTGGGAAAAGGCCCCTTACCAAGCAAGAAGCTGCAGGTTTCTACATTGCTATTAATTATCGACTACTGCAGCCCTCTTATTCAATGCCAAATTCTGCATTGGCATACAAAGACCAGAAAACACAGTCTTTGCTCCAAAACCTTATTTACATTGTAAGCATTGTCATGGAATGAAAAATAGATCTTTCAACCTTATGGCTGTGCAAGTTACACATCAAGCATAAGCCAACACCCCACTGGCCTGCTAAGCCTTTGGGCAAAAACAAGCTCCAGACCTATGTTGTGGCTCAGGATAACTTTGTGAAACATGTTGCTACTCTGAACTGCCACTGGAGGAAATAAAGACAGCAATGCAGTGAATTTCACACTGTTCTTGACTGGAGAGGCTATGAACATCATCTACAGCAACACAGTGAAATCATTATCATTTCGGAGATATCTGAAACAGAATACCACTCCTCTACCCTCACTGCCACCAGAAAGCTCACAGCAAACAGCAGGAAAAAAGAGGAAAAAACTAAGAAAAAATCCTCTGTAAACTGTTTGCCTCAGCTAGCAGAGGGAAAGGGGCATTATCTTTATTGCCAACAACATATAATGAAACCCCAAGTCTCCAAGACATGACCAGAACAGCAGAATATTATTTGGATAATAGCCACAGGAGACACTTTCCCATATGCCTGCAATGAGCTTGAGGACAAATTTGTGCCTCACTGAAATTTTGCTTCTCTCATTTTAATCCCCTGGCCTGTGAAGCATGTAATAAACTTTACAGACCTTATCAATGAAGGGTAGCGATGGACTGGAATAAAATATTTCACAGATACTTTCTAGAGCAGAACTATTCAGACTATTTCCTGTATCATACATTCATACCAGAGAAATTAAATGGCAAGTAAAAATATGCCAGATGCTCTTTCTTAAGGTAAAGCATTATTTGAGATTTCAACATCAAAAAATGTGAAAGCAAGCAATTCTTCCTCCTTCTCCAGGGCTGAGTAATGATTTCTGTAAAAGAAATCAGTTCACAGGTAATGTAAACCCATTGAACAATTAAAATGTGAAAGAAATGGGAGAGTAACAGTGTGCCTTTAATGAAGACGTGATCTCCCATCCTCCAGCTTCTTCCCACATTTTCCCAAATTTGTATTTCTCGGGGCACACTTACCAATTGAGAATCTGAAGTGTGACAGATTTTTAACTTTGTTCCTTTCTCCTTTATCTCATACATCAGTTCATTTAGTACGTGAGTCTGTGCTAAGTTCTTAAAGAAAAAAAAAAAAACACCATGAGAAACATGCTGAATGTTAAATTACAGAGTTTATTTAGTTATATATTCTAGATTCAGCGGCAGACCAAACCAGATACACTTCATAATGTATAACTGAGGTTTAGATCTGACCATTAGAAAGAGCACTAAAAAAATCACTGAATTGACTGTTTCTAAAATTGTATTTATTTCTTTTTCTGTAATTTCAAAATAATTCACTAGCAATAACTTTATTTATGTTGAACGAGATTGATTTTTTTTTTTATGATGAAGACATTATTATCAGAAACCATTTCCCTCTTTTAAACTCTACAATCCCTCTCATCATGCCCCATGAAGCACAAAGGCTTTGGCACAATGAAAAGTATTATCCTTCTGAATTTAGGAGAGAAACCAACTCAACATATCTCAGCTTTGTTTCTTTATTTTTGGTCAACTCTGACAGCAGATCACTTAGGTTTCTACGATGCCCTAAGTATGGACAGATAATTTGCAGATAACATCTGCTTGATGGGTTTTGCAATCAACATCATAAATACAAGGGGAGTGTGCCAGTGCAGAACACCTTTGTAGCAGTTTTCTTTCACTTGTTCACTCCTGTCTGCAGACACAGAGTATTTCTGCTCAGCTGACAAGCAACAGGATGGGGCAATATAAAACACACAAGGGCTACTGGTTTTTTTGAGGATTTTGGATTGTTTGTACACTAAGCATCAACAGATGTGTATTAGTATAGCTCATTCCTCCTATCATAATCAGAAAAAAACCATAACTGATAACAGTAATTTTATAACTGCATCCATTGTAGGGGTTTAAAATCATCCCAACGAATAGTGCAGACATTTACATTATGCACACAGTGCCACTATTCACATCACCAGTATGGTAGATACTCTGCATTAGTCATGACTAATAATGTTGAACTCCAAATAAAACCACATGCTACAGTACAACCCACACACATATGCACTGTGTAAAACACTTGGCATTTTCACTTGTTTCGTTACTGTGCAAAACACCAGTGATCCAGGAATTCTTTTTTTATTATAACAGGAAACACTCCTTGGATAGCAAAGAGTAGAAAGAATTTGAAAAGGACTTTCAGAAAGCTGAATGAAGACTTGTAATACTCAAAACCTTTTCAGAAGCCCAGAGCTTATATAGATTTAGTATTTCTGAAATCTGTTAAGAGAAAGTGGCATGATCTTTCCATCTTACCTGCATGACAGCATTAAAAAAGCAGGTATTTCCTAAATTATTTATTCCTTTAACTGGAACTGATGCACCATTACCAGAGCTTTTTCCTTTCAGTATTTCACCAGCTTCACTGTTTTCTTCACGAAGACGTATGATTTTTGATGAACCTATAATTAAATTATAGATTAATATGACCACATAACTGCATAGTATAATCAATTAAGTCCTCCTATTATGTTTATTAATTTTAACATACGTGGAAGATACCTTGATAATACTCTAAGCTGCTGTACACAGTCTTAAAAACATCAAAAACCCAAAAAACTAGATAAACCCCTGGGGGGTAAAAAAACGCCCTCAGCAGCTACATATATCCAACAAAACCTTCCATAATAATCATACTGACCTATAAGACTGTAACTTTCACAATGAGACAAGCAATAAATAAAGTAAAATGAGTTATTTACTAACAATAGGCAGCTGAGATATATGTTCATTATACACATCAGAAACACCACCCAAAGGCTGTTTTTTGGTGCATTTGAAAGGAGGCAGCCCAAAGTTACCACTGAACGCTGCAAGTCTTTATCAACTACAGTGTTCCATTCCAACTGCCTTGTCAACAGTCCAAGTGGACTCATTATCCCTACATTTGCTCCTCAAGTCACCTCCCTTTGTCACAGCCTGAGGAATTACTAATGCAATCCACATACATACAATGCTAGTGTTTTAATTTCAAGTAAAAAAAAAATTGATAAAACGATGCTATAACATCCACATAATTCCTTGTTTCCCTTATTATTTAAATAGATGAGGGGCAGCAAAGTTAGACAGTCATTAACTTGTAGCCTAGAGGTAATGGAAAGACTTGAGATAACAATATTTAGCCTTGAATTCTACTAGCAACTTTCATACTGTCATGGTTGCAGGACTAAATGTGAACATTACTGACATCTGCAGTGTCTTAAATATTGATTAACAATGCACGTCAATGTAAACGAGTTATGGACTTAATAGATGCCAAGAACTGTGATGCTACAATCTCTGTCTTGACATATGAATTCATGTATTTGTTCTAATGAGTTTCACATTGAAGTCTCATTAAAGTGTTCTTGAGAAACAACTAACAGACCTATTTACGTTAATGAAATTCTCATGCCAAAAGGTTCTTTTACGTACACTCCTAAATACCTTCTTGCTTAGAAAATGAAAAAAATAATATAATTAAATAAAAAGAAGTCATTAAAATATCTACTGTATCTGGCAACAAGCTTCTGACGCAGTCTGCCTGCACCCTACAGTGCCATTGAGGCACAACTATTCTTCCAAATTGTATCAGAGTTTTTCAAAACAGAGTTAGAGGTGCTTTGCTGTTTAAGAATATTTTTTAAATGTTCTTGTTAACAGTGCTTACACAGCTTTAAATTACTCTCCACTCAGGTGGAAAATTAAGACAGTACAAGGGCAAAGTAAAAGACGGAATTCTCCTTGAAAAAGCAGACAAAGTGATTTTGACTATAATAAACAACAAGCGAGTTGCTCACACCCTTGAACAGTCACTGTTTTATGGGCTACATGAAGCAACACCTTTTAACTGGCATGCTTAGAAGGGCAATGCTACAGTGTCTGCAGCTCATCCACCCTCAGAGCTTCAGAACAACCACAGCATGGGAACGGGAGCTCCAAGTTATCTACAACTCAAAGGCACCGCCCTCTCTCAGAAGTCTAATATTGTAACTGGAGATGTTTTCCCCTCAGAGAAGTGGGCCATCCAAAGCAGTGCTGGGGAAAAGAGATGGTTAAAAAGAGAAAAAAAAAAGATGGAAAAAAGAGCCAAAATTGTGGAAATAATTTGTGTATTAGTATACCACAGTTGTTGCATTTATCCATCGGCATTCAAAAACATCTGGGACAGCATCTTAAAGTAAACAATGTTCACAGGGCCATCTGGACAAAACTGCAGGCAAAAATTAAAGCATAAGCATATGGAAAAGCAGATTTTTCTCTTCCCTTTAGCAGTACAGGATGACAAATGTCAAACCTAGATCTGTCCACGCTTCACTGTGCTATGCTTTGCAGCACCACCTGGCTCTCCTTGCACAGCCACCAAATATGGACAGCACTGCCACAGCGGACCATATCTGCAGGGCAAACTCGATAAAAGCATTTCACTTCATGGTTAAATGGCAGCTTCACACAAGTAGCAAGGTTCCATTTGCTGAACCTTACATACAAATTATTTAAGGGAGGGAAAACAAAGCCAAAGCATCCAGCTTTGTGATAAGAGCTAGATGAATATGCAATTAAAAACCCAAGAAATGAGAACCAGACATCCGATTGCCACAAAGCTGGATAATTAGGAGGATATATATAGGGATAAGGATATACGTAAAGGGATAAGGAGAAGTAGCAGCAAATTGGAAAAATGCCTGGATGTTGGTATCAAAGTTAGAAATCTCCTTTCATTCAGAAGGTTTTAATTACTGCCTTTTGATTTCTTAATAATTTTAAAAACACAATCTACATGACATTTTACTATGTTTTTTGTATCTGTGAGAAAGTCCTGCCAGAAACGTCCTGCCTTGCTTACAACACACAGATATTTTAAGTACACATACAGAAACAGAGGAGGGACAGCAGTTTTTAATTTAGCTCTGCTCAATGTCCCCGACTCAGAGATAAATGACAGACAGGCCTGAAGCTGAATGTTTACTTGACATGTGAAGAGTTGGTCAGTCTTAATAGAACATGCTGGTAATGACTGTGATAGTTAATACTTCTACAGACTGGGGCTGGAGGGTCCTCCTGCAAGATTAACCCAAGGCTACAAGCATGCTATTAATCAAAAAGCTAATATGTAATTTTTTAAAGTGAATTTGCACTGAACAACTGTTTCATGGACCCTTGCTGACTCAATCTTGCAATTCTGTAATTTAACGGGAGTGCTTTTGGATATGAAAAGTGACTTTTAAGCAGATATACACAAGGATCCCAGCTGAAGGATTCCATCAAAACAGCTGTCATCTGCAGCTGCCCACAAGGACCTTCAGCTCCTGGCCTAACAGAATAAAAGAAGTAGTCCAAGTCATTTGTCCATATACAGTGATACTTGTTATAAAGGACCTTGTTCATATTAATGAGAGCAGGATGGGTGAAAAGCACAGAAGTCATTAAATTCAGACAGATTTCTGTCACTAGTTAACTCATATTTTAGAGAACTGACATGGTGACCATTAAGCTACTGTGCTTGGGACTCACATTCAGACCATGCCTCTCTGTCAGACTCTTCCTGCTGTTTTGCTGCAGAGGTGATCTTTCTGAGGCAGCCATACAAGGAAAACTCTCCCCTAAGCTGTGCCTTGATCACCAGAACTTTCTCTTCCTTTGACAAAGTGTATTTGGCTGCACAGACACTCTACTTGAGCACTCTGCCAAAACCCATTGCCCAGCTCTCCATCCAGATCATCACACCCTACTGACCACCTCTCCATAGGCTCCAGGTCAGTGCCCCCCTCTGGTCCCACTACGATATCCACCTCCAACCTTCAGCCACCTGCTTCTGTACATAGACACAGCCTCAGACTCAGCAAAGCTTCCTAACACCACTCTGCTCTCCCCCATGCTAGAAAGCCCTCTTCCCATCAGAGCTCTGGGAAGAAGGGCAGCAGAAGCTGCTCCTCTGCTCTTGTCTGCAAAGCATCCTTTTCTTGCTGCTCTTTTCTTCAGCTTTTCTTGTGGCTCCTCAACTCACCTGTGGTCCAATCCCATAAGCTCCCCAGAGGCAGGAACACTGCTCTGTGCCACAGCTGCTCAGCACCAGCCTCATGGGCAGTGACTGAGATTCCTAAGGCAAACACTAGCATGGACAACAATTCATTCCACAAAGCAGAGCCACTTTCTGCACCAGGTGTACAAAACCACACGGTGCTGACACATCCGCTTGCAAAGGGGAAGTTTTTGTGGGTTCCCTATCAATTTGTTTTGCCAGCATTTCAAACATTTGCAGCACACGTGGACTTCCGTACCGCCTTTGCTGAAACTGAGCTGTGTCTGGGGTTGCAGATGGTATGAAAGCAAGAAGATAAATGACATCAAGTTTTTTTTCAGCCAGAGGAGTAAGCACTATTGCTCATTTTTCAATGCAACTTTTTTTTTTTTAATTAAAATAAGGGTTCTAGGAATACACACTTTTATTCCAAGGTCAAGCGTTTTCTATTGAATGTAACTCTGGTACTTCAGCTGAAGGTCTTCACAGTAAAAGCAAGGTGAACAGACTGTCTTTTACCAAGTTCACATATGCTGTATTATGAAATGCTACTAAATTGTCTGGCACTTCTTTTTTATCTAAAATTTTAATTTTTTTTTTCAACACTGTACAACAATTAGAATCCAACCTTTAGAAAAACAGCCTGGTTTTCTTCTGAAATGGTCATTAAGTTTACATTTTAAAAGCGGAATTTCGCTAGTAGTGTTACAACCCTACAAATCAAAGATTATAAACTGTAATTTTATTTCTCTGAGTCTTGCCACAATGTTATAAACTAGAAAAGACATCTGCATAGTGTGGAAGAGCAACCTATTCAAGGACTGCTTTTGATCCTCTGCGCTGAGATGACTTGTGTTATACCTCACAAGTAAATAAGTACACGGACAGGAAAGGTGGGAATCTGTAGTTAAAAAAATGTTTTTGCCAATGATGCAGTTTTCATTCCTTTGCAAGGAACTTGCTAGCAAGTAAGCAAATTTGAAAGAAAAATTCTGACCAATAACTAAAATGTCTTTTGCCAAAGTATATTTTCAGATCCAGAGAATCGTTATAATCTGCTTTATTTTGCTAGTTAATTTTAAGTAGATAGAATGGTCTTCTATGACTACAAACTACATGTAAAAGTCACTTAAGAAAGAACGCCACTTTTTTCAATATGATCCTTTGTCAACTGCTAATATCTGCAGCAGAATGCAAATCTGCCAAGTTATTCATCACACTACCTGTTTTTCCACACAAATCTACAACTCTCACATGTACTGTAAAATTATACCTATTTTTATACATTAATTACAGCCATCAAAACAAAAATCAAGTTTCTAACTTACAGGCAAATCCAGGCAGCTGAATTTATTAGCAAAACCTCTTTCCTCTGCTTGTCCCTCCCAACAATAAATTTAACTACAACATTCGAGAATATATCTTCTTCCTTCCCATTCTATTGCCACACAAACCTATTCAATTAACTGCTCTATAAAAAGTATGCGATCTTATGTTTCCACCAACATATAATTTGGCTTTTGTAAAGGAAAATACGCATAAGATTCACTTTTAAGACTGCAAAACAATTTGTTTTCTCCAGTAAATGAGCAGACACACAGATTGCAAAGTCTCAGCATGGTTCCTGTGTACTACATGTGCATTATGTCCATGTGAAGCTCACAAGTGTGCCACACGGACAATACTGCACCTGCCTTTCTGTGGCAATCATCACGGCCTGCTAACCTTCTCCACAAAACAAATTTCTGGGTGGTACACCCTAGAAAGCAATCTTGCTTTTTTCTTCCAGCTTGTGCCCAACATGACCTCTTAACCAAACAGACTCCTCTTAAAAAAAAGGGGCAAAAAAAAAAGAAAAGAGCAGGCATTGCTGGGTACAACAAACCATAGGATCAGATGTGAAAATCACACAGCTGCAAGCATTCTTTTGGGAACCCAGCACTGGGATTTATCTCAATCGCTTAATGTAATTACAAAAGTCAGTCATGTAGTAGTAATGTAATTTGCACATTTTTACAGCTGAAGTGAAGTTGAATCTTTATGAGAGGCCGAGTGAAAAGCAGGGATCCTGCTGCCACACTATTCCACCACATTAGTACCAAATGACAAGCATTTTGCTTTTGTTTATTTTCCAAGATGCATTAATTAGGAAATCTATATAACCCTCTCACATGTTTCAACCGATCATTTTATCTTTAAATGAATCCTGTACTTTTGAGAACTGAAAAAAAATCCTAGCAGCCCTCATTTGCTACTTAATCCACGTTCATAATGCATTTCTACAGAAATTTCTACACAATGCAATTTGAATTTTAATGATGCACCATGCCAACCAGTTGTTACAACAGAAAGAAATCCAGACGTAAGATGAATTCTTGTTACAGTGCCACATTCTGCCATGAGAACTGTCTTCACTTTGATTGCTTTTTTAGAAAGAAATGGAAATGCAATGCGGAAAAAAAAAGCACAAAATTGATTTTTAAGCAAAAAATATGAATTAATTGTCAGTTTTGCACTACTTGTTTTTTACAAGTTATTTTTCATTTTTTTTAAATTAGCTTATGTTTTTAAGGAGTGAATACACAAAATAAATTTTAAAACTCTACAACAACTAATAATTTAAAGAATGATATCTACACTGAAAATATCAATGGAACATGAAATAAAATGTTACACTAAAAAAAATTAAAGCAAAACAAAAGCACAGTAAATTTTCACAGTAATATATCATGTCCTTTTGTGTTCTGGACAACAGCATGAACTGCATTTCAATTTCAGATTTTATTTTTTCAGACTACCTAAAGGTAGTCTAATTTAAAGAAAAAAAATCTTAGATAGATTTCTGTAGAGGAAGTACCAAGTCTGTCATTTATCAAAGAGTGCTAATTCTGGTTGGGAGTTCCCTGTCATGCACACCAGTCATTTATAAATACACGGCTGTTTTCCAGCCTCTTCCAACAAGGAGCCTGGCCTAAAGCAACAGTCCTGGGCAAAGACCTTTTCTGTCTTTTCCTTGCCACTCAGGAAAACCCGACAAATCGTCTTTAGGCCAACATTCCCAGAGCTTTCCAGAATGCAATCTAAACTGCTCAGCAGAGAGAGTGGAGAAGGTCACAGACTTTCACCTTTAAAACATCACTGGAAGTACACACACACGCTTAATGCATTAATCCAAGCCTGCACTGGAGCCTCAACCCTTTCCCAGAATGGAGCAGGAGACACAGCTGCCCTGCAGGAGCAGCCCCGGCACTCTCAGACCTCTTGCTGCCAAGACATGCACACTGCAAGGTCTAAGCCCTAAACAAAAAAAAATACTATTTTGGTTCCAGTTACAGCAAAGTTTCCAGTTATATCAGCAAACATTTACATGAAATGTAAGCATTTTTGAAACAGAGTACCAAAATTAAACACAAATGCATATACAGCAGAAACATATGCCACCCTGCTCTGCTATAAATATGCTTACTTTTCCTGAGTTAGTTTGGAATTTTAGTTGCTTAATTTAAGACATTCACAGAAAACTTCTAAACTTCTTAATCTGAAAGCTTTAGATGTTTCAAAGTTTCACAAATTAAGAGTCTAAACCAGAGGCACAGAGCTGTATCACTCAGAAAGCCTTATCCAGCAGCACAATAATGGAATAGAATTGCTTTCATTACATTAACTGAAAAAAAAACACCATAGCATTTTCATCTGCAAGAAAGTTGCAACACTCATTTATTACACATAAATTGGAAACTAAGCTGTGAATAGAAGTGAAACCACATTGTATATTCAATATATATTCACTGCTCCAAGAAAAAAAGATGCAAAAGGTAGCAATATATCAATTTATTAAAATTGAATAATTTAATATACAACCTGTAACTAGATCAAAATATCGCATTTATAAGCAGCCCTTCATTTTTTCCCTCAAAAAATATGTAACGTCTCTTAAAACCAGTAGGATTTATGCACATTCAGCTAGTAGAATATTTAGTGTAATTCTGTAAGGCAACCGTTCTCCTTTCACACTTCTAACTGATTGATTATCTCTGTTAAAGGATGCAACCAATTGTTTTAGAAATTTACTTAAGGTGGGTTTTCAGAAGCAAATGTGGAATTCAGTGCACTCTCTAAGTCACAAGCCAGAAATGCTGACAAGTCTGTTACAGCAGAAATTAATAAAATCAACATTATCAAGAGTAGACAGATGAGGGCCACACATACAAAGCTCTATCCACTATCACATATATTGAGAAGGTGTAGAATGCTCATAATATAAGACAATAATTTAATATTATCTTATTTTAGTAGGAATGACCATTCTATCAATTAAAACCAAACAGTAAAAATGGACACTACACCAACCAACAGAGTACAAGAAAATCCACTTAAACAAATCTAGCTAACTGTGGAGAACAAGCTTAAATCAGAAAATTTTAAGCTGTTATAGATCCATACCAAGAAAATTAAATTCATTTATAGGGAATATAAAATGTATACTTTTTATATATTTTTATGTGTTAATTTATGATCAATTTATTAATTCATATGGTCTTATTTTATGTAAGATAACAATTCTTCTATGGTAAATTTTCTTTGTTAAAGACAAAATTCAGAAAAACCATCCTATAGTGTCCAAAATATTTTTAAAATGTAATCATACTGTAGAAAAGTGACACCATGTTTTGATAGGCATTACTTCCCCAAGTAGCTTTGCAATTATACTCACATTGTACATAATTTTGCAATTCTATTTTTAACACGACTCAAAATCTGAAATGCTTGTTATTAACTCCAGATAAAACTAACTGTGCAAACTTACTTGGTTCAGCCCTGGCACCATGTTTTTGAAGGAAGTCAACTATCTGAGCCAGAACCTTTTTGTTGCAATGCGTTGACAGCTCTTCATCACATTCATAACACCTAAACAAAAGAAGAAACAAATTTGAATCAGGGCTATCTGCATGCACATTTCAGCTCTAGCAAACCTCCAAAACTACCTTACACAAATTACTTAAGCTCTCAGTTTCAATTTTTCCCACTAAAAAAATTGAAGAGAATTGAATTCCCTCATCTCATATATGCTCTTCTATATCAGTCCCAATTCACTGCAGTCCTTACAGATTTAAATAATTTCAGAGAACAAAAAGGACAAACACATATTGCCTCCAGAAAGCATTAAATAACCTTTCCTCTACAGAAAGCATTAATTTTATCTGTCAGAATCATTCTTTATCATGAGAAGACACTGCTTTCAGTTATGTGAAGTCCTTAGGTACAGGCACACACAAACACCTGCAGACTGACTCTTACCATATGATCCATGTGCTGAGGTTGATAACGATGCAATGAGGTTCTGTGCGTGCAGTTTGGAAGTGTTTCAGAGAATGCTGGCCTTCTGAATTCTTACTACATCCCTAAAAATGGACACATCAACCCAGTAAGAGGGGGAATGAAAGGGAAGAATGAAAAGACTATATTATTAGTAAATACACTACAAAAACTCCACTTTTCAAAACTAGACAAGGAGCTATTCTGCCCTACTTATTTAGCATTCGTAAGGATTGAGAGGATTTAACATTCTCATCTTTTCTACTTGGAAAATTCACTGGAAATACATAGAATTATTAAGTTTGCTCTAACTGAATAGAAATAATTCCTAGCTTTTGGATAAGTATTTAATAAATATCAGCACACAAAAAACTATACCATTCACAAAAGAAAGAATGCTCTAGTAATTGTGAATGAGACAACTATGTAGCGTATTTGGTCCACAGAATATCAAGGAAGATATTAACAGCATAGGTTAACCCTCACTGCTCAAGAATGTCAAATGCATTCCATACAGCAAATGAAAAAAGTACATGAAGTGCTTTGTATTACAAAGCTGCTCAGAACACACTATTTATGTATAGCAATTTCAAGAGAAAACATTTGCAATGGTTCAAGTATGAACAAAGTGGGACTTAGATTCAGAATGGTCTCTGAATAAGCCTAAGTTTTAGAAGCTGTTAACAGCATGAACATGAAGCACACAAAATTAACTCCTTTCAGAAGCCCTCCTTAACAGAAATTTTTCAAACAAGATGAGTCCTCCTCAGATCTAGTTAACTATATTCTGAACCCTGTGAACAGCATGTTTCTTTGCAAAATCAAATCTGTTCATATTATACTGGTAGGAGCTGGCCTCTATAGTAAAACCCACTGAAAGTAGTTTTCTATAGTCAAACCTACTGAAATTCCAGGAAAATCATGACATGCTTTGTTCATAGTTGGTTCAGCCAACTATTGGCTGAACCAAGCCTGATACTGCCCATAAACTGAATTGTGCTGTAAAATTTTTTCTTTACTTCACTCCCAGGGCAAAAATCTGTGAAAGCCCTTGGGGTCAGGACCTGCCATTTTGAACTCCATGATTTGACATTATAACTGATCCATTCTAATGGCTAGTTGCCACAGGAGCAGCATTCTCACTCCCTTTCTCCTTGGCTTCAATCAAATCTAGCAATTGGGTGTCCACAGCACAAGTTCATTCAGCAATATATATGTTTGGTTTTTCATTCATTCCTATTTTTCATTCATTTATGGGAACTTCTGCCAGAGGAGCCAGCTGAACGGAGGCAGCCACACAGTTCCCAGAGCCAATTCTCTGTAAGTGGCAAGAAGATGCAGATAAGAACAGAGAAAGGCAGGACCATCACTAATCATGATGCCACACCACACTGTGACACATAAAGCTAACCCTAAACACTGCCAAAAATGAACAGGAACATAAGGTCACACCCCACTTCCCGAGGAAGCTGAGGCAGGGACTCTCACACTAAGCACTTGCGTCACACTGTTCCTCTGGAGGCAATGAGGTGCCAAACAGACAAGGATCCAAAACACATCCTTCAGGAACTCCACCTCTGCAAACTGAGCACACGTGCTTACCTGAAAGCCACATTTGAGACACAGCCAGATGTCTGAAGGCGCGCCGTGCTCAGCATCGCTGAGCCGCCTCTCCCTCAGGCATTCCGCACACACTGACCACACGCTCTGCGCCACCGCTCTCTTCACATGATGCACGTCCACTGCCTGGCCCACGTGCTGGCAGGTCAGCCCTACAGAGAACAACACACACTCGCTTTTATCCATCCAAAATAACAGCTAAGAAAGACAGCACATGTACACTGAAAGACCACAATCTTCAATTAATTCAGCACCAGGAAAAAGAACAGCAAAGAATTAAAGTAGGAAAGATCAGCCAGCTGCTCCCCACATACTGAATTTTATGAAGGAATCTCTTTTAGTCTTTCCATAATGGAAATTCTCTTCAAGTCAATAAATGCCACCTCTTAAAACCAGATAAACTAGTTCATACAAAAGTACAAGGATTGCTTTTGTACAAAACTAATTTCCCCATTTTTTGAAAATAAATAGATAAATCTATTTTTGCATACAACAACACAGGCCATTGACCTCTTTTCAACCCATAAAGAAAAATCTTCAAACACCCATGCATCCCTACTACAACTGCTTATTCTGAATGTGAATATCAACCATTCTTCCCTGTCATATTTTTTTGCAGAAATTCCACTATATCACAGAATAAGCTAAATTTGAAGTAAGCCCTGAAGGCCATCTTGTCCAAGTCCTCACTTAAAGCACTGCCAAATATTAATTTAGATCTCTTTGCTCATGGCTTTGTTCAGTTGAATGTTGACTATCTTCAAGGACTGAGGCCTCACCAATTCACTAGAAAATCAGGTTTCTGTCTGACCACCCTCAGAGTGAATATAAAATAAATTTCCTCACACCTAGCCAAATTTTCCGTGCACTAACTTTGGTCGGTTGCCTTTAGTCCTCTCACTGTGGACTTCCCGCAAGAATCTGGTTCCACCTTCTCCGTAACTACCATCAGACAGTCAATGAAAGAAATTATACTTTCACTCCTATGGCTAAACAAAGACATTCCATTCAGCCCCTCTTCCCACATCACGTTCTCAATCTCTTTAAAAATGTGGACAGGGTGAATCACTGACCTCACTGACAAGTCATCCTTTCTTGTAAGAGAGAGCCCACAACTTGGGCATGGTTCTCTCAATGAAGTCCCACAAGTGCTGAAAAGATGGAAAAAATCACCTGCCTGCCAGCACTCTCATTAATACAATCCTGCCTACAGCAGGCACAAACAGCACAGTTTGGTTTTATTCAGTGTGTGCATTAGGACCCTCAGGACCTTTTCTGCAAAGCTGCCTTAATTCCCACCCTGTAATGGTACGTGGTTATGCCCAGGTGCCAAACTCTCCACTTGCTACTGCTGAACACGGAGAAGTTTCTGCCTGCCCATTCCTCCAGCCAGTCAGTCACTCTGAATGGCAGACCTATCCCCCTGCTTGTCAGCTGGCCTCCTCAATTTGTTGCCATAAAGAGATGGCAGAGCCCAGCTTCACAATGACATCAACCAGTTTTCTCAGCATTTTCAGATGCATTCCATCTGACCCCACAGACTTGTGTGCGTTCAGTTCATTTAACAGCTCTCAGTCTTCTACACTGGGCAATGTTTATATCCCAGAGTCTGCCATTAAGGTCAGGAGCCAGGGAGGTGCAGAGCTTACATGTGAAGATAGAAGCAAAGGCTAGTTCCCACATCCTGTGACCCTAGAACCCCTGCCCCCTCACACAGCAGGTTTGAACTCACCCTAGTCTTCATTTTCCAGCCACTATATCCATAAAGGCTCATCTTGCTCTTTACACTCCTCACCAGATCAAATTCTGAAGTTGCTTTACCTAATCCTGCACACTCCAGACCTCTGCAAAGGCAGCTCAAACCTGCCTCCACCCTCTCTGCCATTCCTTTTTCCCTCTGAGCTCAGCTGGAAGCTCCCTATTCAGCCACACAGCCTCCTGCCACGAGTGTCTGACCTCACATAGAGAAGCTGTCATTGAAGATCAACCAACTCTCCAGCCCTTCAGGGAAGTCATGTAGTGTAACAACTGACCATGTCATAAACACTTGACTGGGGATATTTCTGTTATAAATTCAATCAAGAAAAGCATTTCATGGTACAAATAATTTGTGGTTCTCATCAGTCAACAGGGAAGCTATTAGCCCTCAGCTGTTGCTATCTTGTTACAAAGGTTTCATACCTTCTTGGTGGTTTCTCATGGGCAGCTCCTCACAGCACTGATTCCTTCTTCTTCTCCTCCTCCTCCGCACAGCCAACAAACTCCATCTCACATCTCCACGAGCCAACCTCCTCTTTTATAATACCCCTCTTAATAGGATCCAGCTGTGGCCTATTAAGGGCAGGCTTGTTCTTAATGCTTGGTAATTGGCACAGCTGTAACTCCTTAGGGGCCAGATTACCTTTACCACTATCTCTATTCTCCTACCTTCTATCTATCCACAATTCCCTCTTTTTCTATTAATTACAAAGTTTTTGATTCGTTGCCCAAACTTGCATTACAGATCATCAGAAACTTTTATACTGATTCATTACTCAAACTAACGTTACATATAATCAAAAACCTTTATATTTATATTTCTAGAATATTGACAATATCCACAACCGTACAACTTTATAAGGCAACTCACAAGAATAAATTAAAGCCTATATATTAAGATAGCAACAAATCAACAGCCATAGAACTTTGAACAACATTGATCTAGCATCTGTCAAGTGTACGTACACTTATGGAATATAAACTTTTACACTTACGCCTAATCAAAGATTCATAGTTGCAAATCACAAACAAAATGCACATGTTTCATTAGCAAACAAATACACCACACTAAATAATAGTTACTCTTTCCTCAGTCTTTGCAGCTGTTTTAATAACTCTTTTCTTCCTTCTATAGATTTTGTTGTATTAGTTGATCTCTGCAAGCTTCTCTTGTCTTGCTCTGTTTTCCATTCGTTTAAAGTCTTATAAAAGTGATTTCTAGGTGCTAGCCTAATCTGCAGCTGCCTTGCCCCCTTTTTGACACTATATTTCTTCTTACTGCTGTTTTAATAACTCTCTTCTTCTTTCTACAGATTTTGTTGTATTAGTTGATCTCTGCAAGCCTCTCTTGTCTTGCTCTGTTTTCCATTTTTTTAAAGTCTTATGAAGTGATTTCCAGGTGCCAGCTTAATCTGCAGCTGCCTTGCTCTGTTTTTGACACTATATTTCACAGTCTTTTTTTTTTTTTTTAATTTCTTTCTGCATATGTCAAACAATTTGTTTGGCACTCGATATGTTATTTCTCATTGTGTCCCCAGCGGCTCACCTGTACTTCAGGTGTTGAAATCTGTCAGGTCCGGACCAGGCAGCTTCCCCTGCTGCTCTCAATGCTACGTTGGGCTCTATCTCTGGCTGCACTTCACCCTACAGCCCACTCCCAATCACATCAGGTTACTGTGGAGATGCCCACTATACATTTTTAGAGGGCTTCTTTTACATGTTGTCTGTGCACTTCTGACTCTGCCTCTCAGAGCTCCATGATGCCTTTATTCCAGTGCTCATGTAGCAGTGACTTAGCAAACTTCCCCCCGTACTCCTTGGGGGCCATGCTATTGTTAAGGCACCCCCTGCTGCTGTGGCCATGCCATTTACCACTTCTATCACACAGCTTGTGCCCTGCTGCACACATTGCCATTCAGGGGGAACTCAGCACCATCCTGGGTCCTTGATCACGTCGGGGTCACCAATTGTTACCATCTTGTTACAAAGGTTTCACACCTTCTTGGTAGTTTCTCATGGGCAGCTCCTCACAGCACTGATTCCTTCTTCTTCTCCTCCTCCGCACAGCCAACAAACTTCATCTCCACCAGCCAACCTGCTCTTTTATAATGCCCCTCTTAATTGGATCCAGCTGTGGCCCATTAAGGGCAGGCTTGTTCTTAATGCTTGGTAATTGGCACAGCTGTAACTCCTTAGGGGCCAGATTACCTTCACCACTATCTCTATTCTCCTACATTTTATCTATCCACACTCAACCTCAGGACAAACATCACCCTACATACTCACCTGAAATATCATCTGAAGAGTCCTCATCCTGTGGCCTGTTAGGCCTTTTGCTTCTCTTCGGCTTCTCAGGGTTGGTCCTTGATGGATCTTTCACCCGCATCTGTTGCTCACTAGGAAAGACAAACAGAGGTAATGTTATTGTTGATTGAAATGTTTCACTGAGTGCAGCAAGTCTGAACTCTAAAACATTCAAACATCACACACACAGTTTTAGGCTTGGCCTAATGTCAGCTATTGTGTAACAAGGACTATGAATGCGTCAGGAATGAAGTCTTAGAAATATCACACCAGTTAAGACTACAGGACACTATGAATTGTAGCTGTAGGAAAAAGGGACACATGCACACTCACTTCTAGGCAGAGGTGTTAAATATTTGAGGTATTGAGATTTTCTTTATTTTTGTTATTGCGAAGTAAGTTATTACAACCACAACATAACAGAAAAATTTGATCAAAATAAATGTTTCTCTTCCTTAAAATATATCACTTATGAAAGGTTGCGGTCATTATTTACCCTTGGCACATTCCCTAAAGGTTTTTGAGCCATTTCAAACAGTGTAAGAAAATAATAAAGTCTTCCAAATCCGATAAAAGTGTTCTATCCTACACGGGATGACTGACTAGACTGCAAACTGATCCCTCTATTAAACATTGAAGAATCCATAAGGATGAAGCCTCTCATAGGAAATTTGTGTCATTAATGAAGGAGTCCTATGAGGAACAGAATTAAAGCATAGATATTTGCCAGTAAACTTTAAAAATAATTAGAGATTTCAGTACACCAGTCATTTAATCAAAATCCAAATGTGAATCCACTGAAGCACTGTAGTTGTGCACCATACAGACAGCAGCTGGGGCTTAGTTTACAGTTTGTCTTTTAATTCATGTGGTTCATACAACCAGATTTTTGTTTTCACATACAATGCATATGAATATAAAATAATCAAATACTCACACACTGCACACATGTGAGCCATTCTGTTCAGAAATAAAATGACATCCTGTTGTGTACCAGAAACTGGCTAATAATGTCACCTGAGCCACCAGGACCAAAGATTTTCAACTGTGCTACTGCATTTAGGTATAGGAAACCTCTAAAATGCCCTACATTTGGGAATAGCAAAGGGTATATTCTTACTACAGATCAATTAATTAAGTTCGCCAAGGTTTAACAAGTTTGTCTATTTAAGATTTTTTTAATCTTTTTTGTACATACATTTAGACATTTGTATTTCTGAAGCTCTGAGAGACACAGGAATCAACCAGTATATTGAATTCAATATTCCCTCTCCTTACTTACCCACTAAGCCAATCAGCAGAACAGTCATCAATATTGATATTAGAACACCACCACCACTGATACCTGAACAGCCTTCCCTGAAGCAAAGCAGGCAATCTGCACCACCAAGCTCCTGTTCCAAGTTCCTACACATCTGCCCTACACACTATTGGTGCTACAGGTTTTCTGCATGAACCTACCCATTAGAGATTTGCTTTGGACAAGTCACATTTTTGTATAGTATAAAAGAAATCTTTAGTCACTGCTTCCTTCATTAATGGCTTCATGTTTCCTCAAGCCTTCAAAACACAGCACTTTTTTTTTTACTACATTTACACAGAAATTGGCTTATACTATATTAAATAACATGATGTTCTTAAATTACAGATTTCAAATTTTCCTATACTTATGTTATAAAGCCTAGACACGCAAGTGAACGGTGTCACTGAATTCAGCTTTGCTGATTTCATGGGTTCACAATTCCTGTTCATACACTAAGAAAGGTCTAAATATTCCAGCTCCTGACTATATATGTTCAACAGATGTTAGCACACCTAATGTCCATCAACAGCCATGCAACCTGGCATCCCTAGAACATGAGGAGGCTCAAACAACTTCAGCTGTGTCTTTCTGCCTTGGCAGCTTCTCATATATACCCAAGTTTCATATGAAACTACCATCACCACTTCTCACACTGCCACTTAACTGAGCACAAGATTCGTCAAGACATTCATCAAACAGTAGGGCCAACAGAGCTGTTGTGAGAAAACACAAGACCTTACACTAAATTATGCGAAGAGTCAATAGCAAACACAGCAAAAATGTCCTCCCTAAAGGAACATAGTTGTGTTTAGGTGATTCAACATTGACATAAACCATCTATGAGTTCATTTCAGCATAACAATTTTGATCTCTTTGGACAGATTATGTAAGACTGTCCAAAGCACAGACTTCACCCCAATGAAAGTCATCTTTGTATCAGAGAGCTCCAGTGAATAATTGTGGGCCCAACCAGCTGAAATACAAGCCTTTCCCATGTGTGAAATCCTGTAGCCCACAGCACAGGTGATACGACCTGGATCAGGGCAAACACAGCCCACTGCTGTACCCATATCCTAGGGTACATCCTCAGGACATGTGGAAAAAACAGTGCCAGCTGATACCCACAATGACTGAAAGCACGGCACTTCAAGCCCAACCTAATCAACATGGCATTAGAAATGAACACCGGCATAAGAAGCTGCACCCACACTGCACAGCCCAGACACTTTCCAGTCTCCTTTCACTAAGAGCAGGCAGAGGAAAAGACAACACGGACCATTAGATTAATTACTTTTCATGCACATACACACAGATGGACATCCATCAGACAATGGTTACTGACCTGTGAGCTCTTGGAAAAACCAGAGCATATCAAGGACTTAGACATCCAGGGTTTGTGCCTGATTTTGAAAAGCACAGAAGTGTGATGGAAGGGTAAGAGCAATGAGCTACTCCATATGATCTACAACGTAAGTGTATATGGAGTACTGCCTGCCCTTTTCCAGTACATTCAGGGACTGGAATCATTACCAATTAAAGACCCATTTAATAAAAGCATGATCAACATCAATCAACACAATGTCAAAATCAGAATGTTTATGCTAGAAATTTGATTATTACATTTGAGTTAAATGAGGAAGAAACTTAGGATGCTTCAGAAATAACCTCTCAAAAATATTTCAGTTTATGGGAAATAAAAGATTTGACATTTTGTTGGAATGAATATCCTGAACAGACTCAAGAAAGCATAAAATATAGCCAAGAAAAAAACAAAAGGGATGCTCTATAGCTTATTGTTGGCCATAGGCACAAGCCATTCAGGACAAGCAGGCAAAAGAAAAAAGAACAATTCAGACAATTCAAAATTAACTTGACACACTGAAGATCAAAAACCATGGAAGTATTCCCATGACTTGCCTCTTTCAAACCATTCTGATATTTTTTTAATATGTCCAATGAGAATTTTCTGTCTACAGTCACCAGCTGTGGAGTATCCTAAAGGGGACAGACTCTCCTCCTCTTCCTATGCAGAAAGAGGTCACCATGAATCATCGCTCAAAGTTTTTTTTGGTGATGGAAAAACAAATACATTTAAGTTTTTCATTTCATACACATAAAATCAAGTCATGGTGCATACAATATTTGACTAATGAATCTGACAAATAAAAAGACACTGATTTTTGTGGTAGAAAAACCTGAGCTTAGAGGGTTATGTTAGCCCTACCCTCATCTCTACTTGGCACACAGTAAAAATCTTAAGTAGAAATTATGCAGTGTCCTTGAGGAAAAAAAAAAAAAAAAGTTAGATTAAAAAACCCTAAAACTTTTTCTTTTAAAAAATTATTTTGCACAAAACTAAGAAGTAATCCTTGGCAAACATGTTCGGATTCTTTGAGCTCAGTATACAAGAGTTTGAAGTGCAATCATCACTATCACTAGCTATTCTCAGCTGTCTTCTTACTTCTTAAACGACTCCTAATGTCAATCTTCCTACAAAAAGCTGATTAAGATCAAAACCTCCTCACTCAACTGCTCATTTCCACCATTCTAGAAAGAACAAACCACTTCAAAAGCAACAGAATGATCTGCCTATCTAATTTTAAAAGCTTCAGATTTGACATAGTGCCAAAAATCAATTTGCTGAATTTGTTAAGTTAAATCTACGGTGTGCCCAGACTATTTTAAATTTAAGATATGCTTGATACAGCCTATATTTAACAGCATTAATATTCCTATATTTAGAAATTTACCCTCTTCATAAAGTATATATTTAGATACTTACAAGAGTTGAATGTTGTTTCTAAAATAAGCAACTGCTGGTTTTTTTTTAATTTACATTTTACATTAATTCAGTAGAGCTAAGACCAATAAAAGTTACAAGGCTAGCATGAACTAAAAATCACTTTTCCTTGGGAAACCAAACCAACCCAACCCAACCCAACCAACCAAACAAGTTATTCCTCTTCACAACATTTTTATGCAAGAGAGCTGAAAAGCAAACTGTCTTCACTGTCTCCACTTCCCAAAACCTTTTCCCATCTTACCATCTTGCACTTCTCACTTGAAAGATGAGTCCCTCCTTCTAGAATGTCTACAGTTCACTTACTAAACATTGAAATGTGTCACCTTAGGGGGTCTTCGCCTACTTAGTGAGTCTTCTCATGTACCTTCACCATGATGCTGACCAGAAACACTGACCAGACCACCAGCATGTTAGAGAAATAACCTGCTGCACTGATTAATATCATATCACTGCTTCCATCTGCCTAGATCCACTTTTCCCCTCCTCTTATAATTAGGGTGCGAGCTCTTTCAAACAAGTAACACATTTTTGTTCTTATCTGTGTAATACCTATTACAGTATTTTTCTGATTCTCAATTAACTAGGAGGATTACAGTTGCATTACTAGAATGCAAACAAGATAAAAATTATGCAAAACCCACCAGCCTATCTAAGCCTACTGACCCTATGAAATGTAGCCAAGTGAGTCTACAGAAAATTTCCAGGTACTATTTTGGATATGGGCAATATTCTCCCCATAGGACTGTCCATTAGCTGTGAAACCAGTATTGTTAATTACTTCATCAGTGAGCACCTGAATTCAAAGAAGCTGGGGTAAATACATTTACCTCAATCCCTTAATTCATCTGAGGTAGCCTAATTCCAGTTGTCTCATTACTTGTCAAACTTTCAAGTTAAAATTGTATCATTTTACATTGCTAATGCAAAGAAAAACCCGGGTCACACCGAAAGGGCAGAGCACACATTGAATACTGGGAAAAATTAGCATTTTCATACGACTTAACAGAACTGCCCAGCTGTAAACAGCAGCCTTGCACCAAAGGGGTGAAGGACCTCCACAGATGTGCAGATTAAGTCCAAAGATGCTTTGAAACACATCTGTGAAAGGTCCCTGTATGGATCAGTAATGCCAGATCCTCCACAGAACTGCTACATGTTTTGATGTAAGCCGCAAGTTGATACATTTCGGACCTCTCTTCGAGCATTACCTGTGGCATTTTGCCTTGCTCGCCACTAGACCAAGTGTCACCCAATCAAAAGAGGCACCACATCCATCATGGTCAGCAGCTGGGCAGTGTCAGCCATCAGCAGGCCAGGAGGCTCAGCGCTCTGACAGCCACCGAAACCTTGGCGGAAAACAAGCCCCCGCTGCCTGAGAGAGCAGTAAAAGGACCAGAACTGCTGACTGGTAGTGGCAGCGAAGCTTCTTCCCCTGGAAAATGTCATCTGAAATTCTGAAAGCATCATCTCCAAGATTTCCTAGCCCAAAGGCACATCACACATCCTACACTGTCACTGGAGCTCAAACGCCAATCCTGACGTTGTATTACAGTCCTAAAAAGGGTGAGACACTGATGTACTTTTGGAGCAAGGAGTGAGATGGAGGCTTTGGAAAGCTAGACACAACCTTCCAAGTGACAGTAAAAATCTCATAGCCTCTCTCACTTTCAGTAATGCACTTCAGCCAGCTGCTCATGCTAAGCATGTTCTACCAACTTTCATGTTCGTATCCTCCACAATCCCCCTTGGATTTCCTTCTAAAATCACCTGCCACAGAAAAATAACCTCTGAGGATGAACAGAAGCCAGATATGTTCAGGAGCAAAACGGAAAAGACTCTGTAACTGGGTTTATGACTAGAGTATATTAAAGCTCTAAGTGGGTAAAAGGAGTAGCATTTTGATGACATATTTTTTTGCTAGTATCTTACAGCAAAGTTTTATGGAAAATTTCAGATATACCTGGCAATATCCAGCCCCATAAAGCAAACTGCAACTTTTGTTTATGTTCTCTATCCCACATTACATGTTTGGGGTTTTTTTATAATATATCAAAAGGGAAAAACATCTGGGAAGATGCATGTGTGGTCCAACACAGGTCTTTCTAGAAAATTCATCCTTTATAAAACAAAACCCCACCTAAGTACCATAAAAAGAGCCATAACTTATAACTAATGATGTTGGCTTGCAAGGTAAAACTTTGCATGCAAAAAGGCAGTCAGATGACAGACTGTGCATTCCCATGATACAAACAACATTACTGTACCATCGTGACAGAAAATCTGAGGGCACAAGAACTGAAACAGCTGGAAAGTAACCAGTGAACTTCACAGTACCTTGCCAGGACAACCATGTGGCCAAAAACTGGGGAAAAGCAGCCCAAGATGTCGCAACAGAAAATAAAGGGCAATATGAGCAAAGGATGAACTTTGGAGAAATGCTCATTCTGTGAATTCAAAGAAATAAAAAAGGAACTGTGGTTGAAGCATGTGTGTGAGACAGAAGGCTGAAACCCACACAAGACAATACTTTAAGCTAAGGCTACTGCTGTACCTCTGCCTAAAGGGCTGAGTTGGAGAAAATAAAGGAAGACAATGGCTGCCCACAACTTCCCATCTATTCTGGAAGGGTGTTGTGGAAGTTGGTTGATCAGTGAGGGTAGAACAGATAAAACAGTAATTAACTACTAGTTTGAGCTCTTTGAAAGTCCAAGTCTTGCCATCAAGAACAAAAAATTTAATTCCATTTTCTTCCTCCACACAGACTGCCCCAGTTTGCTTTGATGGCATGTCTGAAGTGGAACAACTTGTCCTCGATCTACAACTGATGCTCAAAACGGAACCCCTGAGACACTAGCTGCACTTCTGTGAATCTCACAGAAATAAAGCTACAGAGCACCAGTTCTTCAATATTTCATGAAGAAATCTGACAAAATATTTACAAATGTAGTAAACACGAGAACAATTTCACAAAGGCATAATCTGCTTCAAGCTTGCACATGCTTGAGCCATTACAATGCTTCTGTTTTAAAAGCTAGAGAGCAGAAAGAATCCTTTAAGTACAAGTCTGTTCTTTATGCTTGCATGAGAGGATTATTTAATGGAATTGGGAAATACTTGTAGTTAAAGATGACACACAACTAGAATACAGTGCTACACCTGCAGCTATTGCCATAAGCTTCTACTTGATGTCTTCATTCTACTGCACCTATGTTTAATATGCTGTTGTGCATACCCCGTTTAATAGTGCAAGTAGCAACACAGGTACAGCAAGGGCAGGACAAAGTCCTAAAGTAAAGGACAAATGACAGCAAAAGAAAGAAAGAAAGAAGGAAAGAAAAAAAAAAAAAGAAACAAAACCAGAGAATCCCAGTAATAAATAAAACGTGGAGAGTTGCAGCTATGGGTCTAGAACACCACGTCTCAGGCTAACCGTAAAGACCGGCATCGGGCTGTCATTTAATCCCCGGGCGCGGACGGCTCCGCGCCCGCCGAGCACGGCGCTTGAGGCCGCGGCGGCGGCAGGCCGGCACACGCAGCCCCGCGCCCTCCGCCGAGTGACCGGGCCGAACGCTCAGCCCGGCCACAGGCGCTGCCACCGACCGCCCTCAGCCCAACACACCGAGAGACGCGCTGCGGCTCACGGCGGCGGCCCGGCGCTGCCGTTCTCACGTCTCGGCAGCGTTAACCCGCTCCACACCGAACTGCGGGCGGTCGCCACCAGCAGCTCGTCGCCGGCGACCCGACACGAGCCGCACTTGGCCACCAGCCCGGCGGGAGAAGCGCCGGACAGCGCTGCCGCGGGCGCCGCCGACAGCGGGGAGGGGCGGCCCGCCCGGCCCGGGGCCGCGGCGGGGCAGAGCCCCGTCCCACCGACCCCAGTCCGCGCCCCGCGCCCGCCCGGCCCCCCCGGGACGCGGCTCCGCAGGCCGCGGGCCCGGCCGCCGCCATGGCGGGGCCGATCGGCCCGGCCCGACTCTCGGCGGAGGCTCCGCGACCCCAGCCCCGGCCGCGCAGGACGGGCCCGGCGCCCCCCGCGCTGTGCCGCCCGCCCCCTCCCCGCGCCCCGCACTCACGGAGCGGCGGGCGGCGGCGGCGGGCGCGGCGGCGGCAGGAAGCGGCGGAGGAAGCTCCGCTCCGCTCCGCCCCCGGCCTCGCCGCGCCGCTCCCCGCCCCAGCCGCAGCCCGGGCGGCTCCGCACGAGTGGCAGCGGCGTTGGTGCTGGTTCCAGCGCACAACGCGTGTCCCGGGTGGGAAGGGCAGTGGGGAAGCGGGGCCGCCCGGGAGCGCAGCGGGGCCCACTGAGAGGCAACAGGTAGCGACAGGTCCGGCTGCGGGGCACCCTGGAAACTCAGGGCAAAGGCTGGGTGACCTTCGCTTCTGAATTTGCTGAAAGAGCTGGAGATGCTGCGCTGGGTTTGTGCCCGTGGGCAGCGCGCAGGGCTGTGGAAAGTCGTGCCCAGAGGTTATGCAGCAGGGTCTGGGCCCGGCAGACACCGTGGGAGGGACTGGAAGGAGAGCAGCATCAAATGTGTATATCCCCACCGAGGACAGGCAGAGTAAAGGATGTCCAGCACTCGAGGAGGGAGCTACTGGAAAACTGGGTTGGGTGCCACTGGGTTGGAGTGTGGGAGGTTGTACAGAACTGGAAAGTCAGGTGAAGAAGAGGTGAAATGGAAAGTCCCAAGAGGGAAAATTAAGGAAGCTGCTGAAGAGTTGACTGAGTGCAGCTATGAAGACAAAAGGAGAATTTGATGTGCTGCTTCCCACCTTTTCACCAAGCTGCAGGAGTTTCCTAAGCTTTATCTGTTCTGATCTCAAATTCTCTGAGTCTTTCACAAACTGGCTAGTGAATGTTTCCTATTTCAGCAAGCAAGTTAGTGTGTTCTCTTTTTGTGCATAGTATGATCCGGGGTCAAATCAAAACCATGAAAATGCTTCTTCCTGTGAATGTGCATTTCATACGACAAGTGTTCTGGTGCTTCACATTGAATGCTTTATGGTCCTTATGGTGATACATGCAGTAAGTGGAGATTAATTGCGGTCATTATTTTACTACAGATAAAATATACAGTAAATTAACCTTCAGAAGATAATTTCTAGAAGTGGTGTATTCTATCCTTACCTTGTGGGAAATGGAAAATGCAATAAACCTGCTTGTGTATAGATACACTGCTTCAGACAGACAATTTGCAAATGCCTGTCAAGGAGGCCATATGGAGAGGCTGGCAGAAGGGCAGCTAGTGAACCAGTTATATGTGCCAAGTTCAATTTGTCACACTTTACAGTACCAAGAAATATTTTGTTCTCGTTTTGAGAAGGAAAACTCTTATTAGTAAAGATTCAACAACCTATTCCTCAAAGTGCATCTTTTATGAGAAGATCCAGCATGCCTGCTCTTAAAGACTAGAATTGCTGGTACGTAACACATCTACAAAGGTATGCAGTAAATATGGAATACTGATTTAAAGTATGTGGAACAGACCCTCATTTCTCCACTCATATATGTCTTGGCTTGTGGCTAGAAGACTGGCAGCTTCAAAACTAAAACTAGGGTTTCAGTTCAAAACAAAAACATTCAAAACTGAAACCAGGGATCATCGACTATAGAATATCCTGAGCTGGAGGGGACATACAAAGTTTGAGTCCAACTCCTGACTGTGCACAGTAGAGCCACAAGAATTACACACCATGTGCCTCAGAGTATTGTCCAAACACTTCTTGAAGACTGGTGGGTCTGGAGCCATGACCACTTCCTTGAGGAGGCTGTTCCAGTGCCTGACCACCCTCTGGGTGAAGGTTTTCCTAATATCTAACCTAATCTGTGATGCAGCTTCATGCCATTTCCTCGCATCCACTCACTGGTCACCAGAAATGAGACTGGTGCCTGGACCACATCTCCTGTGGCTGTAAGGGAACAGTGACAGTGGTGAAAGCGGTGCAGGCCAGTGCTAAAATCACCTTTTCTCCTCGACACACTCAGAGGCTGTGATGTTTTAAATTTGATTTGGCATCAAAATTCCTCATCTGTTTCATCTCCCAGCCTTTGGTACTTTCAGGCGAGTCCACAGTTTGGGTTGGCTGGTAGCATTTGCCCTGCCCAGGCAATGCAGGGTAACTGCTGGATGTCCCGAAGCCGGAGGCGGTGTCTGTGTGACCGGGCAGGTGCCAGGGGCGGGAAGGCGGTGTCTCCTCCCCGCCTGCGGGGCCGGGCGGGGCCGGGCCTGGCTGTGCGGCCGCCATCGCCGGGGAGCCGGGATAGGAGCCGGGATGGGAGCCGGGATGGGAGCCGGGATGGGCCCCGGGCGCTGGTGGCGGGCGGCGCGGGCCCTGCGGGCGGCGGGCGGCGGCTGGAGCCGGGCGGCAGCGCCCGGTGAGCGGGGCCGGGCGGGGATGGGTCTGTCCGGGGCGGGCGGCCGGGACAGCCCCGTGTGGCGGCGCTGCCCGCCCCGAGCGGACCCGCGGCCGCGCTGACCGGCTGCGCCTCCGCCAGGCCCCGCCTGCCGCAGCCTCTGCGCCGCCGCGGCGCCGAACCTCTCCTACCAGGAGCTCAAAGACTTGAAGAAGGCCAACGTCCTTCACATCGACGTGCGGGAGAGGTGGGAGATCGACAGGTTTGGGAAAATCCCCGAGTCCATCAACATACCGCGTAAGTTGTCAACGCCGCTGTTTGCAGGCGTCGGGTGTTCCGTGTTCCTCCTGGCTGGAATGGTCAGCTGGTGGTGACTGAGCAAAGAGGAATGCTGCTGAAAAGCTGCTGGCATGTGATGAGGATGAACTTTTCCTCCAGAGGAGTTAGAAATCTTGCAATGTAAACCTGTCTTTGGATGGAGAATAAATAGTAGCTTGTTTTCTGTATTTCCAGTGGGTGAATTAATAGAAGCTCTACAAATGGACCCAACGGAGTTCAAGGAGCAGTATAAACAAAAAATGCCATCCAAGTCAGACCCTGTGGTTTTCTCCTGTTTGGCAGGAACAAGAAGTAAACAAGCACTTGGTTTTGCCATGTCCTTGGGTTTCAGCAGGTACGATTTTGTGTGTAAGGATGGGATTAATGCTGCTTCCCCCATGAAGCAGAACACATACTCACCTGTGTACAAAGGTAAACATTTACATGTGGAATATGAACTGGTATTTGAGTTAGACATCTCTTGTCTCCACTGAACCTGGAAGGATGCCATGGGTCTTGCAGCAAAGTGAGGTGTACCACCCTCTGAAACGACCCTTTAGCAGCTCTGCACATGTGCCACTGGTGACACAAACTGCTGCAAGACCACGCTGCCACTGAAGGGTCCTTGTGCCTCTCAGGGCTCCCTTGCTGAGATGTTTCTTCCTTAAAGAGCTCCATAAGCACTAGGCTTGAGATGCAGGAAGATTTTAAAGGTGGAGAACTACTTGCTTTGGCAGTAGTACGGTCTTAAATAGTTTAAGAAACCACACCCTTTGTTGAATTGCAGTTCTACCTTTACAGCTCACTGTTGACAAAGGATGCCTTTGCTTCCTTTGGATTATTTGCCAGCAGTAAAGCAGTGAAGGCAATAGCTGACAAAACAATGAGATGATGATAGAGTGAAATGCAGCATTTGGTTTGCAGGATTGTTAAACCTATCTTTGGAAGGTGCTCGCTGTCTTGAAGATTGCAGATAAAATTTAAGATATTGGTTATTTGCTCACGTTTTCACTGAACTGGGACATTCATTATTTCTAGTCAAAAGTATAGAAGCATGTTCTTGTTTCAGACTGAAAAATATCCTCCATTACCTGTTTTTCATGAAGCCCAATTGAAGGAGTCAATATTGCTTTGCAAAGTGGACTTTTGTTTTACAGAGTTTAGTTTAGCACAGGTTTATGTCAGACCTGTAGAGCATGTAGGTTTGCAAGGAAGTAAAGACCAGTGTTCAGGGTTTATTTGGTGACAATAATAAATAGATGTGTATATCTCCCACTGCTGTGAGTTTCTTCTCACTCTTTTAAAAAAGAACTGACAACTGTTTCATTGATCCAGTTACTATTTCTTGGTTGATGTTTGAACTCCAACATTGTAATTTGGAAGAAAAGGGTTACAGAACTCACTGCATGGAAACAGGCAGTATTAAAGGAATGTCCATCTGGCTCATTGAAGCTAGGTACAAATGTATGTGATTGCAGAAAATTTCTATGTTTTTTCTTTATTTTAATCTGGTTTTTCTTTTTTTTTTTTTTTTTGTTCGTGGGTTTTGGATGTTTATTTTTTGCTTTTGGTTTCGGGGTTTGTTTTGCTGTGTCCTCTTTAAGTGACGATATTAAAGACTCTTCTTGAGAAAGGTATCTTCTGCATATTTTCAGAGTTCAGCAGTATGCTGGTGGCTTTGACGACTGGGTAAAACATGAACCTCCAGAAAAGAAATGAAGATGACAGCCCCACCCACATGGACGTTCACCTTCAAACAGCCATACATATCAACTGTCTAGTTTAAATTATACCCAAAGACTATGACACAAACAGAGGACATTAAATTTGCTCAACCTTTCAACCTTTACTTTGGGTTATGGTTTTGATGAATGCATGTGAAGAGAACCTAAGTGCAGATTATGTTTACTTTTTTTGTATGATGTAGTTTGTGACTGTTTAAACTAATGATGATAGGACAAATAAAATTATTATTTCTCAAGTACCTGTGTGGGGTAGTTGGTTTAGAATAGTCAAACTGCAGATATTCTAATGTGAAGGGGACAAGAGAAACCTACTGCTGGCTCTGTTGTGCCAGGCCTCACCAGGACTAACAATGCCTTTTGAAGATCATTGAGGTCAGAATGTATAGAGGATTTAATGATTTAGTTAAATGTATAATTCATCGTGCTTAGCTGTATTGATCAAGCCACCAAACTTCAGCATACAAATGAACAAAGCAAGCCACTCTAATCAACTAAGTCAGTACTTAGTCATGAGCAGGCAATGCTTCCTTCTGTAGCTAAATTAACATTTCTTGGGAACACCTAAAACTACATAACCACAAAAAATAAGCAAGTTATTCTATGTTACGCCAAGATCTATCTAGCCCATTATTTTCTGTATGGCAGCAATTTGTAATAAACATCTGAGGAAGAGCATAAACCAGGATTAGTATGTAGTGGGACAATCTCCAGATTACTCTCATTTACAACTCAGAGTGTTTCAGGCTTTGCATGTCTTACTATATATGGGTATTTGTAAATTTTCATCAGAAACTCCTATCAGACACAGCAGTGGTGAGAAATCTTTCCTTTTGTTGCTTCCGAACTTGCCATGTATTCATCAGCTGCTCTGGCTCCTTCTGTCAGAAGTGAGCAGTTGTCACCTATCAGTCTTCACACCACCTGTGATTTTTCTAGATCTACTGTCTTTTTTGAACTGAGGAGATTTGGGTTGTTTTTTTGTTTTTGTTTTTTTTTTTTTTTATAATGGGATAATTACTGTATACCTATTTTTTATTTTCCTTTTTTATTAATCGTGGTAGGGTTTTCCAAGATTTCTGCTCATACTATTTGTAGCTTACCAAATTAGGTGATCCTTTCTAATTTGCCTTCCAAATGACGGGGTTTAAGTTAAATAACTTGTCTGATCCAGTTTGGTTCCTTTGGGATTTTTCTTTAAGTCTTTTTGCATAGATGGCTTGTGTTTGCTTTGACACTTCAGAGTAACCTGTTGCCACATAATCTGTGAAGAGTTTTAGCTACCTCTCTTTTCAATGAGATACCACATTTTTATGCACCTCTCCTTTGACGTGAAACACAAGAAAGGTGATTTTTTTTTTCTACATGCTTAGTAACAAGACTGTTGAATTCACATTATGTTCCACTTCCTGTTGTTCAAAACTACATCTTTTTAAAACTGTCTTCACTGAATCCAGCTCTTTCGACTGCACTTTATTGCCTTTCACTGTTTTTACTGGAATCAAAGCTGGTAAAATTAGCCTCATCTTCCCAGTAGAGAAATGCCTTAAGAAACTTCTAGGTACCATCAAGAAGTGCCTGACATTTTAGCTCCAAGATTTAGGTCCCATTGTGCTTTAAGGTGTGAAGTCAAGTCTGCAAAGACTCTTCAGCAGCAAGAAAAATTTTAATCTAGCCAGAATTCTTAATTAATTCCTCAATCCAAAACATGAACTTTCCTGGCAGAAAGTATATGTGAGAAAACTGATGCTTACCTAAAGAATAGTTCCTGTTTAATTACTCCACACAACACAGGTCAAGTTGCTTTGATTTATTTCTATTCCCCAAGTCCACGTTACAAATCGCACATTTTAGACTTCAAGAAATGAAAGCAAAATAGCCAAATTACACTTCATCAGTCAAGTGTCTATAAAAGGTATGGACCAAATGGCAACCAAGTAGCAAAGACCAAAATGTATATTTTTTCCACCTCACCAAAGTGTCTGGGGCTGGTTCACAGAATGGTTTATGGAAATAACCTGAACAGAAATAAATGCTAGTAGCCTAATGAGCTACATACAAAAACACTTCAGTTATATTTCACTGAATGACCAGCCAGTTACAAAGACAGTTATTTGCAAAAACAGGTGGGGTTTTTTTAAGGGGACGGTTTTTTGAACCAAGACACATCACAGATCACACATTTTCAATTTCCCTCCAGGATTTCAGAGCAGTGAAATGTGTTGTTTCAGGAAAACAAAACAAAACAAAATGTTACTGAACTTTATCACTCAACTTTTATACTTGGGCAAGTTGGCATTATCATTCAAAATAAAGTTGTACAGAAATTAGCTAGAAACAAAGTTATCTAAAAAAATCAAGTAATCAATTAAGGCCAATTCCTGTCTTCAGTGGGATATCTGCCTGAGTAAGGAATGCAGGATATGGCCTTCTGTTTGAAGAAATCTCATTTTCTCCAGCACAAAGGTAACCAAGGAATCCCATTTCAGTTATTCTAGAGTTGCTCCTAACATCCCAATTAAAGTTAGCCAGTATGAAGCTCACCAAACACTTGATCCTCTTAAATAAACTCTCTAATGAACCACACAAATTCACACTAACAGTGAAGGCAGACTAACAGTGTATATCTTCTCTACAAAAAAATCCACCATAAAAAATAGCAATAATATCCAGACTTGTACTTGATTGTGAAATATTCCGATTGTACCATACAGTACATTTATTTGAAAAAACAAAAATCCTAGTATGTTGGGTTGTCTTAATTTCTAATACTTGAAATGTTTCAGAAAACTGCAGAATCACTATACATATTGCACTTCTCTGGCAAGCTGGGCTACTGTATCGTGGCAAAAACAACCAAGTAGATGTACAGAGGAATATAGCTTTCTTAAACCAAAAAACAGAAACTGACTTTCTTTCCTGCAGTTTTCATTAAAACCGTAACAATGTTCTTTACAAGCTTTTCTAGGCATTTGTTTCTGAAGGACTGTGTGTTACTTGTTGCAGAATCTGTATTTATTTTTTTTTAATCAACAAAACTGAAGGTAATGGATAGATTCAACACAGAGTGCACTATCTTCCTTCAGTCACAAACAAAATGAAAACAACACAAGTCATTAAGACAGTTACACTTAGGCCTCGGGTTACTGTCGCTCTAAAAATAGCTCACTTCAACACAAATAAAACCAATAATGAACTATTTGTTTTGAGTGAAAAACGTTAATCTTTTGCAGCTTGGTTTAAAGTTTGATTCCTTACACTGAAAAATCCTAGCACATTTGTTCCAGCCTCAGAGAAAATGATGTAGTTTTAGAGAAAAAGCTTTCAAGATGCTTGACACAAACAAGCTATTTATTCTTCGAGTTCTTTGTCCAAGATGTTACTAAAACCTTCTGTCCATTTCATGAACACAGGAAATATCCCAGGATGTCTTGAGTCAAAGTGGTCCATAAAGAAATTCTTTGGAATGCCTTAAGATTGGCTATAGCTAGAGTTCTGGCTACCATTTGGACCCTGTTCTCCTTCACTGTTGAAGAAAACAAAAACATGTCTGTTCAATAAGAAGCATCACATTACATTTTTATCCTTTTTTTAATTAAAAAATACAGTATTTTGAAAGTAATAAATATTTTTTACTTTGTTATATTTCAACATACACATAAATAGGTCAAAATATTCTGCTCAGTTTCATAAAAAACCCAAAGGTTATTCTCAGCATGTATAAATAACCTCACCATATTTATGTGAATAATAAATTCAATATATGACCATGAAGCTGCCTGCTGAATCTTGCTGAATCTACTTCTGAAGTCAACACTGCAAAGTTCACATTACATAAGCATGTGCACAGGAATTTGCATGTGCAGATTCCCAGCAGTGGTATTTAATCACAGTAATTAAATACGACATCAAGCAGGCCCAGTTCCATTGAATCTGGCCATGGAGCCTCACACTGGGGTTCCTTAGAGTTGCTGAGCTGTATTGATCACATTCTAATCACATTAACACTCTCCGTAAGATAGTGAATGTTACGCTTCCCACCAGCTCCTGAACAATCAGCCTTGTTTTGTATCAGAAATATCTGCACTGTAAAAACATACACTGTACCTTGAATGAAACATTTACACATTCTTAAGATCAGTCTAGTTTTTCCATAGGAAAGGTGCAATAAGGAAGTACCGTACCTGTTTGGAGGTGGTTTTGGTTTAGGCATTTTACTAAGAATAGTAGCCATTTCTTTTCTCTCATCAAAGTTCTTCCACTGCTCATACAGCTTCAGAATAACCCTGATTATTTCTAAAATCTGTATTAGAAAGAAAAGAGATCCTAAGGTCAGACACAACAGTGATTTTACCTTTGTCATACATAGCCTGTTTCAGTGTGCAATTAACTAAACGGGCCCCAAACTGGAACTAAGCAACACAATTTTCACATTATGAACAGAGCTGCCTCACATTTACTCTGGTCCCAAAAAAGCATTTAATTAGCATTTTAATTACTACTGTCACAGCTTATAACTAAGCTCCTGGGAAAACACAGACTTGGGCAGCATGACTGCAGCTATTTGACCATGCATTATCAATACCGTAATTGATGATTATCAATGTTCCATACATATCAGGGGTTCCCTGATATGGTGTGGGAAAACAAAAGCCCAAAACCACAAAACATTCATCTGAACTCTTTCCTTCCAAGAAAGAGCCCAGGAGTTTTTCAATACTTCTTACATTCCTATACACATATAATAAGAATTGTTGACACTTCATATTCTGCTTCTGGAAGTGTAAGCATTCCATACCAGTTTGGACTTCCTATCTTCCCTTTAAATTTCTAGTGCAATATTCTACATAAAAGCTGGAGAATATTTCATTCATTATACGTGTCATCATTCTCTAAATTAATAAAGTAGAGGTCTTTCTTCTTTTTAATACATGATCTTTGATTAAGTGCTAGAGCAATATATTTTGTCCTTGAAATGAAAAATCACAGTTGGTGCTTCACCATGTCCATGGATCACTGACACAAGATCCAATACAAGTAAACATTCAAAGATACTCAGTATCAAGCTTATGGTAATTTTATCTATTATACATGTTGGTTCTCCTTTGCTGCCAGTTTATTATCACCCTGCCTTTGAATGTATGACAGCATAATTCACAGAGCTCTCCATGCTGCATAGCATCCACATTGTGTTTACATTTCAAGACAAATCCTGGAATACAAACACAATGCCATAACAGCAGTGGGATAAAGGGCAATACCACAGGCACAGAGGGAAATGGTACCTCTCAATTATAACAGGCTAGTTAATTCCAGACACTCAGTTTCAAAAAAACACTGGAAAAAAATGTGCTAAGTGAAACAGTGTGATAAGGAATATGAGTACTACTTCAATTTGCTTGCTGGAGCTAAATAAAGCTTAAAGAAGCCAACCTAAAAAGTAAAAGAAACTAGTGGGGATGAAGAACATTGTTCATGTAAGGACAACTGCACCCTGAAACCTAATAAATTAATAAAGGGGATTATTTGACACAGAATTTGCATTAGTAGGGAACTCAACTGAATGATCTTGGTGTCTCCCTGCTTAGCAGTGATTGAAGTCACGGTGCTGGGCATCCTGAAAATGTCAAAAATGTTCTACACTATGCTACACTCTGCACGTGTACATGGAGAAAATGAGAACGGGTTGCTGGCATGATGCTGAAAAGTGAATCAGAAAATCACATGCACTTGAATTTAAAAGTCGAACTCATACTGACAACCTTGTGTGACAGAAAAATGCTGGGAATTATTTTTCTGGCAAACAGTGTAAAAGATATTTGGTTTATATTTCTGTCTGGAAAATAGCAATACCAGCAATGGTCTTCTGTTATGCAATGGTTTTATCTTGACTTTCAGAGCAGGGTGATAACCAAATAACCTGACATTGTCTCCCTTCCAAAGGGATCTGCCTAACTGCAACAGCATCTAACAAGAGCAGTGAATTTTAAGTTCAAATCAGTATTGCAGATGTGTAAGATAACCATGACTACCATTTCTGGTCAGTCCATAACAAGTGGTGGGAATAAAAAACAGAGTACCTTTTCCATATCAACAGACAGCTCAGCAAACCATTGCCTTGCATCCTTCTGCTGGACAACACAGGCCACATGTAGGCAAGCTGCAAAGATCAGGTGACATGGATATTGAATAAAGATAACACTCCAAATACAGTTAGAAATATTCTATTTTTTATAAATGCTATACAGTTCAACAAAGAAAACTCAGGATTAATTATCTGACTTTTCTTTTAGGCTTTTTAAGTTGCAAGGCTACAATGTCAGTGCTGTTTGAGACACAGCCTGAAGCACCTTATGAGGGCACTCTGAGGAATGTTTGTGATGGGATAGTGCACAGAATGCATCCAGGTAAACATGACAGGAGACATTACCTGTTACTTACCTAGAGCTATCATGAAAGGAGGGTACAGCAGACAAAGATCAGTTCTATATGTGTCATTCACTATCCTCCTGTGCAAAAAAGAACTTGTAAGTATCTTCCTATTCATCTTTAGACTATATTCCTTCAAAAACTGCTGTTGGTTTACAAATATTTTGTACATTTTCTAGATGGTCAAAGCAATGAGGCTGCAGGGCAAAATATCAAGAAAAGAGATCTTTTCCCTTGTAAAAATCTCTTAAAGCCTTTTTTTCCCTTGTAGTCACAGCAGAAGTTTATTTGGAATCATTCTTTTAGTACAGAAATGTCTTTCTGCAGTGGAAGTGTATGTATACCATCAAGTAATTATCTGTTTCACAAATAAGCAAAGGCTAGCATAAAAGTAGTACTTCTACTGTCTTTCTGTATTTGAAACAGTTGAAGAATAAGAGTTCTGCTAAAACAGCTAAAAAACCCTATATATTTGCTTTTACCTCCTATGACAATGTTGACAGAAAGAAATTTCCTCTACTCAAAGTCACCATTCAGTAATGTTGAAACTGTGCCACTAGAGCTAGTCTAAAAAATAAAAATTAGACCACTGCAAAGTAAAATCATTACAGGGCTAAAGCCAGAATAAGCTAAGCCAGGGACATATACCTGCACAGGTTAACTAGGACACCCTTTTTATTCAAAAATGGCTAAGCCTGCTTGGTTCAGCAAAAGCTTAACCACCTTTGAAGCATAACGGTTAAACACTTGCTTTCTTGATGAAAGGAGGAACTATTTCCATTGTCTTCATTACCATGCAAGAGGTAGCAGCATGTCTTCTTGGCCCATATCTTGCACATATTGGAGCAAAGGTCTGTAAGGATGATATACTATCAAACAGCAGTCCTAGGAAAAATGTCATCAGGACAGAAGTTAGATTTCAATGCAGAGCACGTTGTCAGTTCGTATTAAAACATTTTGTTTACAAGTCAATTAGTGATTTTTTTCGAGTAGCATTCTAACACCTAGCCCTGCTCTAATGAGGGCAGTGCTCTCTCTAGAATACCATTATACAGCACAGTTGCCAGTCTGTCAAAGTCCTTCCCCTCAGAGACATAGAAAGTCACATCTGCAGCACACTGAAACCTCATTTGCTTACAAACCCGTAATTCCCACTTGGAAATACAAAACGCTGCCAGAAAACAGTCTGCTACTAAATACCATACATGGAGAACATGCCAAAATAATTGATGCTGGTTTGGAAAGAAAGATAAGAAAAATTCCATTGCTCTCAAATCCCCTCATTTCAGGTCCAGGTAAACAGGAAGGAATAATCCTCTTGCTAAAAGCAGCCAAATGTGTGGATATTACAGGGAAAAGCCACATTAAGTTACATGTGCTGAACACTTACGTGAAACACCATTACTGCACTATACACTATATATTGCATTGGAAAAATAAGTGAATCCCCAAAACGTAAACTTCTTGTAAATGCAAGCTTGTGCTAAAACTCCTGTATACAAAACTCAAGAGTTACTGCCATGAATAGCAGAGGTATCAAAGACTAAATCTAAACAGGAATCTAAAAACTGTATTAAAATTACTTGTAGGTACAAACAAAACCTTTCATCTGATCTCTGTGTTCAGTTCCCAAAACATATTCTCTCATCTGCTGTCTAACTCAGTAAACTGCTCCCTGGTTTCTCACTTCTTTTCTCTGCATTTGAGCAGAACTGCTCTAGTACAGTAGTACTAGTTCAGTGATTAACCCATCCAAGTCCAAGCCATATGCAGAAATTAGGCACTACTTTATCCAAGCCCTGTAAGAAGCCTGGATTGCCTCCTTTCAGCTACCTGAGCAAACACAGCAATGGGATAGCTACTCTTACAAAAATCAGGTATGACTCCTTTCTTTGAAAGGATCTGGAAGAAAATGTCCCACTGTGCTCCTTTCATCCAACAGCCTAATAGTTACAGCACCATCTCAGAAAATGGGAGGCCTGAATTCAGTTTCTTCCTCACAGGATTCAAACCCACATCTCACTTCCTAGAAGATTACTCTAATTATTAGGTTGTTACAGACTAGCCTGAATGGGATAGTACCCACACCTTCTGCTAGAATATGTATGTGTAGCCTCAGATTCTTCCAGGCAAGAAGGAGAGGGCATAGAAAGAATACAACTCTTCATGGTCATAACTGGCCATTCCATCTAGGAAAAAGGACATTGACATCCCAGTTCCTGCATCAGGACTTAGATACAGTTACCTCTCTCACAAAAACAGAAGCAGTTCCACCAAAAAACCCAACCTACCATTAATTCTAAGAGATAGAATTCACATTCTAGTATCTGTAAAGAAGCAAAATCACAGTTAATAAGCAGTATGTTTAAGGCAGCAGAAAGAATTAACTGACACATAGTTTAACATCATACATGCACAGGAATTCTCAACAACTATTTCCAACAGTCCTAAATGCATTTTATCTGAAACTACAAAACCAAACAGAACTATTATTGGCTATTGCCTTATCACTGTTATAACTCAACTCCAGTCATAGTAACAAACAGGTTAAATATTTTGCATCAAGTTTGCTGTGAAGGACTGCTTCATTGGCAGCACTTGCCTGATTTGTTTCAATACCTGGTAGCAGCAAATTGTTCCCAGTGCATAAAAACTTCACAGCAACAGAGAAGTTCTTTTGTAGAATTAGAGCATCTTTATCAGCTCACTAACTTGTCAAATAGCCTTTCAAAACATTTTCAGATTTAATTTCCTATGAAATTTTCTGTGCAACTGTAGCAATTAAACCAGCTCTCACTGTCAATACAGAAGGTGATGTATTGGTGACATGAAGGAAAAGACTGGACAACTTTGGCTAGACAAAAGCAGTACTCCAAAACGTATTTCCACCTGCCTTTATCTATAAAAGAGCAGTGCAGTTTTATTATAAGATCTTAGGTATTTTATATTCTGATGTATCATTTGGCTTTCTAGATTGGGTGAAAAGCAAACCAACAAAAAAGTGGTATTTGTTACAGCCAATCTAAAACTATTTAGATGTTTAGCTTTCAAAATTCTACAGCACAGGTAAAAATTGGTTTTAAGAAAAACTACAGAACTTCTCAGTATTGTGACTAGAATACCTTGAAAGCCACTGGTAAATTTAAAGTACTAATTAAGAACAATTTTTCAAGAGCCATTAAATTTTACAGGCAAAAATAAAACTGCTTTCTGTAAGCCAACTGCTCATGTGTGCAAGCTTGGAAGCATTCCAGGTGTAAAGGCCATTTACTTTCCCTGGAGCAATGTATTTGTAACCAAGAATATTCAAAAAAACCTAAATCTCTTTTCTCATCCTGCTATAGAAAAACTACATTTCAGTCACCCCACTTGTCTTTCCTGTCAAAATTTTAAGGAAAGGAGGTTACATAAGATTTTCATTATTTTTAAAAGTAACTTTCCCAATATTCTACACAAAACTAATCATGAATAAGCCTGACACATGAATATGAGAATATGTCTTTCTTGGTATTTAAAAGAAATCATTTCCTGCTAGCAAATATTAATTTATTTGATCAAGTTGTATTTCAAATAGCATACTTACATGGTTCATCCTATAAGGAAACTCCTTTGGAAAGGCATATGAAAACCTAGTTTTCACTACAGTAAACAGAAAAAAGTATGTTAAAAATAATGTAATTAGTACTTTTATGTCTTTCCCTTTCTATTAATTCATCTGTATGTAGCCCTTCAAATCTACCTGGCAACACAACTCTCAGTTTGTAGCTTTCAAAACAAAAAACTTTATTTCAAAGAGAAGAGATAAATTACAAGATTTAAGATCCTGAAAAGGAAAGAGAAATACACCTGAAACCCAGATTTGCACACATACTCAGCCAGACATTTGACTGCTGCTTTGGACACCATAAAGTCTTCTGGTTCACCACCAACTAGCTCAGGGACAGCTAACTTCCCACAAGTCATCATTCACACAGCTCTCCAGCTACTGATGTTCAGGATCTCAGTACAAACACTAAATCCAAATGGAATTTTCATCTGGGATTTTTTACATAGGTTTGATCCTTCAACATGCAAGATTTTAAAGGAACTAATGAAGTCTTAGAAAAGCAAGCCCAAGGGCAGGGTAAGGGAGCTCAGGCAGACTTCTTGCAGGTCCATAATGTAATGATTGTCTCCAATTGAGATATTTAATTAATCTTTGTGTATTTTGCAAAGAGAATGAGTACAGTTAGTGTATGGGTAAGAAGCATGCTAATGTGCAAAACCAGAGTGATTTCATGTTAGAATGCTGGAAAAGAAAAACAAGAACACTTGAAGATGTGGATTTGACACTTGTACACACAAACATTTAAAAAGCTATTTTAAGTCCTTGTCATCCAAGGAAAACAAGTAACATTTAACATCCTGGAAGTTGACAATATTCCTTATATTAATGACAGACAGTATTTTATTAAATGATACTATTGATATTACTCCCAGAAAATCAGTATGACATTCAGTTCAAAGAAAAGACAGTATCAGTCCTCTGGACCAAAGAATTCACCATTTAGACCTAAGGTGAACTTCATTAGAAAATTTGTTGTAGGACACCAAGACGGGGCTATTGGTTGGAAATTTTAATTACTTCAAGAAAGAGAAAAATTAATAGAAGTTTCTCAAGATGCATGCAAACTGAAGATGTACATGGTAAAAAAATACCAATTTGAGAAAGAAGATAGGGAGAAAAAGCATTTTTTCCCACAAAGCAAGCTGCAGACACAACCACTACATGGAGCTGTCATTTTAGTGAGATGTGTTAACAGAAGAAAAACCTTTGGAAGAGGTTGTTAAAAACCAGGTTAAGATCATCTTCCTTACAAAGGAAACAAGTGTTATTAACTTTATGTTGCTACTGAGATAAAAGCAAGCAAACCGCTTAACCCAGTCATTATTGCATTCGCCAGTCCTTTTGTTAGCTTGTTTTCACTTTTACTTGTCTTGACTTTGGTATTAAGAACTCCCAAAAACTGCTGTGTGCTACTGAAGCAACTGTGGTAAAGGAAGACCAGGTAGAAAAAAAGAACAAATAATTGGAGAAAGCCTGTTGCCTGCCCCCACTTCCATGAAATGCAGAGTCCTTATCAGGACTGACAGGACTTCTGGATCTGAAGGAAGAGCTGTGGGGAAAACCTTCTGTAAGGTCCTGAGACTGGAATTTTGAGAAACAGCACAGCTAAGAACTAGATATCCAAGTAAAATCAGCTGTCTCATATTTACCAAAATCCATCTAACCGTCACACTTATGCATCAAAACTTCCACACAATGATGTTTCCGATATAAAAATAGCAACTCTCAGTGCTAAATCCAGTACTGGTCTTGGTCATGCTGGCACCAAAGATGTGTTTCAGTTCCTGGTGGCAGAACTGTCACACGGCCAGCGCCATGGACTGATACACTCTCTGCATCTGGAGGCTGCAGATGCAGCCAGTCACCTGGCCCCTCAACAGCTACAAGGGATTTTGAAAGCGCTGACCTACATTTGGAAGAGCACTGCCAGGAATTGCCCATTGGGAGCAGCTGGACCTTCTGGGTCAGATAATTGCATTCAGCTAAGGAAGACATCACTTCAAGAGTTTGATGGATGACATGAAAGTTACATACACTGGGTAATACAAAGGCAAGTGGGAGAGATAGAGAACTAAGTAACTACAGTGTAATTTTATTGAATTTATTGTGAACAATTGGTCATAAAATGTATTTCTAGAAATAAATACCAAAGACTAATTTTATGATGAGGTAAAAAGGATTTTAAAAAATCTGAAGGTATACAGCCTACCAAAAATTCTTAAAACAGGTACTTTCACAGAGCCATACCTCTTATTAAACAGGCAAAGATGTAAATTTCCAATTGTATCTTTGAGTAGTTCAGCATTCAATTTACTACTCAAGATTGTTTATAAATTTCAATAGTTTTATTTTATTACTTCATTTTCGCTTACGCCTGGCATAAGTTCCAAGCATAATCACCCAAAAACTAATACAATTCTGTCTCTGTATTTGGAAAGAGAATCTAATAATTCTAAATGGTTTTAACTGACTCTTATAAAACTGGCTCTTTTTATCAAATCCTCCACGATTTGATAAAAAACTACCTTTTAAAAAAAAGCAAAGAAACCAACTGATCTCCCTACAGAGATATTTAACTAGGGTGTAATGAAAATTACTGATACTTACATACAGAAGTAGCAGCAGAAATCAATCTTGTATTTGAAACAACACCAAATTCCTGAAGAAAAAGAATGGTAAATGAGGTGAACCACCTGAAACACCATACACTCACTGTTATCAAATTAAAATAATGGCTTCTTACTAAACTGGGCTTCTTTTTGTAGTATTTGGTTTTTTCCCCCCACCCCTTTTTTTTCCCCTTAAGGTAAACAGGGTTAAACTCTTTACCTAAGAACTATTTCATTGATTAGTTTCCTTGGTTGTTTATGAGGAACAGTAATAATTTACAAAAGGTACAAAAGTACCAAAACCTCAGCTGGCTAACATTCTTTTCATAAAATAGAGAAGAGGGCTTCAATGAGGTTATTTTTTTCCTTATCCCATTTGGAAAGAAAACTGTCTTTAGAAACCTGCCATTAACTACTCTTTTTAGTTTTGTTTTTGTAAAGTCTTAGCTCCTGTGCTGAGACAGTCAGCAATCTGAAAATTTTCTGTATAGAGTGTTCTTTCAGAGAAGCCCATAGCTGAATCAATAGTGCTGCCCTCTAAAGCTGCAGAACCTTTAGGAAGGCTACACAGGAAGGAAGGCTACACAGATTTCTAATTTAAGGTACACCTATGTATATACACTCTATGTCTGTGCCTGCTTAAAGGCTCATTTAACAGGTTGATTAAAAATCACTCTCTCCAACACTTTCTCTCTTTTCCTTGATGTCTTCCCAACACTGAAGAGTGTCACAGTACTTGTACAGACAACAGTATCACATGTCACCACTAGTTTAGTAGGACTGTTTCTACCAGTATTTGAGCTCCTTCTGTAAAACTTAGTGCTGACATATAATAAAGTGGCCAATTGGACTTTTTTCCACTACACAGACACTTCTCAAACAGCTGTAAACTTGCTGTATTACAGAGAAGTAACAGCAGCACCCAGCTGATGCTAACTCTTGGCCACATTCAAAGGGAAGTACCGATGGTGGAGGCATGGAGCCCTCTCACCACAACCCCTAATGGGTCAGGTCCTTATGATAACTTCCCAAGGACAGAGCATGAGCTACAACACACTTTTAATCCAAGTAATGAAAGTGTGGTAAACTCTGAGGATCCCTTGCTATATGAAATAGAACAAGATAATTAGGAAAAAAAATCCAATTATGTTTTAAAGTTTGAGTAAACATAAATAAGGAGAAACACACCAGAAAGGAGACACTGCTTAAGAGATACACAATTTAAGATACAGTGTATGTAAATATTTAAACACTGTGTGACAGTGAAACAGCCATTTAAAATATTTTTCCAATTTTCAGAGGCACTTCAGGGTTAGTAATTCAGACAATTTTTGAAGGCCTTCTCTGTCTCCTTTTCTTAAATGCTATAGAAATCTATGCAAAAAAGAGAAGGTTTCAACCCCCAAAGCATGAAGAAAGACAAAAAATTTGAAAGTCCTAAACGTTTTCTTTCTCTCATACATCACATAATGTTACATTAAAAAATTGTAATACTTCATACCTCTACTTTGGATGCCAAAAACACACACGTAGGAGCCATTAATACTGGATCTATACTTTTTAGGGAATATCTGAAATGTTACAACAAAATTATAATACGTTGTTTCATACATATAGAACGATTAATCTATTAAGAGCACCACACTTCCTTTTGAAAAAGCAAAGCTTAAGTTAACTTTATTAAAGCATAAAAGCTTTACACCATCCAGAAAACAAAAGTGGCACTGTTTTTAATACAGAACTCCAATTTTAAAGGGCTACCAAAATGTGCCTAGCAAATGTTTTATTCTTGTACCATCATAGTAAACAGTCCTACCTGGCATAGAATCTCTTGAAGTAGACTGTAGCAGTGGCAATAACTTGTTGTCTTAATTTAAGATGTTCACCTAAAGCCTGGATAACTTAAAAAAAAATGAACAAAAGCTTGAGTTGAGTTTTTTTAAACAATTTGATACCAAATAGCAAAGGGTCTCAAAACACAGCTAGTGCTGGGGATTCTAAGGAGCAGCACCACAGTCTTCTCCCTCTGCTGCTCTAGAGAGACAAGATGCTGCTGTAAACCTACGGACCTGCAGGTGAAGAACCGCTGCCTCCTGAAGCTTGGGGACACCTTCAAAAAGGAAAAGGAACTTTGACTTCATTGTGTACAATGTGAGTATGACCACAAATCTCGGAAGGGTAAAGCTCAGGTATTCCATTTTAGAGCAAAACAAATTCAGACACAGGAAATATAAATCCTCAGCTCTTCAGTGCCACACAAAATGGATGGTATTTTTTCAAACATGTAAAACTGCCAACACAAACACGGTCATTAAATTTGGCTGAGGCAGCAGGTGTTAAAAAAATGACATATTTAGTCTAGGGAGAGGGGGTGGGAGACCAGAGGATGCAGTCAGCTGCTCCATCACGGTGGTCCTCTGCCAGTTGGCCAAGAAACAACCCTGGTGTCATCTGTGCAGGTAGCTCTTGTTTGGCCTCCCAGGCAAAGGAAAGGTGCCAAGCAAATTAGATGCATCAAGCTGGGATTAAGAGCAGGGGTTGGATGTAAAGAATGGCACAGTGAAACATAAGGTTGTTACTTGTTATTTTTCCCACACTTCTGCGCCGCCATTATTCTGAGAACGGCTCGGCTCTTGTGAAGGCTCCCTCTTCTTTTTTTCCTCCCTCATGAGAAACGTCAAAAATAATATTTTATAATACATTTACGTAGATATTTAAAATATGTACAGCAAGACCAAGACAGTGACCGTTGGTGGGAAAAGCAAACAATTCTGTTGTCAGTCACCACTAAATGCTTACTCTCTACTTAAACACTCAAGTAGAGAGAGTTTTTTGCCCATGCTCCTATCATGTATTCCCTGCAAACAGCCAGGGTACACATTTGTCACCCACTGGCAAGGCCCAAAGCAACACTAAATCCCTGCCTGTGTCATATCATTCTTTTTCTAGAGAAGAATACCAAACTGGGACTAGTTTGACAGTGACAGTAGGACAAGCAATTCTTACAAAAAGGGTGTTAAACCCAGTATGCAATGTCTGTACAAATATTAAACATTTGATCAGAGTATCTTGGGAGGTTGGAAAGAATTTTTGCCTTTAATTTCACCATGGGGCTAAAAAGCTGTCCTACTACTAGGGCATCAGAAAAATTCAAGTATTAGGCTAAACAGAATTCTCCAAATATGTCTCATACTCCCATGGGATTTTCAGGAATGGTTAGGCCATCTGCTGTCAGAGAAAAATCAAGTGTGGTTTAGAAGAAAAAAATGGACAAGAGCCTAGAGAGACTTAATGAAATGGAAGCTTGTATACACTGGGAAAAAGTCCAATGCTTGTAATTATTTTAATATTTTAAAAGAAACTGTAAGATCATTTATCGCTGTATGTTTAGAAAGTAAGCAGTTTCAATAGCTTGGGGTTTTTTAATAAAGGTTGTTTTAAATCTGAGTATTTTGAGTAGTCTCTAACACAAACATTACTGCTTCTGCCCAAAACCAAAAAGGGAAAACAACTGATACACCTCTCAACCAAAACCAGTTAAAGCTTCGTGATCCAAACAGAGAAACAAACATCAGTTGATTTTTTTCAAGCTACTTTAGACGATATCTTTTTCCTTCTCTTCATGGCTGCAGGGAACCACACAATCAGTTAGTGATCTACTGCACTTGTTTTCCAATGAGAAAGCAGCAGGAAATTGCCCCTCTCCATGCAGATTTTAATTGCTTTAGGGAACAACCATCTCCTGGGCTGACACACACTGAATGTGACATGCTGGGGCCGAGCCTCATCTGCTCTCAGGTGGTGCAGATGGGATTCAAGGGGCGACCCAAAGCAGGGTCTCTGCTCAGAGGCAGGCGAGGATACAGCACATCAAGGGTTTGAACACAGCGAGCTCTGCCTGAGCACAGAGCAGCCCTGAGTGTCCTGCCCTCTGCTAGAGAGGGGCAGAAAGCCCAGCACCATTGACTCCTGCAGAGTAGGCTGTGTTTGTACAGGCACAGGGGAGATCCTGGCACAGCTGCTCTCCAGCTGCCCCCAGTCACTCACCTACCTTCAGGAGAGGCACAGAGCGCCAAGGAAAAGGACCCTGGGAACCACAAACCATAACTAACAAACTAACTTGTTTACTTTGTAAAGCTTTGTTTACACAAGAAAAACAATGAAGTGAAACACTTAAAAAGCTTATTTCACAGTTCAAATTAATACTAGTGAAAAGTAGCATATGAATACAGTTTTAGAAACATCCACAACCCTCCTTTTGTCTCTTTTTGTATTATGAGGTTATGACACTTGGTTTTAACCTCAAGAAATTTCAGGAATGGATCAAATGGGTACATCATTGCTAGCTGGATTTCCTGATGCCCTATAAGCAATAACAAAGAGGTATCCATAGTGATCATGTTTATGGCATATGCAATTGTTACAAAAATAACTGAGCTAAGAGAGAAGCAACGGTATCTTTCACAGATACCATTCCAGTACTGACATAAGATCTTCCAGTGGCTCTGGGAAAGTCACTTCACTTCTCTGCCACAAGTCTGGCCAGATAGCTGAAAAAAATAAGCATTCTGTACTTTAAAGGACTTCTGCAATAAATACATAAAGAGCTGCTTGCAAACAAGTTACTAGTTAGTAATACCCTTTGTGTAAGGAGATTTTAAAATATTGAACAATTGCACAGAGAAAATTTTAAGTGCCTTTGTAATCTGATATACTCAGGTATGGCCATTCCTATGGATAGCTAAATGCTTTGCAAGATCAAGTAAATCTTAGACAACTTCACACACAAGTCCCAAATTCTTTGGGAGAACAGGCTGCCTGCCAACAGCTCTCAGAAACTTGTTGACAATTTGAGAGCCACCTGGTACTGGGAAATCAGTCAGAAGACAAAACACGGCTGTGTTGCAGGTTTCAGAGAATCTAAATGAACAAACACAAATAACAAGTTTCCAAACTCTGCAGTTTAACAGGATGGCACAGATCACCTAAAATACTTACCCCACCCTAAGAACCCCCCAAAAGCCCAGGCTGAGTACTAATGCTTGACATTGAGCCTTTAACACACTAGCTTAGAAGTTTCTGCTTGCTTCTCCTCCTCTTATATTTTGATAAGAACCTCTTGAAAATAAGAAAATTTACTGTTTTGTCCTATTACAGATCAAAATGTTCTATATATAGCTAATTAGCCTGAAAGGTCTTCTAGAATTGCGTTAGTACAACAAATTATTTTATATTCCACATCTTTGTCAAAATAGGCTGTGAAAGTATATGTAATACAACAGTGAAAACATTACATTCTCTAAGCAATTCAAACTTCCATTTAGACATGGCACACATTGCACAGATTTTAGGGCAGAAATAAAAAAAAAGCTTTACCATTAGTAAAAAATATCTGTAGCTTCCAATATTCTTCTTCAGTCAGAAATTTCAAGTCTTTCTGGCGTTCCTTCAATAGATCTTGTTTATCCAAAATCCATTGTAAGCTAGAGGAAGGGAAAATAATTTCAGCAACTCTTTATCAACATTATACTGAACAAACAGACTATGAGTTAAGGCTCGGGGATAAAGAGCTTGTGGCCTCTAACAAAGCCACAAACAATCTCAAGCAACTCTTCTTCAGGGTTTTCAAAAGTTAGACAACTGAAAACAAAGCAACAAAAAACCAAAAACTAAACAACAAAACATGAACTACCAGGGGTAGGCTGAGGTTAGCCTCCACCAGTAGCAAACGGACATTTGCTGGCTGTACAGATCTTAGACCCTGACCGTCACTAACAGGGTTTATGTTGCAGCCATTTCATTACGGGCACCACTCAAACCCTGACGCTCAGCATGTGTCAGGGCAGAATCACAGAACCAATCAGGCTGGAAAAGAGCTCTGAGATCCAGTCCAACCCGTGACCGAACACCACCCGTCAACTACACCACGGCACAGAGTGCCACGTCCAACCTTTCCTTAAACACCTCCAGGGACGGTGGCCCCACCGCCTTCCTGGGCAGCCCGTTCCAGTATCAATGGCACTTCCCAATGTCCACCGCAGGCCGAGGCCCGGCTGTCCCACGGCTGGGGACAGCGTGTCAGGGACCCAGGCTCGGCACTCCGCCGCTGGAGCCCGGCGTGCCGCGGGCACCCACAGCGGGACGCGACCCGTGTCCCGGAGCGCCCAAACGCTTCCCAAGCGGCGGCTGAGCGGGGCTGTTCCCGCAGCCCCGCCGGCTCCGCCAGGGTCCCGCGGCGAGCAGGCCCCGCCGCCCGCCCGGCGCTCCCGGGCCTCCCTGCAGCGCCGCGCCCGCCGCCCGGCCCGGCAATGAATGGGCAGAGCGCGGCGGCGGCCCGCAGCACCCGAGCCCCGCGCCCCGCGGCCGCGGCACCCACTAGTGAGAGCTCTGCCAGAAGTTCCCGGCCATGGGAAGGAGCGGAGCGGGGAGGAGGCGCCCGGGCCCGCGATGCCCCGGCCCCGCCGCCACAGCGCCGCCGCCCCCGCGCCGGCAGCAGGAAGGAGGAGGCGGCCGCCGCCGCCGCCGGCCGGCAACACGCGGCACTGGGAACCGTTCCCCCGCGCGCGGGTTCCGCCCGCCCCGGCGGCCCCGCAGGCCCCTGGCTGGCACAGGGACACGGACCGGGATGGGCCCGGGGGCCGGCACCTTCCGAACCACCCGGTCCAGCCCCGCCATGTGCACGGACACCTCCCGCTAGGCCTGGCTGCTTAGCGCACCGTGCAACGCGGCCTTGAGCGCTGACAGGGATGGGGCAGCCACCGCTGCTCTGGGCAACCTGTCCAGTGCCTCGCCACCTTCACACGGAAGGAGTTTCATCCCTGTTTCCAGTCCAAACCTGCCCTCTGTCAGTGCAAAACTGGCTGCTTCTCCCAATAAGGTCCTTACTGGAAGTAGCCAGGAAGATCCAGAGCATACTTGTCTTGTACTGTCTCCACCTCACCTAAATTTCCCTTTAACATATCTGTTCCCAAGTTTTCATGGCTCAGCTTGCTCCATGCTGGAATTTTCCTCATCAGAGAGAGCCTTTGGAGGAATTTACTTAATAATTGTAGGTTTAAACTACAAACAAGAAGTAAATGGCCCTGCTTCCTTTCCATGCTCTTTCCTGTGGTGGCTTTCAGCTTCTTGGTGGGATCTGAGGTGTATCAACACACGAATTGAGATGTGTCAATATCATACACTTGAACACTTGGGAACAGGAAAGTTAAAGGGAAATTTAAGTTCTTTTTAGGAGCTATGAAGCAGAGAGGGAAGATGCACAGAGGGTAAAATGGTGTCATGGTTTAGAAATTATGTTCTTAAATGTCATGTTCACATTGAAACTACTCCAGACCTCACATGACTCGCACACTTCCCCATCCCCTTGTCCCCTCCATGGCTGGCTGGAAAGCAGAACTGGAGGCACAAAAGGTAAATACTATGGACTGAGAGAAGAACAATTTACTGGGAAAAGGAACGAGATAAGAAATGAACAGTAACAGCAACAACACTAATGACAGAGCAAACAAGAAAACAAAAGTTGTCCCTCACCCCATGGAAACCGCCATCAATGCCCAACCACTCCCTCTGCAGTGCTATCCCAGCCTGCAAGCCAGCCTTTTTCCTGCCCTGTCCCTGGCAAATGGCATGAGGTGGCATAGAATAACCTCTAGGTCCTGGCCCTGGCCCTCGTGGCTACATCAGAAATTGAGCCTGTCCTGGCTGGAACCAGGACAGATGGAGCCAGTGGTGTTTCTAAATGCCTTTCCTGGCAGAATGAGACACTGTTCTGACATGCCAGAGAGACTCTAGGTTACAGACCCTGTTTGTACATAGGAATGTGGAGGAGGGAGGTAGAGAAAAAATATTTTGTAAACTCTTAACCTTTCCTTTCCCAGTGCAAGGAGACACGAGGGAAACCACAGGCTGGGTTTGTGGGGAGTCGTGTTTGAGTGGGGGCTCTCCGACCTGACACCTTTCTCCAAAAAATATCCAGACTTTGTAGGGTATGGGAAAAGCAATTTACTCTGCTGTGTCAATGTCACAAAGGGTTGAACCAAATTGCCAGCAAATGCCCTGGATCACAGCCACCCACAACCACAACCACATCACACACAGCATAGCACAGCACCAAGGAATCAGCAGAGAGAGAGAGAGACAGAGGCTGCTGTATAACAGAGAAGCTTGTCATTGCCTCACTGAACACACTAGAGCAACCAAAATAGCAGCAAACCCCAGGTTTCTGGTTATCATATCAAGTGAGCATCTCTTTTTTTCACCATCTTCCTCTACCTGACTCCTGCCTTTCTCTTGCTCTGATTTAGTGCCTGTGTTTTGTTACTTCGTGGTGGTGATCTGTGCTTCTGCACAGTCAACAGCTGGATGAGTATGAGACATCTGTGTGCCCAGGTGGATAAGAAGACAAATGGCATCCTGGCCTATGTCAGAAATAGTGTGGCCAGCAGGACCAGGGCAGTGCTGAGCCCCTTGTACTCAGCACTGGAGAGGGTGCACCTCAAGTGCTGTGTCCAGTTCTGGGACACTGAGGCACTGCAACTTATCCAAAGAAAAGCAATGGTGAAGGGTCTAGAGCACAAGTCTTATGAGGAACAGCTGAGGGAGCTGGAGTTGTTTTGCCAGGGCAAAAGGAGGGTCAGGGAAGACCTTATCACTACAGCTTCCCTGAAAGGAGGTTGTAGCAAGGTGGTGTCGGTTTCTTCTCCCACCAGAGAAGGACAGAACAAGAGGAAATGGCCTCAAGTTGCAGCAGGGAAGTTTTAGATAAACTTTCTTTTCCAAAAGGGTTGTCAAGTGTTGGAACACGCTTCCCAGGGAAATGGTAGACTTACTATCTCTCAAGGTACTTAGAAGATATGGGGATGTGGCACTTGGGAGCATGGTTAGTGGTGGACTTGGTAGTGCTGGGTTAACTTGATGATCTCAAAGATCTTTTCCAACTTCAACCATTCTATGATTTTACACTGTAGTATGGCAGGATATTAGTAGGGACTGGGCAGGATATATACCACAGCTATGATAAATGCCATTGCTGCACTACACACTGGGCATGGGAAACATCTCTGCTTGCCCTGTATCTGGCATCACAGGGGCTGTCTAATACTGCTGGAATGGGAGCACTTGGCACTGCAGATTCTTGCCAGCTCCACCCCCAGACTGCCTCTTTCCCAGCAGGACAGACCTCATATTGTATGACCCCATTTCACAGCACTGCAGCAGACCACACCAGCAACAGAGCTATGGAGAGGGAAACTCTCCCTGCTCCACAGACCCAAAACCAGAGTGAAAAAAAGACTCCTTGGGCTACATATTGCTCTGCAGTGGGACACTCTGCCATGCTGGAGATCCTCCAGTGCCCTACAAGGGGACACCCTGCCGTGCTGGAGATCTCCCTGCAGAATGGCACCCAGGGGGCTCCCAGTGCTTGGGGGCGGGTTGTAATTCTCAGCCCTGCAGCATCTCTTGAGCAAAAAGGCAGAGGTTCCTCTAGCTGGGGGTGCCCATTGCCAGGCCAGGAGGCCTGCAGCTGGTGTGGACCCACAGTGCAGGAGGGCTGATGGCCGTGTGTGGATGCCACTGTGACTCCATCTCCCTGGACGCCCAGCTGGGAGATGCTTTCTTGGGCAGAGGCATGGCAGGGGAAAGACAGGACAGAGCCTTTTTTCCCTTGACATTGCTTTTGAACCTTTCTTTTCCAGGAGCTGTGTGGAGGATGGCTTTATTTACCATGTCCTCAGTGTGTGTGTGTGTCAAAACAAGCAAATGAAGACTTCATGAAACAGATGTTCAGTGCTGCTGTGTGTGCTGATGTCTCCTGCTCAGCCCCAGACCTGGCTGCTGCTCTGAGGGACATCCAGACATAGGATGAAAAAATCGCAGCCAAGAACCTGCAGGTGAAATTATACTTTGTCATATTTGTGAGATGAAATTATCTGTCAGCTCTTGCTGATCTCGTCCCCCTCTGCCCCCCTAATAAAAACTATCACAAACATATTGAATATACTTCGTAGTCCATTGCTAGATATAAATACACACAGGATAGTTGGATATATTTTTTTCCCCCCAAAATATGTTTCTTCCAATCCACATCTTATAAATAGCATGATAAATAGGATGATACATGGTCAGTTTTTTGTTCATGGGTCCTCCCCCACAATTGGAAATACAATATTTTCTTTATCTCTTTTCCTCGGATGCACACAAAAACAGTCTTTGCTGATGCTCTCAGGTTTTTCACATGTTTACATATTCATCTAATAACTGAAAACAGTACATATCTTTTCACAGATCTGACAATAAGCATTCTTGTTTGCCCTCTGCTGTTTAATATCCCCTCAGGAAATGAATGAATGGTACAAAACCAGATTTACTGACTTTAATCAAGCTTCCACAAAACATGCTGAGAATGTGAGACATTTCAGGGAAGGAACGAGGAAAAGAAGTGTAAGTGGAATTGAAAACCCCTTCCAGCTTATGTTATGTCACTTCTAATGGAAGCTTTTGTTATGATTTCACTAAGTTAGGTAATGTGACAGTTGTCCGATATTTTTCCCAATAATGGTGGTCTTTTAGGCTATATTTTGCAACAAGCGAGGTGGATTGGAGGAGTGGTAACCCTGGATGTGACTCCATGTGTCAAACCAGCAGCAAGTAGCCACAAATAAAATTTATACATATGAAATGAAAGTTCAGCTGCTCAGTAATGCATGTATCTGAATGTAAGAATTCTGTTGTTTTGAATGACAGTGTCAGAGCAAAAGGATTTATATGGGAGAATTTTTTATTTGAAGCACCATCACAGACACTTCCACTTCCACACACAAAGCAGACTCCTGCAGAAGAAACCATTTAATATTTTATGTCAAAAACATTCAGAATAATTTCATTAGATGGGGGAAAGACCTTAGAATGTTGAGGGTTTGGTTTACAGCATGAAGATAAATAAGAAGGGACAGAAGTGTTATTACAACCATCCGGTCTGTTGTGACAACCTCTTGATGAGGATAGATGGTTCAGCCGCCTCCTACTGACCTTTGCTTAAAATAATTTTTAAAAATCAGCATTCCCACATAGTAGCCTGTTATTTCAAAGGGTTTTCCTTTCTGGGTCACAGACACTGGCATTTAACTCCACCTCCTCTCAGTAAAACATGCAGCAGGAGCATACGCAGGATGGAGTATCATATCAATGTTTTGTTGTTTTGATTATTTTTTACTCCTCTGGTCAGCTTGAAGTGCATCCTCCACTCCAATGGCTCAGGCTTTCCATGCAGGGAGTAGCCTGTGTGTCTGGATCCTGGGCAGCTCACCCTGCCCTGATGCTGAGATGGTTCCTCAGGCTGTCCTTCAAACCCTGGGAGTCACACAGATCAACCTGCAGGCCAGTCACCCATTCACACGGGACATGTGTCCCATCAGGGAGGGCTTTGCCTCTGGGAAAGACCAAGTTGCCAGGGTCACTCCATTGCGGACCTGTTCTGGGGCTGAGGGTCTCTTAGGTAGCCTGCACCTCACAGGGAGAGTTTGCTTCTCTCTCACCTCTTCCCAAACATTCAGTTAAACAAGTATTAAGCAGTTATGGATAATGAAAGCTTCCTGAGAAGTCAGGAGGCTGACCACAGCTGCTGCCCAGCCAGGACAGGAGACCTCTCTATCCTACCTGCAACCCTGGGTGCCTCTCTGCACCCTGAACAACTTTGCATAGAATCATTAAGATTGGAAAAGACCTCCAAGATCATTGAGTTCCATCCTTTGACCAAACACCACCATGTCAACAAAACCTTAGCACAAACTGCCACACCCAGTTGTTTTTTTGAACAACTCCAGAGATTATGTCTCCACCACTTCCCTGAGCAGTCTGTTCCAATGCTTAACCACCCTTTCAATGAAAAAAACTCTTTTTGATGTACAACCTCAACCTCTCCTAGAGCAGCTTGAGGCCATTTCCCTTTATCATGTCATTAGTTGCCTGGGAGAAGAGACCAACCCCCACCTTACTTCTACCACCTTTCAGGCAGTTGTAAAGAGTGATAAGGTCTCTCCTAAACCTCCTTTCTTCCAGGCTGAACATCAACCTCTTCTCATGATTTACTCTCCAGATCCTTCACCAGCTCTTTTGCTCTTCTCTGGACACACCCCAGCACCTCAATGTCCTTCTTGTAATGAAGGGTCCAGAACTGAACATAGACTTGAGATGTGGCCACACCAGTGCCGAGGACAGGGGGACAATCACTTCCCAAGTCCTGCTGGCCACACTATTGCTGATACAGGCCAGGATGCCATTGACCTGCTTGGCCACCTGGGCACATGCTGGCTTGTGTTCATCCAGCTGTTGACCAGCACCCTCATCCTTTCCCACTTGGCAGCTTTCCAGTCACTCTGCCCCCAGGCTGTGGTGCTGCTTGGAGTTTTTGTGACCCAAGTACAGGGCCCAGCACTTTGCCTTATTGCACTCCATAGAGTTGGCCTTGACCCATCAATCCATCCTTTCCAGATCTTTCTGCAGAGTGTTCCTACACTCCAGCAGATCAACACTTTCACCCAACTTAAGGTCATCCACAAACTTACTGAAGGTACACTTGATCCCGTTGTACAAATAATTTATAAAAATATTAAACAGGACTGACCCCAAAACTGAGCCTTGGGGAAACCAAGGCTTGGGGAAACTGACTGGCCACCGACTGGATGCAACACCATTCACCACCACTCCCTGTGCCCAGCCAGCCAGCCAGTTCCTAACCCATCAAAGCACCTGTCTAAGCCACTGGCTGCCAGATCCTCAGGAGAATGCTGTGGGAGACAGTATTGAAATCTTTACTGAAATCCAGGTAGAGAACATCCACAGCCTTTCCCTCATCCAGTAGATGGGTCATCTGGTCATAGAAGGAGATCAGGTTGGTCAAGCAGGGCCTGCCTTTCCTAAACCTGTGCTGACTGGGTCTGATGTCCTGGTTGTCCTGTACGTGCCAAGTGATGGCACCCAAGATAATCTGTTTCATAACCTTCCCTGGAATGAGGCCAGGCTAAAAGGCCTGTACTTCCCCAGATCCTCCTTATGACACTTGTTGTAGCTGGGCATCACATTGGTCAACTCTCAGTTGTCTGGGACCTCTCCAGTTTGGCAGGACTGATAATAAATGATGGAGAATGCCTTGTTGAGAAGGAGAAAGTGAGTCTGCCTCGAGGGTGTAGATTTCTGCAATGAGCTCTTGGCCCTTCCAGAGGAAATTATACTGCTGTGAAATGGAAGTGGCTTGCAGCCCACCCCCCTGGGAAACAGCAGGGATGCCTCCTTTGCTACTCCAGGCTTGCACAGGGGCTTTGCCCACTTCCTCAGGACCTCTCCTTCCTTTCTCACTATTCCTCCAGGTTTTCATCAAAAACCTGCATTATCCCCTGGAGAGCAGCTCCTCCACCTTCAACCCAAGCCTCCCACTATTGCAGCAGTTGTGTTGCTTTTATTAACTCAAATAACATGAGGAACACTAATTTTCTTGCTTGACTCAGTCCTGTGGGACCTCGGGAGCTGGATTTTCTGCACGACTTCGCGAAGGTATCGGGTAACCTTGAAGCAACCCGGCAGGCGGGAGGGAGTTGTGGCTCCTGGTGAGCACAGCAGAGCCTGGCCCGAGGAGAAACCCACCCCCTTCCCCAACAAGCCTCTGACATTACAGGAGAGAAATGAGCGGAAAACAGAGAAGCGAGTTAATTAGTTGCATCTTCACCGGATCACGCTTGAGAGATGCTTTCAGAAGGGCAGGCTTCGCTGCCTCGCTCTATCTGGTAACGAACGGTTTCTCTCCAAGCCAGAAACTCAGAGGGAATTTCTGGATCTATATAAGTAAAGAAAATCTATACAACCAAAGAGAGAAAATGTATCCCTGCCCCGTTATGTAATTCCGCGTCTCTGTTCCCCCGGACATATTTCATATATGAGAAACACGCATATATATCTCATGCACATCTTTTCCACCCGGTTTTGTGGGCTCCCAAAGGGAATTTGAGAAACTGCTGTCTTCTCGCCCCAGGTTCAAATGGCCTCCAACACAAGCTGCCTCTGGGGCCGGCCCGGCGGGGCCGCAGGACAGGGATACCGCAGCCTGCCCCCTGAGAGCATCCCGCAGTCTCTCCGCACAATGTGCGCGGCTGCGCTGCGCACCCCGCGGCTCCGGGCCGGCTTCTCCTCCCGCGGACAGACTGCGGGGGCAGCGCCGCTAAGGTTGATATTTATTGGAGTTGAGAGACACGGAGAGCGGGGCTCGCTTTGACCACTGGCACAACGGGGCGGGGTGACAGCTTCAGGTGGGCTGTGATGAAAATCCAGATATTTCCTCTTCTGGGAGCCCATCCCAGGTGACAAGCGTATTTTTGATTTCCCCAAATTAAAAAAAAAAACAACTCTTTTCTTTGCAAGGTTAAGTACTAGAAAATCTCAGCACATCGGGTACGGAGCACCCAGACTGTCGAAGGGGCTGTCCTTTCTCAAATAAAAGTTGTCGGGACTTGCAGGGTTTTCCGCAGATCGGGCAGGGCAGGCACTTGGCCCGCAAGCCGCAGCGCCAGCGGGTGCGGGCAGCTTGGTGCGGCGGTGGCAGCTCGGTACCCGGGGCTGCAGCCACCCCGGGGGCTGCCTGGAAGCCTCAGAAGGGATCACTGGAAGTCAAGTGTTTTTTTCTGTGGGGGCATGCGTTTGCAGAAGGTCCGGTCCCACACTCATCCGAAAGCTGTTTCTGTAGCTGGGGTGAGCCCTACAGCGCGGGGGGCTGCTCTGGCTGACACGGACTGTTGAAAACCTTTTCTCAGCGGTAACTCCGTGTGCGCAGTCGATTTTTTTGTTTGTTTTTTATATACTTCGGGACGGGGGTTTAGAAAAAATAGGGGCAAGTCCTTTCTCAGGCAGAATACCTATACGGTGGACATCCTAATTCAGCTTTAAAAACAATTACACAAAAGAAGGGATTAATTCCACTCTGATATAACCAAGCAAAGCTTGATTCAAATCCGGTTTTAAGTGTTCATTCCACAAATAATTTAAGGAGGTCAGCTCATTAAAAAGACCCAAATACCAAGCTGTGATAGAAATATTCAAAAATAAAAAAGATTTTTCCCTCCTAGCTGTGGAAGAGCTAATCCTTCTGTAAGTCTTTGCCCGAAGTGTGCCCTTGTTTTACCGTGTGAGAGACACAGAGTGAGACAGAAACTTTGAGGTTAATCTGTCGTCTTCTTCTAAATGCTTATTTGAATATTTAGACTGAAAGATGATGACACTGAGGAAGCTGAGGGCAACGGTCCACAGGCTATTGGGCAAAAAAATTGAATAATTTTATTTAGATTTTATTTAGATTTTAATAGCACAAACAATGAATAGAAAGAACAACATTACATCTGCAGGCTGTTATGAAAAATTGTTTTTGACAGATGACACCTACAAGTTTCTTTGGTCTTATAACTCCAAATCTGTCAAAAATGATGCATATTTCAGCGTCGGAATATACAATGGCAAAATAAACAGAAGAAAAAGAGCTGTTCTTCTTGATGTACTTGATAAACCCTAGATTGTCTGGGTTTAACCTGCTGTATTCAGCATATGTAAATCAAATCTAGTATCTTTATTGGGGTAAAAAAAAATAAAAGAAAGAAAAAGGAAGAAAGAAAAAGAAAAAAAAATAAAGAAGTCAAGTCACAGGGACCAGAGAAAGACCTTTCAGTTTGTCAAATTCATTAATTAGAGAGCTGCACATACTAGAAGATGCGTTTTCTTGCTCTGCTTCCCGCCCCCACCAACAATTTTACCACGAGGGAATGTTTACCAGAGTGTAACGAACAGTTTCCGATGGCTGCATTTTTGCTAAATTTCTATTTTTTTCTTCTTGCTGATAGTCGTGTCTTGAAAAGTCGCGTCTTCAGCATAAAACGCTGAAACCCTTAACAACATTATATGCGCTCATTAGGAAGTCAGCTCTCTCCTAGCCCTTTCTCCTGCTCGCTGGCAGAACCGATCTCTTTCTCCATTTACACTGTTACCAGCCAGCCAGCAAGCTCTGCCCTGCTCCCTGGTGCCACTGCACTGAGAGATCTTCCTTCCAGCAGCTACCATTTTTGCATCCCTTTCTTTCTTCCGTGCCAGTGATTTATTTCCCCTGCCTCTCCTCGGATCAAGCGCTGGGTTCGGCGGGAGCCCAGCAGGCGAAACCAGCACCGTTTGCACCTCCCGACTCCCGAACCGAGGGCATCCGCCGCGGGAGCGGGCACGGTCCCCGCTCCTGTCCCGGCACGGATGGCACTTGCTTCTCCCGAGGTCTTTGGCATCCACCTACGAAGCAAGCTCCAGCTGTGTCGTTGCTGTTACCGCGCTATAACTGTGCCCCTCGAGGAGAATATTTACAGAAATTAAGTGCCTTGTTTTACAGCTGCAATTCTTCTGTAAACACGGCTGATTTTAAAATAAATGAACCCCGCTCCCCCAATACATAAGCTCTTCAGGAAAATGCAACAAATTCACATAATTCTTTTTTTTTTGCCTTGAGCTGAGCTGAGCACAGCAGAGAAGTCCTCTGAGGATGAGGAGGGGAGCTCTGCGGGATGGGCTCTCTGCCTGCGTGCTTTGGCTTCTCCTGTCGCTGCACAATTTCATCCCTGGAAGAGATTCAGGGTCTGGCTGGAATCTATCAAGCTGTCAGAACGGATAGAGACAGTCTGTGGAAATGCTCGGAGAAGGGTACTCCCACTGTATATTTAAAAACCCCAAACAATTAAAGCCTAGGCTGAAATGAAAAGTCAACACTAGGTTGCCTGCCTAGAGGTGGGGGGAACCTGATGTAAGTGTTACAACCTCTGTCTTTACAAAGCCTGACTCAGAGAGAGCTCAGATCAGAATACAGCTCCATGAATTGGATTCCGGGAGATATTTGATGCTGGAGGACGGGGACGGAGGGAAGCACCCCCTGTTTCCTCACCCTGCTGCTCCCCGGAGCGCAGGAGCAGCTCGGCGCCGCGCAGACTTTTGCAGATGTTTCCTAAGACATCGGTCCTGTATACGTTCGGTAACCTTTGGCTTTTCCACATGCTTTTCACTAAATAACAGCCCTGTGTCTCAGGGACGGTCAGGAAGGAGGGGAAGGGCCTTCATCCCTATGCTCTTACCACAAAAACCATGGGGAAAACATGATCACAGCGACTCGAGCATATCAATTTATAAATAAATCCCTGGGTGTGTTTACACGTAAACATTCTCGGGTACGTGTGTACAGACAAAAGCGCATCCTGGCTGCCTCTGAGGTACCTGTGACACTTAGGGATGCTGTAGCTGTGCAAAGTTGCGTGCAGCTCTGCCTACAGCCGGAGGAGCAGCCTCCGGAGGCAGTGGGACCTCCTGGACATCCCTCCCGCGGGCACCTCGGGGGTACTGGGCACCCGGAGGCAGAGCCCCGGTTCCCCCGCCCTGGCCCTGGGCCGCGTTTCTGTCCTCACGGAGGGGCCAAGGTTTGGCACGGCAGGGCTGTGCTGGCAAACCCGCCCGGTCCCCGCTCCAAAAGCTGGGGCAGGGCTGCCGGCTGGCGCGGGGATGCCCTTTCCTTTTTTATTTAAATATCGCGGCTGTCTCGGGGCGGAGGCACATCGGGGTTGGGCTTTTCCCTTTTCCTCCGGCCCTTAGCCAACGGTAGTTGCTGTGAAATTATGTCAAGGGCTTTTACCGGCCTCAGCGGCGGCCACTCGGCACGGCTGCTGTGCCCCGTCCCCGCACAGCGCCACGCACCACCGTGCCCTCCGCTCTTTGTCTTGCAAGAATGCGAACGTCGGGCACCCGCCGGTGCGGGAGGAGACTGGGAACAGAGGGCTCTGTCACTGTCCTTCCTCTAAACCAGACCTTCCACTTTCCGGGAGCGCTATGCAGGGGCAAACCCACCCTAGAGAACCGACTTCAGTCCTTGATCTGAGACTTCAGCAATATCTGGTGTTAAGGGTCACAGCGCTGCTTTCCAGGCCAGCCTCGCCTCACATGTCGCACACCGAGCCCTGTTCAAAGCTGGAAATGGGGCACCATTAGCAACCTTAGGGGACACTCCCCATTTCCTCTTCCCACCCGACCAGCCCCACGGGATGTGGGAATGTGCCCGCATAAGTGACCAGCGCGATCCGGTGGCGGAAGCAGGACCTTTCCCACCGCCACTAACAAGCCCTCAGGTAACGCCAGAGCATCTCCCGCACAGAGAGGACACCCAGCTCAGCATCACCACAGAAAGCCGTGTCTGTATCTCCCCGGCGTTGCCGAGCTCTGCTGGGCACCGCGGGGACACGGGCTGTGCCTCCGGCTGGGTGCTTTGGCCGTCGGGCCGATGGCTGCCTACAGAGGAGAGTGGAGAGGGTGAGAGCAGGAGGCGGCCACCAGCTCTCCGTCATCACATTGGCACACAGTAGCCTCTGCAAACAAAAGCCGGTAGCGGTACCGGCTCTTTTTTGTCTGACTGTGATGGGATTAAACATCGTCTTTCTGATCACTGACTGTAGAGTGTAGAAATCGCTCACCTAATTATTCATTTTCCCACCACGTTTTGGGCTACTGCCTCCCGACGACCTCACACACGGGACAGCCCCAGCGTGGAGGCCAGGCCTGGGCTTTGGAGGTTGCCTCTCGCTGTGGCCCCACGAGCACAGAGTCCGCAGCAGCGGCAGGATGCTTTGCGGTGCTGGGGCTGCGAGAGCACGGCTGACATGCCGACGGACAGACAGACGAACAGGCGGGGCAATAGGTGGACATGGACGTGAAGCAGCTTTGGGTTAAAAACACATACTGACAGAGTGGTTTGGATTGGAAGGAACCTTTAAAGATAATCCAGTCTGGGCCGTGGCATCTTCTACTAGACCAGGCAGGCCCCAGTGGAGAATACAACCCTCGGCCATCCCTGTTGCAGCAGGACGGCATCCCAAAAAAAATCATTTCCCTGATGTCAGCCTGGCCTGGTGTCTGAGACTTGCATTTCCTCTCTCTGCCTCCCGTCCTCCCTGGGAACCCTTTCATTCGGCTAGAATCACCCAAGGAAGTTTTTTCATGGGTTTTTTCATTCCCGTGTAACCCCCAGTGTTTCTAAACCCGAAATCAAGCTGGGCACGAGAAACCTGAGGCTTGCTGCCCTTCCCTCCGAAGGGAAAGCCGGAGCCAGGGCTCTCACGACTGCCCACCGCTGCCAGTCCTTGTCCCCGGCAGTTGCCACGCTGGCAGCCCCGCAGAGACACATCGGAGTGGTCATTTTCTGAGTCTCCTTTATTTCCTCAGTTTCTCCCTGAAATCTTTATAAATCCCCCTTTTCCAGGGGGAGTGTCCAGGCGGGTGGAAGTCTGAGCACAATGAAACCTGAGAATTTCTGTCACTCTCTGCATATGGTCCGAAGTGCTTTAATCCCAATTAGGGGCGGCTGACACACGGTCCTATTCATCCCAATCAGCTCTTGAATACATTTGCCTAGAAATGAACTTCACAAATAGACTTTCTCCTAAATGTGCCCAACAGCAAGGAAAATCGAATTGAGGCAGGGGCTCATTCTGAGGCGATCGAGGGAGAAAAGGTATGAATTTATAAGGTACACCGAAACATTGCAATTCAGCAACAAGTTTACTGACTTTTATTTGCACCATGTCAACCGAAAGAACCAAGAGATACGGTGGGGGTTGCGGGAGAAGGGGAGTACGGTTAAAAGGCAACTTAGACAGACTTTGAATACTTTATGCGGCAAGCTTCGCCTCCAATTGAAGTTGGGCTAAAAAGAAAAAAAAATCTCAGCCCCTACACTGGAATTTTTAACGAGCACAAAACGTGTTTGGATCCGATCTGGGCTGACGCTCGCGATTAACAATACGAATACCAAATCGAGCTCCTGTCATCTGCCCGGATTCCCATAGAACCTGAATTACTATTCAAAAGCTGCTTTAATATCCCACCCGCATCTCGTCTGCACCGCACAGCTGGTTGGGGGCCGAGGGCCCGGCCGCAGCCGCTCTGCCCCGCCGGTCGGCACCGCCCGCTGCAGCACCGAGCACCGGGCACCGGGCACCGGGCACCGAGCACCGGGCACCGAGCACCGAGCACCGGGCACCGGCGGCGCCGCGGCGGGGCGGCAGCGGCTGCTGCGGGCGGCGTCACCGGGGAGGAATGAAAGTGAGGGGAGGGAAGAGAAGAGAGGAAAGGCTGCTAGAGAGAAAGGGGGTTTGAGAAAGAGCGGCTAAGACTAGAGAAGGTGAGCGAGATCGAGGAAAAGATACTCGGAAATTGCAAGAGAGAAAGAGGGGGAAGGGAAGGGAAGGGAAGGGAAGGGAAGGGAAGGGAAGGGAAGGGAAGGGAAGGGAAGGGAAGGGAAGGGAAGGGAAGGGAAGGGAAGGGAAGGGAAGGGAAGGGAAGGGAAGGGAAGGGAAGGGAAGGGAAGGGAAGGGAAGGGAAGGGAAGGGAAGGGAAGGGAAGGGAAGGGAAGGGAAGGGAAGGGAAGGGAAGGGCAAATAGGAAGAAGAGAAAAGGGGGGAAAGAGAAAAGGAGAAAAGGGTAAAGGGTAAAATTTTAATTTAAAAATAAAAGAACAAGAGAAGAAAAAAAAAACAAAAGAAACGTTCAGACCATATTGGTCTCTTCGGTTTAAAGTGGATTTCCGTGTTTCAGGGTCCCAGCAAGCCTCCCCCCTGCCCTCCGCCCCGTGCCCTATCCACCTGCGGCGGAGCCTCGCGGCCTGCTCAGGCAGGGACGGGAGCCTCGGACCGTCCCGTCCCGTCCCGCAGCCCGGGGAAGGGCAGCCCTGTCGGGGCAAAGCCATTTGGGAAAAAGGTCACCCCGGGAGCCGCCGGCTGGGCCGCCCCGCCGGAGTATGGCCTGCTGAATGAACTTGCAGCATTTTGTTCCAGCCTCCGCTGCGGTGCTCTGCGGCATAATGAGCCGGGCGCTGTATACAGGCATTCATGCTGGTCTGAATGTGGTGTTGAACCTTCTCTGTGCCGGAGCGGTTTGATGGTTTGAATGGAGCTCCCTGGTGGGACATTGCTCTCTGCAACTGTGCCTCTTTGGATGACTGTTGTTCCTTAACATTCATGCCTCATTATGGGGCAACCTGTTAAATCAGGGAGAACAGTGTGCCAAAGTGTTACTCAGGGGCACCGGCAGTTCAGCGGTGGGCATAAATAAGGGCCGCCAAGGAAAATAACTTTCATCGCATCTCTGGGCAAAAGTGATCTCTCTTTAATGGTGCCTCTAGTAGCCCGGTTTAAGTATATAAAGAGCGATAGTGGAATGTTTTGATTGAGTCTAAACATTGTCTTTGAATAAAGCTGAAACCATGTAATTAATGTGTCTTTTTAATAAGGGACAATACGGTCGTTCAAGCTATTTAATTTCATTTAATTTTCCATCCCATTTGCTCCAAAGGCTGCTTTTACTTTTAACACCCGGCCTTTCATGCTGCATCTTGCTCCAGTGGGCACATTAGATCGGTTTCACCCTTCCTTTTTAGGGAAGGAAAAATAAAAGAAAATGTGGTTCCTTTCCTCTTTTGTGGACAATTTATTTCACTTGGGGAACTTCAACTTTGAGCCACAGGACAGAATAAAAATTGGAGAACTGGTGTGAATGCTTCCAGAGCAAGGGCTTTTCTTTTCTGAGTGGATGGGAACCAGCCACAATCGGCTATATTAATAAATAACTTTCCTCACAGTCGGCCTTTACATGGTCCTATTGATAAAATTGTTCGCGTGTCGTTCACGCTTTTTGACTCATTAAGGCCTGGGAGGGAGCGGCTCCCGAGGCGGAGCAGTAGGGTACCTTGGTCGCCTTAAAGGCTCTCTCTCTACCTCTGCGGCTCGCGGAATTTCAAGCCGGTCTCATCCTCGAGTGGCCAGGCCAGAGGTTACAGGGACATGTTCATGGCTTAAATTTATTGCTCTCAACTTCTTGTTTATCCTTTTCCCCCCATTCATGCCGCTGATCAAAGGGGTCATCTTCAGTTCCCCACATCCTCTCCTCCCTCCTCTTCCCAGCGCTGCCGCAGTGAAAACGAACCCATCCCTGCTCCCGGGGCAGTGCCTGGCGTTACACCCCGGAGAGACGCGATCGATGGTCGCCGATGCTGCAGGGGAAGGCACGGGGTGGGGCAGGCGCGACATTTATCTCGCGCGGCACCAATGCGGACCATTACTACAAATCCACTCACAGCCTGCGCGGGCTCAGCGCCGGCCAGCAGCGCCCGGAGCGGGCGGTGCCAGCGCCCCGTCCCGTCCTTGGCCCCGTCCCTTCCCGGTGCCGCCCGTCCGGGGGAGCTCCGCGCTTCCTCCGCGCCCGCGGGCAGCGCCCGGGCCGGCACGGGCCGCACCGGCAGCCCCGGCTCCCGCCGCTCTGCCGGGGCGCCGACACCTCGGGGCTCGCCCCGGCCGTGGCGGCGGCCGCCGGTGCCCCGGGAAGGCGGCCGGCCGCACCGGGAGCGCATCGCCGCGGCGAACGGGCCAGCGAGGGCAAATGCCATCGCAGCAGCTCAGACCTGCCAGGCTGAGCTTTCAGTGCTTCCCGGCGCCGTGAAGGGCAGGGAGAGAGGAAAGAAGAATTTGGGACCGCCGGCTGGTGAGAGGTGCCGGTTCGAAGCCGCTCTCGTTGCCCTGCGCATCCTTGTGGCCTTTGCTCCCACGGTGCCACTCGTGGCGGCGGCGAATAAATCCAGAGCAAAGCTCCCACACACAATCGCATCGAAAGCGACGTGCCAAGGTTTATCTTGCAGAAAGCGGGTTACTTGAGAAGAGCCCGCTCAGTTACCTGGCATCTGTTGGCAGATGTACCTCTAAGCGTAGCTTTTTTGCTTTCCTTTTGAAATTTATTAGGGCTGACTATTACAAAAACGCCCCGGGAAAAAAAAAAAAAAAAAGATAGAAAAATAAAGGAGAAAAAAAACAGGAAAAAAAAGAGGCTCCATCTCTGCCATTGTTTCCGAAGGCAGTGGATAAAATCTCATGTGCAACTTTGCAACTTCTCCAAAGCAGAAAGGTTTAGAAATCTTCTTTTTGGAATATTATGAGGTATGGAGCAGAGAAAAGCCGCCAGCAGGAATTAGATAGGAGTATAAAAGGGAAAGTGGAAAATTGAATTTGTTAGTGTCCCTCTTGGTCTGACAGGCACATCTGAACTGTTGCACGCACTTAAGGAAAAAAGTCGCGGACCTTTCCTTTTCTGCTCCTAGAAAATTCCTGGGACATTTATCCAGCCTGAATTATAAGATGACTTAATCCTAGCACCTCGTTGTGTCTTAATTAAAATTTTTATATGAAGAGGGGGGACATAGGCGCACACTCTGTTCAAATATCTTCGTTCTGGCTTTATTTATGGTTGCTTTTTGTAGGTACCACCTCCTAAAGCGGTTTCGGTGCAAGAGATTTAGTGTGTGGGCAAGGAACTTGTGGATGTATTAAAGGAGGAATCCAGCTGCACACTGTTTGCTAGATATCTGTGTTATCTGCTGTCCGGGACTGCCTGTTTCCTGGTGCTTGTATGTCTCTATTTCCTCCTGTCTCTATTTCTTAATCGCAGGAACTACAGACGCAGCTTCCCCAGCGCTCGCAGGTGCAGCGGGTTGTGTTTTACAGGGGCTACGGCGGCTCATATTTTGTGCTATTCATCCTCCTTAAGGATCAAAGCTCTTCTGAAACAGATTACTGGCCTGAAACCAAACCACTGAAATGGTAATATGGTCGTTCTTAAAAAAAAGTGTAGGTATTTTCTGGTGTTTTCCCATCAAGTACCTGCCCAATTTCTGTATGGCACACGCCGGGAATCAATAGAAGTTAACAAGTCCTCAAAACATTCCCCATCTCTTTGTTTAATCTCCTTTACAATAAAGCCAAGGGAAGAGAATTAAAAATCTTTGAAGTATATTAAACCTCAAAAGGCTCAGCCAAGTAGACTTAAAATAGTCACTTATTTTCCAAAACTGGTTTGTCGAGGAACAATAAAAGGAAGTAAAATTTATGGAGAAATTATACAGTGGATTTGTCACTTAAAATATCGTAACTGTCTCGGGGACAATACCCCATGCTGAGGATTAATGGTCCCTCCAGACCTTTGATTCACCAGCGCCTTTTCTTTGCCCTTGACAAATTGGATTTTTAGGAATGGGAAGGTCGCCTGGCCCATTGTCTGCCAGCCATTCACTCCGCCTGATTATGCAGGAGGGTTAGGGAAAGGCTCCATGTGACCCTCTTGGATGGGACTCCGCAGCTGCTCGAGGAGCCAAACTCTCTCACCAAACTCTGCGCCCCAGAGCATCCCCCTGCCAAGGGGTACCCCTCCTGCTCCCGTTGAAAAGCCGACGTCCACACAGCGCCGCGTCACTCTGCGGGCGGAGATACGCCTGTGCTCATCCTCCCGCCGCCTGCCGCTGTCACTCCGGCCCCCTTAAGTAGTTGGGGTTCCCGAGCGCTCACACCCAGCGGCAGCGATGCAAACCAGCAGGGCTCCGGCCATCAGCGTCAGCGCGGAGAGCTGCATCCCGGCTGGGCTGCGCCTGGGTCCTGTGCCGGGCACCTTCAAACTGGGCAAGTACCTGTCAGACCGCAAGGAGCCAGGACCCAAAAAAAAGGTATTTTCCTACGGTCGCTCCTGCACCGCTGGACTTTGGTTATTCGTTGACTCGGGGGAAGCCCGCTTTGGGAGAAGAGGCTGCTCTTCCCCATCTCTCTTCGATCCTTCCTTCTTAGAGAGAGCCAGGAAAGCAAAGGGAAGCATTTCCAGAACGTCCTGAGATGTCTCCCCGTGGTTTTGCCAGGAAAGCCTGCCCGCTCGTGCCCTCTCCCCCTCCTCCCCAGCCCGCCGACCTCCGGGGCGAGGCCAGAGGACACGGGGGCTCTCCCGGAGGAGTGGGCGCTCCCCCGCCTTGGACAGAGACGTGCTGGAAGCGTCGCCTGAGCTCCGTGCCCGATGTCGGAGGCCCCTGGTCCCGGCACCCAGCCCCCGCCCCGCCGAGGCTCCGCTCACTGGGGCATTGCCCCTTTCCCTGGCAGAGCCGGGACCTGCCACGGCCGGCTCCTCGCTCCTGGAGCCCCGGCGAGGCGAGGGCATGAGGCTGTCACAGTCCCCGGGTTTTGTCCCGGGAAGGAGCAGGGCAGAGGCAGACGCACCGATTTATTTCTGCGTTTGGCTCGGGTTCGTGCCCCCCAATCCCTCTTCCCGGCCGCGAGTCCTTTGGCTTGGGCCTGAAGGGAGTGTGGGGCGAGAGGACCGGGGCTACCCCGGAGACAGCGCCGGGGTGCAGGTCGCAGGTGTCGGGGCAGCCCGGGGCAGCTCGACCTTCCCCCAGAGCCTCGGGAGGACCCGCTCCCCCGGAGCCGCAATCAGCCCGCACGGCCGGAGCGGGAGGGATGACGGCCACACGGCTCCGGGGTCAGTCCGTGTCCGAGCGGAGGAGCGAGGAGGAGGCGGTGAAAGGCTCTCGCCCCGTCCATCAGGCTCTTCAGGGGGCTGCGGATGAGACCCCTCCTTTCGCCCCCCGGGCAGCCGCGGCTCACGCGTTCCGCTCTGATTTTTAATGCACTTTAATTGTTTTTAAACGCTCTGCCAGCCCACTCAAATTTATTTCTCATCTGGCTCCCTTGGTTTCTCGCTTTAGACTGCTTTGTTCCGATGACTTTTATTGCACGGTCATTCAGGGAATGGGCACTTCATTTTCTCTTTGTATGGGCAAGCAGATTATGAAGTATGGGGCTACAGGGACTTTGTAGCTAAGCAGAATCTTCTCCCCTTTCCCCCTCCCCATCTCCCGACAAGTCCTGCATGTCGCAATGATTTTGCACGGACTTAGAGACGAAGAAAAAAAAAATTAAAAATCGTACCTGGGTATTTAATATAGCTTTAAGCGAAATGTAACAGCTGCAACTGGACAAGGTGCGTTTGGATCAATGCTACCCTCTCTGGGCACGGGTTCTTCCATCCTTACGCTGCGGAGCTGCAAACCCCGCTAGGGCAGCCGCATCTTTGCCAAGGCACCTGCGAGCCGGGGATTGTCCTACCCAAAGGTGGGTGAGGATGGAAGCGTTAAACAGGCGGCAAAAGGAGATGCTCTCGCCGCTGCTTGCAGCTGCGATGCTCAGCACCCTGCCTACTGTGGGGATGCAGCTCGACGGGCCAGGCAGAGCGGGCAGGCAGGCAGGGGGACGGGTAGGATTTTTGCTCTTTTCGTGTTTCGTTTCACGTGAAAATGACAGCAGTGCCGCCTGTTTTCCAGGTGCGGATGGTCAGAGGGGAATTAGTGGATGAAGCCGGGAGCTCAGCTCTGGAGTGGATAGGGTTAATCCGAGCTGCCCGAAACTCCCAAGAGCAGACACTGGAGGCTGTTGCGGATCTGCCAGGAGGACAGGTACCGCACTCGCGGCTCCGGGCTGGCATGGCACCTCTCTCCGCCACCTGCCTCCCCTCTCAAGCCTCCTGAAGAAGTTTCCTTTCTTCCCTCTCCAGATTTTCTACCGGGCGCTGCGAGATGTCCAGCCGGGAGAGGAGCTTACCGTCTGGTACTCCAACCCTCTGGCGCAGTGGTTTGACATCCCCGTCACGGCCACGCCGACGCACGACGAGAAAGGTACAGATGCGGGCACTCATTTCAGAGCAACCAAATTAAATGAAACTAAGCAAACCCTCTTTAGCTGACACCGTTGACGAGAACTCAAACTGCGGTAGGCAAACCTGGGCCCTCAGAAAAATAAATGCCAGTCCAGCTGCCGTGAATTTAACCCACCGTCCTTTAAACTAAGACTCCATCTGCTTACATTTAAAGGGTGATCTATTAACTCGGCAGCGTATGGAAAGGCCCCCGTGCGTCGAGTTGTTCCCTCATCGGCCCGATTTAATGATTCTTTGATAGGAAAAGGGGGTTTCTGTGAAACATTGCTATAGTTGGTATGCGAGACAGTAAATTGAGTCAGCTCAGCTCACTCGATGCTGTTTCTAAAAACATCGGGTTTACCTTCCGTCCTCAGAGTTTCAGAGACTCTTTTCAGGTTCTCTTGCGGGTAGGTTCACAAAGTCAAGCCAAAACTGGACAGTTCTGGGCAGTCCCTGTAAATTAGAATACATTAGGTAAAAGGTTAAGTCGGTGTCAAATCACACAGAGATCAGGATATGCAAAGATGTTGGGAAGGGGAAGACACCCGCCTGGAACGGCTTGTTTCAATCCGCAAACCTAATTTTAGCTGGAATTACACCGGTGTTAACAAAATTATAAGGTGGCAGCACATTAAAAAAAAAAAAAGGCAGGGAAAAAAAGGCGGAACACTTCAGCGTCCACTTGTCGGGCTTCTCTGTCGGCGGCCACCCCCTTCCGCTGCTCCTGGGTCCGGGCGCTCCCTGGGGCGTCGGTGGCGGCCGCCGCCTGTGGGCACTCCCCTCGGGCTGAGCCCGCTCCGCGGGGCATGAGGGAACCCCAGCCGCTCCTGCTTGACGCAGAAGATCCTTCAGCTTGGCAATGTCCCCGGGAAGGGAGCGAGTGCACGATCCGGGCAGGAGCTGCCCCGTGCCCCCGTCACGGCTGGCCGCTCCGCAAGGTGTGCGGGGTCCGGCCCGAAGGGATGGCTGCGGGGCGGCCAGGCTCTGGCTATCGTATCACACCGGGCCGTGGGCAAGAGCCCAAATCCCTCCTTGTCCGAAAACTACACCCGGAGAAGAAACTCTTGGTCACATTTCTGTCCTCGCCACGTCGAAGGGCAGTGAGGCCATGGATCTGCCGAGGGTCACCCCCTCGAAAAGCCTGGCGAAGTTTCGGGAGCAAGGAGGACTCGCGGCTGTGTTGTGCCCTGCTCCTTGTCCAGCAGCCCTTGCTGCGGATGGGTACCAGCGCTACTCCGGGGAAAAATGAGAGTTCAGGTCTGCAAGAGGCTCCCAGCGTGCGGCGTCTTCCTCGCCCCGTCGAAGCAAGGCTGATTTGCAAAGTGACCTTACGGATCTGCTGTGTCTTCAGTCCCACAGTTTCCAGACTGATTAATACAGACTCAGAAAAAGTATATCAGCACGCTGAAGTGCTCTTCTTTTCATGACCATATGCTGAAAAAAAGCCGAAAAATCAAACTAAAGTCCCAAACCCCCACCAACTGAAAAGAGACAGCAGAAGAAATTGAGAGATTTTTGCTTCTTTTTTTTTTTTTTTTTTTAAACACGAAACGCAAAAACCAAACTAAATCAAAAATGTGGAATTCTTCTGTGTTTGACCCCTTTAATTTGGGTCACCGTGGTGAGAAAGAGATGGTTTTTGGTGGGGGTGTGCGGTGGGATTTTTTTTTTTTTAATCTTTTCCCTGGAGCCGTTCTTGTTGAACTGGAGCTGAGCCGGGGAAGCGCCGAGCTGGGCTCGGTGGCGATCGGGAGCCTGTCCCGACCATCTTTTGCCGAGGACACCCGCGCTGCTGTAGAGACCTGCACAGGCAAACGAAGATAGCAGAAGGGAGTCCGTGGCGGTCTGTGGCTGTATTCCATTTTATCCTTCACCCTTTTTCTCATGCATGGCAGTGGGATTGCCACCGTGGTTCCTTCTCCCGTGGCCCGGGCAGACACAGTCCCGTCTCTCCCCACCTCGACGGGGCGAAAACCAGCGCCCAGCGCCTTCACAATGCTGCAGATCCCGGGACCGCCTCCCCACGGCCAGCGAGGAAAGGCGGCGAGCACACACGCGGCGAGATACACGCAACGGCGTGCGATGCTTCCACGCGAGTTCGCACACGAGTTTCCCGCGGAGAGCGAAGATTCCGTTTTCCACCCGCAGCAGACATCGACTGATCCCCCTCAAAAGCCGGTGACAGGGAGACTGGGTCACGGCCATCGCATCCACCACGGCGACCCGCCCTCCCCGGGTGCCCCGGCAGACGAGGGGCACGGTGCAAGATCTCACCCCTGTCATCCCCCACGGGGTTCCCTGAAACGTGAGGAGCTGCCCCAGGCCTGGAGCGGGCTCTCATTTCCGTGCGGCTCTTGGCCTCACCTTAGGTGTTTCGGTGCATGAAACTGCGGGATGAGGGTCAGCTGGGGACGGTCAGGATGGGCAAGAGCCGAAAGGGAAATTCAGGGGCTTACCAGCGTAGTATGGTGACTGGGAGAAACGAAAGAGAGAAAGATGGGTACAAAGAGACAGAAAAAAAGAAGAGAGGAGAGAAGGAAGAGAGGAAGGAAATGGGAAAGTGGGGGGAAGGAAGGAAGGAAGGAAGGAAGGAAGGAAGGAAGGAAGGAAGGAAGGAAGGAAGGAAGGAAGGAAGGAAGGAAGGAAGGAAGGAAGGAAGGAAGGAAGGAAGGAAGGAAGGAAGGAAGGAAGGAAGGAAGGAAGGAAGGAAGGAAGGAAGGAAGGAAGGAAGGAAGGAAGGAAGGAAGGAAGGAAGGAAGGAAGGAAGGAAGGAAGGAAGGAAGGAAGGAAGGAAGGAAGGAAGGACTTGCTAGACAGATAGGTGGCCACAGAGGCGGCGTTTCACCGTCGGGGCTGGGGAGATGCTCCTCTTTGGGAGTACTCTCCTGGCAAGGAAGGCAGGAGGGGGAAAGCAGAGTCTGAGCCTCTGAGGTGTCGGGCAGCCACCACCGCCGCGGCCACCGAGGTCTGTTCCGCTTGAGAGAAGTCGAAATGGGACGGGGTACAAAGGGCATTGTCCTCTGAAAGGGAACGATTACATATGGCCCATACATATCGGATATTGTCTCGCCGCGTAATGAGGGGCTCACGATCATTAGATTGGCCTTTGTTCGGTGCAGCCGACTCCCTGACATACGCTACCTCCTCTGCAAACGCCAACAGATGGGCCCCCCGACAGACGACTCGCGGCAGCAGCTGCTCCCCCCGGCCCTACGGCGCCCCGCTCGCGGGAGCTCAGCCCGGACCGCGCAGCGCCCGCTCCGCTCCGCGGCACAGCATGGCGGGGGCGGGACGAGGCGGAGGGAGCGCGGGGATGCGCGGGGAGGCGCGGGGATGCGCGGCCGCCTCTGACGGGTCCCTCCGCTTGCCTCCGCAGGGGAGGAGAGGTACATCTGCTGGTACTGCTGGAGGACCTTCAAATACCCCAACAGCCTCAAGGCCCACGTCCACTTCCACTGCGCTCTGAGCCACGGCCGGCCCTTCCTCCATCACGACCACGGCCGGCCCGCCGCCACCGCCTTCGGCCTGCCCCCCAAGGAGCTGCCGGCCGCCTCAGTGCGCGGCCACCCTCCGCCCGGCTGCGGCCCCCGGGAGGCCGTCAAGCGGGAGGCCGTCGTCGCCTCCCCGCCGCTCGCCAAGCCGGCGCTGCCCAAGCGGGCGGCGGGCAAGGAGGAGCAGGAGCGCGCCCTGGACATGAGCGTGGGGGCCGCCCGCGGGCCGGGGCCGCTGCTGGGGCCGGCGGGCGGCAACGGGCTGGCGCTGTGCCCCGGGGCGCGCTCGGCCTTCCGCCCCGCCGGGTCGCTGCGGGAAGAGGCGCGGGGCGCCGCCGCCCTCGGCTTCTCCAAACTGCTGGGGGGACTGAAGGCGGGCCGCGCCGCCGCCGAGGCGCCGCCTAAGTGCGGAGCGCTGCCGGCTGAGGCCGCCCCGCAGGCGGCGGCGGCGGGGCTGGCTTGCGGCGGCGGGCTGCGCGCCTTCCCGCTGCTGTCGCCGCTGGAGGAGGCCTCGGCCTTCCGGCAGGTGGAGCGGGGGCTGCCCGCGGCCGCGCTGCCGCCCGCCCGCTACCCGCCGCTGCCCGGCGGGGCCCTGGAGCGCTTCGCGCTGCCGCCCTTCGAGGGGCTGAAGGCGTACGCGGGGGAGTGCGGGCTGCCGGTGATGCCGCTCACCGTCTACAACGGGGAGCTGCTCTACGGGGCCGCGCCCTACTACCCGCTGAAGCTGCACCTCGGCGGCCTCCTGAAGTACCCCGAGTCCGTGTCGTACTTCGCGGGGCCGGCGGCGGGTCTGCACGCCGCAGAGCTGGGCTCGCTGGCCAGCATCGACCGGGAGATCGCCATGCACACGCAGCAGCTCTCCGAGCTGGCGGCCGAGAAAGGCCGAGGGAGGCTGGAGGCGCTGCCGGCGGGGGCGGCCGGGGCGGCCGGAGGGAAACCCAAGACCGGGCACCTGTGCCTGTACTGCGGGAAGCTGTACTCCCGCAAGTACGGGCTGAAGATCCACATGCGGACTCACACCGGCTACAAGCCGCTGAAGTGCAAGGTCTGCCTGCGGCCCTTCGGGGACCCCAGCAATCTCAACAAACACATCCGCCTGCACGCCGAGGGCAACACGCCCTACCGCTGCGAGTACTGCGGCAAGGTGCTGGTGCGGCGCCGCGACCTGGAGCGGCACGTCAAATCCCGGCACCCGGGGCAGAGCCTCGGCAAGGCGGCCGAGGACAAGAGTGACTCTGGCTACGCGCAGCCCGAGCAGGAGCAAAAGACTGATAACGAGAGCGATGTGGACGTCTGCTTCACCGACGACCAGAGCGAGCCGGAGAGCGGCAGCCGGCACCGCGAGCAGTGATGCGGGAGGCGGCCGGGGCGGGGCGGGGGTGAGGGGAGCACTGCAGCCCCCCTCCCACTACTCTGGGCTCCCGGGGCGGTCCCACGGGAGGCCGTGTCGCGCAGGAGCGCGGGCAGGCGGGCAGAGCCGCCGGCGGGGCGGGCAGGGGTGCGCGGGCGTCCCCGGGATCCCTCCACGGCGTCGCCCCCGGTGCTGCAGCTGCGGTGCCGGGACAGGGAAGGGAGGGCGAAACCCTGGCGGGCCCGGGATCCCGCTGGACAGGCACCGCGTCCCGATAGGAGCCCGCATTTCAGTGGCCATATATTTTTATTGTACCTTTGTGTCGAGAAAATTGTGCCTTTTGGAAACGATTTTTTTTCTATGCGCTCTCCCATCACTCGTTCCAGCGGTCTGAGCCGTGGGGCTCAGCAGCAGACCCGGGTCTGCAAGCGCCTCTGGCACCTGTACACTTTATTTGACACCTCACCCGTGCTTGCTTGGGTCCTAATAAAGCAATACCAACAGCTTTGTGGAAAGACAGAAAAAAGCGGGCAACAAAATGCCGCTCTTGCAGCATGGAAGAGGTTCGCATAACAGGTGCACCATTTGATCAAGTTGCAATTATTTATAGCAGATAATATTTGAGTAACAAATGTAAAATAAATATTGAAAAGCATGACTCTAAAAGCACGCACTATATAATTTTAAAGGAAATACACTCTCTGTTTGGTAGAATACAAATGTGGTGTATGTTTGTTTTCTAATGAACGATGTACAGTGGATACAGTATTTTGGTCTTGGTTCCAGTTTGTCATGCGATTTTTTTAAAAAAAGAAATAAAGTTACTGACAAACTACTGTTTGCCTAGTTGTTCGTTGAGGTGCTGTCAGCAGGATCTCGTGTTTCTTCACAATGCTTCCGATGATTGGAAGCTCAGACCCATCTGTATACCGCCTCTTTGGGTCAAACTCTGAACAATTTGCCTCTGAATATGTCGCTTGAGCATTTTCCTTCTCTCACTTAGCAAAACCGAGGGGCAAAAATCCCAGATCCAATCTGTTCTTCTTTATGCTTAGGATTTTCAATTTTTTTTTTTTTTAAATTTTGTTTTGCACAGGGCGAAGGCAGAGCTGTTAAAAGCTGGACATTATTAGTTTGTTTTTATCTGTTTGCACTCGGTCAAACATGCCACTTTTGCAGACACTCTTCTTTGGAATAGTTGTTACTTTTATTTGAGGGGAAAAAAATCGTATTCTTTGGTATGGAAAACCTGAAACGAGTTCAGCTTAAAAAAAAAAAAAAAAAAAAAAAAAAAAAAAACTGTCAGAAAATTCTGTTTCCCCTGGCATCTCTTACAACTCACCAGGCAAAAGGATGCAACGCTACCGACAGTGACCCGCCAGCTGTGCCCGGCCAGCTGTGCGGGTCTGCCCGCTCAGTCCGAGCTGGGCTTTCCGTGTGCCCTGGGGCAGGCAGAGTCAGGAGGGAGCCCCGCTTTTTGGTTTGGCGTAGCTCACACTTTGAAGCAGACGGTAAATCTCTTTGAGTGCTCGATACACTTCGAAGACTGAGTTTTCAGGATCGAGCCTTATTTCAGTCTGGGGTGTAGGCGATGCAATGTGAAATGCAAACAAATTACTTTGAGTATCTGCGAGAATTTCAGTCACAAAACTGATCCTTCGTTTGCTCACTTAAGGCTATACCATGCTTGGCAGCAATAGGAAGCGGGAATTCAAATGCCGATCTTAAATTTCCTTTAAAGGTTTGATGCAGTAGCGTTGTTTGTTTGTCGGCTTTTTTTTTTTCCTTTTTCTTCTTTTTGTTCCCCCCTCCCCCCCTCCATTTGGGCTTGTGTACCCATTTACTCGATTCATTTTATCCCAAGACGCAAGTTGTCTTTTCTGACATGAAAAATAAATGGAAAACCCCTCTCCTGCAAAGAGGGGGATCTTTTTCACCTCTTGGCAGAGTTGAAAATAGTTGTCATTCATAGCACCATCAGCAGGACCTGGAATATCTCCTACCTGTTCTTTATTTCAAAACATTTTTCTGCTGCTTTCCCAAAGGAAAGCATCCACCGTGGAGCTGCTGTCGGGGAGGGGTGCATCGTGTGCTGTGAGGTCGTGGAAAGGGTATAATAATTCAGCTGTGACACGGGAAATATCTTCATGTCTGTAGAGTTGGTGAGTTGTAATAGAAGTGTTCCATCAAATGGTAATACTGGGGTTACCCTCGTTAAAAAAAAAAAAAAAGAAAAAAAGTACTCCAGAAAGTAATTTTGTGGAAATTAATTAATATAATAATCAGTCTTAGACTTAAGAAAAAACCCAAAACTGAACTAAATGTAACCAACCTCAAATAACCAAAGCCGAGGGAAAAAAAAAGAAAAGAAATAGTATATATATATATTTGTGTATATATATATATTTTAAAATTTATTTATATATATATTTAGGGCCGCATTCCTGCGGCGTTCCTCGCGGACGCGCACCTCCAGCGTGGGTGCTCCAGCCCCGGGGACCGGCCCGGGCCCGCCGGAGCTCCCGAGCAGCGTCAGGAGCCTGCCTGCTCCTGCTTGGTGTCATGGTTAATTTTCCCCCGCGTTAAACTGTATTTTATTAAAATTTACCACATTTTGGGCTGTTTTATTCAATTTTGATTTATTTTGTTTTATTGTCCCTGTCAGGCCAGGGGTGAGGCGACAACGTTCTCCCGAAATCTCAGCGACCTGGGCGGTGTCGGAAGCCCGGGATGCAACCAGGGCCAGGGAAAGCAGCACTTCAGGCGGGTCGGCAGCCGCAGCCCCGGGTTCCGGCGGGCCCCTCGCTCCTGTGGACGGAGCTCAGGGCTCAGCGGGGGCAGATCTCCGGCTCCCGCTGCTCCCCCGCTCCCGCTGCTCCCCCGCTCCCGCGGCGCGGCCTGAGGGTCCCGGGCCCCGCCGCCGCTCCCTCCCTCAGCCCCGGCCCGCGCTGCCAACGCGGGCGCTGATTGGCTGAGTCCCGCGGCGGCCCGCGCTCCTATTGGTCGGTTCCTGCGGCTTGGTCCCGCCCCGCGGCGGCAGTGCTGAGGGTGGTGCGGAGTCAGGCCGGGCCGGGTGTCCCGGGAATGCCCCGGGAATGCCCCGGGAAGCGTCGGTGGGGTGCGACCTGCGGCTGCGGGAAGGGCCGGGAAGGTTCCGGAACACTCCGGGAAGGGTCCCCCGTGGGCTCGTGGGCCTGCGGCCTGGCCGATTGCAGCTCCTGGGCTCATTGAGTCGTGTGCCGGTCACGGCGGTTCCCACGTTTGTCGGTCTCCCTGCGGGCAAATTTGGGTCTGGAGGGAGGTGAGAAAACTTCAGGGCGCAGGGTGGGTGCGGAGCTGGTGCCAGCCAGCCTGGGCACAGTACCCGCTGGATTTTGTGCTCTTAGCGCCTCTAGGTCTACCATTGCTTCTCTCTGGCTACCATTTGAAGCTAGGGGAAAAAACTAAAACCCCACAGGTTTTACCTTCTGAATTTGTAGCTGTTGATAGCTGCAGTAAAGCAGGTATGTCCTCTGCATTTTTATAATAAAGGAGAAAATAATGAACCACATTTGCAGGGAAAATGTGGAAAGCGAAGGCAGAAAAAATGGTGCTAAGACTGAAGAAAGATGAACTCCTTTAAAATATTACTCATTGAGATGCTTGTCAAGGGCCATAGACATTAAATGACAAGATTTCTCTATTTTATTTTCTATGGGAGGACTCATGTTTTTTTGAGTCAAGTTGAACAGGGAATAATGAAGGGTGCATTTGGTGAGAGAAGAATAGAACATTATTTGCTGGTTGGAAATGAAGAGCCAAGAAGAATAAATAAATTGAGATGGCTTTTGGACATTATTAGAAACTAGCCTAGGCATTTTGTAAACTGGTTTTTCAGTTTCCAAAGATTCACACTCAACCTCGGCTATTTTTGCAAAAGCAATTGATTTCAGTAACATGCCATTTTTAAATTTGGGAAGCAGTTTTGATGATTATTGACTTGCCCTGTATTAGCTTCTTCTTAGAAGCACCATCAAGAAATCTGGATGCATCTGGAAGGGCATGCATAGAATTGCCAAGAAGTAGATTGTAAGGATCTTGAAGGTAATTTTGGTTTTCAGCCAAACTTGGTTTTGGCACAAAACTCTGTAATATGTTTTACTAGTTAATGCTGTAATTACTGTTGTATCCAGTGCCTGAGGATGCACATGGCAGATGAATGGTGCTGTGAATGGCCAAGCTGTAGGGCAGGGTCTCACAGACCATGGTTTGCTCTTCTAAACTTGCTAAATGGGTTTGAACATAGCCTTGAGTTTACAGCTTTAAACAACCCCTAAAATTATCTGCTTTTGCAAAGGTGTGGAACACCTGCTCTCCCCAGTGAGGTTAGTGGGACTGATTTAAAATCTGCCAGGCTCTTTAACGTGTAAGTGGGATAGATATAGTCTGCTGTAATGCAAGTGAGTTTAGATTTTGAACTGCTTGATAGTACAATACTCAGGGAGTACTTGATCACTTTAAGCAAGGAAATGGCTCTATACACTTGGAGGAATATAGTTGCAAAGATTTTAGTATTAAACTCATATTTTAAATCCACACACATGCACACATGTAATTGGATCAGAAAGCTCAGCTGTAGGTATGAAAACGTGTGCTCTTAAGGGTCCCTTTCTACAGCTGCAATTCTGGTGTTGCAAATAAAGGATTTATTGATCCAGAAAAACGTATGAGTTTGTTTGGGTACATTGATGCTGAAGATATTTCTAGGGACTATTTTTTTTTTTGTTCACAAGAAGTTATGTGCTTGAAAGTATATTTTGTAATAGTCACTGTGTTTGTAAGCTGTAATTTCAATATAAAAAAAGAATCCTCATACCTGCATCTGAGGAAGTGAGCAGCAAGGCTTGGATTCATGTTTCCTATGTGCTGAGGAGACATGAGGATGGGAGAAAAGCTAACTGCACTTGGCTTCAGGTCAGGGAATGGTGAAGATCAAGAATTCTGTCTGAAAAGAGCAATTCTGCGCTTGACTGTGAACAGTTACTTTCTGAATTTTCACCTGAAGGTAAAGTTCAGCATATCAAGGTCATGTTCAAGCTCACTGGAGTTCATTGGACCATATCAGATAAAATCTACAAGGAACAAAAATGCTTTCAGGTATATTCAAAGTCAATCCAATGAGGAAAGATTCCCTACAGCATATGTAACGTTATAAACTTGTATTTTGCAAGAAACAGAAGAAAGTTTCTTAACAACTGAAAAAATAGTAGCTGAAGAAACAGATCACTAGATCTGAGGTGGATATTCATCTATGTTTAGAGCTGATATTCTGAAACATTATGGGAAGCTATGAGTGATGGTCATAATCTTTTTATGTAGATTTCCATATTAGTGGTGCTTTTTGATGTTTAAGTTTTGATTTTTTAATCTGTTCTGTTTGGAATGTATTATCCTGTTTCAAGAGTAATGAAAGGGCTTGCATTTATATTCTTTTTTAGAAACTGTAGACTGCTTGCTTCCGATGAGAGTGATTTAGTAGCAGGTAATTTGAAGTCCTGATCTGAAATGGAGTAAGTGTGATTTAAAAAGACAACAGCAGTAAAGTGAGGTTCAGAGTGCTAAGGAAAAATTCATCACTCTTCTGCTGTTCAGTTTCATTGCTGATAGCTAAGCAGTTGTGATGAGAAAACTTTAGGGAGAATGGGAGGAGGTGAAGTCCTTCTAGTCCTTTGTAGTTTTTTAAAACCAGCTGGTGAGTCAGAGCAGCAGAGGCTTGTATTTTAGCTTTGGAGCATATAACTGGTTCTTACAGCATGAGCAATTTTTTTTGCTCTATTCAGAAATTGGAGGACTAAAAGTATGTTTTAGCTCTGAGTCCTGTTTTTCTGTGTAAGACTTGCACTTACCTATTTTTCAGTAGTCTAAGCAATGCAGTAGCTCCCCAAAATAAATAACCAAAAAAGCAGACAGTGTATTCTTTTAGTATACTTCTTGAAAAATCAATGAGGCTGAACACTCTGGGGTTTTCAGAGGTACTCCACTAAGATCCTCCTAGCTACAGCACGGGGCTAAAGAGTCCTGTTGGGAATGCACATTTACAGCTAAGCACAACTTAGAATTGTGTTGGAGTAGCTGCACAGCTAATGGTTGGGCTCCAGTTTGTGCTTGTTATTTCTCCAGAGAGCCCCTCCCTCCTTGTAGAAACAAGCAAAACTGACATTTTTTGATGGAAACAAAGGACTGCGGGGACCTTCAGCCTCTGGTCTGAGTTCAGGCAGGATTCTGGTTGCAGCTCACAGTGCCCTGTGGCCCACAGTGACAGTTGTCTTTGTCAGTGCCCATAAGGAAAACTGCTTCAGCTTTGCACAGGCCAGAATTCACTGCAACAACACACTGAAATTTTGTGGTCTGTTTTTTTTCCCTTTTTGTTTATAAAGCAGAAACTTAATTTAACATCCCTTTGTTTAGTGTTGCTGACAGCCAGATAGCTAAGAATAATGCCTTTTGGACAAAGCAGAGGGAGAAAGCAAACCAATTTTTCACTGCTTTAGTCTAAGAGATCTAAATTGTAAACAGGTTTGTTATATTAAATTATTTCAATGGTTTTATAACACTGTGTGGTAATATCAAAGAAGGCAGATTAATTATAGAACAAATGAATGACAGTTAAGTTCCTGAATGAGTTAATTTTAGTTTCATATGGGGCAACAAAGTTGCTTAAGCCTAATTTCTTGAGGTAGCCTGTATAAGTTTTAGAGTATGACTCTGTGCTTTGCCATGATCTTTCAAAATGTTTAAAAATAGACTACCTTAAAATTTTAGAAGGATACATAATTTTTTTAAAATAAAGGGATAAATAGGAAAGAGTTATATGAATGTAAAACTTTCATTCCAGAATGAAATTTGTTGGGAGTAATATCTCATGCTTTTGTCATAGCTAATGTAAAAACCCCAAACCTATTTTAAGGGAAAAGAGTTGAAAAATATAATTAGCAAAATAAAAGCCTTCACAATGATGCAGACAATTATTTCTCTCAAATATTACATTCAATATTTATCTTAATTGAGAAGAATTTGCATGAGAACCATAACCCTTATCTCTCATTATATATGCATCTCTTCCATAAAAATCTGATTCACCACACTTCAGATGAGACCTTCCTGCTTCTTGGTTTCAGCTTAATGCTTTGGAAAGAAAGGAATTTAAATGTGGTGCAGAAACTAATAGCAAACGAGAATCTGTATTTAGAAGGATTTCCTGAAATTATTCTTGTAAAATCCTTGTCATATTTAAAGTCAAGTTGCACATTTATAAAACAAGGGATACATTTAATTGATTAAGATGTATCATGTAAGGAAACAAACAGATCCTTTGCTTTTAAAATGCCTTCTTCCTTTATGCAGCAGATGGTGCTAGATTGTGAATATATGTCAATTTGATTTATTTATAGTCTGAAGAATATACGGTGAAAGACATGGCATGTACAATGTTCAGATAGACTACATAGCAAACTGATCTTTATAAACTCATTTGTTTTGGCACAGTCTTCTGTGGTGTGCATGCTTTTCCTGATGTCTCATCTGCACCCTTCCAAGACTTTCAGAATTGCTATCGTGCTTATGAAAGATGTCAAACCTAACAAGCAACTGAGTGACAGAATTACAGTCAGTTCTAAAAGGTACCTTTAGCTAAAGAATGGGTAAAGTAGAGGGTAATAGGAGTTTAGACAAACTTCACTTATCTTTTTGTACTAGAGCTTGTACTGTCAGCAGCATCCCAAAAGCCTGGCAATTTTCCCAATCCACGTCTGTGTGTAAGCACTCTTGGACTTTATTGTACCAGGTACAAATATGCTACTAAAAAGGCAAACATCTACAAAAGAGTGCATGTTTAGACCTGCACTTTAGGTGAGCCCAAAGACCTATTGGGGGGTAGTTAGAGTGCCTGTCTGCAGCCTGGCATCTAAAGCTGCCAGAGGTAAGAGAGCTGCAGAGGTGTCAGTGCACAACTATCAGAGCACAGACTGCCACATGGCTTCCAATGTTATTCTGCCCTTGTGCTCTCCTGCCCCCATCCAGCGTGAGCCATTGTCAGAGTACAGTCAGCTCCAGTCACATCACCTGTACCTCAGCATAATTGGATTTGTTGGCTGAAGCATTACTCAAGGAGCTTGGTGTCTCACTCTTGAGGGATTACAATGGACATTTGGTGTCTAAGTTTTCAGGGCTCTTTGGAAAATTCCAGATGCAACAGTATGCAAAATAGGCTGCTTTATCCCTTGACAGTGGGAACCTTTGTTAGAGTCTGTCTAGAGCTTAGATCCTGACTTCACCTTCAGGAAGTGATAGATGAAGAAATATGCAAAGTTAGAGCTTATTTGCCTCATCCAAGACCTTGAGGATGAAAGAGGCAATGCCACTGCAGCCTTTCCAGAGGCCTTTCCTGGACTGGAGAAATACCTTTTGGCATCCTTCAGGTCCTGATTAGAAATTCAACAGAGAATAAAAGCCTGCTCAAACACAGAGGAAAACTAGTATGTATTCACTAGGACATTCTTAAATGTCACCCCAGAAGTCAGGTCCTGAGGTCAGTACCTTGGTAAGTATGAAGAATTATTATTACTAAATTAATGCATTAGTAATGCAGAGACTAATGAGTTTCCAAAAGAGTGAGAGAATGTTTAATCCTATCTATCCTTCGCTAGAAGAGGTTACTAAAGCAACTGCAGGAAGTTTCATCACTAAACCACAGCCAGTGTCAGTATAACCAGATGTTGCTGTAATTCCTAATAAGCGAGGCTTCAACACAATAATGGCATAATTATTTAGTTATTCCACAGATGGGGAAAACAATATGGAAAATAGTCCAGAGTGTTGGATTGCCTGAGTAATTTTCTCAGAAAGACAATTAAATTGTTACTCAAATTCATATCTTATTAAAGCTTTTAAATATCATTGTCTTGGTTTGAATTTTTATGGAAAAATCTCTTGTATTATAGCTTCCCACATACAGTTCAGACTCCTTGCTTCAAGGTCTTGCACAAATGACTTCCTATCTGTCTTTTTTCCCCATCTTCTAGCCCATTTCTTGCCTGCCTTGTCTGGCTCAAATCTGCCCCTTTTCCTACTTCCCACCTCTGATTTCTTTCCTGGTAATAAAAAATAGATATATTTTTAATTTTGCAAGTTGCTTTATGAAACCTCAACCATCTTATTTTCCCCATTGAAGAAGATTAAAGTGTAAAAACAAAGGAATCATACAAGAATAATGTGTGTGTTCTGTATGAAACTTGCTCAAATATTGAGGATGTACTATATGTAAGTAACAACTGTACTTGGTGACGTAAAAAGTGCTTGACTCTGCAGCATACTCATGCTGGACCATATTATATTGTTGATAATGGAAATCATCTTGTGCTCTGACCAAGTTCTTGTCAGGGGATTGATTGGCCTTTGAGAACAGGGAAAGTATCACAGAACCTGACTAAAGAAGAAGAAAACAAACGTACGAGAAAACCAACCAGTAGTGATGTAGAGCTAAAGCTGGTTGGTGCAGATGTTGTTGAGGAGTTACAGCACCATATGGTTAGACCCTGGATGTCATACGTGAAAGATTTCTGAAATCCTTATCATTGACAGCTTACTTCAGGCCCCTCTTAGCAGAATTAATGCTTAGTAGAATTAGTTAGTAGAATTTAACTGAAGTTTTAGCTCTTTAGTAAAAGTTTAAGTTGAGTTAGCTATTCAGTGGAGTTAGGTCTTTTGAAGAAGTGAAACTCCTTTGCAGTCCTCATTTGAGTTACTGGATCAGGTTTTAAGTCATGACAGGCAGGATATATTAATTTGGCTCCTTTGCTTTGCTAATACATCGACAGACTTATCTAAAGTCAACTTGCACTTTCCCCCTTCCATCTATGCCCAAACCATTTTTAAAGCCTTTTTTTTTCGTGCCAGGTGATCTCATTTTACATTTTTTATTGCAAAACATTCCAGAATGTCCAATAACAATTTTGCTCTGGTCTAGGGTAGGATCTTCAAATTTTCTAAACAATCTTAACCTTCTTTCTCCAAAATTGTTATATACCCAGGAGAGTTTCATTGCAAACAGCACTGCCATAACAACTTTTTTTGGTTATATTTCTGGTTTTCTCAGATACCTTCAAAATTAGCCCATTCAGGAAGATGTCTTAAGTGTGCACAATAATGGAGCACCATATGCTTGAATGATTAATTTTCAGTTTTGTCCTTCTGCAGCTCCAAGCTTTGTTTTGCGCTCATTCCTACTTGTCCCCATAAGAGATGTTCATTCTGCTTTGTGGATTCCTGTAGAAAAAACATTGCAAAGTTCCTATGAAAAGTTGGAGGAAAATTATTTTTTTCAGTTTTTATTTTGTGTAGTGGGGTAGCTTGACTGAGATTGTTCTAACAGCTTTTTTTCCTGTCTGCCTAGCCAATGAGTCCTCAGGTTTTAACAGCTGAGAAGAAGAGATCTCACTTTTGTGGGATTTGTTTCCTTTGAGACAGATCTCCAGATATTGCTGTGTTTCCCTGTGTCTCCTGTCCTCAGCTCTGTGGACTTAAGCCCGACTCTGTCTGTAAGTGACCGACTTCAGGGTGTTTGACACCGAGAGGCAGATCACTCTCCATTAAATGAATTACATAATAATGGAATATTAAGGAGGTATTAAGAGGGCTTGCTCTCTGTCCATGATCTCTCTTGAGTAAGAATTATGCTATCAGACTGCAGTAGAGGTTTCTGGCAAAAATAAAGTATGTCGTATATGTTGACATGTGTCTTGTCCCTTGAATCAGTGCCCTGGGGAAGGACCTTAGCTTCAGGATTCAACCAAACATACACTAATCAGAGAAGGCCCCTGATTCCCCACCAGCCTTGGCCATGTCCCTGGGTAACAGTGAGCACTACTGATGTGGAGCCAGGCTCACGGGCTTCCTCTGAGGAGAGGGAGCCCAGGCTTGAGGACACATGCTGGAGAGATGACAAATGAACACCATGAGATGTGACAGTGTGCCTCATCCCTGCAGGAGCCTCCTCTGCTGGGATGAGCCGGTCCTGTAGAACAATCTTTGCTGCTCTGTAGATCTTTTCAATAATTCAACATGTGGGGAGAGTGCCAAAAAGGCTGCTGATCCCCTGATCTATCCTGTTTCCAGTGGTCCTCTTTCCTAGCCCCTGGTTTATAACAAAAAGTAATCTGTAATGAAGTCTGTTGTATAGGCTGTGAAGGATGCACATGGTGTGGCAATGGCTACTGAGGCCCCAGGAGAAGGAGAGCTGCCCAGTGTGCAGGAGGACCTCACAGGACAGGTGAGATGTGTTTGAGACACTATGGACGTGACTGAGAGCCTCCAAAAGTGCCACGCAGTGTGCGTAGAGGAGGATGATGTAGTCCTGGAGGCGTTTCCAGGGACAACTCAAATGAACAACCTCCCAGCAATACTAAAGTGATTCTTCTGGTTGCAGAGAGGGGGCAGAGCTTAGTGTGGATGTGGCTAAGTTGTTACCCTGTACCATCAGCTGGGGGGGGCATGGTTTTGGGAAGGAGAGGTAAGAACACTGCTGGAGGTGTGTCATTTTTTGCCTCGCTCTCTCCAATGGGAAAGCTGTCAGCATCAGCCTTGCAGACTCCAGCCTTTTCTGCCTCCATCCATCCTTGCCCATTTTTCTGAGACAGATACAGAATGTGGTGCTGAAAGGAAAGCATTGTCCATATGGGACTAAGCTGAGATGGTGACCACCTTTCTAAGGGTATAATACCTTATTTTTTGTTGCTTTTATTATTAATATTGCTGCTGTTACTGTGTGTTTCTTATTTAATTGTTTTTTTGCTTTCAGTAGGTTGTTTTCTCAACCCATAGTCTCTGCTTTTGTACCTCTCTTATCAGAAGGGGCGAGGGAAGGGAGTGGCAGTTTAATTTCTGATTGGTGTTGAAGCACTGCAGTGACCAACAGGACTTCTTAATATCTGTTTTATTTTCAGTCTGCAAGCAAGTGACTAAGTGCTCCATTTCCCCAAACTCTCACAAATATTATCTTTTTGAGATTTTATCTTACTTTACCACAGTAAGGAGGGATTTCTTGACTTTTTCATTTATTAAATTCTCATTTTTATCTGTTTGTGTTCAACTTGACTTAGTCATGTTCGCACAGACTTTTATCTTTATATCAGAAGTTGCCTTAACTTGTTCACCAGCTACCTGTTTTTGCAATTTATGGACTTCTCAGGGTAACATTTTATCTGCTTTTGCTTTTCAATTCCCTGTGCCATTATTTACAATCCCTTTAAAACTTCTGCTCTGGTTCTGCAATCTTTAGAAATATAGATGAGGATCCTCTAAGAGATACTTTTTCAATTTTGTGTTTCTTATTATAAGTGGATTCTGAGTGAATGTTGCCATAGGCACTACAGTACTGCATGTCTGACTCAACAATCTCAGCTTTGTTAAATGATAACAAGAAACCACCAGCCTGCGACTTTTTAAGAAAAATAATCTAGTCTTTTTGAAGATTTTTTTTTTTAGGTTCTCATGTTCTTTGGGTTTCTTTCGCACAATCTAAAAAGTGCATTCTCACCCCAGTGTACTCTGTGTTATTGAAAGCCCAACATCTTTGAGCAAATAATTGCCAGGTATAAAAAATCCTCTAACTCTTGCAAACTGTTAAGTGTGCACCATTAGCAGTTCTTTTCTTATTTGCCTCTTTTTGCCTTTTTCCTTCTAGATTTACTCTCTGGCTTTCCTTTCATTCTGCCACCAGGAAATGTTCTTTAGCAGTTGGGAAGGAGTGCTATCAGTCATCTCACAGTTATCAGGGGGCTCACCCACAGCATCAGGCTGGTGAGGCTGTTGTGAGGGGCTTCCACCCTTGGTGTAGAGCCTGCTGAGCTGGGGAAGCTGGGCTGGTGCAGTGTCTCAGTGCTGAATGTGGAAACGACCCTCCCCGCAGCAGCATTCACTGCCCTCCTCTCTCCTGTCCTCCTTCTGTCCAACAGGAGAAGCAAGCTTGTTCCTTCATGGTGGTTCCCTGTGTATCCCATCCCAGCTCTTTTCCACAGCAGGAAGAACCTAGCCCTGGGTCCTCTTCTTGGCCTGGGGCAATTCAGCTGTTTCTGCTGTAACAAAACATGTCATCATTCAGGAGGCCATCCAGTCCAGCATCCTGCACACAGCAGCGTCAGTGCAGGGTCATTCAGGCCAGGTTGCTCAAGATTTGGAGACTTGGTACATGCAATGGAGCTATGATGATCACAGAAGAATGAGAACAGAATTTCTTGCATGGCTGTTTATCTTGAGATCAGCAAGGCATCTTATACCATCTCTTACAACATATTTATTGAACTGATAAAGAATGAACTAGATAAATGGAAAACCAAACTGCGGGCCTTGAAAGCTTATGATCAGCAACTTAAGGTCCAGCTGGAGGCCAGTCACTGGAAATGTGCCTGAGGAGGCCAATAATGTTAATCAATAACATTTTAATTAATCATCTGAACCACAGAATCACAGAATAAGCTGAGTCAGAAGGGGCAAACAAGGATTATTGAGTCCAGCTCACAGGCCTTCACAGAACCATCCCCAAAAGTCACACCATGTGCCTGAGAGCACTGTCCAAACACTTCTTGAACTCTGTCAGGCTGGTGCTGTGACCACTTCCCTGGGGAGCCTATTCCAGTGCCCAACCACCCTCTAGGGAAAGAACCTAATATTCAACATAAACTGCCCCTGACACAGCTTGAGGCCATTCCCTTGGGTTCTGTCACTGGTTACCACAGAGAAGGGATCAGTGCCTGCCCCTCCTCTTCCTCTCACAAGGAATCTGTAGACTGCAATGAGGTCTCCCTCAGGCTTCCGGCTGAACAGACCAAGTGACCCCGGATGGTTGTGATGCAGTTCAAGAGGACCTTGGCAGGCACAAGAAACGGTCTCAAAGGAGTCCCATTAAATTAAAAAAAAAAAAAAAGAAATGCCATCTCCTGCCACTGTGAAGGAACAACTTCATGCATCACTACATGCTGGGGACAAACTGCCTGGAAACCAGTTTAACAGGAAATAACTTGGGGCTTCTGGTGGACAATGAATGTGATCCAGCAGTGTGCCCTCACGGTGAAATGGCCAACACCTTCTGGCCTTGATCAGGCACAGCATTAGCAGCATGGAGGTGATCCTTCCTCTTTACTCAGCCTTGGTGAAAGACCAGTGCAAGAGAGACAGGGGCTTGCTGGAATGCAGCAGGTGAAAGATTATGAAGGTGATTAAGAAAGTGGAACATCTTGCATAGTAAAGAATAAAAGAGCTGTGGTTGTTCAGCCTGAGGAAGAAAAGGCTCAGGAGGATCTGATCAATGCATCCATATGCCTAAGAGGAGCAGCTAAAGAAGGAAAAGCCAGATGTAGGTCAAGAGGCAATGGGCACAAACTGAAACAGGGAATAGAGTGATCATGCAAAGATTCCCTCTGAACACTCATCCTGAAACTACAGCCTGGCAGTTGGGCTCAAAAGCAAGAATTAACACTTTTTAATGGCCTATCTTAACCCCATTCTTCATATTCAGATACACATTATTTTGTTTATGATTTGTCACCTTTCATGGTTCTTTTTTATTATGACTTTGTTATTATAGGCTTCACTTATTAAAGGCTTCACTTTCATAAAACTTCAGTCTCTGCCTCTCTCTCAGCTCTACTCACAGGTAAATGTCTTTTGTCACACTGAAAACACCAGGTATTGCTTATTCCAGCTAAAGAAGACTGGTAGATATTTCAGTGCAAAGCCAGACATGTAAATAAGGTGCATTTTGTGATCAAACAAAGAAAAAGACATTTATTTGTAAATTAGTGTTGTGTGTGGTGTAAACCCAGTGAAAAAGGTCTTATTGAAGACCTGTGAGGTCTGCGAATACTTTTCCAGGTACTCACATACTTGTAATATCTAGCATATCTATCACAGAACTTGATCTGCAAGTTGTGATTTTTTCTGATTAACACACGTAAATCTGTAAGACCAACTTCTGTGCTCTACAGCAAATACTGGGGACATAATCACAGACAAATTTAAACTTTGAGTTTTAAAATACAAGATAAAAACTATTCTGATAAATCATTAAAATGTACACAGTTTTACTCCAAGCTTTTTGATGCCATTACAAATAAGTGACAGTTTCACAGAAAGTTTTTATCCACAAGAGAAAAAGCAAGGCAACAAAATTATGCTAAACCAGGATGTTTAACAATTAGCCAGGAAGAAGCCACTTTAATAATCTCAGTCAGCTAAGGATAGAGACTCTTCCCATCATCAGTGGAGTAAGTGGCAGATTTTCAACAGTCGAATGAATGTGTTAAAAAAAGTATATTTGCTATACTAACAAAAGCCTCCCCATCACCTGCATTCTTTTTAAAAAAGTGAAAATGACCTTGCCTTAAAAATTAGTTATCTTTCCCACCCCCTCATCCCAGTACTGATCCTTTGTTTCCCATTGTTAGATCAGATCTAACCTGTACCTTCCTGCTGGGAGAGAAAGAGCTTCTGCCCTTGGGAGAGAAGTGAGAAGCATCTGGTGTGACAGCATGGACCAGAGAAAGGAGACACAATTTTGATGGACTGCCATTGGAACTGGAAAGGGTCTCTATCTGCTCTTCCACATTTTGAGTTATGTTGCTTTTTTTGTTTGGGGCCTTCTGCTGCCATTGTGGCCCAGGGTAGCTCAGGACAGCAGGAATCCCCTGGACATCAGAGCCTCAGGGCTCATGAGGAGATGTGTGTTGCTTTACAGTCTGCCGTCACTAAACATCTTGGGGGACTGGATATTTACTTCTGCATTTCTTGTGCTTTCTGGCTGCTTTTATCCATTTATGGTAACACTACCAGTAATAGAAAATAATTTGACTTAAAAGAAATAAAGTTTCCACTGAGGTGGACTCAGTGCTGACACGATGATATTTATACACCTGATTGCAATTTTTTCTTGAAATGCAAGGGACTTGAAATACAAGTCTTTCTTCTTTGTTCTCTGTATCACTCCTGCATTACTCCTCTACATTAATAATATTTAGTACTGATTTTCAGCCTCCAAGATATCTAGAATTGTGCACTGTGGTGAAGTATATAACCTAAATTAGCTCTCTAAAATATGTCTAGGCTGTAATTCATGGAGATTTGTGTATCCCCTAAGAGATGTTTTTTCTTTTTTCTTTTTTTTTAATTTTTATATTATTTCACTAGTATGTTGCTACTGTTGCTTATACTCAAGAATTTCAGATTGTACACAGGAACGAGTGCTTGACTAAGTGTCATGAATAACACTTATTTCATGAGTAGTGACAGCAGGGAGCTGTTCTTGTTCTTTTCAGAATTTTTTTGTGGTCTTTCTATGTCTTTTTTTAGGCTTGTTGCTAGAGGTCAGTAGTTCACAGACTTTTTCTGAACAAATGAGAAACTGAGAAAAGTTGAGAGCTTGAAATAATGTGTCAGAGATAATAGGCATAATTTCTTTCTTCATAACAGAAAGATAGAAATTAATCATTTTTCAACACTGAAAAAGTTCAGTTTGCAGTTTTCAATAAGAGATATTTTTCCTGCCACTTGCTTCATGCTGGACTACCAGTTCTAATAAGGAACTTTCAGTATTTGCATCTTTGTGATTCTTTCCGAAACACTAGCTCATTTGTTCTTAATAACATTACTGAAAAAATACCAGTAATTATATAATGGCTGTAGAAATCACATTTTAAATAAATGAAGAGAGAAATGATTTTTTTTATTATAACTCTCCAATTTATATGTAATTACCAGCTATAATAGAACCTTCCTGGTATGCATAATGACCACCTTTTGTCCTTGCATGAAAAGTCGAGGTGATTTCATTCAAGGTTTTGTTCTCTTCAGCTTATTCCTGGCTGGTTGGGGAGACAGAGGCAGCTGTTTTTATGACAAGTCACACAGCCTCAGACTATTGAAAGTGTTGGTTTGAAAACCAGCTGGGTGTATTCTTAGTCTGTCAAGCCCAGGCCATAGAAACAAGAATCCTGGGCAAACTAGTTGAAATGTGCCATTGTTAAAAGGGAGCTGTTCTTGATGTTGTTTTTTAATGTTAATAGAAACTAGAAATTACTAATTACCTGTAACTGCTATGATTTAAGAGTGATACAATAGAAAACATGCAGACAACATAAAGCGACATGCGTTGTTTCTCCAGTTACTTTGGGCTCCGCTAGAGATTTGATTCTCTGCCATCTTTTGTGTAAGTACATATAAAATTCTACAAGAAAAAGATGCAGGGCTAGTCTTGCTGTATCAGTTATGTATTATCTGCAAGCTGTGGTAGAATTCATATTCAGAATGAAAAATACCTTTGTTTTTTGAACAGAAGGAGAAAAGTTAGTGTTTATGTAGCACCACAGCCACCTTTATGACAGAAATTTGCCAGATAACTGACAGGGAGTGATAATACTTTTGCCTTAATCCTATTTGGACTGGAAGGATATTGCTAAAGATGGAAAATGTAGAAAAGAGGTGTGGAAAATGTAGAAAAGAGGTGTAGAAAATGTAGACCCACATCACGTGAGAGTGCTCAGAACCAGCAGTCTTTTTGTCACCACTTTTGTGATGGCATGGTATTACAGCTTCAGCAAATGACTGGTGCAAAAAGGACACCTGCATCTGTCAGCTTGTCATGAACTTATCAGCAGCTGAGATGAATGCCTGACAAATTTAGTGCACATATTTCTGGAAGAAAGTTTGCTACCAACAATGCCCCATATTCTCCTTCAAAAAAAGGGAAATTTCCAAATGTTTTTTCCTGCTTCAGTGTCTTTCACAAGTTTGATTTGGTTTTGGCAGCATTATTCCCAAGAAAGTGGACAAGAAGAAGAGTGTCTTGCTGCAGTGCTATTTTTTCCAAATTTTAAAAGCTCTTGGTTTTAATTTGGAATATGGGTGAGTGGAGAATACTGAAGCTTGACTTGGCTCTTCTGGTGTTTTCATGAAAATTTCCCCAGGTTTGGGGTCTGAAAATTGCTCTTTAAATCACATAAACTTTGTTTTGTACCGTGTGCTTTTTGAACAGTAAGCAATTTGGTCAATGATAGGTCTGTTTTGTCAGTGTAGATTTCTCATGTTGTGGTTGCTAGACAAGTGATATGAGTAGGTACAATAAATTGAAATTTCACTTGAACAAGCAGCAATAAATTCTAAATGTTGCAATACCCAGGATCAAACTTTGGGTCCTAAACTGTCTTCCTACAGGTATGGGTTTTATAGATTTTGAAATTTTTTCCAAGGCACTTTCTTAAAAGACTAAATCTAGTCCCAGATCTGAAACACAGAAAGGTGGAATAAAATGTTTAGTTTTAGTCACCGCAATGGTTGAGAGTCTGGTTTTCCATGGATTTTGATTCTTTTCCATTCTTTAAACATTCCCATCCTCCCCATTTCTCTACAATTATTTTACTTTCACTTTTATTCCCTACACTTCTTTATGGTGCCTTCTGCATGTCCCCCATTGCCTGTTCCCCCTCTTGCACTGAAGCCTTTCTTTCAGCAGAGGCAAGCTGCCCACACAGAGGTGTCTGTCCCAAGGGAGCTGAGTTGCATTCTGGTTTTCCTGAGTGTCTTCCCTAAACCTTGTCTCACAGCAGCAAGAGCCAGAGCTTAAGTGCTTAGCCATGTAGGTCTCACCTTAGAACTGAGTCTTTCCAGCAGCTAAAATGAGCTGATGGAATGGAGTTTCTCACAACTATGGATCTAAACTGCGAGGTTGGATGAGGCTCTGAGAAACCTGGTCTGATTCTGCTGCTAACGAAATTGCCATTGTTGAGGTTAGGACTAAAAACCTATATCTCAAAATATATAGGCAAATGGATTTGTCATATCAGATGTTATAAAAAAATCACTAAATATTTAACAGTCCTACTTAATGTTGAATTAAAAAATCTCTCTTTTTTTCAGCAATCCACTTATTTTATTCAGTTATTGGTTAACCAAGAGAACTATGTAATGATCAGGGGATTTACAATATGTAATAGGTTCCTGGTGATAATGTATATGTATCTAGCAAAGAGCTGAATTTTCTCCATCCAAATGCATTACATGTATTATCTTGATAGATGTGTAAAGATAATTAATTGAGGCAACAATGCATTGCAAAAATTCTGCTTAGCTTATATTGGAAAAAAACCCCCTCTTCATGTTTTCATATGTTTAGTTCCAAATCTCAGTGTGAACCTATTTTGTCTCTATCCACTAGGAAGATTTTATAACTTGAAAGTGTTCAGTGGTGAGTTTGGGAGGTAACGGGTGAGTGGATCACAGCCTTGAGGAGTCCAAAACAAATGTGGTAGTGTGTGCTTCACGCTATGGGTGGTTCAGACAGGATAAACGCTCCATAGTACTTCTCTGTCAAGTGCATCTTGTTATATGTTTATATCTTTAGCTTCTTTATTACTTGCAAAGTATTGAGAAGTTGTGTGATTAACACACATAGTTGAAGTGATAAGATGTAAATGTATGTGTTGTCTGTGACAGGCTGTTGTCACATCATCTCCCTCAAAGGCTGCATAGCAATGGTGATGCTTCTCAGAGCCCATCCTGAAGGAAACTGCAGGAATCTGCCACCACAGCTTGGAATGACCTACTGTGCTGGAAGAGAGTGGGGAACATGACAGCTTCTTTATCCCACCTTGAAATTTCTGAAGATGGGACAGAAATATTTGGTTATCACCAAACACCGAAAGCATAGGAACATAACCTGTCTAAATAGTCCTAAAGTAGTACTTTCTTTTTCATGCCACAGAGAACCTTGTCTTCTTGACTGTCAACAGCAAGTGAATGGTAAATTTAATACACAGTAGTGCATGCTAAAGCCTGCAGGTAAATTACTGTCTTATTTGTAATAATTTACTTTCTATTTAACATACTGGAGTTGTTCCAAGGACATCTTTTCATAGAAGAAGCAGATGTAGATGAAGTTTTGTGAAATTTAGGCTGTATTTTTTTTTCCTGAAACATTTAATTAGCAGGCATTAACACAGCCAGACACTTGAAATGGCACTAAAACAATTGTTTGATACTAAACAGCACACACATTCAACTTGTGAATGGAGTAATACTGAAAAGCTTGAAAATATCAACAAATTGCAGTGTGTTTCAAAAAGAAGTTTTAATTTTCTTCCAAGGTTTTTTCCTGCAGAATTTGAAAGGTGGGGGAAAAAAGTTCCAATGAACACCAAAAACTAAAAGAAAATGAAAGAAAGAGAAAAGATTGTTCCTCTGAATGCCAAGAGCTTATTAATGTGTCTTTCACAGATCAGAAATAGAATTGTGACCCATGTTCTAAAAGCTGTATTGAACTGCTGTTATTGTGGGGAGAGTGGGACTCTGAATTGTCTTGTTAAAAATTTGAATGTGAAAAAAGAACCTAAATAGTTTTTAAAGTAAGAAGTTTGTAACAAGCACAAAAACCTCAATTGTACAGTAATTTTTGCAAGTTGTTGAGTGTTTAGGGCCAGATCCAACAGGTGATTGCCAACAGAAAAAGCAACTTCTTGCTTTTTCTGAACTTTTCCAAACTTTTTTCTCTGCACTGAGAGCACCTGAATGACTGAGACAGGTCTCTACTATGAGAAGACTAAATCCTGGAATATATTTCCCCAACATGTCCTCTGTCATTTTTGGCTCATCTCCTAACTTGACCTAATTTGCGATCAAGACAAACTTCTTGGAAATCAACAAATACTGAATGAATCTGTCCATGGCAGAACCCCATCATCCAAAACAAGAAGTATATGTACCCATAATTTCAATAGCTACCGTGGTAAATGTATTTCACAAGGGAATCACAAGAATACAGGAGTGTATTGCTCATATAATGCTCCCACACAATAAGCCAAATACTTTTACAGAATTCAGTCAGAACAAACAGGAATTAATTAATACAGAGAGCTGAGAAACAACTAGTTACCAAGCAAACACTTTCATGAAACAGCCAGTGCATCTTTTATATTTTAGTCCTGATTTATAAGAAAGATGTATGCAATTCTTTCAAAACAAAAGTCTGGGAAAAAAGTGTATATTTTGATGGATTCTGGACTCAGTAGATATGATAAAAACAAGAATTATATTGCAATTTAAACAGTTGGAAAGAATGAAAAAGCTGGAATGACTGTTGTTGATGTGCATGTCATTCTAGAAACACAGCAAGCAGCCTGCTAGAGAACAATTTGTTTGGGGTCAACATAATTCTTTTAATCAGTTAGGCAAGTAGACAGGTAGTGGGAGTTGCTGCCCCTGGATAAGGATGGGGATGCTATCAAGAGGACAGGAAATTGATGGCCTCTCTGTGACGGGCTCATGAGGAGTAAATAGTTATTTGCCACTTGTAAAAGATTAGCCCTGAATCACCATACGGAGAAGAGCACAGCACAGCCTGTGTGAAACCACACAGCGTGGGATTTTCAAAACAAAGCACTCATGTGGCAAAATAAGAGAATAGTTCATGCACATATTATTGTGAGAAATTAGCATATGTAGTACCATTTTCACACTCAACCCATGGGGTTTAGAAAGAATCAATTATTGCCAGCACCTGCTTTGGATAGCAGTTTTTTTCAGCTGGCCAAAAGATCATGCAAATGAGTTGGAAAACTTATGATTCCATTTATGCAGCGTGGTGAGATGTGGTTGCCTGCTGGCTAAGGTGAGTTTTGGAAAGGTCGCTGAGGATGCTTGGGCATGCATTTTGTAGGGGAAGGAGAAGTGTACATTTGATCTGCTGAGCTTAGAGGAGACAGCTCTGGCCACAGTCAGGGTCATATGTTCACTCACAGATGGAAATAGCAATGCCCCACTTAGTTGTCAAATGAGGATTCTTCTTCCACACCTCTTATTTTCTATTTTGGAATACAGATGTACCAGGGAGTTACACACCTTATTGCTGGACACTGTCAGAGCACCGCAACATCAGCCTGACCTTTGCTTTTCACCCACCTTGATGCCATTTCAGTTGCTGGCACTCAGGTAGTTCATTTCTTACTGCACAGTGGGTTGGTACTGTGTGGTAACTGCCCTTTATGCAGCACCTCCTGCTGAATTCACCAGGAGTGGGGCTGTTTATCAAGTGACCTTCTCTCATGGCCTCATTTTCACTTCAGCAGTGTCTGAATGCTGAATAAATCTCAGTCATATTTGCTTAAAGTATGAACATTTCAGCCCAGAAAATTCAGCTAGTGTCACTCGACATATGTCTTTTGCTCTCAGTCATGATTTTCCTGTTGCAGGATTTGAGATTTGCAAATGTTTCCAGCAGCAGAGAAACCCAGGTAATTGGCTTAGACCTTCTGCCCCTCCAGAGAAAGATTGCAAATGAGCAACAAGGGAATAACAACATCCTGAGTACTGGAGAAATGTCTTTTGAAATGATAAAGTGGAAAAGATTGGCTATGTCTGCACCAGTAAACCAAACAGGACCAGGGTAAATGGCCAGCTGCTCTGTTGCAACCATCTGCACTGTATTTTGTGTGGCCTGTGGCATGGCTACTCTTGTTCCAGACACCCAGAGAGGGGAAAAGAAGTGTCACGCTGAGAGGCTGCTGTGAATCCCCCATGCAGCCTCATCTGGTCTGAGCAGATCCCAACAGCTGATGCCACACCAGGCTGCTCTGGAGACCCAGGGAGGATTGGGAACCATCAAATAGGGCAAAGTTCTCAATCTGTAAAAGAGGAGCAGGCAATACACACAAAATGGTGCCTGAAGGCTGGCATGCCCTGTGATATCACAACATATATTTGATAGTTTTCACCAGACCACTAGTTACCTTGAATATTTTCTGCACATTGTAGGCAAGTTTTGAGCAAGTGCAGGCATTTTAAAGTTGCCATGCTGGTTAACCCCCTTTTTTACTTTTTTTGTTTGGTTCTACCTGAGGTAAATAAGTCCATATTTCAGAGGAAAAGATTTGTCAAATAACTTAATCACCTCTTCATATAATGATAAAACAAAATTGGCAAAGGAAGCTTGTTATCAATCTGGGGTACTGGTAAGCAGTTATTATGTATAATGAGGGCTTTTGTCTTGCAGCATTCTGAGGATCATCTTGAACCCCTCCTTGTGCTTCAGCAAAGGGACTGTCATGTCAAATTTTCCTTTAACGTTTTTTCCCCACTCCCTGAAAAGAAATTATAGGTTGTTATATGGAAGCTCGTTTGAAGCCTCAATTTTCTTGAGTATCCTGCTCTTGTGGGGAGTACCAGGTGTGCTCAGAGACTGTGGCCTTCAGGTTCAAACTCAACTGGCATTCTACAAGTCTTTGATTTTTTTCCCCTTTTGCTGAAGAGGCAGTGGTTGTCTTGACAGCAAGAACAAAGCTTCATCCTTGTACTTTGATGTGTAGCAAGGTTAAAATAAATCCAAAACAGGCTTTTGAGAAACTGAGTATTTTTGTTAAGACAAAGGTTGTAGTAAAGGCTCACATTAAGAGTCTTATATAAAAAATTGTTGATTTTATTCAGGGTATTTTATTGCACTGCTCACTGTAGCACATGAAGATGCCACCCATAATAATGTATGCTCTGCAAGGTGATTTTTGAGGTGTAACACATTCTGGACTCAAAATGATGTTATGCTCTCAGAATCATATCCCAAAGGAAGATAGAAGAGCACTCAAAAATTAGTTTTGCCTAAGAGGTACAAATATTGAAAAATAAAATGATTATACTAAAACGAACAAGAGGAATCCTGGAGTGCTGGAGAGACAAAGCAAGCCATTGAAAGAGAAAAGAAGCATTTTGCCTTTCACTGTTTCATAGAAATTCCTTCATTGGAAGGCCTGGTTTGTAGAGACTCATGTTCAGCTATTCTGTATTGATAAGAAGGTCAACATAACATTGTAGGAAGCATTAAAAAACCTGATTATGACACTGGAATTTTGAGCTTTTTTAGAAAAAAAAATTATTGAATGATCCACTGTTTTCTCAATTTGAAACATATTGGACTCTACAATGAAGCTGTATTTGTATATGAAAACTTTTGATGAAGGCAAAAGTTGCATATTTATCAGGTTCATTTGGTACTATGAACCTGTGTGCAGCTTTGGCCTCTGCAATATATGAAAGATATAAAAATATCAGAGAGCATCCAAGGCAGGGCCGTGAGGAAGGGAAGCCGTGAGAGGACGCTGTATGAGGAGCAGCTGAGGACACTTGTGCTGTTCAGCCTGGAGAAGATGAGGCTGAGGGAACACCAAACTGCAGTTACAACTTCCTCGTGAGGGGAAAAAGAGGAGCAGACACTGATCTCTTCTCTGTGGTGAACAGTGACAGGACCCAAGGGAATGGCCTGAAGCTGTATTAGGGGAGGTTTAGGTTGGCTATCAGGAAAATGTTCTTTCCCCACACTGTGGTTGGGCACTGGAACAGGCTCCCCAGGAAATGGTCACAGCACCACACCTGACAGAGTTCAAGAAGTGTTTGGACAATGCTGTCAGGCACATGGTGTGACTTTTGGGGATGGTTCTGTGAAGGCCTGTGAGCTGGACTCAGTAATCCTTGTTTATTCCTCCCAATTCTGCTTATTCTGTGATGCCGCACAAACTTTTGTTTGTTCCTTTGCAAGAAAGAACATTAATTTCTAGTGCAACAGACCTACATGTAATACTAGTTTCTCTGAAAGTAGCAAAATTATGTAATAAATTCACAAACACTGACTATTGTTGGAATATTGGCCGAAGTTAGGGACTAACATAGAGAAAACTTGGGTACCGACTAATGCTACCCTAGTGCTGTGCAGCTGCTTAAGTCAAAACATATCTTTGGGTTGCTCTTCTTGCAGTAAGGGGAACTGCTATTGATAGGCAAAGATGAATGTGTTTCATGGCTGTGCCAGAGACCTGCAAGTTTAAGACCATAATTCCACACAAATTGTCTTCTTCAGAGGATCAGTTGTCAAGATGCAGGTCCAGGATGGTACATGTAAATGTGACAACACCAAAATCCAATGTAAAAGATTGCATTTTACCTCGCTGCAGGAATACTATGCTAGCAGAATAATTGTGACAAAATATGAGAAAATGTTTCCTCAAAATGTAGGTTTATTAACCTAAGAGGGGCTGAAATGCACAATGAAACCAAGGAGAAGAATGATTTTTAATGACTATTGTAGAATTGTAGACTGTTGTTAGAAAGAGCTTATGAATGATGACCTCTTTAAGTTATAACCTCTATAAGAGGCTTCTTATGCAAAGGACATTCCAGAGTAGGTGATATTTTCTAACAAAGCAAAATGAGAAAGATTAAATGTCAGATACTTGGATAAGAACAGAAATTCTTTAAGTTCACAGATGTTACTTCTGGTTCACTTGTTTCAAAAAGAGATTTAACTAATTCCTAGTATGGTTTCAGTGGTCACAGTATGTTACCAAAAGCAGAAGGGTCTGGTGCTCGTATTAAACATTACCCTCTTTCTAATCATACAAATAAAACTTGTGAGTGGTGTTGCTGATAGCACAGAGCTATTGGTGCTTGCAAATTCAGTGACTGGATGCTGCAAATTTACATTCCACTGTGTAAGAAGAGATTTGGAACACATTTTACAGTGAAATGTAGCTATACACAGACCTGTGTGCAGCTCTGTGTTTGTGTAGTTTGCTTTCAGTGGTGGTTTTCTGCTAATTTGTGAATTGCTCAAAGAAGCTGGTGCTTGACTTTATGGAAGGATGGTGAGTTGAACATTATTCATTGTTTCAGTTATACTTTCCTTTCTATACTTACTAAAAAGCTTGTCTTGTGCTTACAAAAGAATACCAATAACATATTTAGAAGAAAAATGAAAATGAAAGTCAAATAAGACTATCCTGAGCCTCTATAAAGCAGAATTTCCTCATTCATACCTCTGTACCAATGTGTCTCGGTTCCACCTTGCATATTAAGAAAACTTGCCAGCCAAGTTCAGGGTCTTTCTTCATTTATTTGCCACACAGGCAGAAGTAAAAGCACAAATACGAAGGGTGATTCCTTAGATCCCTTGGTGACCCTCTATTAAGTCAAAAAGAGAATGTGGGCAAATACAAACATTAATTTGTATTTTAGAAATTAGCATACTGGATGTGGAATACCTTAGAAAGAAGATTGTATCTTAGAACCAAATTCATTTATCACCTGCTGAAACAAGTATAGCTGCTCAGTAGAAGCTAGATTATTTTCTAATGAACAATATTTCAGTTAATAACTGCAGCTTAATCAGACCAACATATAATTTATTTTCATTACGTTCTATCAGTCTCTTGGGAAACAAGGATTTAAGGAAATTCAGCAGTTGTAGGATCAGCTAGCAACTTTTTTCCTTGATCTGAATATTTAATTTGTATTATTTCAAGCAGTTTCTCTTGATGTCCCCTCTTTGTAACTGTGTGTAATTATATTAAAGAACATTAAGAGGAAATATCAGAAATCAGAACATTCCGTGAGTCTCTTGCATGACTATAAAGAAGTTCTTGTCGATGGCTTTGCAATTTTTCTTTCAATTCTTTGAAAACTCACAGCAATATTTTGAAGTGTTGATAACTAAAAGTTAATTTGTTTTACACTAAAATAGAATTAATATCCAAATATCAAGACCAGATAACCTGTGTAGACATGTACATTTACAAAAAAATTAATATACATAAGATTATGTCTGTGGATATTCTTCAAGCAGTAATGAAATGTACTAAGGCTGTACATTCAGATGTAATACCAATAGCAGCCAGAATCTGGAATTATTGCCATATATCAAAGTAATAAAATGGTGCTGATATTCATAAGAGATTAATGACTTAGATTTTTGTTTGCTCTGAAGAATTCATGATGGCAAAAAAAAAAAAAAAAAAGCCTACCACCTACTTCCACAAAAGATGTTGTTTTCTTTCTTGGTATCTTTGGAAGATGCCAACCATGGGACACTGCGCTGTGGGAGACTTACCAGATTTTGTGCTCACACAAATGGTTATTATCTTGGTGGGAGGACAATGGGCAGAGCTCAGGGAGTGCAGAGTGTGAGACTCCCATTTGACAGGGTGGCATTATTGCCAGCCAGATGTGCTGTGTGTGCCTGGGCTGGAAGGCCAGCTGTGCCCGTGCTGCCAGCTGTGCCCATGCTGCCAGCTGTGCCTGTGCTCCAGGGCAGTGGATGGCTGAAAGCACAACTCTGTTAGGCTCATGGATGGCCTGTCCTTGGATGTCGGATAAAGGCTGTTTTCAACCCTTTTTTTTTTTGAGATTTTCTCATTTTCCTGTAGAGTCAGATTCTCAAAGTTGCTGTTTTCACTTCTGGCATTTTTTTGGGGGTGCTTTGCCTGCTATTAAATACTCAGTGTTATCTTACTATCCTCCTTCTTTAACTTTCTTGAGCCATAGGAGGTTAACTCCTGTGGTGGTGAGTTGGTCAGCCTTGGCTGGGTTATAGAGTGACTTTCTGAAGCTCTTGCCAGCAGCAGGACACCACGCTGGATGAGGCTGCTGCCACAGTGCTGGCTAACAGCGTGTCAGAGCCTCAGCCCATCTCTCCATCTGCTTGCTGGCCCTTTCCTCAGGCAAAAGCGTGCCAAAGACTGCCCTTTCTGTAGCTCAGCAGTAGATGGCTCACCCAGTGTTGTTATTTCCACCACTTGGCACGGAGTTACACCACAACTGCAGCACTCCCATGGCAGGTTTGCTTTAATTGTTTCCAGTGCAGTATAATAAGCATGTAGGGGAATAAATGAGCAGTTGTCATGTGGCATCAAACTTTAACTTCTGTTTTGTCTGTATTCTCTTCCTAGACACCAGGCCAGGCAGACAAACATCTCTGCTTCTCTCTAACTGCCACTGGAGGCTGGTTTGTCTGTAAATGAGAATTATTTTTATTAAGACTGAGAATGTGAGAATGGGCCAAATTCTCTTTTCCACTCACATACAGTGATAGTAACGTCACTGGGAACAAAATAGTTAATCTGGCTGCAGGTGGATACAAGAGGAGGGACATTGAGGCTCTTCATTTGTGTGTATGAGAGCACTGATGCATGTTTGATTTCTCCAAATAAACAAGGAAAGACAAAATGAGGGCAAATCCTTTAATGTGATTGCTAATTTAGATGTGTATTAAGGATACAGAATGCAGCACAGGATTTTCTTAGGAGTGAATGTGTCTTCCATCCACACCTGGGGCCTTGTGGAGTGCACCTGGGGGAATCAAGTATGAAGCAGTGTGTAGGATGCTAGCCTGAAGGCACGTATGTTTAGGAGAAAGTGAATTAATATACTAATTTTCAACATAGTCTAAGTATGTGCTTTTAACTTATGTGCAAAGTGTCACATGAGGCAGTCTGAGGAAGTCCACAGTGGCTTGGCATACTCAGTTTTAAACAGCTGAAGAAAAAGTTCCTGTTAGTGCCAAGGAGGACTCCTGCTTGTCACCAGCAGAGAGACAGGCTGTGCCAGGTCCTTCTGCAAGCAAAGAAGGAGAAGATACTTCTGTGCACAACCAACAGGCTAGTCAAAATTCACAGGGAATGGATGAAGACTTTTGCCAGAGCTCATCCTACCTTGTGGCAGTATGTGGAGGTCACCTGCCATGTGATACAGGTACATTTGTCACATATAGGCACCTATCCTTGATGTAGTTTATTAATCTTCCTTTGTAACTGATGGGTGGATTATTCTGTTTGGATGATTGATTGGGATGTGGATGTTTAGAGTGTAGAGGTTTCAGGTTATAGGACATAAAACCATGTTAAATGTATAATTGCATTCTGCAATTTAAAGTCCCTCTATTATTTTAATTAATTTTGACTCTCCCTCTAAATTCTAGCTCTATACTACAGGAGACAGAGGAGACTTGCCTTGTCTATGTAATCAGTGTTTTCGGGGGACACTGGTTACATTCCAGCTTCTTGGAACCTATTTCTCAGCTGACACCTCTCAGCTTATTGAAATGCTAGGGTACAGCACAGAGAACAAAGCAGCAAAACTTTCCACCTTGCCTGACCTGCAGTAGGGAAAACTCTGCTCCCTCTCACCCAAACTTCCCCCCACCAGAAAAGGCTGCCAGCATGCAATGCCTTCAGGAGATTCTAACTCCAAGGTTTTCATATCAAACACAGCAAATAAAACTGAGCTGAAACTGGCACAAGGAAAAATCCCAGCTGGTATGAATTATATTATTATTATATTATATTATATTATATTATATTATATTATATTATATTATATTATATTATATTATATTATATTATATTATATTATATTATACTATATATACCATTATATATAGACCATTATATACCATTCCCTGTATCTGGAGGGGCTTTACCTGAGCTGCACTGAGCAGCCACAGGTATAGACGAGTCTCTTCCTGCTGTTTAGCTCTCTTCCCACCACCCTTAAAGGTCACATGGGGAAAAAAAGGAAAGAGAAAAGGGCTCTTTGCTGCAGAAGGACCTCCCCCTGCTCAGCATACGATGCTCTGGGTTGTGAGTGTGACGAGCCTAATTTTCCTTTGTGCTCTAAAGATCACCGTGTTGCTTAAAAACTGTGGGCTGTAAAAATTACCGTGTTCACTGTGAACTACCCTGGACACATATTCTGTAATTATTATGTCTCCCATATCTGTGTGAAAACTGTTAACACAAAAAAGGCTCTGCAATTATGTAGCTACTTTCTCTGTGAGTGTTCTTGTGTTCTTGAACAACTTTGCTAATTTCTCAGTGGTATATTCATAAGAAAGATAATAGAACAGAAGACTTTTAACTGGAGTCTATTATGTGTTTTTTTCCATCTGTTTGTGATGAACCAGAAAGAGCTATGTGTTAGGTCTTGCCTTATGGCAAATCCTGATCTGCAGTTGCTGCTTTCCCACACTTACTTAAGCTTCTCTGCACATCCCCGCGCACAAAGCAGATGCCGGTGCCGCAGCAGGCCTGAGAGGCTCCTTCCGAGCGCGAGAGGCTCTCGCACAGCCAGGTCCTCGGGTCTAGCCTGCAGCAAAGCCAACCAACCAAACAAAAAAAGCTGCTTTCTGTTGACATCAGATGATCTGAAACTGGTTTATCGATTGAAAAGGCAAAAGAAGCACATGAGATCATCAGTGGTCTGCTGCAGGCCTTGTGGTCTCAGTGGCTTCCCCGGTGAAAGGTTTTGAAAAACAAAAATAACCCCAGAAAGTGCACAAGGTTTTTCCTACTTTTCAAGTCTAGCAAAAAGCAGCAGTGCTGAGGAGATCCCACATGGAACAGATAACAATTTCTGTTCTTAAAAAACATGAGGGATAAAACAAGTAGTAAATCCTCTTCCCTTGCATTGATGGTGATGGCTCCCTCTCCCCAGGGTTGAAATCTTGCCATATTAAAATAATTGGGAGTACACCATTAAAAGGCCAGGTTTCTACATTTTAATTCAGACCTGGATTCTCTTTTTGGCAATTAGCCCTATCTCAAACTTTCCTCCAGGGACCCATTCTCTTTGCATTATTTTCCTGTCCCCATCCAGTGCTACAAGCAGTCTGTCAGAACTATACACTATTGACAAAAAACAATGAAACTGATAAATGCATTATTAAAAGACCAAAATAATCTTAGACTTCTCTTTCTTTTTTCTTTTTCCTTAGAGTATGTCAAGATTTTTTTGTAGACTTTTGGTAGGTTTTGAATGTGAGGTGGTTGAAATTACTTCCAGGTGCAACATAATGAAAATGAAACTCACAGTTCATTTGTGGCGTTACCCTTGCCTATAGAACAATTGCATGACACTTTTTCATAAAAAGTGCATATTTATAACCATAAAATAATCGATCATATAATTTTAAACACTGTATTTTAATAACAAGTGTGATACATGTTTTCTTCCATCCTGTAATTTTATTTAAATTGCAAAACTTTATATTCATACTGACAGAAAATTCAGAAACATGTATTAATTTAAAAATCCTTAGATTTTGCTTCTCATTTTTCCCATGCAGTTTTTTTTAAGCCAAATTCTGCTTACATTGTCTCAACAATTAAAGTAACTTCTGGTTTTGTATCTACCTTGTGTAAAAAAAAAAATCTATATTACATTACATTTCTTGGCATTTTATGTCTCAGACAACCAAAACAATAATTGTTAATACGGATTTTAACTAAACCAAAAGTTTTTATCCCTAATTTTTTAAATTTTAAAATTTTTAATCCCATTTAATCTACATAGTGCGCTTTTAAAAGACTTAAATTTCACCTCTGTGTAATCTGCAGGAAAATCTGTATTCATTTATTTCATGCAGCATGGTCATGCATGGATATTTACATATATCGTGTCTACTGAAAGGGCTTCATGGGTCAGCTTTTCATTTCAAATTGGGCTACCAATATTCGTGAGTGTATGTTAATGTAACCTGTCAAGTTAATGTTTTCTTTGCCTTTTTAGAATTTCTTAGGCTTTGAAATTCACCAAGTAAAAAATACATGGCCCAAATGGTAATTTTTTTATATCTATAGATTCTTGGATATTTGTTTTTCAAATTTATCCATTGCTTGGCACTTGTTGTTAAAGACAGTATAAAATCTTTCCAGTCTCTGCTTTAAAAAGTAGCTATAAGGAGGAAAACATGATAAACATCTTGCTTTTGTGACAACATTATTACAAGTCTAGCAGGGGTCTGGTTGTACAGTCCTGAGAATTTATTTTGTACCAAAGCTCTTTGAATACATAATGAATATTCACAAATGAGAACCTATTCAGAGGGTGTGCTATTGAGTCAAGTTCATCAAAGTTAAAGCAGCATGTATTTTCTGAAAGCTGTAGATGATTACACACTGGCCTAACTTCAATGAGTTCTGATAATCATAATTTCCTGCAATAGAGTTAATTAAATTATGTTCTGCCTTGGGGTTCCTTTTCTCACACCAGTATGATTGTAAAATACTCTATTATGTTACATTTCTGCCCAGCAGATTCTACTTAAGAGAAACGAACCCAACAACCACATTTATTACATAGATTTAAAATATTTCTGTTTGGCGTACACTTATTCTTTCAATGTGTTCATCCTAAATGGCACCTGCCAAAACCAGTGGAGAGCAGGCACCTCCCGAGTGAAAAGGAGCAGGACAGAGAGCAGCCTGCCTTATCTCTTGGGGGAGCTACTGGGGGTGCCCTCCCTGCCCCCTGAGCCTGCTGCAAGCCAAGGGCAGGGGCAACACAAGCTGGTGAGGGCAGAGAGCTCTGCTCCTGTGGTGCTGCCACCCTCCAGTGACACGAGTGTCCAGGGCTGAAACTGCCAGCTCAGGTTGGGTGCAGGGACCAAGGTTATTCACTGCTTTTGGGTGGCAGCTTTTAAACTGTCCTCATAGCTGCTGCAGAGCTAGGGGACTCCTACTTTTGAGAATTCAATGCCTCATTTATGAAGAGTGCTGCACTCTGCGGTTTCATCATTTGAGGGAAGAAGAATATTAGAAAAATATTCTATTTACCATTATCCCTAGGTAAATAAAAAAATGGTTAGTGTAACTCGCGTGGCTGGGAGAAGATGGTGTAATCACTATGTAAACTTTAATGGAGAAAAGCCTCTCATAGTCTCCACTATGGAGACTTTTTATGGAGAAATTGATTTCCTGAGGCTCCTATATTATACTTAATGGATGACTTGCCAGTTGCTGAATCTCCTTCTCCAAACCTGATGAAATAGGGTGCTTTTAAAATTTTAATTACTAGCAATAGTACAAGAAAATATCTGCGTCTATGCTTGATGTTATTTTCAATCTCACAGCCCAAGAAAAAAAAAAACAAAGCTCAAATTTTAGGTAAAAACTTACTGAATTTTTTTTGTTGCAGATTAATGTTATTAATAGTTAATAATTTTAGGAAATATTGAAGACTTTTTTTTTTCACCGCTGTGATTCTAACACAAAACACCAACCAAATTTCCTCAAGTGCATTTGTCTGTATTAACTGCAGCTTCATGGACAATTATTTTAAGTTACTCGCCTATAATTGTGTTATTCTTTTTATTATAATGATAAGAAACACATACTTTTTTAACTCAGAATTTGATTCTAGCTCCTGCTTACACAGTTTTCAGAAAATAATGAACAAATTACTTTAGTATTTGCTGTGATAATAGAAAGCAGTAGTAATCTTCTGGTGGGGGCTGAGTTCCATGGGGTTTTGCGGGAGCAATAACAACTTGTCTCTTGTCAGCCATGTACTACTACTGAAACGTGCTTATAAAATATGCTTCCACAAAATTATCAACCTGTGGAATTATACTCTATAGATATAGATATAGATATAGATATGTAGATAGATATAGATATAGATATAGATATAGATATAGATATAGATATAGATATAGATATAGATATAGATATAGATATAGATTAGATATAGATATAGACACCTGTGGAATTATACTATATAGAAAACAATGGGTAAGGTCAGATGCATAAAAAATATAAGTAAATTTCAGCTTTGGACCTTGTTTAAACAGTTGATATCTGAACTTGTGGTTTATGATATCCTTTGTCAAAATCCTATAATTGATAAATAGTTCATATTTCTCCATCTGTTACACTTCAAGAATTCTTAGATTCAAGTGGCAGTGAAAAATAGTAAAATAGTATTAGTAATAAAATAATTTCTGATTTATTAACTCTATTCATGGCTCACCTGAGATTTTTTTAAGCTGAAAATGCAAACACATAGATGTATATATGTAGTCCAGTTGCTACAATACGGAGAGCAAAGATGGTTTAATTTCTGGGGAGGGCTCAATTTAGCAAGAAGTCAATGTATGATTTATTTCTGAAATGCCTGGCCCTCACAAACTCCACCACGTCCTGCTGCAATGAAAACCCGTATATTGTAATATTTGTTTTGGAAATTTGTATATTGGCTGACCATATGAACATGTTCTCATTGCCTGCTCAGGCCTTTGAGCAATTTGCAGCCTTTTGTTATCAAATAAAGGCTCTCTGAGGCTCCTACTTGAGCGCTGAGTTTACCAGCTGCTATCCACTCCTGGACCTCATTAGGGGCCTGCTGTTCCGCTGAGAACCACAGCACATGCTCTGCCCTGCGCTGCCGGCGGATCAGCCTGTTGCTGCTCCTTAAATTACCAGGTACAAAGGGTTGCTCTGCTCCTCCATAGAGAAATACCACTCTTACCCTCTTTGAAGAGGCTCTATATCATGATCTCTCTGACTAATTAAGGTCTGCAGACAAGCCACAGGTTGTTATAGAGGGTTCGTCCCCATGGTTGATATCAGTAAGATATTTTCTAGTTTTGTTCATGAAGGATTAAAGGTGCTGTTTTTCAGAATCAAGTCCTAGAAAAACCAACAAAAAACATACATGTTTATGTAACCATTAAAAAATGCTTATTAATATCTTAATTCTTCTCATCAAGCAGATTTAGTGCTATTTTACTTTCAAACATTATTTGGGAGAAATTTTATAAATGTTAGAAGTTATTTTAAATATGAGGAATAAGTTGAATTAGCTTCCATGTGTCTAGAAATAATTCCTTACAAATTACAGCCAGAGATATTTTTGTAAAATTCTGTTTGGAAAGAAAAGAGCATTTAAAAACCAAAATGTTGACCAGGATAGGCCAATTGGGAAATATTTTTTTGTTTATCTGAGATTCAGTTTTGATGGATTTATGCACACATATGTATAATTTAGAGTGCTCTGTGGGAGAAAGTGCAGAGCTGACCCCCCTCCTGTGTCCACAGTTTGCAGTTCCCAGTGAGTTACTGGTCCTCACATACTGGACCATGTTTAAGGCATTCAGAGGGATTTTTTTTTTTGTTATTGTTTATTATGTGACAGATTATGTCATTTTTATTACATTACGACATTAGATATTTTCTGTTTTCATTCCCAGACATATGATGCCTGTGAATGAATAGGAATTAGTTGCACCTCTAGTAAGTTAGCATGTGTTCCACAGATATCACATATTGATCTGAGACCTTGTCTGGCAACTGAAGGACTCAACACTAAGTCCAGTATTTTGTGCAAGCATCATTATGTGCTGGTGCCAGTAAACAGTTGCTACTTGCCCATCATAATGGAATTATTTACATGTAGAAAATATCAATATTTGCAATATTTATTTCTACAGTGTGTTCTTCAGAGAACCTCAAGTAATAAATAGGGAAAGAAGAAATAAATATATCAGTTAAGAAAGTAAGTTAAGGACCCTTTTCATAGTAGATTACTGATTATACAGCTTGTTTTCCCTGCTATTCAGTATGCAGATGTGAACCAATAATGTCTGGACCTGATCTATCTTGGCACATAGTAGAATAGTCTTCTTTTAATTTAGAATGGAACAAAAACAGCGTTGGAATCTTTTGGGGAAGTCCATTTATATTATCCAGTAGCAGTCAATGGCTCTATTATGTGTTCTGCCATCTGTTCAAAACACAACCAAACCCAGCCATCCTTTCCTCCAGGATCTCACAGCAGTACCATGAGATGTACCAGCAACTTTGTGTAGTACATGAGTATAAATGTGTGTTGAATGTTAAAATGGTTGAGAAATTCTAAGATACAAATCGTTGAGAAATTTCAATTGCAGGGAAAGGACTTCTTTCTACATGTTTAGTAGTGTACAAGGTTAGCATCAGCGTTCCTGGTGATCCCCAAATATCTATTAATGATGGTGTAGTCTGGCTCCTCGTGTACAACACTCAAAGATGCCCATACAGTAATCTGTAATAAAGACTATAGCACTTGCTTGAGCAATGTTGTTTTTCTGAGAAAGAAAATCACCCAGAGATCTGCAGGACACAATAATTGTGATAACTTCCAGACACTCATGATCAAGGAGCCAGTGGGGTCATGCTCTGCTGGACCTTATCTTTTGCAGTAATGGAAGTTTGCATGAATGGACAAGGAGCTGTTGGAGCTTACAAGCTAAATGTAAGGAAGAGTTGAAAGAAACGACAGGTGATTTGAAAGGAATATACAAACATGGTCTAAACATGCAAAAATGAGGTTTGGAAAGCCAACTCCCTGGATCTGACAAGGGACAGGAGCAAAATGGGTTTCTGCAGGTACATTGCAGTAAAAAGAAGACTGGGGGAAATTTGGGCTCACTGCTGAATGGGTCAGGGGACCTGGTGACAAAAAGACATTGAGAAGACTTAAGTTACTCAGTACCTGCTTTGTCTTGGCCTTTATACTGGCAAGATTCGTCTTGAACTGAGATAATACAGTACTGTGTGAAAGAGCACAAAAGCATGCACAAATAATTGCTTTATTGAACATTATTCATCTAAAAAGAGTTTTAAAATGTAGCAGTCAGTCCCATCAAGGGATGGGTGTTCCAGGGAAGTAGGAACAAGTTTTATTTTCAAACACAGTTTCCACAATAATATGCACAAAATGGGGCATTTTAAGCAGAAATGTCTGTAAACAACCATTTGTGCATACATTTGTGATGTTTCCACATGGCGCTGTATTCCTGTTTTGTGTAGATGTCATGACTTGGAACCAAGAGTGCTGGTGAAGCAACTTCTTGAATGACAGCTCTATGAAAAATAGCTCCTTGGTATGTGTGCTTAGTTAAAAGTCTCAAGGAAAGAAGCAAGTGGGCTGTGATTGCTGTGGGCATGGCTACAGCAGAAATCTGCCAGCCCAAGTCACTCTGTAAATGCAGTTCTGAACCCTAACTTATTGTTACAGGTCCAGCCAACAATCCAGTAATTATATGGTTGCAGCTGGTAAAGCTGACTGACATTTATTTGACTACAGAACAAAAATGTATGAAGCTGGTCTAACTACACAGGCTCATGGGGATGTCCTTAAACAAAATTCACAAGAACAAATACTAAGAAGTCAAATTTGAAGGAATTTGTGGCCACTGGGATTTAATGGGATTTTTCCAAATTCCAAATGGGTGAAAATTGCATGCCTGTGCTTTGGAAGTTTTTCTGACTGAAATACATGCTCCAGACTTGTTTACTTTTCTTGCTAACACCTTTGATTTCTGTCCTGCAAGCTGGGAATCACATCAACAAAATATGCTGCAGTTGAAAAAATTCTAACTGTATGTTGCAATTGTTCAGGTATAAAATATTCCTTTTGGACCCTCATACATGTGCAATTGAGGATGTTCAGATTTATCTCTCACAGATTTGTTTCAAAATGTTCAAGTGGTGATTCTGGTGAGATTACTTTGCAAGACACTCAAACAGAACAACTGAGAAAGGAGGCATCAGTGATTGCAAGTGTGGCTGGGACTTCATGCTAATGATGTGAAAATTTAGGATTGGTTACTCCTCCTAAGTCTTGAAAAAAAGAAATTATAAAAGTAATAAGTGTATAAAAGAAATTTGTAAATGCATTTGGAAAATATCACCAAAGAAAGAAATCTAGCGATGGACATTTAGTCAGGTAATTTTCATTTTGGGTGCTTTTTTGCCTTTCCACCTAACCCAGCACTGCTGAATTTATCTAATAAAGTGCTATCGCAGCCCAGAAGAGCTGTGAGATTCCCAGCCACACCCTGGGCTGTGTCAATAGAGGGCTGGCCAGCAGGTTGAGGGAGGTGATTCTGCCCCTCTACTCTGCCCTAGTGAGACCCCACCTGGAGTGCTGCATCCAGATCTGGGCTCCTCAACACAGGAAAGATGTGAACTCTTACAGAAAGTCCAGAGGAGGACTGTGAGGATGATCAGAGGGCTGGAACACCTCTCCTACAAAGACAGGCTGAGAGAACTGGGGTTGTTCAGCCTAGAGAAGAAATGGCTTTGAGAAGACTTCACTGCTGTCTTCCAGTACTTAAAGGGGGCTAATAAATAGGAGGGAGAGCAGCTTTTTATACAGTCAGATAGTGTCAGGACAAAGACTTATGGTTTTAAACTGAAAGAGAACATGTTTAAATTACATGTTGGTAAGAAATTCTTCACTTTTTTCTTACACGGAAAGAAAGTATGGATTAATATTTATTATTTCTTTCAGATGTACAAAATGTGACATCATTTAATGGGATAAGTGATATTTTTCTAAAATGAATAAAGTTGTGTATAGATTTTTGCACTGTAAGCTTAGGAACACTTCTGTCTCAAAAATAAAGCTAATTTGTAGTTTGGTATTGTGCAGATGAGGACATATCTGAAGATGACAACAAAGATAAGAATAGGAATAAAAATAATGAAGAGCTGCTGGTCATTTCAGGTCTATGAAATGAAAGAGAATAGGAATATTAATTCCAATTTGGGAAAAAAATCTTTGACTATGGTCTTAATTAGCTCAGCTGGGTTCTACAGAAGACACAACATATTGCCTAGAAAATCAGCTTTCCAGTGATACTTGCTTTCTAAACTGGTAAATGCTTTAGTGCATTCTGCACAGTTTGAGATGCTGAAGAGGCTTGTTGCTCCAAGTTCTCACTACAAAGATTTTTTTGTTTTGCATAACATTGCTTTCTTATTTGTCACTCATGCAGCTATCTCCTCCAGCTCCTGACTTTATTACTAAAAGAAGATCTTTTGAATTAAACCCCAGCAAACTGCTCTGCCTTATGTTAGTTATCATTGGGCTGCTGATGTAGCTCTGCCTGAGCTACACCATTAGGTATCCTCAGGAGTAACATTTATTCTGATGTTTTTTCCAGAAACAGCCACATGGCTGTAAGTGGGCATGGCTCAAACCCCAGAGGTGGAGAGGCTCCAGGGTGTGCCTGCTCCAGACTCCACAGCATGCACTGCAGCAGGGGTGACAGCCATCAGCTCCTGTGGCCATAGGAAGGTTGGTCACTTCAGGGTATCCAGTACAGGGTGGATAATGGTAGTCTTAATGGCACAGCATTCTTTCTTTATGTGTCCATGTGGGCACATCTTTTTGTAATAAACACAGCCAGATTGTTGGCTGTGCATTTACCTGTGGGTAGAGTATAGCATGCTTTCTCTTCTTATGGGAACACAGTCTAAAAAATATGTATGCATTGAGAGAAGGGAATACATGAGGCTTCAAATCATCAGTGGGTTCATGTGAGATGCCTCCCCTTCCCCACTTCTTGGTTAAACAGCATTAACTCCTTCACCTCCCCCACTCTCCATCACTCCTCTTCTTTCAGGACTTCTAATATGAACAAATTGAACTGTTGAAAGTGAGTGCCATGGAATAAATCAATTTTGAGCAGGGGTTAGAATGGGGCAATATCATTGATCAGGCCATTGTGCCACCAGTGGGCAGAATAAGGCAAAGGGTGGGAAACCAGCCATTGCCCTCAGACTGTCTTTACTGGCATCATTAAGGAAACAGGTGTGAAGCAGCAAGGCTGAGAGAAGTAAAATTATCTTGGTCCCTAAATCAATCAAAGTCAAAGAATGAAGACTAAGAATGAAGTTTCATGTAGCAGAAGAAATAGCAGCAGCAAGTTAACACATGGGAATGACAGTCAAAATATCTCAGGAGTAATCTCACAGTTTCCCACAAATCTGAAAGCATCTAGTATAGTCAGGAGAAAGCCATATGGACCAGGCTATGAATTCATTAGAACCTGAATAAGATATAAAACCCAAGTGTCATTTATCTGTGCATTGTCATGCTGTGGTCAAGAAATCAAGTCCAAGAACTGAGTTCCAGTTATGTAACATCTAGGACAAAGATTAAATATTTCAGACAGAATGCCATAGCACCTGGCTAGGATATTGTAGTGGCTGGAAGAAGACAGATGTAGAGATTGAGGCTGCACTTTCAGTTTAGGTTGACATGAGAAAGGCCATGCTAAGTTAGTCCTAGCCAGCTATACTGGTTGTAATAGTGGCCAAAAGAAGATCCCACCTGGGAAAAAAGAATTGCAACAGAGCAAGCATATGGTGATAATTTCCTGAAGAAAAGTAGAAAACAATGAAGAAAAAAATGAATAAAACCTGGAGGGGAATCTCATGGATTGAGGGAGACAAAAAGGGATACAGGGGATGAGGTGCTCCAGTAACTGCTACTCTGTGTGATGTGGTAAAGTAAGAGAAGGTATGTTTGAAAGTTTGAGAGAAATCCAATGCTGAGGAGGTGAAATTGCTGGTAGGTGCTGGAGGAGGTATAGAAGTCCAGTAATGAACAGTACATGATAATGGGATTTTCTTTCACAAATAACTATTCACTGGCAAATGAAGCCATGGGATGGCTAACATCCTCATGAATTTATAGTCTTTTCAGCCAAAAGAAGCTTGGAAAGGTATTTAGAACGTGAAAAACTGCTTGGAAATTCCTTGAATGCTTTATGTTTGGACTCTTGTCAGGAAGGAAGTCAGAAGCTAATCTCAGGAAGCTGAAGTGGAAGGCTGATCTTGTTCTTTGTTTTCCTAGTTCAGAAGTAAAAATGATCCATCTCATTTGAAAACATGATTGTGTGTTAGAAGGAGTTGAGATTAGAGAAGGGAGAAAAATAGTGGCTATATGCATGCAGCTTTGTGTGCAGTGATTGCTTTTAGGAGGAATACAGGGGAAGCAGTGGGGTTGTAGATGTATGTGGTTGATATTTTGGGAAACTGGAGAGTAATTGAAAATCAATGCTAAGACAATGAAGGAAGAAAGGCATAAGAATGCAATTGAGAACTGATATTGATAGGGCAACTGGAGGGGTTGGAATTTGGAAAATGAAGTTGGGAAATCTCAGAAACAGGTGAAGAGAGAGTGTTACGAGAGTAGCAAGTGTCCTCACCCACCCCTCAAGGTGGTGGGAGTTCTTTCTCATGTAAAGAGATATAAATTGGTGGAGAAAAGATGGCCTATTTGTGTACAGCATCATAAAATCCCAGTGTTAAAAAGGTAAGGAGCAATGGAATCTACAGGTATGCTCTTTTTCAGAAGAGAAACTCAAAACAATACTGTTGCTGTTTGAGTGAACTTTGCATGACTTCTATCCATTCCCCTCTTGGTTGTTTTTCTTGGTAAGCCACATGGCAAATCCAAGGCTGGATAAGGAGACTACCAGTTATCATCATTGTTCCTGACAAACAGAAGCTTTTCACCCTGTGAGGCTGGTTTATGAACACATGACTCATAAAGGATTCACCCAGGGGTGAATTTGGCCCTTGAGGCCATGCCATACTCTGATTTCACAGCTCTGGTGCTCTGGGATCAGGCTGGAGTAAGAAGAAAATTTGGTCCTTTTCAGTTTGTAACATCTAATTTGAGACTTCATCCAGCACAGCTGCTCAATTAGTGTTCAACAAAGCAGTGCTAATTATTTACAGACCAATCCATCACAAAAGCTCCTGACATTCAAATTCAGAGTTTCTGGAGCAAGTGAAGGTGGTAGTGACACCAGTTAACCCCACACAACAGCATTCAAACAAGTAACTTGTATTTTATAAAGCCTGCAGATTTGCCTCCTTAGACATTGAATCTCAGGACAAGGTACCCAAGCCATTCTAGGATTTTGGGGTGTCAGTGGCCCTGATGCTCTTTTCAGGCAGCAAAAAGACCAAGAGTGGAGAATCTACTCCAGACATACCAGTTTTCTTTCTTTTCTGTGCTCGATCCTAAACTGGAAGGAAAAGGGAAACTTCTGAAATTAATCACCAAGATACTTGATGCAAGTAGACTGAATGGAGAACTGGATGATTTTGAAGCCTGACATCTTAAAGTCTGTTATGGAAAAATGTCCGAGTTTTCACACTGATAGCTTAAAAGTATGCACTGACATTTAGGATATCTTTGTTCTATCCCTCTACTTATCTAAGTAATTGGCTTCTGACAAAGATATAAGTTTTTTCTGCATGAGGTTGGCAGAATTGGTATAAAACAGTGGACTAAATTCCCTACAAAAGTGCATTATTATTTTACACTATAATGAAATCCTCAACCAGTGAGTGAAAAGCAAACTTTTAAAAACCCGTGATCTTTACTTCTTAGTCATGTTTTGCTGGAGGATACTGAAAGCCATGTGGAAAATCAAGCCCATTATCACTGAATTCAGGATAGGATTTCTAGGCATAGAAAAGCAAGGTTCCTAACTAAACAAAGCCATGATGTCCTAGATTTTCTTTCTAAAAATCCATCAGTTTTTGATGATTTTTATTGTGTTAATCCACACTGTGCTTGCTTTCCTTGTGGACTAGACTGAGATGGCTGGAAATTCATTCTCTCCTTTTGGTCTCTGGCTGAGGGCTGACTGTCATTCCAGGCATTCCCTGTCTGCCTTCCCTGCCTGGGGTGATCAGCCCTGGGGCCAAGGGGGGAAAAGCCCCTGCTAGGCCAGCCCCAGCTTGCCTGCTGAGTGTGCCAGCCAGCTTGTCAGTAATGCAAATGGTGCTGATGTTTGCTGTGAAGCAGACACCTGCCTGTGAGGAACCGGGCTGAGACCACCAAATTGTTTTAGGTAGGTCAGGAAACAGCTGTCTGCTTGTGTAATTTGGTCCTCCTGATTTGGAAAGGGTTCTTATTCAGAGATGGAGCTGTTTGCCTGCTGACAAGCTCACACGTATTATGTTGTGCATAATGTGCATGATTAACGCTTGCTTATTAGAGCAATTGTCCTGTGGGGAAGCAAGGGCTGCTTTTTTTTTTGTGTGGCAGGGGGCAAGTGGCAGCAAGCTCTTCTCCCTTTGGGAGAGGCACCGTAGCACGCAGTGAAAAACTTTGTGCATCTTGAGCAGCAGATTTCCTCTAGCCACGTGGCAGAGTAAACATTTTGTTGGAATTAACTCTTCTGGTTGCATGCAGGTGGCTGATTTAGGTTTGCAGGCCAGTCTGCAGGTAGAGAACAAGGGTGGCTTTTATTGCTTTGTTTTGCAGTCTTCTTCCTCACATATGGAAGTATGTCACATACTGTAAAACTTTTGTAAAACTTTTTGCGTTAAAAGTTCTGTAGCTACTTTCACAATTTGCCTTTGGATCTCAGGGAGACTCTACAATAGTGTTTTCACTATTTTTATGAGCATTCTTCTTTGCCTTACACTAATTTTGCCTGTGGGTGACTAAAGGTATTAATCACATGAGAATCACAGTTCTCCTGCCCTTATATGACAAAGCTTTTGATACAAGGAAACTCTAATTGCAGTCCTGCAACTCACTATAATCTAATATAATTTTTATTTAGTAATATTTTATCTAATATATTACATTTTCGTGTGTTGTATTTGCTAATAATCTGGAGTGTTTTTTTAGGTTGATTTCTTTTCTGTTAATACAGTGTTTTAGTGAAGAACACAGTGCTCAGAATTTACAACAACATTAAAATGGACAAACAAATATTTTAATACAAAATTACATTAACATTTATTCTTATTTGATAAGGATTTGATTATCCAATTGTATTTTTTTTCCTGTGTGAAAAATATTCAGATTAAGTTAGTAATGTTAACATCCCCTCTTATATGGGCATATGTGTTTTCCTTTTTATCTTTTCCTAGCTTTATAGGACTTAAAAAAATGGGGAGACTACTGGAGGAAGTTGTAAATAAATAACAAAAAAAGAGAACACATTTTATCTCCCATTTACCCATATGAGGCATCTAGCTACTCAAACCCAAAGCACACACGAAATAAAAATTCCCTCCTCTTTTCCTGCCAGAAAACAATGTACCATATGAACCATTACTCCATGAAAACACTTACCCTCTATTCACTTGCTGTTCCATTGTTTTCTTTAGCACTCCACTCTTAATTTAAATTGACCTACCCACTAATAGAATTTAACTTACTTCACTCAGCCTGTAAGATACACCTGCAATTCTCCCTTGCATTTCCTCGGCAGGGCTGCAGAGCTTTCCACCTTTTTTCTGCCTTCCCCAGCTGTGCGTTCTCACCCTCCTCCACAGGAGGTGGCTGCCCCCCTTCAGCCCTGCTCCTCCCATTGTTTTCCCATCCCAGCTCTCAGCTGGATCTGCCAAATGAGCTATTTAAACCCTTCCAACACTGGGGAGGAGGAAGATTTTGTTTTGCTTTGCTTGGGACTAGAACATTTACCAGACTTAGTTTAAAAGAGGTTGAATAGTTTAGTCTGTGTGGCAGGCAGGGTGACAACTGGGAGGGAAGATGATGATGGGGGAGTTGAAGAGGAGTGGGTTTGGGAAGGAGGGACCTGGAGCACCTTGGTGTGCTGGGGAAGAAGCACAGCAGGAGGGGAGCCTTGGTCACAAGATTCCCTCCCCCTGGTGCAAGCAATCTGAGAACAAGTTATGAAAAGTGCTTTTGGAGAGCTGGGAAGTGTTACCACAGAGGTCTCCTGGCTGGGTGGAAGAATGAATAAGGGAAAATGGAGTAAGGATCCAAGGGAAAAAATAAAAAATGAGGGGTTGATAACATGATTATTAGCAGGGACATGATCATGAGGGAGCAGTTTAGGAAAGCTGTTTAGAAACTTGATTCAAAGGAAAAATATTTGCTTTGAATTTTCCTGGCTGCTGATTAAAATGAAATAAAAAGCAAGTGGATTTTTTAGGTAAGAAAAGTGATCCATGGTTGATATCAGGAAAAAACATCTTCCAAATCTCTAAATCTGGAAAAATGAAAATTAAACCATGCTGAGAGCATCCCCAAATGTGCTTCTGACTACTCTCCCATGGGATCATGTGAGGGACAATTGGACTTTGTGTTAGACCTGGCCACAGACTTTTTTTTGATCTTGGGAAAGGAGGTTCAGTAGCCATGCCCGGCTGTTGGAGTGAAACATGCTGGCAGCTCTGCTGTGGCACCCTCTGAACAGGGCAATTCTGTCTTGCCCAGCAGAGCTGTTTGCTTTTGTAACTGGTTACCTGTTGGATGAAAGCCACTAAGGTAGGGTGGTTTGTTCTTAATACCAGCAGTTAGAAATGTTCTTCTGACTTCTGGGAAGCGGAATTTTCCCCCCACTGTTTAATCAATTTGTTATATAGGTTGGGAAAAGCTTTAATCTAAGTGCCGATCCAGACTCAGGCAGGTGTCTCTCAAGTGTGGTCCAGCAGGCAGGACATGCTTCTAGGACAACCTTTCTGCATCCTACCTTGTGTTTGCTGTTTTACAGGAGTGTGATCCAGGTCTGGCTCCCACTGCAGGCCCCTGTACAGGTGATCTCCAGTTTGTGGGGGTTCATTTGTTTATGGGCCTTGGTTGGCTGCAGCTGTGGGCAGTGACACAAGAACAGTTGCAGCAAATGCTGGAAATCACACAGGAATTGCTGCTCCTGGAGGACAGGGACACCACCCAGTTTGCATGAATGCTGCGTGTTTTGCATGTATTTTCTGAAAGGAACAAACTGATTTTAATCAATGAATCTGAGTTCAGGACATACTGGTGGTCTGTCACAACAATCATATCACTTCATATTTTTCCAAATTCAGCTGAATGGTCTGGCTTCTGTGAGGATGCAGAGTGAAGCTCTGCTGTTCCTCAGCTGCACATTTTCATTGACCACAGTGGTTGGGAAGGGCACACAAATCTTTCCATGGCACCATAACCCTTCCAAGCTTACAGTGAGTTTCCTGAACCAGCTGCATTTGGCCTTTTAGCAGCTGTCCAATCAACTGGGCCTGGTGGAAAAATAAACCTTTTCAAAAGAATGGAAGTACACATCTCAGTCCCTAAAAGCAGCTTAGCCCTTCCCCAAACCATGAGAAGCGTTCCCTGGGTGAATTGAGGACAATTTTCTCACACTGTTTTTCAAGGTACAGCCTGCTGTATTCTCAGGCTTCCCAATGCACAGCTTGCATGTGTGCACACAGCTGCTGCTGCACGGCTTGCTGCAGGTTTAAACCTGCAACTTTGCCTCTTTGCTCGTGAGCCTTCAGCCCAACTGCTCTCATGTGGTCTGCATCTTTTATGACCCCCCGTTTTTGTTTTTCTTTGCCAGCTGCTATGGGTTCCTCTGTATTAGGCAATCCTGCCTTAATTGTGTCTATTTATCACCTGTTCTACAGAACACTCGCTGTTCTTTCATCCTCCCAGTCATTTTTAATTCTAATGTCCAAGCTGTTAATCTTAAAATTGTAGTCAGTCCCTCTGTTGCTGAATTTTTCTGAAAGCTTTTGAAAAGAACCCTTCTGATTTTTTTTCCCTGTATGATATTTTCTTGATTCCCCAGAGGAATACTTTTATGCTGATAGACAAGATCTTTATTTACATATCCTATTCTACTTTGTACTTTGTGTAGCATGCTTTTTATATGACTCAGTAATTCGTTATTGTTTAGTTTAATTTACCTGGTTTTCATAAAATACTCTGTTCTCATCCCAGGATGTTATTTTAGCTCTAAAAATTACTGTAGCTTCTTCCCAATTCCCAAGGAATTGTTAAGAAACAATTCCTAATATTCACTATTACAAATATGTCAGGAGAAATGAAGACAAGGGAGAGCTCTTTTCAGCCTGCGTCACAAACTTGGTTTTATATTTTCATAACTCTGGTCATTAAGCAGCATTTGGAAGAGCCAAGAATATGAAAATTTAAGTGTCACCATGTGGCCTGTCACCTCAGCCTGTCAAAGGCTGGGTGAATCCCATACCACTTTCTAGGCCAGCAGTAGATATTTAAGGAAAAGTATACCTGAAATACTAAAGTTTTTATAGTAGTCTGATCCCATCTCTTGTACATCCTCCAAACTTCAGACGATACTAGTTTAATTACTACCTCAGTCAGAATCTGGACCATTCTATCTAATAGCCCCAGTGGACTTATGTCTTCGACTTTGTGTGAAGAGAGCAGAGTGGGAGCACTTCTGTGTCCAACCCTTTGTTATAGCAAACAAGATCTTCAAAACATAGCTTGAAATTGTGTAGCCTTATTTTTGAGCCTTTGTGATGTAATTCTTGGTTCCCTTTATTGAGAAAGAGAAGCCTGGACCTTTTTCCATTCAGTGCCAAAATGAGCAGTATGGTGGTAGGAGAGACAGCCTGAGACCTTGAGCACCAACTGCTCTGAATTAAAGGTTTCCCTGGCCACCACTGGCCATCTTGTGGTGGCTTCAAATCGCCAGTTTATTGTCAGATTAGATGTTGGGCTCCATCGTTAGATCTAGGAAGGACATAAGAAAATAATACTGAAATTAGTGTTTGGGACAGGGTGGTTTAGATGGTGTAAAAAATCACTGAACAGCTGCAGACTAACCTCTGTATGTGTGTGGAGAAAATAAGTTTGCAGCCAGATCAGCTATCTGGTTCAAGATGGATGGGTTGGAATAAGTAGCCAGAGCCTGGTCAGGTCTGAGACAGGGAAAGAAGAGCAATACAACATACTGCAGTTGGGTTCCCTGCATGTCTGGGTGGGATTGGAAGAGTGTTCACACAGTGTTCCCATCTTAATTTCATTCTGCAAAGTTGGACATTTGTATCAACATTTTGCTTAAAAATACACCTGCTTCCAACAAGCAATGTCTGGTTTGTTTCACTTTTGCACTCGTGCTTCAGGGCTAGTTCAGATAGGTTTGTTTTTGGAGTTTCTGGCTGCAATAACATTTTCCCCCAGCATTTGGCAACTGCAGATGGCATTTTAGGTAGCTTTCCTAACACAAGGATCTTGTGCCTTCACTGGTTCTTTGTACAGGACACTAGACATATAATTGCTTGAATTCCTTTGTGTATTATTCATTATTTTCAGTCACACAAACACATAATTTCCTCCATAAGCTACCATGTGACTCAAAATAAGAGTCAATTAATTGCTATTTTTACCATGGCCGAAGTTCAGTCTTTATTACTGAATGATCTGTAAACAAAATAATTTTGCAGCATGATTACAGGATGTTTCAAGTTGTTCTGTTATATAATATTAGTTATACAATTTAAAAAATAGAGTAGAAAAGGAGCTTAATGTTCTTAGTTCAAATTTAGTTTAAATTTAAATTTAAAATAACCCATAAAAACATAGCTGCTATTGCATTACTATATGCTTCCTGCAGTTTGGAATGTGAAGTTTCACCCAATTTTACATCAATGTATTCTCATTTGGATAAAACTACATTAGATAGATACTCTCTGATACTAAGAGAGTCCAAGAGATCTGAAAACTGGCTTTCCCCCCTTTTTTTTTTTTTGCTTCTCATCAAAAACATCTCAGGTTTGCTCAACAGGTTGTGGATAAGATTTATGCATGTAAAATGTCAAGTAGCCTTTGTGGAATCTTTGTAAACCATGATTAAGGCAGAAATAAGAAGGGCATATATATTAAAAGTACATCCTGAGCAGAAAAATAAGTTATGATATACCTGAGTACTTTAATTTTAAAAAACCCAGTGAATACCTGTGTCAGCTTCTTCACCCTTCGGTGATGCTGGAGTCTTCTGCTCCTGAATATGCATGTCTAATGCTAGGACCCCTTAAACTCATTTGGAGTTTACTAAATTGGGGGTTTTTTTTCCCCCGTACTGAACATCAGTATGTATGTATATCAGGTTTATATTTTGGATCTCACTTTATTCCTAATCCCTCTTGGGATCTGCAAACCCATAGCCCAGTGCACAGACTAAGTGCTCATGGAGGTTTCCCAGGGCACAGGCAACAACACCCACATGAGTCCCACATTAATCCAGCAGCAGCTGGCTTTGAAGTACAGCAAAACAGAAGTTGTGGTTCTTCCTTTAGGCAGAGGTGCTCAGTTTGCAGAGTGCTCAGGCAGATTGGAGAGGATCTATGTCCAATGGCTTCTTCTTTTATCTGCTGATATAAGGACTTACATTTCTTACATTACAGTCCTGTCTCTGTTCTGCCTAAACCTGCTTAGCTCACTGACTGGATAAAAAGGTTGAGGGTGCTTCTCTACAAGTCTTCACAGCAATGCTCTGTGGAGGCTCCTGGCTGTGAATTGAATGAGGAACATCAACCTGTTTGTGAATATAACACTTCATCTCCAGTGTGGGATAAATTAGGCATAAACTGGTATTTTCAGTTTGTCCTGGCAGTTTGCTACTTGTGGAGCAATCTGTTTGAACAGCATGAATTGAGGTAGCAAAGACTGTAGAAATGTGCAGAAATTTTTAAATGTGCTTTCATTTTTATCAGGAGGGTGTTCTTGAGCTGAATCCTCATCCCCATTGACAACAGTTGCTTTGCGTTGCAGAATGCTCTCAAAGTGCTCAATCTGGTTTCTTTTGCAAGAAATGAAATCCGGAACTTGCTCCAGGAGGACACATGGTGTTCTCCTCAGACCAGGCTGGGATGCTGTGATGTAAGCCCACAAAATGCACATTCTGCAGTGACTGGGCTCCCAGCACCAGCTCTTCCAGACTGCAGACTGGCTCCTGTTGGGTTGAAATACAGACATAACTAATACAGACACAGCTAATGAGACCTTTTAACTGTGTAGAATACTACAGACCTTGCACAGGAATGGGAGAAATTCAGATGCCTTGAAGCTGCACCTTGCAGAATTTAGAGTCAAAACACCTCAATCCTTTTTAGCTGCAGACCTAAGTACATGTTCATTGGCACCTACCCATATAATTCTGCTATTCAGTTTACCAAATGGAAACGTTTGTGATAAGCATGTGAAAGAGAGATTTACAGTCTGCATTAAAATCTTTCATCAGGAAGAACATGCTCATTAGTGCAATATTCACTTTAATCTCATCTTTTTCTTCTGCTGCTGCACACTGCTCTTGTATCAACACTGATCAGCAGCTAGAAACCTGGCCTGCTTTTTTCTTACTTGAGCATCCTGCCAATGGGGATGGACCTTAACTGTTGGTAGACGGTCAGTGAGGCTCTCTCTGCATTATGTTAATGTTGTCACTCACAAGGTTTTCATTATGAGCTTCATTGTTTAGAGCTAATTTCCTGGCTGTTACAAATTCTATCAGGATGAATTGCAGTAGAAAGGCTTGTAGATTTGATTTGACTTCCTTTGCCAGAGAGGGTGCAAAATTGTTCCCAGTTTGGTTTTTGTTTTAATATAGGATTTCAGATACGACTTCCCAGATAATTTGTATCTAAACAGAACTCTGATCAAAAAAAAGAAAAACAATTCTTTTTCCATTGGCTGTTTCTGCTTAGTCTTCCATGTGCTTCATTCCTAGAGCTTGTGGGGAACATACATAGGAGATCTTGGGAAACCACTTGCCAACCCTTTCTTAATAGAGCTGCTGATTTTCTGTCTGTGTGTGCTTGTGTGTATGTCAAGAAGGAGAAATTTTTTTTAAGCAGAAAGCACTTAGTTCTTATAGGTGGTTAAGCTACAGAGGTCATCAGCTCTCAAGCATTATACCATCTTTAGTAACAAAATAAATTATTTGGTGCTGTAAATCTAAACATCCAAGTTTAAGTCTGGAGACAGTGCAGATTCACATCTTTTAGAGGTGATGTTCAGCGGGCACTTGTGAAAACTATCTGTTAAACTACAAGTTAGACACACTTTCAAAGTGCTTACCCATCTGTGAATGTGAACATAGTAACAGACAATAAAGTGGGATCTGAGAATGACTGCTGCATGTTTTTACAAAACAATGGGGAACGTAGAGTCAAAAGCCCCAAGTTTCAAAGCTGTCATTGAAGGGTATGACTCTTTTATGACTAATTTTCAGTATAATCTAAGATTTGCACTCTAACTAAATTCTATTCCACTTATCTAGCAACTTAGAAACTATTTTAAAAAAGGCATTAGGGTTTTTCAATTATTTCAATCATTAGGTTATTTTGTCTTCCTTGGCCTCTTCATTTTTTAAGGAGCTGTTTCTAAACTTACGTTTGAACTCCTTTAGAGCAAAATGCAGATATAAATAGTTGTGATTAATTTTCCTCATTAGCTGAATGCCATCTTTTGCAGCTGCTGATTTGGGACACAATAAGACATTAAATGAATTCCATCTACCCTGGGACAAGCTACAGCAGTTACACAGCTATATCTCAGATTTGAATGTTTCTTCTAAGTGAAAGCACTCAGGTGCCTGCTAAAGAAGATCTCCCAATGTGTCCCCCAAAAGCTTTCTATAAGTCACCAAGCTGCAGTGTATTTCTCTGCATGCAGAACCTTTTTTCTTGCACGGCTTTCAAAAACTTGATGTAAAAATATACATAGAATCAACTGGCAGCTGACTGGCTACTGCACATGCCACATTTGTGATTGTAGTCGAATGCAGCGCTCCAGGAAAGAAAACCCACTCATAATTTTGGCTACTGCCGGGCATGGCTCAGGCCATCACTCAGACTTTGCAGTGCAGCTCTGTCAGGCACATCAGCCCCGGTTTGCAGCACTTCTGGTCTCCCATCCCTGGGGCAGAGTGGAGCCGACGCTACAGTTTGCAAATGGGTTGAGATAGGTACATAGAAAGAAGGAGAATATCACCAAGTTTCTGCTACCACTTTGCTTCCTGAAACCTTGATTTTTCCTTCTTCCTTTTTTTTAAATTTTTTTTTTTTTAGTTCCCCCAAAAGGTAGAGGAGAAGCCCTTTATATTAACAACTGCAGTTGAATCAATTGCATGCAATCTGACCCGTAGTGGCTGTGTTTTGCAGAGCGTTCTGTCTTAAAAAAAATCTCATCTACTAGAGCCACTGGAATAAATGCTTCACGTAAAAATGAGCTCTGTACTGATTTCAATATTTCTAGAATTAATAGCAGCAAATTTCCCAACAGGAAATCTCATCTGAATAAATACGTTTTTCACACAATACTGAAATTAAGAGCAATAAATTTTCAGAGGAATTACAATTTAATGGTTAGAGATCAAAACTCTCACAAAAATAGAAACAGATTTTACAGAGTCTTTATATTTAAGTAATTTAGGGCAAGTGAAGAGCTGGGCTTTACTTGATCATTGAAGTCTTCAGTTTGTTGCTCACCTGGGTGTAAACAGCATTGTTTTGTATCTCTGTGTATGTGGGAGGTAATGAAGTAAAACCAGTTGACTTAAAATTTCAATGCAACTTTTCTAAAAATCATGCACATATATTTAGGCACAAGTGCAATGAGAGAATAGTGGGGAGTAATGTGTTTTGGTATAATCACAATAAATTTCCTTAGATCAAATTGATACTTTAAAGTGTGAACTCTTTGGTTGGATAAGTATATAATGTAAGAGTAGAAAATAAGGTAATTATGATTGCTGCTTTTTTCTTCTAATTCTACAGAAAATATTACTAAAGTTTAGTATTATATAAAGCAAGAACTGTCATCAAAACAAGGAGAATGGTCATTCTGCTCTTGAATGCCAACTGTATTTTGTCAGGGTTCTAGTGATTATAACCTTTTCTTAAGCATTGATCCAGTGAGCTTGCTGGAGGCTTTTTTCAGTTTGGATAAGCTTGTACCCAAGGTTTAAAGGTGTTGATCATGTTATAAATGACCTGTTTGAGGGCTTTGGTTGCAGCGATGAAGGGCTGGGAATGAGCTGCTGCAGGAACGTGATGCAGAGCTAGAGTGTAGACAGTGTGTTAGGGACTGGTTGCAAAGTGGGGCTTTTTCTAAACCTTGTTTGGTCTGCATATCTCTTTGTAACCCCACAAAGAGCTCAGAACACACCAAAAGTCAATGAAAAACTGCTAATACCTCTTGTTGACAAATATATTCAGTTTTCATTCTTTAATACACAGGTAAGTGTTTGCACCTTATTTTGTGACTTTCTGGTTTAAAAAGGTGAGGCCTAGTGTGTTAGAAATTAATCTATCCACAGTCTGTATAAGCTGATAGCAGATTTATCAAGATTATCAGATTTGGTGACAATTTTTTACTGGCTAGTAGTCTTGTATATATCTTGATGGTGCAAATCTTTATTTTGCAATTTATTATCCAAATATCTCTTATGCGCTGAAGAAAGTGAAGCTCAAATACACATGTTCAGGCAAGAACTTTGGATTTGCTGGCTTCTTCTAATACACCACACTTAGTGTTTGTGGAAACACTGGAGCCACCAAGGTGAAACAGAAGTGCTGCACACCAACTTCCCTTTCTAATGAAGAACAGGGAGAAGGATTGCACTTATGGATACAAACAGAGGGGCATGTGAAAGCCTCCTAATTAGTGTTTTGATAATGAACCTTCCTCCCCTTCTTCAGTGACTTCCCTGAAAATGGAAGTGCAGCACGAGACAGCAGTGTGAAAGCTGCAGTGCTATACCATGTAAAAAAAAATAGATTTTTTTTTAAAAAGAAGGGAGGACATATTGCAGTACTGTGCATGATGTCCATCCAAGTGTATCCTTGCTGGAACCTGTGTCCTGGTGAAACAGTCTGACTGGCTTGTGAGCAGGCACACAGCCAGTCTAACAGATGGAGGTCAGTGAAGTCAGCCAAGAGACCATGCACTCACTGCTCACAGAGTGTGCTAGCTAACGGCAGGATTCCCAGACAGGAACATCCAAATGTCTCCTGGTAATCCCATATTCGTGCACTGGGACAAGACAAAGATCAAGAAAATGGCTTTAGCAAGAGAAGCAGAAACAGGTTGAGGAGTGATTACACCAGCAGTAGCTGTGGTGTGTGGAATTATATTTTAAAAAGTGAGTTGTCTTCTAAAACCACTGTGAGAACTAGGCAGGCAGGGGAAGGACTAGCTCTCTTCAGAGGAGATGCCTCCAAGGTCATGGTATGTCTGTAGCATATTAAAGAAAAGAGCCTGATTTCCTGACTGTCTTGTGCCTAGGATACAAGACGAGTAAAAGAAGACCAATCTTTTAGCACTCCCACTCTTAATAAGCTGATCTTTGTTTAATGCTGTTGGTAATGAGGACAGACTTGTGTTTGTAACAATGATTTTAAACACACGTGATAACCAAACATTGGTAAAAACCAGCTGAACTATCATGCAAGGAGCTGAAAATGAGGATCAAAATAAACTGCCACCATAAAGGGAGAATAAAAATGCAATCTATATAAAGGTCAGCTAGTTACTTGCCAGACTCTCTTGGTGCATCCTGCAGTTGCAGGATCTTGTCATTTGCAGAGCAATGTAATAAAGGCGTGAAGAGCAGTGTTATTTTGCATTTGGGATGCTACACAAATACAATAAAAATAGTCAGCATTTCTTCTTTGACTGGCTTTTGAAGTGCTTAGAATTGAGGCATGCACAGTCTCCCTGATGCAAAAAAGCTTTCAGTGAAGCAGGGTCTGGCCATTGCATTTTTAGAAATTCTTGTATTCTCGTGAATTGCAAGAGTCAAAATAAAAGAGCAGATTGAGTTGTGTTTGACAGACAGCACAGTCAGGACTATGAAGCTTCAGAGTCACTGTAGCTTCCCCTGCATCATGTACTGGAGAATGGGCAGAAAAGTGACTAAATAGTACCAGTGCTTCACCAGGCAGATGGTCAGGCAAAGGCCAAAGCCCTCTGTCCCTCACTCCCCTGCCTCTTCCAGTTCCGAGATGCAAGTTGAACTGGCACAGGGGTTGCTATAATTTGCTGCTGGTATAGACCAGCAACAAATTACTCCCCTGAGGAACAAGCAGGAATAGGAAAGAGCATCTCTGAGGCATAAGACCTCCAGCATGATTCCTTACGCACCACCCATCTCTCAGGGCTATGCCCAGAGGCCCAAACTACCCTGTAGAGGATACTTCTGAAACCACCAGAGAGAACAGAACCTTTCTCCCACCTCCCGAATTTCCCTCTCCCTTTCTGAAGTGTAATCAGTGTAGATAGATGTCAACTTGATTACACTTGAGAAAAACTATATTGGTACGTGTCTTGGACCTCAGTGTAGGAGAGACACACTCACTTGGAACTGGCTTGGAACAATACCTTTAGCTAAGGAAACTTGCTTCTACTTGCTTCTCTCTTTTTGCATTTTTACATTTTCCAGAATTTTGAAGGGAAAAGGCCGCTTCCCAAAAATGCTTTCTGTGCAATAACTGGTAAAGCAAGACATTACTACACTAATGTCTACCCTACTAATCATGACCCTGGTGTGACTACCAGGGTCATGACTAAATCCCAGAGGTAATATATTCAAACAGGCAGCCAAAATAAAACCCTGCTGGTGAGCCCTTTACTATGAACTTGTATTTGCATCACAAATTGTATAGCTTTAACTGTCTGGAAGAAACTTTCATTTGTATTTGAACATAGCCATCCTTAGGGATAGACCAGAGCTTTTTCCTTATGTTAAAAGAGATTTATAGGATACACCACCAAGGTCAGGGATTCCTATATCTCAGACTCATTGATGCATTTATGATCATTGTTTCCTTATTAGGATAGGATCCACAGTAATTTCCCACTGAAAAAAAGACACCTGGCAGTGGGGTTCATCTGAGCAAATGTAGATGCTTGCAGTGCAGGTCTCCAAATCCCAGTTAAGCATTCTCTTCTGTTAAGGGTCAGTGGAGCTTTTCTAGGAGTGATTTATTTTGGTTTTTTTAGATATTTGTAATATATCAGACTTTTGTATAAAATAAGACTTTTTCTTAATGTGTTGTTGATTGCACAGACTTCAGGGTGAGCGGCTGAGATGTTTGCTTTACAGTTATACAGCCATCCTACTCAGGGAGATTAAAGATTGCAGAAGGATTTAGGTGTTTACATCTGAAATGTAGATACTCAGAATGCTTTTTTAGTTGCCACTTCTCCTTGGAGATACCAAGAGTTCCCGAGGACCAAATCTCTAGATTTGCTGAAGGCAAGCATGCCTGTCTGTGAGGCACCTTGACTCCCAGTGACATTCACTGCCCTAGGCTTCCCCTGTTCAAAGGAAGAAAAAAAGCAAAAAAACATCAGTCAGGACAGAGTGTAGCTCTGAAGTATTACACAGTATATGCAAAGACAGAGAAAATATTGTCTGAAAATCCAGAGACAGAGGTTTTTTTAAATTTTATTTTAAAATAAGTTATATTTTCTGGTTTGACTGGAAATTCCTCAAAAGTAGAATTTTGGGGTGATATTTTGGTTATGGCTCATTTTTGTTGAAGTGCATGCTTTCCCCATGTAAGGGAAAAAGAATAACTCTTTTATATATATAGGGACACTGAATATATTGTATTTTAGCTACAATGGCATTTGATACATGCCCACACATATCTGTGTATGTACATATACATATAAAACCTGAAAGTATTTCCAAATGCTAAGCACATTATAAATGATAAGAAGAGATGGACAGTATTGCATTGACTCCAGTAAATCCTTGATAAAAAGAGAAGCCTGGGAAGGCAGGTTTAACAGGTCTTACCACTGTTGCTGGTAATTTGTGGAAGGTAGCAAGTGTGGAAAACATGTCACAATATGATGACCATGTGGCTATTCCTGTTTCCAGGCTCCATGACCATTTTTAAAGACCTATAAATTCCTAATGCCTTTACTGGTTTATTGTTAAAAATGGTATTGAGTAGATAGTAGGACTCAGACTCTAAGCAGGAATTTCATGCCTAATTCCTGATAGAACCTATTATGTCTCTTTCTCACACAGCAGAGCTATCTTAGCTGTTAGATTTCTTATTTATACTCCAGCAACAACACAGTTTTTTGTCTCCATCAGCCTACTGGAGAGAACTAGAGAGTTCTTACTGATGGCTGCATTCTTACTTTGGTCCAGAGAGGTTTAGTGGGAAAATGACCATAAATCTCCTTCTTTTACCCAGTGGCCTATTTTTCCTTTGGGGTTTCCAAAGTATCCTGAATTTACGTGGAATTAGTCAGAACTTTTTTGTTTTTTTCCAATAAATCAAACTCTGATCAAGACACACTGCTGCTGTGGGTGACAGCTGGTCTCCTCTGATCAGGGTAAACAAAAGAGTGAAATGACCACTTGGTGCATGGAAATGTTTTCAGGGAAAAGATGTTCTCAAAGCTGCTTTTTGTACAGTATAAAATTTTAGACTCTATTTTCCCATGATTTTTACAAGGACAAGCAGTGACAAGACAAGGGAGAATGACTTCAAACTAAAAGACAGTAGGTTTAGGTATTAGGAGGAAGTTCTTTGCTGTAAGGATGGTGAGGCACTGGAACAGGTTGCCCAGAGAAGTTATGGATGCTCCTCCACATGTAGAGGTGTTCAAGGCCAGGCTGGATGGAGCTCTGAGCAACCTGGTTTAGTGAAATGTATCCCTGCTTGTGGCAGGGAGCTTGGAATTACATGATCTTGGATGTTCCTTCCAACCAATTGTATGATTCTACGATTCTATTATTTTCCCATTGCATTGTGGCTTTGATAGATTTTTTTTTTTCTAAAGCAAGTAGAAAGAAATGCTGCTGGCTTTTGATAAGAGTGTACAAAACAGAGGGTCTGAATTCTGCCACTCTCAGTTATCACAAACAGCACCCACCCTGCAAATAATTCTATATCTTTTTTGTAAAAGTACTTTTTTATTACATTTAAAACTAATTTTTAATTAGAGTGAAATGCAAATTGAAGAAGATAAACATCACTTTCCTTGAGGTTAAATACAGTAAGATTCTCCTCCTGCAACCTTTTCTCTATCTCCATTTTTATTTTTCATTTCACATAATTTCTGCTCTTGAAGTCACCCTCTTGTGCATGAGAAGTTCACTTGTAGGTTGTGTATAGTGTATAGAAGTGGCTCCTCAGAAATGTCAAGGTGGAACAGCAGTACTGGTTTCCTAGAATAGGGAACAGTCTGAAAAATAGCAAAGAATTGGCTGAGGGAAAGGTGAAGGAGGAGGACATGTATGACAGGGTATGGAGGGTCTTCAAGGCTAATGAGAGAGGACTGGAAGCTTTGCTAAGAATGGCAATAGAGGGATGTTGTTGTGCTGTAGCTGAACAGGATTTTCTCTTTATCACAGGAAGCACTTATCTACAAGGGCTGGCACAAGCACCTTTCTAAATCACATCCCTCTGGACTGCAGTACAAGCCTCCAGCCCTGCGAGGCAGACTTGGTCCTGATACCATCATTTTAAGGAGTTTGTGATAATCTCCTGTCTAAAAGGGTCTTCTCTTACACAGAGAGAAAGATGAAGCTGAACATCTTTTCCTTCTCCAGCTCACAGGAAAAAAGATGAATCAGAAACAGAATCAAACCCACTTCCAGTTCCACAACCAGTTCCAGAACTGGTTGTTTGCCTATGTGATAGTCCTTTCTTCTTTTTGTCCCTGTGAATCTGCTTTGCCAGAGCAAGTGTATCTTTATTGAGACAGTTCATGGACAGCACTTGTGAGGGTTGGAGCTTCCTGACCTATATGGCATGGAATGAGATCTTACTTATTCCTGTCTGGGGGAAACAGGAGTGCTTCTGAGACCAGAGGGGAGGGTGTTGTTGACCACTTAACAACAGAAAATAAGCAAGAGGAGAACCTATGGAAAAAGACAATTAATGGTATCCTAAAGCGGATTGTAACAAGAAGGGGACAAGAATTAAACTCCTTTACATGGATGGCCAAAGGGTCATGCAGTAGTTTGGGAACCAGAGAAGTCAGACACATTTGATGCCTGACCACAGCCTGAAAGTGGGAAGAATGTCATGGGACAAGAAGGATGAGGGGGAAAAGTTCAAGTGTTTGCTGCCAGCTGAGTCCCATCTCACCTGCTGGAACCTGGCAGACATCAGGCAGCCAAGGAGCTCTCAAAAATAAGTCCTTTTAGTTTTTCTTATGAAATATTTTCACTTTAAAGGCGTGATAAAGTGTGAGAGATTGTTTGTGAAACCAGCTGCAAAATTTTTACTTTTTCTTGGTTTCTCTCTACGAATGACATTTGTTACAGTTCTTGTTGAACGCACAGCTAGGCTAGAAGCAAGGAGTAACTTATTTATATATTTATTTAAAATTCCAAATTAAAGATTAAATTCTCATGAGCAGGCAGAAAAAAATTTTCATGATTTCTATAAAAAAATCCAAACTTGTGGAAATCTGATTATCAAGAAGTTTTGTATATAAAATTAGTAAAGTAGCTGCAGCAAAAGAGTAAACAAAAGTCACTTTAATAGTTTCAGTTGCAGACATTTAAATTATATAACATTATCTATGTGTGAAAAGCTGTATTTGTACATGCTGGCACTACTGAAACCTTTATCTGTTAAAATCCAAGTGCTGCTGCTGTGCATAAAGTACTCTGTAGGTACACCCATGTGTTGCCAAAGTAGCACGAACGTGTGCACTGATGCTGATCCAGAGGAAGCCTAGGGGTTCCTCCTTTCCCTCTTGTACACTGATTATTTCTGCCAGGTCAGGGAAATCTCTGCGAGCACGCGGGGGCCGTGGCTTGGTGACAGGATGCACATGCAAACAGATAGCTTCCATGATGCTCAGAAGGCTTTTTTTCCTGAAGGTGCTGTGCAGCAGCATCGTTGAGTTGTAGGAGAAGACAAGCATGGGGCGGACGGGAAGGACCCAGCCCCGTTGCTCTAGGGCTGGGCTTGCTTGGTGCACAGTGCCCCTCTAAAATGAGGCCCACAAACACTCCTTCTCAAGCCCTGTATGTAAGGATGTCAAAAATAAACCCTGTAAATATGCCAGAAAGAATGATACTTTCATGTTTTTATGGGAAAAATGGGTAAGGGAATTGTCAGGACTCTTGTGAGCAAAAATGATAATGTATGACATTAAATATTGACTTAAAATATCTGTTTTGCCACCCCTTTCTGTTATTTCAGTATGCAGTTGCTTGAAGGTAAAGTATGATTTTTCTGTCCCCTCTGTAATAATATATAATACATCAAACAGAATTTTCTAAGTCTTGTAAAAATCAATCCACTTTCCCTATTCAAATGCAGATTAAATATATCAGATATTGTAGCAATTATATTTCTGATATTTTCATTGTTGATTGTCCATGTCAGGGAAGCTTTTTGGGAATGTTTTTAAGGCTGAAAACCTGATTGGAAAACTGTGAGATATGAGGTTTTTATTTTGAGTGTTTAGTAGCATGCTAAGGAATGAACTTGCATGGTCAAATCTTTAAATTACTAAAGAAGTGATGATGTAGTAGGGATAGTATTTACTGGTAGGATCAGCAAGATGCTGTATGTGTTAATAATTGACAGGAAATGATATCTTCTGTCTTGCACTGCAAATTGCACAGTTAAGTCAACAGTGAATGAGTTTTCATGGTAGACATCCCATATAATGTGTTCAGCTGGGAAATGTGTGTCACAGTCCTGCCAGATATGAGCAGAACTTAGCGTATGGTAGGTGCAGTTCCTTACCTGATATTTTGTTTACTGAACTGGGTGGTCATAGGAAGCGACTAGGACTTATTCAAAATAACACATTTGACATGCACATGCTCATTATTCTGTTTAAAACCCAACACTGAATGCATTCCTGTGCATGATGCTATCTTCTCATTCAAATGCTTTCTGCTACTCAGTTGATTTTAAAGTAGTAGTTATTTTTACATAGAGCTGCTTCTGTTGAGGAAAATGCTCTTCCTTGGCTGTGATGATGTGTGCCAAGCAACCTTTAGGTTTTACCTGAAATAAGATATTAGGACTTTGAGCTGTGTGTATGTTGTCTGTGAGCCCATGCATGCACATGCAGACATGGGTGCTGGCATTGTGAAACAATGCAAACACCACAGGCGCAGGCACAGACATAGAAAGAAAATTATTCTTCTCCTGCTTATTTTCTTGGCACTTGCAGCTTGGTTAGATGTGAGATAGATGAAACATTTGCATCTTCTATCTGCATAATGAGTTCTATACAAAATGATTGCAGCTAATGCAAAAGACAGGGTGGCATGTTTTCAGTTTTAATGGGGACACTCAGAAAACTTCCAATCTTTCTTGACATTTCTTATAGCAAAATAAATGTGGTCTAGGTTGGAGTGTCTATTATGAAAATAAGAGAAGAGCAAGTCAATTATATTTCAATGACTGAATAGCCAGGGGTCCTCATTAAAATGATCAGAAAGGCTGCAGTGTTGCTTTCTTGTATGTAGCCCCTGATTAAGTTGTATAAGAATGACATGGCCTTTTTGGGAGAAAAGCAGAGTGCGCCGTGGTCTCTGGCCAGCCAGCCAGAAACGGTTGACACTTACAAAAGTGAGATGCGCGCTCCATCAAGAAAGGGAAGTTACTACTTATGGGGTCATGGACTCCTGATGTATTTAAAAATAGTTGTGGCTGTTTTATTGGGCACAGTCAGAGAAAGCTTTGAATTTGCACTAGGCTGTATGAAAATGCCTGCGGTATGGTGGTGATATGGTATGTTTTCCTTTCCGCTGGCTTCGATGAAGTATACATAGCTTAACAGAATAGTACTATTATTGCAACCTCTCTGTATTTGAACCTTTAAGCAATATTTTAGTTATCAGTTCATTACTGTTCATTTCTTAGAATTTAAATTCTTCTTATTTGCCAATTATTTTTTTGGTATAAAATGTTAGGAGAAAAAGGCTCGGTAATTTTTTTCCCGGGAGAGACTGTATCCTGAAATGGTAAAAAAAAATATTTGTTTAAACTTCCTGAGGGTTTGCAGTCTAAGGAAATGCAGTATTGCCTAAGATCTGCTAATCTCAGATCAAGTGGCTGTAGAATTTGAAAAATGTATATTTTCCCTTTCATGTTACTTAACAGACCTTATATATTTATTTTTAAATAATGCTTCTGCAATTATATTTTATACAATTTCACCTCTTTTAATAAAGTGATTGCTATAAAGAGATATATACTTCTAGTAAGGATTTCTATAAATATATATGCCTTATGGGGTTTTTTTATTTATTTAGAGAGTGTTGTAGAATGCTAACATTTTACATTTAAAGGTGATACAAAGCAAAACAAATCTCATGTGTTAATTAAGCTATTGTGGCTTAAGTTTCTTCCCCCTACAAACTGCATCATGGACAGTTTCTAAAGATGAATTGATTAATAAAAGGCAACATTTAATACTGATCTTATATCTATTAGTACAGTGAAGTTTGAACCAATATTCATCTTCTGCCGAGGTGGAAATACACCTCAGCATTTTCCATTTTTACTATCTGATTCAAGTAAATACAAATGCAACAAATAAAACCAAATAAAATCTCTGCTATTTCTAACTGCAAGTACTAGCCCATCTAAGCTTGTATTCTCAGTCAAATCACATCATACCATGCTCCATCATTAATAATGATATTTCATTATAAATGAAGACAAATAGGGTTTTATATAAGTCTGCTCACATTTTGATGAAATAATTTTTAGTCTCTAGAAATCCAATAGCAGGACACATGGTAAGCTAAATACATTAACATATCAGGTACTTAAAACTAATTGGATTTACTAAAATTAGCTAATAATGCAGCTAAATAATGATGCTCTTCATTTACAATTCAGGAGCTCAGTAATGGACAAGGGAAGCTGCAAGTGCTTACAGTCAACAATAAAAGAATTGGTAATTTTGCCAATTATTATGTAGCACAAGATGGCTATTTAAAAAGTTTTCATTTTTTATTTACATACATGGCATCTAAAGAGGCGAAAAAGTGTCTCTGCCTTATTTACTTACAAATGCATGAGTGACTTTGATTCATTTCCATATAATTTCTGTGATATTTTCAGTCTTTAAATTGTTTTAAATAGAATTCACTCAGCCATTATTTTTTGTTTAGTGAATGAAGAATTTCGTTGTATTAAAAAGAAATCTGCTCATTTTTCTTTTTACCAGTTAGCAATATGTAATAAAACTATAAAATTTATATGTCCTATTTATTTTTTTTTTGCAGCAGGAATAAAATTCATAAATAGCAACCAATTGATAAGTCTATTTTTGTGTAAAGAGAGATACAATTATTGATGTAGCACCCTGAGTATCAACACAACATTGTGGTACTTAATACTTGAATTTGGTTTGAAACACCTAGATGTCTTTTCTCCCAGTGCTTTAATGGCTGCTTTAATATATCTTTCCAGCAAATGTAGTACTAAAATTCTGTAGTGACCCAAGAAGACAAGTGGATTTATTTTTTTGAATAAAACTATGAAAAATTTTGAGCAGTGGAGAGTAAAGCTCGAGATCTCTTAGGGTGCTCTGGTTTTGTTCTTAGCATACGTGAACAAATTAAAAATATTCTTCAGAGTGATTGGGGAGGTATTTTTAAGAACTTTGCCATCCTTCTCTAATTTACTTCCCTAAATTTATGATTTGTGTGCCAAATTTTTTTTTCAAAGAAGAGAAGCACTACAGGTCTTGGAAACTAATTAGTGCTGTAGTCACTGCTTTCTGAAAGTGAACCAACAGCAGCAGACCACAGATGTGAGGTATCCGGGCTGTTCATTTGACTGATAAGTTCTTCCAGAGTGCTTATAGTCATCTAAAAAATCATGTTGGATTTGATGTTTCTGAAGGGAAACATATTCCATAAGGAGGATATGGTTGTACTCTGTATGTAAAATTTTCAGGAGTAATTTGCTTCTTTCAGAAGCAGAATTTCCTACATGACCTACTCAGGTCTCTACAGATGTGCTTGAAAGAAAAAGACATTTGCAGGAAACATTTTGTGTCATTATCTGTGTCTTTATTGAAACCTTAGTTTTTCTAGCAAGAAATGTAATTCAGTGCTTGCATCATAGGAAGTGTGGTCTGTGTGTTTTACAGGTTTAAGCAAGATCAAGAGACTGAAGTTGAGAACAAGTTACTGTGTGTGAATTCAAATGCAAAATATCCTCATTATAATAATTCCCAGGAAATTCACCCCCACTGCTGTAGAATCAGAACTCACAAACACAGCCTAATGTCAGCAATGAACTCTACTTTAACCAGCCTTTCAACCTGTGTATCGTCAGAGTAATTGGTCTTTTAGTTGATTTGACTAACTGACAGCCAAGCCACTAATAATTACCTGTGGCAGCATTTATATATTTTTTCTTTTACATTATAGCACAACATCAATGAATATATTTTAAATATTCACAGTAGTTGAATGTTTAGATTATAATTTAAATAATTATTTATGGAAATATAATTGCATGTCTGTGCTTACAATGGAGAGATTCTGTAATTTGATTAAAGAGAGAACAACAACATATCTGCCCATCTAATTTTGTGGTTAAACTATTCATGACTTATAATAAGATATTAATTTTGTCAATTTGTTAGGGTATCATTTCAACTTTTTGACAAGCTTTCATCTTTATTTAGCTGAATTCAGGCTCAAGACAGCTCTTACTTAATAACTTATGCTTTATGAAGCTCTTGAAGAGCATGATACTCACAACCATCCACAATTCTCTTACATTGTGCTGTTGAGGCTCTTTAACATAGCATATATCTGTGTGAATGATATGCATAAATATAAAGCATCTGCATGTTTGTATGGTCTCAGCAAAGTAGAAATGTGCTGCAAAGACTTCCAAGACTCACATATGCTGGAGAATTTATTTCTGAGGTAAGCTAGAGACAAGGACCCACTAAAACCTAAATTAATAATGTTGTTTGTTCCTGTGCAAAATACTGGTTTAGGTATTGTGCTTTGTTCTTTACTAAGAAGACATATTTGCTTACAGACATTATTATGGAATACATTTGAGTGATGAATGAATAGAAAAAAATTGACTGGGTAAAAACAAGCAATGTTTTAAAATTTAAACTATTTTAAATTATCAAATATTATGTTTCAGTTATGGAACTAGAGATAGTTAATTTAAAAAATAATATTTTAATTTCTGAAATATTTTTAGAATGTCTATTTATCGCTCAGGCTACCTATAATTTTTCTTCTACTGGAAAAAGAGCATATATTTTTCCTATACACCATTGTGTTGCTTTTCTATTCTAAATGTCCCATTTTTAGAACTAGTGAAATGTAGTGACATTGGATCATTACCTCTTTTCCATATCTGAATAAAATGTCAAAGTATTTATTTCTTAAGACTGGTTGACAAGTGGTAAAAATGTTGATAATTCCACGGTGTAACTATACAAATTGTCAATATTTTAAATATTTTTGTGTTTAAAAATATTCTCTGAAGTTTCTTTTCAGCAGTATTTTGTTACTTCTGAGAGTATGTTGTTGTATTTTAATTACAAATATTGATTAGTTGATAATATTAAAAAGTGAAATGTTGTTGAAAAGTTGAATCAGATATTTAGCATAAATGAGGAATATTTGTTGCCTTATATTTTAGTGTTATGTGGAAATATTTTTAAAAAATATTTGACTGAAAAAATCATAGGTATTTTATTTTTAAGATATTTAAATATCTAAGATGAAGACTGTTAAAACTGTTCCAGTTACTGAAAACAGCAACTGAAAATATATTTAATATGCACAAGTGTCCATACATTGCTTCAGTGTTTAGTTTGATGTATAATCATTATTTTTTATCTACTAATATTTATTTATTCAAAGTCAGAGAAATACTGCTATTGAATAAATGTTCAGGCATAAAAGCTTTGTTTTCTTATTAATGCATTTCAGAAGTAGCATTATTGCACTGCCCTTATGGTAAATATTTCCAAAACTTTCTTGAACTGTAAAAATTTAAATAAAGACAACTACTTTAAATAAAGACAACTATATGATAGCTTTAAAATAGGAGAAGTTGTATGTGTTTTATTTGGTTAATCTACTTGTTTGGCCCAGCCTGTCATTACAAAGTTTCTGAGGGCAAGTTATAGTTACCTTCTAGCATGTATGAATACAGGAGGTCTGTGATTTTTCCATTAATTTCAGAGTATTATTCCAAAAATATTAATACATTAGGTATATTTTACAGATTTCTATAGAAGAGAAAGTTATTTAATCTTTCAGTGCTTTCAAAGAACAATTATAAACTTAATTAACTTAAATCAGAGTGAAATGTCAAAGTTGTTGTTCAGTTACCTAGATAGGAAATGAAATAAAAGCATTATCTTTTCAGTATATTCACATTCCAGTGATAGATAATTTTAACTAGATGTATAAAGAGAGTACATCCAGACACATCACAACTATAATATCATATACTGTTTTTGTATATTGTCTCATTGTCCCTAAAACATGCATTACCAACTCTAAAAGTATAAATTACACCTTAGATACTCAGAAGGTCAAAAATTAGAATTAGTCACAAAATATGTAGGTGTTTTCAAATAATTACTGCAAATGTGATTTTTAACTAAAAAACAACAAAAATGTCTTACTGCCAATGGTACTTGAGTTTTTATTATCCAGTCACAAGAAAATCCCCAGATAGCTGTTGGCTGAAGAGAGACGATTATAGTAAAATAAAAGTCAAGTGTATGATGTAAAAAAAAGAGAATCTTTAAAATAAAATTCAGATAACTCACCTGAGTTTGTTGAAAGTAAGCATATGTTTGCAGGTCTGTTGTTGACATTACTGAATAATTTTAATAGTTTTCAATTAAAATCAGGAATAGGGCTTGCAGAAGCAGCATGTTCAAAGCCATTTGCAAAGGTTATTTAGTGCTTTGTACACTGAATGGTGGGTGGAAAAGGTCTAAGAAATGCTTAGTGAGATATCAGATAGGTGAATTTGTCTTTCAGTTATTACTGTCCGGCTTTTTACATGTAAGTAGTTACTTACCTTTAACACAGAGAACTGCTGTTTTCCTAGGAGACCTGCTAGCAAGAGCAAAATATGGATTATGATACTTAATGTGTAGGTCAATTACTTCAGGTTTCAACCCCCAAAACATTTATCAGTTTATTTCTTAATTTCAGTTTCTGTGATTCTGCATGGGTCAATCTGCCAGCCACATACACCTTTCAATTTATGTCATCCTTCAGCTGCTTACCTAAACACCTGGTACCCATGCAAAATCAAAACAACGTTCCAGTTTCCACATTTGTCACATACCAGAGGATTCACAGCAAGTACTTAGTGTGCAAATAATATTCTTCTCTACTTTCTCAGTACAGGGGGCTTTATAAATTCAGGGTCTATGTATGGATACTAAAATCTTCACCCCTGCCATGGTTCTATTTCACTGTAATTCTTTGGAAAGCTTCCTCATATCACCTTCAAAACAAAATATAGATTTTGAGTAGTAGATCTTGAGCATGAATAGATTTGAGCTGTTGAATGAATGGACAAAACAAGAGTGAAGTGACTAAAGGAGTCCCTGGCAAACAAGAACAACTGTGAAACTTATCTCAAGACAGTATGCAGCTCATAATTGTTGATGTCCTAATTAAAAAAGTGCACCAGCAAAATGTTATACCTATTATCATACATTACCTACTTCAGTCTTACAAATCTTAATTTGGGAAAGTGAGTCTCAGTAGGAAAATAAGTGTCTTTGGAGCCCTAAAGTGTTTGGCTACAGTTTGGACTAAGAAGGAGGTAGGGATCTCTGCTTCAAAGAAACAAAGCTCTTGCATGAAATTCTCTTGCTTTAATCAGTTAACTATTGAGTTGTCTGATTTTTAATTTTTTTAAAGAACATATGTTGTGCACCTGAAAAACAACAGATATTTAAGAAAGCTGTCTCAGCAGATCAGCTACTTTCATGTCATATAGGAATTTCTAAACAGCTTGGATTCTAAAGGCCTTTGTAAGCAACGGAAGCTTTCAGAAATGAAGAATGAGAGAGGTGTTTGGTGATAGTTTCTGATTAATGTTATTTAAAAGTAAAGAAATCTATATCAAATATATAAACTGGAGGAAATGTCTCAGCTGCAACATCTCAGACTACTGAATTGACTTAGTGGATATGGGTGTGGTAGGAATGCCGTTTTCTGGTCCTCTGAACACAGTCTCACTTTTTTTTTTTTTCCTTTTTCTTCCTTTTAGAACATGCTGATTATCAGGTTTTTTTGAAGGCTGTTTGATATTTTGCTAAATATAGCCAGATAAAAATGGGAAAATTCTGTAAAAGAATATGGGAGCAGCTGTGTTTCTCTAATTAGTGCCTTGTTTATGAGAGTAACATCAGAGGGTACTGTGGGAAGATTGTAAGTACAGGGTAATGCTTCTCCCAAAATTTTATTTTCCCTCAAGAAGCAATTTAATTTTTTTTTTTTATCATATCCAATTTAGATATAGCAATATCTGTCATTAAAATGCCAGGTTATTTTGATTGACTGCATCAGCAGCTGAATGTGAAGACAAGCCACACATTTCAGAAGTGTCTCCCTGCCTCCTCCCTGGCTAAGACTGGGGGAAACCTCTGCATGAGAGTGTCCACTGCCTTCCATATCTGATGTAGGTGTTGAATACTTTGGAGCATGTGGCCAGTGAATTGAGCTCTGAACACCAATAGTGTTGGATGGATCCATGAGGGACAAATAGGTGCTATGAAAATTACTGAACTCTTGGCAGCTTCAAAACTCCTGTGCAGAGGACTGTGGCCCCAAAGCAACTTACTGTTTGAGTGATATATGGTCTCCTCGAGCCAGGTCTTATAAGCTCTTGGAGATTTATATCACATCCAAGATAGCTCAGCTACCTTAGAAGGCATAAAACCAGCAGGATGACTTTTGTGGTAGTGTTGGAAACAGAAAAGTTTTAATAAAAGGCAAAATAAAAAAACTCTTTACAGAGAAATGCAAGAGGTTCTTGCTCCACCCCACAAAAGCCGTTAGTTTCTTTGTTCTCTTCTTTTTCTAGTAAATTGCTTAGGCAAAATTTTTTAGCTCCTTTCCAATTAGCTATCCTTAAGTTTGAGGTAAAGTCCCTCGAGTCCTATGAAGTGTCTTCTTTGCTAATTGAAGAAAGAAACTTTAGAGCTTTTCTCCTTTTTAAAGAGACAAAAGATAATTTTGTCACTCTTGTCAACAGGAAGCACATTCCTACATTTGAGCTGTCAATCTGCAGTGTATATCTTAGCCTGTCAGCATCTCAGAGGATAAAAACTCCCCACTGGGTCAGAGCAAAGATCCATTTACCATCGTTCTTTTTAGTTGTAATATGTCTGGTTAAGAGGGTGAGGAAATAGGGTACAGTATAATTGTTCCATGGAATTGTTCATTCTTCAGTGATTTGTAGTTCAGAGAATGCCAGAAACCCAAAAATAACATTTAAGAATAAATCATAAATGTCTGTAAATGGATTTGATTGATGGATTTATAATTCTAAATTGCTAAATTGCATCTTGCATCAGGGATTTCCATAGCTTAAGAGTTCTTCATCTTGTAAAGATAATTTGTTTTGAATTTGCTAGCTGTGATTTTGTGTGATGTTTTTTAATTGAAAAAGGCAAATCCTCACTGTTCCCAATTCACTTAGATTGTCCATAATTTTTTACCCTTCAGTCATTTCTCTTTAAATTTTCTCTTTTTGAATCTGTGGAGCTTTAGTCCACTTTTTCGTCATGGAGAAGATTTTACATTTGGTTGCTTGTCCTTTTTTGATCCATCTATTTGCTTGATTTTCTCTATACCTTTGCCAGTCCTTCTACACTCTTTTTCTACCTGTGACAATGACACAGAATCCATTAATGATGTGAATCATTAATTTATAAATTGTTTGAATAATCTCTCTATTTTCTAATCCTTTCTTATTAATTCAATCTTTCAAATTTTTTTTTTCATTTCTACTTAGGATTAAACATTTTTTTTGGGACAGAAATATTTGTTATAATCATTTTCTAAGAGGTACTAGCCAGCTCAAATTTGCAAAAAACATAAAACATTTCCTAATGTAATTGTTCAAGTTTATGCAAGTAGAGGACATAGGACATTTCACTGTATTATTGTTTAAAACAATAATATGGGATAATTCCTTGGTTAAGAATTCCACTGTGGTGAGTTGTGACTTGATTAGCTGGTAATTATAAACACTGGTTAAAATAAAATACTTGTGAATCCTTTTTCACAGGATGAAACAATTCACACATGGCAAGGCTACCAGAATATGATGTGCAGATTTGGTAATAATTTTTGCAGCTGTTTGTCACAGCGTTTAAGAGCCCTTAATACACCTGCAGAAGCTGACCCTAAGCTGGAAGATTAAGACAGTTTCTTAAAAACTTTAAAAGTTGCTTTTTTAACACAGAAAGTGTAAAGGAAAGGTATGCCTACACAGTTGGAAGGCATGAAATTTGCCACCTGTGATAAAAGTTCTGTGTTGAGCCTTCAAGATTTGCATTTCTGGAATTTTACTAAATTAAATTATTTTGCATTTTCTGTGGCTATGTGAAATACTAAGAGTCACATGCAGTAGCAAAAGGACTAATTTAAGTGCTTATTAAAATGTGCATGACAGAGAAAAGGGATGTGTATGGTCTAAAGAAAATTCTGGAATTATCTACATTGTAAGTGGTATAAACTCCCGTTAAAAGGAGATACTGTAGATGAATAAAAAGTTGTTGATTTGACCTGTGTAGTACATCCCTATGGATGGAAGACAAATAAAGATAATTGCTAGTGTGAAATTTAGGTAATTTCTAAATTGCAGTTTACAGTTGCCAGGAAACCTCTGGTTTTCAGAATATGTTGCATGGTAGTCGAAAAGAGCATTTCCTCTTCAAACTGTAAACAAGGATGAAATTATCTTCTGCCTGATTGCTTGAAGATCTTTGTTCATCAGGTTTCCTCAGCTTGTTAGGTCTGCATGCCAACATCTTGATTGAAACCCTTGATATTTTTATGCCACTAGGTTATTTAGATGGTGTGAAATTGTCAACATCTCTTACTTTTTACATTGCTCCTATAGGAATAAGAATTTACTTTTCAGTAATTTGCAAGGATGACTACTTTAACTTAATTCAGTATAACTTAACTCAGTATTTATAAAAATATAGTATTGTTTGAATAACCTGAGCTCTAACTTTCAAAAATCAGTTCATTTTCTTGCTCCTATCTGAGCAATAATTTTTTATTAGTTTTGATAATGAAAAATATTTTGGAAGCTATTTATTTTTCAGAAATATTTCCTCTTCCTCTTATTATTTTTAAAGTCCTTGAGTACTGTCTGATTACTCCTTATCCTCAGAAAGACATAACATACCAAAGAGATAGAAAAGCCTCCTTGGACCAGTAAACTTATTTCAGGGAAATTCAGGCTACCAAGTTATTTTCAATGTTTCCCTCTTCTCTGAAACTTTCTTAAACATCCAGGTAATGCTGACTTTGCATCAACTATTTAATTGCTTTCTGTTATAGACCAATATTATTTCCTCAATATTTAACTTATTTTCTTGCTCTTGCTTTAAGACAACAGTATGAAAGACACAATTCCAGACCTTGCCTTCTCTTAAGAGATGAGGAAGCAAGGTGTTTGAAGGAGGAGGATATTAAGAAAAGAGAAAAGTGTACAAAACTTGAGGGCTCTTGATATGATTTAGGAAAAACTGAAGTTCTATGTCTGCAGCAATATTTTTCTTGTCTTCTTGGAAACTTTTTTCTCTCAAAGAATAAATAAGATGTTTCTGGTGACTATAGAATATTTACAGAGAAATTCTGTTCAGTATATCTTTAATGATTAACAAATGTGTTACTTTTCTTAAAGTGCAAAGTGGTCAGTCTCTGATACCAGGCTGCTGACACGTCACTTTAATGATATCTTTAGACTTTGGAAACAAAATTACACAGCAGAAGGATGACACATACGGAGCTGATCACAGAACAGTGGTTCAGTAAAGTCAGGACCACATGATCTGCCAGAAGCTGACCTCATTTCTGAATGCTTTTAAATTATATGAATAGTTTTGAAAGAAATTTAGAAAAATAGCTATATGCATATTCAATTTTTGTTGCCTTTTATTTTCTCCATGCTTCATATTTTTACTGATTCTATTTTTTTTCTTAAATGAACTGCCATGCACTGCATTTTAGAGCGATCAGTTGTAATTGTTGGTCTTTAGACCATGTGGGCGACTGTTAAATCACACATTTGTTGTGCCCATAATGTCATCATGCAAATGATATATTAATATAGTGAACAAGACATCTCCATTTAAAAATTAAATAAAATTTACTGTTTGTATATTTATATTTTCTGAGGAAGGAGGAACTACCTTCCCATTAGTTTATGACTTTCCTCTTTTCTACTGTGATATCCAAACAGCCATAACACATAGCCATAATTTAAGAATATTCAGGGTCTAAGCAGAATCTATGTCTTGCTCCTTCTAAATTTAGATTAAAAAACACAGCTGCAGGAAGGGGCTTTTCCTCCTTTGGGCTGTTCAGCAAACCTTCATTATTTCAGTAACATTGATAGATGCAAGTTAAAGGGAATGAAATACACTATAAAGAAAAGATTCAAAACCCTAAATGAAGGAAATACTTGCCTAAAACCATTCTCAGCTGACTTTGGTATGTCAGATTGCTTGGTTGGAGAACATTTCTGGATGAAGTGGAGCCACAAGTCACTGACATTGAATCAAAGCACAAGGGAGAGGAACTGCACCTCTTCCTACTGCCCTGCCTTTCTCAGTGTGCCTGCAGCCCCAGCCCAGCACCCACTGTGCTCCCAGCAAAATCAAAAAATCCACATTTACACCACTCTCTCCTTCATTCTCTTTTACATGTTTTGCTTGCCACTAGAAAAGGAATGAAGGAGGGAAGGAGATATGGATGCTGCCTTTACCAGCTGACCTCAGGAGAGTTTCCCAATGCTGCCATGAGCCACTTTCCTGTTGATCCAGCTGCACTGCCAGGTGCTGCTAAAAAGGTGGTTAAATCTCCATGTCATACCTAAATTAGAAAAATGGACAAAACTCCCATATATGTGACTCCATCTCATTCAGTACTTTGAAGAGGAAAGGTAGGAAATAAAATTCATGGGAGATCTTCAGGAGTCTTTAAGTGCATCAGAAGCAGAGATAGAATTAAAAGTTATTATAATCTATGCTTGTCATTTCACTCACCTTGAAAGTCCAGACTGTCATGTTGTACAGCCTGCTGGAGGCAGATGCTAGTGTTGATCTGGAACACAAACAGCCCAACATTTTTCATGGTTTAACAAATAAGGAAAAAACATTTGAGAAAAATTAAAAGCAGTCATGAAAATTCACATTTCTCTAGTCAACATAAACAGCTTTTTTTCTTTTATCCTTTATGATTGTGTCTTTGCAAGTACTTACACCTGCTTGCAGAGATGTTTTGGTAATATATGGTGGGGGCAGCTGGGACTAGCAAAAGCCTAGATTGAATGATTAAATAATTAACTCCTTTAAAAAGATAAAGAACTGACTGGGATTAATGGCATGTCTGGAAAAAGAGTATTTCCATGTTGTGCTCTGTCATTCTGAGTTGCTGGTTTTTACTTCTACCTTCTTGCAGCTTCATTTCAGACACACGTATTTCTGTGCCACCAAAACTGTTTAGTGAATTATTTCTGATGTCCCCTTGAACTGGTTTTGGCTGGGATAAAGTTAATTTTCCTTATAGCAATTCCAACAGGGCAATGTTTGCACAGAGTTGGGGTCTTTTCTGTTTCTCCAGCTGTCCTGACAATGAGTAGGCTGAGGAGGAAGCATAGTTGGGACAGCTGACCCCAACTGACCAAAGGGACATTCCATCCAGCATGGTGTTGTGCTCAGCATAAAGAGCTGGGGGAAGAAGGAGGATGAGAGGGACTTTCATAGTGGTGGCATTTGTCTCTCCAAGTCTAGAAGGAAGCTAGGTGATCTTGAAGCTCCCTTCCAACCCAAACCTTTCTATGATTCTGTGATTACATGTGATGGAGCCCCTGACTTCCTGGGGATGGCTGAATGAATTCCTTGTTTTTCTTTGCTTGCATGTGTGGCTTTTACTTTACCTGTTAAACTGTCTTTCTCTCAATGAGTTTTCTCACCTTTACCCTTCTGATGCTCTCCCCCATGCCACTGCAGGGAGTGAGCAAGCAGCTGTCTGAGGCAGAGTTCTCAGGTGGGGTTAGACCACCATACCTCTTTAACACATCATAAAAACCTAATGGAAAACAGGCAAAGAAACCAACAAAAATATGTGCAAGTTTCCTCCTTCCCAAAATGGGCTGGAAATGGTGTTCTTAAATGTGGTGAGCCACAGGAATGAGTAGGGTGCTCAGGGAAAGCAGCTCTTTGCAGGCAAATCTGATTGGTAATATTCTTCCAAGCTCATAACTTAACCATGCAAGTGATTCATTAGCTATCACAGAGGAAGCTTTTCTTCCTGCTCATACAGAACAAGCGCCTGGGGTACAAAACACAAAGATGGCAGCTGGAGTCACCCTTGGGCTGTGTGGGCTGGTGCTGTGTGTTCTTCTCTCGTGGAGCCCTATGAATCTGCTTATCATTGCTTACTTGTTATCTGTCAGGAACATTAGAAAGCCATGGAAAGAAAAGTTCAGCTGGTGGGGGCAGTTCAAAGTGTGTGGGTTTGCTATGGGAATTCCTGTTCATCCCAACCAAACAGGAACGATAACGAATTGCCTCATGCCCTTAATGGCTCTTAATAGCAAAAGAAAATAACTCTTTTGAGTAAAGATGGTTGCAGTGCATCAACCATGCTATAAAGACATTGGATGTAGACCCTTCCCTGGAGGTCTCACTTATCTGTAATCTTTTTCTTATGTTTATATAACTCAAGAGGCTGCATTTATACCTTATTAACACCATCTATAAGGTGCTCATTTCTATCAGAAGAAATATTATCTATATGGAAACCTATTCAGCCTCATCCTTTGTGCAACTTTGCAGAGATACTGAAGAGTATTTTGCGTAATTGTGACAACTTTAGAGCTTCTTTCTCATCCCTGAGGGATGGCAAAGAACGATTTTGCTTCACTAAAATCCTGTTTCAGAGTTTCCATCTGAGTACAGAGAAGATTCTCTAAAGTTTCACAGAAGGGAGATCTGGTTATGCTTACCTCATTTTACTGCATCCAGATGAGCATCTAGGAGTTAATACGCTCCAAAGGAATCCCATGCTTCTTCCCTTAAGCCACTCTGATACCCTCTCATCCTTATTAAATAAGCCAATCTTATTAAAGACGGCATTATATATATGGTTCAAAGGCAGATATTCAGAAATTACATTTGTCAATTGTTTCTGTGGCAAAAATGTGATACAGAAAGAAAAAATATTCTGCTGACCATTGACAGTAAATTTGAATGAATGACAAGTTATGAAATTTGGGTATTTTAAAGCAGACACGTTCTCTTAATTATTTTCCAAACAGCAAACTAGCAGCTAGGTTTTGAGTCATTAGACTTTGTAAGGTTTTGTATAGACAGATGTTCATAGTGTGGAGGCTGCAGGGGTGGCTTCTTGGAGAAGTTTCCAGAAGGATTGTGTGTAGGAATAATTCAGTGGGGTGTTTTCGGCAACTCAGACAAGCCTCCTTAACCCTGGGGGAGTCTGTACTCCATTGGTCCATTTCTGGGTTCCTTGCTTAATTATAAAGCAAGTGGTTCTTTGAAAAAATATGTGAGATTTACATTCTGTATACGTATGAGAATTTTTGTCTCACTTTTGACATGTAGTCCATTGTGGAGGATGCATTTATTGTCAGTAATCAAATAGCCCTTTGTATTAGTTTATCTTCTGGCTTTATAATGATTGGGCTCACCATGCAGTTTCTTTAATAACGAAACTGATATCATGTTGTTATCACCATTGCTTGATCAGAACTGGTGACGCAGAACACAGGCAGAAGGATTTCCTGTTCTGCTTACTCTGACATAATCAAAATGGACAAGAGGAAATACCTGACTGAAGGAAGCAGATTGTCAGAAGTCTTCAAGAGCCAAGATTATTCATTGTTTTGTGTTACAAACCAAATGTGGGATTCTGCAGGTGGAACTCTTCTGAAAATCTGGCATTTTCAGGCATATTTCTCTTGCTTACACTAGAAGTAAGCAATTGAGTTGTCTTATTTTGCTTTTTCCCCCATCTTTCTTTCCAGCTGTTTATTTTCATAGTGACTTTGAATTTGCTGTTAGACCATCTTGCTCCGGCTCTGGTGTAAGACTGCATCAGTTAGAACACTGATTATTTTCAAACTTTTCTAAGTTCTTTCAAACAAATTCTAAAACACAGTTTCTTTTCAAACTTCTTAAGCACTCTAGTAATCCAAACATTACTAATAAAAACTTAAAGACCTAAATTGTTATCCTTGAGGCCTGACAGCATTCTCTATCCAATCCAATGGTTTAGATAAAGAAAGGTGAAAGTAATTCCCACAAAGCACTGGAAATGTTATCTTTTGCTCAGACATCACAATATCACACAGTCTTGCACTCTGAAAAATGCAAAGAGAATTATACAGGCCACATAAATATTTTTACTCTAATTTCCAATTAAATTTGATTTGACCTCTCTGGCAGTTGTGAGAATAGTGACATAGGCAGCACAGTTCAATCAGGAAACAGTGCTATAATGAATTGTTAATTCTTTTAATGAATTTAACTACTTTAGATCAAAATGAATATGGCAATATGATGTCCACATGCAAGCACATGCGTGGAAAGCTGATGAAGTCTATTCTCAGATTTGCCAGCTATTATCCTCAATTTGCATTTAGCTATAGTAAACCAGTTCCAACTATATCAATGTCTGTCAAGCCATCTTGCTTTACAGTTGATATAGCACTAGCTCCATGTTAAGCACGGAGTTAATATATCCTGGATAATAAGGATTTTTTTTGTGTCTGATTTACTATCCTGTCCCATCAATGTTTTTCATGGCTGTTTAGCTTGACTAATGACTTCCAAACGACCACAGAAGACAGAAATCTCCCTGGGTGTCGCAAAGTATGTGGGGGGTTAATTTCAAAAAGCCTGTCTGAATTGCATTAATGCAACTGTTTGACCTGTGTGTATCCTCGGGACAAAATATGTTCAAGCAAAAGGTAGTAACAATAAACAGGATTTAAAATTGAAGTTTTATTTTATTTTTGGAAGTGTAGTTCAGTTAATGGACTTTTCGTTTTTTTTTTTCCAGGTCCAAAATTGGAAAACTGCTGGCAGTGCCATCCAGATTTGGTACAATCTGCTCTCCAGTGCTTCTTGGGAAGAAGTCCTTTATAATATTTTTATTTCTTCTATACATATATCGCAAACCCAAATGACTGCTCTGTGTTTTAATTTGTTTTTCTGTGAACCTATTTATTCTGATATTTGAATTATGATTTAATTAATTTTATAGTGTTCTGCATTAATTTTGATGGTTTTTACTATTACTATAAGATATATGCAGCCTGAGGAGAGGATTATTATCAGTGGACCTTGTTCGCACAGAAGAATCAACAAAAACTGTAGTTCTGGTGCATGGACCCAGTGGTATTAGATTTATGTTGAGCGCTGTCAGTAAATTCCCAAGGTATCCTGCAGTTTGCCTATAAAAATTTGTAGCCAGTCTAGGAATGAGAAAAGACAGTCATTGAGGTTTTTGCTTTTTTTTCCCCTTTTTTTAGATAAAGTTTTAGAAGAAGTAGGCATGCAGTATAAACACTGAATCCTCCATACTGGAATTTTTTATACCTTTGTTAAAACCTAGAAAATGGTGTGGTCATTAATTAGAAGCCATATTTTTCCCACTAGTGAATGGGAACTTCAGAATTTTTTGTTTTGGTTATTTTTCTATTGGTAGGGCATTAGATCTAAAATATATCAATATTTTAGCCCATATCTTTTGAGAATTAATAATTTTGATGCAGTATTACACATTTGTCACCTAAATCTTGTTACTTGCCAAGACTGCATTCTTAATGTCAAGGTTTCAATATTAAATATAGATTAATTTTGTCAATTGTGATGTTGACAAATTTAATTGACCGTAATTGTCAAAATTGCTGGTCATTAATTTATTCTCAGATTTTCTGTGTGAAAATATAAACCTGCAAAAGTGTCATTGTCAATTATGGTCCATTTGAAGTGACCTAATTAGCATTGTGTGATGAACCAACACATGGAAAAGCAAATGGGAGGACATGGTAGGGAGATAATTGAATGTGACATGAATACTAATAGTGACTTTATACTATTTGAATCATTAAAACACTGTCCAATGAAAGTACTTAATTTAATTTCGTGTTTTTATTTGCTAGAACAGCACAGAAGGATAATGAGGAACACCTGAATTCTTTCCACTAGAACAAACATTTGGCAGGACAAATGGAATAACTGAAATAAAAGTGGTACCCCAATTTTTTTTTAGCATGAGAAAACTGGCCAATATTGTTTAGGATTCCGACCTCCTGCCTTCTTTTGCAGCATTTTCCAGACACAAGTCATTCCTGGAAAGGAAATTGTTGGTTACAGACTCATTTTGCACAGGTGAGTGGGCATCAAGAGAGGAGGAAATCTAGAAGTCATGCCATGTCCTCTTATCACTAAAGCCATGAACCTTAAATTACTATACCAACAGACAACTGCAAGAGCTCAACATTTCTTTAAGCCTTATTAAATAGCAGGTCACTGTCACTGAACCCACTGAATTCACTGGGCACTGTTTGGTTTTGTCTCTTTGTGTGAGCTGGGCTCAAGGCTGGGTCTGTCGAGGATCAGTGTTTAAGAGCCAACACCTTAAGCCTTCTTTCTGCCTGATGCATATAATCCTCACTACTACTGAATTTGTAAAGAGAAAAGGGACACCCATTTTTGGAGGCTTCTATCTCTTGTTGGAGTTGTGGAACTCCAATAAATGTAATGATTGCGGCATAGGCAATGTCTCCTACTGGGTGAATACTGGCTGGGTGCTGTTCTTGGTGAGCAGAGGCTTCTAAAGAACCTTTCAGGCTCTGACTTAAAACTACATTTTCACTCTGTGCTGCAGGAAGAGGAAGTATCCTCTGGGAGGAGTAGTGTGCAAAGTCAGGAGCACAGAGAGTGCAAAAGTTAAAAGACTGAAGAAGACTCAGAGGAGAAGCCAGAAAAGATAAGACAAGGCATGAACAGAAAGGTCTTTGCTGTATTGAACTTAAAGACCTTCGCCTAAAGAAAGTGTGTTAAAATGCTTATAGAGGACCAGAGGGAAATTCCTTAAACTGCTTTTGAAGACATATTTAGAGCAAACATCACTGTTTTCCTTCTACTTCACATGGTGAACTTACCCCTATAGGTTTTATGCTGGTTACACACATTTGGCATTAAAAAAATCTAAGTTGCATTTGCATGTGGGTTTGAAAATTTCAGTGTAATGAGCCACACACTAACATAACTAGAAATCCTATGCATACACTTAAAGCCTCTGCTTATAAGGAGGAAAATATATTATATACTCCATATGCATAGCTTTTGTATGAACATTGAAATTATACTTGGGTTTAACTGCAAGTTTTGATGACTAAATTGTTTATTCTGCTTAACACACATAGCTGTCATATCTCTGATACACCAAAGCCAGAACCAATTATTCTGCAAAAGGTTTTTCAGGGAACTAATTATAACATCAAGTGGGGTGGTGCTCAAAATAGAATGAATGAGAAATAATGAGAAAAACGAATCCAATAATTATTTAAAGTAGTGGGTGTTAGCTTCTCTTCTGATCCTGTGGTGGTGGTAGCTGGGAGTAGCTTCAAAGTAACAATACACATGCAGACATTGAGGACGTTTGTATTCTCCTGTTCACAATTTACTGCATTACAAAAATCTGGTAGATTTAGTCTGTTTTTCAATTAGACTAGCCACTTACACATGTAGTGCAAAGCTCTCTGTACTGTTGTACTGGTCAACAAAAGACAATGATTAAATTCTGAAAAAGCACCAGATGAAACTGCTACTACAATAGGCATCAGTAATCAGAGGCATAATCACGTTCTGCTGGAAATCTGTAGCTGTAAAATGAACAGAAATACACGTTCAGCTTTGAAGTCCATTTTCATGCAAAGATCAAATAGCTGTCATATTTATTTCTCAGTTTTGAAGTGTAAATGTAAACCAATTCAGAGACAAGGAATTATTTACTGTACCTCTGTGGAACAAGCATTGTCCAGAAAATGTGACAAAACTATTTTCCTGCAATTGTTAGAATTTTGGGGACAACCACATTTGATGTGAGAAAAAGACACCAAGATTATTGGTTTACAGGTGTTTTATGGGATGGCATATTCCTGGAGCACTGAACTTGTGGTTTCAGGGTTTCCAGTGCTCAAGTAGCTCAGTGCTGCAGCAGCACATATTTGATTGAACGGACTTATGATGGAACAGACATATTTGATGGAACTCCTTGACCTGAAGATCAAGTATATAATTGTGGGCACGCATTTAATAAGTCCAGGTCCTAACAGCCTGCAAACTGCTGCACCAAGCATCCCTACAGCTCTCATAGCTGCCAGCCTTCACTGGAAAGAGGGTATTTCCAGTGGCATTTCCTGCACAGCTGCATACACGTTGCTCAGCTTCTGCAGTACACAGAAGCATTTCTCAGCTACAAATATGGCATAAGGGCAGGTGGGTGGCTACACCTCATGAGTGGCAAATGGGGCTGGGAGAGAGGGAAGGAAGCTAGCAAATCTATGGGCAAGGAAAAGATGAATTTTATTTTTTAAAATTTAAAATCGTCCTACTGAAGCCTGGCCTTTCAACTCTCATAGAAAAACATACTTGATAATAACTGAGCAGACTTTTTTAACAGTTTGAAAGCAATCTTTGACAAAGTGTCTACACAAAATCCTATTTATGCATGAGGTGTCTCCACATACTCAAATTATCTATTTCAGTAGTTGAACCCTTTTAGGAAAGAGCATTGACTGAGAAGTTTCTTTGACTGCTTTGAGTGAGACTTAACCTGAGCATAACAGGTTTTTAATCCATAAAGATGAGATTTTTTCCCAAGCAAAATAGGGCATACCTACTTGGAATTGCTATCAGAATTGCTCCCAAGCCTGCACTTGATCATTGTCTACCTAACTGTGTGTTTAAGCTATCTGTCTGTCCATGCTGTAGCACCAGCAGGGAGAGTGCTGGTTGGCATGGACCAAAACCAGGCTGGGAAGATGCTAATGACTGAAGCAGCATGCATAACTGCTGGGCAGTGCTCAGGATCATGCCCTGCTCAGGTTCCTAGCACAGACTTGGAGGCGCTGGATCAAACTATCCAGAGGAAAGCCAGCAGGACTGATGAAACAAGGGAAAGAAATTTAGTCATCCACTCTGCTAACAGGTACCTTAATTGCAGAGGTGTTAGTGGCTTTGGCATGGGAAAAATGGGACACAAAGCAGAAGGAGAATGGTTGGAGGTTTTCCTCAGAAACTTAGTCCTTTGAAATCAACATTAAAAAGTTGTGTTGGGCCAATTTATGTAGGTTGTTTTTGAAATTATAAATGTTTGTGTTCAGCATTTTCAGATTATGTTTTACTGTAATAATTTCTCCTTTTAAGAAGAAAAATGTATTAAAAATGTTAAACCATAAAAAGGTTGATTATAAACGTGGAAATAAATCTGCTTCAATTTGCCTTAGCCAATATTTCACTGATAATCTCTCAGTGGGAAAAAAAAAAGGAGGAGTTTTTCAATATTCATCATTCAAAGAGAGATTGAGAGAGATTGTAAAAGAATATTCACTTTGGTAGTATAAAATCCCATCAGAATCAGAAGAGAATTTTCTAGTCAACCCTGCTAATGAAAAATCAGCATCCCTTGGTCTACTGATATGCACATAAGACTTGCAGGTGTCTTTCTCATTAACCTGGTTGCTGTTGCATTTTCAAAATTCTCTAAAAACTTAGAGACATTTTCAGGTCCGAACCATGTACCCTGGATGGTTCGGACCTGAAAATGTCTCTAAGTTTTTAGCAAACAAAAAGCGCTGTAAACAAATTAGAAGCAGGCACAGGTTCACAGATTATTTTTCCTGTTGTGATTTTATGCATCCTGAATGGCAAGATATAGAATGATCCCACTGAAAGTGTCACCTATTAAAGTGATGACTAAAATTCCACAAAGCTTGTACAATAGACTTCTAGATAGAACGGTATTTTCAATAAATGATATCTCTACCAGTGGTAAAGCAAACTAAGGACTTGTGCCTCCTTGAATTTATGATTAAGCTGCAGTGTTGTGAGATCAAGGCAGTTTTAGGCAATTGAAGACTAGCTTCAACCAGGCAAAGATGTAGTCCTGAATTTACTCAAACCATCCTTGCCTAACAAAAATCAACATGAAAACTTTAAAAATAATGAGACTCAAAGGGATTCCGATTACTTACATTCCACAATTTCAGATGATAAAAACAAACTGCGATAGGACTTCTAGATTTTAATATAATATAAATAGAAAGATGGACTAGATAAAACCAGCTGAACACTAGTCTGTCCTCAAGACCTAACAGGGAAGTAATAACATGCTTTTGAATATGTAGCAATGACTTTTGGCAGATATGCCGTCTACAATTCCATACCATGGAAAACCATTGAACTTGATTGACTATTTAATCCATTTCTGAAAGAGCATCACTAAGGAATGCTTATATTGTTAGTATATATAGTGTATTATATAGTTAGCCAGAATGACACAGGACTGTCAAAATGCTGGTTGCTGCAGAGCTGATAGATTGTTAGATTCCTATGTCCAGCCATGGTAAATATTTTAAAAGTTATGTAAAAATTTTGCTGATACTTGCTGCAGATTTTCTTCTGCCAAATAGATATTTTGATAATACTAATATAATAGATAATTGTTAATTATCTAATTCATCCTGAGCAAGAATACCTTAAAATATAATGGAATGGCTTAGCTGAAAAAAGACATCAGTTTTGCAAATATAACAAAAATAAAATGCATATAGAAACATACATTTTTTATTTGTTGTTAATTCCTTAGATTTCATTAGATATATATAACTTCTTTTAACAGCTAACCCTATTTTGTGATTTTATGTAAGTTTGCTCCAGAAATACAATATTGAAAGTGTAACACTGGATAAGTTGATAATATTCTGACCAACAAGTCATTTGGTAAAATCACACAAGCTTTATGTCACATCCAAAAAAGTAAAACTCAGTTATGTCAATGCATTGAGCAGAAATTGACAGATTTATGGAAGTTCTGTAGACATAGTAGAGAAGAGATAGTACAAAAAACCCAAAATGGAGCATTATAAAGAATACTGTTTATATAAAGAGCAATGGGCTTTGTGTGGCATGTATTAGAAACAAAATTTCAGCTTCCTCCCTATGCCTTGTTCTATGCACCTTTTTATGAAAAGAAAGACCATAAAGTCTTATAAAAAATATTCCCACTCTTTTCCCCTTTAGAATACCCCAAAACATATGGTGCTATCAGCCTGAAGTTTTCCCTCTAGGACTTCTGAATTTCCTCCTGCCTCAGTTAGACCACAAAATCTAAACAATGTAAAAATGATTTTAACATCTTCTGAGTCCACTTCCTGACATTAATGTTACTAATTAAAAGGCAAGCTTTCATAAACACAAAGTTAAAATGTAATACCAGGCACACATGCAAACGTTTTCACGTGGTCTGTGTGTCACCATGGCCTCTGTTTGCCTGAGGAACTGTCCTTTTGGAAATCATGTATAGCACAGAAGGACTTAAGAAGAGGTGTAGGTAAGGCATAATGGCCACCTGCCATTTCAGGTGCCTAAATTCAGTGCTCATATCCCCATATGAGCTCCCAACCAAGTTGATACATAGTCCTGGAAATGCCTAAATGCATATATGAATCCAAGTTCTTTCCATCATTTTGTGACTTATGTATCTAAATTTTGTCACTAGACCTACACAGTCATATAATGATGCCCTCGTTCTAAGACTATTTTCCGTCCCCTTTGTCTTCAAGGCCTGCAGAGAATCATAAAATATGCCTCTATGATGCTGGTCTCATTTTGGAGGCTCAATCCAATAGACTTCTCAGAGAAGAAGTTTTTAAAGTAAGTAACAGTTAAAAACCACTCAGACAGAAATCTATAGGGGCTGGGGTTGAAGATTCTTCTGTAAAGTGACCTGAACTAACGTCTCACAAAGTTGCATGAAATGTGGAAAAAGTGCTCTCACAGCTTTTACTTGCTCCACTTTGCCTCTTTCCCCAGTAAATCCTCAGGAATGCTCCTGGGGGTGAAGAGCCTGCACACCTTTCAGGCACTTTATCAAAATGCTCTTCAATAATAAACAGTATGGTTCCCTGCTTAGACACTGGAGTGTGGGACATGCCTTTGAAGGACTCCAAATGGAAGTCCCATCCATCTTTCCACCCTACCAAACTGGGTGCAGACAGGCTCTCCTAATTTGGAGGATCTTCTGACTTCTAAGACCTCTCTTTCTTTCTTAAAGTTCCTTTAGGACCTGATGCATGTTCTTGACATTTTTCACTGGATCCCCTTATGCTGATTTTGTGGCTCCCATTTGCTGATGTATAGCCCTAATAAAATGTAATTTGAAGAGTACTTGAATCCAAACTAGAGATTGTGAGTCCTTCTGATTAGGTAGCAAGAAGATATCATACAATGCTAAATTCACATGGAAACTGAGCCCTCATACTGTAAAGAGCAAGTACTCGAGATATTCCCAGTTGGAAACTAACAATACTGTGAACAGGATGTGAACACCATATTCAAACTGTGCCTGGGACCTCTACCTGAAGAATCAGGCTAAAGAGTCCAATAAAATGCTTTTCTTTCAGTCACTAACCAAGACTGGGTTGTGTGGAAAAAATAACTTTCAAAATTTAACTAATGACTGTATCCTTTGTCAACATACAAAATTAAGGGTATGTGGAAAACTTTAATTCTGGGTTGCATGATTTTGGGAATGCTGGTTTTGTGAGCTTTTCAAATCTTTTCAAGGTGGTCTTCTATGTGTGTACTAGCATATATACAATATCAGCAGTCCTTTTTGGCCTGTCATGTAAATTTATTTCAGAATAGGGGCTTTAGTATTACAGCAGAAAAAATTGTTATTCATTTTGTATGATTTAAAAGTCATCTCTGATTTATTTATTCCATTGCTCTGGCATGTAGTTAAGCCTTTTTAAAGCTTCAGTGTTATGTCCAGTGACATTGTCAACTGTGTCATGACCTAAGACAAATTGTTCTTATTTCATCTGCTAGTACCCCTTCTTATGAGTTAAGCAGCATTATGTACCAGAGGGAACAAGCACTGACCAGAAAAGTTGCAAAACATATTTACATGGATAAGTGAAGTTCCTTCCTCATACAACATCCATGTGTTCATTCAAATCTTAATTTACCATCTGAAAGGTGACAGATTCAAGAGGAGTAACAGACACGTGAGTCCTTCCAGGATCTTGTCTGATGGGTAGCGATGGGATTCTTCCTATCAAGTGAAGTACTGAGTTGCCACTCACCTGAGGCTTACTCTTTAGTTTCCAACAGAATTCCTTGCTGATGCCAAGCACTTTGTAGTCCCAGCAAAGCTTTAAATTCTGCCAAATTAGCTGACAGAGTCCATATCTCTGGTTGGGCAACAAAGGGACCATTTAAAAAATAGCAGTGCAATGCAAGTCTGCTTTTCTAGGCCTGATGCTCTGTCTGAAACAACATTCTGGATAGCTGCTACAAGGATAGCACACCTCACACCACATTTCTGTAGAATATTAAACCTGCTTCCAGGGCTGACTTAAATTCTAACTGGCTTTCAATGGCCAGAAATACAGAGAGTTTTGGGATGAGGATCAAATTGAAGAGCTGCAGTCTGCAGTGCTCTCTTGGTAGATCATTTACACTGGGACAAAACCTGTCTGCACAGAGGACTGAGTTCTCACGGCCCAGATTTAAGTGAGTCATGACATTCACCACAAATTTCACCATCATCTGCTCCTAATAAAGAAGGAACAAAGTGTTTTATATTTGTCTTCTCAAATACATGATTTTGTCTGTCTGTGTATACCTGTATGATTGAAAAAGCCAGAGAAAACAAGTGCTGCACTGCACATACTTCTGGCCTGAAGAAGAGGACAAGAAAAGGTTGGGAGGAACAGTACTGTGTACAAAAATGGCAGATGGAGAAAAAAGGAGGAGGAGAAAGAAAGCTGGGAATATAAAAGAGAGACTGAGAAAAAAAAAATGTTACAAATCTGCAACAATGAATCAATACACAAAAGTGGGAAAATAATACAAGCCAGGAAAAGTTATGGTAGTAGGTATTTTTTCCTTCTACTCCTCTGTTTGTTTTGGATCTGTCTAATGCATGAGAAGATTTTTGCTGTGAGGATGGTGTTGCACGGGAACAGGTTGTCCTGAGGAGTTGTGGATGGAGATGAGCAAGGCTAGGCTGGAAGGGTCTCTGAGCAACCTGGTTTACTGAAATTTGTTCCTGCCCACGGAAGAGAGCTTGGAACTACATGATCTTGAAGGGTCCTTCCACTCCAAATCATTCTATGATTCTATCATAACAAATAAATACATTTGGAAGAGGAAATGTGGCTCTAATTTCTAGGGCCTTGACTGGCTAAGTAAAGCAGTGCAAAAGAAGATGATGAGGATTTTGAAGGAAGATACATCCTATATGGTTACACTTGAGTGAGACTCTGAGCAAAATTCCAAGAAACTACTTTTATATTAAAAATGTGGCTGTTGTTGACAAGTGGAGCATGTGGTGGAAGGAGATTGTTGTCAGTGTAAATGGTGGTTACTGGAGATGGGCTGTCCCTGAGATAAAAATGAGGTGAAAAGGCTTCACTTGGTGAAAAATGACATTGGCAAAATTGGTTTGTTTCAGTTGAGGGGTGCAGTGGGAATCCCTGGCTGTCAGGATGTGCTGCTCAGTAGAGTGGGTTATCAGACAAATTTTTCATTTATTAAATATTCTGTTAAGAACACAGATAATACCATTAAGCCTATCCAAGAAGAGCCAATAGAAACATTTATAAGTCATCATTGAGAGAGCCATTGTGCACTGTCCTTGTTCCACACACAGAGCTCAGTGATGTCAGCTCTTCACAGATCCAGCGTGGCTTGTGACCCTGAAGTTTCCACATTTCTAGTGCATTACTTATTGGACAGTGAAAACAGGCAAAAGCTTAGCTTCTTTGGAATTAGAAGTCAGAGGCATTATTGGGAGACAATCAGAAAGTACAGGCAAGGCACCATAGAAAATGCTCAGATTTAGTCTGAATCAAAAGATTTTGATTCAAAGTCTTTGCCATTGTGTTCCACATAAATGCGTGTCTAAGACCCTGGGTATGAGCAGAAATGCACACCTGCACCCCAGCTTGTTGGCATTCAGAGCCAACTGCAGCAGAAGCTGTTGCTGGGGGCTGAACTGCTCCTCTTTCATCCCTTCGAGGAGCTTCACTGCATTACTGTTATATCTTCTGTGGAAAAATGAGACTTCTGTGCTGAGGAAAATTTCCCAAGCATTTTTTTTCACAAGCTTTAAGTTCATTTTGAGCAGGATTGTAAGCCCAGACATTAAGAGGGAAGTGGCTAGGTGTGTGTGGTTCAGCACAGTTCTCTGCACAACCAGAGTGATGGAACCAGAGTGATGCAGTGATGGAACTTGCCAGAGCCCTTACCACCCTGCCAGGAGCCAAAAGCTATGTGATGTTCATAGCTAATACTGCATGAGGAAAGTCTTCAAAATCTGTGTGGATGTGGGTAGCAGCCATTTGCCCATGTAACCCTAAACAGGAATCTTGTACAGTGTTAGAGAACAAACACAATTCTCCCTGAGGCTGTGTGAAATTAACTACATTTAATGCCTCATCTTTTATTTATGTTTCAGTATAGACCTCTTGACAGCTTATGTTACTGAAAGCATTGGGAGGAGAACCCTCCCCAAGCCTTCTGACAGCAGAAGACTTTTTCTGTTGCTTGCCACATTTGTGTCTGATGTCACCTGTAGGATAACATCGTATAAAGAGGTGGAGAAATCCAGGGGGTGGGAGGTGACACCCACTCCATCTACCCCGCCCAGCTGCTACGGGGCTGCCGTGCTGTGAGTTTGCTCTTGCAGTAGATCATCCCTGTTCACATTCTCTCCACCTTTCTCCAGCCTCCGGGCAGGGACAAGTGTCCGAAAATTTATGGATATGTGGATATAATGGAGGTTGATAACAAGCTAAATCTCCTATTCTGTGAAGGCTCTATTTATTTCCTGTTTTATGCTTGTTGCAGCCCCTAAAAAGACTAAAAACTATGAGCATCAAGCCAGTGAGACACTGACAAGCATGGCTTCATGTATTTTCATTCAGGATTCCAAAATGTGAGGCCATTCTTGTGCTGAGATAGTGCCTGAACATTTCTCATTGTTCAGGTGCCTTTGGAGCCTTGTTTCAAGGTGCTCACTTTCAGCCTTGGGAAATGAGCTGCAGCAAAGCTTTGTTGCAGCATTCCCTAGATGCATTGTGTTCTGCTGTCCTTCCACACAAATGTGACATTTGCAGTGATAAAGGACAAGCAGAAAATTGGTAGGAGATAATTATTACCTTGTTAGGCTCCAGTTTCAGACCTAAGGAATTTCAAGGTCTGACAGAAGCAGTGATTTTAATGAAGAATAGAAGATGGAAGACAAAATATTTCTCATAGTAGCTTGTAAATAATTTCTGATGGTGAACTTTTATTGAACTTTTTTATCTGGTTTTGATCAAAAATACTCACTGATAATTGTAGGTGTTTTTCAGCAACCTGTTAGGACTAATGTGATCCATGTATGTAAAAATGATGGTGAACACAACATTGTTTTCATATCCAGTTGTCATTCACAAAAATTATGAGTGGGCACCAACAGGCTGCAGAAGCTCTTACAACAGCAGTGATGATCGGAAGCTGTGGAGGGATATAACTTCTCCCCCACTATGCTACAAGATAATGGGAGGGGCTCTGAACAGGGATCTTCATCTCACAGACAAATGCCATTGATATCAAGTAGAGAGCTCTTCCAAGAGCAGGAGTAAAATTCTCATTGTGCCCTGTATTTTACTGACTAGGATTCCATGCAAGCTAATTTCCTTTGGCACAAAACAGGAAAAAAAAAAAGCCAATTAAACATCAGAGTTTGAAAGCAGTAGTATTCCTCAGGGCCAAGGAGTTAAAAAAGACAAGTATAAGACAAAGGTAAACTTAGAATCTGGTCTGTGTAATATCAACTTCTCTCCTTAAGAGAGGAGAAAAAAGTTACAGTTCTGTCCAAGTAATTCCTCTACTTGCACTATTTCAGGTAAGGCAATGCCTCCTCACTTGGAGAAGCATTTGTGCTGAGGTAAAATCACACTTAATATTTCAGGTCTATTCACAGCTAGCAGGAATCCCCAGGACTTGAAAGAGGCCATACATTAAAATGTTCCATGAGGTTTCTCCATGATCTATGGTTTTGTGACTCTAGTTAATCACTTCCTAGGACTGTGCCTTATCACTCTGAAAAAGGTGATATTCTTCCTCCCTTCATGAGTGTTTTCTAGGCCAGGCCAAGGTTCTCATAATTACAGATGGTGTGTGTTAAATGGCTTAAAGGTGAATGCCACCTTGGAGCAAAATGACACTCTTGGAGCAAAAACTTTTGGCTCTAGACCTGCTAATAACAACCACTACCTTTGAGATGTATGGAGGGGACAGAGGTGTGGGATGGCAGAACACTGGTTCATGGTTGAATGCTGGGGAAACAGTCCCTGGTGATGGCAGAACATGGGGAAACCTTGGGGATGTATTCAGAAATCATCCTTCCAAGGACAGAGATCAGTTTCTCATTGTCTCACTGCTTGGGTGAGCCCTTAGTATAGGCAGACTCAGCAGAGATTTTCCTGTAATTGAAACAAGTTGAATGAACACAGACTTAAATTTTGACAGTGTATTTGTACTTTTATGGGTTTGCTCTTTCCCCCTCTCCTGTTTTGTCAAAAAAACCAGTGATGTTGACTGATTATGCAATTCAGTTCTTATTTCTTCTTACAAGAAGTGTTACCTACAAGCTTATTTGACAATTTCCCAAAGTGCTGATAAATCTTGTTGCAAATGGGAGCAACCACTCTTGAGCAGGTAAGGCAGCAAAAGTTCAGGCAGCATTTTTCTGCCACAAGCAAGGCAGAGAAAAAAGCAAATGTGCATCAAGCAGGAAGATGAAAGCCATTCCAGCTATGAGTGGGGACTAAAGTGTACTACAGCATGCATTTCCACTACAAACTAAAAACAGCCTGTGTGAAGAAGCATGGAATTATTTCTAAAAAATTATACTTCCCTGTGGATGCCACTCTCAGTTTTCAAACACTCATACTCATAAGATATAGTATTATTTATGGGTGTTAATGTAAAGGTTTTTGGTTTTGTTTTTATTTATTTATTTTTTGTGTGTTTTGAAGGACCCAAGTTCTTTCTTGACATGTCTAATCTGTGTCTATACCTACACAGAAGTTTTGAAAAAAGATGCATCATCCTGCTGCAGGTACATAAACAGATCAGTTGGATCACCAGGTAACACATGTAAAAGCCAATCTTTGTGACACAAAATCTAAATATTTACAGATATGATTTAGGCTTGCTTTTAAAGCATCTTCAGTGTAAATGGAGCAGTGTTCATGAAACTGTACAGAATATTGTGTGAAAGCTGTTGGTAGTTTTTAACCACAGGTTCTTGAACTGGGAAAAAAAATTGCAGGATAAGTGCATTTAAATAATTTTCAGTGATTCTTTCATTGAATCATCCCTGTCTACACTGACTTTTCCTCTGAAAACTGTTCTAGTGTTTTTATACCTGTTCATTGTTGTAATATATTTCATATATCCAGAACAATTTAGGATTGTAGGATTTACTATTGTATGTTTCTGCTCAAAGGAGTCAGATGTGAATCTTGAATCACAAATACAGCCATAACTCAAAGCTTCTCAATGCTTCTGAAACCAGAGAAAATGGAAAACTTTATGTTGTGTCATTTTAATGTGATATTCAGCTATTGGTTGCTCTGTATGCTTCTTTTCATGCAGGCAAACTGTTGTGCAGAAACAAATATTCTACAGAGAGAAACAGACTGAGTGGGAGAGTGCAAGCATGGTGATGGTGAAGAGAAAACACATAATCCTGTTTCATGCCCATTTGCTGCTTGAATTTCCCTGTGCTGGCTCAAAACCCCACACAGCAGGCACTTTCAAAACTGACCATCCTTTCAGGCAGTCTAGTGTAATCGTATTTAAGTAAGCTTTTCTGAGCTGAATTATCTGTTTTGATTTTATGTTGGGCTCCAGCATTCATATAACTGTCTCTCTAGGCTGAAAAGCTCAATTTCCCTACCAGTCACACTCTCTTTGTACCCTTTACCCACTGCAGAGCTTGGCAACCTTTGGTAGCCTGCTCCTGGCAGCTGGATTTTCCTTCTTTGCCAGGTTTTACTCTTTGGAAATTCTTTAAATCAGATAATTGCCTGAGAGGTCAAAAGAGAGAGTCTGAAGTTTCTTCATAAATTTAAATAAAAATGGTTAAGCTAAGGGACCTCCTTTATATTCTGTGAAACGTATGTGACCAAGCTGGTTATGTGACTTCTGTCTGCTACCTGATCCCAGATGCAGTGGATACTTCCAGCAGTTCTGCTCCTGAAAGATTAAGACAGATTGACCACAGTCTCTTTGCTGCTGAAGGAAAAAGTTGCTTCCAGAAACACCAAGCTTGTTCTCCCAGCACATTCTCTCAGGAATGCTACATGGTATGTCTATGACTTTCACAGCTGTGCCTTTGGAATTATTAATTTAATGAAGAGGAAGCAGTTTCGTTTTCCTCAGAGATCACAATCTGTCTTTACATTATAGGACAAATTTAGATGATAGAACAAATGTGCTTTGGGGTATTTTTACATGAGGTCTGCTAAAATACTTCTAAAAGTTTGGTAAGGCCACATGACTCTCAGAGAAAGAGGAATTAATGCATTCTTTTTATTGCAGAAACCAGTTCAAAAACTCCCTGCACTTTGGAGCAAAGCCCTTACTTCCCCTTGTAAATATGGAAATCTTGGGCTCTAATCCTGGTCCTGAGTGTGGCTTATGTATTTCTGAATAAAATTAACGAGGAAAACTAAATACCATTGTAAGTAGAAACCTGGTGCCATTCCTCTCAGTCATTTCTGGAAAACACCCTTAGTACGGGAATCACAATCAAGCTACTTTGTACTTATTCCCTATCTTATCCCGTAACTCTTGGGTTTCTTTTCTGCACTCCTCCTGCCTGCAAACACCATGTCCCACCTTTTTCATTCTCTGTGCCAGACTGTATCCCTGGAGCTGGGAAATTTGGCATTTGATTAGGAATTAAATCACTTGCTGCAAACAATCAAGTGATAAGTCTTTGGAGCACCTGAAATTCGGGATTCCTGCCTCCTAAGATGGCAATAAAAGGATGCTGTCACCCTATCAGCCATCTTGATCCAAACATGCATCTAATTTCTTTAACTTTAAAGCAACATGGAAACTATTTTGTCCAAATAAGAATGGCATTTCAAATCCTCTGCACTAAAAAAGCATCTAAACCAGTATTTTTAAATGCAAATCAACCCAGTTAACACCTTGGATGAAATCTTCCGTGAAACCAATTACATAATACAGCTGATATAATATAATGCTAATAATATAGTTACTTTATACTAATTAATGGCTAATTAAGTTCTAATACAAAAGTGAACTTTATTAGAAGTGCATCTAATAAAAATTTTACAGGTGTGATCTCATTTAGAGCCTGATTCAGCTGTAGAAAAAACTATTTTTTATGGTTGTTGGACAAGAGCAGCAGTGGCTTTGTAAAAGATATATATGGCAAGAAAATCCAAAAGAAAACACAGATTTTTAGTGTGAAAAACACCATTCAAATTTACGTTTTCTAAATCAACTAGTTTCTAAACTTCATCAGACCAATATAGCAATATATGTATTTAATTGGCAAAAGGAAAGGTACCAAAACAAAGTACAAAAAGATGAAGCTAAGCCTGGAAAAGGCAGCTCAAACGCAAGCCGAGAGCTCCATCTGCTGCTGGGCTGCGGCACGGCAGAGACTCAAACTGCTGAGTCCCAACGAGCTGGGACTGTAAAGATGTCCTTGTTAATTAGGAAATGGAATACTTTTAAGGAGTACCTATAGATAAAATAAAGCTTTTCCTATCTTCCTGTTCACTTATTTTGGTTTTCCTCTTTTATTTGTTTGTTTTGTTTTTGACCTGGCACCTTGAGATCACTATTAGCACCTGCATGATATTCTTCTATCTTGAAATGTATGACAGAAAATTTCCTACATAGTCCTGTGACATAACTCCAAACCTCTCTTGGGCTTCACCATCTCTTTAGTTTATTTCTTCATTTTCATGGGTGAAGGTCTTTTTTAAAAGCTGTAGTAGACAGATACTCTGTCTACAATTCTCATGCTCTGTATTGACCAGCATCTCTCTCCTCTGCCTTTTGGTTTCTTTGGTACCTTGCTTAATAAGGACATATTGATGACAATGCAGTATTGCTGTCTGGCAAAAGGTCCTGTGCAAAACTGAGAATCCTTCCTCCCTGTGCCAGAATCCAGAGAATCCTCTCTACCAGTGACAGCCTCCTTGCATTGTAAAAAGTGAGCAGAAGGCTGACATACTTTGACAGTCATCTTAGAAATGCATAAAATTTGTAGCAAAATAAATTGTAGTTCATGCTATACTATAAACCCAACTGAGTATATAGAGAAGAATCATCTGAATTTTAGAAATATGCATTAATCAGAAAGTGCTGATCTTGTCAAAAAGAACAGAAAGGATAAGTGGAATAAATATGAAGCGTTTGCTATCACAGCCGGACTTGAAAGTACTCACATGAAGTGAGCTTTGTGGATAAGTACAGATTTACTTACTAACCATGTTATTTGTTGTTATTCTTACTGCAGTGCATCTTATATATCTAGGTCTGCACTGTGTCTCAGTGTGGCCCAATATATTTTTGCAGTAACTCAATCAATATTGAGGTTTCCAGATTCACACTACACATATTTTCAGGGTGTTGGCCACAGATTGGGTCTAGTCTGCTCCCATGGACTTGCTGCCTGTTAGCAGCTGAGTCACAATAAGTCACTGCTGGGAGGAAATTCTCTTATCTGTTTACATCCCAAACTAAACCCACTCAAGTAGGATGTTCTCCTAGTCTACTTGGGTTGGACTAGCTGTTTTTTAAAGGTCTCTTCCAAGCCAAGCCATTCTTTGATTCTAAGAAGTGCTCTGAGACAGCTTTGGCATGTCCACCACAGGGTGGTAAGTGGGGATGCCTGTGAGAGTCAGCTAAAACCACATTTCTGTTGGGAACTAAAATGCTAATCCATGAACTAAATTGATGCACAAATAAACCTTCTACTGGAAAAAGTCAGCACTTCATTCCAGAGATAATATTTTAAAAACTTTGCTAAGCATAATGCATTGCAGAGTGCATGTTAAAAAATTTTATTTGTGTTATATTTTAATTCTATTTGTGTTCCTAAATGCAAACATGGATTTTCTTTTTCACTCTGCACTTTGCACGCTCTTTCCATGTTATAACAGAAAACAAACAATATTCCCTGGACATTTTTTGCATTAAATTTAAGCAATATTCAGCTTGAGAAGAAAGATGGAGTTATAATGTTCAGTATAGTTGGATCACCTATCCCTGAAAACAAGATTTTGTCTCTTTGAGGTCAACCTTCCTTAGAGCAGAATGCAAGAATTTTAACAGAGACTTTTCTCCCTTTCTTCCACCTTAAAGTAAACAAGGGTTTGTGATAGGTCTATATAACTATATACACCAAATTGTGACTGATCCTGGGACAATAAAACATAAAATAGTAGGAATTACTTTTAAGAAAATTGATGGAATAATTATGAATACATACCCTTTATAATTATTTTTTATTATTATAAGAATTGAAAATGTCTTTGTGCTATTATTAATGCTTTCCATCCATTACTTTAATTCCAGAATAAATATTACAATATTACATATAAATCTAGACTTTTTTCCTTTTCTCCTTCTCTATAAATCTTGTCAACCTACAATTTATACCAATAACACAAGCTTAATGATATACTATCTACTAAAATGCAAACACAAAGCTTTACAGCATCAGATACATGTATAAACTCTGAAACCAAGCTCTGATTTTATCCTATAGATTTCATTAAGCTTGGTGACAGCTTTAGGAAAAATAACATAAACTTTTCAATTTCTTATAACTTAAAGAGTTCTGGAGTTGCCAAATCTGGAATAAGGTTGAGGGAAAAGGGTCAATAAATAAGACATTTTTTGATATTTTGTATAATGCTCAAGCAGATGTTTCTGCACAGAAACAACCCTTAAAGTCCCCTCAGATAACTAAAATTATTTAGAAGAACCTGGTAATCAGCTAAACAGAAGTTTCTCTGTGCAACTCAGCAGAGAAAAAAAATTTACAGCTGTACAAGCAAGGTGGTGGCAATAAGAATTGGGGGTTCAGTTTACCTCACTACTGGACATTACACAAGAAAGAAAAATTATGTAGAACATAAAAAAGAGGAGAAAAAAATATTCAAGACTTGAAGATTACTTCTTACAGCCAAAGAGGTCAACGTATTTGCTTCATCAATAAGAAGATCAAGTTTTTCCTCAGAGAGAAGAACTAACAAAGATTTTAGTAAAGATCTTTCAATCCAGAAGAGAAAAAGGGTAATAAAAATTAATGACTGGAAGCTGAAAATTGGAAAATTTTATTTGGGAACATAGCAGAATGCAAGCAGTGAGAGTGAATAGCAGTGAAACAAACTACTAAGAAAGAAGTGGGTTTTCCATTATTTTAATTTTTATGAAGTAATGTCTTATGTATCGTTCTTCAGAAATGTAATTGTTTCTAGGTATAGTAATTTTGCCTCTGATGGAATGCTTTGATTCATTTTTCCTTTGAAATATATCCTCTATTATTTATTTCCTTCTTTTTTTGTTACTCATTTATAAAGAAAGTTGACAAGAATTGTACTTTGCAAAGATAGAAAATGAGAACCTTGGGCTAAAGTAGTTTTTTGGTTATGGTAGGAAGAAAATTTGTAAGAGATGCTGTATAAAAAGAGTTATGTATAACTTAAAACTTTTCTCTGAAAAATGGGATGGCTGGAATTCACATTGGAACCACCAGCTGTCAAAACCCTCTTTGAGGCTGTGCTGAAATGAAATTGCACCACAATTATTCTCCCAGTTAACAATTTCCCTTTATCTCTGTGAGAGAACTATTATTGCAATCACCTAAGTTGAGAAACCAGAGTGAAAGGAATAATGTTCTTGAAACTTATTCAAGATGATTCTTCAAATGCAGGTATTGATGTGACAAAGTCACAGTGGGCTTGGCCTATGAAAGAAAGCCCTGCTAGATTTTGAAAGTAATTTTTAAAAGAATTTTTGATGATCTTTTCAAAGATCATCATCAAATAGCAGCAAACTACAAGACCAGGAAATCGATCAACTTTTTTCTACCTATGTTTCTCTCTTTTTGAATGACACACTATATGGATATATTATGATACCTGAGATATATATTTTATGATATTTTCAGTCTCTATCACAGCAACAAGTCTGTGCTAGAAGATCATAGACCATCCCTAGCTGTTCTCAACAGTGCCTTCAAACAGAAAACAGAGATGTTGTTAGCTGACCCTGGAGACATTCACAGACATTCACCAAATCATCTCTGCCTCCTCAGAGTGGATCAGTGTGTGTTCATCAAAATATGTGCTAGTCCAGATGCTGCTTGCACACAGTCTTCAATTTAAGGGGATGGAGATAATTCCCCATGTGGAAACAAGTTATAGTATATGTATTTTTCATTCTTTTCTGCAGATATTTCTCCTGCAGGGTGTGCAGAACAGCAAAGCAGGAAGAAATTGAGCCATTATGCCTATTCACTGAAATATTTTCTCTTTGGTGTACTATATTTTCTGATTTTAATGCCCTGTGGCTGTGAAAACAGATGCAGCTTTCTGAGCTGTGAGAGAACTCTGCACTCTATTTAGGGAGCAGTGTGCCCTGTAACATCCTGGGTAATTTCTGCCATGGTAAGGAAACTCCTCTTAAACTGCAGCTCTCAAGAGCAGAATTTCTGGAAATCCTGTACCTCCCCCTATAAAGTCTGAAGACCCTGTCCAGTTCTTTAGCAGGATCAGACGCCTCCTCAGACTGAACTGAGTCTTTCACATGCTCCAGGAATTCAAGACACCTCCCAACTTTGCTGCGTCAATAATCCATGGAATTCATTTGGAGACAGAGACATTGACCTGTGGGGAAGAAACTGAATATTTCACTTATACCATTGATCTGAATTCACTGGCCAGCTGACAGGGCAGGTCTGCAGTTCTGGCTGGCCTAGGGACATCATGGCTTCTAAGTCTCAATCTTCTGGTATAACATCCCTCTGGTTTAAGTTGTGTAAAGTATAAGAAAGGTATCTTGTTCAGGCACGACTTGTCTGGATTTGGGAAACTATTACTGATTTGAAATTGTTATGTGTGTTATTCAACAGTCATGCACAGTGTTATCTCCTATATTTTTGAAATTTGTTAAAAATACTGTGTTTTTAAAAAAGTGACAAATTTCAAATGCTTAGTGACAAAACCAAGATCTATACTGATAAAATACTGATGCAAGAATAGCTGTACTAAAGTCAGAGTGATGGCTGGAAGTGGGAAGGACACATTGCATCTAGAAAGTACTGAGATGTAGTATCCTGCCTCTAGCAAAGAGTGGAACCTTAGGAAAGAATCTGCAAGAACAGGGTAAACAGAAAGAGACACTTCCCTGTATGCTCACTCCAAGATGCCAGCTTTTTGAATGAAATGCTGCACCCCAGGTAGGCTCTACATCCATGTCTTTGTCTCTTTACTCTTAAGATCCATTTAAACTTTTAGCATAAAAGTAGTCCTTATTTGATAATGAGCTCTATGGCCAAACTGCAGATTAAAAGTTCTTATTAAAATATATATATATATTACCTGCTAATTCAATTTAGAAGTTCCTAAGTCCAAAAAGAATCAATGAATAAGTATTCAGGAAATTTTCAGTATTATAAACAGTGAATAGACATTCACTAGCCATTTTCTTTGCTGCCTTTCTACCTTTCTACACTATATAGTGTCTTTTATATCTATATCTGTATAATATATATATATGGATGTATAGCCCTTTGTTGAACCCAAAAGGTTTATCTGACCTTCTCTTATCTTTTCTCCTGGAGTTGGGACAAGGTTATTAAGCACTGGCATTCTCATATTACCTCTAGAGCCCTTCTTGCTCTAACCCCTTGCTTAAAATCATCACAGAAGTAAGATGGCTGCACCATCATGAGCAGAAAGAAACACACAGTCAGCTCAGCAGAGCACTTGGTCTGCACAATGATGCAATTTAAATTCTTTGGTATTTTAAGACAGTGAAACATGCACATGAAATTCCTAGCCACTCTTTACAAATATTTAATTCTATTTAATTTCTTTTTGGTTTTGGTTAAAAAAAGAGAAAAGATCCAAGGGAGGCAGGTTGCTTTGGAATTGCAGCAAAAGATGTGTTATTTTGTTGGTATCTTTTAGGAATTTTTGAATTGCATATTAAAGCAAAATTGTGCATCAGCAGAATTGATGCTGGAAATGTTACAGGTCTTTATGACAACCACTATGTTATCATGTCATGATAAAAATAAGTTGGAAAGATGGCTTTGGTAATTGGTCACAAGAACCAACATCCAAAGATAAAAAGGTCTCTTTATGTACAGGGTACATTGCCCCAAGCTGGTACTACTGTGTAATTTTTCCAGATTTAAATTCTTGTGTTGACAGGTTTTTCTGAAGAACTGCATTTTTGATGCTAAGTGCTACAGAAGGTCCTGTAGAAGGCAGCTAAGGAAAGATAGGGGCAGGCATGATAGAGAAAACTGAAGACAGCAGAGCCTAATGGAGCACAAAATGAATTTTGTCTGCCAGGGGCAGCATTTGGTGACAAGGAAAATTTGCAAGTATTTTGAGGCTACAGAATTTGGTACCTTTAGGGCTCTGTCTTATTATCAACATGGTTGCTTAGTCCAATTACACAAAAGATTTCAGCCAACTAATTAACACCGAATGACAATAGAAATGAGACAAAGGGCAGAAAATTAATGAAGAAAAATAAAAATTAATCTGGTTGGAACAGCAATATTGGCAGACACACTCATATATAAGGACTCAAAAATTTTCTAGTAACTGTAGATGTTTCCTTCTTGTTTTATGCTCTTTTTTCAGACATGGCTGAATAGATCCTCAGTCTACATGCAAGAACCTTTCCTTCTTCAGCTGTTGGGGAAGAAGTAAAACCAAAAATGTTATACTGAGAGCATTTAAAAAGCTACTAAAGTTTAGAAACTCTAAGGCTGTAATGGGACATTCAAAATAACTGAATAGCTAGTAGCCTGATAGTATTAAAAAAAAAAAAAGAAATAAGGATTAAGCATTACTTAAGAGAGGAGGGAAGAGGGAAGAGAGGTATAACAAGTTATAAAAGGGAGAAGGACTTAAGGGAGGATAGAAGGAGGAGGGACAGAAACTGAGGGAAGACAGATTTAGACACTAACAGGACAAACAGATCTGGCAGCACAAAAAAATGGGGAGAAACATGGAAGAAAAGGATAATGAAAAGTAGCAACGAACAGAAAAAAGAGTAAACCAAAAATCAATACAACAGATATATATTCTAGTTTCCCCTGAAAGCAATGTATTTCCACGCAGATGTGTTACTGTAATAAAATCAATACCACAGTGATTTAGCATAGTCAAACTGATATACATCAGCATTCCTTTTCTTCTGGTTGCAGATATAACCAGCCTCTTATTGACTTGATGTTTTACTTGGGATGGAAATTTGAACCTCAGGGCACTGTTTCAACCAGTTCCTACATTTTATTTGAATGTCATTTTAGAAGCTACCTCGTTTGCCCTGGTGATGTCATGCAACAAATTATTTCCTGAGTAACTAAGTTCAAGTGTGGACTGACAGTCAGTTTTGACTATATGTGTTCTGTTATTGCTTTAACATGATTTTAATGCATGCAGATCAGAAAATATTTCCAACAGTACTAATGTCAAATGGCTCTCTTCCTTACCTAATGTTTAATGAAAACACTCTTAATATTGATTTTACCTTGCATGAATGTTCTCTAAATCAGTAAAATCCATTCAGACACTCAAAGCATATCTTTGTTACAGTAACATGGCATTGCCTGGCATCATTATGAAGTATTTATGGCTAACTGAGTGTCTTACTATGCATTTATCATCCTAGCATATTTGAGCTTCTTTTGAATATAACAGTATGTTTCAAAATCTTGACTATGAGGAAAATCAGAAATATCCTGTTAGACACATACATACATACAGGTATATTTATATTTATATATATTTCAGCTAGCCTCTCATCTTTAATTCTGTTTCACAACTTTCTTTTAGATAATCAGAAAAAAATCAATATGAAAATGGTAGATCTTCCATGAAAGCAAAGAAGTTTTAGAACCACACTTGGTCTTGCCATTCATTTAGGGATATAAAAGAAGGAAAGGGCAAAGTTAATAGGATAAACCCGACTTAACAGAATACTACCTCTCCTTATTGATGAAATCAGAAAATAGGATCTTCTCAACATTTTTTTTTTTAGCACATGGAATAAAAACAGAGCTTGGGAGAAGAATGAATGAACCAGGGAACAGGCTCTATTTTTCAGTGAATGATCCATTGTCTGTGTAAGCAGAGCTCATGCAAAACCCCACCAGTCCTGCTCCCTCCTGTCACTAGCCTCCTTTCTGTACTTGAAAGGCACTTTTGTCATCAATAACCTGGAGCACCCTTCATAAAAGAGTCATGGATGTGTTGGAGTCTTGACTACTCCAACCTGTTTAGAGAAAGTTTTCTGGCAAAGATCATGAAATGTCCCCGTCTCACTCTCAAATTTTTTTTCTAGACAAGATGGTAAACTGGACCCAAAGTTTAATTTGTAGGACTGTTGTTTGCTTGTGCCATGTGCCAGGGCGCTGATGGGCAGAGAAGAGCCCTGAGGGGCTGGAGACTGGCACTGCTGAGGAACTGCTGCAGATGCTGCAAGATGTTTTGGTGCTGTAAGTCATGTGTGAAACATGCCTTCCACCTCAGTAATAAGATCAGAAACTTAATTAAAAGTCTGGAACTTCTTATTATAATTTCATAGGTTAAGTCTTATACTTTTATAGGAAGATATCAATTTTACATATGGTGTAAAAAAGTGGGGCTTGGGAATTTCAGGACATGAAAAGCAGCTTGCTGTTCCAGATGGTTTATAAAGTCTGACAACACTGTTTCACCCTGTAGAGCAGTTTTTGGAAACTGTCCCCAGCTTACCAGCTGTACAAGAATGCAGTGACAGAAGGGAATACTTGACATATTTACAAGCAAAATTTAAATTATTTCCTCTCCTTAAGGGAACAGATAAGCATCTCCAGTCTAATATGATGCTGTTAAACACCAGAACCAAAAAAGATGCATGATGGATCTCTCGGTGTATTTATGCTTTAAATATCCGACCATGTGCTTGTTTAATTTGCCCCTCGGTCCCCGTCATTGCTAATTAGGCAGCCGGCTGCCAGCAATCCTCCTCCATTCTGCCCCATCCCAAGGGCAGAGGCAGGCACTGGGGCTGGGGATGGGAATTCAATGCCTCAGCCTGACTGACCACCGGGTGTCACTGTTTGACAGAAATTAACTTGGGAAGGCTGAAAACCTCCCGATGCCTTCTCCACTCGGATGCTAGAAGATGCAGCTTTCATTCCAAAATCCTCTTTCCCATCTGGCCTCTCACTGGATGGAGTTTTAAAGGATATTTCGGAGTGGGATGGCTTTTGGAAAATGATTTCATTTTTAATAAAAATACCAAAGGCAGGGGAAAAATGAGAAAAAATAAGGTAACTTTGAGAATTTGAGATATGCTGTGCTGCTATTTGTCAATTACATTTTTTTTACTGGAATAATAATCCAAACTGCAGATAAAAATAATGCTGAATTGATATAGAAAACCTGATCCTCCAGATTTTCAACCTAAAGTATTAGGTTTCTAGTGCTTCTCAGGCCAACACTAAGCATATTGACACTTTTAGTTAGATGTAAGACAAAATGTCAGATTTGAAACTGGCCAAAAATATAAAGAAGCTCTTCAATAAAAAACTTCTTTCAAAAAGCTTAAGGATGCCTGCCTATTTAAAAAAAAAACCAAAAAAACCCAAAACTTTGGCACTCTTAAGAAAGAGAATTTTCTAGTACAACTTCAGAGTCTTTTACCCAGATGATGAAAGTAAGAAAAAAGAGTAGGAAAGTAGGAAAAAAAAGTATTTTCTCTCTTAACAGATAATGTAACTGAATGCCATACCCTTATAGTGAACAGTTGAGAAGTACAAGCAATTAATTAAAAAAAGAGGCAGTAACCTAGAAAAGGAGGATAAATTAATCCCAGGAAAATGGGAAAATGAAGACAGTACCTCAATGAAATGTACATTCTGAGTGGAGTAAAATCATTGAGTGTGATAGAGATCAAAGGATTTATTGCCTCCTGTCTAATAGAAATGGAAGGATTTATTGCCCCCCAAACCTGCGGCTTCCAGAAGAATGTACTTACCCCAGTGTCTGCTAAATGTGGATAAATTCCTTCCCTCACAAGCTTTCTAAAATGTGGAAAGATTTACTTCCTTCTGAACAGTCTGCCTCAAATAAGCAGCTACAAATTATGCCACAGATGGTGCTTTTTTCTTCTCTTTAAGTAGAAAATTTCACGGAGGAAACCTAAAAGCAAGTAAACATTTTTTATGGGTTTAAAAAAAGAAATACAACTTAGACAATGCATCAAATATTATGTATCTACAGAGGCTGGTTAGAAAGACTTTGGAGGTAAGGTATTACTTGAAAACAAGGCCACGTAATATGACAATTCAAAGGCAAGGTCATTAAGCATATGACTATTTCAGTTTGTAATGAATTTGATAATATTCTAAAATAGTTATGTAATGTAACCATGATGATCTAAGGGTATAACCAAATTAAGATTTGCAGGGACTTAATACTTTGTCTCCTCGCACTGCTGGGAAACCAGGCAAGACTTCAGACATCCATGATCTGCTTCAGAACCAAAAGAAATGGCAAACATCAAGCCACAACTTTGCAGCTTCTGTTTCATATTCCAAAAAAGATTTGGGTGCCCAAAGGCAAGTCTGCATTTTTCCAACTACATCATCGAGCCAATAAAAGATATTCACTCTGCCCATAAATCTTTCCTTGCTATCATTAAAATGTTAGAATATGTTTAAAGCTTTCAGATGTTACTGGTTGTTATGTAATAAAGAAGTTGATTATACATAAAACATTGCTTATGTGGAATAGCAGCCAGGTTCAAAGAATCAGTAACTTCAGAGACTATGAGGATAAATGAGAGCTTGATCAAAAAATTGAAGCCGAAGCTGAGCATTCCTCCAACTAAGCAATTTTATCTGCTGTCAGGTTTTCCAAATCAATTCCCAGTTGCCAAGAGTTATTAAAAGCCAGAAAGGTAGAATTGCACAGGAGAGGCACTTAGACAGAATTTTATTCTTTTAAAAACTCAAATTTGTACAGGAATCCTGAAGTTGTGGTGATATGCACTGTGAAGCAGTTTCACTGCTAGGATATATCTCTAATAGAACAGCACCAGGATGCCTGGTCTCTGACTCCCACAGGATTCAGACTTGAGCCTGACACACCTAAATGGAAGCCCTGAAGGTGTAGCTACCTACCTAATTTCTCCTCCAGGAGCGGTAAAAAAATAGCTTGTGTCAAAATGTTAAATATTCACAGTGAGAAACCAAGAAAAATCCATTGTTTGAATATTATGAACAGCGGCTGCTTGCAGGCAGTAAAATTATCAATGAAGACAGGAAAGGACTGAGCATGTTTGAATCTCAGTGTAAACCAAGAGAAAGGGCTGACAAAACTCAGCTGAGGAGCTGAAGATCTCAAAAGAGGAAAACTCCGGGCTTTCCATGTCTCAGATGAGTATTCCTGAGGTGGCTGTCATTATTTTTTCTATGTCTATTTCTTTCTCATTTAGAAAAGTGTTGTGGTTTGAGAATGGTGCTTCCCAATTCAGTGCCCCCACCAAGACTCTCCAAATCACAAACTGTTGTCTTGCTCCCCCTGCTTTGCTCTCCCCCTCCCCTAAGGGTGACTAGAGAACAGAGTTGGAGACACAAAAGGTGAAGATCATGGGTTAAGACAAGAACAATTTACTGGAAACAGCAATGAGATAAGAAAAGGAATAGTAACAGAAACAGTACTAATGACAGAGTGCACAAGGAAGGGAACATTATTGCTCACACTGGGAACCCCTGACAAATGGCAATACCATTCCCCTCCCTCTGCCATGCTACACCCACCACTCCCCTCTGCAGCAGAACTGGGGCTGTTACCCTGACTAGAAGGAACCCCTTGTCATTGGAAAGACTCCCTGCCCCCCATCCTTGCCAATGACATGATTCCTTGGATAAGAGGAGATTATTAACTATGGACTACTGTGCATACCAGCATATGAGAGCAGCAAAGTTGGCAAAGCTGCCAAAGAGTGAAATATGCTGTGGAATGGCTAGTAGGATGGAAACTGGAAGGGACAACAGGTCTCTTCTGCCATGGATTTTTGAAACAGAAATATGCTTCCTCAGAAAAGTAGTTCTGGTGTTACTTGCTAGAATGTGCCCTGGGGCCTAGATCTTTTTGCATTTTCCTTCTCACTTTGCTTTTGTGGGGCCTGACTTTCCTGTGAAAAGCACTGATAGCATGAAGCCTTAAAAAAAATTATGCAATAAAGATAGGGGGAAATTGTAATTTTCAAGTAAGTGTAGGCACACCAAAGAGCTCCATGGGGCTAATCTGTCCTGCCAGCCTTGTAGTCACAGCTCAAGAGCTTTGAACTAGTACCTGAACTGGTTTGTGAAGAGCTAGCACAGATATCACAGAGCTACCTGGCAGTGTAAACTTACCCCTGGAGCAATGGGATAATGCTGTCCCTGCTCTCACTGGTACAGGGACATCTAAGAAAAGGAGAAAAACATCTGAAGAAAAACAAATAGACACAATTCCCACCTCCTATTAATTTGCTGCCAGTCTGAACTCATAGTCCTTATTCTGCATAGGTATTGTGGTAAGCAGCTTCCACACCATGCTGTGTTTGCCTTGACACTTCATTATAGGTCTCCACAGATGAATAGAAGAGAGGTGACACTGCACTAAAGAAGCACTTAGAAAAGCAAAAGCTAGTATTTGCTGGCTGACTTGCTTGTTTATGCTTGGAGCAGGAGTGGTGACACCTGAAATCCTATTGTTGTCTAGGGAGCAGTCAATCACACTGCTGGAACTTCCACTATGGTGTGTGGTGAATAGGCCCTGGTTGGCAGCCAAGCTCTCACACAACCCCTCACAACTTGTCTTTCCCCAGCAGGGACAGACACAGGGGATGGGAAGAAGGAGACTGAGAAAGCTCATGGGCTTTTTAGATCTCTTGTGGCTGAAAGACTCAAGAAAAACACATGTGGAGGTGGGAGGGAGTCATAAGAAAGCTGGACAGCAGCGTACTTGGCCGGCTATGCAAAGGCAAAGCAGTGGCCTCACTCCTGCATTCCACACTGACCACAGCTCCCAAGCTTGTGTCAGTGTGATCACAGCCAACAGGGACAGCACCGTGGGTGGCTTTGGCCCGTAGTCTGTTAGACAACAATGTCACAACTATTCTCGTTTGGCTTTAATGCTCTCCTTTGATCTCCTTGGTCATCCATTTTCCACAGGGACAGCTCTCCTGAAATCCATTAGAAGCGCAGTAGTGATGAGCCACATCCATTTCATACAGCTTCCCTGTCCCTCCTGCAACTCATCCGAAGCCGACCTCAGCTGCAGCTCCTGGAAGTGGAGCTCTTCCCAAGGTGCTGGCCTTGGAGGGCCACCGTTCTCAGCAGCCTGGGCAGACTGATGTGCATGTGGCCTGGTGTAGGGCTGTGAAAGGCACAGGGTGCTCAGAGGGCAGGTGGGACCTTTCAAGGTGAAATGAAAATCTCTCTCCACAACCTTGCAGCTGAATCACCACCTTCTGTGCCACCCAGCATACAGCTTGATAAAAGCCTTGATCTCTAAATGTAAATAAGAATCAGATTTGAGAAAATAATGCTTCCAAACAAACACTTGGAGTTGTCTTCATGCTGCTATATAATATTAAAATCGAGGAGAAACTGCATTTTGGAAAACGACATTACATGGGCTTATTTACTATCTATACAGATCCCTGCTATTGTGTGGCTGTGCTTATGTTTATATATATACACAGACACATAAACATTTCCAACCAGAGCAAGGGAGAAACTGAATTTCAATACAGACTATTTTTCAACTCAATAAGCAGTAGCAATTTTTTAAAATAATTTTTGAGTGATAGAATATTTGTAAAAATATATTTCTCTCAGCCTCTGTGAGCACACTAGAAAATTTTGATGACAACTGTAGTCCAAATGGCAAGGTCCTGTTACAAGGAATTCATCACAGATGTAGTCCTTAGGCCAAATTATGACCAAAAGAAGACTGAATATAAAATGTTAAGAAACAGCTGATACATTTTAATTTATGAAATGCAAACAGGGCACGATCAGTAGGTTCTGACATATATTTACTTGCTAGTAGCACTGTGGGGCAATGCTGGAGCCAACGGTGAAAACTTTCAGCTCCAATCCCCCTCCCCTTTGGCAGCTGTTGAACATCATTTCCCAATCAGGTCCACTTCTCCAACATGTCAGTGAGCTTCCAAACTTTTCTCCAGATGGCTACTGAAGCTGGGAGCAATGACTGCAAGCTGCATATTAAATATCTAAGTTCCTTGCACAAAGCTTGAGCCTGCAAATCCGTGCAACCTTGTTTTCCCTGGGAGGCATCAGTGGGTGGATGCAGCTGATTCAGGGAGAAGGCAGGATGAAGTGTATAGGAACAGGGACAGCAATGGCATATCAAACCCCTGAAAGTAAAAGGATTGTCATTGGTTTTTACAGGATATGCAGCAGGTTCAGCACCTTATGTGACTTCAGATAAGGGCTGGCTTTCCAGGCTGTGCAGAGCCTCTTGCCTCAAGAGCATCCCTTGGGACCCTCTGCTCCATGGCACACAGGGCCATGCAATGCTGTCTCTGCCCAGAGTATCCCTGCTTTCTGGGAATATTGCCAACTTTTCAGATGCCTGTAGCAAAGATTGTGTATCTTTTTCTGCTACTGTCACGGCACTTTTGTCAGTAAGGGAGAGACAAAAGCACACTTTGTATTTTCTCAGGAATGGTGTTTATTATTGCATTTGTACTACTGTGAGGTTCTGGTTCCTGAAGGTATTGTGTAAGCAGGGAGAAACTTTTTATCACTGCCAGCAAACCCTATGTTTTCCTGAACTCATTGTGTAGGATCTTGGCATAAGATTCCTAGTAGATGGTCAGCTGAACTTCTCCCTGCTAACTGTTAAATGCTTTTGATCATTTATCTGCAGATTGTGATGTGAGTTTAGGCACTTGAATCACACATGGATATCTAAACGTGGAAACAAACTTAGGTGTTAAATTGAATCACACTCACTGTTCTTCAGAAGCTTTCTTGTGACTGTTAAGCAGTTTTTAATATCACACTTGTACTATCTCTTCATTTCACCGCTTCCAAACAACCAAAGTAGAAAAATAGCACCAATAATACTAACTTCCATCCAGTTGTGTGCTGTCTCAGTTACAGTATACACATTCTCAGTCACTCTGATTACAGAAGACTTCTGAATTCCTTCATCACCAAATGAACCTATATTAGAAATACAGTTTGTCAAAGGTGTGGTGGGACATCTTCCCTCCATGGATTTCAGTACAGTGTGTCCCGATTTCCCTCTCTTTGAAGCATGTGGTGTTGGGTCAATCTCGGCCATCTGAAAATTTTATCTGAAGCTTGAAGATCCAGAAATGACAGCAATCTCTAAAGTGAAGGATGTGGCTGTACCACAGTCTCACAAGGTGAGAAGTAGTTCCATTCGTGTATTGTGTGGCTGTTTGACTTTAACAGTGTTGTGATCAAACCCAGTTAACTTCAAGGAATGGTCAGTGTTGGGATTGTGGTTCTCAGATTTTTACCCCAGGGTCTCCCTGGGGATTCTTACTGGATATGACAAAATTCTACTGAAATAGAGAAAAGACTTCCAAATCTGAAGGAAAGCTTGCATATCCAAATACTTCTCTGTCTTATTTTGTTCCCCACGCCCCCCAGCTGAATTAGTGGACCATTAGTTTTCCTACAAATCTTGGTTTCATGAAAAATTTATGTCTTCACAACAATCAGCTTACAACTGTGTTCCCTGCAGGACAGGCACAACAGTATAGAGTATACAGACATTTTGGTGCCCGATAGCTTGCATGTTATTTATTTCATTTCTCTCATCTACCACTATTTTATTTGTAGTGTTTGTTTTTTAGAAAATATTTTCCTCCAAGTAGGAGTTTGAGTCAAGCCAAAACTTTATGAGGATACAAGAATACCTGCTGGGTCAGGAGGACTAATGTAGGAGAAGGACCCTCAAGAGAACCATGTAGTTCATACAAATGTGAGATTAAGAACACCTGTGGTCTGAGATCTAGACTTCAGCTCTTCTCTAAATACTTTAAGAATTCAAGAAACAGCAAACACATCATGTCTAGTAGTCCTGGGCTGAGTAGATCACAGTGGTCCAGGAGTCCTTTAGTCAAATTATTACAATCTGTGTTTCTGCTAAGATGTAGCCCACATTTCCTTCAGGTTTGAACTACTGCTGTCCAAGAAAAGCTTTGAGTAATTTCAGACAAGTTATTTCACTGTGATGAATTCACTATATTGTAGTGAATATGGTCCTATGCAGCCCCAGAACAATTTATTTGCAAGTATCAAGAATCAATATAGCCATTTTGACCTTGCTATTGAACCTAAAAGCATAGTATGTACAGGGAAAATCACTTTTAGGATGGACAAATAATGTACAAATATTTCCTGTGTTGTAAAGCAACATTTTTGAAATTCCCACCAATTTCTGAAGCCTAGGAAGGCTAGAGCAGACTAGGAAGACAGACCAGCTGCCTACCCACACCGACTCTCTGGTGGGATGAAGAAGCCTGCTGGTTATCCTGCTAAACCATTTGGAAGTGACAGCTGGCAGACTCTTGGGATGTACAGACACACGTGAGAGGAGTTCAAGCCTGTTGGAAGCTGGTAATGTCTGGATGAGGGGAAGAAGGGATGAAGTGCAATCTGTGGTATGAGAGAAAAGTGAGAGTCCTAGATTTCCAGCCAGGCTGTTCTGTATTTCCTACTTTCTAGATTTGTTGTGTATCAAACGTGAGTAGAACACTTGATACCACAGACACCTAAGGGGAGAACCCATCACTGAGCTCTGCAACTCTGTTCCTTGTCAAAGACACATCCAAAACTTGGCTAGCTCCTCTATCCTCAGGGTTCAGACTAAGGTGTTTATGCTACAGAGGTAGCTTTGAACCTCTCATATCAACCCTGTCACAGGCCCAGCAAGAGCCCTGTGGGCACTAGGTCAGTCCTACTTGATCCATTCTTTCAAGTGACTGGAGAGCTATACCAAACTCTGACTTGTAAGCAACTTGTAAGTAACTAACTTGCAAGTAACTTCTGTCTTGGATGTTATCTGACATCCTGTGAGTTTCTGATCCCTCTAAGTTGTCAAAAGACAGAAAACTTATTAGAGATTTGTTTTGTGTGGAAAGGAAAATCAAATGGAAAATAAAAAACCCAAAGGGAAGTCACAGAATCATGGAATCGTAGAAAAGCTTGTGGTGGAAGGGACCTTAGAGATCATTTATTCCAACCACTCCTCCCTGCTACCTCCCCTAGCCCTTCACCCTCCTTCCACCCCCTGCCCTTTTCCCCCACCCATAATGGACAGGGATGCCACCCTCACAAGAGCAAGTTAGTCACAGTTCCATCCGACCTGGCCTTGAACATTTCCAAGGATGGGGCATCCACAGGCTCTTTGGGCAACCTATTTCAGTTCCAGCTTCATTACCCTCTGACTAAATTTATTCCTAACATCCAATCTAAGGCTCTCTCCCTTTAGCTTAAAACTAGGCAACAAACATAAGCATAACCACTGCAAAGACTTTCCAAACATAAACTCTATTTTACCTAGACTCACAAAAAAATTACAATTATTTTCAAAGTCATAATTCTTATAAGCTAGAAATGTGGGCTTTCAGCAGTGTCAGCTACTTGCTCAGCACATTTTAGGCACCACCTCATATTTAACAAACAAAAACCCTTAAAAATCTGGAATAACCGGCTGGTATTTGCCTGTTCTAGCCTTATTAAGTAGGTCATATTTCCCAAGCTTCAATATGACCACAAAACACAAAATGCATCTTTTATTTCCAGCATGAAATACTGTTATTTTAACACAGTTTTAACGTCAATGGAAACCACAATATGTTTAAGTGTTTGGTAGTGCACTTATATATTTATTTTGAGGGATAGTAGTTTGAGGTTCTTTTCAAATGGGAAAAACAGTTTATACTGCAAAGATTAAAGAATCTCTCTCTTCTATCTGGACCAAATGAGTGTGTTTGCATGGTCACCAAAGCTAGTCCAGAGGGGAAAATGTATCAGAACCTGCTGTGACAAAGGAAGAAGTTGCTAGTTGAGAAATTTCTAAGGTAGAAATAAGAATCTCAGAATAAACCAAGACAAGTGAGCTACCTTGAAATATATGTCAGATCTGAATGCAAAAAGCTATTAAAAAAAAAAAAAGAAAAAAAAATTAGGGATGCAGCCTCCTGAACTTCTGGGGAGCTCTAGTGCTAATTGAATTTTGGGTTGTTTGTCCAGCACATCTGGATGATGTGTATACTGGATGATGCAATGACATCTAGTGGGAAAATAATTAAGCGTACTCAAATATTCAAATCATTGCACACTGACACAATGTTTGAATAGGTGATGCTAAAATATCTCTGTCACACAGGTAGGTGATGCTCTCAAGTGTGCTCTTTGCTAATTGCAGAGCATTGTAGGAACTGCCTACACAAGACAAGCAACCCTATCCTCTGTGCCTCCTTTTTTGTTTTGTTTTTGTTTGTTTTTTGTTGTTTTGCTTTGGCTGAACACCAGGTGACTCTGAGCACTCCGCAGGTTTTGTGCTTGCAAACGTGGCTAATAAAGAGTGCTGGAGCTCCGAGGGCTGTGTGAACACTTGTCACCAAGTGCCTGAGTGCCTGGCTTGCCTGCCTGGGCACGCAGCAGATGGAGCACTGCACTCACACAACACACACCAGTGGGCCAGCAGCAGCGCTGGGTCATGGGCAAACACTGATGGTGTAAATTATGCTCAGTGCTAGACTTTTGGTGCTATTTGACTTCTAATGGGCTTTGTTTTTACTTTTGCCCCTGAACCCTGTATGCTCACAGTCTAATTGGATGATATTATTTTAATGATGTTGGCAAGACCAAATGCGCTCGTAAAAGTTTGTGATGCTTTTGCACTTTACAGCAATATATTACTGTTATTTGTCCAAGGAATGGTCTAAATTTTTTTCATTTTTCTCCTAAAAGAATGAAATGTTGAATGCATTCAGAGCTTTAAACGTTTACAAATTTTGTGGAACTAAATCATAACCCAATCTTTGGAAGTGGATTTCTTGTCAGTGTTCCAGAGCTGCTAAGACATTTTTCTGGTGAGTTGTAGTTAGTGCAGTTAGAAATGTTGCAAGCTTTAAAAATGGAAATTTAGAAGCCCATTATACAACTTTCTAAGAAAGAAAAAACCCAAAACATATGCCAGCACTGTAAAAGGCAGCTGATATACTGCTAGACAAATTAATGCAAATTAGAAAGGAGAGAAAAGGAGCATACAAGATGGAATATGACACAGATAAAATCTGAAATAAAAACATACAAGAAAAAATGAATCAGAAAAATCATGAAAGAAATATTCATACTAATTTTGTGAAGGGAAAGAACAAAATTCCAAGTGACAAGACTGTGATTCCAAAATGCCTTTCCTCTCACATCTTTCAACCTGCCTAGTGGCCCACTGCTGTGAGTCACACTTGCTGCCTTCTTGCAATTCCCTGAAGTGCTATCAGCTATGATTACTGCATGCATTCAAGTATTCTCTAATCTTGAGCCTTGTTCTATTAACTTTCACTGGTATATGAGACATGAAACTTGCTGAAATGTTCTCCTGGATATAGGCACCTAAATTCAACTAATTTTTAGGACAAACAAAGCAGCTCAAACCCTGTCCTCTAGTTCTTGAAGTGAGAATTTGGTGAACCAGAATTCCAAACTGGGGAAATGAAAAAGATTCCAAATTTCCTTTTCAGCTGCTGATTATCCTTAGACCTCTGACTGCCCCAGTTCAAATATCCAAATGTCTTGTTCAAATCCACAACTAATAATAATTCAGAAATTATTAATCAAGTTATGAATTAAATCCTGACTCCCCTTTACTTTGTTCCTTTGTTGGTCTTGTCTGCAGAACAAACTGCACACTTGACAGCTCCTAGGACAAGATACCCCTGCACAATGTGATTTTAAGGGCATTTCTTCATAAAAAAATTCTGGAAAAAGAAATAGTGCCTAATATTCATACAGGGGCCAGACCATTCTGGTTCAATGAATCATGATTCTTTTCTGTGAAGTGACACAGCTTCAGTAAGAAGGATGGAGAATCTTTAATGCAAAGAGAACTGCCTGGCTGTTAGGGAACCATCTTAACAGATGTCTTCTGCCTCCATAGGTTGCAGGAAAAATTGATTTCAGGTCTAGGTTCCTTGATAAGTTTGCATTCCTGACTGGGAAATTGAAACAATTGTAGAAAACCTTTTGGAATGGAGAAGTTATGCTGCTCCTTCCTTTACCTTTCATACCTGTTATGACTGTAAAAAACATCTCTAGCAGTGATGACAGAGCATGAATGTTGGTTCATTTGGTTGGTTCATTCATTAGTGTTGGTTCATTCACCCAGAAATTAAAGGGGAGAGAGGTGAAATAAAAGCAATCAGCCAACACACTTGTGTGTGTGTCCAAACCAGCCTGCTGCTTTAACTCAAATATCCCACTTGAAACCCAATGTAAAATGCCACAGAAATTGTTAAGAATTCAAGAGACAATAAAAATAGTTGTTTTGATTCAGAGAAGGACTCACATAGTCCAGTGCTCTTCCACTGATCAACAGCAGTGGTTAAATACATACTGTAAAAAATAGAACTACTATACAAATGTTTTACACAGTGTACAGCTCTGGCTTTGGCTACAGGAATCAGGATTTCATAAAGAAAAAAACCCAAAAAAACAACCAATGGCTTCTAGGACCAAAAAGAAGGAAGAGAAAGATTGGAAGGATGAAGAAAACCCTAATATAATAAAGGAATGGTAAGACTCAAAAGGCAGAAATGTCAATCACCATTTTTCTTTATTTAGAGAGATGAGTTTGATAAACTCATAAAAAAGATGATAAAGATCTTTCTAGCATTATCCTCAAGAACTGTGAAGAACATTATAGCAAAGATGATGACTATTTGAAGAATCTACCAAGAGAAGCAATGTGGAGACCTTCTTAGAATAATAAAGACACTTAGGTTGGAAAAGACATATAAGGTCATCAAGTTCAGTGTTAACATCGACTGCCAAGTCCAGCACTAAAACTATCCATTTTGAAATAATAGTTTTTAAATATTTTTTTTCTATGTACATATAATTTTTGGGCTCATGCTTTTGAGCAGAGCACTCTGTTATATTTATTCCTTCCAGTGGTTATTAGAATAAGGACTTTCTGATATCTCATGCTTGGGTATAATATCTGTCACTTCCAGCTGCTTCTGTCCCAAAGCCATTACTTCTTGGAAATAGACATTACCCTTTATCACACAGTATTTAAATCCTTATCTCTTTGCCTGCAGATGTTTCTACTGTGCAGAATTGAGGGACAGGAAGCATGTAAAGGCTTTTGATGATCCAGTCACTAGGCTGGTAACTGCAGCAGAAATAGAGCCTGCCATGATAAGCCCTCCATAGGCAGCTTTCCTGGCAGATAATTCTGGGAGTGTGCCAAAGAGTTCACACAGCCTGACTGTAACACAGGATGCTGGTGATGAGCATGTCCTGCTAGACAGAGGTGTGTAAGTTGGTAACCAGCAAGGTACTGAGCACTGAGATTCCATAAAGAAAAGCATTTGGTTTTCTAATGGGAACTTTTTACAGAGTTGTGGCAAGTATTGTGTGTCAAAATACGACTGCAACAACTGTGCTTCCAGCCAGCCTACGGTGAACTCACAGTCAAATTTACTCATAGTAAATTTTACTCATAGTAAAATTCCATTAGATATTTGTAATACTTCAAGGGACATTTCCTCCTGAACTCACCTGACACATTGATTGATTAAATGACATATAAATAAAAAATAGGTCATACTCTTATAGTCAACTGATATCAGGTATCCAAAACTTATAAAAAATCAGTGTACATATAATATAGGAGTTTGAAAAATTCATATCTGTAAAAGAAAAATATATCTGGGGTAATGTGTAATCCATATGCATGTCAAATCAGTAAGATATTTGAGCCTCTGTGAATGTAAACTTGTATGCCATTCCTTTTCATTTTGACCCTGGGACCTGTAGTTGAGTATGTCAGCTAAAGAAACCCAATTATCCCAGGTTCATTTCAGATGACAATTCCTCAGAAATGCATAAAGTCTCTTGGTTTGGAGACATGTTAGGAGGAAGAGGACAGTATTCTTTGTTTGACCATAATGATGTGGAGAGACGTCTCTCTTGCCTTCAGCTTTTCCAGGCTGGCTTTCTATTGCCACTGCAAGTATGGGAATTTTCTGGACTGTCCTATGTTACTTATGTTTGGCTTCAGAAACCATGGCAAAAAAGGGGAGTTCCCCAAAATAAAGGTGATCACAGCTTCCCATCCCTACCAATACAACTTGGTAAGGAAAGAGGATTTTGATTTGTTTAAGAGTAGAAATTATAATGTCATAGATCTGCCCTGCACTTTAGTCACTGTACCAAATTGCTTGTTCTTAGCCACTTTAAGTGATAACTAAAGGCAGCTTACAAAAATCAGACTTTATTTAGCCAGAAAAAATTACTTCTTGGATATAATTCTGGGGACTCAGTGATAACTTAGGTTATTTGTTCCTGTAGTGTCATTTACTCAATTATATTCTTTAGCTTCCTTGCTACCCATTATATCTCTCCCATCATATTACAGATGTACATATGTAGAAGACACTTTACAAAGGCAGAGTAAAATTTCTAGCACCAGATTGACCATATGCACACAGACTGCCTGTGATGCACAAGTATTAATGCTGCTTTTCAATGTCAGTATAATTAATCCATTATGAGCGGGAAATGCAACATGTGCTGTATATGTACAGAATTGTTGGGTCATTCCTCTGCACTGATCTATTGTTTTTGGAAACCACTGGGTCCACTGAGCAGTCACAATGCATTTTTTCCTCAGATTGCACAATAAATATGGTGGCCTCAGGAAAATGCAGGCCTACCACTAACAGTCCCATTTTTTGAAAGACAGTTACTGTTTGAGGTATATTTTTTGTTCTCGAAACCTGTAAGGAAACAACTTTGAGAATGGTACCCAAAGCCTGCAGCTCAGTCTGATGCAATTGTTAGAGACGGAAATAGTTCACCAGGCAGGTCTTGCCAGAGAACAAGAGAAAAAATGTCTATTTTTGGTCTTGGATTTTAGTTCTGTACTGTGGGACCATGGAATTCAGACAGACTCTATTTATATAAAGCTCTGTAAATCTCCAGTCCTTCTAAGAGAGTTCTGACATCACTAGAAGCCATTCCTTCTCTTCCAGATGGTATGGTTACATCATTCTGCAGTAGGCCTCCTGAAGGCTCCAAAAAGGGTCGTGTACCTACAAGAGTAGGGAAGCATTTGATATCTGCCACATCTGTCTAATAATTTGTCCTTGATGTCCCCGTTGCATGTTCTCAGTAATACCCGTAAGACATTGAGGTCTCTTTCTGAGGAAGCCACTGCATGTGTTTGACTTGCATAAGAGGAAAGGAAAAGGAGAGGGGAGAAAGTGCAATACAGAATATTAAAATAGAGTGGGTTCCCACATAACACACTACAGCAGCACACTTTCATTTCATAGAAATACCAACAAAACCAATGTTTGACATATTTTGCCAAACTAGCACTGACAGTGGAGGCAGGTTTACTTGGTGAATTACGTGTCTGAATGTTTGAATAGCTCATGTGGACAGAGAGAACCAGTCAATCCAAGCTGTGGGTCTCTAGTTAAGGGCATCTGGCTGAATTTTTATAATCTGTGATGTATAAGAATTTAGACTAGAGCACCTAATTGCTAGTTCTGGACTTGAATCTAGCTGTATTTAGGAATGGCCTCAAGCTCTGTCAGGGGGAAGTTTAGACTGGATATTAAAAAAAGATTCCTCACCCAGAGGGTGGTTGGGCACTGGAACAGGATCCCCAGGGAAGTGGTCACAGCACCAAGTCTGATAGATTTCAAGAAGCTTTTGGACAATGCTCTCGGCATGGTGTGAATCTTGGGGATGGTTCTGTGCAGGGCCAGGAACTGGACTCAACAATCCTTGTGGGTCACTTCCAACTCAGCATATCCTGTCACTCTGTAATTGAGTACATAAACCACAGTCCTGAGGGATTTCTCTGGTGGCTATGTATTTGGACTTTTCCTCTCGTTGAGCATCAGCCTCAGTGCTGGTAGGATCAGCTAAGGAATTGCTCTGGGATAAATGACAAAACTACTTTGAGCACCTTGGCAATATGAGAAGTAGGACATAAATTGCTGAATATTTTATACTTTTCAATAGACTACAATTTAGTTTTTCTCTGTTTTCATCCAATCTCTTCTTTCACAGCAAAACCACACACTTTTGTTTCTTTTATGACAAACATTTTAAACCCCCTGAAGTTCTCAGCAACGTAGAGATTAACTTGACTCTTGGATTCAGTTTTGTCTAAGAACTATAACATTTTGGTCTCATGTGCTGTGCAACCTTTTCTCCATTTGTGGAAGAATCTACTGGATACAGATTCAACACAGTATCTTTTCCTGACAAAATAAGAGGTAGTTGTCCTTTGCAATGGCAGAGCATATATGCAAGCTTACAAAATTTCTACCAGTAAAATGGTAGTTATGATTGTTTTGATTCCCCATGTAGCTGCTTGGAGAAGAAAATAGATATCTTCGCTATTGTTCACATAATGATAAAAAAGTTATTATATGAAGCTGTGGTCAAGATGATTCACATGGAGCTGCTGGGTAAAATTACCACCTTCAGCTGAACTCTAAGGACATCTGCTAGTTAAACTGCCTCTGGTCTATTTGGTTTATCAAATCAGGCAGCAAACTCCACAAGTTCAGGACTTGCTTCGAAAGATCAGTATTTTAGGCAGTTGGAGGGAGATGCACTACAAAAAGAAAAAAAAACTTTCTAGTTATCTTTCACTTGGAATTGCATGGAAGACAAAAATAATTTGTTTTCTTCAGTGTCTGAATTTTACAGAAGTTTTAGATACTTCCTTTATGGATTTAGGCTATAAACAGTGATAATTTAGTTAAAATGACAGATTTATGTTGAAACATAGTAAATGGAGGACATTTTATAAGGTTTCAGCAATCAATAGGCACATGATGAGACTGAGAATCTGCTTAAACAGTAGTGTTAAGGGCACAGTGAGAGTTGTTTAGCTGAGATTAGTGGGATTAATCGTGGTGTATAAGTGAAGAACTGGTGAGGAGTCTGACAGAGAGCTTGTTAAAATTCAAGGTGAACATTTAATTTGTTTTTGAATAAGTCTTTAAATGCTTTGCTAAATAGCAGGACTCCATATCTTATACCACATTCACAACTCAGGAATAACTATTTGCTACTATTAAGTTCTTATCTTTTATAAAGTTCCATCATTGATAATTCATTGGGCCAGCATTTTTGACATTCCATAGCAATTTTTGCTGCATCTTGTTCATGCTATGCAAAATGTTCATCCAACTTTGGGTTTTTCTGTTGCATCTGCAATCCAACACACTTTATTGAGAAGCAAGCCTTGCCAAAAGCTTGTCTGTACATGAAAAATTGCTTCCATAAAGTCTGAAATAATTACCAGCTGTGTCTTCTGAAATTCGTACAGGCTACTATTCATCATTATTGAAGCTGGACTTTGGATTCTCATACCTGGTGGGGTTTTTTACAGAACTTATCTATTTTTCCAAGTCTTTAAAACTTTTGCAAGTCATTGGATCCTGTGAATATGATGAAAATCAAATGGCTTTTTGAAGTGAATTTAATTTATTTGAGTTTCCTGATCAAAAACTACTTGTCTGGATACATACTTGTGACATACAAATTCGTTTAAACTTTTCATATCCTCAAGTTACAGAACACAGTAGGGAACATTCTCTGATTCCAACAGAAAACTTCTAATATAACATTCTAATTTTTACACATGTATTTAAACTATGCAGATTGCCTGTGAAACGAAGCAGCTAGCTTGCCTCATTTATGCATGTCAGTGAGCATTCAATGTTAAATACACACAATTCTTGTAAACCTTACTAGATTACGAGGTAATCTTAAATGAGTTGGACAAAAATTTCTCAGCCATTCATGTTAGGGTAGCTCCTTACAGTTTTTGAGTCTTGAGATACTCCCTTCCCAGGTAACATGCACTTCCAGTCTTTTAAGAGCTCATTTGCTCTGAGTCAATGTACAGTGATTTATAGCCATACATACATATATATATATATATATACCTCTCCCAGATAATAAGAAGAAAAGAAATGTGGAAATAATCAAAACCTTTAAGTTAGGAAATATGGAAAATTGATAAGGGAAGCCATAGAGCTGGCAGGGTTTCCAAGAGTGGGAGGGTGGGGATGAGAGTAGAAAGGGTCATAAAAGCTGGAACAAAAGTGAAGCAGTATATTAGAACAGATAAGGGACACTGATTATAGGAAGAAAAAACTCCCTGCTGTAGAGAGTGCTTAAGAGCAGAGATTTCACTTGCTGCTGATTCATCTTTAATTTGTAGAAAACAGAAGTCTCTCTAGGTTTGCCATTGTCATTGTAATACACTTTCTCATATTTGATACCAATTTTAAGCTTAAGAGTCTTTAATTTGATCTAACCTTCTGTCCACTGCTCCAGAAGGGAGTCACAGGATTCTGACACAACTCAGATACACAGATATGAAAGGCTGCAATAATCTAAATGTTTTATACAGGCTTGAAAGAAGTTCCCAGGGGAACTGAAAATAATCGAGAAAACATCTCATGTCAAAAACCCTAAACTCTTAATTTTTGGGACTTTTAACTTAATGTTGTCCATGAATTTACAGGGACAATGATAGGTGGATCACAATCATCATCATGTAATAAAAATAGCAAGTATTCTAAAAGAGACACATATCTAACTCATCATTTTAAGAGGATGACACAAATTGCATTGAATTTACTTTACTCCTCTTGAGATATTTTTGTAAAGACAATAGGTAAGGAACTGCATGTACGTATGCATATATGTAATGCATATATGCATGTATGTATGTATGTATGTAAGGAACTCCAATGTTTTTTGGAACTAAGCAATTATGGGGATGTAAACTTCATCTCAGCTACTAACAGCAACAGTATAAAAACCAGAAGGATTACCTTATCTCATAACTAATTTTTGAATATTGCAAGACAAGAGCATGTTCAGTTTTGCATCCTTTTCCTTACCTTATTTGTCTTAACATCTGCCTTTTCTTTTAAAATCTTGACTAGAAACCAGTTGCTGAATGACATGGGAAGATTTCCCTACCCCAAAGCATCATAATAACTGTAGGTGCATTAAAAGTGGGGAAGACATTGCAGTGTGCTTGAGGTATGGATATGAGCAAAGATCTAAGATGAAAATTTGTAGCATGGATCTGAATGTCTGAGATAAGTTTGTCTAGTTAAAAATAACTAAAGACATAATTAAAGAAGGATGTATGCAACAGATGTTTGCATTTTGGATACCACTGGGGATGATAGGAAAATAGGTGGTCCAAGCTTTTTTTGGTTTCAAGTGAAACACTGCTGCCTTTTCAGTCAACCTTTTCCATTTTTCCCCGGCCTTTTTTTTTTTTAGTTCTGTATATTAAATCAGCTAGATATTTCTGTCTATTCTTTTGAAAACTGAAAATTCAGATGATTTTATTGAAAAGTCATCCTCTCTTCATTCTGCAAAAAGTGATAGTAACAGAGATTTGGTTTGATTTACCTAAAAGTTACAAAGATTTCCCACAGACGTGGAATAAAATAATTTTACATTGAAATCTGCAATAAAATAAATGTTTTTATCACTTCTGTATTATAAAAATAAAAATAGAAATAATTTTCAGGTATAAGACTAAACCAAGGCAAGACCTAAAAGTATAGGTGTGTAGGGGACACAGATGGCTGTAAAACCTTATGCTTGTTTCCTGCTGCAAGAGAAATTCCTTTTGTCTTTGATTTTAGTCAGCAGCAGAACTGTAGGAAGGAATCACTAAAATTGGCAAGCTTTTTCTCAGCTGTATAACAAAGAATACAAGGGATGTTCCACACCTGTAATGTTCAGTCATAGAGATTTTACTCATATGATGTTTAATTGTTTTGTCTTCCAGAAAAAAAGTTTTCAACTGTACTTAGTTAAGGCTGCTATGAAGGCTTGTATAGTAAATCCTTCAAGTTTTCTGCACCCACCCAGGTCAGTGGTTTGCTCTTTGAAGCTGAGGTTGTCTTCAATGCAAGTGTTCAAAAGAATTGTTCATATAGAGATGTCTGTTTTAGAGAAGGCAGGATCCACTGTTACTAGATTTATGCTTTATTGCAACACAGATCTATCCAAAGGTCACCAATTTTTGAGCACAATGGAGGAGAAGTTCTAGCAGATCCTGAAATTCCTTCAAGTGAACTTTTTACCTTCAACACTAACTTTGGTTTGGCATTGATTTAATCTAGACCATAGTTTGAATGTATTTGAATATGAAAAGGATGCTGCTGTATCTCTGTATGATGCACTGTTTTAACTGTGTGAACAAGAAAAACCATGACAATTTGTGGCAGGAAAATCTAAGGAATTATCAGCCTTAGTTTACTTCCTTTTGCTCTGATGAGTAGAACAGGCATGTGCATATATCTAATACTTCATGAGTCTCAGCCTGACAACAAGGTGAGGTTAATGAACTCTGGGAAACGTGGCAACAGACAAGTTAATACTGCTCTGTTTTTGCTGATTCTGAAGGGGCTGATGGAAAAAAAAACTCTGGCAGAGGAGTAGCAGATACCATCCTGGAGTATCTTATTCCATGACCCTGTGAGCAGCTTTAGCTGCGAAAGAAAATATCTAAAAATCACAGTAAATAAATTGTCACTTACAAGAAGCAGCTGAGGACGCTTGGCTCATTCAGCCTAAAGAAGAGGCTGAGGGGAGACCCCACAGCAGCCTCAGCTTCCTCAGCAGTGGAGAGGCAGGCTCTCACTTCTCAGATGCCAGTGATAGAACCTGTGGGAATGGTCTGAGGGTGTGTCAGGGGAGGTTTAGGCTGCCCATTAGGAAAATGTTCTCCATCAGAGGGTGGTTGGTGACTGGAAAGGCTCCCCAGGACAGTGGTCACAGCACCAAGCCTGACAGAGCTCAAGGAGCATTTGGAAATGCTCTCAGGAACATGGTGGGATTTGTGGGGACGGTTCTGAACAGGGTCGGGAGTTGACCCTGTTGGCCTCGGAGGCAGGACTCAGGCTCTGAAAATACTCCTCTGTAACTTTACCAATGTAAGCTGAAGCAAACAAGTTAAGTATACGCTACATAATAAGTAAAGATTCACCTTTTTTTGATTTGTTTTTGTTTTTTGTTAAAGTAACAATGACAAGGCTTTAAAAAAAATTGTCAAATACTATTCAGTCAGCTCTTCAGTGCAAAACTCACACTAGCTGAGACCTTGACATGAAACTACTTCCTTTTAATATATCTACAATACTTCAAACTTTATTTTCTTTCATTTTTCCTTTAGAAATGCCAATGTGTTCTACAGAATAATTTTTCAAAAAATGAGTTGTGCCAGGAGAACTGATAAAGATGCAGTAGTGTTGAGATCTACCACTTGTCTCTAATTACTTGCAGCATTATTTCATTGAAGCTAAGGGGCATTATGAATGTCATAAAACTGAGCCAGGCAATACAGTGTCAAGATTTCTGCATCTTAATTATACTTTATTTGATCACCATGGAAACTCCCATCATACTGCAGTAACTAGACAAGGTGAGATTTCATTATGAACATTCTTAAAAAAAGTCAAAGTGCCAACAAATGCCATTTCTACACTAGAAGATTTTCTTAGAGAAGCTGTTTATTTGCGAAAGATATCTATACCTGTGCCTCCCTACTCACACTGAACATGGAATTGACAGGAATTGAAGTTTATTTACTTGAGATTAGTCAAAATTCCCTCACAGGGAATGCCCTATCATCAGCTTACAGACACTGGTGGGATTGGGTGTGAGGAGCTAAAAATGAAGCTTCAGAGATGTGTAAAGTCAAAGGTAATGAGAAAAGGAGCACAAACACCAAATCTGGTGGCTTTAGAACAGCTTAAGGCTGATGTATTTCTGAATCTATTTAATACAAAATATGCCAACAGACCCAGAAACAGATGTTAAGATTTAAGGATAAAGACCAATTGCCAAAATCTGGAATCAGATATCCAAATGATTGTCTTGGTACGCATATTTTCATACTGAAGGTGACTATTGATTGGATAGTCTAGAGAGACAATATATTTTTGTCTCTTGATAACTATGTATGAATGCTTTTTACGTTTTTGAAAAATACTTTAGCTGAGTACAGCTAACATTCTTTCAAACAGAAGCTACAGCTGTAACTGGAAGTAATTAAAAAAAGCAAACCCAGTCTAGCAGTCTATTCTTATTTTAAATTTTAGGAATCCAGCATCTTCCCTGTGTTCTCCCTACAGGAGTACAGTTTCAGTACAGTTTCTGTACTGAAGAAACATTAAACTCATGCAATACAGATTAGAAGCAATAGCATAAACTCATTGCAAAAGTCATATATAGTAGCTTTGTATGCTCATAAAATTGTTCTGAAGCAAATCTCTTTTCACTCTGACACCACAATATTTTGTGGTGTAGTATGCTGTTCCTTGTGTAGCACTGATGTCTCATTGAATGTGACTCCAGGGACTGGGAATTTAGATTTACCTTGGACATGGCTCAGAGCTCTGGGAAAATACAAACATTTTTCTCAGATTCATAGTAGTATTTTGTATACTACTTATATACACAGATTATAAAGTTGTGAAGATGACACTGCTGTGCAGATGTCGAATTCAGTTTTTCAGTGCTAAACAATGAAAAATTTAAATTGAGCCATCATAATTTAGTAAACCAAATTTAGTTAAAGAAATAGCAGCTGCAAGAGACCTTTGGAAGCAGAATACCTTTACTCATAAGTCAGTCAGAAGTTGGATATCTAAATCCTGCAACCCTTACTCAGGTCATTAATGAAGGTGGTGTGGGCTATTGAGACAGCATAGGCCACCAAGATATCAGCTGAGAAAACAACCTCTGGAAAACTGCCTCACATGTTCCATGGTCCACATGTGGCAGGCGGCTCCTTTCTCTTCTCCTCATCTGTAGGGAGGCCAGCTCTAAACCCTGAGAGCCAATGTTTGGCCAGCCTCCATCCCTGCCTGCGCTTCTGCATCCCCCACTCTTGGAGCCTGTTTTGTTTGCTTGAACAACCCAAGCCTTCCATAAAGAAGACTCAGTTATATTGAAAACTCCTTTTTATAAATCCACACTCTCTCTCACCTTAATGATCTTGACATTTTTTGTTGTTCTGGACTAGAGATGAATTCCTTGAACAAATGAAGATCTGTCTTGCATGAGCTATGGAGTCAGTCTTCACACCACCAATGTGTCCATTGCAAGTGTGGTGTTGATAGCAAAGCTCCTTAATAGGCCTGTGGCTTATACAGAAAGATTGAGTCATTTTCCAGCACAGCTGAAAGTCACTCCAAACAGCACAACTGAGGAAGGCAGAAAGACTTTTTTTACTGCTGTAAATCATGTCCATTTGGGGTTTTGTCAGCTTACTGGTATCAGTAGGCCAGCTAGTCAAGCTGTGCAGTGTTGTCCTGGGCAGTCATGTACAATCCCTGGATGAGGGTGTCCAAATTCTCTACTCTTAAAAAGATGGAGTTGTGAACCTGGGCGGATTTTAAAGGTTTTTACCTCCTTTTTTTATAGCCTCTGACAGAATTTTTCTGAAATAATACATTTGTCCAGGCTGAATAGTCAGGACATAGGACTAATTTCCCTGGGTTCAAATTTGATAAATTATCTTTGTTCCAGATTTGTAATTGTGCAGAGAGAGGATGCCCTGGCCATTTATCAACAAATGTCAAGATGAAATACTCACATCTACCTGAATTATGACAATCCTGTATTTGACTAGAAATTTCAGGAGACTCACAAAGCATGACAACAAATGGACAACACAGAAAATGGATATGGCAGAAAAGGGACAGGGTAGAGTGGGACAAAAAGAACAAATTAAAAAGAACAAGTGCTTAATGACAAACTCTTCTAGCTGGTGGCCTTTCCCAGGGCACATTGACAGCAGAAAGAAGTCCCAAACCTGACCAGGTGTTTAGTGACTGATCATTAAGTGGGATAAAATTTAGTGATGTACAATCTAAATGTGGCTGCTAGACAGGTGTCTCTTGAATCTTAAGATGCACAGGGCAATTATAAACTGCATATCCCACTGTCAATAAATACTTTTTTACTTTTAAAAATCTTACAGGTTTGTCCCAAGAATCAGCTCAAATCTTAATGCTCATTTCAAACAATCATGGAAATAATTTTACAAGACTTTTCCAATATTTATTTTCCTATGCTATTTTTGGAACACTAAGTCTTATGATCATTCACAGTGCAAATCAGCTCTTATTCTGACATTTGTTCCATCTGTCACTGAACACAGTTTGCTTTTCATAAGGTCTGAATTAGCAGAAGGATTTCTTTTCACTTCACCATCTTACACTTTTCAACTGGTTGCATAAATTAGCACAAATTATGTTTTTGAAGTGTCTTTCTTTGGGTAACTTGCCTTATCTCCTGTCTGTAATGCTGTGCCTCATTTTCCCCATGGTACAAACAGCTCAGCTGCCTTCACAGAAGTCTGGGTGTGGTGCCTGACCATCACCACCTGCTGAAGGAGAGAACCCTGCAGCACCTGTGGGCTCTGAAGCAAGGTGAAACCACAGGTGTAGCAATAAGCACTGCTGTGATGCTGCAGTGGGGAGGAGGCAAAAACAGAAGGTGTCTTTTACAGGCTCAGTGTGCCCGACATCAGACCTCCAGAAAATGTGGACTGATTCTCAGGTGACTTGTGGTGTTGAAACCTCTGCTTAGCATGTGATTTAATGTTTTCTCCCTAAGCATGTGTCCTTAGTCTATGCACAACTAACTCTTATTTTGGGGTTAGGTCCTGAACCACAGCAAAATGTCTTAGACATCATAATAAATAACAATGCATACTGGTGTAAAATATCAGCTCTTAAAAATTGAGTTTTTAAAAATTAGATAACCAATTAAAATGTACCTGTGTATTTCTGGATGTCCAGGTGAACAAGACTGGTATACGCCTACTCTTCTGTCACCCTTACATGCGCCTAACTTCGGCCAAACTTGTAGTGACATACAAAAAATTTTAAATGTACTTCCTTAATTTGCATTAAAATTACATCAAAAAGAATTAATTTTGCTATTCAGTACAGAAGCCTTGTATTGTGAAAATTCTTCTAAACTTTTTGGTCTTTTTTATGTTCATGGAGAAATACATTTTACAAAGTGACATGAGATTCTATGAGATTTTCTTTCTCAGGTTATGTACCAACCCCAGCCTTCAAGGATCAAATAATTCAAACAGATAAGAAGTCAATTTTTTTGGTTAACTATTTTTTCAGGACCCACAATTTGCTTCAGCTGGATCACCATAAACATTGTGATCATAAGTGCTTAATTGATATAAATCATCAACTGTATTCTATTCTATTTTGATTTTAATGTCATCAAGAGAGCCCCTAAATGCTAGTAGTGCAGTAAATGACATAATATTTAGTACATATGGGTAGTCTATATATGTTCTACTTATAAATTGACTTATTAGGTGTGATTCATCTAATGAAATGCTGCATTTGTGATGGATGTGTCTAATCTGAATGGACCCCTTAGACTATACTCAAAGGAAACACAGTAAATGGGTATGATTCATCTCATTTCATGCAGACGTCTGCAGTAAATCACATGAATTGTGCCAGACATTGATTTTCCCCTCCTTAGCTTTCAAGGGTTAGCAGAAGGATGGCAAAACATTCTTGCCCATTTCACCACAAATCTAATATAGGATGTTAAATTACATGTTGGTGAGGTGTGAAATAAAAAATGGTAGTTTGATTCAAAATAGAGTGCAGCTTTCCTAGGAGCAAACAGTTGTTTCCCAGTGTTACTGACTTTGAGTAGTAGTTTGACTAGACCTCTAAATGTAAATAGGATCATTCATGCAATATAGCATGAATTGACTTATGGCCAGGTATGTCAATTTACTCACAAAAAATTGTTCAGCTGTAGTTGAGAATAAGCTACATAATTTAACTCATTATTGTTGGTTTACTCACCCGTTTTACTGGGGATGGCACCCTGGTTTATGTCTTCTGTGTAATGGTGGTCACAAGCTAAGGATGGCTTTCCCACACATCCAGGGGAATCTTAGGTATTGAAACAAAAATTCAGGTCTCCTTGGAAGAAATTGAGTGTTTAAATAGTATTCAAACATGAAATAGAAAAGGCACATTCCATTTCTCAAACACTTGAGCCCATTCCAACAAACCTTGAGGACTGGAATTATGCAGGGGTTTTTCACTGACTTACTGGGTACTTATCACCAGACTACTCATTATTGTTGGTTGCAGCTTGCATTCAGAGTGAATTTCATTACAATTTGTTTCTTTTCCAAGAAACAGATGGTATTTTTAAACACAAAATAATTACTTAAATTTTGGAACCTGTTCTGGTGAAACAGAGCAGTTCTCCAAGCTACAGGAAATTCTCACTTTATAGTAGTTTTGAGCTCACTCATTGCAAATGCTTGATATTTTGAAATGTTTTCATTTGTGTTATTTTTTTGGGAGAAAAAGTGTGATAACTTGCAGGGAGGGTATGTGTGTGTGCACTGCAACTTTTGCCCATGTGAAGGTTCCTCCACTGCAAAAGATGAATGATTAGAAACTTGTAATAGCAGTCTCCCTTATGGTGCATTAGCTGGGGGCTAAACTCATGACATCTGAATCTGTAAAGGATTTCTAAAAATATATTGTACTGCTTTTCTCTTTATATAGCTGAGGCTCTGACAAGTGGCTAGTTGTCTTACTAAAGGTGAATTAAATATGCTTTCACAGTAATTTATTTTAAAAACTTGTATTTCAGAATTCACTAATGAAACACTGGAATTTAGAAAAAGGATTGCTAGGACATTTATTTTGCGCTTTGTGTTGAAGGCAGTTGAGCAAACACACAAAGATATTCTATGACATAAAAATACAGTGAAAAGGAGGAGATCTTGCTAGAATAGAAAAATCATATTAATTTTCCCCAATATGTTCTATCAGAGACCTTGTTAAAGTGATCCAGAGGGCCAAAAGGCACAGTAAATATGTCTGAAGAGTTGGTGCTGCTACAGTTTGGCACCCACGTTAGTCCAGTTGTCTCTGTTTGTGGTACTTGCCAAAATAAAGGCAAGCTCTGGTAAATATGGTGGTTGCAAGGAAATACAAGCAAATGCCAAGCAGTGTGTACATTTAAAAAAATATCTGATTACAACTCAGCTATTAATTTCTTTCTCTCCCTAAATATGAATGAAAAGACAAGACTATATGTGTCACTGATATCGCTGACAATTTATTAGTGTTAGGCCTTGAAGTTGAAAAGCTTGCAGATTTCTTGTAGAAGATATCATTGAAAAATAGTAAATTAACTTTCCTTTCGGCTTGCACAGCTCTACTGTGTCTCTATTTATGTACTTCAGTTGCTATCTTAACTCCCCACCAATTAGAAGGTTCAGAGGACAGTGTTCACAAAAGCCAGACTCTCCTCTCAATTTTCTTTGTCACTAACACTTACTGAATTTTTAGACTATATATATATGTATATATATATATATATATATATATATATATATATATATATATATATATATATATAAACTTTAGGAAAAATTGTTTATGTCCCAAGGAAGAAATTGTTAGTTCTCTCTCCAGCTAAAAGCAGGGATTTAATGGGATTTTTTTTTTGGTATGATTTTTTTCCCAATTAATTTAAATAGAGCAGATTATGTGACTATTCAAGCTACTTTTGTTCTCTTTTGCTTCTGGCTTAATGGGTGGCAGCAGTCAAAAACACCACTAATAAAAAAATGGAAAAAACCCCGTCATCAATTTTAAATGAGCACATTTGTTATTAATTAATTTCACTCCGTATTTTCCCTCTTCCTTAGTGAAAAAGCTTTAAAGAACACCATGCTCTAATTCTTCTAATACTGACAAAATACTTCTTCTACTTTTTATTATGTGCTCCTTCCTATTACCCACAATATTTTGTGAGTTAGCTGATATACCTGGCCATACGTCACTTCATGCTATATTGCATGAATGGTCCTTTGCCATGATTTCTGAACCACAGAAATGGAGAGGAAGAAAAATTCTAGGAGCTGAAGCTAAAAAGGAGATGGATAAAAAAACTGGGAAGGCATTTCTTGCTTCTCTCTTCCCAGAGCCCAGGGAAAGATGCCAGAATCCAGGTCCTTCCCAGCCAAGAGCTAGCACTGCTTCCCACTGCCATATTCCCAGCCCAAAACCACTTCACCACCCCTCTGTGTCTGGAGGAAGCACTGGGAAGGATTTTCTGCCTGGAACATCTAATATTGCAGGTCTTGTGTTCCTTTCTCTACACCACATGCACATCACTTTTTATTTCTTGCCAGTGGGCTTTATTTCAAAATTATCTTTTTCTGAGGTATTTGTACATGGGGGAATTGGGAAATCCAGGCTCACAGGCATGGCTTCTATTTTGATCCTACATTTTAAGTCACGCAAATGGCTTAAAATCTTGTGAGGTACATCTTTGCTCAAATTTCATCTTTATCCAACTCATTTGCTGAACTGATGGGTGCAGGTTAAGGTGTCCTGGTTGCTCTCTCTTAGCATGAGGCTGCAAAGCTGGCCAAAGCCCCTCCACATCTCCAACCATGCAAGAGACAAAGAAGTGCATCGTATCACCAGGCCAAGATAAAGTTTCTTTGTCTTCAAGGAGTGATTTGCAAAATAGTGAGAGAAATAGCTCAGGTATTCCCTTTTCTCTGCAAGAGACCAGAAGATAGTCCTGCCAAAGTATTCAAACATATTCCTAAATCCAGACCAACTGGCACAAGTTGAATAGGCAGAAGCAAGTGCATAAGTGTCTTATAGAATCACAGCTGCAAGTATAGTATATTTAAAATCGATAAAAAAGGAAGAAATTAAAACTTTTCTCTTGAAGAACATATTAGAAATGCTTTTACTATATTTTGCTTTCCAGTCCAAATGACCTAAGCATGTTAGCCTGTTACATAGAGCATTGTACAAAAAAGGCATATTGATAAGTTTGAAGTTTAAGCTGAGACTGGACCTATTATCCCTAATAGTTCACATGATTCTCTTGCCACTTTCAGAGGCATTTCTTTTCAATTTTTATAGTAAGACAATTAAGGAATATGTTTTATTATTTCACATCTAACCAGTCAGAGAGAAAAAGTTATTATTTTTTATTTAGCACCAGGAATAGGCTTGGGTCATCGTTAACAACATGGTAAAGGTTTAGCAGTAAGAAGTCATTCTGCATAAGGACAAAACTGGAGCTTCTTTCAGTATCAGGGAGCTTTAGTGTACCTACACGTCTTGGTGATTAATTCCAATAACTTAATGGTTAAATGATTTGCCATTACTATTGGATCAACACTACATTGCACATTTTTAGCTGAATTACTGGGCAGTAAGCACACTTTAGCTTTACATAATACATATAGCTGTGTGGAAAGTTCCCCCACAAATATCCATGTGCAAATGTGTTGCTTGTGCAAACAAACAGGAAATTACCACATTACTGAGATTCAGGAGGCACCACTGCTCTGCAGCATCATGGCCATTATAGGGGGATCCTGAAATACAAATAGGGGTACAAACTCAACCCTTCGAAACCCAGCCCCATGAAATATTTCTGAAGGCAAGGATATCCTTCCTATTGTATTTTTCAGCGAGGTCACCTCTGGAGTGCTAATTATGCCTGCAACTATTTCCAAACACTTACCTGCTACAAACTGTGCATAGATGTCTCCTCACTCTTTTCTACCTTTGTAGGTATCTTTAAGTTGCCTGCACTCTGTGAATTCACCTCCAGATGGTACTGGCATTTTAACAGGAGGTTTGGGCCCCAATGTGGCAAGTCACATAGTTGCATGCCTACACTGATTTCTGTGAAACTATCTGCATGCTTAAAATGCAAGAAGTCTGTTAAGTGCTTTTTCTGGATAGGGAATGGGGCATATATCATACCATTACCAGCTCATAAGCTATCCAGTTTCACTCAGGCATCCAGTTTGCTCATGCATGCAGTGTTTTAGACTGGATGATGGGATTAAATAGCCATCAAAATATATGTAGCAGGTGATAAAATATTAAATGCCAAAGTTTTGACATTAAATTTTCTGGAAGAAATTTCTGGCCCACAGTGCCCTGGAGTACAGTCAGGGCTAGCTTCCTGCTGGTTTGGAAGCTTTCAGCTATAATACTCTGATTTAATGACTGAATATTTGCATCCTCAACCTATTGCTGTAAGTTCAAATACTATAAAAGCTTGAAATGCTCAACTGGATGGTAGTTCCAGTGAAATGTTAACAACCCTGATAAGAAGTGCTGCATTTTAAACAAGTGTTTCATGCAAAATCAATAATAAAAAAAAAATTGCAGGTATGGGCATATGCCTTATCAGCTACTATGCACCAGCGTACAAGTAGGCATCTTGAAAGCAACTTTTTGAAATTATAGTTTTTGGGCAGCTTATATGTGATGAAATAGTGACAAAAGAGCACAGAAAATATATATTATCATCAGAGAATGGACTCACTGTTCCAATTTGATTTCAACACTGTTTTGCCTTTTCATAGCCCTCTAGTTTTCCTCTAGACCTACTATGGCATTCTTCCTTCAAATCCAGATTTTCTCTGTCAATACTACTTCAACTGAGAGACATGCTATTTCACCTACTTTTCAGCTTTTAGAACTATTTCGAATCCAACTGAATTGCAATATCTTCCTTCCTCCTGCCCTGTTTTAATTTTCCAGTGAACTCCTTATTCTAGTCTGTGAAAGAACAAAATCCAGATAAGATGCTCCAAAACATTAAAGAGGTATATCTACCATATTCCTTTATGGACTTTCTTTAACACAGAAAATTTAGTAACTGGTAAATAAAAAGTTTTAATATTTACCTAAATTTCCCTGCAATACATCCATTTTATTATCCAAGAAGGAGAATGAAAACAATATGGAGAAGGTGAGAAAAATGTTGAAGTATAAACTATTTTATTAATGTCCCAAAAAGAGGAAATTCAATGTAGTGTTGGCCGTGCTGTTAAGATAATTTCATGAAGTTGTGCTTCTGTGGTTCCATTTCACTACTATGATCTCAGCAACAGAGAGACTTTAGAATGGTGGTATGTCAGGCAAAAGAGAAAACCACCAAGCCTATTTTAAAAGACTATTTTATCCTTGTTGTAAGTGATAAATATAAAATCATTAGTGAGCTGCTCTGATTCAAAAGGGATTCCCAGGCAAGGAAAAAAAAAAAAAGAGAAATCTGTAAAGTCATGGTTGTAATTCAGAAACAAATGTGACACATTCCAGGCAGGAACAGTGAGCTGACAAACATGCACTTAGCACAGCCATATTTTGGTAATGCTTGATAAGCCACCTTGTGTGTAAACTGTTAATGAAACAATTAATTTTAACTACAAGACTTGTAGGTAGAGATCAGACTTCTACCAGACAATTTGTACGGCTGGAAAAGCAGAAAAACTTTTCAGATCTGAAAAAATGCTTACAGATTGAAATATTACCGTTTTGCAGCTGTCTTCCAGAGCTTAAACTTTATGAGTGAAAGAAATATCTTAATTATCTTGAGTATTCCCCATGGCTGCTATGGTTACAATAACACCATCAAAAATGTTTTGTGATGTATTTGCTGGATAAAACTTTGGCTTTGAACTATGAATTTTGATTTCAAACTCCTTGATCTCCTTTTTCTGTGTCAGATTCTCTAGGACTTGCAGATTTCATGTGATGGCAGGATAAGACAGAGCAATGCTTCAGTTCTCAATCTGGGGATGTGTGGCACAGAGCTCTTCCAGTGAAAGACATTTCTCTCTTTCTTGTGTCACGAATCCTGCAGTGTTTTCCAGCACTTGTACAATTAGTGATGATTCTTGCAAGTATTTATGCAGGACATGGTCTCCTTAGTCCCTGGTATTTTGCTGGTCTAACAGTAGATCAGTGATAATCACCTCAGCACAGTTTTTTTTCAACCATTCTTTCATTGTGAGTGTAGTCTAATTGACAATGTATTTCCTAGTTGGTTTGCTGGCATTTTGTATAATTCAAGTTATTTTATTTCTATTTATTCTTTATCAAGTGATTTCCGTCAAAGAAGGAAATAAGAGTGATTATTTATAATTTGTTCCTGAAAAATAGACACAGTTTCTCTTACCACCCTCAGAGCTTAGTAATTTTTAAGCTTTCTAGCTACTGATGTTTGTTGTTTTTATTCTATCTACCAAAGTGTCTTTTTACTTGTCTTTAAACTTTTCTGTGTTAAAGCCTCTGATGTGGAATTAAACAAGCCTCTGATGACTAGTCATGCCATCTGAGAAAGTATTGACTAGACTGAATTCCCCAAGTCCTTTACATCCTGATTTTCTTCTAGTCCCTGTGTTTTCTTTCAAGCTATTGGGGGACTTATGAGTCTCACAAGTTCCTCAAAATAATGAATCTTACTTCAGGGACTGGTTTTAATAATACCTTAAGTCCTCAGCAAGGAACATTACCAAGCTTTTCTGATATTAAAATATTTAACTTCTCTACTGTTACACATTTTCTCTCATTTTTTTGTTCTCTGGAATTAGAACTAAATCTATCAAAAATCTTGATGCAATTCAGTTGAATGGGGGAGGAAGAAGAGAGGCTGGAATGAAAAAAGAGGCTAAAATAAACTCCTTTAAATTTTGTCTGCATTATCAAATGAGTACTACAAATGAGTAATGAAAATCTGTAGAGTGAACTACTTGGTGTTTAGGACATGACACATTATACTCATCTTCAGGAATTCAAATTTTCTCTGATTGGAGGCTGTGGATTGATAACTGAGTATACAATAGAGGCTGGAGTCCATCCATTGAACACTTAGAGCACTTTTTCTAGTCTTTTTTCACCCAAAAAGAATATTCTGAGACTACTAAATAATCTGGACTCTAGTGTGCTACTAGAGACAACTGGGATACTCACCCCAAAAATGCTTTCTTTGTTGTGCCTGACCAATCTGGTGGCCTTCTATGACTGAGTAATTGCAACAGTTGTCAAGGGGTCACCTTGCAAGGGCTTAAAAAAAGGAGGGAGAGGGATTTTTTCATATGGGCAAATACTGTCAGGACAAGAGGCAATGGTTTTAAATTGGAAGAGAGAGGATTTATATTAGATGCAAGGAAGAATTTTTTAATCAGAGGGTGGTGAGACACTGGAGCAGGTTGCCCAGAGAAGTTGTGTTTGCCCCATTCCTGGAAATGTTCAAGGCCAGGTTAGTTGGGGGCCCTGAGTAACCTGATCTAGTGAATGGCATCCCTGCCCATTTCCAGGGATTTGGAACTAGATAATCTTTAAGGTTCCTTCCAATCAAAACGATTCTGTGATTCTATGAGAGTCTGCCAGGTCAGAAAGATCAATGAGGTCCCAGTTGTGAAAAACAGTTACCTAGACGCAGCAAGAGAAGATAAGGATAAATAGCAGTCTGTCATTGTAACAATTGCTACATGGGGCTGTCTTGCTGAACTTGACTGTTTTGAGGCTACCTCTGTAATAGCAATACAATTTGAGATGCAATGGTTTGAATGCCACATGGCTCAGCTTCAGCCTTGAATTCTATTTCATTCACTCAGCCATCCATCCATCCCTCTGCCTGTAAGGACACATGCCGAAGACAAAAGAGATGGTATCCTCAACGGCAGCAAAGACACATCCCCTGAATTTTGAGAACTTACCAGAGAACATCACTAGGTGAGATTAGATCAAAAGCACAACTTTCTAACCACCTTTGAACTTTACTGCTTTTTGAGTATACCCACACAGGGAACATCAGGATAAGTGATGCCACCCTTAAGCATAAATTGACTTAAATTGTCTTGGATTGTGTTCTCTGGTAGGTTAGGTGAAATGGCTGGACAAGAGCAAGGTGTCTGTAAAAGTAGGCAACAGCAACGAAAACCAACAAAATACTTAGGTTAATATTGTTTAAATTCAAAATTCTAAGAAAAGCCATTGCAAAGGAAATAAACTGCATTTTTTAAAAATAGTCTAGTACATGTCAAAACGGCTTTTATGCCAGGAATTCTTTTAACATTCAATAAGTGTAGGTATAACTAATTATGCTTTGGGTCACAACATTATTTGACTAATTTGACAAGAGTTTTCAATAAATTTTAGTAGATTAGCATGTAGGAGATAGAGTTTAGAAACTCAGGCATACAAGAAGCAAGGAGAGACATAACCTGAGATGAAGTTCATTTTGGAAAATGACTGGGGATATTTTAATGCAATCAAGACTGCTAATTAAAAAAAAAAGGAACATTGTGATATACTTGAGATTTAGGAGTGTTCAAATTGTTTGTAGTTGTAATTAATTATTTAATTTTGACATAACTGATGAAAAAACCAAACTTTACTACCTTAGGAGTTAGCAGTGACTTATGATACAAAATGAATTTAACTTCTGTTTCATGACCTTCACATTTTGAAAGATACTAGAGTGAACATTAATTCATCAGATCAAAAACCCTTCATTTCAGTTGATATCAGACTACCTATTAATGTGGTCATTAATCCACAGTTTAAAAACATGCTTTGGGAAGAATTGTGTTGAATCATAGAATAAATTAAGAAACCAACCAATTAGTTAACTCTTTTTCTTTTCCATCCTTTGCAAATGTAGAATCTGGCATGTTGGACCAGTTGTGGTATTGGCTGTGACAGAAGTTAAAAATGTCTGCTGTTCTGGGTCTTGTTACTGCTTAGTGGCTGCCATACTCACTGAGCTCTTTAAGAGGTTGAAAGGAACTGCAGCACTGCCCTGTGATGGCATTGCGGTGATAAAACCACGAGGCAAAAGAATCCATCACCATTGGTGCTGCAGAGGTGGCTTCTGCAGATCCTGTCAGCAGGAAAACCTAGCAGAAAGGCTATTCTCATCACTCTGCTACCAGCTTATAGATGTGACCAGTTACAGGTTCCCTCCCAATATATAATGTGATTGATGTGTCTATTGATGAAGTTCCAGCCCTGCAAGTGGCATCTGAACAAATTGCCACCAAGCTTATGGCTGTGCCTTGGCCTCACTCCTACCAGCTCACTCCCTATGAAAGGGACAAGTGGAAGAATGAAGCCTCTGGCAGCAGGAGCTGGTAGGTGTGTGAGGAATGGAAACACTGAAGAGAAATGGGGCAGGTGCAACTCAAGGAAAAACTCAGTTTTGAATGTGGACGCTTCACACAAAAACAGGAGGGAGGGAGACCTGGGGCATTTTTAGGGTTGGAAAAAAGCTATTCTAAGGCTAGTTTCTAAAAATATATATAAAAAATTTCATTCTGCTCTCTTCAATTATATTGCACATGGCTTTTTTGTGCAGAATTCTGGAAGATGTTTAGGCAGTAGCCCTGAAACAGAGTTCTCTTGTGGGAGTTAGATTGACGCAGTTTCTTTCAAAGGACTGAAAATATTGAGTCTTAGTCATAGAAGTATTTTTAAACTGTAACTTTCTGAAATTAACTGAAAATGAGTGATTTACTAGCTGCTACGAGAAATACAAATTACTAGTAATTTAAACAATATTTAGAATTAATATTCTTGATGATTGACTATTAGCAACTTTTCTACTGAATTCTATTCAGTAGGCTTCATTGCATTTAAGTGTATGTAAGACCTGCCAAAGTTGAAAAGATAAAACTAAGAAATATTTAAATACTGATGAAGTTATCACTGAACTTTCAAAATCTATCATTCCTTTCCTGTGACCCTGTATCTGTACAAGCACTTGTACAGATAATCACACTTGTACGTTTTATACACTGGTAATATCTGATACAAATCAGATGATCATTGTCTGTAGGTGCTGGCAGCATGGTCCTGCAAGACTTTGGGATGTTCCTCCGTGTCCTGTCCTTGCTTTTCACTGATCAGGTTCAGCAGCCTGTCAGATCAGGGTGCCTGCAGAATCTCAGCTGCTTACTATCCTTGTCTGTGGGCCAATGACGATCAGGAGTCATTGTCTAAGATGAAGAAAGATTGGTATTACATGTGATAATAAATTATTTTCGGTCTTGCCTGGATATGAGTATGAAACAGTGGTTTTTTTTTCACTATTCAAACTTTGCAACAATCAAGTTCTTTCACTAAATGAGGTCAAAGTAATAGCCATCAATTCCAGAATCAGCAGAAGGCTCCTCTGGCATACGATATCTTAAAAAGCTATGTCTGATTTCACGCAGTTACTCTCAGTCCTCATGATGGTGATAGAAAGAATAGAAATCCTCTACATTTGTCATGGTAGAACTACTTTGTACCATTCTTGGTACAGTGAGCTCTCTTGTTTCACTGGCTGCCTCATGGAAATACCTTCTGACACTGATACTGCTTACAGGATCTGTGTAATTGAGAGTAATTTACAAGCTTCTCAGGTTCTTAAATTGTGATTGTTCCTCCTTTACACAAAATTTGACCTCTTAGTCTCCAAGTAAGCACAGTGTAAGCAAGCTTTGAGCTAGCTTTCATTTTTTTTTAAAGTGATGCAAGCAACAGCATCTCACTGCAAAGAAAAGGGACAATAGTGCAAGTATTTTTAAAATTGTCAACAGAGCTGCTTCTAAAGAATGAATGCAGGAAAAAGTTACAATGGAGGTTACAAAAAACCAAAACCAACAAACCAGTAAATAAACTGTGAATTAAAGGAAGTGTGTAAGATGGAAGAGGAGTAGTGAAGGGTGTTCCAGCAAGCATCAATCTCTGTGACTCTGCTCCAGTGCAGTGGTTCATGCTTCTGCCTGTAATGGTTTTTCTACAGTATCGACACAGTTTTCATCAGGACTCTCTTCTTACCAGTTGCCCGTGCCTATGAGGCTGTTGGTGTTGCTGAAAGCAAGTTTTGCTGAGGCTGCACACTGACTGGCTGTTAAATCTGGGATGTGTGGTTTTGGGTCAACTAATGTTGACCAGAAGCTTTGACCAGAGAGCAGGAAGAGGGAGGGGAAGCAGGGGTGATTCTCATGCTGGTGGCAGTCCCTTCGCATGAGAACCCCCTGTATCAGTGCTATAGGATTTGCAGGTGCAGGGCAGGGAGGATAACAGTGCAGGGTTTGCAGCGTGGGAATGAGGAGGAAGTGCTGCCCCAGAGGCTCTGGGAAAGGCTGCCACAGCTTGGGTGACCAGGCACAGAGCTGAAAGCCAGCTATGCAGCTTCAGAGAGAGTGGCTGTGAACAGTGCAAAAGGCTGGGGCTCTTAAGGCACCGTGTGACGTGTGGCTTAGTGGATGGTGTTGCCTTTGCCCCAAGGACCAGAGACCAACACAGCTCAAAACCCAACAACAGCAAGTGTAACTCATTTCAGTAGCAGCTGCAGAGGTTATCAGAATAATGCAGTTTGTAATGAAATTAAGTGTGTAAATGGGCACTGGACATCATAAGGGGAAGACATGGCACGTGCATAGGAGCCCTCTAGCCTGGGATGCTACTGAATCCACATCTTCCAGCTCCAGAAATGTCCATCACTACCTATCTGTGGGGTGATCCTGGCTTTTGCTGTGTGGATGTTATTTTCTTGAATATACAGCTGAATTTTCAAAGGACTCCTACAAAAGTGAAGGGTGGGTTGCCACAATACATTAAAAACTGGTCATCATATACATTTATTTCCTTAGATATTGTAAGATGACTTTTCACGCCTCTTGGGTCAATTATTTTGTAGGACATGTTCATATGTGTCTGTACAGAGTAATTTATCTGCGTTTTTAATTCTTACTTTCAATATTCATCTAACCAAAGGAAAAAAAAAAGTGTTTTAATGAACTTAAAGATGAAAAGGAAATAACTTGATTTGGTGGAATGAAAAAACCACCACAAATTTAATTCAATGTGAAAGTAAATGATTATGTTTCTTGATAGAACTCAAGCTTATTCCAGCTTGTGGTTCCAGCTTAGCTTTCTCGAGACAATAGGAAATTAATCTCACCCTACACACTTATCAAGCAGCTTTTGTCTCCATTCTTTTATAGCAGAGGGGTAGCTGTTGGTTCCTTCAGTTTGGATGTAATTTTTCATCTTGTCTGTTGTCTGATGATAAACTTGTGAAATGAAGTATGAATGGTGCATTTGGAAAAATGTGCTGTTTTGCAAGTAAGGGCTAGTTTCGTCTTCAAACAGAGAGTGGAACTTAAAGGCAGACGTATCCTCACCTAACAAAGTAATTACAAGTAATAAAAGTCTTTTGTTGGGAAAAGTCTGAACAATACTTACCTGAGACAAACAGTAAGGAGAGTGTCTGAGATGGGTCTCTGACACAGAGAATGGGAAAAGGAGGCGGTGATGGAACTTGCTGAGCTCTCAAAAAATACAAGGCACAAGGTATGAGGTGCTTGTTAGCCATGCCCATTGGTGTATTCCTTCTGGCCTCTCTGCCCAACCTGTTTTTCCAGTGCTGCCTGAAGGAACATCTCTGAGACCAGCCACCATCAAAGTACATGATGTGATGTTGAAAGATAAGGTGACACTTGGATAGGGCAAATATTTCATGAGAGCACCTGCTCCTAGTTAATGTAGCTAACTAGAAATCATCTTGTCTGATTTCTAGTACAGGCATAAACATGTGGTTGTGTTTCTGTTATGAATATAGGAAAAGGCGAAGGGAGGTGTGTTTTAGAGCTTGTTTATCCCCTCACATTTTTATTCCTGCTGCTGGACATATCTTAACCTATCCTATGATCAATCCTATTCTATGTATTGTATATTGTCACAATATAGTATACTGACACTATTATTATTATTGTAATAATCACAAATTGCTATAAATATTATTTTTAATTATAATTATTAATATATTGTCTGAATTGGCTTAAAATGTACTGCTTCTAGGCTTGCCTAAGAGGCAGCAGGGTGTATTACATTCAAAGGCAAATGGGACACTCAAGGAATTGAACTTTTAAAAGGCCTTTACCTTTTCCAGTGCCAGGGGGATTTGTAACTGCATGTGAAGTGAAGCAAGGAGCAGCTGAAAAAGGAGTGTGAGGAATGAGTAAATGGATTAGTCCATGCCAAATCAAGTAGTTCTGGTTCTAAATGACTAAAAGCCCATGACTTTTTTAGAGTTGTGGCTCCATTCTACCAGTGATACTGTCTTGGTAAACATTTCTTAGAGCAACATTACAACAATGGGCAAACCAGGAACACATTTCTCATGCTTGTCAGTCTTGGCTGCTCCAAATGCTTGGAACACCTGTCTGTTTCTTCTCAGCTGTCACAGAACTACTTACTCCAGATTTATCTTCTCAACCTTACTTCTCTCTTCATGTGCTTGCAGCTCTAACAGTGTAGGCTAAATAGGTGTTTATGTAGCCCTCAAAATTGACTGGTACCTATACAACTTTTAGACTTCAAGAACTTGCTCAGGAAACTTTTTCACCGCATGGAGATGTTTTGCAAAAAGGATATTCACAAAAAGCAGTTATTTATTGTCTAGTACAGTAGGGAACAGATGGCTAGGACTAGCAAGTTCCTAGCTTAAGTGTTAGTAATCTTACCAGCTCTGTATGACACTACTGGGTCTTTGATGGACAGATTTCAATGGGAATGAAAAGGCATCTTCAGACCCCCTGATTTTCATAAGCATTTTAAATTTCCTCACATCAGTGTTTCTCTTCTTGAATCCTGGAGGGCCTGGCTCTACCTCAGCAATCCTGTCTTGGGTTTCAATCCATCTAGCTTTTCTTAGCACACATGGTTCTGCTCTAGGTATTTTCACACAGCTTATAATTTAGCAATTTTCTCAGGCTTCTGAAATGATATAGCTGTGCCATACCAAAAGTACACCTTAAATCATGGGCAACTGAACACCTATCAGGTGAATTACACCTTTTCTTGTATTCAAAGTTCATAGAAAAATTAGTCAGAAGCAGGTGAACTTTGTAAGAAGGGACCCAAAGGGTGGAATTTTCTTGTGACATGCTCCAGTAGATTTATGCTACAGGGAATGAGATGTGCCTCACAGCCTCCTGTTATGAAAGAAAGTCGTAGGCTTTACCTGCTGCATCTTCTGTGCCATGAAAGAATGAGCATTAATCACTTTGAATGTGTAAGTCATGCCTATTTTATAAAAATTTCATTGGCTAAATCATTCCTTTGATATTTTAATCTTTAACATGGCTAATTGCAACATTCATCTTCAGATACATTCAAGTGGCACACTGGGATGTTCCAAGTGATGAGTAGGACATCATAATGGATCCCCTTTTCACTCATCTCATCATTTCTCTTGTTTCACCAGAGACAAAAACATAAAAGTACATCAATATATGAGCTCAAGGAGATGCTGTCTGCAGCACACACAGTTCTGATTTCACTTAGGCCAGATTTGCATGGTGATATTTTTGTTAGACAGTCAGATTTACTCTTCATGTACATGGGTATAAACTTAGGATTGTTGTCTATGTGTAACTATGTTCATTCTTGTTTAAAGAACAGATGTGAGTTGCTTCTTACAAAATTTTCTTTTAACCCATAGGCAGGAGTTGTGCTACCAAAGTTACATCCAGGTCTAATTTATGTTATGTCTGCCTGTGGCATAACTATAAATCTGTATAAAAATGTGCCTGATGTCAATTTAGAAAATTTTCTCATAATTTTTAACATGCATACTCAACTTGCATAGTTTTACAGCTTTTCTTAATGCTTTTTATTTCATATTAAAGTGAGTCATGAAAACCAAATTTTTTTACATTGTACCCCTCATAAATTGACCCCTAAAGCTCCATACAAGAACAGCTGGTTTTACCACTTCTTAAGACCTTATGAAGACATTTTATTTGAAAAAAGAAATGCTGAAATACTAAAATCTCTGTTGGACAATTGCATGACATAGTTCACTCCTATTATGAAGCAGAAGATTTATGGGAATAAAAGCATTATCCAGCTATATGACAAATATTAATTTGCATGTGGTGCTCATTTTATTCAGCTCAGGCTTCTTCTGGAAGTGCCTTCTCAGGTCTGACTGCTCTTGTCTTCTATTCTAAAGGTTTTTATTTTTGAGAAATGTGAAAGAGAATGCAAAGATGTGGAATGCTGCATCGATCGTATAATTTACTAAGATAAATTATGTCAATTATGTTTCTTACTTTTATTGTGAATGTGGGGTGATTTTAAAGTCAGTCTAATAAACTGGTGTTGTTTTTGTCAAAACTGCTGGTTTAGTATTTTCACTTAATAAAATCTCCTAAGTGGATCCAGAGGTGCTTTACTGAAACTATCAATCACTAAAGTTTGGAAGATTTTGTTATCAGAAAACCATTGTTTCTTGGCTATAGTGTCATAATTGATGTTAGCAGTGATAAAACTGGGAGAGAAGTAGTTAGTACAGCTTTCCCTAGGCAGGTATACTCAACATGGAAAAACTTGTTTCAAAATTGGAAAGCAAGAACAAGCTTTCTTTTTGGAAAAAACCATTACCTATTTTAAGACATGGCTTTGGGATATAAATTATATCTCATATAATATTATGATGTTCTATCTTTCCTCATTTAGGATGTCATGTCTTATTCCCACTTTAATGTTTTTGCTATGTTTTTTTGTCTAAAGAATGAGAATAAAGATACTGCTATATGTAAATTCTTTAAGAATATGGGAAAAGACTGTAATTCATCACATTACTCAAAATATAAGAACAAGCTTTCCAAACTCAATTTTGAAGGGACTGATCCTTTTGAAGGGACTGATTCCCTTCTTTTTAAATTGCATGTCAACCTAATTAGATTTCTATTATCATGCAATAGTGTAGACTCTTCATAATAGCCATACTTTATTAATTTCACAATTATTTATAACTTTCAATTTTCTAAATAAACTATTTATGATTTTCTTCTTTTTGTTTTCTGATAATTTTTCGCTCCCTTTCTTTAGCAACTACATTCCTCCACCATGGAAACATGCTGTTCTTTATGCTACAACTTCAATATCCACTGTTCTTCCCACTGAGCCTTTTTGTTTAACCCCATGTCTTAATGACCAGTGCCTTGTGCTATGCAGGAAAGTTTGTACTTTTGTTTTCCTTCATGCTCACTCTGACACATAAGAGGAGATGACTTTGTTCCAAAGCAGACTTCTCTTTCCAAAATTAAGTTGCATTTTCCTTTAAGATCAATAACATACAGGAGCTGTTTTTGAACTCTTTAGTCAATGTTACAAAATAAAATCCTCTTGTGACATTTTAATAAAGATCTCAAAAACCAGCAGATATTAAAGGTTTCTGAATTCTGCCTGGAAGCCAGTCTTTTATTTCAAACAATAGAGGTTCAAGGAAATCTATTTTTGTTGACATTAAGCCATTACTAGAAGCTGGACCTCTAAAGAGAAGCCCCAGAACAGTAACACTGGATTAGGATCCCTTAAGGCCTTGTGCAAAGTGTGATGCCATATTGAAACTTAAAATATTTCTGCCACCTCCACAAAAATCAGAAATAACTCCTACAATTTTCAAAAAATCAGTAACCATGACTGATGGCATTCTCTTTAAATATTTGATTGCATGCTAATTTTTTTTCCTCCAGAAGATCATTCCTCTTTCAGCAGTTGTTATTTTTACATTGAGAGACAAGAATCTCCTGTTTGCATTTTTTAGCACAATTCAGCCCTGGATCAACTACATTTCAGGAAAGCTCCAATATCTTCTACTTCTGCTAGGCTCATATTTCTAGATGTCCACCAGACCTATGTTAATTTTGAACACCATAGTTTTCAAATGAGAATATGAATAATTTTGCTGATGTTAATAAATTAAATAGCCCATTCAACCTCACTAGAAAGCAAAATTGTGAAGAAAGTATTTTTGTGGAGAATAAAATATTTAGTTTGAAATACCTTTTGGCTGAAAAACATCTCTGACTCTAAAATAGTGTTTCTGACAGGACTTATTTATATGAAATATCTTTTAAAATACAATAATACCTATAAGATACGTTTTAGTTACAAGATTTTGTTAAAAATGTCACCATATATAAACCACCATACTTAAATTCACTTACAAATTAGGTGTCTAGTCTAAGCTTTTTTTCTCTTCTGCCTCCCAGTATCTCTAATCAATTTATTTCCGCCAGTTTACTGCAAAGTACCAGTTTATTTGTCAGTCTTATTGGAAGACACAGAAGAACCTGCAGCTGGGAGAGCTCCACTTGGCCACCCATGAAGCACATTCAGAAGTCCAACTCTATGACTGTAATTTCCCAAAAGAACCTGTGTGAGAAGAGTTCCTAATTTCACACTTTGTGTTGCCTTCACTGCATGCTACAAGTTATGGAATAGCTATGTTTTCAAAGAAAAAAATTAAGCTAGAGGGGAATGAGCCAGACAAAAGGGTTATTATTCAAACATTTTAGCTAAATTACAAAGTATGATTCACTGTCATCTGGTTATGATACTGAAACCAAAGGCAGAATGCTATAAAGTGTATCTGCTGGCACTAATGACTGCAGCTCATGGAGAGAATGACGCATATGTGATATTTTTCCTCCAGTGCCTTCAGCTTTGCGAATGTTGAAGGATGCAAAACCTACAGGAAAAGAAAAGCCTCAAACTGTGTTTCCTGCAAGACATAAAATGACCATTATGCTCAAACACACAGGTTTCAAAACATCCAAAAACTCCCTGTCTCTGTCTTTTTAGGAGAAAGTTAAAACATTTTTTATGCTTTATTTCTTTCATACTAGCAGGTTAAATCATGCTGAATTGGAAATGACTTTTGGGCTCAGAATGTAAATCTCAAATTTTAAATTTGCACACCTTATGCTTGTCATGGTTTAACCCAGCCAGCAACTAAGCACCACACAGCCACTGGCTCACTCCTCACCACAGCAAAGAGAGGAAGAGAATTGGAAGGGTAAAAATGAGAAAACTTGTGAATCAAGATAAACACAAATAGTCACTGAAATAAAATAATAATGTTGTAATGAAAATAATAGATAAATTAGTCCAAGAAAGACAAGTGATGCAAATGAAAACATTTGTTGACTACTAACTGATGTCTTGCTATTTCCCAAGCAGTGGCTTCCCACATAACATTCTTGCCAGCCATGTGTTATGGATTATTCCTTTGGTCATCTGGGGTCAGCTATCCCAGCTGTGTCCCCTCTCAACTCCTTGTGCACCCTCAGCCTCCTCACTGGTGGGTAGGGGTGAGAGACAGAAATGGCCTTTACACTGTGCAAACACTGCACAGTAGCAATCAAAATATCCCAGTGTTATTGGAAGGAATTGAAGAGCCCCCTTGCCTATCTCAAACAGTGTTAAGGCACAGATGAGATAGCACCATCCCATCACTCCCTTCTGTGTTCAACTCCAGGCCTGGCAGAGGTGAGGTGTGCCAAATACATCCTGGATAATGCACCCAGACAAAAATTCCCCATGTGAAAGCCATGTGAAGAAGCAACTGCTTGTACACATATCTCCAGTCAAACAAAGATCACCCCAAGTCATGGTCCAAAAATATATTACTCTTCACCTAAGTCTTAGTGTCAAACTAGATAGTATCACTTAGAGGCATGTATCAGCTGCTGTGCCAAATGTCATCATGGGAAGTCCCACATTTCTAACATGAAATTGTTTTGGATTTCTGAAACAGATCTGAAAGGGAAATTTGACAGTATGCTGTCTCACTGTAACTTTCCATCTCCACAAGGAATAAAGAACAGAACAGCTGAGATATGTTGTAGGGCACTGGGTGCATTGTTTAATGTGTTGTGGTTTCTTCACCAGATATAGGAAAGCCAGGAACTTCAGATTGAAAGAGATAACCCTTGTCACAGTGTCTGCTTATCAGAAGTAACAGACAACAAAATCAGTAAAGGCATCCTCATGACAAAGTAATTTCATCTCAGAAATAATGGTTTTACTTTCACCACTCTTACCAAAGGCTATCACTGGACGTCACTGTTCTGAAAGGTAAAGTCACCTTTAGTCACCTTTAGTATCTCCTGTCTGTGTTCAACCAATTGCTCTTGTAACTGGTTTTGGCCTTTAGTTCAAACAATTATTTTACTCATCCTGCTGTTCCAGATCATGAGGTATAGAAAACAAGCATAAACCTCTGAGACTTTTTTGAAAAACACCCCAAATTTGGTTGAATTTGGATAGTTCTCCCTACTTCTGATTCTAGCATTTTTTGTTACTTTCCCCCCCCCATTCTTAGTCCAGTCTGAATATCTTATCTTTCGTGGAAACAGCTGGTGAGAGTTGTATTTCAGGCCTTGTTATGAGCCTGGAGAAGGGCATTAGCATTTCCCTCTTTCCCCTGGAAAGGCAAAGCCTTACATGTATTACAGCTGTGTGTGCTTCTCACGCAGCTTTAACCTAATAACAGCCCTCAGTAATCCCAGGAGCTTTTCCTCTGTTGCTTTCTAACTGAGAGCAGTGCTTCCTATTTATAAAGAATACTGGTAAGAAAAAAAAAAAAATCTATGGATTTGTGCAATTCAGTGTTGACACATTTCTATTGCTCTAGTCCCCTCTCTATTCTTTATCAGGTTCTTTCTGTTTGGCAGCCTTTTACTGCTTCACATCAGCCACATCTCCCCAGTGGGTGTCCCTGGGAATGCTACAGGCACAGTCCCACACTTTGCCCCAGGTCTCTGAGGGAAAATATGATATCTGCCTAGCCCTATGATCAGTCCCTAAAAATTCCACATTAACTGATTTTCTCCTGAAAATCTCTTCAGGAAACTTGTTTTTTATCAACATTGCCTAGTACCCACCATATTTTAGCTGTCTTTTATCATGTTGTAATTCTTCTACTTATTAAATTGTTTAGCTGATTTAATAACTTCCACCCTGATAACATATGAAATATTCTAACATAATATCTAGCTCTCTGTAGAGGTTTCAAAAATTTTCTGCCAGCAACTCCACATTTAGTTGCAGATATTCCTTCCCTACCTGAAGAATGCAATAAATGCTGTAACTCTTACTTGCCATCTATTCTGAGAAAAATTTTTTTACCACTGGCTACTAGTTAACCTTATTAAAATCAAATTAATTTGAAAAGAAGATGCTATAGATAATTGAAGTTGTATTTTATTCCCTTAATTTTTCAATAACCTACTTCTTTTTAAATTTATGAAGTCAGACTAATGGTGTTGTCAGGATCATGTTTTCCTCCTTCATACAAAGCTGTAGTTGTTATCCCAGAAGCTACTCTACCCAGCTCAGTGGGTTTGCATAAAATATTTGCCTCCAGAACTGTGGGTCTAAGGACCCGTTTTCTAGGTTGTTGGGATGAAGATGATTTGGTACTTCAGCCTGACATTGAACCCCTGACATATTTGCTTCACATTTTTCTTTTAAATTAAATAGTAATGTATCTCAGTTCCCTCTATTATTCCCTAGGGAAGGATGAAAGTAATTCACACAAGGAGAGCCAGCCAAAAGTCATTGATTTAGAAATTTTTGAATTAAATCTCACTGCATAGGCGTATATTATATGCAAGGTTCACTAGGACTTTCTCAAATTTTCCCTCAATATATTTCAGATAATATAGTTTAAATTTACACTTAAAAATGTCTGTCCCTAGCTGGCAGATTTGCAAATGAAATTGGGGAGCTAAAATTCCAAGGTCCTTTCTTTATAATTTTAACCATCAGTAAAGCATTTGCTACTGGAAATAACTTTCTACCTTATTGGAGAGATAATTGAGCTTCTTTCTCTCTTAAAACAATTGTCTCTATAAAATTAAAAAAATAACATGTAGGCAAGAGAAAATGTGTTGAATAAAGAGAGAAGATACAACTCAGAAGCAGAGCCATTGAGTGAGATTGGTTAATGGAAGGTGAGAATTTGACAAGATTGTTTTTCAATATGGTGCTAAAATTTACATCTGAGGTTTGTGCCTGTCTTTTGTAGTGTTGGTAAATATCACATTAACTTTTTAACACACCATTTCCAAATTCTTTTCCTGAGTATAAATGTTCATGCCCATAAATTTGAATGCTTGTAATTTTCTCAAGCAAATATGGTTTAAATTATACTCTTTTTATTTGAAGTCATTGTCTGTGTCCTTTCCCTCCGCCTCTCATATTTTTATTTAAGTTAGACAAAGATTTTCACCAGGGGAAAATAATAATCTTTGTTCCTTGTTAGTTGCCTTCTATTCTATTATTTTAGAGACACTATAACTAATTTTTCCACCCTCTCTATTCATACATTTAAAAAGTCATATTGTCATTATGTTCACTTCAGACACACCATTTTCATATTTGTCCTCTTCATTCAAATTATGAGCTACAGAGTTCTGGAGTGTACCAGACACTGAATTTCCATTAGTTTCAAGAGAAGTTTACTAAACTCAAGGGCTGACAGACACTTAGTCCTCAGTTGGCCTTTGGAAATCATTCCTATGAAAGCACAGTATGTAGGGGTGGAGTCCATCTATTAGTCCTGGCAGTGTGTTATTTGCCTTATGCACCCTATTTTTTAATGTAAAACTTGTACCAGAGATAAAAGCTACTTTTCCGAGGTGAATATTTATGGATTTAGAGTTTGTTGGACTTAGGCATCAACTGGTTGAAAGTATTTTTTTCTTTTTTCCCTACATTGGAAAAAAATCCTCTGTTAAAATTAAGATATTAGAAGGTATTTTCTTGCATAAAGGCTGACTGAGCTGGATTTTATGACTCCCACAATATTAGCAACTTCAGCAATTTTACTTTCTCAGCATACAACAAAAATATCTCAAAGTATTAATTCCTGCCATGTGAGAATCCTCAGCTGGCACTAAGGCCCTGTTTCCAAAAGTAAGATGATGCTGGAAAACCAGCAATGAGTTCTGTGAAGCTGCTGTAAATGAGCAAAAGTAAGATAAAGCTCTGTTATTAAAATAGTCTGGGGCAGAAATGCAATTATCAAAGCAGGAAAAACTGTATTTCAACTGATCTTCAAAGAATTCTGTAAAACATTATAATCCCTTGCTATTACCACAACTGAAGTTTAAAGATTAGTCTAGCTTTTATGTGTGCTAGAGGGAAGATTGCTCCCCATTCTACTGGAAACACAGGAAGAAGGCACGAATTTTGATTTCCTTGAATATATTTGAAGTCAGTCATGCACTTCAGTGTTTTCTTATAGCAGAAAAGAGTAAGCAGGCATAAATCACTGCTATGTATAGTCATGATTTAACTATTTTTAAAATGAGAATTAAACATCAATGGCTAAAGGGAACATGAAAAACTTGCTATCCTTGTTTTTGCTAGGAAATAGACTTCCTTAGTGCAGCCATCCTTTATTTTTTCAGTAATAAAGCAATAAGTCTTGTTGAAAAATGTGTTTTACTTCATACTTTATTATTGTGAACACAGTGAGGATATTTCCAACTAAAACTGTTGAACAGATAATCCCAATCAGAGAAAGAAATCAGACCTGGTAATGGTGCCATCCCCACCAAGATCTAATAATCAAGACTGGTGTACAATTGTGACAGAAAGGTTGAAATTCACTCATTCTTCACTGGTTTTAGGACTTGGTTCTGCAGTAGCAAGACAAATTAATTATTTGTGGCTGATAATCTGAAATCAATATCTAAATCTCATATCTAAGTATATACTATTCTTTAATGATTTTTAAAAATTTTTTCACTGAAAAACTTTGTATATCCAGGATTGTACTTGAAAGAACAAGACGATGTTATTTTCAAAATTAAATCTGTGACGTAATAACTCCGTTAGAGTTTAAACAAATTTGTAATCATCCAAGATATGCCTTTCAGTAATATAGTGCTTATTCTAATAAAGTACACTGTCAGCTCCTTCTCTTAGCTGGGGTGATCTAAATCAGTCCTCCAGTCAAACCCTCTAATCAAACCCCTTCTCCAGCTCAAGATCACTCTTCCTTGTCCTATCCCTGCATGTCCTTGTGAGAAGTCCCTCTCCAGCCTCCTTGCAAGCCCCGCTTAGGTTGCAGAAGGATGCTGTAAGGTCTCTCCAGAGCCTTCTCTTCTCCAGGCTGAAGAGCCCCAGCTCTCTCAGCCTGTCTCCATAGGAGAGATTCTCCAGCTCTGATCAATTTAGTGGCTCTCTGGTCTGTTTTCAACAGGTGAGTGTCTTTCTTGTGTCTGGAACCCTAGAGCTGTGCACAATACTTCAGGTGGGGTCTCACAACAGCAGAGTAGAGCAGCAGAATCACCTCCCTCAACCTCCAGCCATTCTCCTTTTGATGGAGCCCAAGGTGCAATTGGCTTTCTGGGCTGCAAGTGCACAAATTGCTGGGTCCTGTTGAGCTCTTTGTCCACAAACACCCCCTTCTCCCCAGGACAGCTCTCTGTCACTACTCTGTCCAGCCTGTACTTGTGCTTGGGATTGCCTAGACCCAGGTGTAGAACCTTGCACTTGGCCTTATTGAACTTCAGGAGGTTCTTCACTAAACTGTAATTTTATACAGGCTAAGAATTATCTTTCCCTTTTTGTTGGTGTGGCAATAAAGGTGGAAAGGCTGGTGATTTTTCTAAGGTTATTGAAACAACTCAAAGATTTCACTGTTAAAACTCCTCAAAAAACCTGTTTACAAGTTTTTTAAAATAAGTGTGCTCTGAGCACTATCTAACCTAGTAATCTTCCGCACAAACAAAACTGTTATCTTGTATCATAAATAAGTTTGAATGGGTGTGCTGGGACTCTGGTGATACTGAGGTGCTTCTAGCAAAAGTGTCCTGGCTGTTTTTCTGTGCTTCCCTTGGAGAATTTGCAAGTTTTTTTTCCTGTGAGCAGCATGCCATGTGTAACCTCTTGGGATTATTGTTTAAACAGTCAAAATAAATAGCAGCTGTGGAACAGGTCAATTTAATTTGCTGACACAAATGTGAGAGAAATGTAATTTACCTGTTTATCAACTGTGCCCGTCTTGCAAGTGATGGAACTTTTTTCTTATTTCTAGGAAGAAATTAAAAGAAATTATATTAAAAAAAAGTATGAGATGGTTCATATACAGGACTGGGTTGTATTAACAATTTTGTGAGGGCAGCTGTGTTAAAATCAAGAGAAGGAGAGAAAGAAATAAAATAAGCAGAGATCTACCTATGTGGCCAAAGAACTGAAGAACAAGTTTGGACTGCAGAATACCTGCCTCAGCTATGCATAGCATCACTAACCCAAACCCTTCCACCATCAAGGAACAAGGCCGTCCACAGCATGATGACAAGATCAGTACTGGAAATTTAAGGTAAATGTAACTGCTTAGGTCTTCCTCTTACATCCACCAACGCTGAAGACCTTGAAGAGCACATAAATATAAACAGTTGAGGTGCATTTTTATAGGGGTGTATACAGGACACTTCCTATTACTTGGACATAGTAATTTTGGAATGGCCAATGAACTGGACACCAAGTTAAATGAGAATGCAGAAACATTATTATTTGGCTTGCTTAGGGTCTGCCCTGGTATTTTAACCCACCGGGATTTTATCCCAGTTCCTGGAGAATTATTATTTATGCTTCTTGTATTGAGGTAATTGTGGCAAGGCTTTGGTAGCAGGGTGACTGCAGGAGTGAGAAGCTGCCAGAAGCTTCCTCCATGTCCAACAGAGCCTGAACCAGCTTACTTCAAGAGGGAACCACTGATGGCCAAGTCCAAGCAACAGTGGGAGCACCTCTGGGACAGCAGATTTATGAAGAGGGGGGGAATGTTACCGTGGAACAGTGATTGCGGCCAGAAAGAAGCAGGAGTATGTGTGAGGAACAGCTCTGCAGACACCACTGTCAGCGGGGAAAGAGGAGGAGGAGGAGGTGCTACAGGCACCAGAGGAAAGATTCCCCTGCAGACCATGGTGCAGACCATGGTGAGGCAGTATCCTGCTGCAGCCCATGTTGGCCTGTAGGACAACAGATTTCCACCACCCAGAAGAGTGGAATGAGAAAGGAGCAGCAGCGACAATGCGATGAACTGATTGAGAGTCCTATTCCTTGTTCCCCCTGAGATGCTACAGGGAGGAGGATATGACTCTGGAATAAAGCTGAGCCAGGAATGAGGAGGGGTGGAGGGAAGGTGTTTTTGAGATTTGTTTTACTTTTCATTATCCCACTGATTTGGTTAGCAATGAATAAATTAATGTTCCCCAAGCTGAGTCTGTTTTCCCATTATGATAATTGAGTGTCTCTCCCTATCCTATCTCTACCCACAAGCCTTTCACTGCCATATTCTGTCCCCTCTGTCCAGCTGTGGAGGGAAGTGACAGAGTGGCTTTGGTGGGAGTTGGGAGTTCAGCCAGCATCAACCCTCCACACTTTTATATTTCTTTTCCCTGCAATTACTGTAGCACACTGTTTGTGCCCCCACATAACAACCTGATGGACAAAACTTCAAGCCCAGGTAACAGGCAAGTGATGTCACATTTCCTTGTAAAGCATAATCCCCATTGCTCTTTCTGTGTGATGCACTGCCTGCCACCAGGAGAGGTATGAAAGCTTCTGGCTAATCCTGCTTTCTGCTTTATTCACAACAGATTCTTGTTTTCTTTCCTTGACTTCCCATGTAGTCTACTGCCTCCTGAGTTGTATCAGAGACAGCTGCAGGTAATCTGGATTTACACTTTACTCAATTTTCACTCTTACTCGTTCAAGAGAAGAACTGTAACTTTCCAAATAACTACTTAAATTTCTCTTTTTAATAAGACTTCCTATATGAAATAATAACCTTGATTTAAGAAACCATGGTGGTATAGACAAACATAAGTCTTTTTGATAAACTCCTTTCTTTGGGAAGATGGGCTGGGGGTTGGGGTGGGGCTAGGGTAGAGATGGAATTGAATGACAGAAATGTAGAAAACATTGAAAATTTTGCTCAAAATATGATGTTTTCATTAAATCACTGAATTTTAATGACTTTGTAGCAGAAGATTTGCTTGGAGATTTCTATGTAAGACAAATGTAAATTCAATAAAAGAAATATTTTTATAGACTTTTTTTCTATAAAAACTCTAGCTACTCCTTAGCTGGTACTATAAAGAAGATACTTATTGAATCTGAATTAAACTATAAATTGAAGATATTTTTCTTCTATATGGGATGACTTGACTTCACATGAGTCCGATATTAAAATGCAAAAAAATAAGGCAAAGTGTCAGAAGAAAGAATATTCAAACACAATAGCCCTACTTAATTTTTACCCCTTATATTGGGGGGTAAAAATTAAGTTGGGGGTATATTTTACCCCAAATTCTTGATGGTTATGCTGCACAAAACCTTTAGAAAATCCCATCTATATTTAATTTTACTCACTTTTTTAGCCACAAATTTATTTGTGTCTTCTTCAGTAAATGTGAGGCAATGAATGATCAGGAAAAAAAAAAAATCTGTCTCTTTTTAACAAGTAGAAAACATAGAAAAATCACAATTTTTTCAAAAAGTTGAATTACTGACTTGAAACATAGCTTTCATATCCCACAAATATTTCCTTACTCCTTTTATTTTCTTATTTCTACAGTCGCTATCCAAAGCACTTTGCCTTAAATAATGCCACAGCACCATTCTCTCCAAGACAGGGTAGGAGAGAAAGACTCCCACCGTTTCCCCATGCAACTAAGCTTTTTCAGCATCCACTGAGACCACAGGCATACCTTTTCTCTAAAACCAACCATCAATCCTAAAGTAGTGAATGTCATTAAAGCAAAACAAAACGAACAAAACAACAGGCAAAACCAAGAGAGCAAAAACCAAAGGGGGGAAAAAATTCGCTATGTCTGATTGCACACAGATCCCAAAACTTCCGAAATCCGCAGCATCCTCAGGCAGGGTCCCGCGGCGGGATCCACCTGCCCAGCTCCGCCTGTCCCCGGGGCTCCCGGCGGCGTTCACCCCCCAGAAGCTGCCCCGAGCCGGGAAGTGCTGTCTCGGGACCGCAGTGAGGGAGAGCTCACCTGCAGCCTGCTCGCTCCCAGCTCCTCGTCCCGGACCCGCCGCCTTGGCCGGAGACATCGGCGGGAAGGAGGGAACAGCGGGACACAGCCGGTGCAAAACCTCTGCTCGCCCATCCCCATCAGCGTGACCCCACAGCACCGTGGTGACCCGGGGAAAAAAACAGACAGGCAGACAAACAGACAAAAACCCCCACACTCTATGTGTGTTTTTAATCTTTTCACACTCTATGTAAAAAGATTAAAAGTCATAGAAAATGATGATACCTGTTTTATGCCTACTCCGAGTTTCACAACACTTGCATCGTCGCAGTTTGACACTCCCCTGACATTTCAGGGAGTCATCCTTACATAGGAAAGAACACAGGGAAATGTTCTTATCTGTGTAACATCACAATAATTGTCAAAGAGCCCTGGCAGCTGCTGAACTCTATTGAAGCAAACATGACTGGACACCACTGATTCAGGCTTTTCAAGTTCTGACATCTGTTTCTGGTTCTGATAGGCAAAGGTTGTTGCTTAAATATTATTTTAAATTCCTCCTCTCATGTAAACACAGGAATGCATACTTTGTTTTTACTGTAGGGTTAGTCCATTTTTTTGGTAGCAAATTTTCATAAATAAATACCTGAATGGAAGACTTATAAAGCCAAGGAAAAAGAGTACTGTAGTGCTAACAGAGGATTATTGTAAGAACTACCTTTCACACTGATTTTTTGGCAAGAATATTTCAAATTTGATGGAAATTTATTTTTTATTTGAAACGTACATCTCAACTGAATTAGTTTGTAGTCAACATTACCTTTTCAGGTCCTGTAGTAAAAAGATGTTATCCCAAAATTCTGCAATATCTCTAAAACCCAGACACTGCCCCTACACCCTCTCAGAGAATTGCAGCACACATAGGAATATGAGAAACACAAACAGTTTCAGTAGAGTGGACACATGACAAAGGCTGATAAGAAAAACATAATCAATTTGTGAAAGGCATTTTGCATCCAAAGAAAAGAGAAAGCCTTAGTGATATATTTCTCATTGATATACCCCTTTCCAGCCCTGTGCTCTGGAATTTCTCAGTGTGCTGCCAGCTACCTTCCCTTGCCTGTGGACCAGCCCAGTTACTTTTATTGTCCCCTATATTCCTGCTAGAAATTCCTGTCTCCTCAGGTGCCAACATAAATGCAGGTTTCATTCCTCCATTACATGCTTCTTGAAAAAGATCTGGTTTAGGAAAATTTGGCAATAGAAGAATTTAAATGAATGCCTGTCACTCCAGAAGAACAAGCTGACCAAAGTATTTAAATGCATAACACTTGCAGATCTGACAGAAAAGTGACCTCTGGCAGAAGGGGGGTGATGGGCAGTGAGAATGGTGACTGCTCCAATGGAAATGATTGTGGTACTTTCTCCTCCATGAGCACTGGAGAGAAAAAAGAGTCCTCTGCGAGGAGAAGTCCGAATAAACTGAGCAAACATAGTCAGCCAAAGACAAGGACTTTAGTTCCTTTAGTTCAGTGTTTAGGGAGTGGAGGTGTCTTTCTCTCTCATTACTCTTATTTTTTTTTAACCTTTTCTCGCCAATTATTAAACTGTTCTTATCTCAATCTGCAAATTTTACTTTTGATTCAACTCAGAGTTGGGTGTGAGAGGATGGGGTTCAGTGAGTGGCTGTCTTATCAGCTGGGCTTAAATCATGACATGACAATATAATCAACGTGAAAATCTGAACAGTGAATTAGAGAAAAACCACAGTGGAAATAAGACATCGATTTGTATCTAAGAGCTTGGTGGTTAGCAGTCATTGAAACAACTCACAAGGTTGAAAGGCAGGTTCTGCAATACTGAAACAATTCTTAGAGCAGTTCAGGTATTTTTTCTGTAATATATATTCTTGCTCAAATGGATATTAATTGCAAATTACATATTTGCAATATTTTTTAGTGTAGCAGATGTTTGCTTACAGTTTCTGCATTAGATTTCTAATCCATGAGAAAGCTAATAGGGTAATTAGGAAGTGTGGTACTCATCCCTTTGGATTAAGTTTGGATATGGATTCCCAGGTTTTGACTTTGCTGATAGCATCAGAATGGAAATCCTTTCCATTATTTGATAACTTGTGATACCAAGTACCTTACAGCAAGAAAGGCAGCAAATATTAAAGTACCTACTGAGAGGTGAATTGAGGCCAGGCTACCAGAAAATTCTGTGTCTTACTGAAAGCTATCTCCACCTTAATCTCCTCCAGATATGGTATAACTAGAGTAATTCTAAAAGAGTTTTTTTTCTTTCAAAAGGAAAAACTTAAATCTCAACCAAACTGCTCCGATTTTGTAAAGTTAATATCTGCCAGTCAGTAAAAGTAGTAATCACAATGTTCTTAAAGCTAAGAATCTGGCAGTTATTTTTGGCTGTTAAAAGTTTTATTTGTTTGTCTAAATCATTATGTGCCCATCTGCTATTTAATTTCTTTCTATTTTTAACATTTGATAGAGAAAATTGCCAGATGTTATTGATCTGTAGCAGTTGTGACTCACAGTTGTTGGCATTGTGTAAGTTACCAAACCCTTCACTGATCTGAGCTGCACACAAAATGTTGTGTCTGATGGCTAATTTGGGACAAGCAGTGAAAGATAAGGAATGGTTTTCAGATGACTTGAGGGATGCTTATCTGGTACACTGCAGCAAGAGGTGCAAGTGTTGTGAATTGAGATTTGATTGGAACAGAGACTGGCACTCTCTGTGTACTCAGTCATTCTTTTGCTCTCCTTTTGGCACACTGAATTTTAGTTATTACGAGAGAATAATTCCGTTAGTGTCCTTCCAAGGAGGAGATAGATCTCCCACACGGTTAGAGCACATTTATCACAAACACCTTTGGGCAGCACAAATTAATTTATTCCAAATCTACTAGATCCAGAGGAGATGTCCAGCATCTCTATGATAACAGGTGTAATTTTGTGATCATCATCCTTGCCTTCTAAGAAAGGCAATTAAGCCATAAATTATTGCAGAAGTGGGGGATGGCACTACAGAAATGCTTCCTGGTTGGAGACTGCTGCCTCCTTCCCAGGGGTACCGGGATCCTCATTCCCTTGGAGAAGTAGATGATGAACCCTTCTCTGTAGCATTTCTGGCTTCTGCATTTTCTGGAGTTTGGCACAGAGCTTTTGTCATGTGTTGCAAGTAAATGTTATACAATAGGGTTTGAGGGAGGTTGTGACTTTTTGAGAATTATTCATTTTTCTGAATATGTTAACGTGAGAAATGACTAAGAAAGTCAAAGAAAATAAAAAGAAGAAAAGAAAAGAAAAGAAAAGAAAAGAAAAGAAAAGAAAAGAAAAGAAAAGAAAAGAAAAGAAAAGAAAAGAAAAGAAAAGAAAAGAAAAGAAAAGGAATAAACCTCACTTTCACTGAGAATTCTCTCAATGGGTGAAGTTCAGCTTTATGCTTCTTTCTCTAAGGTTGTCTATCAGTATAGTGCTCTAACAGCCTCATAATAATTTTTTGCCTCTTGTTATAATTTTTCTTTCCTCATGGTAGTTTCACTTAAAAGAAAGTTTCTTTAAAGAAAATGGTAATATGGAAAATACAGATTCAAGGAACAGACAGTTGCCATGCTGTGAAAACATTAGCTCAAGAAATGTACAAATGAGCCAATACATTTTGAAGTACAAATTAATTAATAATAACAAAAAATTCCAAGTAAGGACACAGAGGAATTTATTAACATTTGATACTGAGTTTTCAAAGAATATTTCTCATTGCATGTGATAATTGCACACCCTTCAGAACTAATGATAGCTCCTTGCAACTAGATATTTGAAAGAGCTTGGGGAGGAAACCTGATAGTATCTTACATTATATATCTGGAAGAGATAAAGAGCTTGGGGAGTAAACTTGAGATTTTAATTAGGCTATATTAATTTAGGATAATTTAGGGCTTCTGTCCTAGCCTCTAATTCTCACTCACTGACATTTTAGAAATCCATAGCAAACATGATTTTAATTTGCAGGTGATAATCTTGCTTTTTTTTTCTCCTAACATGCTGCAAGAACTGTATTTTCCTTCTCTGAAAAGAGTAGAATCTTTTTGCCAGGATTTTTATCCTGGCAGGTTGGAGAAGTAGACTGAAATATCTGCTTTTTCCTTCAGAGTGACGTTTGACACCCTGTTCCCCCTCTGCAGCCACATTTCTACGCAGAAGGAAGCTCTGTTTTTCAGTACAACACTTTAAATGCCTACAGTCTACTTTCCCATTTCCCCAGGAAAATGGACTGCTAGGAGTAGTAATACATCACTACATTATTTCCATCTGCTGCCCTGACACAATTTTCTTCCCTCTGCCACGCAGGCAAGATGCTTCACCAAAATAGCAGCAAGACCACGCCGAATAACCAGAAGAAGTCATTACCACCAGGTGGTGCTGCTAAACACAATTTTCCACGTCTTTTTAATCCCTGCGGGAGTGAAGCAGTGTAAAGGAGATCTACACATCCACTGTTTTTAACTTGGTCAGTTTTAAAAATAAGCCATTCTTTAGCTTGCTCAATTTTAAAAATCAGCCGTTCTCTTTGGAGAGGAGAGAGGAGAGCACCCTCTCTGCCTGGGTAACTAGGAATAATCCATGCCTGAGCCAAATTGCCTGGTACAACAGCATTTTTGTAAGCAAGCATAACCACCACTATCACAGACATAGTTCCTATGTTTCACAACTACTTCTGTCAAGCCAAAGCAGTGTGCAGGGTGCAGGCATTTCCTGCTCTTGGTTAGAGAGACAGAGGTAGCAATGAGTGAGTCCTGAGTTTGGGAAAAAGGGTAGTAAAATAAAATACTTGTTAATAGTTTGCCCTACTCAGATAGCAGTGTTCCAGGTAGATATGATTTAAAGGGAATAAAGAAATGAAAGGCCAACTCTAGAGAAAGGACAGATTGTACTTTTTTGAATTTGAATTCTTTTGTGATTCCTTTAGAAATGTCTTCTGTTCCAATGTGCCTGAGAGTTAAAAAAGCAATATAATCCCAGTACTACATAATAAATCTCAAGTTTATTCCCCAAGTTCTTTATCTCTTCCAGATATAGAATGTAAGATACTATCAGGTTTCCTCCCCAAACTCTTTCAAATATCTAGTTGCAAGGAGCTATCATTAGTTCTGAAGGGTGTGCGACTATCACATGTAATGAGGAATATTTTTTAAAAACACAGTATTAATTGTTAATAAATTCCTCTGTGTCCCTACTTGGAATTTTTTGTTATTATTAATTAATTTGTACTTCAAAATGTATTGGCTCATTTGTACATTTCTTGAGCTAATGTTTTCACAGCATGGCAGCTGCCTGTTGCTTGAATCTGTATTTTCCATGTTACCATTGTCTAGAAGCAAAGGCATATAATGTAAAAAAAATAAAAAATCTGTTTCTAGTCATCTTTTATCTTGGAAAAGTTTTCAGAGAAATTAATAGGAATGCTTTTATGCCATGCTTAATATTTTGAGAGAAATATAAAAGGTTGTTCAGATATTCATTATCCAGTTTGTTTGGTTTTTCTCCTTAAAGTTGACTTTTCTTATATGATTTATGATATTATAGTCAAAAAACATGCAAGAATGTGCATGGAAAGTCATGATTTGGGACTTGATGAGGCTATTTTCCTTGCTGACATGAAGTAATACTGTCAGCATTTATTTACATATTTTCCTGCACAGCAACAGGCATATATAATCCAAATTCAGAGCCAAGCACTCTGGGCTCTGACCAAGAAACATCTCTCCTTTTCCACTTTTTGCAGGGTTTTTTGAATTGCAAGTTTTTTCATTACATCTCTATCTGGCATCTTCATGAAAATTCCTTCTCAAAAGTTCTTTATTTATTTATATTTTCTTTCCCTTTAATGTTGATTTTTATTTATATTTGCAGCAAGCTATTATGTTAGGCAAATCAGAACATACCTGGAGAGTAAAAAGGTTCATGTAAAAGAGATCTATAGCGTTTAAGCAAACCCTCTAGATTCATAACCCACTTGACTTCACCATCTCTCTGAGCACATTCTTTATGACTAAATTTACAACCTGCCCTCTAATTTTAACATTTTACAACATCAGAATACCTGTGGAACAGGTTTTAGACCCTCACCTCGTCAACACTTGCCAATGGAAACCATTTTGACAACTGTTCTGTGCCTGTGAGCTAAGTCAAACACAAAGTTTCATAATGACTCTTCTTTTTTAATAAAACAACAACAAAAGTATTTCCTTCAAACCCCTTGGTTGTATATTTGGCCACATTATAAAGGTAGAATATTTTGTTCTTCACGGTCACACCAAGGTGCTGGCAATGCTGCAGGCAAGTTCTTTTTCCTGTGACTGATACAGCAACCACTGACAGAGCAGAACTAGGAACAGGCTACAAATTAAAAAAGGGAAAACTTTCAGTTTGAGCCAGTAGAGATGCTAGACAGCTATGCCCATTCAATCTTTTTCAGCTGCTTTTATGTGTCTGTAACAATGAATTCCAGTTTACCTCTAGGTCCTCCTAGAGTGTGCACCTGGTATCATTAGAGCTATGTCATTAAGATTCAGATCCTATTATGCAATGTATTCTAATTGTCCTGCACTTAGTTTTATAAATCTCTTCTTCTCCACATCTTTCCTGTCTTAATGATTTTTTTAAAATTTTCCATCTTGAAGAGGATTCTGTTGGCAGAAGCACCTGCATGACTGAGACCTATTGCCACTCTCCAGCTTTGGTTTGTGACAGTCAGCTCTGCTCCAGCAAAGGAATAGAAGCAGAATTGTCCAGGAATGCTAATAGAACAAGGACAAAAGGCTAACCCCAAATGAGCTGATGATGTGCCACTCAGAAGGTTTGAGTCCTCTTGAAAGTGTGCTTTACTGCCTTACACGGCAGTTAGAAAATTACAATTGTATACCTAATGATATATACATGGATAGGTGTAGAATTTGAATTAGACAGGCACTTTGTGACACAATTTTTTCTGCACTGAAAATGTGTGGGGATATTGCTTCTCCTAGAATTTTTTTCCTTCTAGACAATTGTTTTTCTCTGAAATACCAAGCAAACACTCGTGTATAAATTCAGTCTCTAATTGAAGAGAATTGTGTTTGCCCATAATGAATGGTAGCATGAAAGCACTCATATGACCTTACTTGTTAGATTTAGAAAAAGATAATCAAAAACATTAGGCTCCAGCAGTTGTTATTAAGCACTTAACAATGGGCTCTTCAATCCTAAGGAAAAATATTGAAAACATCTCCTGAATAACAAGAGCAAGAAAAGTACTTCTTTGTTAGACAAGTTCTGTATTTGTAGTTGCTGACAACTGCCATTGAAGATAAAATGCAATCATAATTGTAATGGCATTTTAAACTTAATCTAAATGTGTGATTTGTAAGTCTTAGCAGTTAATAAGTTTTTAGATTTTTGTCTGCAGCAAACTGGAAGGTATTTCTTTTGAGTACAGCGGATTTCTTCAAAGCCAGGGTAAAAAATTATTTTAAGAACACTGAAACAATTTCTAACAAGCAGTACATGCTTGGATAGCTCTGCAGTCATTTAACTTTGCTGATGGATATTAACTGCCCTGATAAGAAATTCAGATTATATATAAATCTGGTAATGATAATTCATAGCACTTTTAGGAGAAAGCAATTTATTTCCGTTCAGGAGCAATATTTTTTTCTTTAGACTACTTAAAATATAAATCTTTGGAAATCAGAAGTATTTTGAAGAAATTGCACTGTAACTGAAAAATTCAGAATAAATAGACCTCACAGCTTTTCAGACTCCTAGAAAGTTTAAAGAAATTTTAACATTCATGATTCTTTATAATACCTCAGATAAAGTATAACATTTTAAAAGTATCTAATGTTAAAATATAAAGTAAAAATTACAGTAAATTAAGTTTTTCTAAATTATATTTGTAGATTAGATTTAAATGGGTGCCTAGGTAAAACATTGATATGACTAATGATTAAGTTCTTCAGAAAAAGGTAATATATTCTTGTAATTTCTACTGTGTTACCTTACAATGGAATATAATAAAATAAGAGGAGAAAGTATGGTAAAAAAAAGATGATCATTCAACTATGCAACTGCTTTAGAAAAAGACTGTAAATACAGAAGGATATGTCTGATAAGTCTTAAAGCTACATAGAACATTTGTACATGGATTAAAAAACCTACTGAAAAGCAAAAAAATTATGTCTGTAACCTCTACCTCTTACAGCTGCGTGTTTTATTTTACATGGTAAAACCAGCCTCCTGGGGAGACCAAATCTACTGAGAATCCTTCCACGTATCTGAAGACCTATAACAAGAATACTCCCTGTTGCTGGTCAAAAAACCATAGTTCTTTTGACTGAACCTTGCTGGCCATGTTTCCCAAAGTCCTGTCACTTGCTTTCAGTGAATTGCCCAGTTTATGCTGTCCCCTTACTGGCACGGAGCGGAGCAGGGCCACTACCAAGAACAAGGAGAAGGAATCCACTGTGCAAAATACATTATTTGTAGCAAGCTTAGGAAGGCTGTATTTCTCCTCTAAAACAACCCATGATTTTACCAATTATACACATTTCACTTGTAAAAATAGTTAGAGCTAAACTAGAGTGCTTTGTTCTAAAATTAATGCTCCAGTGCTGGCAATTAAGTGAGGTGTAACTGTTCTGCTTTTATACAAAGACTTTTTTTAATTTCCAAAGTGAATTATTATTCTTGTTGTTCTTATTAGGACAAACTAAAGTACTTTTTTATTGTGAAGCATGAAGTCTAGTAAATGACTGACATCTTTTTGTCAAGAAAGAATATAATAAACTAAGGACTGCTGGGCTACAAACAACCCCTGACCATTTTTCCTGGGAAATTGACACAAGTTCCTTTGGGAACTGTGTGAGTGTGACTGAGCAGGACACCAACACTACAGGAAGGGCTGCTTCATATTGGAGGGGTTGTCCTATGACCAGTGTAATTTTGTCCAGTGGAAAAGTAAAGCACTACTGACCTAATTATTCTATCAGCCCAAATACATCCTGCCCTCAGGAGAATCTAGTATGTGTTCTAGAGATTTTTGGGGTTTTTTTTGCTATTGAAAAGGACAGTGCCTAATATAATTATCCCTTCAAACATAGGCAATTTAGAGTTAAACTTGCTCTTGTGCCCTCTTTCAAGTCCAGGGGAGTTTATCTTCTCACACCATAATTCAGTTAATGGTGAAACTTTCCTCTGTTTCTTGCTTTTCTATCCCTATTTTGCCAAAGCAGTCAGTGGCAAAATGATTTGAATACTCTCACAGACACAAAGCACTGAAATCTAGTTCCTGCAAAAATATCTTCTGCATTGTGCTATTTCCAAAGTGTGTGGCTTTAGTTCTGCTTCTGATTTAAAAGAAAAAAAAAAGGTTATTGACATATTTTTGGGGGATCTTGGGTCTATCAATGCAATAAACATCCATCTTCAATAAATAATTACAAGATAAAATGTCTGCAGAAACTTAGCCAAAGGATTATCCAGCTTTTTGGGACTTGAACCATGCAACCATGAGCTTAACCATGTGTTCTTTGACATGTCTAAACTGTGTAGTTTCCAAGTATATTCAGAGTCACAAAGTTGGAGGTTTTAAAAGTTCAAAATTTCAAAAGCATTGATGAAGGAGAGTTTTCAAGAATGGTTTTATCTTTAGTAGTCTACACTTTAGTAATATTCTGAATTGCATTCATTGAACGTGACCCTTACATGTATGCTTCAGTGTAAGTATTAACTAATTTAATCTAGTGTCCAGACTTCATCAATGTCTCAGAGTAAGATATTTTGAAAGTTCTAGTATCTATCCTCTGTAAAAATGTAATAATTTCTTCAGTGCTATGAATGAACAAGGTGAAGTATGACAAGCTGAAGTACGACAAGCCGAAGTATGACCTGATGTATTTTATTATCTGGAGATAATGAAACACACCTTTTTTGTCCCTTAATTTTAGATTATCACAGGTCCAGCTTTTACTACCTTGCTTAGTTCAAACTGCATGTAGTGGTCACTGTGTTTTTTTGTTTGAACAAAGTATCATAGCCAATACTTTTATAAAACAACATATTCTCTGTCAGGGAAGACCAAATTGATAAAGAAAAATGGTGATATGAATTGTTACACAACAGACATCAGCCTTAGAAAGCATTTTTCAGAGATGCCAAGTGTTCATAGTGAATACAAAAATGTGTTTATATGGAGAGTAATACAGCCTGGCTGTAATTCACTGCAGTAAATTAATATATCCAGTGACACTACCTAATTAAACTGAATCTTGTGACCTTCTCATGATTAAAAGCTGCAAAAAGTCCAGTGACTTATGAACCACCAAACACAAATAAGTAAGGTGATTCTATTAGAAACCTACCATCTGAAAAAAATTCCAACTTGATGAAGATTTTAATTGACTTATTCTAATTTCTGTTGCAAAGCTTAGCATAATTCTGGTATACCAGAAAGTGCAATCAATTAATTGCAGCTAAGGCATTGTACGCGCTTCAGAAGATGCACTTAATATTTTAGAGCAAATAAAGCTAGACATGCAGAATAATAAAATAATTACAGAAAACTGTGATTTAAAAAAATCTTAAAAAAATTCCAAATAAAAGACCTGATTTTTGAACAACACCACATGTACTACACTATTAATTTAGAAAATGTGTGACAATGTGATGTTTTGCCCCACATTAATTTGATTTGTAGTGTAACTTAAAGTTTTGTGTCTTTACATGGCCCAAGAAATATTTGAATATAAGAACAGATGTCTTTGACAGAAATGACAAGAGTGTAACATATGCACGTAAGCATTTCTTATGTGGATGATGCAAAGGACTAATATTTTGTCTTTTTGTTTAGTCTTCTGCAAAACAGAGGAGGAGGGGAGCAGGTTTAGGAGAAGAGATTGTGCAGACTGCTTTGATGGTGGGCAGGCTCTCCAGTCAGCACAGACCTGAGTCTCCCTTTCACAGGCCAGATGCAGACAGATTACTTTTCACCTCTTTTCCTTTATGTTTTACTGTGTCAGCACCTCAGCTCACAGTGATGGGATGTCTCACCCTTTGCAGAATGGCATTAACAAACATTTGTCCTGGGCTCTGGGCATATCTCAAGGTTAGTGGGTATGCACCCACACTACCAGGAAATTGTGGAGGTGATCATTGTGCAGATACGTGGAGTGACTGGTAGGCCAGTGCTGCTGTTCAAGTTCAGTCACTGTGTCACCAGGCAGAGGAGAATTATGGTGGAGGAATATGGAAAAGGGGACACCTACTCCCTGCCTTTCATTCAGGGTTCTTGGACAAGGTAGGAGAGATGTACACTTTGCCATAGTACTAGCCCTAGTGAATTTTTCAGATTTTATCTTATGAGTATTTAGGAGAATGGACTTTCTGATAAAAGCTGTAAATATGGAGTAAATAAGCCTCTATAATTCCTTTACACTAAATGCAGTGATCAGCTTCAAAAGATGGTGGCCAAAGCAGTTGAGGATCTGAAACAGAACAATCTAGAGCACAGGGGTTGCTCCTAGCAGAATGTCACAGGTACTGGGATATAGGGGACACTGGTTTTACCTCACTACCCACAGGTGAAGATCTTTGCAACTAAGGTCTACACTTCTGAAGTAAGCCTTCTAAGTGCAAACCTATTGAGAAAGTCATAAGGTGCATCACCACTTTCTATTACTAAAAGAATTAACCATGTTTTGAGTTAAACTATAGAGATTATTTTAGAATGTGTCTGTACCACTAGATACCCTGAGTCTCATGCAGCTACAGCCGCTTTAGTCTTTCCTGTAGAATTCATATACTGCCCATAATGTAGCTGGATACCTACATTAAGTGGCCTGGATCATGTTTCACAGATTTTTGACTTTCCTAAATGCTTTGTCTAAGGAAATCCACCTTAGATTGCATCTTTTCTGATGAATGAAAGGTATAATCAAAACCTCCCTCATCTCTCCAATGAATACATAAAAGCTAGTGAACTATATCACTTCCTTTTACTCAAGGGTTTTGCATCTGAAATGGAGATTCATTCCCACTGAAGAATAAGTGCTGTGTGTGGCAAGCATTTTGAATAGCCTGATTTTCTACTGTTGGGTCAAAAGGAAAGAGACTGTAAAAAAGAATAGGATTTATAATGTGGTTATTTGACAGCTCAGTCCAAAGACTACTAAAGCTCTTGAGAGTTTTTCCATCAACATATTTGGAATTGGGCCACTAATGACTAGGGGGAAGAGAATTTTGAACTTCAGCTTGTTTAGTCAAATTTTATTTGAATCTAAGTAATGTTAGATGCAGATTAGTACTCACTAATATGTCTGGCTGCTGCAATAAGACTTTGTGCCAGGAGAATTTTTTCTATCAAGTGGCCAGAATACTATAAGAATGGAGTACATAGAATATAGCTACCAGTACCTGGTGGGTTACAGAGAGAGAGAGATGCAATAAATGTGTCTGGGGAGAATATATGTTCAGAAAACATTGAGAAATGTCTTTTTAGCTCTTCCATAATCTTGACCAAATTTAAAAAAATAAGAAATCTCATCTCCACATTTTATCTTCATTGGAAAATGCTCTATGCTGTTTAAAAGAAGCTAAACAGAACAGTTTGCATGAGGGAGTGTATGTTAAGGGACTCTGTATACACTTGCTTTTTACTAATCATGCAGGGTTCTTAAAAAAACTGTCATGAAGACTATGTTTAAGACTGAACCTTTTTTTGACTGAACCTTTTAAAAAATACTTTCTAATTAACATGATTAAATATCTGCTGTTCTCCAGAAGTAAGAGGGTGACAGTTTTTAACAATGACTTAGAACATATCGTGTTACACATATGATTATTATAAAAGTGTAAAATAATATCTGAACATTTTTTAAGGCTTGAATTTTGTGCCCAACCAACAGACTCTGTGCACCAGATATTCCAATGGCATAAGTAAGGGAATTCTGAAAAAACAAAAATAAAGCATGATAATGTAATGCTTCTACATTATGTTATTTTTCTTTTATGCTCATGTTTTTTTTCCTATCAAAATAAGGTGTGGATTTGTTTGTTTTATTGTTTGCTTGCTTTTCTGGTAGTCATGACTGACTAAATAAACAGTTTGCTATCTTAGATTTTAACAGTATGGGGAATAGTGCCTTGATAGAATCTCTGGAAGAAGAATTAAATTGTGCAAACAAAAGTTTCTGAGTGCAAAAGGTAGGGGAAAAAAAAGTGTCTGCATCAAAGGTGTGCTCTAAGACACATGGAAATTTCTCTTCCCTGGGTTTTCAATTATCCTCCACAGAAAAAGAGAGTAGAAGCCTAGTCCAGGGACAAGCACATACTGTTGTTCCATCAGCTTTGTGCTCAAGATAAAGTATTTTTTGGCCTGAGGAGGAGGAAAGGTATGCAAACAGTCTGTGACAATCTGGTCACTGGAGTGCAGAGTATGACTGTACACCCAGATTTACTGCCACTAGCACATAATTCATCATTATGCCCATCAGCTGATGAGCATCCCGCCTACATTGCTGTAAATTTGGATGGCTTATGGGAAACTCCAGATGATTTTAAAAGGTAATGCTCTCCCTAGTCACCTGAAAAAAATAGATTCCAGATTTTCTACTTAATAATTTTACTGCTTGGCAGTAAATACTATTTTTGCGTGCAGGCTATTGCAGAAACACATAATTGATTCACCACCATCAGTGTGTTACATCATACTCAGCAATAAACAGCTTGATTCCAATCCAAACCAGCTTTTGTAGCCAATATACCAGAAAAACTTCTGTGAAACCATCTGTGACTGTCAAATCTAATGGGTTAGAGGCATGCACTGCTAAAGTGAGCAAGAGTCATCAGAAACGAAGGCAGTGAAACTGCACAGTTAAATGCCAGAATGGATAAATTCTTTCAATTCCATTAGCCCAGCAGGTGACTTTATTCAACTGCTTCCTCATCCTCTGTACCTTTGCAGTGAACTTTGCCTACAGGGACCACTATTAATATAGACCAATATTGATTTGTTAATATTGAATAAAAATGATAGTTGACTTTTTTCTGTTGCATCCATTATTGATCCTTGTGATTAGAATTTTTTAAAAATGCACAACTAAACCAGAATTTACAGCCCTGATATTTGTGAATTTTTGCTGATATTATCTGTGCTCAAATATATAGTCAAATTTTATGATGTCCTTCTGATAACACCAATATGGCTCCAGTTCAGAATAAGACTACTCCAATATAAAGAAGTTGTTTGCCTAAGTCAACTAATATTACACATTTATTTTAGGGTTTTTTTGGTGACCAAGTCTGAAATTGCCTTTTAAAATATTCCTTTAAAAGCATATGTACTATTACACAGTACCACATTAAACAACTCCATTACTTTTGCATAGTCACATTTTCAAGGGTGGAAAGTGCCAGAACAAATTGTGCGTATACACCATGATGAATGTTGCATGTGTAATGAGTAGTCCAATTATTGAATAAACACTGTGAGTACCTATTTAGTGAAAAATGAACTATGAATATGCATGCTGTGGTTTTTTTTTCAGATGTGTGTTGTCAATAATATTTTCAGGAGTCACTAAATTTTTCTACCTGACTCTAGGAACAAAATTTGGAACAGAGAGCTCAGGAGATGTTGTCATAGGTGAGAAAACTAATGCAGTGAGATGATGTCACAAATTTCGGCTTCTTGTACATGTAGTAATATTGTGTTGACCTAGGGTATATTCTGCCTCATGGGAAAGGGGAAAGCAACTTTGTGCTGGCTACTAATCTAGTGACTAATGCTTTAAACTAGGAGAAGAAACAGCCTGAACATCAAAAACAAGAGGAGATTGATCCTCTGTCCTATTTTTTATGACTTCTCCCACTGTCCTATCATTATTAAATTTATCCATAAAATTTAAATGACAATAAGGTAAGAAGTGTGAAAAATAAGCAAGAGTTGTTGGAATGCTTCACACACGACCAAAACTATGTCTGGAGTGGCATCACCCAAAGGTGGTGGGGTAACTCTGCTGATTACTTTTCCTAGAAAAAGTATAATTTGTTCAAAAACATGGGGAGAGGCAAGGAAACATGAAGGGTTCAAACACTTCATCTGAGGTACACAATATTGATAGACCTATGGCTGTTGAAGAGCAGAGTTGGAAAGAACTGCTTGAGAATCCAAAAGAAGGAGCACTTTGGACAACAGTGACAATGGATATGGTAAGAACTTGTGATTCACAAAAACCAGCAAAAGTAAGAACTGTGTTTCAAGAATAAAGAATTAAGCAAACTCATCAAATGAGTAAAACAAGATCTGCTGAAATTGCAGTCACTTGTAGCTTCATGTGTCCCAAGACTGTTCCCAGAAAAGCAGCAGTGCACCAAGTGGAGCTTCTGTTCTGAGAGCAGGCATATGGACTAACAAACAGGTTGCTCCTCAGTAAACAAATCTTTTTTTTTTTTGAGGTGCACTGTCTTTATGAGCCCTACTACTATAGCATTTTGCAAGCTACCCTCCTTTTTAGGATTCAATTTTTTTTTTTTTTTTGCAGCATCAGCTGCATAACACTGCAAACATATGTCAGCTTGTGACACTAAAATCTGCATATTCTTTCCTCAGTAATGTCTTGGCAACTTCCTCCCTCTCCCTCATATATATTTAGATTATTATTGCCCATATGTTATACATGATGGAGCACAGGACAAAAAATATATACTGAAAAGGGAGGAAAACCATTTTCTTAGTAGAAAGTCCATGTAGAGATAGAACTCTTCTGCAAGCCTTTTTTCACACTATTACTGAAAAATGGAGGTGAACTCAGCCAAGAACATGCACTGGCTAAGCTGAGATGGGTTGGCCAGTGAGAATGGCAACCATCCTCATGGAGCTGTGTATGTACAAGCAGCCCATTCATGGGATGAAGAAGCAGTTTCTGAATTTCTGAGGGAAAAATCTAGCCTTTTTGGTTGTAAAAATCGGATATCCTTTAGGAAAATACATGGCAGCAGTTGAGCAGATCAGAATATGTGACAGTCAGAAGCTGACAAATGCTTTTGAGGACTTGCTGTGCTGGTTTTCCAAGAACAACGGCGCACTGGATCACCATGCAGCCATGGGTCTACAAAACCTGCCTGGATATAAAGCAGTGTGCCTGTCATATAAAATGCTTAATGTTGGCCAGTAACGAGGAATGAATTTTAGTGCATAACCTCTGATGCTTTTTTTGGATGCCTTCAGACACCTGGTTATCCAAGGGTGTCCTCAGTTCTCCTTCCCACCTTAGGATCCCATTTTTATGGAAATAGAAATGGAGGTGATTAGCAGTAGTAAAACTGCATCAACAAGAAATGTAGGCAAGATGAAGTGGACTGAGAAAATGTAGATACATGGCCTCAAAAACTTCTTCTTGCCTGTCTTTGGCTTACTGATCCTCTGAAGATCCCCTGTGATCCATTCAGTGCCTACAGAATCCCATTATAAATGGATGCAATGGTTGTAGGTTTAAGCAGATGAGATGGATTGAGACAGGTATTTGAGATGAATGGTCACTTGAGGCAATGTGCTCTTTCATACCAGACTGTGCCTCCTTTGTGCAAAACCCAACAGATTATGGCCAGTCAGAACGAAGGTCAGTCAGCCCTAAGGTAATATCTATTTTCTTCCTGCATGGTTTTGCCCCAAATAAATGATGATATTGTGGAGGGTTAAATTTCACAGTATGATTTATCTGTCTCTTTTTTCCTCTACCAGTAGAGGAAAATTGTTCACAAATCTTTCCGTATTTTAGATGGAATTAATTTTCATTTTCAGTTCAGAAGATGTTTGATGGAAAAGATTTCTATTTGCAATGTGTTGTTTTTTGGCTAAAAGAGAAGTTTCAGTTGGGGTCACTGGACAGTCCTCAAATAATTAATCATGACTCTGGACTACAAGTAGGAATAGAGAATAAGTCTCCTTAACTCATAGTAGAACGTGCCTGGAAATGATTTTCAAAACAGTCAGCAGAATGGTCAAGTTATCTTTGTTGTAATGACAATTGCCCATATTCTAATTGAATTATATAATGTTTTCGTTTTATGTAGTATCTATTTTAATTAAGATACATAATCATTTATCTACTAGAGAAGGGACTGAAACTCAAATTTTCCTTCTTTCCAGTGGAACATTGTCATAGTTTAACTCTAGCTGGTAACTCGGCCACACAGAGTTATGAAGAACCAGTACTATCCTGGGCCACATCTCATTGAAGGTGATCCTACAGGTGAAGCATACATAAAATAATAGAAAAAGACAAAGTTAGAATAATTCAACTACTTCATATAATTACCAAGAAGATTTATATAAAGGATTTATAACTAATATATTTTGCTCACCTTTACAGTTATTAGATAAATTGATATAAACTAATTCCTCTATTTCAGTCATGGGGGGGGGGGAAGGTATTTTATAATGATGGACATCTTGGCAATTATTTAAATCTCTAAAGAATATTCACAGAGTGCACTCTTAAAAATGTGAGCATTATTAAATGAATTCCCAGCTTCACCATTACTGAGATTAGCTCAGTGCTGTATCACTACTGACAATTCTATTGTATCCTTTCGCTCCAAAGATTTTATGAGCAAAGCTCCACTCTTGCCATGATCTCACGCAGAGAGATTCCACTGTAGGACCACAGCTGCAACTCTTAACTTCCACTTCTCTCGCTTAAGTCAGTTTAGATGTTTAAAGAAGTTCTGTTTAGGTGAGAAATGCAGGAAACCAGATATATATCAGCTGCCTCAAAAAGAGTTCTATTTTATTTTCTATCATTCTACAGGGCTTGATTGATGATCAAAAATCTTGGAATTCCAGCTACCTGGGGAAAACCAGGACTCAGTAGAGGATATATAATAAAGAACAGCTAAAAAGTAAAGTGACAGCAATCACTGTAAAGCCTGATAACTGGATCTCTAGTGTCCAACATAAATACTGGGTTTAGGTCCTTTTTATTCATTTAACAGCAAGAGCCAGATGCTCAATATCTTGTACGTGAGTTTATATAAATTAGTTCCTTACTTGGCTGACTTTATGACATCAGTTTATCTAGAATTTATACTTTGCTTTAAAAGGTCACAATTGCAAAAAGCTCCTGGAAAAAAAGTATTGAGACCTACCCTTCCTGTTCCTGGCAGTTTTAAATGTATGTTCTGTAAATAGTTTGAGCTACGTACTTGCAGATTCTATGAAATGCTGCGCTCTTACTACTGGGTATTAATGCAAACACAGAGAACACCCCAATATGACAATGGGTAGCTAAATATTTCCATCTGTGCATATAATTGTGTCTGAGTATGTTAATTTTGTCTCTCCAAATAATTTCTTATAAATGTGCATAAATATAGGCACCTGTTTACTTCATTCTGATGACAATGCATTCTTCAAACGCTTACGATTTGTGACAAAACAAAACTCAAATCACGTACAACAGATAGGAGCTGAAGTGGCACTACAAGGATTTAGGCTTGTGTTTTGCTGAAGGGGAAAAGATAGTGCCCTTTGGCCAAGGTCACCACAATCTGCATTTAATTAGGTGGTAAGAATGCAAAGATCAGCCAGGTGTGCCATGGATTAGCTGTGCTCCCTGTGCTGCTGACAATCTCTGTCTTTTCCTCCCTTTTATTTATACCTCCTGAGTATAGATATATAGGGGCTACCAGTAAAAAAAAAAAAAAAAAAAAAGTAAAAAAAACTAATGGGCAAGGTTTTTAAAGCCAGCAAAGGCAGTCTTTAATCCTAAAAATGGCGTATGGTTTGTGACTGCTTGAAGGACGATGCCTTACAGCATTTAAAGTAATAAGAACCACCACATTGACAAGGAAATGCATCACTAAAATCCTGCTGAAGTCAGTGGGAATTCTGTCATTGACTTTAGTGGGGCCGAGATGTCACTCCACAAATTGGATTCTTTCTGTCACTGAGTTCTAGGACACATCTATGAGGAGAGTGGTGTTTCAGTCATGTGAGAATTTACTGTTCTGCTCCTGCATTTGGGTCATAATGCCATAAGAGTGGAGAGATCAGGATTTATTTCTCCTGGTAAAATATCAGTTTAGAATTGCTGCAACCAATAAGTCCACTGGCTGAATAGACACCACACTTAAAATTAATGGCCTTCTGCAATATATTACAAATGCCTTATTTTTGAGGATTGCTTGAAAAAGAAAGTGTTACTGAAATCTGGCATTGCTATGTAACTTTGGGAGTTGGTAATTGCCAGAGGCTATAAATTAGCTTGATGTGCTGTACTGACCCTGTCATGCACTTAATGTAATGGTATCAGTTTAAATTACAAAAAGAGGCTGAACATTAAAATACTCAAATTACATTAGAAAAAGGGAGAGAAACAGCAGAACTGTCATGGCTCATTAGTGTTCCATAGAGTTGAAGGAAAATACAGCTGTCAATAACAATATAAAGTTTTGTACTTGCTGTTCATTCATCTATCCAACTTTGTCCAATACTACAATTTTAAAAATAAGACACAATTGGAATGATCTTATAGTTGCAAGTATTTTTTATACAGAATATTTAATTACTATTGACATGACTCATTAACCTTTATTAACACACTGTAGAATCCTATCAAAGCATTTCACTGGTAAATGTTCAGAAAGGGCTACAATATTTCTGTATCAATAGAATCAACTTCTGTTTCTCTCAGCTAGAAAATTTAATGAGAAAGAATTTGAGACCTTCTGGACAGCTATTGAGGTTTCTGACTTTGTGGTGGTTGTAGTGGTCTCTGCAAGTCTGTAATCACCAAGGCCAGATGTGTTCCCTGCATTGGTGAAGTTTGTTAGCCAGCAACAGAAGTGCACAATGGCAAATGCAGCACTTTCCAGCTGCACAGCAGAGGAAACAGAACCTTCACTTATTTAACCTGGATTCTTACAGACATTTGGATGCTGTATAAAAGTCACTAACCTTTTCCCTTTTTTTCCCAAACTGCTTTGCCCTAGCTTAGGTAAGTCCCTTGAAAATTTTAAAACTGATTATTAATATAAATTACTAATACCTTACTGGAAGAACAAGGACTTATTGACCACCTTCCAGGTTTCTGGTGTAAATGACATTTTAATGATTAATTATGTCTTTCTAGCAGCTTAGAAGTCTGTTTTCTATACCTCCAGAATCTTGTGTGTTATTTGGGTTTGCAGAAACAGCTGAATTCTCAGCCTACTCAAATCACTTCAGACTTTGTTTATCTAGGATAACTATTTATGAAAGTGTATGAAAAACACCAGGTGATATTCTCATTTCTAAAGTATTATTTTCCCTTTAAATAGAGCATCAGTCCCAATCAGGTTACTGGAAAGCTGTAGAAATTTATTTCAGCTGTGTCAGTATTAGATGGAAAGGTGATGCAATTACATTTCTGACTGCAAGATGTAGATATACACCTTAAGAATTTAACTATTGCAAATGAAATGGATGTGATGGATTACATACTTCAGCACCCCATAGCTAAGGTAAATTACACTAAAAGCCTGTACAAGTAGAATGGCTGTCACCTTGTTTTATTCTCAACAGGTGAAAATTAGATATAGGGTTGAAGCTGGTTATTCACATGAAATTTCTCTGCAAGTGTCTATCTTAGATACTGTTGTTATTATTAAATGACTTACCTTATAGGGATGCTCTTCTCATCTCTCTTTTTTTCTCTGACAATAGGAAAATCTGGATCTACTTAGACAAGATAACTGACTTTGCAATGGTTTGAATCCCAATATTATCTTCTCTGCCATCTCCTTTTGACTGGCATAGTGGCACAACCTAGATAATGGCCAATTTAATAATGTGTGGCGTGCTAAGGTCACAGGTCCTAACTGCAGACTGGAGTCAGCAATCTCATACCTACCTTCCTTTGAGAAGAGGATGTTTGTTGCTTTTCCTTTATGGACTTGCCATAAAATAAGCAGCAGTTTTGTTAGTATTGACAAAGACAGGTACCATGTGGTTCCTTCAACATCCAAGATTTCCAGAAGTAGAATTCAGAATCTAAAAATCATGAACTTGTGTTAAAAAGAACTTTTTTTTTTTTTTGCTTGGTTTTGATCAGCTACTGTTTCAGTTGGTATAAACCAATGACAATACCAACAAGAAGCAAACTGGGAATTCTTTTGTATAACTCTATAAACTCATATTTCATAATATGACATACATCCCACATATCTTCCATAAGAATTTATGGAAACTTATACGTTACTGAAACACACTCAGAAAAAATAATATTATGCATATGGATTAAATTTCCCAGACCTATTGTTTGGTTTTTTAACCATTTCTTCTTTAAACACAGCAAAATAATTTCTTCCACTCTCTCTCCTCAGTTTGGATAAGCAATTCTCTCATATTTTCAGCTGGCTTCTCATGTTGTGTGAACTCCTCCTCATTCCAGAGAGGAATGACTTTTTCTACATATCATCAAAGCAAATGGAAGAAAATTTTTGACAGTCTTTTTCTCCTAAAAAAACAGTTAAAGTGAAAACCATCCAAATAGAATAAAGAATGTGAGTTGCACTTACAGCTAATGGTCTCCTGGAAGAAGAGTCTTGTCCTGCCAATACTACAACTCCAAAAACTGGCAGAATTTAGCTGAACTTAGGAATAGGCCCTAGAGTTTTCAAGATCATAATTAGGGCTAAGGAACTACTGTTTTCTAGGATCTTACTTTACTTTCCTGGAGGATTTTTTGGAAATGGTCTTAATATTTCAGTACCTTTACATGTAGGTGAGATATTAGCACATGGAATTAATGTATACAACTTGAATTCTAAAGCAAATAAGTTTTAATCTACGGAATTGTAATTATTGCTCTGCCTGATTGAATGGGAAATTGTGGAGTAATCTTGGATTAATATACCTTAATTTCTTAAGAAACAGACAAACCATAATTGATATTCATGCTTTTTTTTTTTTTTTTTTTTTTTTTTTTTTTTTTTACTCTTGTAAGCTCATGTTATGAGAAGGGATTTGTTGTCTTTTGTCATGACTTAAAAACCTTATGTGTTTATGGTTCCTTTTTATTCATTAGCATACTTAAGTTTTCTTAGTTATTTTATTTTTCCTTTTACATTACAATAGTAGTAGCAGGCCAGTCAGATCACAGTTCTCACATAAGAAATACAATATGCAGATTTATTGAGGTGGTTAAACCCAAGAATTATATTCTTAAGCAGAAAATTCAAGAAGCAGAGCAAGAAATCACAGGTTTCACAGAGATGTGAATTAAATAGCTCAAATTCAGACTGAAATAGTACCAAAGATTAGAACAGGTCCTCTGTCTCCCAGTTCACAGTTCAGTGTCACTGGGTTATCACTTCTCATATCTTGCCATGTTTTTCATGTATTTCTGTCAATTCAATTCAATTCAATTCAATTCAATTCAATTCAATTCAATTCAATTCAATTCAATTCAATTCAATTCAAGGTGTCTATAATATAACATGAGAATACTGCTTTTAACCCCTGCAGTTACCCATGAAATCATGACGTAACAAAAACCAAGTACATTAAATTTTGTTTTACACCAGAGTAATGTGCAGGTAAAATAGAGTGGACTCAGGGAATTCTATCGAATGTAATTATTTGCCATTTGACAAAATGGTTAATTACTGATTTGGGTACTGACAAACAAAGAGTGTCTCCTGCTGTGTGCCCAACAATACCCATTTCCACATGCCTCCTCCCATATTTTCCTCTGTGTGTCCCCACATGACATCCCCTATGTTTCCATTTGTCTCTGCAAAATGTGGCTACGAAGCTATTCTTCAGAAGAAAAAAAAATGCATCTATGGCAACCATAGAGCATTTTAATAATGAAGCTTTTAATGAGAAAATGACAAGTGAAATTTGTGTACTACCACGACCATGATAGGTTCTAAGTAATCACAGCTCCCTGTGGTGCTGAATTACAAGCCATGCTCATTGATAATGATCACTTTACTCCAGATTTTTAGACCAACATTTCTGCTTCCTGAATTTTCAATGGTGGACAATCAAACTAAGGTTTTCAATGTTTTTCAGGCTGCAGCAGAGGTTTTCAGAGATGAATTGTGTTGATCCAATACATTCACTGACTTTCTACTTTCTGCTCCTCCAGCATCATGCAGCAATGTTTCAGGAATTGACATGACTCCTGCTCCCAGCATGAAAGCCTGGTAGATGTCCTGACATGAAAATTTGTCATTTTGCCCCTGAAAGTAGGACAATAATGTTTGGCAACATTTTCTCTTTTTGGGTTGTTTTTGCTGTGTGTATAGGTTGGTTTTTTTTATTTTATTTTTTCTTTTGGTTTACATGCTTTTGATATGCTGGAACACTGCTTTTCAGGAGATTTTGTGCAGCAAGAGGGACTCAGAATTTGCAAGATAAAACCTTTGTTTGGAGCACTGTCTTGCTTTAGAAAGAATATATTTCTTATATTTCTGTCTTGGAGCAAAGTAGATTATAGCCAGACAGATAAGTACTTTGAAATAGAATTGATTTTATTTCTATGTTGCATTGATTATTCCCACGTATACCACCATTAGTCATACCCAGGAATTTCCTTGCTGGCAAATGGCAGGACAGCTTGGTTTAGAACTGCTCTGCAGCTGTTCTAAATTACACTGGGATAGGACTGTGAACCCTTCCAGCTTTTAAAATTCTGAAACTAGCCTCAGTTCCCTGACAGAATGGTTACTCTTTTGTGGATGTAAGAATTAGTAACTTACAAGGAAAATTACCATAAAAAACAAATCCCTGAAAACAGTAAGAGGAAACAAAGCAGTGTAAAGACAATTAGGCTGGCAGGAACCTTCAATCAGTGATATGAAATGGTATCAAAACAAAAAATCAACAGATGTCTTCAGCATGAAGTCTAACAGTGTTTTCTAGCCTTTATTTATTTCAGGGGCTTACTACCAAGAGGTGCAAGTTTCCATCTGGTAATAGAATTCCACAAATAATTTAAGAAGAAAGGCATAATGTGTATTTAATGATACCTTCACGTTGCTGATCAAAGCATTTTTTCTGAACAATTTTTCGTCATGGTTTTTATTTTCTTCCCTTACCATTTTTCCAGTCCTTCTATCCTTTCCCATCTAACATGTCACATAACTTCACTAACAATTTTTCTATACCATGACAAAGACAGTATGTGGCTGCTGGAGACAGTGATTCTTCAATGATTCTGTCTTTTAGGTTGTTTTCCTTTTTCCTCTCCTCTCCCCTCCTTGTGTATCACATATTTTAGAACTGGAAAGAAGCTAGATGTCTCCTACTTGGTGTATATGTTCAGTGTTTCTTGTTCTTATCCTAATTCTCTTCAAATTAGATATTATTGTATGGATGAACACACACAGAGTGAGAATGGTCCTTACCTAAATAAGTATGTCACTTCTCAGCTTGACAGCATGGCACAGAGAACAGCTGTGGCACAATGTCATCTGGGAACCCTTCTCCAGTCTGTGAGGGAACCACAGAATAAAAAATTATATTTGCTAGACAAGAAAAGAATTAAAAAGTTTAGCGGACCTTGGTAAGACCCTTTACTCCTCCATGTCTCTATTCTCCCTCTCAACCACTGCTTTGTTCATCTAAAATTCCAAGCGCTGTTATCTCACAGGGCTTTAAGCTCTGTTGTCATGCTAATATGCCAATTATTTAACAGCAGTACTAAGAAATTTAATAGAAAAGTTCACAGAATTTCAGAAAATGTTTCATCATAGGCTCTGTACAAAGCACCATGATAATCTTTGTCTGCAATGCATCAAATCTTATGATATTATGCCCATTATAGAAAGTTAGAAACCCACTGAATTTGCTGAAACTTTTGTCAGGTGTATTAATCTGAGCTGAGTCAGAGTGTGCCCACTGCAATATACTTTCTGACTTCATATTCCAGTGCTGGCTTGCCCGTAAACACAGCAGGAGGGGAAAAGTGGCTCTGTGTCCTGCTATATGTACACTCAGTTTCTGCATTTTGCTCCTTTATTAGCTTCCAATTCATAAGTGAATTTAGAATGGTTTAGCAATGCTATTGACAAATGCTTCAGCTCCAGTAGCTTTTACATTCAGTGTTGAAAATGTCAATCTTTTGACATTCTTTGACCAAAATGTGGTCTCTGGCACAAGCTAATGTCCTGTGGTTGCACAGCTCACTACTCCGATACTGTGACTGCTTCTCCTATTTTTATCCACATTTGTGATTCAATGTGAAAGAGGTTCCATGCCATTCCCTTGCACACTATTTGACGTTGTGTCCTTGTGCACATGGGTTTTGTGTGAACTAGTACAGTTGCTAATTTCTCTGCACAGGTAGCTGCAGCAGAAGTGACTAAATTAGTAGTCTGTAGGAGCACCCCCTCTGCCATATACCTTGGAGACCCCACAGTACTGTGACAGGATAATGGTCTCCTGTTGCTATGCAAATACAAAGTCAAAACAAATGTGAATGATGACATTTTTAAAAGCAAACATAGAACTGAGCCTGTCTCTGGTAAATATTTCGTTTAAAATAATTTCTCTTTCCTAAACAAGGGAAATGAACATTTTCTAGGACAACATCATATTGTAGATGAGAACAGAAATACAGCTGTAATATTTAATATACCTAGTGAGTTGTTAGAGCTGTTACCCCTTTTAGAGCTTATATGACAAATAATTCATTTCACCCTTTGATTTCAAGACCAGCCACTCTCTAGTATAGCTGTTACTTCTTTTTTTAGTCTTGACTTTGATGTCTTGTCATGTTCCTGTACAATTCTCCCTCATTGTGCAACAAACAGCTTTCTAGTTAGTGTTGGTTATTTAGTGTGTTATCCTTCTTACCTATGTTTGAACTACATCTTGTCTTTTTGAAAAATCCATTTACAGTCTTGAACTAAAGCCTATTCTTTATCTTTCTTACTCTGGGAATAGAAGGGTAGTAAAAAAAAAAAAAAAGAAAAGATGACCAACAAAAAAAAAAAAAAAAAGAGGCTGTCAGGAAATTGGTTGTGGCATCTTGATCTTGTCTATTTCCAGCTTAAGGACAGGTCAGAGCAGTCAACATGCTTATTCACCTTGGTCTTTCTGGCAGTGGCTCTTCAGAAGCAAGACGGGCATGATCAGTCTGAAGGTTGGCAGCCTCACCATAGTAAATGACCTCTTTAACCTTCACTGTGCCCTTGCTGAATATTGATGGTCTTAGTGCAAAGCAGCTGGAGGAAATTTGTGCCTCTGCTAAACACTTCTCATGCCGATCTCAGCTGTCAAAGAGGTACTTCAACTTCAGACTGCATCTTGCTCCTTTGAACTGAATTTATTAAACTGATGCCTGATATAGGGATAGGGTAAGTGGACAAGGGTTTGGAGAAAAAGTGCTGCAAACCCCATGGATTTTAGACAACATATACAGAACAAACCTGATTTTAAATTAAGGGAGGTGCAGTTAAAAAGTACCTTTCTGCATAAGAGAAGATGCATCATTTAATGTGAAGCAATGCCATATAGCTGCCAATTAGAAAGGAATCAAAGAAAGGAATTAGGTAGACTGCCCTTTCTAAACATTTGCTCTTTTATTTTGCTTAGTACTACAATCTTTTGAAGATCAAGGATAAAAGGGTAAAGATTTCAGGACAGTGAGCAAGTTAGGACTAACTAGATGACTACGTTTGCAGTCTGAACAAGGTATCACAGCACATGCTTTGCCAAGATTTCTCTCTTTGGTAGAAGAAAATGAATCCAGCATGTTTGCTGCTTGCAGCTGGTTCAGGAATAACACAAGAGCAGGCTAGACTCTTGAGTACACAATTATTTAGAGCTTAAAAGGTCAAAACACTCAAGTGGCTACTGGTAGCCAATGGAGATCATATGGCAAAAGTGCATTGAACTTCACAAAGGCACAATACTTTCTTAGAAGAGCAGCCAGGTTTGAGGCAGCCAGATTTTACACTAGCTTCATTTTCCAGATGGATTTAAATCATGCAGAGATTGTGAGTAATCTAATCTTGTGAAGACAAAGTCTACAGCCAGAGGATAGGTACAATCACATGGGTGCATGAATTTTTAAATTATGTGGGTGATATTGAAATGAATCAGAACTATTTTCAGTGTACGATTGCAACCTGGATATCAAAAAACCTCTCCCCATTTAAACCATAACAGGAAAAGGCAAACACACATCTGTTCCTTGAACTTAAAATTATTTGCTTACCTGATGCATTGATTAATTTCTCTTCCAGCCATTTTTGCATTCTTCCCTTGTGAACTAAGGCTTAGTTACAAGTTCCAATCTATGCACTGATCTCTCCCAATCACTTGACTTTTATTTTGTGAATGCAGAAGAGGAACAAAAGAAGAAGTTAAAGTAGGTTGGGTACCTGACATAAAGACAGATAATCAAGAATTCAGGTAAGCAGATGACCTACAACACTCCGTTCTCAAATTCTACAATAGCCATGTAAGGTCCAGCTGTGAAAATCAGTTTTACAGCATCTCTGTTTCTCCTGTTTCCTCTGTAGATTCACTAACAATACCTTACGAAAGACATGCATGGCACCTAGGGAGGGTTAAAGTAAAACACAGATAACCAGCGGTCAGAAGCAAGGTTAGGGCAAATATAGAGATGTCTTATTTGCCTGAAACCCTCCTGATTACTCCGAATTTCTCCCTTTGTAGCAATACTCAAATATTTCTTTGGCTACCACTACTGTGAACATATTTTTCTGTTTTGGTAAACACTGGCCTCAGAGCTTATTTCATGAGCATGAGAATTGTTGGAACCCACAACTATTGTAGGTAAATATAATTTCATGGACAGGGCCAATTGTCAAATTCAAGCACTCTTTTTTTTCAAAATCTCACTGCTTTCTACCAGATATCAGGATATGCTTTCAAGGTCCTTTATAGTCTTTAAAAGTTTTTTTCACTGAAGTTAAAGGAAAGATAACTTAAAATCCATATATATTTATTTTGTACCAAAACACATGCAGAAAGATAATAAGATTCTGTCAGCAGGCTGCACCTGGTTGAGTCACTACCATGTATCTTCAGAATGGCACAAACTGAAAGGAATTTACTTAAAATAAAAGAGAAGTAATTGATACAGAAAGTTGTAAGCTAATTGCGTTCACTCTCTTGAAATGCTTAGCATGGATATCAAACAACAGAAACAAAACAGCTGCAAACAAAAGTTTTACAAAGACCATTAACTCCTAATTCCCATCAGTCCTTTAAATAACAATATAACCAAAAAGATGGTAAAACACAAAATCTTTTTCTGTTGCTTTTTGTAATGTTGACCTGGAGAATGTCCCAAGCATTAACCAGAATATAATCTTATTAAAACACAAATTTATATTACATCAATCTGTAAATCTGCCAATATACAATAAACTTTAATCTTTCTTGCTTGTTAATTGGAACTTCATTAAAGAGCTTCTTTTTATAGCAAATATATCACAGAAAAATCCCAAAGAAACAGTGTTGGAAAAATCCCTGTAGGGAATAACTCCTGATGCTCATGTTCAGCCTGCTCTTGTAGACTTCTAAAGTCAAAAGCAAAGACACGTACTCCAAATTGTCCAGAGGGTCAGTTATCATCCTTCCATTAGAGTGTTTCCAGTATAGAGCCTGAGTTTTCTTATTTTAATTTAAGCCAAATGTTTCTGCCTTCTCTATCCATGTGAGACGTGGTTCAAGTTATTCTTTTCTTTTCCCTGTATTCTTCCCCACGACTACTCTAGTATTTCCTCAATATTTATGTGACCAAGCCCACGGTGATTATCATTGCTATATTGCAGACTGGCCCTCTTAGTTCATGTCCTTTTTGGGGATTACTGTCACAAAGTAGAAGTAGTACTTCAGCTAAGCAGAGTGGAAAGATTACCTAACATTTCTGAGCATTATCTTTGCTTTTTGTCCCAGTACCTACTCTTAATTTTTTACAAATCAAGACTCACTTTCAACTCACAGTCCCCCCCAATATCTTAATCATCTTCTGGCTTTTTTTTTTTTTTTTGTCTAACCATGGCATTTTCTGCTTGTTTTTATTAAAACATATCCTATTTTTTCAGATCATTCCTCCAGCTTGGCAGAATTTTGGTTTAACTTCTTATCCTGACCTCTAACGTATTTGCCATAATTTGTGCATCATTGCCAAATTTGACATTTTGACACTACCCTCCAGACCAGAATATACAATGAAACCTACCAGGCTCAGGACGTGTCTTGAGTCCCTTGCAAACTGTGAAACTTTTGCAAGGGACTCAAGCATTTAGTATATTCTTCCACTTTGATAATGAATAGGCATTACTTTCTTCAGTATGTTAATTAAACAAATTTTTCATTCATCCACTTAGAGTTAAAAAGTCCTCTATACTAAGTGTTGTAACTTATTAACTTACCTCCTTTGGATATGCTGACTCTCAGGTCTTCTTTGAGGGAAATAAAAAAAAATTGGGTAATATGAGAGTAGAGATGCTCAGTAATCACAGAAAGAGCGGAGAAAACTGAAAGATAGAATGCTCAGCAGTTCTCCAGCAGGACGTGAGAAAGATCTTATGGTAAGAAATAGAGCAAATTTGGTAAATTTTAGCATAAAGTTCATAATTGTTAGTAGTAAAGGGATTTAAATGCTAGGTCTGTCGCATGCAACAAAATTTCCTTTTACTTACTAGAGGTGAAGAAAAATAATTTGCAACCACTTTCATAATACATATTTATAATATGCATTGTAATTATAATACATACATACATATTTATAATATGTATTATAAAAATTTTGTAATATTTATATAACACATATAACTATATTTAACTATTTAGAAGTAATAACTGTTCAATAGTGTCAAGATCATGCTTAGAAAAAAAAGACCCAATGTCTTAAATGGCTCTTTGCTTTTGTGCATACTTCAGTCAATTGAACAAATTGACTGTACAAGGCTTCTTTTCCTCATCATGAAATGCCCAAGGAACACAGAGCAGGATGACAAACAAAAGCCACTTTGCTACGAAGGAAGTGGACTGATCTTCACTACTCTGTACTGCAGTAAAGAAATTTAAAGGCACTTTGGAAATTTGTAAACTGTTAGACCAAATAGAACTCAAATGTTCTTTAAGTAAACACAGTGGGATCCCAGAACACAAAACTATTTTTTTACTTCCAAACAATTACTATTAAAATCTAATATTTGTGGCCATAATTCTATTTGAATGGCCTTGACATAAACGGCTTGTCATAAATTCTGCAGCAAATTCTCCTGCAAAGGTGATCAGTCTTGCGGGGTAATTAGTAGCTAGCATTGTAGCTTCCAGATCCAGGATCTAGAAACACTGGAAACCAGAACCACATCTGCTGCTTAAAATAGTGTTATTATGTGTCAGCATGGCCAACACAGGAGCCCGGTTTTGAACCTGACAGCAACCTTCCTGAAATCAGTAGACACACACAGAGGTTACTGTTGAACATATGTTGAGGTGTTTTGTCAGAGTGGTCACAAACCACTAAATATCACAGAACAATAGGAAAAATAGATGGAAATGAGGCTTAAATCTGAAAAATTAACTGTGAATACTTAATTAAATGCCACTGTTTGTGTTGCTGCTTTTACTACTACTGCTCCTGAGAGCCTGCTCTAAAATAGACTGAATAAACACACCTTAGGAGAGTGGTACCAGCCAGGAACATATTCTTTTCCAAGGCTTGTTGTGCACTGGTTTCTTTTTTAACAAGGATTTATACATTTTTTTCACATATCCGTGCAGCATTATTGGTATCATGCACTACAGTGAGAGTGCACAAATAGATGCAGCCAAAAACTTTGGCAAAAATACAATCTATCTAGAGTGCATAGAGCTGTGCACAATATTTGAGTGGGTTGTGGCAGCCATATAGCCATTAGTTAATTATGATAGGGCATCATATTGATGTGGTGACTGTGCTGCTTCCAGTTTTGGAAGTAGTTCAGAGGCCTCTACATCTGTGTCTGCATCTGCAAGATCGTGTAGCTTGTTGCTGATATTGCTTTGATTTGCTGAAAAAAAACAAAATAGGGAAACTTCTGGTCATTCATCTTCAAAATTAATTTTCAAGGCTCTTCATTTCGTCCTTGTGTTTGGAGTCCGTGAAGAAAGCAAGATGGCGTAAGATGAAGGAAAATATTGCTTGCATATTGTGATTCCTTTGAGAGGCAAGATGCACTCAAAATCTCTTCTTGGTTGTGTATCAACAAAATTTTACTGATCAAAAGATAGAAAAAATTAAGAAGATATAGGAGGAAGAACTAAAGCAGGCTATCCACATGGATTCACCACACTTTTTTCTGCCTTTAGAATATAATCAGCAGACAGGATATGCTCAAAGGGTTTATGAATCTCTCTCATTATTTAGCAATAGATATGCAGTTAAAAATAAAAAGCTTTTTTTTTTTTTAAATTTACCACAGGTGATGAATGACCTCAGTTTCTAGATCACTATAGACTTTGTAAAGCCTCAGAGCAGCTCTCAGAAGCAGATACAAGGCTTCTCAAACTTCTGCTAATGAAAGAGCTCCTAGCAGGAAATGAAATTCACTGAATATGCAATTTTTTTTTCTTTCTGAAATTCTGCTAATTTTCTTCTTTGAAGGCTTTTAGCCTTATAATATTTTCAGTAAACACTGTGTTTAAAAGTTACAGTCTTATCTAGCAGAAGTAATGCTAGTTAACAGAACTGTTTCTTTCTATGTTCTATTTAGCCACATATGAACCACAGAAACCCCACAAATACTGGAAAAATCCTCTAAAATTCCTTGAGAAACCATGATGCCAGAAAAAACCCTAAAGCAAGTAAATGAAATATCTCATTCAGAAATCTCACATCATGGTAGTCTGTAGTCCTATCCATTAATTAAAAATTAAAATAACAACCTGCTGGTAAGACTCCAGTTACTGAGTGACTAAATCAGTACTTTGCCAAAGCTCTAAAAGCCAGCAATACCTTTCTTTCTTTTAAATATTTGTGGATTTTCCTCATGAGCTGTAGAAGTCTTCAGGCTAGGCAGCTCTTTTCCAGCATGCACAGAAATATATAAAATTTTTTTTCACTATAATCTTAAGGTCTCAAAACCATACAGCAAACCTCCTCATATCCTACCATTATTTTGTGGAAGTAGCACATTTGACGTGCTGTCTCTGAAGTGATATTCTTCTTTTTTAAAGGGAGGGCAGCATGACATCCCTTTTGCATTGACCCTTTTCCTGTATTCCCTGGTACCTAATGGGTACTGTATTGTTTTAAACCTGTAGTCTTTCCTGGGAGGAAGGTTGCATGCATTTAGTTTCTTCTAGCAAGAAAACTGGAAACCTCATCTACCCACCTGGCCCAAGAAAGGCACTTCTGGGTCAAGCAAACTTGCCAGCTATGCTATGTTTATAAATGCTTTCTCCTTCTCCCAGAGGTTCATATCTTTATGAGAGATGTTACAGGACATGAAAGCAGTTGTCAGGGAAGTTTAAACTTTTCTGCAGCAGAAATTGTGTGGTTCTTTCTCTCTCTCTCTCTCTCTCTCTTCCTTATCCGCTTAGCTGTGAATTAAGCTGTTAAGGACTACTTTCTATAGAGTTGCACTGGAAACTTGTGAGATTTGCTGATGTATGGCCTCATTTGACCAGCCTGGCTCTGCCTCCAGAGAGTGGAAAGTATGAGAGGAAAACCCAAGGAGCTGCGGACTTCCCCTCTTACAGAAAGGACATTTTTCAGGTAAGATAAATTTTCCTATATTGCCCAATAAATCATAAGAAATGAAACTCAGTGGTTTTATTCCTGGAACTATTTGTAAATCAGTTATTTTAACTATTCAACCAGCTCTGCTGATTATTTAGTTTCCTGATACTGCCATACCCTTAGGAAATTACAGGATACTGACCCAGTTTACACAGATGAAGTTAATTAATTCAAATACAACTCAAACAGGATAGTTGTACATGTCTGCCAAATAAATCTTAACCAACTACCTTTCCAGCCCCTCCCTCACTAACCCCTACTCCCCATCCCTCTTTACTTCAGCCTGGAAAATAAGTTTTCCTGTCCATTATTTATTTTCTGTGGCTCAGCAGGCCTACATTTGGTATCCCACCCCAAACAGAAATCCATTCAAACATTAACAATAGATCACACCAGCTCTCAGTCTGCAGCAAGGGCAGGACTGAAAGTAGAGAAGCTGGGGATTACAATGTCTCCTAGAGTTTAAAAGAAAAGAAAAAAATAAGAAAAAAAATAGAAGAAATCCATATTCCTCTTTGATTAAAATACACTGAAGCTGCTTTGGACCAGGCTCCAAAAATACTGTCATGTCTTTCCCACTTAGCCAGGGCCCCCAAGATTACCCCCCTGTGCGAGTTAACTGCAGTTCTCAGCTTCAGCAGAGCCCTTCTTGCTAAGGCAGATCAATGGCTGTGGGACCTCTGTGGGAACTGGCCTTTTCTTGGTGTTTCTGTTTTCCAAGGCTTTGCCCTCCCTTGTCGGATCAGGGACATCTTTTCCCACCCTCTTTGAACCCAACTGGGCACTGGGTCCATTAAAAAAAAACCACACCTGAACTACAGAATTGCTCTGTGCTCTATGAGATTTTTGTTTAAGACCAGATTCAGACGCATTCTCCAGTTTATTACAAATGAGTTTCTATCGCTCTTGACTGGGGTGAAGTTATTTTCCTTCACAGTGATAACACACTCAGAGGATTAGGCTCTCTAGGCTGAAAATAGTAATGTTTTGGGATTGCTTTATACTGAAAATCTTAAGAAGCTGTCTTGTTGTAAAGTTCTAGTACAAATGCTCAGGTTTCACAGCTACCCAGCTAATCCAGAGAACCTCAGAAGGGGAATGAGGCTAGCTTTACACAGTAGGATGAGAACCACCAGTGCACTATCCACAGCTGGGTTTTACATTAAAAGAAATAACACCAATGAGCTGTCTTGAAATAAAAACACACATTTATTTTTGTCACAAGTGAGATTATAATTGTAGTTTGGGTATGGGCAGAATTTGGTTTCCTCATTAAAAAGGAAGATTTGGTAAATTATAAATTCCATCGCAGCACATGAAGAAATCTAGAAAAAGAAAACTACTTTTTAAAAAAAAATATTTTTAAGCCAGGCTTTTATATGCTAAAATATAACACTGTTTTACAAAGCAGAAGGCTGTTAACATATTCACATTAAGGTCTGTTCTAGGAATATGCTTGAACAAGGTGAGGCTAATCAAGCTAATTACAGTGAACTGTAATAATTTTCTCTTTGTTTTAGGGCAAATGAAACAAAAAAAATAACTTATGAGGATTTCACAGCAGAGATTTAGGAGCTTGTTTTGAAGTTATTCATTTGTATTTGTAAATAAATATTTTAATTCACAGATTATTTTATTTATCTACAAACCTGCTAAAATAAAGTTGCTTAAAGGGCAACTGAATGTACAAAGAATGTATAAAGGACTTTCAAAAGGTTCTAGATTTACTTTTTTATTATTTTTAAGAGTTGATATCACAAGCCAACTAAACTGTATGCTTTTTAAGAAAACAACTTGTTTTTAAAAATAAAAAGACTCCAAAGAATATAGACTGATGAAAGCTAATATATCCATTTATTCTCTGTGCCATATAACCAGTTAAATCAATGATTATCTTGCCAGAGAAAACGTCTTAGGTTTGACAATCAATAACAAAATGGTAGTGGGATCCAAAAGGCATGGTTATGCAGGAACTGATGTTAGGAATCCTAACTTTTGCAAGTGCAAGGTCCTGCACACGAGTCAGGGCAACCGCAGCATCAACACAGATGGGAGGATGAAGAGATTGAGAGCAGCCCTGCTGAGAAGGACTGGGGTCTACTAGTGGGTGACAGGCGGTCACAAGCTGGGTATGAGCCAGTAATATGCACTTATAGCTCACAGTGCCAATTGTATCCTGGGCTTCATCAAGGTGGGGTGGCCAGCAGATCAAAGGAAGTGATTCTGCTCCTCTGCTCTGACCTCCTGAGAGCCCACCTGGAGAGCTGCATCCAGCTCGTGATCCTCAGCACAGGAAAGACATGGACCCGTTGCAGTGAGTCCAGGAGAGAGCTGTGAAGACAGTCAGAAGGTTGGGGCACCTCTCCTGGGAAAGCTGAGAGAGCTGAGGCTGTTCAGCCTGAAGAAGAAAAGGCTTGGAGAAGTCCTTATAGCAGCCTCCCAGCAGCTAAAAGTGGTCTATAAGAAAGATAGAGGTAAGCCTTTCAGTAGGGCCTGTAGCAGCAGGACAAGGAGTAATGGTTTTAAACTAACAGAGGTAGACTCAGACTAGGTTTAAGTAAGAATTTTTTTACAGTGAGGAGGGTGAAATGGATTGCCCAGAGAGCCAGTAGATGCAGTAGATGTTGCATCCCTGAATACATTCAAGGCCTCATTGGACAGGGCCCTAGGAAACCTGTTCTGGTGGAAGGTGTCCCTGCTCCTGGCAGAGGGGTTGGACTAGACTTTAATGGTTCCTCCCAGCCCAAATTATTCCATGATTCTATGAAGTTTTGTCTAGTGATGTAGAGGACACACTAATCTTAGAAAAGTGATTAATATATGCACATTCTTATATATGTATTTCTGCTCCTAAATTATCTCTTACTTTTATTACAAGGGGATGTAAGTTCCAGATGTGGATTTCCCTGTTTTTCAAATACCATCCCACAACTGGCCATTAGGCTTACACAAGGTCAGCAACATTAGGCAGGAGGATGCTGTGAGATCAGTCTCATAGTGCCTCTGCCCTGCCATCTGTCTGGGTCCATCTGCTGCCTCTAAATTGCAAACTTGTTAGAATAGGAATGTGACTCTTATTCATGGTTGCAAATTCCTCTTCCTTGGCCTTGCCTGGACTGCAAGGACAAAAGTAATATTAATGACAATAATAAAAAATGAATTGTTGCTGCTGTGTGTCCGCGGGTATTCACGAATTTTTTGTATCTTCCTAAGGGGAGAGAACACATATATTAGCAAGTGAAGTCAACTAATCTTCTGTTTTCACAGGACAGTTATTCTTCTTTTGATGCACCTGGAAACTAGCCCATGGCTTCCACTGATGAGGGGAACAACTTAGCTAATTCCCCAATGAAATGGGTTGCTGGAGTGCTTTATGCTTTATCAAAACCACAAATTTTGACTTCAGTGTCCCCTCCATAACAAACACTGGCTGTCTGCTGGGAAAGGTGCAGCCACTCCTGTTCCAGTGGGCAGGGACAAGTCAGGGAGCAGAAGAGATGGAGAAGAAAAGAGGTGAGCTCCAGTGTGAATGGTGGACATAGCAGAGGCTCTAAAAATGATAGCTGTAAATTGATTTCACTCAAGGCAATAAAATGATGACAGTTGGTATCTATGGAGGTTTCTCTTATTGGCTTCATTTTGGTTTCAAATAAAGGATAATGCAAAACAATGATGGAATTGTGATGTGTGTAACTAAGGAAGAATTTTCTTTCCCTGCAAGATCCTTGCAAAGTCAGAGACTTTGCATTATTTTACAGTTATGACCTTAATACCTCTAAACTTTAGTATAAATTTATTTGTATTATGTTTTATACTATATATACATAAGCATAATCATGTCTGTAAAAATGCAAAAGTCAAGGTTTTGGTACACATGCTTTGATAATTAGAACACTTTTATTATAATTTTGCCTTTGCTTTTCATAACTGATCAAGTGTATGTAGCAAAGGCAAGTCACTAGAGAGGGGACGATCACATTTCAAATCAGCAAGCCTTTTCCTGCCTTCACTCTGTAGTTTTACTCAGTAATGATACTTTCAATCCCATCAAGACATATAAACATACACAGGCAGGTCTATGCCTGTCTGTCTCCCATGGAGACTTGCAGCCTAAATACAGTTGGGAGGAGACTTTACCATGAGACATGAACACCATGTTAGGAAGAAATCAAGGGCTAAGTTTCTCTTCATATTTCTCAAATGTATTTGACACCAGGAGAAGCACCAGTTACTGTCCAGTCTGAGAGAGAGAAGATGGCAAATGCATTCCCTTGCCTGAGAAACTGTCATGCCAATCCATTTAGGGGAAAGAGTTATACATTCTATATCTCTTAAAATTAAGTGCCAAGATTTCAGTTTTTGACTGTGGATATTTTCAAGATGTTTAGAAGGTTATGGAATGAAAATTGTTGATAAAAGATAGTAAATAATTCCAAGTAATGCTGGGTGAAAGAAGCTGTCAGGTACCACCACCAAGAAGAAAAGACTGAGATTAGTTTAATTAATTTCTAGTGCATTTTCTATATGCCAGTCCAGGTACAGTTCTTAAAGTGTAAAACCATTCTGTTTCTAACTCTGCCAAATAAAGTCAGATAAGTGAAAATAATATATACTGGTTATACAGAAAATCTCACAAAGCACGAAGTACAGACTTAGTCTTGGGAGAAGAGAAGCATCCCTATTCTTTCATAACTTGTATTTTATTTTTTTTTAAAGAATGGGTCATTTTTTTCATACTGATTTTAATGTTCTCAAATGTACTGACATGCACAACTTGAAGCTAAACTGAAGGAAAGGAGAATGACTATGTAACAAAAAATAGAAGCCCACCTATTAACTCATCCCTGCTGGGCTGCTAGATTGGGAATGAAATCTCCACAGCAAGAGCTGTCTCATTAAATCCAACTGGCCACAGGAGAGATTGCTGAATCCCTTTCCCTCCACATAAATCCATCTTTGCTTTAAATGTTGATGTTTAACTGAAATCCATGCATTCCCTGTTGCAAGTCCAGGTTTGTCTGGCTCCCTGGGGAAGTTCCTAGATTGTTTCCAGCTCCTGAAGCAAAATGATTTACCTACTGCAGAACAGGAGCTTGAGAGCCCTGAAGCTGTCTGAGACCAGGAGAGGGATTTGAGGTGGTGTGTGCTGTGTGAGCCAGAGTGGAGATGGAGAATGCCATCAGTAGCTGTTGTTGCCCAGGGCTTCTGCAGCTCTGTGGTAACGAGCGGCTCTGGGTCACTCCAGTGAATCCCAAGCTGTCACTGTCATGGGTTCTGCAAGCTGGACAGCGCAGGTACAATGAGAAAGGAGAAGAAATACTGTTCACAGAAGAAAAAAAGAAGGGTGGTACTATTCCTAGAGTCTTCTGGTCATTGATCTGCTAAAAAAACGATTTGTTTAAATAAACTCCTATATATTTGAATTAACTCTTTTTGAGTCTTTACTAGCAGTGAAAATTAAATTGCATGACTGAATGCACCTTCAGGCTGGGAGGCTTCCCTTCATTTACAGCCTGGTTCACAGAACTTTGGAAAGGAATGTTGACTTCCTCAATTCACTTCCCCCCCCCCCCAATATTTATCGAAATGAGAATTTTATTTTCTTAGAGAAGGGAGAAATAATGATAAGTGACATTCCTCATCCTTAACATATCTATTTTTAGGGCTGGTATGGTCCATATCATTATAGAAAAGCTACCAGGTACTTCTACATACACAAAGCAGGCACAAGAGGCAGGAAAGATAGGGCTGCTACTAACAAGACCTTATAGATGTAATGCGCTAATTTTAAAAGCATGTGCTAATTTTATTCCAATTTTAATTGGATTCAGAGTTCTGGAGCAAATTCATTGTACTTATTTTAATGTTCCCAAAAAATTGTCTTATGAACATTTGTACATTCAAGAACAATATTTAAAATGTCTCAAGGTGATATGTTAAGGCTTTGCACCTACTCAGCATGTGTTAAAGTTCATATCTTATTTTACAATTTTATGAAGCACAAATCTATTTTCTACACTGGATGTTGTGTCAAATATGGAAGTAAAAATGTTGGAAAAATTTACAGCCACTGGATGTCATTGTTGTCCTTTTAAACTAAAAAAAAAAAAATTAAAACAAACTTTAAAAAACGTTGAAGTTAAAAGTTTAAAGACTGGGACTTGAGAATAAATATTTTCTGACCATTTCCCTATTTCCATATATCAATTTTAAATTGTATTAATAATATATTCACCTAAAATAGTAAATTGTGTTAATATCAATGCATTTCATGAGGTCAAATGAACTACATGGACACTTCATCACAACAGTTTAACTTCTGTTCTCTCTAGAATTTCAGTCAGTGACTGCAAATTTCAATGTAGCTAGTTAACAGAAAGTGATGATCTCGACTAAATAATGAACATGTAAGAGTAGGTGTAATCTTAATTCTTCAATATTTTTTACATGACTCAAATCTCACTTTTGAAAGTTTATGTATTGACTGCCAACAACCAAATGGAGAGTTCAGATAGCTCCTTTCCTACCATAAACAAGGTACTGATAAAAGTCAGCAACAGCTACCAGGAGACAAATCTATCCCCTTGCTGCTTCTGAGAGCCATTCTGCAAAGTGTCAGAGCCTGACTCAGAGGAAGAGATACACTTGTAGTGGGTAGTTCTGTGCAGGAGAACAAAGGCGCCATGGAATGAGTACTGAATGGAGATGGGCATGGAAAGGCTGAGTCCTCTGCTGAGCAGAAGTCTTCCATCTCCCATTTTCTGCTCTGGGCTCCCAGGTAAGGCACAGGTCTCAGTACAGGGGCTCTGCAGCTTCACGGTGGTCTATGGGAAAAGATTTGGTCTCAGTGCTTCCCTACAATCCCTTCACCCCCTCACTGTACATCTGCCCAGCACCTGGCCCGGAACTTGGAAGGGTTCTTAATTTCATTCTATGTGCACACTTATTACCCCCATAAGAAAGTAAGGCTGAACTAGGCTCTGTGTGCAGTGGGTGGGTTTGAACACAGCTGTGCAGCAGACCACTTGTTCTCTTTTTGCTTTGTGAGAACCATGGTGTTTAAAATATCCAGTCATCTTTCGGCATCAAGGGATTTGGGAATGAAATGATATCAAACAAAAAGGAGGGCAAACACATTTCTCTTTGCTTCCCCGGAAGTCACCCCTTTTACCTGCAGCAGCAGCATTGCTCTGAACTAGTGCCCGGGGCCAGCGCCCTCTGCTGCAGCGATGTCTTGAGCACGACTTGTTAGCAGAAATCCAGAGACATGAAACAGTGATGTCACCGGAAAAGAAGCAGCAGGGATCGAGTTTATCAACTGCAGTCAGCCTTGCTATTAATGGATGGGCTGCCTTCCCCAGCTCGGCACTGCAATGGGTGAAGTTGCAGGCTGTGATGCAGGGAGGACAGAGGAAGAGCTGCTAATCTCTCCTAACACAGCTCCAGAGTAACATTTGGATTTGAATATCAAGGTGCCATAACTGGAAGCTTCATTGTGCAGTTATAGCAGCTCTGTTGCCAGTGGGTTTAGTTGTTGTGCTTATTCTATTTTCAAACCTGCAGAGTTAGCTGAGTGACTGCATGTGCTCCTCTCTGCACTGTGGATGTTTAGGTTGCAGGACAAGTTCAGAATTAGCCTTTAGTAGAAAGAAATACATTGGTGTCACTCTTTTGAAATATTAATAGGAGTGCGGATATAGCAGCGTGGGCAGACTTGGGCCAGCTGTACTGTCATCCAGTACAGCATAGACAACCCTTCTGAAGCTGCAAGAAGCTCTGAAATGATTCTTCAGGACAGGATGGTTCTCCATCATCCCCAGCATATGACTGATCTCTGGTAGCACAAGCCCCCAAGTCAGTCCAGTGTACACCTATGTTTCAGACAGAGAAATAGTCCATCTGGATTCTATTGCAGGTCCCATATGTCTGCCAGCTTGCAATGGCAATACCCAAATTGCACTTTTTTTTGGTCTGGTCTTCGTCTCTCAGTGGGAGTTAGGTGTGTAGATCCTTTGAGGATTTGGGGCCAAGATCTTATCTCGATGTATGTGCAGCCACTAGAACACTGACAGAAAATACAGAAAATTTTGCATCCTCTGGTGTGGACAATGGGAGTAAAATTATGTCTGTAAGAACTGAAAAGGGCAGTGATTTCCCAGAATTGAAAACCTCTCTGTTGAAAAGAGCAGTTTACCACTAAAATTTGGTGGGCAAAAAAATCTGCAACAAAATAATTGACACTCTAGTAACTGATTGTGCTGCCAATCCAAAGTGCAGCTGACATGACCTGAACATCCTCAGTCACCCATGGGGAGGTTGAGGACACAATCTGGGGTCAGAACAGGAGCCTAACCTTGGTGCTCCTTGTCCCAGGGAAGTGCTCTACCCAACCAGCCACTTGAATAAGGATGCTGTGGGCTTACCTCTTCAGCCTGATGGGCTTTATCTTTCTCCCTCTCTCATCTTCAGTAGGTCTTGGGTTCATTCTCAGCCATAATGGGAGAAACGAGATCTCGAAAACTTTCGCGGGACAGGAAAACCACTTCCTACCCAGTTCTATTTCTGCTTCCAAAATTCTGTTTGGCAGTAGTTTCAGTGAACTCATTCTTCCTTTGAGTGCCATATGATCCACAGTTGTTTTCTAAATCACCAAAAGCCATTGACAGGCTGTGTGGTTTTGATTTAGGACAAAGATGTTCTTTTTAAAAAATCATTAACTCAAAATATAAGGGGGGAAAATCCATGTTTACCTTACTCTTTGCTTACAAAAATTTTATGAGAGTGAAACCCACTTATATCTGCACTATTTATAGATGTAAAAGAAGACTAAATGGAATTGTGTTTATCTCAAATTAGAAAGCCAGCATCAAACTGAAATGACATGCATAATATGTACATATATGCACAGTATACACATATATTAATGTAAAAATAATATGCACATCTGAATCATGTAGAAATATTTCAGCGGCATTCATACAAAACAGGCCTGCAGGTATGTGTGGAAAACAAATACAAATATGTATATATAACTTTTTTAATTAAAACTATTTCTTACTTCAAATGTTCTGTGAAAAGATCATACAACTCCACTATTGTGTTTTGTAATAATTTTGAACTTTGCAAGATTTGCTGCCTCTTTCAATGTTTAACCAATTATTTTCCCCCCAGATATTAGATTACTTTTTTTTTTCTCAAAGACTCAAGATACTATATTGCTAAATACCCACAACAATACAGGGAAATATAAGGAGGAAGATGAAATGCTACAAGTACTTACCAAAAGAATAATATTTCCCCCCGTGTCAAATGACATTACCCAAACATATGAGGCAGGCAAAAATACAGATCACATCTTCAAACTGATCTCTGCTTTCTTCTGGTAGGGAAAAAAAAAGAGGCAATTCTGCAGTCTCAAGTGATGATTGGAATTTAGGCAACCTCAAGATGCTGTGTGTTCTCTGACTTGAAAGCTCATTCATAAATATCCCAGTGTGAATTCCTGGATAATGAAATGTCACTAGTAACTAAGGGGGAATTCACCATTTGTCACTGTCTCTTTAGACAGTAACTTGGGGACAGATACAAAAGATTGCTGTCTACTTCATCAAGAAAGCAAAGAGGAAGTGAAAACCGGGAAGCAGATGGCCTGAAAGAGCCTGCTGTGCTCTGGTCACCTGCTGGCAATTGTTCCTGTGGCATTAGTGGCAGTTCCTGACCATGAACACTTGGAGGAATTTTTGGTTGCTATAGTAGTAACCACTGTACCCTATTACAGTTTGGACTCTCCTAGTCTAGAAAATTTAGATTGTTGCTGCATTTTCAAATAATGTAATAGGAAAATAGATTAGGGAAGGATACCATGCAAAAACATTTATACATCCTGACAGACATTTGTTCAAACTGTTCTTTGAAACTCCTGTGGAGTAAGTGCCTCAACTTCCTCATGGCTTTCTTCAGTGGTCATGTGGTTTATACAGGCACAGGGAACCACTGATCTCTCTCCTCTTTGTACCTAGATTTTATGTTTCTACATATCTAGCTTAAGTATCTCAAGACTTTCAGTAAATTTCTCTGAATAGTTTTCTAAATTAAACTACTCTGACTTCACCAGGAGCAGTTTCTCACAGGCTGTAGTTTTCATATCTCTGCCTTTTCCTGTCTCGACATTTTCATCAACTGTTCTACACACACAGAGAAGACCCTTTGGGTGGATGAGATTTTAGGTACAGATGGGACCCTTGCTGAGATAGAGGTAGCCAAAGAGGACAAAGCAGCAGTACCAGAAATTGTGCAGCTTCTTGCAAATAACACTCTGTACTTATAAATATGATATTTATCTTTTTCTTAACATCACAAGTTTGGTTATCTGCTATAACCACAAGGTGCTTTTCAGCAGAGCTGTTGCACAGCCAGTCGTTCCTCAGTTAGTTTATGGAGCTGATTATTCCTGAATATGTGAAAAAGTTTGCATTCAAGTTGAATCTGGTTTTTTCCAAATAATTTCCTCAGTTTGCTATATTTGAGTTTAAATCCTATCTTTTTGGTTTAATTTACCCCGTATAAAACTGTAATAAGTTTGTTTTTATCATCCACAACATTGGCCAATATACCTCTAAAACATCCTTCCAGTCTGATAGTAAAACGTTGATAAAGGAACTTCTAATACCGTTTTCCAATTTATTAAATGAATCTGTAGTACCTTCCATGTTTCCAAAGCATTCTCACATGGAATCACTGAGGTGCATGAGCTGAGGTGAGGACATTGGTGGTGAGTACATTCATGTATTCCTATTTTAACTAAATCAAAGTGGTTCGATGATGAGCATAGGTTTTGAATCAGATTTTATTAACATCTCTCATTTTGTTATAAATTTGGGACACACTCCTACTAAGCCCTTTTCGGATCAATATGTCAGATTTTATTGCATCCTTCCCTTCTTCCCCTCGTATCCTCTAGCAGAAGAAGGTTGTATGAGAACTGTCAGTCTTAAATTCAGTCGGTTTTCAGTAGAAGACTCCACTTTCTGTTAGATGATAGTCCTTTCAAACCACTTAAAATATTAAAATAAATATATTAATATATATTATATGAATATATAAAATAAATAAATAAATAAATAATTAAATAAATATGTGTGTGTACATATATGTATGATTACCTGAATGCTCAGATCACTGAATTAAAAATTTTTTGTCTTTACATTTAGGAAAGAAAAATAAGAAACTATCTTGCTGTTGTTTATGTAGAGCAACTAAAATCAAATTTTTCCAGGTTTGAGAGGTTTCAGACAGAGAGATCTTTGATTCTGCACGTTTTGTGTGACTTCATGAGAGATTTTTAGTTACTCATTCAATCCAGGAGTTCTTCCCATCCTTCAGCTCTGGTCAAGTGACCACATAATATACAGGCAAGGAATCAGCTTAAAGAAGAGTCATTGTAAAAATATATATATGGAATATATCTGTGCACACAAAACCAGACTAGTTGTTTTCCCCATAGATACACTAACACAAAATGCTGCATTCCTCACCACATTATAGCCAGTTATTTTGAAGTGAGAAATGGATATAAATATAAACAATTTTCCTCCATACATGTGGAAAAGAATCCAGACTGTCCAGGAAGATATTATTTCCTGGTAAAATACTCTGTGTGGTTTGGTAACATATTGGAAAAAAACTTCAAAAAGCCAGATGGTTCTCCCTGCTATTTTAATGTTCTTGTTTAATGAGTGGCCCAAGAAATGCATTTAAGTAAGTGAATAAAATCCAGTTGTTTCAGCATTGTGTTATCTCAAGCAAAAACAAATAAATAAAAGCATGCCAGTAATGAAATGTTTTCCCTTAAGAACTTGGTAGAGTAGTAGTGCCAAATTCTGCTGTGATGTAAAATGGATGGATGCAAAGCAGATGTAACTTCATCTGCTGATTGCAATTGAAAGCTTTTAAAATTTGCTTGGAACATATTTATGCCTTAGGATGCATGGAGAAGTGAAGTTCAACTGGAGTTTAAGAAGTATGATCATTTCCCTCCACAAAATCTTTTTCTGTGTCACTGATCTCCTCAGACAAAGGTAGGGGTTTGGTGCCAGGTTTCTTTAGAGCTCCATTCTCTCTTTCAGACCCAAAGCTCCCTACATGCAATATAACCAGGTATTTAATACCTTTGACTATCAGTAAATCATTCAGAATACCTCACAGTACTCATAATCTGGAAGAGGAGCATTTATCTGCACTCCCTTATCAGCAACGTTCCATTCCTGATAAACATCCCATAGATCTGTTGCTGTAGGTTAATGATGAACTCCTTTTTGAGCCAAGTTAAAAATAAATTTAAGCTAATTATGGTCTCTGTTAGTGCAATGTCTATCTAGGGTGATGAACTTCACCATCCTTCAGAACAAGAAATATGAAATCAGTATACATAGCTGATCTTATTAAGGGGTTTAGACACCAAAGTGGGACTTGGTGAGAATTTGAACACTGAAGTTGAAGACTGATGCTCCACCTCCACCAAATCTCTTCAGCTTCAGGGAGACAGTGGATGCTGACTTTCCATCACTGAAATTTTCATATCTCTTGAAATTTTCTTCTGCAACTGTCCCAGTCTATTGCCCTTGAGGCCAGAGCAGCTCCCTGCCTACTGGTAGCTGAGACAGCTGTCTCCTGACATAAAGCTTCCTTTCACCTTCTTCCCTCTTCACCTTTTTCTCAATCTGGCTTTATCATTGTTCTTAAACCATTGAAATTATTGCAAAACATGACAACTATTCAATTTCACTCATCACTGCAATAAGTGCTCTAACAAAAGAGCATTCCCTCTGAAGTAAAACATCTCATTTCTCTATTCAAGCTCAATTTTTTGTCTTTCAGTAATGAAATTAAACATAGGGAAGGAAGGGCCACTCTTCATCTTTGCTGTTGAAACTAACAGGTGAGCTTTCTCATTTCATAAGGCCAGGAAAAAAGTTGTGCAAGCAGAAGTATTCTCTATTATTCACTCAGGGAAAAGTCCCAGTAGCAAGGTGCTAGATGGCTGAGAAGTAGGAAACTGCATTGTTCCAAATCAAGATGAGGAGGGACTAAAGGTCTTAATTTCTGTTTCCTCAGTGATCGTGGTTGACACTGGGCAACAATATTAAGAGGGTAGTGTCAGCACCATCTCTTTCTTTATCCAAAAAGACCAGATCTATCTTCTGTTCTCTAAATGGCAGATGCAGATGCCAAACACAAGAAGTTCTAGACTGTGAGTAAACTCAGCTCTCAAGAAGGACAGCATTCCTGATGCTTTTGTTTTTAATTTTTTTAAAATTTAAATAATAACATGTATTTCTTTCTTTCATCAGTACTTTGTGTTATGGATTCCATTCCAAACTTTTTTCTTTCCATGGGCACTTAACATCAACCTATGAATTTTTACTGCTGGACAAAGCAAAAAAACTGGATGTGGTGAAAATCAGCATTACAGTGACAAAGTTCTGGAAAAAAATCACCCTAAACCCTGCAGTTGGATGTACCTCGACAAATCTCATACAAGCATGGATCTGCAGCAGTGACTAATGTTGTTTTCTGATGCAGGTCTATAGTCTGGGGGATCCCCTTGCAGGATATAGTTCCTGTCTCAGCTGGACACAAACAAAAAATATCTGAGACTGAATATCCTGAACCACAGACATTTCATAATTAGAGTGAATTTACCTAAATCCCAGGTCATGTAAATGAGTTTAGTCTTGTAACCACGCCAGGCTTCCTTTGAACTCATAAGTCCATCTTTTTTTCACATACAGCTTCTATGCGCCAGAGGTACCTAGCATTGCCAAGAAAAGCATTCCCACCTTGATTGCTGGATAATGAGAAGTAAATTTATTTTAAAATCTGTTTATAAAAAAAGCTTATGTTTTAATTTTCTAAGCTTAAGTTTATAGATGTTTGTCACAGCATTATTATATTTTCTGAGGAATTTTCTATGAAATAAATATTTTCAATACGCTATTGTTAATTAGTGTGTCTTGTGCATATACAAGTGAGAACACAAACTGTGCCACTAGTATGTGCAATTAATTTTCACATGTCTGCTGAGGGACATTCTTCAAGAAAATCCTCGAGGTGGCAGCACTGCCTCAGTGTTTAAGTTCACACACCAGGCTCAAACTACTGAAAAAAACCCAACCCAAAACCCCCAACAACCTGGAAACAGTGCATTGCTGAGCTGGACCTTATTTTAAAATACTTTTTACTCAGTGGTGTACACATGTGTACACCAAGACGCACATGACTTGTTAATCAACCCACTGGTCTTTCCTTTTTGCCTGAAAAATGTCAGCTTTAAAGTGTAGGTGTATTCAGGCATCCTTTAAAAACACCAAAAAATATGATGGTATAACTAAAACATAACTGGTGCTTGCTCATGCATAGACATGAGACAAATGGGATTTATGGAATTTTAGCGGGGAACATACACCTAAGCTTGTCTTTCAAACCCTTGGCAATATAGTTTTCTTAATCCTGCACTCTTGCTGTTATTCTCAGTTGCTGCTACTTATATCTTCAGAAAAATGGTCTGGTTAGCAAAGTGCAACAGAAAAACCATTGCCCTAAACTTCACCACACTCCATGTTATTTTATAAACCCATTTTATGCAGTAGCTCTTCATTAATCTAAATTGTCTGCTACAGTTAATATTGTTTAAATATAATCCTAGCTAATTCAGTTTCAGCCATAATGAATACAGGGACTGAAAGTGTGCAGTATCCTGCACTCTTTCGAATAGAGCTAATCCTACAAATTGCTTTGTGTGTTTCAAGAGAGCATTTTTTCATGAATGGTTTTTATCACTAACATGACTTCATTTGTAAATAAACAAGCTTCCTACAGTACCTGCAGGCACCAACAATGATGATAACAGTTGGAATCTTCATTTTACTTTTGGCAATATATCCTTTTATATTCAAATAATCCAAAATTCTAGCTAAATAGTACTAAACTTCATCTGGCTAACTATAAATGTGGAAGTGATGTGTATACTAAAATAATATTTTAATTTATATTCTTCTGGATATTCTACTTTCTCTAGATAACACATTTGGTTACTTTTATGCTAGTAGCAAAAATTGTTATTAAATTTAATTCTTTTAAACAATGAACAGGTATAATGTTTAGTAGATACTAGTTTTTCATGACCACATGTGAATAATCTGTCTGAAAACTTGTTTGGCCCAACCATTGTTGGGAAAGCATCATCCATATTTCTTTTCTCCATATGCCTTCAAGAAAATTAAGATGGAAGCTCATGCACTTTTAAATTAATCTTTTTATTGGAGTATTCAATTTCAAAAGGGGTTGAAAGTAGCAGATAACATTTAACACTAAAGGTTTCAGTTGGAAACCCGTCACTGTGGTATGATAGTTGTAAAATTCTTATAATTTCCGGTCTTGGCATTCATAGGGGTTGTCTTGGGCAAAGTAGCCACAAATGCAAATTCAGAACCAGCCTCGTTCGCTACCTTAGAGTTTGTATTTTAACAGAGTTCATCTCTAGAAAGTGTCTGAAAGATGGGCAGCAGCTGGGAAGACACAGCTTGATTAAAGATGGGAAGCATAAAATCAGGCAAGGGATCTCATGTTTGAAGACATTACTAACATGGTAGATAAGGAGAAATCAGTAGATGTTAATACACAGTTTGGTTTCTGAGACACATTTGGCAACCTCACACATGACTTTCCACTTTTTACTCTTGGAATAATGTGATAGTCTTTTGGGGAAGTTCCAGGTATCAGCAAAATTTTACTGTCTAAAACCCATTTGTTAGCCCATTTATTCTGTGCATTTGTTTTGTGTGCATCTACAGTTATTTAGGCTAGAGAAAATTGTTTGCTAGTTCATTATGGGTGTAATTTTAAATTTTCTCTTTTTTTTTTTTCTCCCAGCTCACTAATGGGTGCCCTGAAAATCACAACAAATGTCTTCTGTATTTCCTAATACCTGAGGCCATACTTTTGCTTTTAAGAAAGGACGCATAATTTTTCAGGTTTACATAGGCCAGGACTATAAGGTCTCTCACCATAGGAAGAGAAAGAACACCAGATCTAGGTAAGGGAAGGACCAAAGCAGAAGCAGATGTAGCTTTGTGCCACTCTGGCCCTGAGCGCTCAGAGAGGCCCAAAGCAGAGTTGTCTCATCTTTTATTGACTATTTTAGCTGCCAAGGATGACGATGACACGAACATAACCCAGAAATGTGTCTTTGCATGGAAATTCCCTTCATACAACACAGACTGCTTACAGTTCTTATCATAGTCATGACTGATAAAAAATGTTTGGGAAAGTATTTGTCTGTCTGGAAACACCAATTAATTCAAACTATAAAGCTAATATACTCATTTCTGAGAAAAAGAATCACCATGTAAGACAGGCTCAAAAATAGGTTTCTCATATCTCAGACAAATGACTTACCATTGAACCAGCTGATTTTCCTTTGTAGTTTCATTTTGGTAAAGAATTAAATCAAATTCCAACACCTAGAATTCATTACATTTTTTTTTTTTTGCATGGTGAATGGCACCACTTTTAGTTTCATGCCATTTGACTTAAAATTCCCAATTTCTACTGCACAGTACATTAGAAAAGTCTTGTTTTTTTCCATACATTACAATTCTTGATTTTTTCTACAAATGGCTGAGGCTGTTTCTTTCTTTGTCTACTCTGCTCTTCTGTCCTGATAAGTCTTCCCAGGCATGGTTTCCATGCATGTCCCCAAACATGCCAACACACCAGAAGAGACAAAATAATCTATGCATGGCACCTATAGGGGGTTTTCAGAATCATGCAAATAATGTTTAGTGTATCAATGTACAATATTTTAAAAAATACATGATATTTAATATGAAATAAAGATAGATTTTATTCACAAAATAAGGAACATATGCCCAGCTTCTTATGAAATGTCATCCTGTTTATTCCCCCAGAAGGATTTTCCTGTAACACTTCTTAAAATAGAAATAATTATGGATTTCATCTACTTGTTCTGCAGTGACATTTTTATTTTTCATTTCTCAGCTTTACCTCCTGTGCAACAGGCGCTTCACCTTCAACTCCAGAGGATTGCTTAAAGGCTTTTTCATTTAACTGCTGCTACATGCCAGTGCACAAATTACCTGGCAGGGATGATGTGGAGTGTTAAGGCCCACATCCTACAGCAAGAGATTTACCAGCTCCCTGGGTTCTTAGAGCACAGAGAGCCTAGTTCCACACTGGATGTGGATCCAGGTGTTTTTGTAGCGTGATGTACTGCTTTAGAGCAGTGGAATTAGTTCAAGGTGTCAATAACAACAAATAAGTGACAAATAAGATGACAAAAAAAAATTGCAGTCTGTTATTTGTGTTTCCATGACCTGGACCCTCCAAAATAATTTAAAAAATTAAACCACTATTCTGATGCTACAAAATTTCATCCAGAAAGTTTTCAAATATCACTGTGGCACCTCAAACACAACACTGGGACAATTTGCATGAAATCAGAGAATGCAGCATCACAAAGCCTACTTGCAAATTGATGCTCAAAGATTTCTGTGACTGCCAGAAAAGGTATGCTACCATGAATGCCCAGAAAATATTTCAGTTGTCTTCCCTGTAAAGATGTTCCCAAACAAAACATCTTCAGTACTTAATACCTGTGCTAAAGCTTCAGAACATAGCCAGATGTGCACTGTGTGGTGCTGCACTCGACCCAGCTTTGGCTACAGCATTCCCTCTAGAAAGTCTCCAGGCTTCAGGGGTAGGAGAGATCTTCTGACTTCATACTTAGCTCCCTAATTAAGAAAGCAATTTTTGGAACCACTGCCACTGTGTCTGAACTTCCATGGTTTCAGACTCACCCACTGCTTTTTTACACTATTTTCTCCTGAACTAATAAAGGCTTGAGTATCTAGTTTTTTGGGGTTTTTTTCCCTATTTCCCAGGACAGTATTTTTTCATTGCTATCAAGTCACTCTGAAGCTTTCCTTTTAGCATTAATAGTGGTTTACAGCCAGTAAAACATATCCTAATCATGCTTCTATGTAAGTTTTCCAGTAGTCCTTAAAACCAGAATTCTATACCATGGTACTGGTATGTGAACATTTTAATCAAATTAATTTCTAGGCTTGCTTTTGTAAGAGATGGGCAGACAGGGAAGGGGTTCTGTGCTGGTCCCACCTCCAGGAAGTGTTCTTAAATACTCATCTGCAACATTCAGCTCCTTAGAAAGCAGAGGAAGCCTGGGTTCTGGCAGACCCAACCAACCAAACAAAATCAATTAAAAAACAAAAAACCAAATGAAAACACAACAAAAACCAAAAAACAGCAGAGTATAAACCAGGGATCAGTTTATAGGAATACTTTTTTTACCTTATCTACCAGGCCTCTAGTCAATATGCCATGAAGTAAAGGCATAAATAATCCACTTATGTCCAACTCTGGCCTTCATTTTAATGTGTAAATGTGGAGGAGAGTTTCTCCTGCACTGAGGAGTTGTGGCAACATCCTGTAACAGAGAGTTTTCTGAGCCCATTACCCTAGAGGACACTTGCCTAGACCAAGTCTTCTCCTTGATAGTTTATTGTCACTATTGTATTTGCTAAAGACTCTTAAGACATTACATTAAGTTTGGAATGGATAGAATTGCCTAATAAATAACAAAGTTGTGGGAATTCAGGGGAAAAACGAGAGTTCAGGCATTCCTCCTGCCTTCAGGTATTCCCCATCAGCCTCATAGAGGCAGTTGTCTACATACCATGCAAACTTCCCAAACTTTTATTTAACAGTTCTTCCCAATGGATAGACTGGGAACCTATGACTTTGAGTCTATGTCTTTTCTTTGAGGCACTTTCCAATGGAAAGGTATCTTTTGCATATACTGAAATGACATTTCATGCCTTCTTGCATTTTATTCTTAGTTTCTATAAGGTAATTTTCTTTTTTTGCCTCAGTATAATGATTTCAAGATTACTGGGCCTTCAAGCAACCACAGATATCTAGTAAATGAATCTGTGATATCTATGTAATGAAATCCAGAGTAGAGTTACTTTAGATGTAGTTATCTATCTTGTTACATTAGGAAAATGCCAGCTCAAACTGACATCCCCCAGACAGATATTTCTAGGTAGTGCAGACAGGTGCTGAAGGAATAAATGGTTCTTTTCTCTGACTCGATTCCTCCACCCAGCTCCATCTTGAGTGATGTTAGTTAATACATGAAGCCATGGGAACACATGAAATGTGTGACAGCATTCTCACGATAAAAGGCCAGCTCAGCACGTCCTTTTATGCATGCTAAACTTCCTGAACAGATTATGACCAGGACCTTTAACTATCCAGGTATGTGAATTGTCCAGTTAGGTTTCAGAAAATAACAATTGCATCAAAATTCCTTTCATCTGTCAGACCATTTTTTCTTCTTTTCATTTCTCAGCTGTCTAGGAGTAATACCAGTCATTACAAAGCTTCTTCATTTTATGCTCTTTTCCAACTTGTGCTCAATTTGTTCACCACATGCTGGGTTAGGCTCATGACTGTGTTACTGTTCTTTTAGTGTTTAGTCTGATGCTCTCATGGCTGCTTCTGATACTATTCTAGTGTGATTAACTATCATTGTGGTCAGATACAATCTATGCTGTTTGCCTCACATACTATTATCCTGGACTGTGGTTCTGTGGTCCTTTACTGCCATCACAATTGATGCTCATAATAGTCTGGTTTTTTCGTATCTTGGTACTCATGCAAATCATTGGTTTCTTCTCTTAACTTTCTCATAACTCTTCCAAAATTCCCACAGTCATCTTTCAACCTTGCAGTTCTTAGTGATAGTGAAATTCTTAGCCTTTGGTATCAGTGTGTACTGTCATCTGTAGTGGATGACAGCATAACCCCCTCCAGTCCTGCAGTTGCTTTCCATATTTACATTCTAGTAGATAACATTATGTGGTTTCCCTGATTTACACTGCTGATTTTGTGGCTCACTCTTCTTACTATCCTGATAACTAAAGCCAAAAACCCCAATTTTTAGAAAAAGTCAATATGTTAAAATATTTCATTTTATCTCTTAGCTGTCTACAAATTAAAGTAAAATTTATTGAATAATTTAGTGACAATGAAGACTATAAATTAAGTCAAAATACAAGTACCAAAAAAGAAGGAAGGGAGAGACTTCATTCATTGAACTGTGCCCCAGCTATAAGCATTCTATACATTTAATTTTCCTTTTACCTGAAGAGATTAGAATTCACATCATGATGCCAAGCGTCATCATGCTGTTTAGCATTTTTCATTAAGGCTCCAACAAGAGAGCAACCTCAGAATATCATGCAGCCTGTAGTGGTTACAGCCCTCAGCTGGGTGAAGAAAACAAAACTCCAGATCTCCCACGGAAGAATTTGAATGACAGTGTCTGACCTCCCACTTGTGTGCTCTAACTGCAGAGAATTGCAAGGTACATTCCTGCCTTATATGCTTGTGTGAGTTGTTTATTTCTTATTATAAAGCATTTTTCAGTTCGTATTGGAGTTCTGAACTGCTTCAGTTAGCTACTTCCAGGTCTTTATTAGTGCTTCTCCATTGTGTATATATTTTTTTGCTTGAAGTTGTCTCTTCCAAAGATATAAACAATAACACCTTTTTCTTTAGGTTAAAAAAAAATTACACAGAGGAGACATGCACTTTACAGCATGGAATACATACTACTTTCCTCTTTTCAGACTTGTGCTCGCTGTGCCTTCAAAATGGGTAGACAGTAATCTTGAAAAGTGCTGTTTTACTTTACCTTGTCATCTGCAGTGAAGTTGTTTGAGTTTTTCTCTTTCCTTGAGCTTCTCCGTTACTAATTTGCAATTATAAGAATCTTACTTGTTCCCTACAAGCATCTAAAATATTTTTACAGGACTTGGGATCTGTTTCTCAAGGTCTTTAGGCTGCTCTCCGAATACTGAGCCACTGGTTGTCACCACGAGCTTAATCAGGGCAACGTGGAGCTCCTACTGCAAGAATATAAGCTTCCACTGTTCAGTGCCTATTTTTTAGCAATGCAGAGAGAGAACAGGGTTAGAGAAGGATGTCAGTAGCTTACTCACATAATAAGCCCCCTTACAAGATGCTGATTTACATATTTTAATTTCTTCACATTTCTTTCTACAGAACTTGGTTGGTTTCATTCCAGCAGAGGAAAGCGTAGGAGAAGGATTGCTTTACCCTGGCAAACACAAACTACTGACAGGTACACAGCAGCTGTTCAATCTTAGCATCAAGATTACAGACACACACACACGAGGCTCAAGCAGGCATACTTATTTCAATGCTGGTCACAATGCTCTGACAACAATATGTTATAAATCCTTTCACAGTCAGCCCAGATAAGGTGAAGGCACTTTTGCTGTTGGTTTCAATTTTTGCCCTGAAAAAAGAGGTGGGAAACCAAGATTTCTAGGTTATTAAACTCCTAGATTTAAGTATTTATAAACTAACACCCCTCCCTCATCATCATCAAATTTTTCCTGTCATTAGAATATTCAAAAACTCATGACTATTATAACAATGCATGCAACCTTCACATATGACTTCCACATTCCAATGTATTAGGCAAACATGAAGTAATTTAACAATATTGCTGTTTGACAAATAGCATCATGACCACCAGAGTTAGTGCCTGCTTTTCTGTGCCTTTCTGTCTTGCCACTGATTTTAGTATCTAAGACATGCAAACACCACGTTAAACATTTCTCTGCCTGGGGTAATTGCAAGAACTTTCTCCCATGTCAGCTGTCCTGGCCTTCAAAATCACTAGATATGGAGTTCTGGGCCTGAAATTCACCCACCAGCCCATTCCACCATTCTCACTCCCATTCCAGTCCCCTAATTTAAAAGCCATGCTTCCATAATATTTTTTTTTATATTATTTAACAATATTTTTATTCTATTTATCCTTGAATATATGTAAAAAACCCAAAACTACACTTACCATTTCCTTCTTGTGGTTAATATTGTGAGAGATCAGTTCTTTGGATCTAGTCAAAATCAAAGTGGTCATAGCAGTTGGGAGCTACAGCCAAAGATGTCATTAGCATCTATCAAGGCCCTATTTTGAAAAGACTTCTGGCCTATCTGTACAGTGAGTTCTGTGAACTCTTAACTCATCAGTACCCTGAGAATCAGTGTGTGGCAGTGGGAAGTAAGAGAGCTATGATGGAAGTTACTGAATGAGCAGGGGATGAAAGGGCTGATTAAATTCAGTGTCAGTTCAATGCAAAATAATGCACTAATGGTAAACTAACTGTAAACCATCCGCCAGAGACGAGACAATGGACAATAAATCAGATGCTTTCACTCTTGAAAGGGACCTCATAGTCACTATAGTTTTCTGACTTTATCATCTCAGTATTCCTCAGTGGCCAAAAAGAAAGCAGGGTAATAATACTTAATGTTACGAAGACAGAATAGTCAACTAAGCAAAAAAAGTATTTAATGCTTCTTGGAGTTGAGGCAGCGCCATATCAAACAGGATACTGTAAAAACAGTACAGAGAAGGATGAAAGGGATGACAAGGAGATAAAAAGAAATTAAATAGAGCAGAACAGATCTGTCTGGAAACGACTCAACTGAACAGGCAATAGATACAAAAGAAGAATATAACATCCGGAATGCCAGAGAGAAGATGAACGGAAAACAATTATTCGATGTTTCACATAGCTCAGGATGTGGAAGACACCAAATGAAATTATAAGATAGCACGTATAAAATAAACCAAAGGAAGTTCTTGTTGCTAAGTAAAAATCACAGGCAAAAAGTGTAAGCGAGATCAAAAAGATAAACAATATCAAAGAATAAAGCTCTCTTGAGGGCTATTAAATGACTTGAGCCTGATACACTTATGGTTCCAGATATCTTCCAGGTTGAGAACTAGGAGAGACTATCAGGGAAAGGTTGTTTTGTAATTCTGCCATTCTCTGGTGTGTCCCTTGCTGGTCACAAAGCTGCATGGATTTCTGCTCTTACCCATCAAGTTTATTCCTGTGTTCTTCTATACTGTAATAAATGCTTGACTTGAAACAAGGGTTGTGCAAGTAGAGAGACAGTGAAATATTTACAAGTCCCATATCTGACTAGGTCTCCTGTGATACAGAAAACCTTCTTCAGACCAGACTCTATGTCAGGTAGAGAAGGAATTCAGGCAGGGGTATCTCCTAGCCAAGGCATGTGTTGGTGTGTTTGTTGGTGTGTTGGTGTGTTTGTTGGTGTGTTGGTGTAACATTTCGGGTGTTACAGTGTTTTCTACAGATTGCTTTAAGAAGAAACAGGTTATAGTTGTGTCACCCATGTAATAAAGGAAAATTTTAACAAGTTCTGTTACAGAGTTTGCTGGAAACAAAGAAAATATTGCTGACTTAAAAACATAATATTTTGCATTTCAAGCTTAGTTGGGAAAATTGCAATATTTTTATCCTATTTTATTGGTCTTTTAAAGCAAGTAAAATGAGTAAAATAGAAAACCAGCTGATATTTTTATGCATTCAAAATTGAAAGATCAGTAACTTTTCTGTTATTTTTTTTCTCTCAATTCCCAATATAATCAAAGTTTTCAAGTTAAATATGAGAGAAATCATAGACACAAGAATCTCATTCACCTGACCATGCTCATTAAAAATGAGGTTATGCCTATAAACTCAAGAAAAAATTATTGGTAGTATGCTTCTGTTCTGAATTAATTGGACTACTGTAATTTCTTTCCAGCTGAGCCAATGGTGTGTGGTTCTTTTGTGTCTCTTCATTGCTGGGCTAGAATGCAGCAAATCATAAAGCTCATATTTTATACTAATACATTGCTCAACTAAAAACTCATTAAAATAGATTGGAATATGTGTTAATTTTAAACTCCCTCAACAAACAGATATTAAGAGAAAAATGCAGTTAAAATTATATGTCAGAAAAAATTTTATGTATCTGAAGTGATCAGTCATATAAGACTTGAAAGGACTTTAGCACTATGGAAAACAAATTCAAAAAAATTTCCAAAATTATCAGCTGAAATTATTTTGGCAAATACTAGAGGAAGATTGTTTCCAGAGAGCATGGCTGGTATGGAAATTATTTGCTAGCCAAATGTTTCTAAGCAAATGATTCAACCAGCTTTGTTTCACCAGTTAATGACACCCTTTGAAAGTTTTGACAAGTAAAGAGTGTTCACAAAGTGTATATTGAATTAAAAGTCCAAAAGATATTTTTCCACAAGAATAAATATTAGTAATACATTGATCATGCATCCAATTATTTTCATTTTAGCCTAGACATATTACCCATATTTCTAATTTCCCTTTTCATAGCTGTGAAAACAATCCGTGCAAGCTGAAACACCATCAAAGAATGTGTCATGTTTCTTAATGTGGGTGAAAATTTCTTCCAAAAGCATAGTGGAAAATGTGTGGGTTTTGTTGTTAGATTTGCTAGTGCCAATACTACTTTCCAGTGATGGACAATATATAAAGAAGAATCTAACTTAATTTTACTTAAATAACCAGGGCGCCTCTGAAAGGTAAACAAATACTCTTCTGTGGCATTGCTTTTACCGCAGTATTTCCTAAATTTAGAATAAATGTGTGCCACAGGACTGTATTTATATCAAGTAATGGTAAATTTTTGCTTTTTAATCTGGTAGGTTCACCATGTATTTATAAAAAAGAACTGAAATGTAGAATTAAATATGGATAAATATATGGGGAGAAACTGAATGAGAAAGGAAAATCAAGCTATACATAAAGAGCAAAAATACAGTGTGATCTTAGCTGCAAAAATGGCACAAATGCCACATGAATGTCACCACGTACAAATGACTCCATGGTGGAAGGCAGCATAGTGACTTCTGCTATGAAGCAAGGTAGGTCCCTGCAGAAATAATTCAGATTATAAATGGGCTTAAGTGAGGCAGAAAGTGTCAGAAAGAGAAACCAGAGCAACTTTACCCTATTTTGAGTATGTATATTTAGTACATGTCAAAACCTCTCCACTGAGCTTCGCAGTCTTGAATATTAGAATAAAGCAGTCACATGATGGAATATGTATCACAAAGTCAGTCAGCTGTATCATAAAGACTAATTTAAACTTTAGGGACTGGAAAAATAATAGTTTTTCTTCCTCAAAGCCATCTTTCAGAATGGAACAACCATCCCATTAGCTTGGAATTCTGTTCATGCCTTGGAACCAGCTTTTGCAGGGCCTGATCAAAAATCAGACATCATATTCAGTAGAAAATTAAAGGCAAAAAGTAACATTCATCCCCCTAAATTTGGATATAGAAAGTCCCTGGTAATTTTCCATGGAGAGAAAAAATCCAGACATGCCTAACATTTAGAGAATCAAAATACTTTTTTCTGAAAATGTAGTCTCAGTCATAGTTTTCAGCCCTCCTAGGACAGAGAGGAATTGGCTTCACAGGGTGTGAACCAGAATGCTTGGGCACCCAAACACTCGGCTCTTTGACAGAGGGACACAAATCCCAGATGTCTCAACTAACACATCAGGTAAGCTGGCTGGACTTCAGGCTAGCTGGTGTTCTTTCCACACAACAGCAAAACCAGAAAGAATTTAGTTGTATTCACTTCAGAGGTTTTTAGAGTTACTAAGACTAAGATTTGGATGCAGGACAGAAGCTGTAACCCTGCAGAAGCTTGTGCTAAGCATCCCTCTGATCCTGAGAAAGTAAGGACATGATGTAGGATGCTCTAGTCTTATCCCCCTGCTTCCATAAGAAACAATTATGAAAACTGTTGAACTAGGTAAGAGACAATAACCTGTGTAGGCTTAAATGTTATATCAGGGCCTGAAAAGCCCATTAGGGTCTTTATTTCATTACTTCATGGTATTCCATAAGAACAAAATGCTCAGGTGGCCAAAATGGATGGTGTCCCACTGAAGTTCTGGGAGGTGCTTACTGGCACATGGACAAACCACCTTGCTATTCCTCTCTCCTTCTCAGGAGGAAGATATTCAAAGGATACTACACAAGAGGCACAACTGGGAGTGGAGAGCTGTCTTTTGGGCACATGGCTGTGGCTAGATAGGACAACAGCAGGGCGTGTGTTAGCTTTATGTGGCCCCATTGCCACTGCCTTGACTGATAGCCGAGCGCTGCCTCAGCTGGCCGAGGCAGCAGGTGCTGCAGCGCTGCTTTTGTTGCCTGCTGTGGCAGTAGTTATTTCTGCTGGCTGTGAGAATGGCATCTGCTCAGCTTGCTGGAGCAGAGGTAGGGGCATGGCTTTGTAGCTTGTCTAGTACAGCTGACACAGCACACAAAGCACTATTAGCAATGGAGTACTGCTTCTTTCCTTCATACTGCTGTACTAGGTAAAAGGAATCAGAGGCAAAAGTCTAGATGGATCTTTTGCCTATTATTGGTCACATCAAATACAAAATTAAGCTGAATGCTCAAATACCCCATGATATGATTTTTGGTCATTTGTTCTTCTATTTACATAGACTAATGACCTCATGTTCTGTCTTAGTTAGCAAATGGTGTAAATTATATAATATTTGATCATGATTTATTTTCTCAGTCTGGAGTCCTTCTTTTATACACAGATTTTCCCAAAGGAGGCCATTTACAACCATGATTCTGTGGACTATAATCACAGCTCTAGGAATGCTAACATGAACTCTTCTCTACTTTATACTGAATATTCACCAGCATCTGCTATGAGATTAAAATAAAAAGATTTTGCCACACATGGCAGACAATTAACAAACAATATGCTGATATAGTTTAGGGCTATCCCTTCATTTTCCCTGCAGGATCTGTTGTGGAGATATCTCCAGGGGTTTAAATTGCAGTCTTCAGCTTCTGAATTTACATATGGCCTTTCATTGACTCTTTCTGCCTTAATAGTATACTTTTTCATTTGTGTACAAATATTATATGGAGGTTAACCAGGATTTCCTCATGTGCTATTTGACTGTCTAGGTCTACAGGGATGATGGATTGTTTTTTCCAACTGGGTGCCTTTAAACTGAAATTGTTCTGTTTAGTAAGGCAGCACACAGAGGAATGAGCATTGTTTATTTTTGATTTTAAGTTGATTTTTCTTTCTTCTCCATTTATAGTAGAAATAATTTTATATTGTGTTTCAAAGCTCAGTAATGGTGCTGCTTATTTAGATTTCATTTCTTTCAAATGAAATACCATTATTCTCCACTTCTGAGTTTGCCAGAAATGTATTTTTTACTATGTCAGTTTTAATGTCTATTTTCAAATTCCCTATTCTTTACTACCTATAAAAGTAAATTGTTACACAGATGTATTTTTAAGCATTGAGGTCAGTATAATTTTCCATTGTCTTCCACTACAACCTTGACTGCATCATTTATTCCAGTTTTCAAGACTTTTTGATTCCCCATTGGCTTGCCCTCAGTTTCCCTCACACACAAGTGGCCTTTTGACTTGTGCAAAACTACAAACATGAAACATATTTTTGCACAGCCAAGATTTAATTTCTCTTATTGCCTCTATCAGGAGTTGAAAATGCCAAGGTTTAGGAGTATCAGATTATTATTTAAAGAAAAAAGATCTAGCTATATTTGATTTAAATGTAAGATTTAAATGTAATCTGTATTCATTGTAATAATGCAAAATATTTGCTTCTTTTTCAAAAACTACAGGATTGGGAATTGCTTATTTGGTCTTCAACTACTTAAAATTTAGGTACTGAATATATTCTATATCTTTATTTAACAATAAAATCAAATTTTGATGAAGGTTTTCCATCATAAATGAATAGTAGAATTTTAAAATTAATCTGGGCTCAATTTACGCATTTTAAAATTTGATATCTGGAAAGAACTCAGTTTTGAAATTTTATTGAGAGCAAAAAGTTGAGATGCATTGCTGGAAAGAATTTGAAAAATTTATTACCTGAATGGCTCAGCTGATGTGTGCTGTTTTTCCATTGCAAATGGTAGGCAAGAGTAAAGGGAGAGGAAGAAAACATGAAACAAATGAAAGGAGATTAAAACCAAAAGCTAGCATAAGTAAAAAAAATAAGAGGTCCCCGAAGGGAAAGACTAAGAATGCATGTGATCTGGATCCAGTTATCAACCTCCAATGAAAATAATGAGGTGTTATTATTTTTATTATACTGGAATGAGTAAAATGAACATCTTTAACACTGTTTATTTATCTCAAAGCTAAGTCTGAGGGGAAATTCTCTATGAAAACAGAGGACCAGAGTAATCTAAAAGCAACATGTAAAGACAGTCATTGTTGCATGTGACTTTGTTTATATTTATATGGACATGGGCTTGGTTATATCTGTTGCTAAACTAAGCAGAATTCAGGAAGACACATGAAATAGAAATCTAGACACTAAAAACGAACCTTTGAAGAGTTCAGGGAACTTCCATTTTGAAGTAAAACAAAAGTAAAAGTAAAGCTCTGTTGCCCTGGGACAGTTTCATTCCCTTCCTAGATACCCAGCTTTCCTCATTAACCTTTTTCCTTGCAAGCTTTGAAAATGAGGAACTACCAAAAAAATGGTTCCAACACATTTTGAGCACTTACTCAGGAGTCACCTGAAGCCTTTGCATTCACATTTTTAGAGAGTACAGTGAATTTTGAGCAGCCATTCTCAAACCCATCTCTGACCAGGTCGCTCTCACGCTGGAAGACCAACACAACATTCAGCATTTCCACCGAGCTATGGCCAAAGTCAAGTAAAATTTGTTCCATTTGTTCCAAGGTGTTCCATTTCATGTTAAAAGTAAATGGTTGTGCAAAACCATAGTTTTCCTGTGCTGTGAAACAACACAGAAAATACTCAGCTGTGACTTCTAATGGAACATGACAGCAGATGATGAGTGAAATTATACTTCAAGTCTCAGAGGAGAAGTCTGTTAGAAAAGGGAAAAAAAAGCCCTCATATAATTTGTTCAAGACTCTTGAGGCGAAACTACACATACAATTATCAACATTGTCTGACAACAGAGAAGAATAAGGAGAACAGTCTAGCTCAGACAGAAGAGCTGAGTAGAAGCCAAGATCCCATTTTAACTTCAGGTTTAAGAATGGAGGGGTGTCAGGGAAGTTTATATGTCTGTTGCCTATTGTTTTCATTCTGCTCAGTAAAACTTAGCTGTGATGGGATTTCCATTTGACCATGTAGGGAATTTAAACTGTAACTTAATATTTACTGTTATAATTCAACATGTCAGATCAATGATGTCAATGAATGCTGACTTGTCCCAGTAGCATTTGTTACTATTACTATAATAATGAAGACAGTTAGAATCATTTGATGATGTCTGTAGGGAAGGAGAGCCTTTGCCAAAGGCTGAGGTGACTTAGAAGAGGATGATGCACGCAGTTATTCTTATGGTAGTGACAAAGAGGTTTTCAAAATGCTCTCCAGTTAGATAATTTAATTTTTAAAAAATACATTAAAATTATGAGCCAAATACTGTGAATGCTGATAAGACATCTTTAATTTTTCTAGGAGTAAGGATATTACACTATGTTACCTGAGCTGTAAAAATTTAAAGCTTAAAAAAAATTAAAATGCTATTTTGCTCTATCTTTGGTAATATAACTCTGTATTTGGCCCTAATTCTTCTGTTATATTAGTATATTTTTCTCAGTGAAAGTGTTTGAGTCTAGACTTATTTCAGCATCTCATCACCTGCTTCTCAGTTAGCTTTGAATAAGCCGAATATTTAATTTATTTTTCTGGTGTTCCTTGTTCAAAGGATCAATATACCCTCATAAAATTTTACAAAAAGGTGTAAATCTAACATATAATGATTTAATATATCAAATAATCATAGACTGAATACAATTTTCCAATTTAAATTTTGCTCATTCATTGTTTTAAATGCCGTCCTATCCCAAATCTTGTAAGCATTTGAAAAAGTTTTCCATGTAAGGAAACTATTAATTTTTTGAATACCTACAGATTATTAAATATTACTTTATGAAACTGTACACTTTGGCATAGATGAAGAGAAATCACACCTTTTATATGATATCCTACTACACTATGACTAACATGGTTTCAAGACTGAAAAATTCTATTCTGTTGTAAAAAGAAAAGCTGATGTACTTTTCCCCAATCCTGTTTTTTCACTTTATTTTTACTCATCCTTTCTTCATTTGATGCCCTCCATGATACCTTGTCAGAGAGTACAGGCCCCAGAGGATTTCAGATTTCCTGAGACTTCAGAATACAGGAAGAGCCTTGAGGGGTTAGAAAAAAAAGAAGAAAAACAAAAATTATGGAATCACTAATAGAAAATGAAGGATGTGATTGTATAGTCCTAGACCTTTAGAACTGGTGAAAAAGTAAGTGTCTATTTGGAGCTAAACACTACAGAAAGCTGATTATTTGAACCTAGAAGAGACTTTTTTGCCTCAACACACATCTCTTCTATAAGAGCTGCTTTGCTCTTTCTTTCACGTCTTACCTTTCCTGCGTCAGTTTGATGTTGAAGGAACTGAGGCTTCTAAATAACTGATGAATTGTTTTCTCAGCCACAGAATAAACATTAAAGATGACTTGTGTTTTATCCTGTAAATTGGAGGTTTGCATAGGGTGCACAGGGAAATTTACTCTGGTGGTTTCTTCCAAGGTTGATACATATACAAGCCCGTGTTCAAAACTTAAGTTAGTTAAAATAGTACAGACTTTTTCCCAATGTTTGGATGAGCCCTCTAGAGTTTCCAGCACAAACTACTTCTGCATGTGGATTTAAAGGATTGTTTCTGTCTGGAATTATGCATATCTTTCTGAAATTGGTTTTCCATTTACGACATTCAAATTCAATTTTTCCAATGTTTGCAGTAAATCAGCGCATACACAAAGCATATTCGTTGTAGTATAAAATAAATTTTAAACCAAATATTAATGGAAAAGTTTTGTCTCATTTGTCAAGCTCTTCTTATTTTTATTGTTATAGAAATGCATTTTCCTTTTATTCAGGGTTCAGTCTGCTGGAAATTAAAAACTTGACTGTGTAGCTGATAACCAGCCCATTTCAAACATAACTACCTTTCACCTTTTCACATTGTGAGATAAAGCTTATCTGTGTATGAAGGCTGAACTAACTTCAAATTAAAGATTTTCTACAGGAAAAGGTATGGTTAAAAAAATAAAGGAGGAAAAAGTTAAAATCTTACCCTGGGCTTATTAATCAAATTGCTGCAGATTTTAATGTATTTTTATAACTCTAAAATGAAAACTGTGAACCAAGAAGCTATAGGCAATTTTGGATGGTTACTGCTCCATAAATATACTGCTTCATTGAGTGCAATGCCCAAATCCCCCTACAACTTTATGAGATAAATTAATGGAAATATTGATGCAAATATACAGACAACAAAGGTGTATAGATGTTAAAGATGCAGACAATTATCTTCAAATGAAATCTAATGACTTTAGATTAAGACAGTCTCATTCTAACAGCAGTTCCTTCTACTTGGTGAGCTTCAACCAATTATTTTATCTCAGACTTCACACTGTACATTCGTATCAGCAGCCCTGTCAAATACTGGACATTCTCTGGGTTCTACAGCTGTCCTAGCCATGAGTGCTGGCTACAGTCAAGGGATGAATGGGGTACAAGACCACTCTGACAAGATCCTGGTATTCCATATGCTGTATTGATTCCAGCAGAGTTGCTTGGATCAAACTGAGGTGGGAGCTGTGGCTTTAAAACATGAGTTCTCATATTAGTTGGGAGCAGCTGCAATTTGCTCCACCCTAAACAGCCCATATGTGGTCTTCCGGTTTCCAGCAAAAGCCCAGTGTATTCCCCAGCTGGAAAAAATATGTGCATACCTCTACCCAAGACAATTTTGAAAGTGTTGCCTCCTAGGTAAAGCTGTAGAGACGATAAATTACGATAGGAAAAGCAGAGCATGCTGCTGTAGGACACCTTACCGACTCCCTAAAGCTGCACACAGATATGGTTACATACTTCAGTGCAGTTTTGTCTGCATGAAATGACTTGTGTTGGAGCAGCACAGTAGGCTGCCAGTGCGTAAACAGTCTCTTAACATTTTGCAGCCCATTATATTTTGCTGCCCAAGGCAACCTCCTGCTCTGTGTGGTTATACAGCCCTGTTTTTATTTTCTGTTGTTGTCAGATATGAGCCTATATATCACTCCCTTCAGGAGAGGCTGGGCTCAGCCTCTCCGTACGTAGCTTAGCATGGGCGGCTCCAATGGCAGGCAGCTACTCAAGGATCCTGCTTCACAGTGAAAAGTTACTTTGTGAGAAACAAGAGGAAAACAGCACTAATAAATGGACAAAACAAGTGAATAATATGCTTTACTAATTATTTTCATTTTTATAAATAAGACTTGTGGGTAATAAAAGTCTATTTCCCATGTCCTGTGCCTAAGTGCCATGTGCAAAGGACTAGCCCAGAATTGGCAGCGATTCCAAATATGTTGTTTTCATGTCAGCAAGTCCATCTTGGGGATTAAAATGACCTTCCCAGATGGAGAAGCATTTGGCACTTCCCAAACCTGCAGTCAAAAGGATTCTGAATGTAAACATGAAATTCAAAGAATGGGCAAGCATTGGTTTGGATAGTAAAATAAGCAGATTAGTCAAAGGACACAGTCCTTGTGCTGAGAAATATTGAAGCTTTTATGGCGAAGCTGCTACTAAAATGAATCATCTGCTAATTGTTAACACATGCTGTGACACCACTGCTATCTACTGTTCTAAATGTGACAAAAACATGGTGTCTTAAGATATATGGGCTAATATTTCATCCTTTTCATCTTGAACCATGCACCAGACATAACAAAGCATCCTATCAATAGTTATTGACATATAAAGAAAAGCAATAGAAAGATTAAAAAAAAAGAAATATTTTAAGGGAAAAATGTTTAATTGCACATTGGGGAAGACACCTGATATATGTAAATAAGAAGCTGAATGGGACACATTATCACCAAAAAATGTGAATATTAATTAGTTTAAGCTAAGTATTTAGCCAATACTCAGGACTCTGTGGGCTGTATATTGGGAGGAAAAAATGCATCAGCAGTGTCCAAGAAGACTTCCTATTTATTTCCAAAGGAACACAGACCTGTTTCTTCAAGACAGTGAGAATCAAGCAACAGAAAGGGGTTTTCATATTTGCAGTTGTGGGTTCCTTTCAAGTCAGTACTTAGCATTCGGTGCTCTGTCTTTGTGTCTCCACTGCTCTTGGTCTTCCACATAATTTCTTCAGCTTTCTCACATGCACAGGCACATCTGTTTCTGTGCAATCAGTTCCCAGCCTGTGGATCAAATAACACAGGCCTGAATCACTGGAGGAGATGCTGTGGGTTACTAGTCCCAGTTTTTACACCAATAGCAGAACTCAATGTCTTCTTTCACCTAATTAAGAGTCACGGTTATGGACAATTCTGTTAACTTAGACTCAAAATCCTCTTTTACAATTGTTTTTCTGGTGAACTTAGGATTTTTGACTGTGTCTGTTTTCATGTGCCCAAATAGTTATAGTTTGAGGTCTACTGCATGGTTGGTGCATATTGTTCGGTAAAAATCATGGCCACCTTAGACATTAACAAGTTTCATGTTGGCCACACAGGAATTTCAGCACCAATTCTTGGTTTCGAAAGTATTTGTTGTTGTTTTCAAAACTGTTATATTTACACCAAGGACAAGGATAAATATGTCTTTGTTCTGAAGCTGGAAATGTTTTTGAGTTACCAGTCTCTACAGAACCATTTAATTTGAGTATTTTAACTTTTGTCTAATAGTTTTAGATTAATAACTGCATGTTAGTCACCTCAAGCCTTCCAGATAGTAAAGCACTCTGAATGATTTTTTATTGGAATAAAGGATTTCTAAATAATTTTTTAAAATAATTAAATTCCTACAGATATTTCCAAATCAACATCTTATTTCCCTAGAATCAAAACAATTTTTCTTCCACTGATTTCAATGTGAACAGGATTTGACTGTAAACTATGTGTAGCTCCATGGAAAAGGAAGGAAGGAAGGAAGGAAGGAAGGAAGGAAGGAAGGAAGGAAGGAAGGAAGGAAGGAAGGAAGGAAGGAAGGAAGGAAGGAAGGAAGGAAGGAAGGAAGGAAGGAAGGAAGGAAGGAAGGAAGGAAGGAAGGAAGGAAGGAAGGAAGGAAGGAAGGAAGGAAGGAAGGAAGGAAGGAAGGAAGGAAGGAAGGAAGGAAGGAAGGAAGGAAGGAAGGAAGGAAGGAAGGAAGGAAGGAAGGAAGGAAGGAAGGAAGGAAGGAAGGAAGGAAGGAAGGAAGGAAGGAAGGAAGGAAGGAAGGTCTTCTTTTCTTCTTTTATGTGAATGCTTCTAGTTCCTCAGTGAAACCATAAAAACAACTGTTCTTAGAATATATACTTTAAAGTTATTTTCTTGGTAATTCTCCCTCCAGCACCTTCAAGTTCAACAGTAAGATGCCTCACAACAAATGGAAGTACTTAAACTAAAATCTCAAGAGTATTCAGGCACCTAACTCCATTGGAAACATATTGTTTTAAATCCCTGAAAATTCTTAAGGTCTCTTCAACTCCACACCAGGTAAGTTCATGTCAATGGTGTGCAATTCAGGACAGAAATGTACATCCTCTGAGTTTTCTGACTTCTATCCTTAAAAAGATTACCTTGAATAAAATCTTCATACCTCCAATAGAGTGTGTGCACGTGCATCTGAGTGTGCATGTCTCTTATTCTATTTTGCTACTCTTGGTATGAAGATTCAAGGCAGCTTGTGTAAATTTGAAGTCCTCATTGCAATAGCTGCTCTTCTGATTGGAGCACTGGTTTTGGTTTTAATTACTGTAAAACCAGGAGTCTACCTATTCAGAGTTAGTGGGACTGGTTCCAGTAAGGATGAGATTAAGATATTTCTAAGTGTTCTGTCCCTTTTTAAATCTCCATGATAATTTTCTTGCTATCACCATACATTTTCTGCGGTCATTGAAACTGAACAATAGGCAGGAGGTGTGGGTCAAGGCATGGCTGAGACCTAAGCCTGATGGATCAGTTGTCTGCTGGAGAGATGCTGCTGAACATTTTCCATATGCCTGTTTACACACAAGTGACTGAGTTCTTCAAAAGGGACATTGTGAAAACTAGTTTCTCCACATTCATACTTTTGATTGTAAATAAATTTTAAGCTTCAAGATATGATGCAGAGAAGACAAATGCAGAGTATATGAAAAAAAAAATCCTTATTTACTATTAATAGCAAATTGAACATTTGTCACTACATGGCATTTTTTTAATGCTGAAGCTGAAGTTAAAGCCTAATGCTACATTAACAGACACATGAGGTTAAACTTTATTACAAAGTGAAGAACTCAAGGCACAATCACCTGATTAAAACCCTTTGTGAACACTAATAAGACATCCATAAGTTCTGAAACACAGTTTCTAGACACCCCAAATTTCTAAACTTCTCACAGTATTTAGTGAAAATACAGACATATGTGAAATGAACAGAGGAGAAAAAATGTTGCTCAGAATGGCCCTAAAGTTTTTCCTCCGTGCATGCATTGCCCTTCTACAGAGCTGCCTATACCTTAAATTAGCTAGGGACCAGAGGTACCTTTGTACCTTGCTGCTGGAGGTGAATACACTCTGGCAAATTTAAGGCTTAGGAGGAAAATGCTTTTTTTATTCTTCAGTCAGTTCTCTCTTTAGAGATGTGTCTAGCATGAATTTTATCACCCTTGTATCTCTTCTTTTTATTATGCTGAGAAACAGCCAGGCCACAGAGCAAGAGAATGGTTCTCTGATGTGCTTTTCCACCACTTCCTTACTGTCCTTTGTTCATACAACATTATTTTGCTGTGACAGTCCTCTATATCTCTATCATTACCACACTCACAATTCCACATCTCCTCCATATTACACTTTTAAATTGCCATGTGCCTTTTATAAATGTTATGATAGAGATTTTATTGCTTATTAACAGTATAGACTATTATTAGTTTCTGTGTTTATAGGATTGAATGTAAAGTCTTCAACAGGGTACTTAGGAAACCAAATGAGAAATGTTAGAAAGGGCAGCATAGTTACCAAAAACGAATTAATCCATGCACAGAATACTTGCACAGAGATAAGAGGAAAAATGTTGGTTGTGCAGGGCTATCTTCAACATCAAACTCTTTCTGTTTAGAGAAAAACATTCTGCATTAAAATATGCTGAATTTCTTCTCTCTCTTCTTGCCTTTCTCACCACCTTGCATGGTTGCCTCTTGAGCCTCCTCACTGCTGTATCCAGCTCGAATAGACAGTGTGTAATAACTTTAGTAATAATCTCTGATATGTTTAGAACTGCATTTCATCATTCCCAGTAAAGGAAAAGCAGCCAAAATTTCTCTTTCATCTCTCTGAATAAGGAGCAAGGCAGCCTACAGATGACCATTGCACCTGGATCCAGTTGGAAGGAGATTGGCAGATTAATACTCTATGGGTGTTTCTTCTCCACTTATTTAATTTCCTACTTGGGAATCAATGCTAAAATTAAGGCTTCTATTTTTAGGGTTATTCCCTACTAGAAGGGAAAGGTGTCTTCAAAAGCAATTCAGCTTCCCTGAGATCTGATCTGTACTTGATGGTACCCTCCAATCAGACTCCTAATCAGGCAAATGTCCAGAGAGGCATGGGATAAAGATGATTTCCAGCTTTGGAAGAGTCCAAAAGAGAAAACAAAGGGTGATATCAATAATTTTCTCCATTTTTATTAATATTATAATTTTTTAATATTACTTTATTGTAGGGGCTCTTAAAATTCTAAGTGTAATTTTGTCTTTCACCTTGTTTTTCTCGTCTCATTGATTTTCTAGGTAAGGACTTTCTTGGCTTAAAGCCTATACAACTCCTAGTTTTCAGTGTTTCTTTTCAACAATATGAAAAATATGTTATATTTTGTTCCTTTTACTGACCAATATTTGACAAGTGATCTCACCCTCAGGGAAGGCATGTCCTGCAGGTACATGAAGCCTGCTCATGTATGTGTAAATATTATTGGTGATTCATCTTGTGTATCACACATTTTCACTGCCACAAAAGGCACTTCAGCTTATTGTCTAAATGAATGGATTACAAAAAAGGAGAGGAATGTCTGTGAAGCAGTGTAACAGTTGTTGGAGTCTTAACTCTTTCACTGAGTGTAGTCTTGAGGACAACTCTTTTGTGAAGGTATTTCACATCTTTTCTTTGTTCAAGTGCCGGTGGGTAAGGGGCTCATAATACATTATGCAAAAATATTTTCAGGTATTTACATCACTATTCTGGTAGACTCTTAGAATTTTCAGAAAGCCTACACCTAGTCTGAGAACTGACTTAAAGCATATCAATTGATTGTAGTTAACTTTCAGATATGTTCTGTTACCCAGCTCATGCCACTTGGAGCAGAATCTTTCTCCATTGACTCCTTGAGATTTAACAACTAAAGGGCATTCCAACATTTTTCATTAATTTTTCATGTTTTCTGTGAATATAATAACAAATTAAGTAATGCCAGGAATATCCTCCAGAAAATGGTTTGGTTTACTTGTTTTGTAAGCTCTTTGTTGCGGTACTGTAACACTGAGAATCTCCTACTGGCACTGGAGCCCTACTGTGGGGTGGAAGATGTGAACCCTCGGAACAAAGAGCAAAATATTTCAAACAAACCAGAAAAATAGAATCTAAAGTTATGAAACCAGAAAAATAGAATCCAAAGTTATGTTAATGAGCACACAGATCAGAACTTAGTCCTCATAGGTTTGCTCATCACTTTGAATTTCCATCAAAAAAAAATCATTTTGGATTTCAGGTGTATTAATTCTCTTCATTCAGCAGGTTATGGATTATGCCCATAACTTATGAATGATCTTGCCAAAGAAGATGTGAAAGTAAAGTTCTCTTTCAAATAACTGGGGTGGGGGTGGGGTGGAGGGGAATTGTCATTCACTGATCTCCATTTTTTATTGAAATGGAATATTCTATTCTATTCTATTCTATTCTATTCTATTCTATTCTATTCTATTCTATTCTATTCTATTCTATTCTATTCTATTCTATTCTATTTTTTCCTCTCATTTTTCTATTTAATTTTGCAGCCTTGAGAAAGGGGAATTAGCATTAGGTGTCATTTAACACCACAGATGTAGATAGCTGGGGTGTAGGTGTGTATTTAGCACTGTCTCTGCCAGAGCCACTAGGACAGTTTTAAGGAAAGCAGAGGAGAGCTTTGGCACAGCCACAGGAGTGAGCACCAAGCACACAGGGTCTTTTGGCTGATATAGAGTTGCACAGCAAGCATCTCTCAAGCCGTCTGACTATAGATGAAGGAGATCAGGGAAGTGTATATTTTCTTCCTGAATATTCTCCGGGATGTCATGAACACTACAGCTCCCTACATATTAAGCATGTTCCTATATGTTTCCCATCAGTGGATTAAAGGAAAAATTAGTTTTGTGGTAAAAGACATTTTGCACACGAGCCCACTTCTCCGCCTAACTTCCATGCTGAGCAACCACTTCCAAAATAAGCTGTGTTTTACCACCTCTATTGCCTTTACAGCCAGCCCATCTTATTATTTAGCAGGGATTGTCATAAATGTTGTTAAATCTGTGGCAGGCATAAATCCACTAGAAATATCCAGGAGATCACAAATACTTTTATTATTATTATTATTTATTATTATTAATTATTATTAATTATCATTATCATTATCATTATCATTATCATTATTATTATATACCAAGAATCTATTATAGCTATTGTGCCACTTAGTAAATGAATAGTCTAGGTTCTGGTGCAACTTTTCCAAATATCTGTGATAGCAATCAAGAGTTTTAGTAAAATAAAACTAGGCAGATATTAAGGGAGCATATTGAAAAATACAAACATACTGGCTTATGAAATAAAATAAAATACAAACAACATTTTCAGAATACATTTTCAACATTCAAAAATGTATTTAAAGTTACTCTGTTGAATGCATCTGTATTTGTTATATTCCGATGGAGAAACAGCAAGAATTATCCATATTCAGTGCAAATGCATGCTTACCTAGGGATCTAGAAGTAGAGATGAAGTAGTTCACATCAGGAAACAAACTCCAATCATACAGGTCAGCCATTTTCTGTTTTAAAGTAAAAGTTTTAAATCTCTGGAAAACAACATGGTCACTGGAGAAATGCAGGCACATGGTCCCCATGGGACTAACAGAATGCAAACCTTGAAGAAAATAAATAGATCTTTATGACAGTGGTGAAATTCAACAAGTCATCACTGCTCTGAAAGAGCTTTTATTTAATTAAAAAATACATTGGCTATCAGGGAAAAAAAAAGTCAATAATCATATTATGGTGACAAGAGTTTAAAAGTAAATGTAGATCATCTCTTTTATATTAAAGAATAAGTTAAGCTAGGGAAGACTGTTTCAATAACAACTAGTTCCTAAGAAAATTCTGTGTAGTAATTGAACTGGAGAAACTTTTAAGCAAAGTACTACTGATCAGGAAAAAATAAATCAACTGGTAGGTTATATGCACTAACAAACAGCCAACACAATAGCTCACACTCCCTAAAATTGCATGAAAGCACAGTCTAATGAGAAACCATGAGCTACTTCAGAAATGAAGAATGTATGGTTTTTTGTAATCCTCCCAACTTTCTAATGCACTGTGAAGCTGGAGAATATAGGTCTTTCTCTGAACTGTAGCCAGCCATTACTCATTAATAAACAAATTGTCCTTTATCACTTGTGCTTAGTGACAGAAATATATAAATCTATATAGTGAGATAAAAAATAATCAAAGTACACCTGGTTATTATTTGTAAAGACTTAACTGTAAGTTTTTAATGATTAATTTATCTGGCATCTAATACCTTAATAGATCATGAGAAACATCAAGGGAGGAATGTGGTACTGCATTTTTAAAGTCTCTTTCACTCTCACTGAATGATAATAGGCATGGAAGCTATCATTAGTCTTGTTAGATGATGGTTCCTTTAGGAATCTCTTATATGTTACCTTTTAGAGGGAAGGTCAGAGAAAATCCCCCTGGGAGTCCCCTTGCAGGATACAGCTAACACAAGCGTAAACTGTATGGAAATGGCTAAATTATCTTTAGAGAGACCTTGGTCTTTCACATCAATCAGACCTTTCTGAACTAGTAAAACAGATAAGCATCCTGCTTGTAAGACTGTTTTTATCCATGTGTTTGTCATGACTGTCACAACAAATTTGGAATCAAAAGACCATTGTCTTACTTTTCTAGTCTGTTGGTAAACACTAAAGTAGGGTGCAATTTATTTTAGTAGGAGTTACATGAACTGTTAGTACAAAAGTGTAATATTTTGGGCTGTAGTTAAAATCCAGAGAGTGAGGAAACATAAAAGTTACTGCTCCAAGAGCAACCTTGATGCTACCTCTGCGCATATCTTGTATATTTTATGGTCTAGGTTTTACAGCAAAATCAATAATCTATTAGGCTCCACATTTAACATGGAAACAGGATTAGGAACGGAATATTTATGATTGGCAATTTTTGAAAACTTAGTGGATTTCTTGACTTTTCTTGACTTTGGTTATATAAACTTGATGTTCTGCGCTCAAGTTTATTTCAGTTTTGAAGATTTTTTTGGAGAATAGGCTATTTGAAATGTTTGGGGATTCTTTTGTTTGGGTTTTTTTTTGGTTTGTTTGTTTTAAAAAGTCTTTGTTCATTTGTTTGTTTTTTCTCTTGTCAAATAAAATTTTTAGCTTCCTGTGCCATCAGAAAAAAAGACATATGAAAGAGTCAAATCAAACTTTATGGTCATCCACTCTTTTTGCCCCATCAGAATAACTTAAGTGGTCTACAAAATAAAAGTAGCAATAGGTAATTTGTATTTTGCCCACAGTGACTGTAAATCTGCTTTGGTGAAGGAATTTCAAGTGATGATTTAAAAGTTTCACTGTCACAAAACCCAGATGAAACTCTGGAGAAACTCTACCAAATGATTGAAAATGCAATCACAACTTGTGTTGCCAAAGCAATACACCAAAACTGATAGAACAAAGAATACTTTTCCTGTAAATATTACTATTTTGGCAAAGAGCAAATTTTTCTGTGGGGGAATTTTGATTTTGTATTAAAATTTTGTTTTTATTTTAACTTTTTCATTTCTGCAATATAATGATTTTTGAACAGCAATTTCAAATTTCACTTTGTCTTTATACTCCACATGTGAGAAATTACCAATCCTCATATTTGGGCATTCAAGCATTACAGAAGAAATAATAATAATTTCTTAACCAGATACCTTAGGGCCATACTTGAATCCTATTATGGTTTCCAAGGGGAACCTAACCATATACAACTGAGGAGATGAATATTTTGAGCCAGTAAATAATCAGGGCTCTCTGTTGCCTTCTGGGGAATAATGAGGAATGCTGGACAAGCTGCACAGGTTTGCATGAGGAACTCTGCACATGAAGCATAAAGGGCTGCTCTTGTGAAATCTTGGCTATTAACCCATCTCTTAAGAGTAACTTAAGAGTAACTTTCATTATTACAGAATAATTTCAAAAGGAAGCTATCCCTTCTAAAGTGAATTGTGAATTTTTTTATGCTGTACCCCACTTCTCTCTGATGACTTTGAACTTATTGAGCACCCTCCTATTTATTGGGTATTAAGGTTATGTTGGCAACATTGCCTAAATAAGTGTATGGCTGGTGCTGATCCAAAAGTATTATGTAAGGTAATTGCTAATATTATATGCAGGCTATGTGAGGATACATCAGAGAACTCTTATTCTGAGAATCCTACCAACATTTAAACACAATAAATGTCCCTGATATGTCTTGCTGTATAGCTCAGGAGGTCCTTGTTTGCCTCCAGACACCCTTTCCTGTTACATTTTTATAATTTTTGCAATAAATGAGGTATTTGTAAAAAATATTGGTGTTTCCCAGGAAAGACGCATTTTGAGGGATTTGATTTATTTCTCACCTAAAGTAGAAGAAAAATTCTAAAAGCACATTTTCTGAGGTTCTGTGTTTAAAATAAAATTCTGTGTATGAGTGGCAGTAATAAGCTTTACCAAATCCACTGAACTCAATCCATCTTCCATAATTCTCCATGTCTGTGATTCATTTTAGATTCCTTAATTTAATTCTCACCATGTCCAGATATATTCTCTCCCTTTTCTCATTCAACATTTTAAAGTTATCTCTTCTCTACCACTCCATGAGGTAATGGTTGTTATAAGGCTTTTTTCAATGGACTAGCAAGGTTCACAAAAACATTTTAAAAAAAATCTCTCTTTGCATCCTGTGAGAGATGTTATAAACAAGCTAAAAAACTACAGAAGTCTAAAAGCAGACTTAAGCCCGGCTCAGTGTCTTACTCAATATTTAAATAAAATTAACTTGATAAATATCCTTCACAACAGTTCTCTGGAATGGAAATATATCCAGGTGTTGATATGAAAATGAGGATGATAATACCTTTTTCAGCTTTTTTTTCCCTATTAAGTCTTCCATCTTCTAGCTGTATGTGATCTGAGAGAGAATTATCATTTATTCTCAGGGTCTTGGCCATTGACTATTTTGCCTCTTTCTCCAGCCAAGTAATACGCTATAGCTTAAAAATCAGGAACCAAAGAGACAACAAAAACCCCATTTTTCTGCAATTCCAGGATACTATAAGATACTATTAGAATCACCTTAGCCAAATGTGAATTGGGCTCCTTTGAATCAGGAGTTCATCTCTAGGACACGAGAGTGAACTTACCATTGATGACTGGACCTTGCACTTACCTAGCACAAACATGGATAAAGTCCTGGACCCAGCAGCTCTCCCTGAGTTTATGGCTCTGGAATAAATTTTACTGCTTCTTCTTTTCTTTTTCTTTTTTTTTTTTTTTGTCTTTGGATGAACCCACACTTCCTTGTCTCTACCTCTTTTCCTTTGTAGGCAATTGCATTACACATTGGGCATGCTCTGTTTACAAAGGACAATTCTCCACTTCTAGGAAGAAGCAGACTTATTTTTTGCTTTCAGCGTGGGAATCTTCACGTGCCATCAAAAGGAGTACTCTGTCAGAAAATATTGCTGAAGATGTGGCAAAGAAAACTAGAAAAAAGGGAAAAGAGAAGGGAACAAACAGGAAGAAAGAAAATGGAAAATAAAGGAAGATAGATAAGGGAAAATGAAGGGAAAAAGAAGATAAAAAGGGGGAGGAAGAAAAGAGAGGGTGGAAAGAAAAGTGAAAAATCACTTGCCATTAAGATCCTAAAAAAATTCTTTCTTAAAAGAACTCAGATACAAAATCTTTATTTTTTTGTAACTGCTTACTAGTCATTGAACTCAGTGAAAATATTTCTCCATGTCCTTCACTTCAGCTTAAGAGAACACAAACCTGAGACTGAAATTGGATCTCAGGTAGTAATTGGGTAGCCTTGGACTCCAATATTGCTATTCAGGGCCTATTCCTCAAATTCAATTTCTTTCTCAAGGTACAATAAGTGCCATTTATTTGTTGGGCTCAGAGTTCAGTCTACTCCTGACAATAGCATCTTTTTCCCTGAAGTTTTTTCAGGGGCCTCCATATGGAAACTGAAATAAAAATAATTGTCCTCCAGCAAGACTTGGGGGGAATATTTTGGTTCCAGCACAGATGCCCAGACGTTGCCTCAAGCCACAATAGGCTACCATCAAGACTGCATTTGTTCAAATAAGGCTCAAGATCTAAAGTAAGTACTACTCCATGAGAAGAAAAGAGGAAGTCTTTCAATTTTCCTTGTAATTTCATACTGTTGTGTAACTGTAGCTGTTTTATATACGGAAACAAATATTATTTTTCTCAAATTAACAATTTAAAAAAAATATTTAGAATGTCATTATCATCTGCTTTGACAACTTAGATTGGGACTGTGTTTAATGTTAGGGAAAAAAACCATTTTATTTTAATGATGGCAGCCTCTACATTACATCTACATTGTTTTCACTAAGGTTTTGTGTTAAAATATTTTTTTTTAAATGACAAAATTTAATATCAAACAATAGCTTTTTCACCCATCATATAAAATGCCAAGTATGTTTTACTTCTGGATTATTAGACACATAATTAAATTAGAATTGTATCCACAAACAACTTAATATGGAATAATGTTAAATAGTCAAATAACATTACCTCCATCAAAGCCCCATTTTTAGTAAACAAAATTATGTAGTGAAAATCTTTTTGTATATTTGAAAATAACACATGAAAGATCTTCTTCCTCTAATATTTATAGCATCTTTACATGTCCTGCTACCATTTCCCTAAAACTGTATTTAAACGAATGTGTGAAATGCAACCAGAATCTGCAATTTAGCTTCAAGTAAATCAAAATATTCAGGGTAAGGATTTAAGGTGCAGCTGTTTCTGTCATTCATTTGGGTAATCACTGTACATAAATTTATACACCATGAAAAGCTTTATTCATGTTCATATGGTGTGAAAATTGAAAGGAAAACTCTAAATTAATTACCTTTTTAAGCAAAGCAATTTAAATTTATCACATCCAGCAAGGGAATTTGTTCACATATGATAAATCTGCTGTGAAATAGTGAAACGAAATATGAGTTAGGAAAAAAGGTTTAAGCTCTGTAGAGACTTTAGGATGTGAAAAGCAAATTAGCTACCCCTGACTTCAATCAACGTGCTCTTATGGGTTTGGTCAAAGCCTTCCTTCTGCAGCAGCGTGGTGCCCTATGGAGGCTGCAGAGAAACGTGGAGTGGCACAAGTATTTGTCTAGAACCGCCTGAGACTTCTCCATCCCCAGCAGCAACTTTGAGGATATGAACTTCAGCTTCTGGGGTAGCACATTGTTATTTTTCCTTCACACCTTACTAATAAATGTCAGTCTGAAGCCATTAAATAGCAATAAGTCTGCCTGAATGCAAGAAAAAGAACTTACTATCTTCTGCCAGGAAGTGTAATTTTCTTCCACCTGAAATAAGTCAGTGGGTATGTAGAAAGCATTGCTTCTTTGATTTCAGTGAATCTGCCATTATTTCTCATTATGAGCCTCAAATTCCTCACTGCATATGCTTGATTATATCCCAGTATACTACCAGTTATTTATTCAAGTAGTGTTTGTCAACATGCATCCACCTTTAATTTACACTTGGAAAAGGAAATATCAGTTGGTGAAATAATTTGCAGCCCAAATTTGATCTCCGAGAAAATAAAATACACTCAATGTCTTTTGCCATAGGAACAGCTATGCCATAAACAAAGTCACCAAAATATGGAGAGTGAAAAAATTATTTTTCCATTTCTTTCAAACACAGCCATGTTTAAAATTACCAGAGGATATCATTCAGAGAAGGAAAATACTTTAAGACTTAATTCTTCAGCACTGTTTTTCCAGCATGCTAACAAAATCAATGCTAACAAAAATAATCTCCTTTTAATCTGTTATTCTTTTGTTCCATTGAAGTAACTCAAGATCAATATGTATTGATTTGCTCCCTAATTATATTAATTTTACTTTAGAAATTAGGAAGGCCATAATGAGAATGTGAAGTTACTTGAAGACAGTACATTATAGGTAGTCTAATTTAGCAGGAGTCTGTGCATGAGATTAATTCATTAAAAGGAGCCAATTACCATACAAACAGGGGAGATAAATAAGATTTTCTCCCTTAATTTGCATTTTATATATTCCTTTGTAATTTTTAAAAACTTAAATGAATTTGCAACCTAACTATACTTTTAATGTATATCCATTTTATTCCTGGGGAATATAATTGCATTTAATTTTAACCTTTAGCTTTGTCTTTCAGACAGAGCATTTTAGAAAAAGAGATCGTGACATCTAGGTATAAGACATTTTATGTGACATTTTTATTAAGAAAAATAATGAAATGTTAATGCTTTTAACAGTCCAACTTTTCTTTCCACTAAACTTTTCTCCGCTTACAGATGGTAAGACGTTCAGTTGATAGATAATGATACAGAAGATGAAGGTAATTTGGCCTGTCTTGGCTGAGGATTTGGCTCATTAATGTGTCTCAGCCATAAACGACTATCTATGAACGTTATAGAAATCATTATGTCAGTTGAATAACCACATATTTTATCAATGCAAATTATTGCTTGATGATATGATTTCTTTGAAGAACTTTATTTGTTCTTTGATGAGGTTAAAATGGAATTGCTTATTTTAGAATGACTCTCCTTGCTGATTTTGCATTATACACCAGCATAATCCAGAGAATTGACATACTTGATTCTTTGTTGCCTTACAGCTGAAAGACTGAGAGTATCTCCAGTGAAATATCACAAAAGTAATCACACTTCTGTAATTTAGTGTCTGCAAAGACAGAATCAGACCCAAGGGATCTTTAAAAGAAACTTACTCTGTCATTTGTAATTCTCTTAAAAACTTAACAAAAAGTATTTTACCTAACTGCTAAAAAACTGCTTTTTTCCAAAGAAAATAAGTGGTGTCATTCATTTTTTGGGAGTTAGAAAGCTGACAAAAAGAGAAGAGAAGAGAAGAGAAGAGAAGAGAAGAGAAGAGAAGAGAAGAGAAGAGAAGAGAAGAGAAAAGAAAAGAAAAGAAAAGAAAAGAAAAGAAAAGAAAAGAAAAGAAAAGAAAAGAAAAGAAAAGAAAAGAAAAGAAAAAAGAAAAGAGAAAAGTGTCATTAAACAAGAAACAATCATTGAAAATGTGCACATCTTGAAATCCATCAATTATTGTTTGTGTAATACTGTTGATACTGATTGTTGCCATAGACCATACACTCACGAAAAGGTTCAGTCCAGTTGATTTTCTTCCTTATCTCCCTTTCCAACTCCTTTGTGTTAAACTTGTAACAAAATTATGTTTGAAGGCGTCTTTATTCAGGAGCATTTTAGGAATAAGTTGACTCTACATGATGTGGACCTTGGAATAAATCTCTGGAAAATACAAGCCTTGGACAAGTGGCAGCAGTCTCTTAAGCGGGAAACTGAAGCTCTTATTTAGCTTCAAACATGTATATATTCCTGAAAAGATGACAATGAAATGGACACTTGGTGAAACCTCTGACCCTACGCTGCTAAAACTCAATGCAAAATATTTTTATAAAAGAAAAGACATTTGGTTTTCAAATTTTCCAGCTCCTTACCTCAAGCTGAGGTTTCCTTTGGTATTGGTCGCACTCAAGGTGGTTCTTAATAAGGTAGATACTGGCTGCCATGAATATTTTTAATTGATACCAGTGGACCACAGGGAAGACCTGCATGAAATTTACTGTCTTCCTTGGGTGTCCATGACACAGACATTGGTGCTAAAACATAACAGAAACATCTGAAGAGATTAGGCTACCAAATTGCTGCAATTTCTGTGTATGCTGCAAGCTCCAGGAAGCAACAAAGAGGAATTTAAAAGCAGTTTTACCAACATCTGGTGCCTTCTTAAATCCAAGCTGCCTTTCTCTGCCAGCAATAATTAGATGCTTCATGGAAAAACATGACCAATATGAAGAATTGTCATTCATATTGCAAGCAGATTGCCAGATAGATAACACATCATGATAATAATGATGATGATAATGACATATAAATGTTATACATACTGCATTACTATTACATTCCTGCACTGAATGCTGCATGCAGAGCATAAAGGAACGTCCTTATAGAAGTGTTATGCTAAAAACAAGGCTGAGATTTTCAAAAGTAATCAACATCTATTTGTCACAGGCTTTTCTACTGTTGCCCATGAGTGTAACCACTGAACACATGCTCCAGCAGTGGAATGATTCCACTGTATCTGGGTGCAATTTGAGAACAATGAAAAATGTCATCCTATTAAGCTTTTCTTCTTTTTTTGTTCCTGACAGTCTCAATAAGAGACTGAGGGTATATCTTTGCTTGACAGGCCTCAGTTGTAATGTCAGAATTGTTGTTAAATAAGATACAGGGTAAAATAGATTGTGCTTGGATTAGGACCTCAACAGCATGTGGGTTAGCTAATGTAGAGTTTCAGCATTATTCTTTGTTCCATGTCAGGACTCATCCTTATCATAGTTGTTTTGTGAAAATGCTCTGTTCCTGTGTGCTTACTCTAGGGTAGTCACAATGCAGGTGACAGCAGCAGGGCATTTCATCCTGCTTTAGCCTATTCATCCAAATTTACAGTCAGATCGTAGACTTTTTCAAACACTGACTGACCTGGTCCCTTCTTCCTAGTTCTGCTCCTGTAAACCAAAAAAGAGACATGATAAGACATCCATCCATTCAGAAGGAAGCAGTTGGACCCTGCTCAGGACTTTCAAACTAACTTCCAGGAGTAGCTTCTCCTAAAAGTGAATACAGTTCCAGTAATGTAGATGTGACTTGCTCACAGTCAAAGATAACTTGGAATTTACAATAACTTTGCAGTTTCTTACAAAGTACTGAGGAAAGTTGGTAGAGAAAGTCTATTATTCTGATTTTATATCTTCTGTCTTTACTTATTAACTTGTGAACCATAAACTAATTCAGGTTACAAGGGGCCCACAAGATGTCATCTGGTCCAAATATCTACGTAAGCGCACCTTACTAAGCTTTTTGTAATTTTCATGTCAAACAATGGAAAAAAATGTATCAGCCAGGATGGCAGTTCTGAGCAGCCATGCTTTGGATCTATTTTTCCTTCAGCCATCTACATAACTTGAAACCTTTATTGAAAAAGAAAGGGCAAGAAACTCAATACAATGCCCTGCATACCTTTTTTTTTAACCCAGACAAAACCAAATTAATTTCAAATAACTCAAAATTTATAAGGATTTTTTATCATATCTAATTTAAGATGTTTAATTAGTCCATTAAACATCTTAATTAGCTGCCATTATTCACTAGTCATATGACACAAACTATGTCCTTAGCAGTTCCTCAAAGGATATTTGACTAATATGTAACTATAATGAGTTAGACACGAGTTAAACACTGGCTTAATAACAACTTTGGAAATTTAGAATAGTTAGAGTTTTACTACACAAATCATAAATTTTTGCCTGGGAAGAAACCAGCAACAGAAAGTTCAGTCCACAAATGTTTTCAAGGCATTTATTTACAAGACAGTACGAAAGTGAAGTATGACGTGTTTGGCCAGTATTGTTTCTCCTCAAAAACCATACTAAAACAGGAATATTTGGAAGAGCCACCTACAACTGAGTGTAGACGCAAGTGAAGACAATTCATTAGTTTATGGCAATTTGAGCATTCATGTGAGCAGGCTTAACTTCTTTCCTTTTCCAGCAGAACTAGTTTTGGCTCAAACACAATAAAAAAAAATTTAAAAAGCCCTTTTTCTTGAGATAAGAATTTAAGAACTCTGCATCTTCCCCAACAGTCAAGGGTTTTTTTACAGCAGAACACAGCAGCTCTGGAACTCGAAGGCCAAGGATGGCTTGCTCTCTGAATGAGACACATTTTCAGTATTTAATGCAGCTGGTTTCATTTGCTGATTTCATCACTGAAGCCCAACAAAAGCCAACGAATCAGAGAGGTCTTTTTGCAGCATGAAGCACAAAGCTGTCTGTGGTTTGAATTTCTAGCTGGCAGTGTAACATATATGCACTGGATTGTGAGGTTCAGCTCTCAGACTGTTTTAAGATTGCTGTTGAGGGGTACCTCTTAGTGAGGTGGAAACCTAGCTGTGTATGGAACCAAGTTTTTAAGCTATCAGATAAATTAATGTATGAAACTCAACAGCTACCTCTCAAAAATGGTTTTTTCTGGCCACTTGTCTACTTGGGTGCCAGACTGGAAACCTCTTGGACTCTTAAGCAAGGGCCTGATTCTCTACAGTTTGCCAATTTGTTTAACCTCCACCCAAAAGCAGCAAAAGCAATTTCACCAAACAAAGGGAGAAAAAATCAGGCTTTCACAGGCTGACAAGACTGCTTTCACAGGCTGCTTTTAAGCTTTAATGTGTAGATACTAGGCACAGTTCTTGGATGAAGATCTATTGCTGGAAATCCTCCTCTTTTACTTCCACTCATAGCCCATTCTCTTTATTCAGAACCATCAGGGCACATTTGTGTCTTGGTACAGGAGAAGTCTTTCCATTTCTTGAGTTTATAACTTGCAAAATTATAGCTCTGAATCCTTGTTCTTCCATGTACTGGCCCAAGTGAGATAAGTCTGATGAATTTCGAATAACCTTTCTCTTCCTTTGTGTTCAGACTACTGTAACCAGAAGATCCCTGATTGTGGAACTTGTACAGCTGAAACCTAAACCAAAATGCAATTTAACTCCCACTTGTTCAGCTCCTGGGGCAACAACATATAAAAGTGCCTAAGATAAAATGAAAAGATCTTCAGAAAAAAGGAACGTAGACACAGTCTGACACCTCTAGCTCTAGCAAATAAGCTACAGACACATGGGGCTTGTTTGTTTCCTCCTCTTCTGGCCTTAAGATCCTTGCACTCTTGGCTGTGCTGATGTTCATCTTGAAGTGTAGCAGTGAAGCATCTGCCAGTGCAGACTGCCCTTTTACCTTGTTGGTAGGTGAAGCAGTCTCATGTGAGATATAGCTTTAAAGCCATCTGGACTGAGGCTGGAGTGGTTAACACAGGTGGAGATGTCTCTCCAGCTACATGGATCTTTCTGTCAGGAAGCTGCCATGCAAACTACATTTTCCACTGCCTTCCCCATAAAACAGCAATCAAGTTATACATGGGTCTGCAATGCTTGTGCTTCTGTCCAGTGTACCCTGAGCTGCTGCCAAACCCTCATGCTTTTGTATTATAGAGTTTCCATACCCAGTGCAGTCACAGGGGGCTTTCTAAACCTGTGCCTCATGTGCATGGAATGTGCTTGTGTGATTATGGATAGCAGGGTCTGGGTAAGAGCAAGTAAATGAAAGTGGAAAGTTTTTTAAGGATGTATGGCTTCCTCCATCACTGGACTTTGTGAGTGATCATTTGTTTGGACAATCCCATCATGAAGAATGAAACCAGAGTAGTCTAAACCACTGCTGGGGGTTGTTTGAAATAACCAGAATAACCTGCTTGACTTTGCCATGACACGTGCTGGAAGAGTTCCTCAGGCTGCTACAGCTGACAGGCAATTAGGAAATTGTTCCTTGCCATTTCACAAGCTGTCAGTTAATGACTCCCAGCTGAAGCACAGACACTGCCGAGAGGAGTGCTAACCCCATTTTACCAAAGACCACTAAAGGAGCAGAGCTGGAGACAAGGACTCACTTGGAGATTCACAGGAAAGCAGTAATGTCACTGTTAGAAACAGTGGCTCCTGGCCCTGACACCTAAGAGGGATTGGGTTTGTGCCCATCACTTGCAGCAGCTTGCAGGGGGACAGGTTGGGGGAGAAGCATGGACGCAGTTAGTTCAGCTGGAAGCCATTAGTGTACAGCTGAGAGGCAACAAGGAGCAGCTTCCTAAACTGCTTCCCAGCAATACCTCTAAGAGTATTTCCTTTTCAAGGCAGAATCAAGATGACAACATAAGACTAAAACTGAAGTTGAACTTGCCTTGTGCCAGAATCAAACAAGCAGGTTGGAAGTGCTCATATGTTTGGGAATAAGTGAGAAGGGGTTTATGGACCTGTTTTCTATCATCTCTCAGCTGTTTGATCCTGGCTCCCAGCTAAGACCTCATAACCGACTGTGAGGATGCATGCATTCCCTTTGAAAGCAAAAATCAAACAGGTGAAGACTAAATTGAATGACTTTCAGTGATTTAAACTTGCATCTTTAACTTTGTTCTGAAACAGAGCAGAATAGATTTTTCAGAAACCAATAATGTAAACTTAAGAAGTAATAAAGACCAGCCTGTTATATGTTGCTCAAAAATGGCACAGAAGATCCCTCCCGCTGCACTCTACAGTAAAAATACTCAAGTCCCATTTCAGACCTTGAGCACTTGTATTTTTTTCTTCAGGTTCTCCTCTGCACTCCATCCCCAAATAATTTTTTTGTGTGGCAAAGATGGTGAACTAATAGAATAAGCTTGGTGATTTACTGATGATGTGGTCAGTTAGACCAGACTGCCAGATGCCTTTTCTTCAAGACTACTTCTAGGATTCTTGGTGCACGTGGTTTTGTTTCTGAGCACATTCCCTGTTGTAGTACTCATCCTTCAGCTCTACCTTTTCTGGTTTTTCTAATTCAAAAGATTAGAAGGCGCTTAACTAGAGCCTTGCATAGCCCACCCCAATAGCAGAAGCTGATATAATGGCTACTGATTGGCTTCTGAAAGCTGAGCAGAAATTACTTAGCTGGCTTATCAGAATATTTAATTTTTCCGAATGATATCAGACATGCTTGGTATTGCCTTTAGAGGTGTTTAACTTTTTCTTTTAAGTACACTGTAAATCAGACACTGTGAGTTTTAGTCTTGCAAAATATTTGTGAATTTGAGTAAGAATTTTTAGGCTCCATATTGATTGGTCTTGACAGAAACATATTTATGACAATTTTAATACATCATGCTCTCTTCTATATTCAACCTAATTAGAAAACTATTTCTCCTATGAGAATGAATGTGTATAATATTCATTTGTTCAAACATTCCCAAAACATAACTTCAAACCTACGTTATACTTCATACACATGAAACAAAAAGTTTATGTTTATTTTACTAAAGATTTTAGGACAATTCATTTGTCACAGAACATTTCAATTATAGGCCAGGCATACTTTCAACAAACCGTAATATAACAAATTTGTATTTCTTTCTTTTATGGTAGAAACTGCATGCATAGAACACTGCAGACATATATCAAGAGTGCATATTAATGTTTAATTAATTGTCTAAACCAGTCAACAAAAGGATTTTCAGTCCTGTTTCTGATTTCTATAATGACAGTATGAGTAGAAGATTTTATCTACTCACTAGCAAATTTTAGGCTTGTTGTGTGAATCTTAACACTGAATTAATATGAATCCTAAATTTCTTCAAGCATAATTATTTTCTCCAAAGATTTCTTTTTTTATGAAGTGCTATGTGAATTACTAAGAAGATTTATACAATAAAACTTATTCCAAACTGGCTTTGATCTGAAATATCAGCTTCAAGACCTAAGTTCTATTATAAGCAAGTAAATTTTCCCTATTTTTGTTACAAAAAAAGACAACTCACCTATAGTCTTTTGCTCTACTATGATTTCTTAGGAGCTAGGTGCATTATTCTATTTATTTTTACACTTCCCATATGAACCTAAATTATTTTTTGTTTTGAAATGCATTATAATAAGCTTAATAGCTTTTCAGCTTACTTACACTTCAGCATTTTATACTCAGCTAATGTTCCTGTCAGTACTTGTTGAGACATGTTCTGTTAGAGCAAACTACTCCTCTTCCTTGTATATTGAAAGGTCTCCTACTGGTTGGTTCTACAGAATTCCTCTTTCAACCAGACTCATATATGCTATTAAACGGTTTAGTTAAAATTAGGAAGGTAGTTATACTTGGAGGCTGCTATAAGCAGTATAAACATTAATTAGAAGTACCCTTCATTCTTGGTGTCTTAATTATAGTCTCATACATAAAATTATGTTACAGTCTTATAAGTATTAATTTAATTTTGCCAAATACTACATCTGTGGAAATACACTGAGTTTCAGTGTGAATGAATTTATATTTGTTGGGCATTTTTCCACACTCAAATGAATAAGTACTCTTAATAAATCCAAACCTGGATATTCAAGGCATGGTTTACAAACAGTTTTAATCAAAATGAACATTTAAGAGTGTCAAAAAAATTTTAAGTGTTTTGGAATGAAGTGCTCTTGGCTTTGAGTTTCAAAATTGTCACTATAAATAATGATAAAGGAAGAGGCAGTTTCCCTAGACATGCAGATGAGATAGCGCCTGAATAGGGGCTCATGAAAAAGACTGAAGATCAACCCCTCATTTCCTTTTTAAGATTGTGAATCTCAGTTCAGGACATTTAGGCTGAAAAGCTTTATCATGATAAATTCATAGTATTTGAATTTTTCTTTTTATTTATTATTGGACTATTTAAATAAAATTTTAATACTGAAAAAACCTTGTTGCAAAATTCTCTTTACAAACATTTGTACAAATGTGCCAGTCTTCAAAGATAAGCAATAAAAATTGAGTTCAGAGTTTTTCTTTCTCATTCACATGCAATGACAAATTCAGAAGAAGGAATAAACTTCTTTGTCTGTATCTAGAGTGTTTCTAGGTCATAAGAAATCAGCTCATAACCTCTGGCTTCCATTTTGTGAAAACAAATAACAGGATTGGAAATAACCTCAGAGTGATATGAATCTTCCAAGGTAGAATATCAATAGCAGTACTCAATCGATATTTCAATTATCACCAGAATTTTCTTAGTATTTCTAAGCCATTTTTCAATCAAGTATTGTGAAAATAAATAAAGTAGCTCAGGGATTATGGAATATTGTGTAAGGTAGGTGGAAATGAACACTCCAGTCCTTCAACTGTGCTGTGTGAAATCACACATCAGTTAAATCAGTGCCCAAAACAAAGCACAGCCTGACCAGTGCAATCCCTGGCTCTGAGTTGTAGCCCAGTGATGCCAAGCAAGGTACCAGCCAGCACCTCAGGATGCCTTGGGCTTTCTTTGGTGAGCCAGAGCAACACTGAGCCATACAGAAGCCAGGTTGGAAAGAGGAAGCTAAATGCTGAAAGAAAGGGTTGGGTTTTTTAATTTCCCCACCACCTTCACTGACTTGAGGAGAAAGGGGAGAAATGGACCAAGCAAGGAGATCTCAGCCAGATGCCCTCAGGACAGAAGAGGGAAAGCTGGAATAAAGGAGATTTAGCTGTTTTCAGCAGCTAGTTTCTGTCCTCTTTAGTGCTTCATGAGATGACTGCTTGAACACAACTGTAGAATGCCACCAGAAACCCAGGCTCAGGGTCACCTTCATTAACCAGGAAGATATTGATGCTGGCACATGCAGGGAACATATTTATTTGAGGCAAAGCTTTAGTAATTCTGAAGAGGGACATAAGAAACCTATGCGAAGACAGGACTAAATCATAGTGTCATTCTTACTTGGTGCATTGAGGGCAGAAATTTTACATTGATGCAAGAGCAGGACAACATGATTCTGTCTGAGGAAAATGGCAAAAAAAGATCACCAATTAAACACTTTCCAAATTTCCCCAAACGTTAATTTAAACAAGGAGATTAAGGTCTTCTCTTCAAAACTATACACAACCAAGACATAAACTGAAAAGTATGAAAAAAATTACAACCCTCTATGATATAGCAATGTTACAACCCTCTATGTATAGCAATGTTTCCTTCCAGAGAAGGAAAGGGTTTGTCCTTTTGAGTATTGTCTAGGTACTCGGCAGCAATAGGGTCATGAAAGATGTATTTTATTTAGTAGTACTGATAAATGAAACCAAATGCAGCTTCTCACCACAGTCACTGGGATGAGTCATTCTGAAACACAATATCTTAACAACTTCAAGTCAAACCTTAAGCAATCCAACAATGCTATGAAACAATGGCCTGTTTATATCCCCATTCAATCATTCTGTTCTGACTTGCTCATGGGTAACATGGTACATGAAATTTGGTTAGAGTCCTACGAAAACATTATATTTTTACTAAAATAGTAAAATAATAGGAAGTAGAAGAATGTATAGATTTGTAAGGTCATCTCTGGGAATACCACGATTCTCTCAAGTGGTTCTATGCTAGCATCTATTAGCTGTGAGGACTAAAATGCTGTTACTGGAGTCAAGTGCTTGTGTTGAATATGTTGGAGGGAGAATATAATTGTGCACTAAAGTCATGCACAATAGCCAGCATGTTACATAATCCCCCTCTTCTCCATTTTTATTCTTTAAAAAACTAATTGAAAAGTATAATAGGACAATGTAGAAATGTTTTTCCCCTAATAAATTTGGCATAACATGATTCTCTCAAATGGAAACAAGATGATTTCACAAAAAGTAGAGAGGCCATTTGTTGTTCATAGATTTTTCCAAATTAATCTCTTCCGCATCCTCTATATTTTTGAGTTTTTCCATTGTGTGAACAATACTGATCAGATCAGAGGGCTTAATCCTTCAAGAGTAAGGCTGGAATTTTACCAAAATTTTGTTCATATTCTTATAAAGGTGACAAGATTTGGTCTGTGTTTATTCTTACAGAGTCTACTCATTAAGCTCCAATCCATTAGTGATACTGGTTCTTCAAGGAATAACAGCTTTTCCTGAGATTATATACCTTACTTTCTGGAAGGATTGCATGTCTTCTAACTTCTTACAGTCCATAACAAGTTGTTAGGCAAAAAAAAAAACCCACAGTAGAAATATAATCTTTCTCATTAGATAAAGGATTTACATCTTCATAATGTAACCACCATATATCTCTTTAAAAGTACAAACCAATATATTTTTGTCAGTCTTTCACTTGGCAAGTTTAAAAGCAATGTAGAGAATGACAAATCTACAGTTTCCAAGGGTTTTGTTGATTTTACCTGACATTTTCCTTGAGTGCAACTACTGTCTATTAATAAAGCAGACTAATGATATGGCTATAGTAATAGCCTTTGGTGTCCAAGTCTCAACAACAAAAGGAAGAATGTTTGGTTTCCTCTAAGCACAATTAAATTAAGTAAAAGTTACAGTGAAGCAGCACAAATTCTTCCTGGTTTGGTCAATTATTAAAGATTTAATTTAAAATGTGGAACCTGTAGATGGCAGAAATTATTTGCAAAAGTTATTTTTATTACCAGACAGCAAGGGATTGCAGTTGCTGATGTTGTATCTGACCTTCTCTGTGGACACTCCTGGATGCTTACTTGTACTTATAGTGATGTATCAGTGGGCTTATATTTTGCTCTTAGTCTAAGATAATGCATTTGCAACAGGTAAAGAAAATAGATTTAAGCAGAGATTGTACAATATAATGGAATTATTTTAGTTTAGAGGAAAATTATTAACAAATATACCTCAGCTCAAAAAGAGGACATAATATGCTGCATTTCACTTTAGTTAAAAAAAGATCTCTGAAATCTCCCTCTGTTCTTACTCTACCACTTGCTTAGTCTATTTCATTTATTTCCTTTTATGGAACAGCAGAGAGCATATTTTTCATCCAAAGGAGAAATTAATTTCTGCATGTGCTGGGTTGCATGCATTTACTGTAGTCCATTATCAAATTCACACAACACTGTAAACAATCAATCACCAAATATCACCAACTCTTCAAGTAATAGAATCTCAGATACATGTGAGGGATATCTTCTCATTAAGGCACTCATCTCAATAATAATAATAATACATGACATGACAAGGAAAGCAGTGGGAATGAAAAAACAGATGCTGATGAGGAGCTTTTGCCACACACTTGGTCATATTATAATTCTAACTATTTGGTATAAAACAGACAACAGGGATGATTGCTATTGTTTTACTGATTAGCCATTCTCTCCCTTTTTTCCCAGAGGGCATCCTGCCCAGCTCTACTTAGTAAATATTGACACCTGTAAACCAAGCTGGCTGATGCCTTTGGCTCTTCAGCTCTCTTCCCATCTGTTGCCTGGGAATTTTAAGTGAAGTATTTTGGGACACTTGCTCTCTTTGCATTGAAAACTGTAAAAAAAAAAAAAAAAATCACTACCCAAAAGCTAATCCTAGAGCCACATGGCTCTAGAGCGGCCTGTAGTAACTGAAGGGAAAACATAGCATATGTAAAACGCATATCCCACTGGCCTCTTCTGACTACTCTTCTTTAGTTAACAGCATGCCAGGGTAATCTGCTTAGTTACCAAGTGGAGCTTTCTTCCCTTTTCCCCATGAGATCACCCTGACCACGATCAAAGTCCAAACACATTCTCGGCTAACTCTATTGTTCCCAAGAGTGGGATTAATGACTAATTATGTCAGGTCACTCATCCAGATGGCCTCTCAGATGTTCCTTTGTCATTGCCTGACCTTCCATATGCCCCTTTGACCTTGAGGTTTATTTCCATGGCAACATGAAGCCTCAGTTTCCTTGCTGAGATTGCCAAGAAGTGGCCAAAAGGGGGAATATGGGATAATCTACCCACACTTTGTATTCTGCTTCCATCTCATGCCTTGTTAAATCCAATGAATAGATAAAAAATGCTATCTGATCCCAGCTGAGTGATGACCATGGTCATGATTCTATGTTACATGCTATGTTTTTTAAATTAGCAGACAGCTTTGTACATGGAAACGTGCATTTAATTTGAAGAACATCAATCGCCATAATGTGATCTTTTTATCTCATTAATGTTAAGCAAGGGTAATAGAATGGAATTACAAAATATCACTGTGAAAGGAATACAATTCAGAGAATTATAGATATCCCCCATTAAAGCCCTAGAGATGTTTAGATAAGTCTACTTGTTCAGTTTCATAAATTAAAGATTCTTTTACCTTTCCTGAGATTTAAATTTAGCCTTGGGTGTTGATCTTATTCTAAAGAAGGATTTTAATGTGGTTAATGCAGTGAAGAAATTTTCTAAAACAGCCAAATAAGTAAGTAAAAATATAAAAGGCTAGTGGCTGATGAACTCAAATAAAAAGGCTGAATGGTAGCTCCATGAGAAGAACTGTATTTGCTTCTACCATTTAAAAATTAATATCCAACAAGATATGAATTTACTACTCTGTGCTCTCCAGTGTAGCAAAACTGGTTAAACCTCTTACCAGCTGGCCAAAATTATAATCTGCTCCTTTATTTTAACCTACTTAAATATTATTCATTAATTGGTTAAAAACAATTGCATGTGGAAGAGTGAATATCAGGTTTACTGCTCACTGTCCTAAAACAGCATCTCAGTGGAACACTGTCTCTACTTATGTCACATCCCTAATTGTCATCACTGATTTTGTTTTAGTTTTGCTGTTTTTTTCTTAAAGAGCCACTTATGCGAAATAAATGGGACATGGAATATAGCAGTCAATCTGCAGGGTCATATGAACCCTATTTTTTCCTATTTTTAAAGAGTATCAATGGATACTGTTTTATAAATTGCTTTGCAAATGCATTCCAAAGATAATGATTGATCTCAGTAAAAATTATTTTAAGACACAGAAACATCTATAAAGCTAAACATAATACAGTGCCCTCAAACTGCTTATTTGCTGTTCATTTCTGTAATGGACACTGAAATTTTGCCAGGGAAAGTTATCTCTATGTATGCATATCTTCATAAGATTCTATAAAAACTTCATTGAAATAATAATACAGCATTTAAAGAAGAATTCAGACAGGTTCAGAAACAAAGGTGGTGTTTTAATGCTTCCAGCTCTGGCCTCTATATATATGTGTGATCAGCCAGCCTCCATCCAGGTTATAATTTCAGTTTTATAGTGGTATAACTCCATTGTAGGGTCATGGCGTTTAAGTGAAAAAGACAGATTATTTACATAAAAGAGTGCACATGATTCCCCTCTCCTGCCCTCACATTCTGTAAGGCGAAGGATGAAACAGTAATGTATCACTAAAATTTTCATTGTTACATTCAAGGAATCTCTCATATTTTGTCCCCTGCACATGACCAACTCCTGATGAAGGGAAATAAAGGATCTCTGAGTTACAACACTCTTTCATAATCTCCCCTGAATTGGTGAGCTGGATAAAACCAAGGACCTAAAGAGAAGCTGATACATCATCATAGCTTCAGAGGCTTTACAATAATATTTCTGTACAGAGCACAAAGTTAGCATTGTATTCAATATCTGCAGTTGGTCCTTTCAAATTTTAAATTCTCCACTTTCCAACCTTTGCACTCTAACTGTTTTGACCTGGGATTATAAATGTTTCTAAGGAGAAATATGGAAAGATTTCCATGAAGGTAATTCTATTATATGCTACAATTCTCTAAGTATCAGTAGCATTTCCTGTTCAAGAAAAAAAAACAACCTTAGTGAAGCACAGAGGTATAGTTCATTCAGTAGGCAAGAAGCCCATTCTCAAAATTCATAATACGGTGAATAATCTTGTACCCTGGGGTAATGTACCACAAATACAGATTAGAAATGAAAAACTACTTCATTGTTGTATTCACAAATACACAGACCCTCTACAATCACTACAGTTTGTCCACTGACATGCTTAAGCATAAATAAGGAAGGTAGCACAATGGCAGTACATTGTACATTACAAAGAACAAGTTAGTTTTCAGAAAATAAAATAACATTTTAAAATACTACAAACAGTACCAAATTGACACATGTATTTACATACATTTAAAGGCATTGTATAAACAAATAAATACAGACATACACTGTAAAAAGAGTAACATGGAATAATGGGAATATTTTGGAGGTACTTCATAGTCCTGACTACGTGACTCGGAAACCAAGTTTGAATTAAGAAAGAAGAAAACCCCTATATTTTCCAAAATGGTCTCTAATCATGGGTATGAAAGCTCTTTTGACAGCCAAATGAGTTTGGATGTGTGCACATTCTATTGATTTTTCAGGAAGTGACAGGGTGCTGAAAGACCCATAAAAATGATTAGTGTGTAAAACTTTTGTTCATACAAATGCAGGCTCCATCAAGGACCACTGGAAAGTTTGCAGGATGACTAATAGGCTCAGAACAAATTACTTAATCAATTCATCTACTGGGAATAATGAGAATAGTTTGATGATTTACCGTAAGCATTAAGCCAATATATAATGGCATCCAATCTTTTAAAACAAAGAAGTTAACATGAATGAAATGTCTGAAATATAGGAACTAGTTGTTTAGTATTCAGAATATCAAATTCTTTAGAAGTAACTCTCACACAGAATTGCCTTAGCAAAGAAATTCAGGAATGATACATAGAGAAATCCATATACTAGTTGGGAGAGACAATTGCATCTTTATAACATGATTAGTTACTTACAAAGTAATGGTAGTGGCCAATCATTAATACTTTGAAAGTGTCTGTTTCATCAAAGTTTAATGGCAAGTGTTTTATCATGCTCCAAGAAGTAATTAAGTAGAATTCAGTATGTCTTTTTCAGGTCTAGAAGGATTATCATGTGTTTTAGGATAGATGTAGATGTTCTTCATTGCTTTTCCATTTAGCTGAGTTAAGTCTGAACAAATTGCACAGATGTTCAATGTCTGTTTTCCTGCATAAGAAATAGAGCTGATAATGATAATTGCTGGTGTTATATAGATATGCAGTGAGATTACATTAAATAGTGATTGTAAGGTACTGTAAAAAATAAAGTTTTATTGCAATTGTGGAATTGTAATTTTCCTATGACATTGTAAACTTCCCATAAAGTAAAGACAGTTTGGGCTGTGCAAGGACTGTAGGACTTTGCTTTTCATTATTAGGTAACTACATCCTTTACAGTCAAACTAGTTTTTGTAGGATACCCCATGCCATGAAAGAACAGAAAGAAAGAAAGAAAGAAAGAAAGAAAGAAAGAAAGAAAGAAAGAAAGAAAGAAAGAAAGAAAGAAAGAAAGAAAGAAAGAAAGAAAGAAAGAAAGAAAGAAAGAAAGAAAGAAAGAAAGAAAGAAAGAAAGATGTGAGTGAAAGGCTTGTATATGCAGTTGCACATCTAAGTTCATCAAGAAAACCCTGACTTAATGCTGACCAAGATGGAGGATACTCATATCACCAGCAAAATAATTTCTGAATGTTAAGTGGGAAAACACTTTCTACAAATTTGGAAAGCAACCAAACTTTTGCCTTAGCAAAATACAATGCCAACAGAAAAAAACAGAGGAAAGTTGTTTTATCTCAAAAATCTGTATGTGATTTTGAACATTAACTGTGCATCAGAATGACCAAAGCATGCTTATTCCAGACTATCAATGAATTAAGGCATATTTTCCAGGTATTTGATCAAAGGGATGCAGGAGTTTAAGTGAGCTGTTTTGAAGTGTGTACATTTGGTAAATCTCTGCAACGTTTTTTCTGAAGTTAACAACATTGGAAAGCTGTTTGGTATGTTGATATATGTGCAAGGATATTCTGTACACTTTGATGTTTACTAATTCCATTAAATTTATCTTTAATGAAGTACTAATAAGAGTAAAAAATACCACTGACTCTCAGAAATACCCATGGTAGAGTACTTGTACTTTCGCAGATGTACACCCCTTAAACTACCTATACAGAATTATAGAATCATTTAACATCAGTAAGTCTATTAATCCAGAACTGCCATGTCCACCATGTCTCTAAGTGCCACACCTACACGTCTTTTGAACATTTCCAGGAATGGAGCTTCCTGCACTTCCCTGGGCAGTCTGTTCCAATGCCTGAACACACCTTCAGTGAAGAAATGTTTTCTGATATTTAATCTAAACCTCCCCTGCTACAGCTCAAGGCCATTTTCTCTCATCCTGTTGTTTGCTACTTGGAAGAAGAGACCAACCACCACTGCATTACAACCTCCTTTAATGTATTTGTGGAGTGGTTAGGTTCCCTGAATCTCCTTTTCTGGGCTAAACAACCCTAAACTGCTCGTCATACAAATCATGTTCCTCTATAAGGCCCTTCACTAGCCCTGTTGCCCTTCTCTGGGCAATCTCCAGTGCCTCAACTAAAGTAAGGGGCTTAAAACTGAAGGGAGGATTTGAGGTGCGGCCTTATGTGGCCAAGTATGGAATGACAATCACTTCCTTGATCCTGTTGGACATACTATTTCTTTTAAAAGTAGGATGCCTTCGGCCTTCTTGGCCACCTGGGCACACTGGTGGGTCATGTTCAGCTGGCTGTCAACCAACACACCATTTACTTTTATTCCAAGCAGATTTCCAGCCACTCTGCCCCAGCCCTGTAGTGCTGCATGAGGTTGTTGGTACCCAAGGGCAGGACCTACTATTTTGACTATTTGAGTCTCAAACAGTTGACATTGGCTCATTGATGCAGCCTGTCCAGATCCCTCTGCAATGCCTTTCTTCCCTCCAGCTGATTAAGACTCCCACCCAACTGATCTCATCTGTACATTGACTGAGAGAACACTCGACCTACTCATCACAATCATTCACAAATATATTAAATAGAAGCAGCCCCAGTGCCAAGCTCTCTTGTGACCAGCTGTCAAATGGATGTAACTCCATTTCTTTGGGATCATCCATCCATCCAGCCAGTTTTTCACCCAGTGAGCAGTGCACTCATCCAAACAGCCTATAAGATTGAGTAGGAAACAGTCAAAGGTTTTATTAAAGTCCAGATAAGCAATACCCAAAGCATTCCCTCATCCACTAAGCAGGTCACCGTGCAATGGAAGGAGATCAGGTCAGTCAAGCAGGACCTGCCTTTCATAAACCCATGCTGGCTGGGCACAGATACTTTCACTGAACTGTTTTGTGATGAGCAAGGAAGGAAAGAAAGACAAAAATGCCAACACATAAAATACTTCTTCCTCTAACTTTTAGTATGTGTATAGTCCATTTTCCAAGTAATTTTATACATAATCTTACAGACAATAAAGAATAAAACACATTTTATGCTAACTGCTATTTATTCTACCCCTTTTCCTACCCACAACACATGCAAAATATTTTTATAGAATTATTTTTAACATTGTTTACCAATAACTAATTATGTGACAATATAACAACCACACAATATTATCTTCATCACTTTGCAACCCAAGGTTCCAATCCAAAAAGATGCTGTAGTGTACAGGAAAGTATTGGAAATCAATTCACTTGGAGACACTAAAAAATATTAGGAGGACCTATGCTGTAAGCTGGGAGAGAGAAGAACAATATTCCATATCCTGCAGTGGTGAAATCATGCTTTTATTCAGAATGAAAGAAAACAGAATGTATCTTGACAACAATAGCACCCAGAGTACTCATCTGGGATGTAGAAGACTTCATTCCTGTGAGCTGGGTCACTGGCAAGCTAGAAATTCCTGAGCAAAGGCTCCAACCAGAGCTACAGGAAAGGCAATACAATAAAAGATTGTCTTAGTAACTCAAAGGATTCACAAGATGGTCAATCACATAAGAAAGGTATTTGGGTTTGTTGCCAAAACCCATTGGTATTTGTTGCTAAAATAAACAAACAAACAAAGCACATGGAGAAATCAAATCCCAGTGGCCCATAGAAATCCCTTAGCCAGAAGCTAGGTTGGAAGTTAACCTTCTCTTTTTAAAGGAATTTCCTTTTCTCTGAGTGTCCTCTGTGGGGAAGGAGCCAAGAAACAGAAGTGCCTCTCCTCCTGAGGTAGTTGGTCAGGGAAAATTGGATACTGGTGTTGAAAGTGTTTCTCTAAACCTGCCTGCTTGAACTATGCTGTTTGGTAACAAAGGGTCTCAAAGCAACAGAATTTCCATACTGCCTGATCATCAAAGCAGCAGAATTACCATACTTCCACATCATCAATCTGCCTTGTCTGCAGAGAAGCCTGTGTTGCTTTCATGTGGGAAGAAAAGGGTGTTGGAAAAGTCAACTCTCTCCTGTCCTCTTTACAGGAAGCAAATCTATCAACTGCACAAGTAAGGTACCAACATGTGTAAATGTACCACACATTCTTGTTCAGTCTCAGCATTATGGATTCTCAGGGCCAACAGTTAACTTTTCTAAATATAAATCAACCCTTAAGGTGAATGAAACACTGAAATGGTCTCATCAAAACACCAGGATAAAATGGTCATAAAACTAGGCTTAGGGATAGGCCTGATTAAAGCATAGGTACTTCATACCTAGTCTACAGACTAAATTCCTGACTTCATATGGTTATATCTCAATCTCAGTTTTCATTTCAAAAGAAATTTCATCTTTTCACTCCCTGCAGTTTTTAAGGAAGAGTTGAAATTTGAGCCATCTATAACCAACTCAGAGATGACTGTCTGGGTTTTGAAGCAATTTTAGAAAGAAATTCTATGAGAAGCAAGCTATGTTCTGCAGCTTAGTAGGATTTTACTCTCAAGACCACTTTCTTCTGTAGCCCAGAATGTAATACCCTTGCAGTGAGGAATGACATAGTGTTAGGTGGAGAAAAGAAGGCTCTGAACATTCTCATCTAAGGTGTTGAGCTGAACATCAATCTTTTCTTTTCCATCAGAAGAGGACAGAACTACATCTACAGTTTCTCAGAGCACAATGGCTGTTTCTGCTCTTAGAAGAAAGAATATATGCCAATCTTAAGACACACATTTGTTATCACTCTAGATACACACCAAAGCCATGATGCTAGAGTGGAGTTATAGGTTTGAAAAGTATATGCTTGTAACTACTCTTTTATCTATCCAATTGTCTGAAGCATAATACTTTGTGCTTCAAAGGCTGTCACTGTGTAATTAAATGTATAAACCAGTTGGAAGGTTTCCGCACCATTTCTCTTTTCTTTTAGTGACATTGCTGAAATGGCCTAGCAGTATATTGCTAATCTTCCCAGCCTCTCAGCCTGGCCTGTAGATAAGAAATTGTCAAGCTATTTATTTTCTCTGTGCCTCTCTTTGTCTCATTACAGTTACTCACTCTTCTCTCTCCCAGCTCAGATGCACCAACAGCCAGCCACTGCAAGGCATGAAATAGAGAGCAATGCTTTTTCACTGAAGATTTCATCAAATGACCCTCACTAGAGAAGTCAGGGCTCTTCCAGAAAGAAGCATCTCGAGCAGTTTTTCCTAGCAGTATTAGTTTACAGGTTCACAAGAGGAGCTAATAGCTTTATGGAACTTTGCTAAGATGTAGAATTTTCTTTAACGTCTCATTTTACGCATTTGATAAACCTGTGGATGAGTTATGGAAGCTTAAGAATTAAATGGGATTTGACTGTTTAGTAAAGAAGCATTTTTTCTCTACTGAAGACATAACGATTAACTCCACTTCATGGCTTTGTTTTATATTGCAGTTTGTGATATAATTGTTTGGGTCTCCAGCTGGCAATGATTTATATGTTGTTGTTAAAAATGCTCTTGATCTGCTCTTGACAAAGCTTTTCTCAGGAGCTAAAATCTTCATTTCCACTGTTATTATTGGAAGAGAACCTATTTGTGAAGACTGGGAGAGAGAATTTTTTAGAGGGAAAAAAGGTTAATATTTATTTTAAGATGCTAGAATATGTTTCAAGCTTTGCATAGAGCAAAAAAAAAAATCACAATTCTTTGTCTGTAATAACCTGTGGAAAACCCAGAATATGAGAAGTAAATGATTTTATCAGGTGTAGCAATTAGAATGACTGTGAGAAAACATGTGCACAAACACAAGCAATAAAAAGGGTATATATACTTTTTTGCCCTCAAGCGAAAAAAAAAAAAAAAAAAGTGTGTACATATATACATATATATAAAAGGAGTTTAAAACTAAGTGTGAGTGAGAGGATAGAGAGGGATTAGCTAAACTACCAGCTAGATGTAGGCATTTTCCTTTCCTAATACTGCAGGTGATAGGAATGCATCTATACATTTTGATCTAAGGAGGAATAAAGAATTAATGTTAAAATGGCAGCTTGCTCACTCTCTCAACAGTGTTTGGAAATTGTGGCCATACTTTAACTTCTTTGCTACCCTCAGCTTCAAACTGAGGGTACAAAATCGTAAAGCGAGGTTTTGGATGTACTTGGTTAGGGATGTGGGTGACAAAATATTCCCTTGAATAATTTCTTCATGGAGACATAATGTAGACTCAAAGACCCATTAACTGAGCTGCTCTGTCACAGACAATTTTACTGAATTCTCTTGGGCCTATATATTTTTGAGGTAAAGTCAGAGGAGTAGCTGAAAATGAAAGATATGTAATTTTTAATTTGTCCACAGAAGCTTTAAAATAATGACTGCAGATAAATATTTTTTCAAGTCCTAATATGTGTCTTTGAAGAAGAAAGGGATTACTTTGAAGATGTTTGTAAAGTTGTTTGTTGCTGTGAAAATATTCACTTTCAGATGTTAACTTTGGAATTCTGAAGTGGGAAAGAAAAGAAAGAATTGCGATGGATTGCACGTGGTTCAAAACTGTTGTTGTCAGAGAGATGTGTTTCATCACCGGGCATCTGCGGGGAGCTCTGTCTGTAAAATAATTATGATAATAAAATAATAAGAATAACAACAACAACAACAACAATAATAGTAATAATAATAATAAAGACACAGAGTGAAGCAAAATAGACAGACACCCTCCTTTTATCTGCATGCACACCCAGAGAAGCAGCCCAGGCTGATGCTGGGGTAACTGGCCTGGCCCTTCCACGAGCCCAGAAGTCAGAAACCACTGACAAGCACCCATCAAACCCCGGCGCTGCTCCATCGGTGATCAGGTTTCGCTGCGTACAGTGCATGAACATTGATTGACAGAGCTTCCTCTCCCCACGAGCAGGGCCCCGGGGCAGCAGCCTGGCAGCTTGTTTTGTCAGCTGTGGCTGGCTGCTGTCAGCCCGGGCAGGGACCCTGCGCCCCGCGGGGAGCCTGGGCCAGGCCAGGGCTGGGGTGTCCCCCAGCCCCTGAACCCTGCCAGAGCCCCTGACACCCCGCAATAACCTCAGAAGGCAGAGGAGAAAGGGAGGGCAACAGCAAAACCTTGGATATCTCAATTTGCAGCTAAAATGCCTGTCCAGACAAAGATGAAGTCTAGAATTTCACCCCTGCCTATTTCTTTAAATACTTGTTCAATGCTTGTGCTTACCTGGCTTACACCTGCTCTATATCAGCCTATAGAGAACAGGTAGGTATTAAACCCCTTGGCATTTTGCACTATAAAATGGAAAGAAGAGAACAAACTAGAAACTGAATAGAAACATTTGTGGGGGTTATAATTGTTTTTCCTAATTTTCCATTTAACTGTGAGTACCAAATTTAGAAAATAAGCTTGTCTCCTTGTTTCAAGACCTACAGTGATCTTGCTTTTAAATATGATTATCTGTTCTTTGCAGAAATCTAAAAAGTACAGCTGGTGTGCTAAAAACCTAGGTAATGGAACTTCAAAAAACAGATGCTTTTTTCCAGTCTCATGGAAGATAAATGAAATCAACATAGACTCTTCAAAAAGAGTTCTGTTTTTGCAATACCTTCTGTGTTATCTCTAAATTTAATGCACAATTTTCACATTTAAGTATTTGCACAGTGCTATCTGCAGCTTAGACGCCTTGAAACAATTCCTTCAGCAGCAGGATACAGCTTGGTAACGCTCTCCTGCCCCCCAAGGATCCACATCCTTCCCCACTCTCCTCTCCAGTTATTTCCCAGCTCTCATGAAAGTGTTGCCACTCTAAATTGCCCATGAAATACTGTCACTCATTCTCCTGCTTCCACCTGAGAGGTAGGGATAAAACTGGTCTGAAAATTTTGGAAGGATGCAAAATACCTGGGCTTCTTTTAAGCACAATTGGGTGCTAGCTAATGGAGAGAAAGGTTTGCTTTCTGAAATAATGCAGCATCACTCAAACTACTTTTAAACCTTTTACTGTATAAATAACCTTTTGCACTTCAAGGGTCATTAGATCACGATAGTTTGTAATGCAATTATAGTCAGCACTCTGCTCTTATGGGCTGCCTGGTAATTTGCTTGTTAATATATTAGCACAGAGCATTGATCAAGTAGCTAATCCAATCACACGCTTTTTATTGATCTCTTATTGACCATCCTGCCAGTGATCACTTTTTGCTCAGGCCCAGTCAATAGCAAATGCCAAATAGGTTCTCCCACACCTAATGAGCTTACGAAATAAACCAAACATTTTCCTTTGCCCTCAAGGCTAGGATCAATTGAGAGCTTTTAGAGCAGAATTCAGATGATTTTTTCATCAGCTTTCCCCCTTTCTTTCTGTGAGCATTCAGGTTTGCATTAAGACCTCTATCTGAGACTTTCAGTCTAATTTGAGGACATCTGAAAAGCAGCTGCCATGTCTGAAATACTCGAACAGCTGTAAACAATAAATCACGCGGGTGAGGAATTCTGGGCTGCACGTTGGCATGTGGTCTGTCAAGCCAAAAAAATAGAGACATACAAAAGATCAAGAGGTTAGGGGTACCTGAAGTCTACAAAAAAAATGTACTTTTCCCATATTTCATCCCAGAGACTTGTACTTTGGTGGAAGGCTTACCCAGCATTCTTTAACAGGAGCATCATGCTTCATGCATGAGGGTGGGGGGAGGCTTGGGGGTGCTGCAATGAATTAGATGTGAGCCTTTTCATGCTGCTGCTATTGCATTAGGCGATTCCAGTATCAACTGATGGAATTTCACACTACAAACACAGATTCTTGCTGATGAAAAGCACACCCAAATTATGCACGAAGAAACAGTATTTCAGTTACATGCATAAGTGCCAAATACTAGTTCTTTAACTTACAACAGTTCCCAATTTCTTACTATGCAGTACGCAAATGTGACTGTAATGGATTTACAGTTACTCAGGAAAAGAAAGAGTGAGAGAGAATGGAGGAGAGAGATTTTTTGGAAGAGGTAACTTAGACTTATCACAAGAATTCTGTAACTTTTATCAGATGTCTTTTCAGCTAAAACAGCTTATTAAGTCTCTGAGGTAAGTTCTTTGGAAAGAACATTTTCCATTTACTCAGAGGCCTTATAGCAAAACAATAGTGCTGTAATAGTAGATTCTATTAGATCATAAAAAAAGAATGCAAGATCCTTAGATCTTAAATATCCTTGCTTCAGCTATTACTATTAGCACTATTTTATATAGCTAGGTTGCATTTTCACTTTAATCACTTTTATTCCATGATCTTGTTTTCATTATTTGGCTTAATATTTTCCTCATTACTGTACCAGATTTAAATTACAGAGAGGCACAATCTGAATATAAACCAGGTACAGATTTAAAATATTTAAAAGCATTTGTAACATGTAAGCATGCAATTTAAAACCATTACCAAAATCTGATTACTTGCCGAGGGGAAAAAACAGGTCAGCTAGAAACATTGGTGATGATATCTTTTCAGAATTTTTCCTTGAAATTACTCATAATTATGCATTCCAAAAATATTTGTTCAGCAGACTTCTTTGATGTCAAATGAAAAGGAGTGCATCTTGTGGCTCTGTATTTTGCAAGTTTCCATTATTTTTTCCTGTGTAATCCTCTTAATAACTAGCTGTACAAACCTCTACTGATGAGCTGGCCCTTAGGTAAGAGGATTTTCCTTTACGTGATGAGACCTTGCTCGTGCTGTAAGTAAGTTTTATGTGGTCAGTCTCCACTGACAAATACTTACCTCTGTGGTTTACTTCTATTTTTCACCCTCTTCCTGTGTCACTGTCTAAACTTATTCTCAGGCTTTCTTTAGGAGTGACCCAGGTAATTCCCCCAGCATCAAGCATGGTTCCTGGGATGATTCAATCCTGACATCATTCCTAAAAAGACTGAGAATATAGGCAGCATCCACTTCACCCTGGACAGGGTTTACCTATTCAGACACGTACCTGCAACTTTATGCTGCAAAAACCCCCACTGGTCTTTTTTAAGGTGTTTTTGTTGAAAGAAACACACATCTCCAGAATAACCATGCTCCCATGGGCTACAGCCGGCCTAGGGGACAAAGCAGGCCATGTGCTTAATATGTTATTCACTCTGCTCAAGAAAAGAGTAGCTGAGCACAGTTAGGAGTGATTTTGCACCTCTTGGTTTGGAGGCAAGGGACTCCTTCCTTGGAGCAGAGCGATGTCCTTGACTGTGTTATCCAAATGATTTGCACCTTTCATATGCAACTTTAAGCCATGTAAGCCAATTGATTTAGAGCAGTGTAAATGTTTTTTGAACTCAGCCCAAATGTGTAAGAACTATTTAGATTAATTGAGTCAAGTCAGTAGCCTGCAAAATTCAGGATTTAAGTCTTTATGACAAAGTTCCTGAAAGTACCGCATTTGTGAATGAACAGTAATCTAGTGTTACAACTCTTCTTTCAGCTAAATCTCTTCAGGATCAGCTGTCTGCATCAGGGATTGTGTTTGAATAAATACTGTGATTTTGCAAGCAGCTAAAGGTAGCTGTCAAAGTTAGACAGGTATGACACAAAATGTGAGCACACATCATATTAACATATTCAAATGAATCCAGAGGAGGGCTTCAAAGCTGGTGACAGAGCCAGAAGATGTGTGTAAAAATCAGCTGAGGACTTCAGACTTTTCTGGTTTGGAGAAAAGGAGGCTGAGGTGCCACCCCTTTGCACTCTACAACTTCCTGAGTTGAGGAAGTGGAGAAGGCAGTGGTGAGCTCGTCTCCCTAGAATTCAGTGATAGGATGTCTAGGAACAGTTTAAAGGTTGGCCAGGGAAGGTTTAGATTGGACATTAGAAAGCATTTCTTTACCAGGAGGGTGGTAAAACACCGGAACAAGCTCCCTAGAGAGGTGATCAATGTCCCAAGCCTGTCAGTGTTTAAGAAGCATTTGGACAATGATCTTTAAAAACACGTTTTGACTTGTTCAGTCCTAAACTGCTCAGACAGTTGGACTGGATGATTGTTGTAGGTCCCATCCAACCGAAACAGTCCTATTCTATTCTATTCTATTCTATTCTATTCTATTCTATTCTATTCTATTCTATTCTTTCTATTTCTATTCTATTCCATTCCATTCCATTCCATTCCATTCTACCTAAAATGTAATTGAAAAAATGGTCTCTGATGTACAATTGGACTATTCAGCTTAGTTTGCTGTTTAGATGTTATTTCAATACATTTTGGAAATGCAAGCTTTCACTTTCTTTTTAAAATCTGATAGACACATCTCAAAGAAAAAGGTCAGTGCCCAAATACTGTATGATATCATGTCCTTGCATTTTTATACTCTCAAGTCTGTAAACATTCAGATATTCAGAGCTACTTATTTATGTTTTAGATAACTCTGCTTGTGTAATCAGGCCTTTTGGCCTGCAAAAAAAGATTCCATTTCCTTTGAACTTATATTATTTATTGCTTAAAATGCAGAACATTGTCTACATGGTAGGGGCTGTCATGGTTTAGGAAAGGTGTTCTGCAAGGTAGTATTTCCATTAAAACCATGTCACTGCTCACTTCCTCCTGCTCCCAACTGGAGGCACAAAAGGCAAAGACCACAGGTTGAGATAAGAGCAATTTAGTGGAAACAGCAACGAGATAAGAAATCAACAAGTAACAGCAACAGTATTAATAACAAAAGATGTAAAACAAAGAACATATTTACACAGAAAGCCCACAACAGTAAACAATACCCTCTCCCCGGCCACATTTTCTCGACCTGGAGTCCCCCCTCCTCTTCCTTGGAAGAGAGAAACACCCTTTTCCTTGCTGCCAGGAATGAAGGGAGCTGGTATAGAATAACACTGGAGCTTTAGCCATGACCCCTCTCTAAAAAGGGAACCCTCTCCTGGATGAAACCAGGGTAGAGGAAAATGGGAGGAATTTCATAGTCTGGGGGGAGAGAGAGAGAGAGAGAGAGAGAGAGAGTTTCTAAGTCCTAATTTCATGTTTTTATCAAAATCTATAAAGAAATACTTCCTTTTTTTTTTTTTCTCCCAGAACTTTCATCATTAACCACTAGAATATCTTGATCATCAGCTAACCAATTTCTTACACTATTTAAAAAAGCATATTTTTCCACTTTACAGCTCTCTGAAACAATGATTAAAAATTGTAAAATGACCATTAATATTTTCCACTTTTGAGCCGAATCTCTTGCAGGCATCTGTGAATTAATTATAAGTGGCAGCAGTAGCACTTTATCTTTTTCTTCTTACTCAGACAGTCATGTTCTAAAGAGGTATTGGAACTAGTCATATAAAATCATTACTAAGACACTGGGAAAGAGAAGCTTCATTGTTCTTTTTTTCTTTTTCAAATTATGATTTGTAACTCCATACTTGTAATTCCAGCTTTGTTAGGACTGTGTTTTATGCTCTCTTGAGCACTTCTGTGCCTCTTGGGGAGAGAATTTTTTAGATACATACTTTTCATACTGCATATCTTTATCTCTTTTTATAAAGACATGTATAACAAATAATAGTAATTTTCCTGTAACCAGGGAAAGACATATAAGTTTGGTTTTGTCTTCTTTTGATCTGCAGTGAACAACAGGTTTTTTTTCCTCTAGGAAGATCTGTACTTTCAGGTGCACCTCACTAGCTAAATACAATATACAATTATACATTTTCAGTTAGAGATGAAAAACAAGTATTAGATGTGCCTTGTACCATAACAATTTCCAAGAAGGAGGCTGAATTGACAAAAACAAAAATACAACATCTAAAGATGGTGCTTTTCATATGTATTCACTCATTCTTTAATGTATTTAACATCTGTCTTTAAAGTAGTGAAAGCTTTCTGGTGAAAATGAGAGCCATTCTAAGACAGCTGAAGTAAGACTTTAGCATAATATATATGCAGTTATATATTTTAACATTATTTGAATTGGCATTATTTTCACTTATTTCTTCAGCATTGATGCAGGCTATTCTGAATTTTTGTAGTGGCAGTAAGTAGCTTATCTCTAGGAACACAAAGGCTTATTGGCTACACATCACAAGGCAAAGTCTTGAAAGTAGTGAAAAAATGCAGAAAATCAGTATATTGGCATTTTCGTGGTGGAATGGCACTGGCAATGAAACTGGAAGGACAAATTTAATTACATAATATAAATATTTTGTTAGAAGCATAAGAATAAGTGGAAATATTTATTTTTCTCATTCACCTATGAAAAGTGACAACAACATTAAGCTTGGTCAATACAGAAAGGTGTGCATGTGTAGGAAGATGCTATGAAAATGCCCTTTTTCCACAAATCTCTTAGATGAGTATTTTTCTAAGGCAGTGGATAAGAAAGAAATTCTTGGTTTTGATTTGAGTAACTACCAACATTTGTCATAGAACACTGCATGTGATCATTATCTATTTCTTTATAGTATTTCAAGCACAAAAAAAGTATTACAAAGCCGTACTCAGCTCCGTTCCCTTGTGAAACAAAGACATTAGACAATCAGAATTGTACTCCAGGGAAGGCTGATGTCTGTAGAATATCAAGGGGTTTCAGAGAAACAATGATTTCAAACACAAAGCCTTCCCTTCATGTGATCTGACAGTGGCAAAAATTAAAGAGGGAAATATGTTTTACATGTGCTGCTTTTGAAGTGCATTTTTGAAAACATTTTGTGTAAGAAAGAACTGCCTAAAAATATTCTGTGTGCTAACAGCTGAAAATAGCGATTTCAATAGCTATGAAAATCCCTGTCCTTTCACTAATATTATGAAAAAATCAGTAAAATATGTAAAATTAGTCTCTACTGTGATTCTTATCCAGCATATTTTAAAAGCATTTGTGTTCTTTAAAATATCTTTTGAATTTCTCTTCTAATTATAAATAGCAGAAAATTTACAGAATAGAGCACTGTTTTAAAACTCTCATTCAAACACACTAAAGCAGATACCAGAACTCTAATTAATGGAGGTAGATTGCAAAGAATGAATGGGACACCTTCAGAAGACAGTCTAACTAAATGTCAATAAATAATCCAAAATTTCCACACTAGACACTGAATTTATATTTTAGGACATTGAAAAAGACAGGCTTCAGACTTGCTAGGCTGAGTTGACTTCTACTGTGGTGTCTACTCCAAGGAAAGCTCAAGAAAGCCTGAAGGTATTATACAAAGCAATTTCACCACCAGCTTAATAGTTGTGACACACAAGGCACCTTAAAGGATCTCTGATGTGCCTTCCTTCATCTTTGCTTCTGGACCTATGCAGAAATACTCTGCTATCAAAATTTAGACCTTTGTTTGCTATATGGAACTAATTTGAGCTTAACTGAAATTTATATTTTGTTTAATTACTCCCCACAGAAACAGTGGGGAGTAATAAAACAGGACTAAGATGTCTTCTAGCTGTTCTGGATATCCTAGATATCACACCACCAACATCTGTAAGTCTTGTCCCTCCTTGTCTGTTCTTCTGCCTCTATGACTTTTGCATTCATGGTGGCCAGTGTCAATCAGATGAGAAGAAGATCTCCCCTGAACTACTGTCTTGGTTGAATGCCACACACTTGTCAAGTGGAGGATGTAGAATATGTTTTATATTCTCAGGCTATGAAAGGAACTGTGTCATTTTCTGCCTTCCTAGGTGGTTACTAAAATCACTAGGTCATTGTATAGAAACAAAGTCACACTCTAACCCTCTTTTTGTTTTTAGCTGTGATCCCTTTGCTGTCAGTCTTTTGTAACCAATTGAGTTTATTCTTTATATGCTAGGCTCAGCATTAATAGTGCAGAGTTTAGCATTTCTCAGAACTCATGATTTTCTGCTTTCCAGATGGATGAAATTGAGGATAATCTGGTCACCCAATTGTTCAAGTCAAAGCATTTATGCATATGTATAAGACAAGATACCTAGAAAAATTTCAAGACTACCAGCAAGATATCTAGAAAGCAGTAGGTGCCTGTGCAGGTGCATAATTCTGGGCATTCTCTAAGTCACTTCAGTGGGTAAGGTGCTGCATTTCCTATGTCTCAGCTCCGTGGTCATATACAGGGCAATCCCATGGGCTTTCTTCTTTTTATGTGTCCACAGTTATTCAGCTTTGGAAGCATATGCAATATATCAAATAAATCACAGTTACAGTGAAAAATAGACCTTTCCTCCCACAGCAGAGAAAGAAACCAATAATTCCTGAAAAAAAACCCCAAACCAAAACAAAAAAAAACAATGGACACCGGGGGAGTCGCCATTCAGTCTCTTTAGTCATTAGCCCTATTTACAAATGACTACAGAAACCTTAGACACTCTGGACCATGTCCATTTTATGCACTGAATAGAAATTCCAGAGTCAAACCTTCAACTGAAACTGCCTTGCATTATAATTCCCTGCCAAGCTCTACCAACACATCACCTGAAGAAAAATCTGTCAGGACATGGAAATACAGAGAGCAAAGTGCCTATTTTCCAAAGTAAATTCATGAATGATAAAGGCTACAAACCACTGCTCTAAAATGCTCACTGAAGTAAGTTCTGTTTAGTGAATTCTCACCACAGTCTGCAGCACCTGAATGTCTAGTCATCCGTGGAGCAGAAACACCAGAATGGCACATTAGAGTAGGCTTGTCTCACAGAGTTCTCTGTAGGAAGATTAATATCTAATATTTTCAAATATATCTTGGCCAGAACGCATGTGCATTAAGATTCCAACAACATTCTCTGAATGTGGTTCCAGACGGCAGAAAAGCAGAACTTTTTCTGCACACTGATATGTTAGCAACTCCACAGATTACATCCACCTTTGACACAGTCACAGTGAATCTTTTATTTAAGAAGGAGATATTCTTTAGTGGATCCCTGAAATAAGCAATAACAAATACTGCATGTTCTTGGTTTCCTGCTGGAGTGGTAGTGGGCAGCAACTCAGAGAGTTATTGTTGCCATATGCATCAACAGTCATATTGATTTAATTGGTTGTCATAAAAAATCTGACAAGAGGGAAGCCAGTTCATAGCTGGGTATGGGCCAGAAATTTACTAGTGAATGGACTACTGAGATCTCTCAAGACTCTCTTTGTCTTTTCCCAATGTCATTGAACTGCTTGTCTTGTTCATAATCTAGAAATAATCCTTTTTATGGATGGAAATGTAGGCCATTTACTTTTGGATCCAATTTATCTTACAGAATGGCAGAAAACATTATACTGTGAGGAAACAATCTGTATAAAAATATATAAACTCCCAGAAAAAAAAAAGTGTTTTCACTGAGGGCAGCAGATGGGCTGCCTCACCATTTGTCTCTGTATCATCCATCCTCAATTCTGTGCTGTATTTAAACTAGTTCAATCTTTGCTTAACATCAAAAGACAACCACAAGCAAGAACATCTATATTACATAACAGAATATTTAGCACTTGCATGAGAACTGTCATACAGGAATCTTAATGCACTCTTGCATATCTGTGGTTTACTGCAGGATAGCATTGCTACCCACATTTTATGGAAAGGGAAGGAAAGCAGAGATGCTTGGGAAATGATGTGACTTGACTGCAGTGTGAGGTAAAACCAGGAGTGGAGCACAGAGCTTCAGTTTCAGGCTATGAGCTTTACTAAGAAAACAGCCTGTTGACGTTTTTCCTGCCACCCTTGGTCTGAAGTGCTATAAAAACATTCCCCCTGTTTGGAAGAAGAAAGAAAAACTACAGTTACCCCACTCCTTGTTTGAACAGCAAGTACTTTTTTTTTTGTGTGTCGCTTGTTGTTTATATCTTTTAGGTTCATCCGTGAGGAATTTGTGCCCAGCCTGTATGAATCTCCTGGGCTGTCTCTGTGCTCAGTGTCTTCTGGTAGCTTTTTTCCCTGTAAGATAAATATATCTACAAAGAAACAAGAATATATTTATGCATTGAGAACAACAAAGAATCATGGAAGAATTGAGCTTGAACAAGTTTGAAGCAGTCAGCTGCTATCAGTGTGATATTTTACATCTTTATGAATGCTTTCTGATGCACCAGAACTGCTGTAGATTCAACACAATCTTGTTTCAGTGAAAATGCAACTTTAAATATTCAAGGGGTAATATTATATTCAATAGATTTCATTAACCTATGAAAAGGAGGGACATGCACTTAAAGAAAAAGTTCCCCTTCATTTTTATTATGAAAGCTTCCTAATGATTATTTCTTATTTTAATACTGAATATAAAAGTGATGTAAAAATGTTACACTAAATAGTATGCTGTGGTGTTGGCGTTTTCCTGTAGTAAAAGATTCACCAGACAATATCCATCAAAACTCACATTCCAAAACATTAACTGAATTTTTGTGGGAGGGCTCAGAGGTCTATGAATGTAGACAATTTTTAAATCTAAGTATTTTTCCCAATAAAATTATACTATGCAATAATCAGATTTGGCAAATTCATCAGAAAAAAATCAAGTGAAATGCTCAGCTTTCATGCCCTAGTAAACAGTCATCTAATTATGAATGAATTTAAATATAAAAATGAGCATCAACCTGCTCTTGAGAGATGATTGCAGAAAACAGTATACCACCATGGCAAGAACTGTACAGCAATGGAAACTCTCCATGCAGATATGAAGTTGATAGCCGTTAGCTAAGGACAATGCATCCAAACCATGACATTGGCTTGAAACAGATTCTCACTCACATTAGCTCACTCCTATTTCCAAATACTCAAGTAAAAATCATCTGATCAAATACTTTAGTAATTTGAAGAGAATAGTTGATTTTGGCTACTATGGCACAAACCTTGAGAAGAACCTGTGCCCCCTAAGAGTTTTAGTGAGTTTCCACCATGAAACTGGAGATTGAGTGACTTGCCTTAAGAAGTGGTAGGAAAAGAAAGGTGGTGGTTTCACAATCTTTGGTGAATTGCACCTGTGCAAGCTTACTTACTGCTGTCGGCTTATTTCAGATGGTACAAAGCTGCGTGTTGAACATTTGTATGTTAAATGCCTGATGGGTTTTAAATTCCTAAGACCTTACCACACTGTAGCACAAATATCAACTGTACTAAAGTAATACTAAACAGCTCATTGAAGAACCTGATTTCCCCTTGTGAAAGGCTTATCTGAAATTGTTTTAGGAGGTGATAAAAAATTATTTTCCATGAATGCAGATAAAGAACTTCAGATCACAGCTATTTTTATCCAATATGCAAGATAATGCATACAACGTTTTTGGCATCTGTGGACACAGAAAAATCTTTATATTTGTTAAAGCTAAAAGAGAAGTTGATGATATTCAAGCAGTAAAAATTTAAAATATCTCACCTTGCAGATAATGCATAAAATGCTATGTTTGGACACACACAAGCAAGTACAGAGCACCTCCAAAGAAGCAGTTATTTACTTTCAGTCAAGTGCATAACAGCAGATTGTGCTGTTTCCCTCTTCTCTGTAGGTGTTATATCACCTCTATGCATTCAAACATACTTTTCTGGTTTACCTGTCCAGCATGAAGTTGAGGACCTACATGAAACTTTAGGGATTCAAGTCTATTTCTAAATAACAGTGTGATGATAAATGCCAGCCACTCCCTAAAACACCTGCACTCCCTTAAAGTACCTGCATTTTCTGTTTTCAAATTTATCTGGTCAGAATTTTTGTTTTGAAATCCAGTAAGCAATCACTGTCCCCCAGGCAGTTTGGGTATTTAGTCACATCTTAACCCACATGTGTCACAAGACGTCAAAGCTGACTGTACCCAGTGCTTAGTGCTAGAGAATAGTACAAGAACAAGGTCCCAAAATTCATGGGAGCAAGGCAACCTTGTAGGATACCATTGGCTATGTCCAAGGCACTGTCTGCCAGTGATTGCTAATCTTATGCATAAAGATTAATGTCAGCTACTTCCAGACTCATTAACAACCTCAGTTTCTGCAGAGTTCCTCTAAGCCCCAGGATACCCCATGCAAAGCAGGAGCTTCCCCATTACAGAATTTTCTGTTTTCCCTGTATATCCAGTTTCCTTGTAGGTCCAGTTGCCCTGTTTCTCCACTTATGTCCATTGCTGAGCTGAAGAGCTATGAAGATCAAAGATGGCCAGTTGCAGTTAAAACTTTTCCATATTGAAAAAATCCAAGTCAGTTCATGCGTTTCATGAACTCAGCTGGAAGTTGACCCAACGTTAATTAGTTAACCAGCTATGACCAAATAAAATATTATCTTTTCATATATCACCACAATTTTGCTGCTTTATTTTATCCTTTCCATAAACAAAAGAAATTCATATGACCAGGAAAAAACTCCAAAACCCCCCACATTATTATTCAGACTATTATCAATTAACCTTCTGCAGAATTTAATCTCTTCCCATGGAGTAACCTTTCAATTGCATTCACTCTATTTTTTCTTCTCAATTGCACTGCTTTGTGCTGATCAGGCAGACAGTACTGCTCATCTGCACTGCTTTTGCATTGCTATTCTGAAAAATAACATCAGAAACTCTGCCCTTTAAGAGCATTTTAAGCATATTTAAATCCTTAATATATTATAACTCTCTTGGGTTTTACTCCTGTCCCTTTATTTTCTTTACTTTGCTACTTTAAAAGGTTAAACCATGGTAGCAATAAAATAAAATGCCCAAAAGCCACATTTTGCAATGTTGAGGCAAAATAAAAGCACACAATAAAGAATTTTTGTAGTGTCTGGATTGGTTTCAAACCAATTTTTATAAAAGGGCAAAGTCCCTGAAAACTGTCAAGGGCCTTTGCAATTTATCAGGACTCATTATTTGATTTTGATTGCTACTCCACAATTTTTCCAGCATTTTGTCAACAACAAATTTTATAGAATTAGGTAAGTGCTACTTACCTAAGTCTAGCTCAAAAATACTTATAGTAAATAAAAGTTCACAGCAAGAAAGCATTTAACTCTAAGAGAAAAAGCTAAGCAGGGCATCATTACATTGTATCAGAAGCAATCATCGCTCCTCATGGTCTCTTACCAACGCACTCACGCTGCCAGCTGCCACCCAGATTGGAGAGCTAAGGAAAAAGTTTGGAAAGACATCCAGAGGCAAAAGACCACAGCTGCTTTCCAAAGATTTCACTGTTTCTCTGCCTACAGGGGGTTGGGTTGTGAGGGAGCTGAACAAAGCAAATGCACCCACATAACCAGAGCCTGAAGTATTTGGTCTCCATCTTCTGTTCTGCAGGTAGCATAAAGTCTGGAAGCTCCACTTCAACAGAGCAGCAGATACATCTGACTAAAAGCCATGAAAAGTTCAGCCCTATTTCCCATGGTATAACCATTTTGAGAATTTTATTTGGAAAAAATAAAACTCTTACCAAACAACATGAATTATTATTTCAGTTGTGCATGAAGTGGTAGAGGCTCTATAATTTGCATCAGTGGTTAGTTCTTTACTTCAGCTGGAACATGTCACCTCCATCAGTACATGGCTCACTAACTTCATGATAAACCATAGATTCAATGAGATTTTAAAAAATGATAAGAAATAGAGATTAAAAAAAAACTTAAGTGCCACCTACTGAATGAACAAAAGGACTTCCTACATCCTTGCCTTGGGTCTAGCATCCAGGCATGGATCCTGTTTTCTGTTAATTTGGAATCAAATTCAGGAGCCAAAAACCACATTGGTCCAGAGGTTAGAAACCTTAGAATTAAGCTAAAGAAACTGAAATTTGTTTGATTTGGTTTGTTGTTTGCCGGTGGTTTTTTCCAACATTCATTCAGTTCTTCTCAGTATCAAAAATACATTTTTCAAATCCTTCTACAGTTATGAAATTGTATTTCTGGTACCAAAAAAAAAAAATATTTCTGTTTTAACACTTTGTTCCAGTGAGAATCTGCAGGTACACTGAAATTTAGATGCCTTGTCTGCAATTATCAAATTTCGAAGTAATTAGCAAACAGCTCAAGTATTTTGACAAATGAGTCAATCATGTAAGTAACAGGCAACATAGGACAAAGAAAATAGGAGCTGTGTTGTCAGCATGAGGGATTTCACTGCAGGAGAGTTGCTGTGGTTTTCATTATTTCAGTGGTCAATGGAGGTTGCTATAGAAACTACATAGTCAGCAAGCCATGCAAGCAAAAGAAATATGATAAAACCAAAACTAAAATAGTGGAAAGGTAAAAACCCCAAGGATTTGTCCAACAGCTTAATATAATTTGTTGGTTTTATCTTTCAATCATATCACTGATTGACAAGATTCCTAGTAACACTATAATGTACTCACATATCACTTTTATGTAAGTCCCATCAGGTGTCATAACATTTAATAATAAAAATCAGCATCAAAAAAACCCTTTATATATTAGTTAAAAAATGAAATAACATCAAGTTATTTCAATATGTAAAAATATATTTGACTTCACAATATATTAACCTTCCATAACACTAATAGGTAACAATAATATCTATTGTATGACATATTTTCTTTGCTTAGAGGAGAAGTAACATTTTAATATTTAAGCCAGCTTTTGTCTGTGTGCTAGAAAGTACTTTCAAATAGTTACCTGCCTGAAGTATGTGTGCACTGATGATCACCTTCATAAGAGGTTGACTTCGTTCAGTTCATGTCACAGTTTACATTGATTTGAATATTTGCACTTAATGAATGAAGTCCAAGATTCTTCTATTTTGGATAACCAAGGAAATAACCAAACCAAGATTTTAAAACAAGTGGTATCGAAGAAACTTAGAAATCTAATAATTCTTAAAAAAAAAAAGATGCATATAACAGGTGATTATATTCCGAGTGTGTACAGAATCCCTGGGATCTATTCTGCAAACATATGGGTTTTTTATTTCTCCATAGCCACTCTGTCCTCTAAATTAATTTCTTTTGTGTACCCTTCCAGTAATAACGCAACATGATTTTTTCCTTTTAGAAATGACAGCAATAAATACATACAGAAAACCTGGCACATACCAGAAACAGAATATCCTCTTTTTTCATGTTCTGGTTCTCTGATCAGGGCTGAGTGGCAGAACCTTGAGCTTTTCATTCCAGCTACAGCCTGGCTGGTTGGTTTTCTTTTGTTGTTTTTTTGGTTGTGGTTTTTTTTTTTTTTTTTTTTACATAGTAGTCCACAGCATTAATCACCAAAAGAGATGCACTGAGTAGGCAAGAGAATGAAAAAAACAGATAAATTAAGATTTGAACTGTGCCAAGTAACCAAAATCAACCAATATTAGTGTCTTCAGACAAAGAAAAGTGACTTGAGGAACATGGGAAAACCACAAAACATTTACCCTCTATTCACTTGCAGCTTGTTCCTCTAGCCATCACAAATAAATCTTCTACCATCACATTGCTTTGCAGGTCTATGGAGAAAAAAAGCTAACATACAGAAATGATTACTTGCATGTCCATTGAAAGCTTTGGCACTTTTAACTCCAGTCTCTTGAGAAATGTTGATAGGCTCTTGCTATTAGGTCACATTAGGAAAAAGAATACCAAGTGTTTAATAAATGTTTGCACTATAGGAAAACATTCAAGAATGATTAAACTGAAAGAGAGCATTTAAAAGCTTTTTTAAAATTATTTTTAAATTTTTGTTTTTAATAGAGAAAGCAAAATCAAAAAAAATAACAATTTAAATAGGACACTTCTGATTTGCACTGTTCCATGATTTGGTCAGTTTTGTCATTTTAGCTGGACTATTAAAAACAATTCTCAGAAAAGGCAATGAGACTTCAAGTGCCTCATTCCCCTATCATCCCAGAGGGCTGAGACTAATGTCTTCTATGGGACTGTGCCAGGAACATGGTCTTTTCTTGTTAGTGCTGCTCCTGGAAAAAAAGAGAACTATTGTACACCTCTTAACGCACTTTCCTCTTGCCGTGTCTCTCAAACCTGTCACACAATTTGAAAGAATATTAGAACAGACAGAGAGTGCAGAGTTGAAATCAAATGTAAGTCCTTATTTCATGAAACCTTTGCATATCACAGGTTCTGTGTTATGAAATGGTCAACAGTTTGCCCCTGAGTCCTCATCCATTACATCCGCATAAAAAAGACCATCTCACAGTCAGAGCTGGGCAAACTGTTGGATGCTGCCTCAATCTGGCAGGAGGGAAGAAGTTCACTTCCCAAGCTCACTAGCTCAATATATGCCAGGGGACTCAAGCTGAGCCAAGGCAGATGAGGGACAAATATAAAATAATTTCTTCCTTTGGAGAAGAAAACATCTGAGGCTGTATTTGGTTATGCTTAAACTTTGGATTAGGGGTTTCTCAGGCAGAGAGAGCTGTGAGATGGGCAAAGGATGCTAACATGGCTGGTGATGAAGATCACTTGCCAAGACAGAAATTCCTTAGAAATAGAGTTAATATGACATATTCCTGGAAAAAGAAATTTGTTGTTTAAGAACCTTTGCTTGGTGTAAAAATTTTTTTACAGATAAACAACCCAAGGAACAGGCATCTGGATCTGTCTTACTCAGTTCATGTTCTTCAGTGAGGAGCCTCACCCCAGACTGCTGTGTAGCCACTAGAGGAAAAGGATCATCCTGAAGAGAGTTGGCACACTTCACACCTAGGTCAGGTGGGGAGAATTCTGGCCCCAGAAAACACCTTAATTTGGTTTCCCAAAGCCATCCACCAGGTTAATGTCAAACCTCAGAGCAGAACACTGTTCTTAACCCTTTTCCTGGTGGCATCAGTCAAACACAATGACAAGTAGATTCAAAATATAGGGCATTCAAATATGGAAAGGGAAAAAAAACGGGAGCTAATTTTATGTGACTGTATTTTATATCTCTGTCCCAGTAGGATTAGTGTCAGAATATTCCATGTTTAATTTTGGCTGTGCTCATTGGCACATCTTTGTCAGGGCCCAGTAGGTGCAAGCAGTCCACTGGCACATTTAGGAAGAGGGACAGGCTGTGATCTTAACCCTATAGGCTCCAGAAGGATTTGTGGGCAGGCAGGTATAGATGAGCTTGGCTTTATGGATATAACTGTCTTGTGCAGCTTGCTGTTGAGGCCAGGAATTAGTCCTGGCCATGTCTGAACTCCAAGTGAAGTTGTATGTCACTATTTCAAAACAACATTTCAAGTAATTTGAATGTATTTTCAGCTTTGCTGTGTTTGTGAGAATGTGAAATATTGAAAAAAGATTGTGTTAGATTGAATATTAATCCAAGCTCAGAAAGTTTTCTTCTATAAACTTAATATGCTTTATTTATCCAAGAAAAGATTAACAAATGGCTGAACCAATAATTCTGGTGACTGTTCTAAAATTTCAGTAGCTTTTAAGTTTGCTTTTGTACAGTGGATTATACAACTTTCAGTAAAACAGCCTGTTGTGTTCTCTTCTAACCCTCAGGTGATATTTCTCATTCATTCTTGTGCTGATTCCTTACTGTGGTTCTGGGTTCATTTTCATGTCACCTAAGTCCAGATCAATGTCTCTCTTCTGGTATGTGAGGTCTACTCTGGGGTCATGTATTAGCAAAATTAATTGGAGAAAAGATGATGGCTGATGTTCCTTCTGAATATGCACTTCTATCATAATAATAAGGATTTTCCCGTAATTACATTCTGGAAGAGAGACATTGGGGCCAATTATGAAAATTACAGCTGGAGAAAAATTTTTTTGTTGTTGTTTTTGGGGGGGTTAAAAAAGTAGTTTGTATTAAAATTAGATATTTAATTTAAGGAAATGTAATTAATTTTTTTTTTGTTTTGTTTTTGTTTTCTCTTTTTATTGCAGGATGTATAAGTTAATAGTAAAAGTTCTTCAAGCAGCTTCTCAGATCTTAGTTTATTCCACTTTCCATGCAAAAGAGGTTCATTGTTAGGCAATTTTTCCTCATACTTTTATTGTTACTCAATCTTTTTATCATCATTTCCTAAGACATAATCATGTATTTTATATTTTCTACTAGATCACGATAGAAAGTGGGCATATATCAATCATGAATATAACCTGTCAGGATCTAAATAGAATTTTTGCCTCATTTGGATGCAGACTAGTTTAATTTCTTTCATGTGAACTCCAAAATATTTTAATTAAATTATTTTTTACTATAACATGATGTGGTACCAAGCCTTTACAGTGTGTATGATAATACATTTAACTGCATTAGCTGACATTGGTTATGTAAATGTTCTTTAATTTGTTGTTTGACCATGCATGATATGAGCTTTTCCATGGCCTTGATCAGAAGACTACTCAGCTTGAATACTCAAAGTACCCTATCTCTTTCCATATCAGGACTGTATATGTTTCTTACAAATCAGAAATTGTGACTGAGAAATTAAGGAGTTACCTTTGATTTATGGTAGATGTGGTCTTTTTCAATTTTGTGCTGATTCAAATTGCCTTTTTATACTAGATTCTGGTAACCATTCTTGTGAACTGATAATAGTTTTTGCATTGTATTTGATAGCTCTTCTATCCTTGTCTCTAACTGAACTATATAAACAGCAGGATTTTCATTTTTTTTTCTGTTATTTTATGAGCATTAATTCTTAAATATCTGATAGTTTCCCTTGCCCGTTATCAGTCACTGGTGACATTTATTGTGGATAAAACATTCATATATCCTTATATGCATAAACACGTTTCTAAATCTTGTCTACATATACTTGATGCACGACATTCCCATATCTTTTCTGAAATGGGATGACTTTCTAGCTACAGAAAATATTTTGGTTTGTTTCAGAATTGCAATTAATTTCTCCAGAAAGCACTGGTCAACAGTTCCCAGTTAACAAGTTTAAACCAGTCCTGACATAATGGATATGTAAAGCAAAACAATGAAAACGCAAGAGCGGATAGTCAGGATTTTGCAGACCATCAGTTTTCAGTGCCTAACTCACAATATTAGGACCTTGATTTTCAGTGGTACTTGTTACTGGCAAATTTACAGTGATTCCAAGAGCTAGAAAGATATTCACAAGGACAGCCTAATATGTTGCATTTTTATCAAATATGAAACATTAATTGTTTGGATTATAAGGAATGGAACCACAGAAGTATGTTTAGATTATCTCCACTTCTAGCAAGGTGGGCTAACAATAGTGTGGAGTCATGTCGAGTGCACTAGTGGGTTAGTAACACAGGACCATGATGGTTCCTAGATGAAAAAATGGATCCTAACAGAATGGACATATCTTAAAGGGCAAAAATCTCATCAGACATCACCCACTTAAACAGTTGCCCCAAAGGCAAGCTGTATTAAGCACAGACAAGTGTCTGCCAGAGCTGTTGTGTGAAAATAGCAGGCTGTCCATCTTTTTCCAAGACTCAGTGACTGAGCCCTACATACCAGTCAGTCCAAAAGACTCTTGTGAAACAGATATTTACATGGACTTCTGACTCCATCAATACATTACAAACTCAAATCTTATTATTTTAACAAGGCTTCTTGCTGTGCCCTTTCCAAATGGGTGTTAAGGCTCAAGACCAGAATAAACAGCTGGGGCAATGAACTTCATCACTGCAAACACCTGATGATACTTCCACCAGCCCTTTCTTTTCTCTTCCTCTTGCAGACTGCCCATTATTTTTGTCCTCCTGGCAACAATGAGCTATCACCAGGCTCTCACTCTTAGCCACCCTTTCTGCTGGAGACTAATCCCCCTCAACACAGTCCATTCTTCTGGCTGTTGCCCTTCTTTGTTGGTTACACCATGTGCACAAATTAATTAAGGCTTAGTTTAAGGGCTGACTCAGCCAGTTCACAGCACAAATGAGAGCAGCCGTTTTTCTGCCTGAAATTTTCAGCTCCTTTTGGGGGGCTTTTTTCCCCCCACTTGGTTTAAAAATATATTGTGTGTGTTTGTGTGTGTACATGTGTGCATGTGCAAACAAATTAAATATTATTTTTGGCAGATGCAATTGTCTAGGGAAGTTGACAACATGGATCTGTTTGGCCCATCTGCCCCTGAGGATCCAACTGAGTTTTTTGCAGAGCTGTGGGGTTAGTACTATTGAGTTTCCAGTGTCGCAGGGTGGATTTTCTACCTCAGACATGCTGACATTCTGATCCTGGGAGGTCTGCTGCCCCACCCTATTGCCCCGACCCAAAAAAAAGAGAGAAACATCTGGAATCACAGGGGCAGCTTGTCTGCTGAGCTCAGCAATAAGGATCCCTGTAGCTACAGCTCCACCCTGCCGTTAAGGGACTTAGAAGGCACTTAACAATTAATGTCTTTACTATAATAATACAAATGTATTTGACATCATATGTATAGTATAGTCCTTTAGATTTTACACATAAATGTTTTTGGGGTATAGTTCAGAATGAAACATATTCACAGAGAGATAAGCATCATGATGTTTTAATTTAATTTAGTGACTAGTCCTGATATTAAAGGATATTTTATTTAAGTAACCATGCTATGTTTATATCCTCTTATATTTGCTTGAACTTTAGAATTCTGAGTGATGATTCAACACCAGAGCAATAATGCACCTCAGGTGATTGGGAAAAGTACATTCTGAACATGCAGATATTATTCTTCACTGTTCGTTTCAACTGAAAGAATTTAGTCTTTGATCATGAAACTGGAGTATTTGATGCTGCTTTCACTGAAGCCAAATAAGAACATCACTGTTGGATAGATGCCTGTAAAGTGTTAGGATATATGTGTTGATGAGATTGCAGCTGAAATTGTTTACTGCTTTGGGTTTTCTTTCACTGTTACTGGGCTTTAAAGGCAACAATATATAAGTGCTGCTATAACTACTTAGTGTTGGAATGAAAAACACTGGATTGACTTGGAGTTTAGCATTCCCTGTAGTCAAATGAGGTCTTATTTTGCTGAGTCATATAATTATTTTAGAATCCTATTGTGTAAATATTGCTGAAAAACAGTCAACTACAGGTATAAGCCTTAGACCTTCTGGAATTTTCCACAAGCTAGAACAATTTGTTTATATTTTATATCTATGTGTGTGTAAGTATATATACATATACATGTAGGTGTACACACCTGTTTCTTTTACTTTCAGATTTGTATACTTGTGGGGGTAAGCACTGACCAGAGTGTACATACCATTCAGCAGGGACTTAAAGGTGGGCTCAGCCCCTCCATACTACCACAATCCAAACAGAAATAAAGGCAACTTGGTATTTGAAACCAGAGGACTTATATACTGAGAATTAAACCCCTTCTGAAGATCTTTATTAGAGCAGGTTAATCAGCTCCTCACCAGAACACACCATCATTTCAATAATGAAGTTCTGTGCTCACATTCACTGGAGCAGAACTCTTCACTTTCTTCCAATTTTTAACAGAAAGGAAATAAATATATGTTATTTAGTCTGTTCTTTCTCTTTTTTTGGTAAAAAATTACATACTCGGTTGCCATCAATTCAGATGTAAACTACTACCTTCGATGTCGAATACAAATATTACATAAATTATATTTTTGAGTCACTTGTGGAATAGATATGAAATTATTAGACATGCAGAATGTAAACAGTAGGGCAAAAGTCTCTGAATTGACCTTTGAAAGAAAGTTATTTAAATAAGTAGAGTGAAAACAAGAAGTAAAAAGGGTGCAATTCAGAAGAGAAATGTGATTCATAATTTCCTAGAACAAACATGTACATTTAAATTCAGCTGTGCTAAAAAATAGGGCAAATATTTACGTGATCAGAATCTCACCCAGCCCAGTCCCCACACTTGTACGCATGAATAACTTTACACACTTTAGCAGCAAGAGTTTCTTGAATGGCATTGCTCAGGTAAGAAATGTATTGTATCTGCCCATCACCATGTAATTGTGAGAAAAGCTTTCCAGTCTAAAGAAACTAATACCACTATCTGAAATAAACACTTTTAGAAATAAAAATTTTTAAAAATTACCTTTATCTGTAGATTGTGCTATTAATAGCCACTGATTTTTAGGTCATACCTCATTAAGAGCTTCTGTACCAACGAAACCTCTTTCTAGATTGACAGGTGGCTGCTTCAAACAAAAAAAAAAAAATTAAAAAAAGAAATCTTATTTTGAAGGTTTTTTATCATGAAAAAACCTCTCAAGCAGCCCAGTGCATTGTGATTTCCCTGGTTCTTTTCCTTCTGAGCTGTTCAATTAGTTGGAAATCTCTCTCTGATGGACTGAAGCAGCTTGAGTGAACGCCTGAGCGCACAACCAATTAGGCTCATTTGAAGTTGCAGAATTGCCTTCTTTGGTGTTAAAACCCCATGTCAAACACTGGGTCTAAGATCATTTGTAGTACAAAATGAGATTGACAGAGCAGCTGTACCAGGGGGCATGCCTGCTGGACGACTTAATTGTGGGGACTGAAGGGCCATCATGAACTGGCGTGTGGAGATTGTATCACCACTGCTGCATTACAAATGCTCTTTATTAACAGTGATCTGTAATCAATGAGCTCAGGCTTTTTGCCAGGGCTCCAAAATCAGACAGGCAGCTCTCCTCACGAGGAATAGGAGGAGTCACCGGAGCAGGGATGCGCCTCGCGGCACCTGGGTGGTGCGGTGGGGCTGCAGGGAGGGAAGAGGACACCCAATAGCGCAGAGCTCTCTCAAGTCACCTGGGCTGGCCATGTGGCTCTACACCGCCAATCCAACTCAGACTGGCGCGAATGAAACATGGCTGCTTCAGCAAAATCATATTTTAGGAGTCAAAGAGACTACACCAACTCACGCTGGTGTGAACGAATAGTCTTGATGGTGGAAAAATGTTTATAATTTAATGTTAACCCCATGATACAAATGGCGCAAAGGAAATACAGTAGGTTTAGTTTCAGTGAATTAACAAATAAACCCCCAGTATACTTTATTGTCTTGACAGAAACCTTTAGTGTATTTAATAAAGCATATTGCTTTTGAAAAGAGTAATTGCTTTCCACTGATGCTTCCAAGTCAACAGCTTTGTTTATTCCTCCATTATTGCAACCTATATCCTCTTAGTGTAATGAAGTGGGTTGTTTTTTCTGGGAACAAATAGATGTATCTGCAAAAATGTTCAAAGATTACTTTATGATGAGACAGATGTAAACCCCAGCTCTAAGTCAACCTCAAAGCCAAAATCAGCAGTCGCTGATAGTAATTACTTACCCAATGCCTTTGCTAGGAGGAAAACGTCACTTGTTTTTTTTCAAAGGCATTTTACTCTTGTCTCTGTCACCTTCTGAAAGAATCCCAGAAAGGGAAGTAAGAAATTTGAGTGAACAATACAGGAACAGTTCAACTGGTGTGGCAAATCTCATGCAGATGAGCTCTAGTATAATCAAATAGTTTGTGCCCCTTCACTATGTAGGCTGTTAATTTTTAGGTGCATAACCTAAACTTCTGGATTCTCATATGAGTTAGAGTGACAGGTTTCATGTTTCATTACAAGCATTTTTTTTCTTTTGGGTTATTTATTTATTTTCACTACAATATATGATTATCTGTTCAGGTGTTTATTACAAAAATTTTTTTGAAGGGTTTATTTTGTTATTATCAGTAATTAATTACCATATATTTCTAAAGTCTGATTTGCTCTGTGTCATTCTGCATCTGTTGCAGCATAAGCAGCAGGCAGCTGAAATCAAATAATTTTAAGAAGTGTTTCTGAAGTAAATAGTATTTAAATTATGCTTAGGAGCTCTCTTTTGCCATCATACATACAGGAAACTTAACAGTAAACTTGACATTGTTTAGACTGCAGATTGTATCACCTCTACCTCATGCTTCTCATATGATTCCATCCATCTGCTCACTCTTTTCTTATGACTCTGAGGTGGGAACTGTATTTCTGCTCTCTGTACATTGTCTGGCTCAACACCAATATTGCCTATGACTAATGCTCCAGGAAACTACAGTGAAATCACTTACTGCTACTGTCACCAGAAATTATAAGAAAAAATGCAAGCATCTCACTAGTTTAATGTTGGAAACAAAATGTCATTTTATTGTATTATTTATGCAGTGTTTACTTACCCGTTGCCAGATCTTGTTAAATGTTCCTTCTGTGTCAGCAATTTCTGATAGCAGGGTGGTGAAAGGTACAGAACATGGACGTATAGCTAAGAAAAGTTTTAGAAAACCAAGATAATAAAAGAAATAGAAAAAGCTCAATCCTTTTTAAGTAACAGAGATTTTATTCAGTGTATCCATCAGTACACTTGACCATCACATTTCATATTTGCTTGTATTTTTGCCTTGTTAAGACAAGTTCACTTCAACAAAAATAAGTGCCTAAACTGATATTCTACTGTAGAGTGAGGAAATAAATAATCATTAAAAATGTGTCTGAAATTAACTGGCTATGTGTTTGCTCATACTAATATTGTTGCAACTAAACTAAAGCCTCACCCAGTCATTAAACATATGAAATATTTCTTTTTTCCTCTGACAGTTTCTGCATATTCACCTATCATCTTTACCACATATCTCAGAGTATGGCCTTACATAAACTGATTGCTAAGCCACTGAAATCTGGCTCTGTTGTCTTTCTGTTACTTTTCAAGTTCCACAATCTCTTCTTTTTTTTTGTCTTGTTTACTATATCTTACAAAACCTTACTGCCAGCAAAGATCAGAATATAGCACACATTGGCTGTGGAAAGGAGTGGATGATTACACTCAGGCACAATTATTCTGCAAATTTGCAAGTTATCAGCAGCCTGTGAAAGTTTTTGTCAGCCATGCTGGTGAATAAGTATACAGCATGCTGTCAGCAACAAGTAGAACTCTGGTTTCAAACACCAGAATGGAGATTGCAGAACTCTGGGAGAAGACTACAGCCTCCTTGAACAGGTGGTTGACCTGCCTCTTGAAGGGTGATCTAATAATAAAAAAAGTTGTGTTTCCTTTCTATATCCCAGGTATTCTGAGGAAAAAGAGAGAAAGTGAGTAGTGTGGAAAGTTGTATGAAACTCCTTGTTACATTTTGAAAGTAAGAGCTAGAGTTTTATTAGAAGCATATATGGAAGCTTTTTTTTTTGGTCAGGCTTTGTTTAAGTCAAAGTATTTTCCCCTTCTCCCACTCAGTGCTGTGAAAGATGAGACCATGGATTTATTAAAAATATACCTTCCTTTAAATCTGTTAAAATTCCTCCATGCTTATTGTCTTTAAATGATCTCACAGATATAAAAGGAATAAGTGTTGATGCTTTTAAGTTTTCATGCTCATTTGTATGCTAAATGTTTTTGTACAGAGAAATCAAATTGTCCACACCTGTGAAAAAGCCATATACTATACTTATCTGTATTTCTATTTAGGGAAGTCAAGGATTTTTCTGCTAGCCACATTTTCATAAGAACCAGAAAGAAAATTAAAACATAATGTACAAATGTATTGGCATTGCTAATCAATAATCTGTGTCTTCATATCTAGCTATCAAAAAGAGGTTTCCTGCAACTGGAAGTAAAGGAGAGAATAGTGTCACTGATATTCTCAAGATGAACCTTTTAAAGAGGAGTCAAACATTACAAAGTAACACCATAACAAGAACAGATAACACCACTCTACCAGCAATTCTGCCTGGAATATACAAACATATTTTTGAGACTAAAAAACCATTGCCAATCATTTGGTGGATTCTTAACTAGCAGGCATTGGTATTTTGTATCTATCTCTCTGGTAGCACTGTTAAGCCATCTTTAACTAAACAGACTGTGTTTTAATTTTATCATTCAGAGAGTGATGAATAATGACAAGCTTCAATCTAGTTTTGAGCACTTTTTCACATTTCTCTGTTACCTTTTATTAGTTGCCACAATATAAGAAATGTCTTATTTCTTATATAAGATATAATATTTCTTATATAAGATATAATAATGTCTTATTTCTTATATAAGAAATTCTGTAACTGAAGTTACATACAAAAATTCTAAACATGCAATATTAAAATAATGCTATTATTTGCAAGGCTCTTTTTTTCCCCCTAATAAAGCTGACAGACTCAAATACCAATTGATTTACAGCAATATATCCAGATTGGGATTCATCTTCCATAATGTAAAGTTACTCTTTTTAGTAGTCCAAGTCAGTGTGGTCTGCTTTAAGATCAATAGAAGAAACCAGGCAACTTCAGAAAATAATTAATGTAGCCTATCTTAATACAACCACTTCAAGATTAAACTACTTCTTTGTTTCTCACTTTGACTAGATATGGCCCCTAGAGAGTCTAACCTGAATTTAAGCAACTTTTAACATCTTAATTAGGGAAGATGAGTCTTCACCCCATTTGTAAATCTGGCTAATTTAAAACCAAGCCAGAAATTCTGCTGCTGTAGCTGCATGAGACAACATTAAGGCTGCTATGGTGACCCTGAAAGATTTTACCTTTTCAGTTTTGCTCCAGTAACTATAAGTCATTAATACGTCCCTGATTCTCCACTATCAATTTCTTCTTTCATTGATTACCCTTTTCCATATGTGAGCATATGTTGACATGCTTCTCTGAATAACATTTAACATTAGCAACAGCTATTATGACCAAGCAGAATTTAAAACATAAGGAAGTCTTTGCTCATTTATGATTTAACAATTCTTTTTTTCAGGAGCCAACCTGCTAATCATATAAAAAATATAAAATTAAGAATGACATCCAGGAGAAACTAATATCCTAAAACCAGTAGAATCTCCAGAAAGAAAATATGTTGAACATGAACAGGCTATGGATAACTTCAAAGTACCATATTCTGAGCCTATTTTGTTCATTTTATGGTTCTATTATCAATCCTATTTATAGATATTTGCAATGATAAAAGACCCAATAATAGGAAGTCAAACCAACTTAATGAAAAACCATGAAAGAACAGAAATGAGTATCTTTCATGAGTAGTCCAAATTAAGTTATCTTCAACTTTGATGTGGGTATTTGCAAATAATTGCCCATTTGGATTAAATGTGAAGCATTTAAAAACATTTCTTTAGTATTGTTTCTTGAGTGAATACTGTTGTTGCTTACATTTATATAGAAGTGGAACCTTTCCTCCAATAGGGAAAATACCTCAGGAAACAATGATTCAGTTTATTGCTCCTATCAGGTGCTTGTTGTAACCATTTAATCTGTTAACAAAACTATTTTACTTTTTTACCCAAATGGAAGCCTGATCTGTGCATATTGTGTGCCACCCACCTATGTTGTGTAACACACTATTAAAAACTTCTATGATACTTTTATTGCACTTACTCCTCTTTTGTTTCTTGCCAAACTTCTAGTCACGCATAAGTGCTGATTCAAATTTCAAACGCTTCAAGCAGATTTTTCAATGTTGTTGCACAAATTATCATAAGATACAATCATAAAGATACATATAAGTTGCTGCTGTAGTTTGGAAGCATCCAAACAATTATTCTGCAGTGAAAATGAGTTCTACCTTGTTTCTGATGTCAGTGAATGTTGCCACTGTTCTTCACCATGGTCTTAAGCAGTAATGCACATAATGACTCACATTAAAGGCACTTCTCCATAGACCTTTTCCTGAGAAATAGAATGGAAACATCAGGTATCAGGGAATGCAGCTGGGCCTTTTCAGAACCTGAAACTGCAGACGTCTGCACTTAATATGCAGAGATATCAGCTAGGTTTTTTTTCCTCTTGTTTTCCATATGGCTAATTATTACATTTTTTCATATGGTCTTCATCCTTCGTTAACCTTTTGTACTTCTTCATCCTTTGTGTTCATTTGTTTATGTTTGTTTGATTTCTGATCACTTTCCCTCACACTACCTTCTTTCCCTATCCTATACTTTTTTTTATCTTGCCAGTGTCTCCTTTCCTTTCAAATTTTGCTCATCATACTGAGTAGATTTGTCTCACCATAGAAATGTTAGATATTTTGTCTAAGGCCATTATCTCAACTTTCTTTATGGTCAGGGAATAAGTAAGTTGACCAAGGTTTTTATAATGTGCACTTTATACACCAACCTCTGATAGGGTCATGTAACACCTCATAGCAACCTCCATAGCTTAAGGACAAAAACAGGGACTAAGAAACTCAGTCTTATTATTGTTGGTTTCCTTTATCCTTTTTTTGATTTTTATTTTCTCCATGCATGGTTTCAGCATGGCAAATTAGATTGTGAATGTTGCAAATATGTTTTTGTCCTGTGAGTCAGCTGGTACATTTTAGATCTTCTCTCTTTTTACCAATACTCTCCCAGATGTTGATGGGATGGAGTGTGGACTGGAGACCCAGGCTTCCACCTGAAACAGAAGACAGACAGCTTTTCCTGGGATGGCTGAGCAGCAATTCATAGGTTGTTTACCAAGGCAGGCATTCATTCTGATGAAGAAAACACAGAACAGCCTTCTAAAGAAATGCTATGGACATTTCTTCTCCCTGAGATTCTTTCAGAGTTTTTTTTTTTTTTCCTTAAGAAAGAAAAGAATAAACTTCATCAAACATGCTGCATTTAACTGGAAAAAGGAAAAAAAAAATAGGAAAAAAATCTCTATGACAGTTTTATCTTTCACATGTTTTAATAAATTTCCTACACAGATGACTGGTAAGTTAAATTCAATTTAGTCAACCACAAAATGATCAGTGGTTTAGATAAATACTTTTTTAGCAGCAACACAATTTCTGGCAAGTCATACAGCTTTTCTAGGCAATTAAAATTGACATGCACCCTTGGTTATCCTTTACATCACTTAAAATATATCCTAACTCCTTCCAGAAAAATTGCAACTACTTTTTTCTGAGACAAAATAGAAAAAAAAACCCTCCATGCATATTAAGAACCTTTATCTTATTTTTTTGCAGTAACTTCAAAACACTGAGGTTCCAAAAGCCTGATTGAGTAAGTGAAAAAACTTCACTCACTAGTAAGTACCTCAGAAATGACCATTAAGCATCACATAGTCACACATGAAACAATAATTTTTCAACTAAGTCTTCTTTCCTTACCTAAATCAGAGCAAGAATCCAAAAACCTGGATTGAGAAGTTCAAGAAAAATTTCATGTGCAGAAGCAGATGAAAAGAAAAGCAGAACATGCAAGCTAGGAGACATGAGGGAAGACAGCAGGTAAGCAGAAAACCCTCCTCACTTGAAATAGCTGGGACACCCCAGCTTGAAAATTGCAGCTGTAAAAAGTCTCTTGGAGCTTTACTGATCTTAAGAGCTCAGTCTCAGTTTTGAAGGAGAAATATATTTCCACTGTTTTCTGTTCTGAGTTATACTGTCACAGCTGCAGCGACAGTGCCACAGTATAATTTTTCCAAAAAAAAAATTTGTAAGAGAGATCTTGTTTGTTATGTTTGAAGCACTTTCTCTGAATGTTTCTCCAGCCAGGCAAAAGTTATTTCAGAATTTTACATCATTGTGCAATGCAAGTATTAAAGTGTATAAAAGCACCCCTCCTGACTTCTCTAAACTGTCCTGCTTCCTCCAAAAAATCAAACCAGATGACAGTTCGATTTCTTTGTTATTAGGAGGAGTGGGAAGAGTCTAGTGTTGTATACATCCTCAGACCGTTATTTCTCTGTCAGCTTGAGTTTCATAATTTAATTCAATTCCAGTAGGGCAGAGCACAGCAATACATTTCATAAAAGAGTAAACTATGCAAACATGACATTGAAGTTATAATGCAGTATTCATATGCATGCTGAGTTGTCATTTTTATAACACAGCATTTTCACCAGAGGGACACTTAATTAAAAACAGATTCTTTGTATCTGGTATCGAACTAGTACCAACAATTAATTCATTCTAATGCTATTTTTCTATCAGGAGCTAGTCTTTAATTGTGTTGAAAAAAGCAGCATGCACATTTGATTTAAATTAAAGAAACCATACTAAGGCTCAGCTGGAAGCAAAAAGTGGATAACCATTTTGTAACAGTGAAAAAAAATCCCAACTATATACAAACGCCAGGAGACCATTGCTGAAGAGAAATGAGGCTGTCAACGTTTACAATATAGAGGATGGACAGGTGTAAAAGTAATCTCTTAGCATTATTGCCTCTAAGTTATTTAATACTAACAGTATCCTTACATAAAACAATACCCAAATAAAAGTGTTTCCTGTTTCTAATCTCTGACTCAGATACACAGGGGATTGGAGCCAGTGGAAAATGCTAAGGCTAGAAATGTTTGGTTTGAGGATTTTTTTTTCTCACTCTTAAATTCACTTCTGTGCATTTAAAGAGAAGCAGTGCTTTAGCACTGAATGAGGACAGGGTGATGGGTTCTTAAATAAAAGGGTAAAAATGATCCCTGCATTGTAAGAAACATGAGATACTACAGAGAAAAATATGTATGGCTGCTGCTGGTGAAAACAATGGAATGAGTCAAGCAGGAATTGGATGTTTTTAGGCAAGAAGTTACATTCAGAAAATCTTTTCACAGAAAATTTCAGTAAGATCTGGACAACCAATTTCTTTGCAGGACATTTCTGTGAACATCTGCTGCCAGATATGTCAGAATTCCACAAACAGATGACTGCCCAGAGCTTTTTACCTGAGAAAAACACTTTATGCCAGTGCCTCCAGCCTCAGGGCCTTATATCACATCCCTGGGGCAGCACACACTTCAAAAAATGTTAGCCTCAGTTTTGGGAAGCTGCTCTTCCACCCGTGTTATGCTTCCTTGTGAAGGTTCTTAAGACATTTGTGCGTTCTTTGTGCATGTCTCTCACTGAAGCCAAAAGAAGACTAATGACCAAGTTGGCCTCATTATCTTTTCCCTCAATCATATTATGGTAACTTCTCATCTGTCTGTGGCACCAGATGTACTTTATTTCTATACAGCTCTCTTCTGTGAACTGCTATTTTCTTCCACAATTTCTTGCTTAGGATTTACTTGCTTTATGATATGTTACTCTTACTGCTTCTCAAATATGTCATCTTTGTGTTCCTACTTTGAACTATTTGCAAAAGTACTTCATCTTTTTCTGGCAAAATGCAGAAGAGATTCATGGGTCCAGTGATTTTGCTATATCTAAACTCTCAAATCATGCTTTCATCTTCACATCTGAGCTTTCACTTGTGCTTTTTACCAAAATCATAGAGTATATCAAGCTAAAGGTCTGATAGAAAAGTCTGTAGCATAGACAACACAGCCTATGCATCACTGTTTGTATAGTCAGGCCTTGTTCAATAAGTGACGTCTTCATCAAGAGTTGTCAGAAGTGCAGTCAAGACAAAAACCATAATGTTAATTTATTGGGAGGAACAAAGAGTGGTGGATTGGTGCTGGCTGGATGCCAGGTACCCACCAAGTCAGGTTGGATGCCAGGTACCCACTCACCACTCTGTCACTCCCCTCTGCAGCTGGACAGAGGAGAGAAGATATAAAGAGACTCCAGCATTGAAATAAAGACAGGGAGAGATCATTCCCCAGCTACCATCACAGGACAAACAGACTTGGGTAAATTCATTGAACTTATTACTAGTAAAATCAGAGTAGGATAATGAGAAGTAAACCCAAATGTCAATAAACACCTTTCCCCATCTCTCACTTCTTTCCAGACTTTTTTTAATGGGTCTCTACCTCCTCCTGACAGTGGCTCAGGTGGATGGAGAGTGAGGGTTGTGAACAGTTCATCACACACTGTCTCTACTGCCCCTTCCTTCTCAGGGGGAACACTCCTCACATTCTTCCCCTGCTCCAATGCTCTTCCTCCTGGAGACAGTTCTCCATGAAATTCTCCAACATAAGTCCTTCCTACAGGTTCTTCATGAACTGCTGGAGTGCAGGTCCCCTCCACGGAGTGCAGCCCTCCAGGAACAGGCTGCTCCACTGGTTCCCCTTACAGGGCTACAAGCCCTGCCACCAAACCTGCTCCAGCAAGGGCTCCTCTCCCCATGGGTACACAGGTCCTGCCAGGAGCCTGCTCCAGCACAGGCCTCCCCCAGGGTCACAGTCTCCTTTGGGCATCCAGCTGCTCTGACACAAGCTCCTCCAGAGGCTGCAGGTGGAACTCTGCTCTCCTTGAACCTCCATGGGCTTCAGGGACACAGCTGCCACACCATGGTCTGCACCAGGGGCTGCAGGGGAATCTCTGCTTCAACAACTGGAGCACCTCCTCCCCAAACTCTGCTTTCTGCTTTTCTTCTCCCCCCTTTCACTCCTCTCTTCTCTGAAATTGGTCCTGCCCAGCAACACCTTTTGTGTTATCCCAGAGATACCACCACCATCACTGATGGATCTGCCATGGCCAGTGATGGGTCCATGTAGGAGCCAGCTGGCATTTACTATATCGGACATGAGGGAAGTTTCTGGCAGCTTCTCACAGAAACCATTCCTGTAGTAGTCCCACTACAAAATCCTTGCCACACAAACCCAATACACTTCACAGATAAAGTGAAAGCAGAATTTAGGTACCTGTATAAAAAAATTTGGAGTGAATCTTCTCACTCCTTTCTCTGCCATCTTGTCAATGCACCTTGTTTTTTGCCACCCAGGCTTTTGTCACCCATGTTTTTGACAAGAAAGATATTTTGCTAAACAGAAAACATTTCCATTTGGCTGACTTGAGGTAAATATGGTTGTGTGACAATAAACCTGAATGTGTTTTTTGTTTCCAAGGTCTGTTCTGAGCATGCCCAAAATAACAGGAGCTTTTGGTCCTACCACACTCTTTAGTTACTGGTACTTTAAAGGATACAGGCATGAGTGAAGCCCATTGCAAGAGTTACAACTGGCCCTCAAACAGCTGTCACTTTTGGTCCTTATGAATCTGCAGTTTTTGAAGGCTGTAAAGACAATGTATCCAACATTCCACACTAAGCAGTGTGAATTTTCCTTCCATGTTTGAAGGGGCACCTGTCAATCTAAATGTGAACATTACCGTATGTATCAACTTACATCTGAAGAAATAAAATATTATGTCCTTTAAGTCAGGAAACGAGTCATTTTCTAATACAGACAAAGACATATTGATGCCTCAATTTTTATTTTTATCTATTTTATTAAAGAGGGGAGTAAGCAGTCACAGCCTCTCCCGTCACTGATTATACAGAGAGCCGTGGAGTGCACTTCCAATCTCCCATAAAGATGGGTGAGATTAATCTGACTCTTGATTTCTGAAATTTCAGCATAGCACCAATAATAGTTGTCACATGCAAGTTCTGGCTATTAGTTGGAACTTATTAGAAAATTGGTATTTTTCTGACCTAAAAAGAGAAAATAAAAGTAGAGCTATACCAATGTTTTGAGGGGTTTTTGGTCATCATAAACCTTTTGGACAACCTAGCATGAAATCACTTTGTAGATTAAATGTTAAGAAGATATATAACAACAATAGTTGTAATTTTTATAGACATGGCTTCATGGAGCAATTATTTTAGTTTCAATTTCATTTTAATATATTTTTGGCTGCTTATAGCAGCGTATTCGTGCCTGTGGCAAGTTCTGGCCAATGCCTTTGGGCAAAGAGACGTCTTAGAATAGCATTTGTTAAATAGTCAAAGGAAACATGGTTTCTCACAGTGCTCTAATAAACCCTGATAGCTAACCAAACAGGAAACAGCTCTGCAGAGGACCCAGGGACCTGGTTCTGACCTCCTTGGTATAAGTCAGTCATGAACTTACTGGAGGCCCACAGAGATGAAGAAATGGATCATATGTCTATGAGGAAAGGCTGAGAGAGAAGGGGAATGCAGCCTGGAGAGTGGAAGGCTCGGGGGGTCTGATCAATGTGTGCAAATACCTGACAGGACATGAGAGATGAGGACAGAGCCCGACTCTTCCCAGTTCAGCCCAGTGCCAGCAGAAGAGCATAAACTGGAGTTACATATAAGAACAAATAAGTTTTTCTGCAGTGGAGGTGGCACAAATTGCACAGAGTGGTTGTTGGGTTTCCATACTTAGAGGTATTCAAAACCCAACCAGACACAGCTCAAAGCAACCTGCTGCAATTGAGCTCACTTTGAGCAAGGAACTCAGATTAGAGATCTCTATAGGTACCTTCCAACCTCAGTCCTTCTATTCTATGATTCTGTAATTTACTTTTTCAATAAGAAACAAACATTGCTATAAAAGCCAAAATTTTCATTAAAAATAGGAATAAAAATAAACAACTTCACATGAAAATTCTGATAGAAATTTCTATTTCTGGTGTTCAGGAAGATGGCATTTTTAGAATTTTTTTTGTTGTTTTGCAGAGGGAATAGATACAAATTTAATCTATTTTTGTTACCCAGGGAACTTAATACAACAAGGTTGAATTTACAATAAGGGAAGGCAAAGAAAATTTACTGTCTGTGTAGGCAAACATGCACAAAAGAGCATAAGAAAGTAATTATGTAATGCTCTGATTTGACATGCAAGTAAGTATAAACTAATACTGACTTGAGCCTCCTAATCATGTTCACACTGATTCAAATGAAAATGTATGTTTTCTATTACAATGATTTTACCACTGATTTAATGGAATTTCTCTCCAGCTAAGAATGATTATTAGTCACAGAAGTGCTGTAATGTTCTGACCCTTTCAAACTTTTGCTACGAAACAGTTGTTATTGCATTTCTAATGCCCAAATAGTTGCAGTTGGATTCACATAATTTGACAATTACCTTGCAACAGAATGTCCATATGTAATTTAGGGTTTTCTTATGATGTCCATTTTCAGAAATACAGCAGAAAGTACTTAGTCTATTGATTGGAGTAAGCAGTTAACTGGTTTAGAAAAATTCCTCTCTGCAGATCTGATGGGATCATTTACAATAGCGTTCAGCAAGACAAAACAAACAAAGATAAATCATTTAAAGACTGACTGCTATTCTTAAATATTTTTATATCTTTCATCCAGCTATAACTCTGATAATATATTTTTCAAAGAGATGACACAGTATAACTCTTTCTTGACATTGCATTCATATCAAGCGGATACAGGATTTCCTATTCTCTCATTTTTATGACATTCTTGTTAGTTTAGGTTGTTTTGTACTATGCTTTTTTTCACAGGGAAAGCCATAGGGCAAACCTGTGATAGCAGACCTACATAGGATGTAATTATTATGTACCTTTTCTATAGATATTGGTGCTAAAATACAGAATTGTAGAATCATAGAATATCCTGAATTGGAATGGGCATAAAAAGATCATCAAAGTCCAACTCCTGACCCTGCACAGGACACCCCAAGAGTCACACCATGTGCCTGGGGGCATTGTCCAAACTTTTGAACTCTGTCACGCTGCTGCTGTGACCACTTCCCTGGGGAGCCTGTTCCAGTGCCAAATCACCCTCCAGGGGAAGAACCTTTTCATAATATCAAAACTAAACCTCCCCTGACACAGTTTGAGGCCATTCCCTGGGGTCTTGTCACTGGTCATAAGAGTGAAGAGACTGGTGCCTGCCCCTTCGCTTCCCCTCACAAGGGAATTGTAACTGCAGTGAGTGACACTGAGCAACCCTCAGTCTCCTCCTCTCCAGGCTGAAGAGACAAAGTGACCTCAGCCACTTCTCAAATGGCTTCCTCTCAAGGCCCTTCACCATCTTTGTAGCCTTCCTTTGACACTTTCTAATAATTTAATATCTCTCTTATTTTGTGATGGCCAAAACTGCACTCAAGGTGAGGCTGCCCCAGCTCAGAGCAGAGCAGGACAATCCCCTCCCTTGCCTGGCTGTGATGCTGAGCCCGGTACCCCCCAGGACACCACTGGCCCTCCTGGCTGCCAGGGCACTGCTGGCTCATGCTCAACTTGCCATCGACCAAGAACCCACGTCCCTTTCTGTGGAGCTGCTTTTCAGCATGAGATGTAAGTGTGTTGGAGATGTTAAGTGGGTTGGAAACACTGCCCCATGGATTATTTTGTTGCTTTGCATACACTGGAGACTTAATACCAGCAGTGAAGAAACTGCAGTCACAGCACTGCCACAGTATGTCCCTGTGTTCACAGTGAGAAGAGATTTCACACATTACTGGAGACTTATGTATGATGTTAGCAAAGTTTGCATGGATATTCAGCACAACAATGATGTGTGGAGGTAGAGTGGTACTCTGAAGTGACTTAAATATATTACTATTGTCCAGCAGCAGCTGCTCTGGCACTAGGGCTGTTCATAGATCTTCAGCTTTTTTAAATACTCAGCAAAATAAAAATATTTTAGTTTCTTGGACATAATGAAGATAAGTCATATTTTCTTTCTTTTTTTCTTTTTTTCTTTTTTCTTTCTTTTTTTTTTGGTACAAAGACTTGTTTATGGAACTTGGTCAACAGCCAGTTCAAGAGAAATACTAAATGTGAGAAGTACTTTAGACATACATTAGCTAGATAAATTAGATAGCTTGAAAGCTCCTTTCCTCACTGTAGGATAATCAAGGAACTTGGTCAACCTCCAATTCAAGATATTTATTTGACTTGCTGCAAGCTGCAAAGGGATATAAAATACCCCATAGCATTTGAAAATACAGAATTAAAACAACCAAGCCTGAAGAAAAAATACACTTGTGAATACCAGCAGCCAGGGGTAATCTATCACTGATGCAGAACCCCTCAACCCTGACAGCCTGCATTGATTTGGTTTGATATTTGTAGTCAGATCTTGCTCCTGAAAGCAGTGAAACCATCCTCTGTGACACTACAGTTATGACAGCAGACCAAATTACTTCATCTTCCAGAGTTGAGACCCTAATTTGTCTTGCCAAAGCCTGGAAATACCCTCAGATATTTATTTCTTTTAACCGTGGAAAGGGTTTAAAATTCACTTAGTCAAATATGTGCAGGACTATACTTTCTGAGTTTTGTATACTTCATCATAAGGTTTCTCATAATCATTTCCTCAGTTCTACACTGAGGTATTTGAGAATAGTCTGCTAAAGAACTGCAAACAACCTGTTATTCACTCACAGGTCTGTAAAAAATTAGCCTGAAAGAGTAGTTGGTGCTAGTCTTTAGTTATGCCTCTTGTGTTTTGTGTCTGTTGTCTTTGACAAGCTTTTCTTTCCATGTCACAACACGTAAAATGCCTAGGAAGACTTTCAAGCTCTAAGTCGTGTTTTTTTGTAGACTTCATTATCTTGATTCTAGATTAAATTTTATAAGATACAATGAATGACATATGCCTAGTTTTAGGTTCACCAAGCAATATTTTGTCTCTTTCAGTATCGTGATATGATCTCAGAAGACCAGAAGAATGTCCTAGCCCTTTTCTCAATGACTCTCCTCTTGCTGAGAGGGAGATCTAGAAAGAGATCATCACCCCCTCTTCCCTGGGAGGGAGCTGCAATGTACAGCACCACCTTCTTGGACCTGAACATGTGAGCAACCGGGTGGTTGAAACCACCGAATTCACCTGCTCCTCATTCCAGACATGTGCAGACATCCCTCCCCTGGAAACGTCTTTGGCTGAAGGGAAAACACCAATGATGAGATTAAACTCAGTCTAAGCGTCACAGCATTTGCTGCACATAATGTTTAATTTTGGCTTTTTGGTCAGACAGAGTCAGAATATTTCACGGTACCTCCATAAAAACTTTTCATGGTCTCTAAATAGATATTTTCTGCTTTTAAATCTCAGCTGAATTATGTGGATACAGGTTTTGTAACTCAAAAGGGCCTGACATGTAGGTGAATAAGGAGGCTAATCATTTTTGCTGTAAAGAAGAAAAATATATATATTTTCTCATGCTTAGTAGAGTGTAATAGATATCCTAGATGATAAAGGCTCACAATTGCAGAGTAGTTAAAGCAGGGCTGGTCAGTTTAAATGAATTAAAACCCTTTTAATTCCTCGGAGGCCTCTCAATTTCTTTTCAGATTTAAACTGTAGTCACAGCCTCCTGTTAACTAATATGCATGCTGTGGATTTTCCATCCTATTCATCACAAATTCCTGCAGTAGTGGGAATGGGGGAGAGGGAGAGGAAGGACTTCAGCTTAGTTGTAAATCACCAAGAAGTGACTGACAAATACCAAGGCAGACCTTTGCACAGCCCTGTGCTGGGGATGGCACTTTGCCAGGCAGGCTGCAGATACACATGGTGTTATCACTGAGCAATTTTAGGGAAATGATATGTTTATTCTAAAATAAGGGGGGTGGGGGGGGGGAAGGAGGGATGGTTTTTGATGGACCTCTTTCTATTTCAGCTTTAAGACAATAGAAAAACTATTAGAACTGCTGTTTCCTGTTTTATTTCATATGCAAAGAAGAAAAATTTAAAAATAGAAAAGTGAATATCATACACAGTGAAAGATAAAAGACAGAATAATATTTATTTAGTTTGTTCTAAATATGTTGTGCATTTAATATTTCATGTCCAGTCTTTAGTCATATTTCCTTGTTTTTTATGTAATATATTTGACTTCCAGCATATTTTATGTTTCTGAAGAAAGCATTTTTGCTGGATGTAAAGATCTGATTTCCAAACCACTTTCATCTAATTAATTACATATCTTATATATATACTTAATAATGTCTCTGTAAATATGGTCATTTATATGATTTATTCACACGTCTGTCTGATCTCAGTTTGGTACTTGACTTATAGTTACAACTATACAACATGAGACTTAAATCATAATTCTTCAAGTCTGTGCCATTTTTTGTTGATTGTTACAAGAGGACAGGTTGATCATACTTCAACATGGACACTAATATATGCAGCCAGTGTGTCTACTTTGCATTGATTTACTTAATGGGGCACAATAATATATAAAAACAAATAGAAGAGGGAAGACTTCAAGAAAAATCCAACAAGAAACAGAGCCTGGCTCTGCACATTTTTCTCCTAAGGTGTAGTATTATGGCTTGTAGAATTTGCAACTCAAATTTATACCCTGCCAAAAAATATCATGCATATTTTTTTATTTTACCCCTAGGAAAAAAATATATATTTCTTTTTTCCTCTGATTCAGTATAAATTTTTTTTAATCACTTTCTTTTTGAAAGAAAAATGTAATTTTTTTTCAATCAGTTTCATTTATGCTAATAGCAGGAAAAAAAGTGAATGAAAAAGAATACAGAGCTATTTTCAGTTTTCAAAAAAATACAGAAAGGAAGCATTCAAATCACAATCCCTTTCATCTTTTGCAGCTTACTGATCACAGGCAGAAGGGAAAAATGTGGAACATATTCCAGATTTCCTACTTGACTATTGTTTCAGTGCCAAGAGGAAAATAAGTAAAATATTATGTAAAATATTAAACATTATGAGCCAAATATTCTTCAGGGGGTCTGGAGGAAAGACAGCCAAAAGAAAATGTTTTTCAATAGGGGTAATGATATTGACTTCCTTTCTCAAAGACTTTGGAATACATAGCTCAAAAGTGACAAGTATCTCTAACAATTAATAAAAATATAATCCATTCAGCATTCTTACAAAACTGACCATTCAGCACAAATCACAAACATTAAGGAAGCCAGTTTCAGGCAAATTTCAAAAAAACTAAAACCACTGAGTTTCAGAGGGGATAAAAGTGAAGTGTTAATTACTAAGCAGATTTTTCCTTCTCTTCATATCATAAACATGGCTCTTGAAGTTCCACAAGCAGACGTTTGCTCTCACTGGGGTTCAGAATAAGCCAAGAGCAGGGACCTTGGCTGGCAAGTTTAGTTATGCCAATGCCTAGTTTTCATTGTCCCTGTGAATAAGCATTGGACAAGGATAGAAAGCTATCACTGGGATGAAAACAGCTTGCCTTTTAACAGCAAAAAACAAATATAAGAACTGAAATTTAAGAAGTCAGCAAGCAAAGCAAACTTTAAGATTACTTACACAGTTGGTTAAGGCAGTTTTTTGTTGTTGTAGTTATATCATATAAATCAAATTGAAAATAGGCATTGTGAGCCCATCTTACTTGATGCCAGGAAAATCTACATGTTCAGGAAAAGAGACAAAGAGAACATAGCAGGGTGTTTGTTTTAGAAAATAAATGAAAAATCCATTACTGCAATTCTCCCTGTCTGTCATCCCTGGCTGATTACTTGCACCATCCAGCAGAGATGATCAGAAAGGGATTTGAATGAAAGCAGCTTAGCAACTTTGCAGTTTTATTTAAGGAGAAAAACCTATCTGAGCAGAGGCATGAGATCAGTCATAGAGGTGATCAAGAACAAGGTTGGATACTTTGACATTTAGTGTTAGGAAGACTGGAAGTAGATGCATTAAACCCCAAGACTGGGGTTTGAAGAAGGATACTGAAGGGCTGGACTGCATGCTATGGAAACCTTTACAAAGTTTCTAAGACAGTTATGGTCTCTTCAAGAGAAGGGACAAGGAAAATCACTTTACATGCTCAGATTGGCATGGATTGTTTGGACCTGAGAGAAGAAGTGGTAGAAGAAAAGATTGACATCTCTGCAATACAGGTCAGAAGAAGGCAGTGGTCAAGGAATCACACACCATTCTCCAATATCACTCAAGAGAAAGTGATTTTGCCATGAATAGTCAGACAGACCCTTTTTTGTTTGCTTCTTTTACTCATGAGCAGGCGTGGGCAGATGCATCAGACTTTGGAACTGTGTTGTGCTTCAAAACATACTCATAGTCCAATACACATGTATCCCACAGAGCTGCTGGAAGGAGTCAGTGTTTTAATACACATTGCCATAATCTTGGCAGGCAGAGTCCACTCTTTCTAAGAACTAACAAATTGGATATTTGGACTGTGTATATGCAAATCAACAACTTGCAGAAATGAGAGCAGCGTGTCTGTAGCCATGCCACAGCAGAGCCAGACAAAATGCACGAGGCAACGTGAGAGCTCCCTGTGCCTCCAGTGTCTCCCAGGCTCAGCAGAGCAGGCCAAGCTGCAGGAGATTTTATGAAGTGGAAAATCCCTTGGTATTCAAGATCAGCGTGTGTTGTCGCTTGTTGACAAACAATGAGCTCTCATTTTGAGTCAGAGCTCTTACAACTGAAATTTATGCAACACGTGACGTCTTTATTCACCCAAGCTAACCAGAAAGCAGAGTCTTAAAGATTCACTTCATTTTACATTTAATTTACATTATGAAATATTGTATCACAGACAGTTGCTATTTGTCTTTGCATCAGTGCAGGGAACCAAATAAGCAGAATTTTATTCATAATTTACTATTATTTAAGCTTGTTTGGAAATAGAAAAAACTGTATCTCAATAATTTTTCAAGTGAACGATTTCTACTTAGGATAGTAAATATTTCTGAAAAAGTGACCTGATCATCTCAAAGATCTATTGACTACTTATAAGAGATGAGAGAAATTTAAAAGAAGGCTGACTAACATAAGTCAGCTTCATTATTCACGCTGAAAAAAGTGAATTCAGAGACATCATTTTATCAAGATGTTTCCAGATAAAAAATGTTTGAAATCCCTGTTCTGAATTAATCCATAGTCGTATTTCTGTCTGCATTCTTTCCAGAATAAATGATAAAAATCTCATGCATTTAGCATGGTACTCATTTAATACTGAGGACTCATCACTTTATGAATTTTCGTTCTTTAATTTTTTTGAATGACAAAAATAGCATTATAATTCAGCGTATAAAAAAAGTATTAATGTAAAAAAAAAGAAGTGGACAAAGAACTAAGAGGTGATACTTTTTACTTTATTTCTTAATTTTTTTCTGAAAAAAGTAGACTTTAAATGGTATTTTAAAAATACTTTTTTCATTAATATACTATTTTTGTTTAATATAGTGAATCTGAGAGTTTTAAAGGAGCTTTTCGCAGCAAAGTAGCATGGTAGGTAGGTACCCAGGAAATTTATAAATTATAGAAGACAGATAGATAGATAGATAGATAGATAGATAGATAGATAGATAGATACATGGACAGATGATAGCTTTCTGCTTCAGTGTGACTAGCTCTTTTTCCAAAGAACCACAAAAATATTTTTGAGGTGAAAGACATCTATTTTTAGCAAAGGAAGAACAGTGAGGGGGTATGCAAAATCAGTATGGTCTAGCAGAGCAGGGTATCATTATTTCCTTTCTTCAAAGCACCTACAGAATACATACATCAACTTATGACTTAATGATCTTCAGGATTGTTGGTTCTAACCTGTGCTTTTGGCTTCAGAAAGGCTGACTAATTGCATGTTTGCTAATATGCCAGTTCAGTCTCATTTAATGAGATAAGCAGCGTGATTTCATGTACAATGTCTTAGGATGCTTCAAACCCAACCAAATTTTTTGATGTGGTGGGAAGATTTTTGCCTCTTTGGGTGCCACTTGTTTGAACCATAATTGCACCCTCAAAACCCTAAAATATCTGTACAAATAAAACCAAAAGAAGCATCTACTTTTATTTTTGATTCAATTATGTGGAACAGAACACAGCACCAGAAACGGAGCAAGATTTATCAACAAGCCTGGAAATACCTGGAGACTTGCAAGTAAAATGCACACAGCAACAAAAAGAGCCATCATGACACCACACCATAACTGCACTTGAGTTGATGTTCATAAAGGTCTTATAGTCATGTATTTCCTACTGGTTCAACCAAGAATTCAGTTTTGTCCAGGTGAGCAGCTGATAAAGGTTTCCATAATGGAAAACATAACAGTCCAGCCTTGGTGATACAGCAAAACTGAGCAGGCAGACCAGCCAATTTCCCCCCAATGGCATCTCACCACAAAAGCACAAAGCAGCTACAGGGGAGCTGCAGTGGAAAAGTGAGATTTCTGGACTATACATAATGATCATGGTTGCTGGACCTCATTATCTTAGAGGCCTTTTCCAACAAAAAATAATTCTATGATTCTATAATATATTTGTCATTAATAGCTAACATCCTTCCAAAAATGTGGGCAATCTCTGGAACTTTTTACTAATTTTGGACACAGTAGAAAAGTCTTTATATGAAATCCTATTACAGAGCATGACAATGTAAATATATGCAAAATTAATAGATGTTTTGAAAATTAATAGGTGTTTCCAGCGTTTCTACTTGCTTTCCTTACTTTCATTTGCCTTGGTGAAACATGGAATATTTTCTTAGAAAGTTTCATAAATATGAAGAGAGGAAAAAAAAACCCCAAACATAAAGGTAACCCTACAGACTTACTTGTTCCTTTTCTTAATACTTAGTTCATGTTTATGTAACTAATGTTTCTGTCCTCTATTTGCACAGGGAGAGTTATGGTTGTTTTTTATTTTTTCCTTCAGCAAATAAAAAACTTTTGTTTTAACCAGAAAAAATGGCAATACATCACACAGCAGGTAGTAATTTACCATGAGAAAAAATCAGATATATACAGTTATGTAGGCAGCATTAAATATTTGCTCTAAATTAAGATGGGATTTTTTTTTTCCATTTTATCCATATTTTTCATTAGTTTTGTCCTCATCTTCTGTTGAACTTACAGTCAAAAAGGCCAGAAGAGACTGATGTACTGAAGAAGGGGCAATAGCTCACTCTGGTTTCTTGCTCCTAGACTTCATGTAGAAATTTGAGAGAACTTTGGAGCCAGCTTTGCTCAAATGATACAAAGACTGACAGCAGCTCCTTTCCCTTGTAAAAACCCTCAGCCAGCATGAAGCCTACTTAGTACAATAAACAACACAGTGTGAACTATTTTTGCAGGTGAGATGTCCTGCTGGTGGCCCACCCATAAATCAAGGACACTGCCTAACAGCAAGGGAAGCAGCCAGAGCTAAAAGAAGGGGAAATGAAGTGTTGCACATAACCCCCTACTGACTGAAGGTCACAGACCCGTTGAGACTGACAATTTATTATAATTTATTAGTGTTGCATTTCTTCTCTAAACCAGCAGGAGCATCAGAATCTAAGCATATGAATTCTGAAAAACTGCAAAAGAATAAAAGGTCTTTTGACAATGTGCAGTGTGTGTGTGTGTTTGAAATAAAGGGAAATAAGGCAGAGGCAACTAATTCAGTCAATTTACTTTTGACAAATGCAAAGCTTGAAAGTGAAAAGCAGTATTTGTAAATATTTTGAGATGGAGATAAAATATGTCAGAAATTATTAATTGAGTGGCCATTGATAGAAATGTGCCAAAATTTTACTTTCCCCAATGCCTGGTACTTAGTTAAACCTGATATGAAAGACCTCCTGGAACTGTTACTGTAAAAAGTAAAACAACCATTTTGTTTTTGTTAGGAAAGAGATTCATGCCATGTGAAGGCAGTAAAAAACTATGGTTTTGAAAGCCCATATTTGGACCGGTTTTTGTAGTCCTTCATCTAGAAAGGACATGAAGCCCATAGATATCTAAACTTCTTTGATCACATATTTAAATATTTCAGCCGATGCCAGTTGCACAGGTCTACAGAAACTATTCATCTGCCACAAGAGACAATACATGACCTATGAAACATCTGCATTGATTCTTTAACATCACAGTGGGGAATAATGCATTTGCTTATATATTTTTTAAAATGTTGCTAACAAATGGAAACCTATTTTCCTACTTTTCTTCGATTTTTCTCAGATTTAGATACTACATTACCTAGCACATACTGCTGCTTTTGAAGTATTTAAAATAGGAATTTCCACATTTCTGACCCCAAAATTGTGATTTTAAGAGTTATGGTCGACTCCATGTAGTCACATAAACATTCAAAATGAAATAACAAACCTAGCCAAGCAAAAATTCACTAGCTTCACATGGCTGGATTGATAAATCCTAAAGATTTCCTGGGAATGAAACACAAATATCAAAGTCATGTGTTGGGGAACATTTTTTTAATCAGTCATACCATTTAAAAAACTCCTAAACCAGAACAATACAATGCCCCTCGGGAAAAGGAATGATCAAAAGAACAAACCCCTCTGGCAGATATAAATCACCCCGCTTAATGCATTACTGGAGGATTCTTATTTTTGGGCAATGAGGGCGGTTTAAAAATACAGTTTGCACATATGATCCAATCTCGTGATTTGGAGGGTGAGATACCAACATCTTCTCTTTCACTACAGATCCCAAATTCAGCATGTTCCCCCTTCCATCAAGATTCAAATAATCTGTTGTTGTAACTTAAATTGCTTAATAGTCTCTGATCTGTGTTACTGAAATTTGAATATAACAGCTATTTCCCTGCTACACTCTTACTTAACAATGCCTCTTACCCTACTTGTTTTCCCACTTGAAATGATCAGTTCTGAACTTGGAAATGCTATTTCCTACGGCACATGGGTGAAAGTGTGCTCCTTTAAGAAGCAGGTACAGATGGCAAGTCCATCAGCTAAGTTCAAACTGGAGGTCAAGAGAGGAAAAGGAAATTACCCCTAGTACTCATCTCAGACTCTGCCCTCTTTTACTGTCTCCTTTGACTGCTGGTAAATTTAGCTCATCGTTTCTCCAACCAGCACCCAGCTTAGCCAGTGACAGTGGGAAATCAATATATCCACCACATTTGACCTTATCACCTTTAAAGCAGTATTTTACAAATCACTCAGGATAAACAGTCATGATCACAGAGTCAGCTAAAGGTAGAATCAACTACACTTAAACCATCACTGGCAGATGTTTGTCTAATTTTTCCTAAAACTTCCAGCAACTGCGACTTCGTAACAACCCTCAGAAATCTCTTCCACTGTGTAATTATCCTTACTAATAGAAAATCTTTTCTCTTGTCAAACCTAAATCTTCCTAGCTGCATTTTCACATGCTATTTCTTGCCCTAAAGTTCAAAATCCTAAACAATACCTGGAGAACATCTTGTCAATCTCACATTAGCAGCAGCCTGAAGACTTACACTGACCCCTCGGTTTTCTATTCCTTGTTCCCCACCACCCCAATCCTTTCTTCAAGGCCACATATTCTAGATTTCTGATCAGTCCTTTTGTTCTGCTTTGCTCTCCCCTTCTTTCAGTCCACAAACTTCTGGAAATATGGTGCCTCTAATTGGATGCAGTAATGCTCCAGCTGAGGCCAGTATTCAGCAGAGCAGCTGTTTTACATATAATACTCATGTTTATACATCCTGATACACTGTTTGATTTTTTAAAAATATTTTTGACAGAAGTTAAACATTGAGAATACATGCTCAGTTTGCTCACTTCTAGTTCTTCTTTCTGTAGAGCTACCAGCCAGGTGGAGATCCATCTCCATAGTGCAACATAAAACCAGTGAATCCTTCCCTTCTTTGTTGGAGAACTCTGATGTGAAGAAATACTGGGCTGGCTTGACAATTTATGTTACCTGTTATGTAACAGGTTTTTACCTTCAATGTGTGTACATGCAACACATTTCATTATTTTTCTTTTGTTTCTCTGGGACTCTATTTATCCCAGCTCTTCAGTAGCTCTTTCCTCTAGCAAAATAAAGACAAAATTATCTGTCTTGCCAGTCTTAGGCCAAGGGGAATGTGTGCATTATATGGGCATGACTCTTAAGAAAAAAAATCATACAGATAGAAGATCATTACCTTTCTCTCATAATTAAAGACAAAGGGAGATCTTTTCTAAAAGAGGTCTAGGTGGCCTAGGAACTCAAGTTCTACTAATTGTATCTCTGAGCTCAGCAGTAAGACCTTGTTCAAGTAACCCCACTGATTTAAACCAGTTGTGGCATAGAACCAAAGGAAGAGGCCCAGAGCTGTTTTATGTGCAAATAATACAGTCTGTAGTAGTAGCTCAAAACCAAAATAATTTACTCAGAGGTGCTCCCAAACAGAAACATTAAGCTGTTTCCAATGAATCATGAAGAGTTTTAAGCTTCAGATATCCAAGAGGATGCTGTTTGATTAATTTGAATTTTTAGGCTATGTTACCTTGCAGTGCTAGCCAGCACCCAGGAAAAAATATCAAACCCCACATACAGCACACAGACCCCAGCAAACAAAGAAAAATTTTTGCATGGCTCAGCTAAGAAGCACCTGCAGTCACAGAGCAGACTGATTTCAAAGACTTCAGTCTGTGTATGTGAACCTATGTTCTTCTTGCTCAGCTTTAACTAATTTTAATTGATACGTTCAGAGGAGGCATGAGCACTCTTAACTTTCTTCTGGAGTCAATTAAGAAAGGGCAAAAAGTTGTTCAAAGTCTCTAAGATCTGAATCGTATCCCAGAGGTATTAATCTTTATTAATTATGCATCTGCTTAAGAAGTTACTAGTCTTTGTCTTCTGAATATCCTGTGTCAGGTGGTACTGGCTTTTCCACCTTTTTGGCACCTAAACTGTAGAGAAAATGGCAAACATCAAAATTTTGTAATTAATAAGGTGAAAAACTTAATGCGAATGAGAAAAAAACCACTTTTTTATCTCCCTCAAAATTTGACCCTATCAGCTAAATTTCTATCTTCACCAGAAATGTGCTTCATAGCAGAAAGGACAAGGCTGTCTTGATCAATATAACATTTTGGGGGATTAAAAAGCAGTAACAAAACTATTTTGATTAGAGGCATAATGTTTTTGAACATGCTAGCTTACAAAAAGATGTGTGTAGAGTTTCTTTTTAAAAATATCATCACAATAAAAGCTTTGCTCTTTGCATGAAAATCTGTTTTATGCTGGATATCAAGGTGTTTTTATAGGACTAAAATAATTAGATTTATTTCATTTGGTTTCTCTTTTTTTTCTAATCAGTTCACAAAGATTCTACAGGTTGATGTCTCATCAAGAGTCAGAGTCAGGAAAGTTTTATTTTTGCTGTAAGGATTAGAAAAATTCCAAGTTAACCAAAACTGCTTTGTGGCCCTTCTGATTATTTTATTTTACATTCTTTTCCTCATGCTGACTTTTTTTTTTTCCCCCAGGATTATTTTTGTTATTTCATGTTGATTCATTATTTAAATAGCTACAAACATCTTCCCTCATCCCTAACTGCTACTTTGAAGGTGCCATTAAGTCATGCATGTGACATAATTTGGAATGAGGGAGATAATTCTTAGTGAAGACCAGAGCACTCACCAGTATTTAATATGTAGTGAACTCTAAGGATAAACTTTTGAAGTATTGCATATTGGTCTGATTTTTTCTACCTTTATTTCAGGGATGAGCATAGTCAGCACAGTACTGAGTGATTTTGAGAATAACCAGAAATCTTTCCAGTAAAATATATCAAACTTTAAAGTCTTGCACAGCCACTGGAAATGGAAATGTTTGCATTTTTTGCCTGGTTTTGGCTCAGGAAAAGCCAGTCACGATTAAATTACCCATGTTCATTAGTGTATTGGTGAAAAGCTAAATTTACAAACCCACAACTATGGGAGTATTTCTAAACAAATTCTGCCTCCCTGGAAATGTCACTCAGAAATATGAACAAGCCTGTTCAATTCTCTGTGTGAAAATCCAGCCACCCAAACATTCTGCACAGTAAACTTAGTTTTCACTCATACAAAAGCAAACAAAGCCTGTACTGTAATGGCTTTTGATCCTATAATCCACACCAGAGCTCAGAGGTGAGCCAGCAATTTGCAGAGCTTTTTCCCTGAGCCTTGCTGGCACTTTTCTGCTATTCAAGTACACACTGTCCTGGTGTCTGATCCAAATTACAGATATGGTAGAAAGCAAGGGAGCTTACAGAGCATACTCTGAAAACTTTAATTGCCAACATTTTTGACCTTTTTTTTTTTGTTTTTTATACTATTCTTTTCCTGCTAAGGAAAATTCTTACTCTTAAAATTGTCATGTGATTCATTCACCACAACATTATGCCTGCCAACAAGTCAGCATAAACGTGGAACAATGAAAAAAACATCTTTTTCACATGCTTTTTTTAAAATTTCACACACACAAAAAGTTTATTTTCTTCTCTTGCAGTTTCCAGTTTCCAGCATCTACATTATAAGCCAAAACAAACTCATAAATTTCATTCAACTTGTGAGCTACTGTGCAAATCTATTTTCAGGAAGTTCACTGCAATATTCATTAAAAAAGTGAGCATTGTTTGATTTTCATATCTTACTGAGACTAAGTTCTCTATAACGAGAAAGTACTTCTTATGAAAACTTTGGTTATAAAAAAGGACATTTTGCAGTTGTTTATTTCCTGCCTGTGTTACCAAAGAAGTGCCAAAAAAGTTAATTTAGATATGGAGCAAAATGAATGTCTTGTCAAAAAAAAGCATTTAATGCCAGAGGGGAAGTATGATCAGTCAGACAGGATTAGAAAAACTTCTTATTTGGCTTACCCAGAATTATTGGTGGAAAAATAATTTAAAAATCACCAGGAATAAGAGGAAAAAAAGAGGCTGAAATAATCCAGATTAGTTACTAATCAATTACATTGCATTAAAATGTCAAGGCACAGCTACCTGCAGAACAGGCTAAACCTAGTCAGGGCTGGGCAGCAGAGAATGCAGATCTCTGCTCAGTCACAGGATCTCACATAAAACAAGTCCTTTTTCTGCTTTTGGTCTTGGTTCCTCATTAGTGAGAGAGAGAGAGAGAGAGCAGCCATTGCTGTCTGGGCTATTTATGTTAGCAAATATTTTTTCTGTGCTGCATATTTGTTATTCCCCATAAGTTAGTCACTAATCAGGCATACACAGAGACTCCTCAAAATATATCAAGGTTTGACAATAACCACGAGGAGTATAATCGTCATTTAGAAAGATAGAAATTTGGACTGAGTTGCATGAGAGGTCCTACATCCTGATCCACCTGTGGCCAGTGCCAGAAGTTCCACAAAAGTGAGCAAGATTCCCAGAAATGTGCAAAAGAGGGTTAATGGGAGAAAATACCTCATAGGTTCTGAAGAAGCCATCTTTTGGTCTGATACAGAATCTTCAGATTTGACTTTAGTTTCTTTTATTTAATTATTTTTCAGATTGCCCAAATAAATAGAACATTTTAAATATTATATGGGTGTTTTGCAAGTAGCACAATTTTGTAGCAGTTAGTTTCAGAAAGAGATTATACATTGTATAAAGGTTTGGGTCCAGCTTATTACACCTTCAACATTCATAGCACCTCAGTTTTGCTCTGCATATAACAATGCATTGTACAGTGTTCCCAGTAGGGTGGACTTTGCACCTTTCAAGGTTCACTGAGATGCTTTTTTGCCAGTGCTACCCCAACAGCCTTATCCTTCTTCAGTCTGGACCCCAGCAAGTTCTGCTATGTGCAAATCCACAAGTGGGGGAGAAGAACATATAAAAACAGCAAGTATTCAGCATGGCAGGGGCCACCAAAATCACTGGGGAAAAGCAGAATTATGAGCTCTTTGTGTTTTTATCCCCAAGAAACAACAATGACTTGCTACAACAACACTCACTGCCCTGAACTAGTTCAAGATGTACATTTCCAGGCTAAACTACATGAGTCCTGGACCTCTCTGATATCAAGGTAGTTTTTCCTTCTGCCACATGCCTGCATTCCCACTGCAGAGTATGGGCTGGGAAAATGGAAAAGCTGAAATAGAAAAAGATTATTGAGGCAAACAAATCTTGTATGATTTACAACCTGGCTACACACTTTGGAGATAGAAGGTGCTGGGACCTGATGAAAACAGCTCTTCTGGGTATAGGGAGTGTGCAGGGGGCAATCAAACAGCAACCAGGACTGTGTTCAGTAAGTGGTCAAGGCTTAAAATTGTCATTTAATTGTGATTAGCTCATGTCATCCAGATACATGCGGTACACGAAGAACTGAAAGGTATAAACTATGTAGATCAACCCTTCAGGTGGGGGATGACCTGAAGAGTGGAGATTTTTAGAAGACCTGACAACACGTAGGTCCTTGAGTGTGCTCAGTGGTGAGCCCAAACTCCTCATTCTTCTAGTAGGAAATGGGGAGGAGAGAAGGATTTCCTGAGTCAGATGAAACCACATATAGGGGGCTGCTGCAAGGCCAGATCTGAGGTTCCCATCTCTGCAGGGCTCCCAGTACCCCACTCACAATAAACATGGATCAAGGCCACAATAGAAATCTAGGGAATGTACCCCTGAGGGAACCATGTGGGGCTCATTAATAAGACAATGTCATTTAAAGAAAAGAGCAAGAGACATCACCACTGCAATATTTTTGAGGGCCAGTGCACACAGCATATGAACCCCTTATGGGGACAGCTGATGAAGCACCTCAGGAATGAAATTTGGGAATCATAGAAGGGTTTGTCTAGGAATTAAGCTCCAAGTTTCTCAGTGCTACTGAGACCAACATACTCCTAGGTCCACAGAGAAACAAAACACAAGGGCATATAAAATTCAGAAATTACAGTCTCTCTTTTTTTTTTTTTTTTTTAACACTGCCTTCCACATTAGGCACTGGCTGAATAGGTCCTTTGCAGCTTTACACAATTATAAGTAAGCACCTAAAACTTACATCCACTTGCAGTATTTTTTAAAGCCATTTGGATAGTGTAATCTGGTTCTGGTAGTTGCTCCTCCATGAAGCACTCAAATGTTCTAATACCTTATTTATGTTTCAGCCTATGAAAAAGTCTCTACCTTTCTTTTATTATTATAAAAAGAATCCTCTGATGTTCTTTGCCCTCTGACACAATTAAAAGATAAAAGGACATGTGAGAGTCCTCTTGGTGGTAGTTATGAGTTATGTCTACTCCTGACTTCAATGGGAGAGACCAATAATGAGAGGAATTTGCAAGAAGGAACAGGACCTTAAAACAAGTTACTGAGCACTGATATAAAAAGCCAGTAACTCTCTGGATTCAGTTCTAATTTTGAACACTAAATATTTCCTCTACTACTTAAAAATCCTTAGAACTTGAGGAAGAAATTTGCAGGCTCAACAAGCATAATCATACAAGCATGAAGTCAATCTTCTAGACCAAAAAGTTATAACACTGTATTTGGCTGAAATACTGTTCTATTAGTTAGAAGCACTGATTCTGCTCATCAGATATAGTGCTGTCTCATCCATAATTGCCATGCTTATTTTGCCAGATATACTATCTTCAGAGAGGTAAAGGGGTATTTTTAGAAAAAAAAAATTATCTGAATTTCTGGACTTGGATTGTTCCCTCTTATTATGTTTTGCATTGCTGGTTTGTGCTGCTGCTGAAGGATTTTTTTACTAATCATAATTACTTACTACTTTGTTTAAAATATTATGTTAAACAACATTTTCATGTTTTGAATGACAGTTTCCTAGTACTTCTGTGTGTTTGGGATTTAGCTGAAATTTCCCTAATCTTTAGTTTAGTCTACTATCCTAGCAGTTCATAAACCAAGTCCCTTTATTTTCCTTATTTTATTGAAGACACAGGATAAGTAGTGGTTTTAGCCTCTAGAGGATTTGTATGTTGTTGATGCATCATATTTCCTTTCTTTATAACATAAGAAACATTATAAAAAACATATAAAACATTATAAAACTGATCCCAGCAAAAACCAATGTTCACTAATATGTTGCTTTTATAACCAGAAGGTGTAAATAAATTAATATGGCGAATGCTCTGTAATCAATTGACAAAGTATAAAAATATGTAACTAATTTTGTAGGCTAAATTTGCATTATACATATTGCAAGTGGCAGCAACATACACCAATTGTTACTCCAGATGGGTCTTTTGTAATATTAATTGGTTACTTTTGTACAGTTTTGAATCAATACACTAATTCATGTCAGCTGCATTAACTCTCAAACTCTTATTTATCTATTAACTTCTGCTCAGCCATATCACAGCTGATAGAGACAAGCCCCAACTACAGAATGCCACAGAATTTTGGATATGAATATTACAACTGGACTCTGTTAAAAAGAGCCTGCCTCAGAAGAATTAACATAATTTTTAACCTAAACTTCAGACAATTTTGTTTCTTCAGAGCTTGAGGCACATCAAGCTAATTCTCATTGATAATACAATCATAGAAAGGTTTGGGCTGGAAGGGCCTGTAAAGATCATCTCATTCCAAGCTCCCTGCCGTGGGCAGGACACCTTTCACTAGACCAGGTTGCTCAGAGCCCCACACAGGGATGGGGCAGCCACAATTTCTCTGGGCTAATGATAGAATAAACATTTTTAAGCAGCAATGAGAGTTGGGTCCTTAGCTTTTTCTATGTTTGATCTCTTACAGCTATAGTTTCCTTAAAATAGGGTGAAATACAAATTCAAGTAGCTGTATTCAACTGTGAGGTTTTTCCCAATACCAAAATTTTTATATGCACGCTGTAAGAATCATTACCATAAATCCAATTATAGTTCCAGCTAAACTTTGCTAGAGAGTTCTTTTCTCAGTTCACCATATCTCTCTCCGGTAAAATTGTTGTGCTACACCAATAGCTCAGTCACTGGGCCTAATGGGACAAAGTTAAAAAGCCATAAAAAGCTTCCCCTTATAAACACTCGTGTGTGGGGATATGAGTATGTGTAGGGAAGGGAGGGAAGGTCATTCTGATTCTTACATACCCACATCTGTCTGCAAGGTGTGCAATTCCTCAGGGCGGAAGACCTGAGCCTGACAACTGGTAAAAGCTAAAGAAGCCACCCTAACTGTGAGGAAAAAATAGCTAGCAAGAAAACAGATGGTTATACATTTGAGGTTTCTTCCAGAATTTCTACTTAAGCCTTATTTGTTTTGTTTTCATAGCAAAATGGAAAAATGTGAATGCATACAGAAAAAGCCACAGATTTATTTTCTGATTTTGGTCACAGTATTCTTAAAAAAATGAAAACCTTACAGATCTGGAAACAATCTTACTGTCACATAGCTAATTTCAAAAAAAGGAGTGTAGACTGTAAAATCAGCGTGCAGTTTCCCACAAATGTTTCTGTGTGCACAAATGGTAAGATTTTATGGGAACTCTTTTTACACGTGTGAAATTATGTGGTTACCTAGTGATGCAAATTTGCAGGTGTAAAATAAAATACTACTACTTCACACAGGCAGCAGTCACATGTATACTGAAGCTACAGCCTAGCACAGAGCTTCTAAACCAGCTCAGAAATATAAGTAATTGTAATTTTAAAATTTCTTTTTAAATCAAGTTAGCAGAAAAAATTGCTCAGTCCTCATTCACTGACATGGTTACTGACCGTGAGCCACGCAGGGTGTGGGGTTCAGGTGAACTACTTAAATAATACATTACCTCTGTATTGGTTTGTCTGTCTTCATTCCAATATCCTTGTGCTGACACAAGGCAAACACAGCATGTGACAACTAAACTGAGTGGGGGGAAGGTAGCAAGAAGGAAGCATAAAACTGACATGATTAATAGAGCTGCCACAATTTGTTTACCAGAATGACTTTGATGAACATGCACTTTTTCCAAGACTGTTAGTTCACTGCCATTTGTCTGTTGATTCACATTAAGAGTAAAGTCAGGCTATCAAACTGTCTGGAAAAAGGAAGTCCCACCCTAGCAAGCTGGCTGAAGCAGCTGAAGGTATTACAGGAATGTTTAAGTGCTCAATGATAACTGAATAGTGCATTTGTCTCATCTTTGTATGAAATAATAAAAGCTAAGGACAATATGGGACATTTCTCTTCAATTTCCTGAACATCACAAATAATATTCCTCACTGATAGCAATTACATGGAGCAAAATGAATTGTTTGAATACAGCAGGAAATGCCTGGTTCTGGGAATTAAAAAGGTTAACAGAAAAGTAACTTTGGACCAAGTGTTTAATTCTATGTACTCTAATCTTATGTACAGATTAAAAAACAATCTAAATTGAGATGCTCTTCCACTTAAAATCATACTCTTGTCTTCCTTTGATGTGAACAACTAGCCAAATCTAACAGCTTTGCTGTGATCAGAGGAGACTCTGATTCTGTCAAGGCGATCTTAGATCAAATCCTGTTTACTTATAGAACATAACTGAAGCCCTAAAAGAGCTCATATAGGAGCTCAGATAGTTGATTTGCTCACATATACAAGCTGTTTTTTCAGGCAACACTTAACCCAAAAGTTACATCCCAGATTTTCTCAAGGTTGCACTTCCCAAAGCATCTTTGCTCTTTCCAGCCATCCTGTTTCTGACACTGCCCTGCAAACCCTGATTCGTCCATAACCTCTGAAGAGATCCAGTTTATCTTACTGAGAAGTTTTACACATAGAGCATTTTTCAGATGAAACTACAGACCAAGCAGCTAACTCTACTGTGTGATTTGTTTTTTCCACCAAAATATTCCTCCAAGAACATTTCTTCCAATCCTTTGCACAGCAATGCCTTATGTTTTCAAATTAGAAATTTTCTAATAATTTGAAACCCCCACATAACTAGTTGTAATCCATTGCCTCAGGTATAAAACATGGAGAGGGAGGATTTTTTAGAGGTAATGGCTCAATAAAGTTGAATTTGTAACTCCCACAGTCTCTCAAGCGGCAGAAGTCTGAGCGTTTCATGATATCATTGAAAAGTCCATGAGAAATGCAGCTAAATGGCTACACTTCTTCGATTTTCTCCTGTTGGTTTTCTTCAGCATGTCTTAAGAAATCTGTGAAATTCATTGTGAACAAATGGCCCTTGTGTGGCCCATGGGTGTTGTCTCTCAAAGCATGAATTCAAGCATCCAGAATAAAGCAATTCTCTTGGGACAGTTCTGGTCAGACTTTTGAAGAGTGAGACTTCTATTTCTCTTGATAGATGACATTATTTCCATGTTCTCAATATCTGTAAATGTGTAAGTGAAGGGAAAAAAAGCTAAAGCTATTAAAATAAAATGAGAGAGAAAATCTTAATCAGTTGTGTTAAAAAAAAAAACAAACCAAAGTAGTCACTGTAGTCACTTAAAAAGTTTAGAGACTGAAGTTCTCAACTGATGGCTTCAGGTCATAAGTCTCTCAAGGGTTGTAGTCATTTGGACCCATGGATCTTTACTGAAACTTTCAGTCTCTAGACATTTTCATCCAGACAAGAACAAATATATGAGCAGTTCAGTAGAACAAGTCTTTGTTACTGTGAGATTGAATCTTCATACTAGCAACTAAAATATGGTTCATTGAACGTTTTTTCATTTTTTGTTGTTATTCAGTTATTAAAATTAAGTTCCATATTCACATAGTATTTGAAAGACATTTTTTATCAATCTAGAATTTCAGTTTTTTAGGAGCTAATTTATTCACATATGTCTCTTTTCTGCTCTGAAATAAAATAAAGCTGAGAAATGCAAATATAAAAGTGCAAGCCACTTTAGAATTATTAAAAACAGCAGAAATAATTAAATTAATTTGGTTTGTTTGAAATGATTTCATCAAGTTTATTTAAATTCATTACATAATATAGTACAGAGATCATTGTATGCAACATGCTACTCCTTATGGTATAAGTCAAGAAGCTCAAGGTAATATATTTCCCTAACAGAAAGATAGGATTCCTTTTATAATACTTAATGCTTCATTAAATAGGAAAACTGCTCATAATTTACAGATAAAATTTACTTCTAAAAATTGCATGATATCATAGGTCATCAGGTTAGAATCGCTCTCCCTTTGTAAGCCTTGAAATTTAACCAACATTAAAAAGTTTCCTATACAGTATGGTTGAACTAAAGCAACACCATAACACACAAAGTTAGTATGGATGAATATAAAACTAAGTACTCCAGTTCAAAATTTACAGGACATCATTAGCATTGAACAGAATTTTAGAGTTTTTGAAGACTGGGTGGGGAGGTTGAACAATGGCTTTTCTCCTTCAAGAAAAAGGAATTTTTGATATAATATAGATTTGCCCTTTTTTAGCTGAGTGCTCTTGGTTATGTGAGTACAAGTGTACATCTGAAAAGAGAAAAACCTAAAAGCCTGTTCTCCAACCGTAGTATCAGAATGTCAGATTGACATATCCCAGTGATATTCATGGTTAGTTAGCTTTTTCTACTATGCAATGATGGGCAGTGATATATAAACCATTCTTCTACAGAATTTTCACAAAAAATCTGTGAAAGCAAAATGTCTATAGATATGTTGACAGTCAATATTTGGGATACAGAAAAAAATTTTATAGTCATGGATAAAATCTCATACTACAAGCCAGTAGTTTTGAATGAGAAACCTACGCATAAAATACCCTGTCAGAGAAATTTCAAAGTCCTCAAGCATCATCATATTTTCTGAAGAAATTAAAGATCTATAAATGAAGAAAAGAGTTCTTCCTATCTTCATTATCTAAGATCCAATCCTTACAAACAGCTAAATATCTTATATGCACAGAAGCAGAACAAACTGTGCATTAAATACAGCAATGTAAAAATCCAGAAATCTAGTATTCTAAAATCCAGTTCAACCAATATATATTTTAAAACAGGATAAAGAAAAAGATACCATCAAAATATAATTTGAGTGAAATTAGATAATACATAATATTAATGCTCAAAATAATTGTGCATGAACACTTTTTAAAACACTGTCTAAAACAAACCTACCATGGTCTGTTAAGAGAACTGCTTTTAATTATTTCTCTGCTTTTTAAAGTAAATCATAATGAGCCTCTAAAAATAAGTTTTAAAGCCATATGTAATGACCCCACAGACATATCACAAAAAGGCAACTTGCCAGTACAGCATTTGGACTCCCCTCTTCTCAACCCGTTTTGGAAATGCAGTACCTTCCCTCATTTAGCCAGATAAAGACACATTTTCTAACTGTAAATGCTAATTCATATTATATCACACTCACTCTAGATCTGAAAAAAAAACCTCCTTATCATTTTTTGCAATGAGTTTTAATATGATTTAAGATGATAGCTGAGATAAAATCAAAATTTTTTTGTGTCATAGATGATGCAAGTGTAGTTACTTGTGGTACTTCATTTGCAATTGTCTTTCTGAAAGCTTCATATATTGTTCAGTTTGGACAGCTGGGGTTGAGATATGTTATGTGGCAATGTATGCTGATCCCACATGGAGTAAAGATCTGTTACTAGTGAGCAATGAATGAATAAGGCATTCCTACTTAAAAAAGAACTTTAAAAACCCTTTAAAAACACCAACAAAAACTGTTTTAACTTTTCAGTAATGCAATCTGTAAAAGATAGAGTAAATAACAAGATAATATCAAACTGGGGAGATGGGGGAAGCAAGCAAGCTCCTTGTTGTAGCTAATGATCTAATTGTTCTTATATTCCATGTCTGTCAAAAACTCTTGCAGCCAATGTTGGAGAAGCCCAAATGAAACACATCTGCAGAACAGAGACACTGTTACCCACATCCTTCTTCTGTAGGCAGCAGAACTGTAGTAATTTTATTGCTTACAAAGCCTTCCAGAAACAGTAAGTCTGAATAACTTCTCAATTTCAATATTTTGTTTCAGAGAAGAGGGCTGGGGGTGAAATCAGGAATAATTTTCAAGATACAGTACTTAAAAATCTTAGAGGTGGGTGATGAATACAAAAAAACCTCTTACAGAATATCTTTTCAAAGTAGTCACTCTAATTTTGTTTCAGTTTTCACTTGTCCATCAGCACACATCTCAAGGAAAATCCTGTTTAAATAATTTCAGGCAACAAGAAGAAATCTGTTCAATAGCCTTTTGGGATGGTTCTTGTAAAAAATAAGGAACATAATCTGAGAATCAGTCATACAGACCATATAGAGTGATTTGGTTAACTCTATGTGTCAAATTATTTAAGTAATACTCAATTTTTACATAAAAAATACAATTAAATGTGTACAAATAAAGTCGTCTTTCACCAAACTATTATTAAACTATTTGCATTGGAGACTACTTCACCCAGAAACTGAAAAAGATAACCAAGGAAAATTGCTAGCACTGAAAAGATAAATTGCCCCACACTGTATTAATTAGCAAGGTATTGTCTTTGAACTGACTTCCCTACACCTGAAAAACAGCATTAAGAACTCAGATTTTATTTCAAAAACTCTGGTTTAAAAAACACGTAAGTGCCAAGAGGTAAATTTGTTCCAGAAGATCTTATGCAGGTAATCCACATATGAAATCCTTCGCATGCAATTGTATTGCAGAAAGTGTCCAGGACTAGATAAAAATATTTTGTTCTAAACATTTATTAATAGTACGTTTAACTCAGAATGTATGAGACCAACAGGACAAGAAGATCAGTTTTTCAATACCTGGAATTACTGCGGCAATTTTCTGCTATTACAAGGTGAGTTATCAAAAGCTGTTCAGGTCAAATGTAACAGACAAACAAACTGGGGAAAAAAGGACAATTCTTTCCCCTCAAATCTACCTTTAGTTGAATCCAGCTGCAGTTTCAAGAAAGAACATAATTTTATTTCAAAAGTAAGAAAGAGAAAAAAACCCCACTTTTGTCTGCCTGGTGGATGAGACCCGAGTATTGCCACAGGATATTCCTTGGCAAGTTCCTGATCGCCAACTTTTCACAAACTGATTTTTCCCTCTCTGTTCAGCTGCCAGTACTATGTTCATTTCAATTCTTCTGCATTTTTATTGTGTTTGTATCTAATTTAAGAAGTTCATTCATTAGTGAAAAGCCCCACTTTACTTCAGCAATGCTTCCAACAAAAATATTCCTATTTTTATTCATCAGGAGATATGAAAAAAATTTTAAGTGGTTCTGTAATGCCACATCTGAAAATTTTCAATTTCCATTTGTTAGTATCGTTGCTTTCCCACGATTTGCACATACCCCTGAATTAATCCCAGCCCTTTAAAACACAGCAGAAAGAGAAGTTTATGAATATGTGGAAATTTAAATGTTAAATATTTTCCCCTTGTCAATAAACTGTTTTATTTGTATACCGTATTTTCTTTTTTTTTTTTTCAAGCTACAAAAACTGTCATTCAGGATACCATGTAGCACAGAGTGCCTCTGCTTCTTCCCCATTCATTTTCTATTTCCATTTCTAGAGTCTCACATGCAATATTCAAACTAGCAAAGGATCTTTTATTCATCTTTACGTGAATTCTTATGCTGTATCCAAATTGTAAGTTGTGCTGCTTTTAGGCATTCTAATAGTATGACACATACTTCATACATTACCTCTATTTTCCTCTTGCTCTTTCAACCTCGTTTACAGTTTTGCATAATTTGTAATCTGTTCAGGAGGGCGAGATAATTGCCTGGTGAAAGTGGAGAATATTGAAGCAGGGCTTGAGACTGAAAATCCTTTCTTGGGTAAGCAGTCCTTACTCAAATAAGTATTAACCAATGAAGTCAAGAGAGTTTGCATAAATGCAGTGTAAGTGTTTAGTGTTTGCAAGTGTCTCATCTAGGAGGATACTGAATGCCATGTCTTTTTCCCTACAAAAATTGGCAATAGCCATGCTTTTGTTTTCAGTACAGCTGGAAGAGAATTAGGCCATGATGGATCATCCTGCTCTTAGTGTTCTAAGTTACTACAAATGTTTAAGGACAGATAAAACTAGTACATCTCCTGAGACCAGCAGTACTGTAATGTTACTTATGAAAAAACTCCCATTCCCATTTTACAATAAATCTTATTATAACTTCCATGTAATATTGTATTCCACAGAAAGAAAGGGAAGAGAAAAAAACATAACACAGTTTAATAAATCATTGCAGAGGCCCAAGAGTTCAAAAAGAAAGTACAGAATAGTAAACCATAATAATACTTCACATTTTTATTTATTATGCATATGTATAATTAGGAGAATTGAAATTTATAGAGAAAAAAATATTTCTTATATTATGTTTATGCAGTCTTGAAAATGAAAGCAGGCAAGAGAAGATGATGTTCAGCAAATTTAGTTGTGAATAAGATAAATCAGCTCCATGCCATTTATTTTTCTTTAAGTCAATGGAAATGTTTCCATTTCATTTCCAAAGGGAAAGGGGTAGAGAGGCTTTATTTAGTATTCCACAAACAACTCCAACACTTTCATTAGAGGACAATAAACAAATGACAAAGAATGTAGAGCTTCAAAAGTAGCAAAGTGTTTGGAGAAAGTCTGTGGAAGCAGTGGGAACAAAAATTAAAAAGATCCTAATAGATGAGGTATAATCTCTGTAAGAAGAACAAGATGCACAGAGGATAGGCTAGAGCATAGGTTAGTTGGGGTTGTTGGAACTGACACAACTAATCCAAAAAGTAAACTAAACACAGAACATTTGTATTTTGAAACCATTTTAGGTAGCAGACTTTTGTGTGCCTTCTACCTTTTTAGTTTAGAAAGGAAAGTTAAAAAAACCCGACAAACCTTTTGATGGAGAGTAAATGACATACTTTAGAATCTCACTAAATCACGATTGCTTTGCTGTTTGATTAGAAATGCATTTGAGAGTCTGGACACACTCTTTGAAACTTGTTTGCTTTTCTTCCTCCCTGCTTCTCTTTACTTGACATTGTCTGTCTGTGGTGCCAAGATTTTAGAAGTCTCTTTACCCTTTAAACTGTTGCTGTCAAAGACAACAATAAAAGGGAGATTCATACTATGAAGCTCATTCTGCCAAGATGCTTCTCCAATATATATTGCCATTATATATCTTGACAGGCCATCGTGGTTAATGCTGTCATGCTAAGCCAATGAAATTGATCCTGTCATCACCTTTAGAAGAGAAGACAACCAAAAGAAAATGTTCTTTTCTAGAGTTTACACAGGAGATGAAAAAAAACCCAAAGTTTTGAATTGTCATCATGCAAAAGGCAAATTCATTTGTTGTATATGTTCACCACTGACCACAGCTGACCCTGCCGTACACTCCAAAACACTATGGACCTTATCACTCTAAATTAGTGTCCCTGATACACTTTCATTAGTTGCATTTTCCAGCAGCACATGTTTTTTTCACACAGCTTGGAACAAACCATATGTTGCTAGCAATTTATCATTCTTGTCTTAAATTCTTCTGCTCCTATAGACACACAGTAAAATTCTCAGGCCAAATAAGAAGTGTTGGAGAGCAACACAAAATCAAACAAACAGGTAATGGAACAACTTAATTGATCAAAATGCATTAATAATAAAACTGATAAAGGCATAAATACTACACCTTTATGAAATTCCTTTCTTCTTTGTCTAGCTCATCTTTTTTTCATTCCTCCTGCTCACAGTACATAAATGTCCAGAGGAACTATATCTTCTCTGGGTGTGGGCAATCTTTTTGATAACAACTTGCTGCTTCCTTCCATTTCCTTCATTGTTTCTTGAATGAAAAATACCTCTACAAAATTGCATTTTTGGCTGAATTGATTGTCTGAACCTTTAATTCTAATGTTTCAATACATTGACTCCGGCAGATTATATATGTGTCTTGCATTTCATAGACTTAACTTGTGATAATTTAGTCTTAGATTGCTGATAATGCTAGACCATTAGAGAGTATATATAGTCTGACAGCAGTCATAAAACAGGCATTTGTTACTGCATTGTGTTTTATGTTGGTTAATGGTGTGTCCACAAATGTTTGTGAAACATAAAAGATACCAATATTTTAATGATGCAATACGATGGAATCAAATAAAAAGCAGTATCTTTGTGACAAGGAAATTTATTCCAAAACAATGGCACCAGAATTTAAATGAAAAGTTTTATAGAAAAGAATAGTATGCTTGTCAGAAGTTTATATATGTATATATTTATTGGTGTGCAAAATTGATTATATACAGTAAATGGCATTGCTGCTATTACACCATATTCTGATCATTTCCATATGCTCTAGGCTTTTATTTTGACTTTGCAATTATGAATGTATAATCACTGTTATTTGAGTAGGTTACATGCTTCAGGGAGAAAAAGTGATTGATTGAATAGCAAAATAACACATGAACACTGGAAAGTTTAGGAAACAATCTGGTCAGAGGGAAAACCAAAGTGCTGACTGTCTGCAGGCTTAGAAATACGTGCTGCAAGTTTTTTAACTTGAATTTTACCAGCAGTCAAGGCCAAATAAACAACCTAGAATAAAAAAAGCTGAAGCTACTCGGGTTTGAAAGAATAGTTATATTGACAGCAGACTTTCTTTTTTGTTATATTGGTCAGGTAAGAAATTGAGACAGGCAAGGGATTAAGACACTTTCCCCAGATCAAAATTTCATATTAAATTCCTCCTACTTCAAATGGGCTTTGTAATGACAGCAAAGCAGAGAAGCAAAGAACTGCTGAGTGCTGCCATCAGAGCATTTCCCAGTCTGTGCTGGATAAAGTAATTTCCTTCATCTCTTTGTGGTTTTCCCCTTGTGTGACTCTGGGGTTGTAGCTTTGGAGCAGGGAACTCACTAACCTCACCACAAGGTGCTTCTAAGCAGCACAGCCCCAAACCAAGTGTGAAGACGGAGACGTGGAGCATGAAAGAAAGCAAAGGAAATTACTCTGACTTAAATATACTATACAGCTGGGCATCATGCTGGTGGAACTGCAGCTGCACTGCCATGCAGGGTAATGGGATCCCCAGCTAAGGCAGAAATGCCTGAATGGAAGCACTACTCTCACCATTTTCCACACCTTTTTCAAGCTCAGAAATAAACTAAGAAGCAACAGCATGGGGAGGTGAGACAGCAGAGGAACCAGCTACATGAGTGACAAAGTGCAGGGAAATCCCTCTCTTTTTGCTCAGCCTGCAGCAGGACAGACATCAGCTGCCATTCCTCACTCCAGAAAGATTGCTTGGAGAATGTGAACCAGTGAACTCTCCTGCACAGCATCCCATGGGAGCTTGTAGCAATCTTCTGCAAGCAGAGAAGGGCCTGGAGGATTTCTTGCTGAAGAAGTCAGTGTGGTGAGACAGAAGTGGCCCTAAAGTCCCACCACTGGATAAAAGAAGAAAGATTTTTGGAAATGCACAAGGCATATTAATGAGCATGACAGCATAAGATAAAATGGCATGAGAGATGGGTTTGTTTATTTTCTACCTGAACCATGTTCTCCAAATACTTCTTCCTACATCAGCCTATTTTTCCTCCTTTTGCATCATGCCTCTGCAGAGTACTGACATTTGCCATTTATGCCAGTACTTTAATAAGTGATAATTTCAGTCTTGCTGTTTATAGAATTATGAGAAGGCTTTTAGGAAAGTAATTCCCCTGGTATTTAACTATCTTTTTAAAAAAATCTTTTGCATTATCAGTTGCAAGAATCTTAATTTTTTATGAATAATGTCTTGAGGATTTTTCTTACAAGATGTAGAAGCACATTCTGTTTTTCACATTGAAGAGTCGGGGAGATATAAATCTATACTGCTTTCAAATAATAGAAACATTTCTCATGGGGTCTTAAAAAAGTACAAAGACCTTGATGGTCTTGTAAGTAAGTTTTCATTTATTGATTATTTCAATGGAAAATCTGGACATTTGCTAAGCAAGATTTATCTATTTTGCAGCCTATTATCTCAAAAAGTATGTTTGGTTTCTATGCTGATTTTGTCCTGATTGTAGCAGGTAAGCAAAAAGGAGTTTGGTTGATGGCAAAACCTTCCTGGGAGCATAGTTCCCCTGAGGGACTTGGACAGACTTTGGACACTTTGGTGATTGATATTTCCCTGAGTCCAGAGTGTGTAACTGTGAGAGCAAGGCACATAACACATAGGTATCAGTCATTAAAATCTATAAAGGGAGAATTAAAACAGTAAACAACCAATTGTATTCTTTCAGTTGGATATCCTTAAAGCTAAAAAACATTAACTAGAATGTCCTACAGGGCAATAATACTTGATATTAGGCAGAAGGAAAAACACTTTATAAATTCATAGCATGCAAAAATTAAAATTATAAATTTGAAAATTAGTATGTAAAATCTTTGTTGTACCAGGAAGTGTTGCTAATCCAATTTTTATAAAGTGAGGTAAATTCTTCTAAATTTCTGTAAGTACAGTAAAGTTGTTCATGTTTCATGGGGAGGATACAGCACATCTCTGGTTCATAGATGAGCCCAAATAACTATTAGAGTTGAGAGAGAATGTCTGAGACTCTATATTATGCCTATGTGCCTCATAACTAATGGAAGTCAGACAGAGCAACAGAAGCAATTCCCAGCTTGTATTTTGTGTTACAGTCTGATCCTATAATTTTAAAGAAATGGAAATTTTTGCGGGACTGGGCCCTGGAAGAGTTATGGTGCAATCAAAAATTGGTATGGCCTACAGCACACCTTTGAGAAAACTTTTGAAAGGAACTGGAGCCTATTTTGCCTCTTTCAGAAATCCAAGAAGCTGACAGAAAATGACCTTTGCTTTTAACACGACTATCCCTCACAACTACAGCTCTGCAGCCAGTGCAAAGAGATGTACAGTTTGGTTTTAAGGTAATCTTTATTCAGCAGTGGTTCTCCCCTCCCCAGTTCAGAAAAGCAGCTGTGGTGTCAACAGGCACATTATGTAAAAATAAAACATTTGATAAGTGGATGGAGAAGAACAGTCTTTGATCAGCAGAATCTACAGACGTTCATAAGTGCAGGGGGCACTGGAGGAATGCCTAAGAAGTAAGATCCAGCACGGGTGAATTTTCTGGAAGGGTAATTGCGTGAGAATCTGTCTGGCAGCAAGAGAAAACTCTGAGCTTCTGAACCATATGATCCAAACCAAGGAAAAAAAAAAAAACAACAACCAAATGCTTTTTCTTTCAAAATTCTCCCAAAAGGCTAAAAATAGATGATGAAGAGATGAATCAAAATAATAATTTATTCAAAAAACTAACTTGCAGACAGAATACATAATCCTTTGATGCTTGAAAACTATTAAAGAAGGTCAGTCTATTTCAAAATAGCAAAATTTGAATGTTTTCTTTCTTCCATCTTATTTCCAAAGTTTGCAATATGGGTAAACTTTGCTGCTGCTGCTACAGCATTTTCGGGAATAAAAAAAAAAAAAAAGAGAAACCTTTAGTTCTGGGTAGATAATAGATTTCTGTCAGCTGTTAATCCAGCAGAATACACCCACAGCTAAACAATCACCTCTAGGATTCTCAAAGATTATATTTTGTTCAGCCTCTAGGTAAAGGTCAGCTCTTGTAAGTAACTAATTTTTACTTTTTACTGAGGCTGTCAACTTACAAATTTTCATGTACACTTCAGGAAAAAAAAATCACATAAGGTTTTATTCTGTAAGATGTCCTACTTGTAATGAAAAGCAAAGGCTTTAAAACGCCTCCCCTGTATAAACCCTTCATGTTGAGAAGTGAGACCATGCTTTTAAAATGACAAAATCTGATGGTCCATATTTTCTACAGTAATTTGAAGACAAAATCTTAAGCAGATAAATTGTACTCACTGACAAATATCCAGCAACTGAAATGGTGAAGTCCCATGTTGTTATATTGATGATCTGATTTTGCATTTCAGGATTTGAAATGTGCAATTGAGTTAGCCAACAAGTGGCAAAAATTGAGTAATGTATTTTTCCCTCCCTCTCACTTTTTGTGTATATTTTCTTTCTGTAACAATAATTCAGTTTATCAGGAGATCAACTTTCAGGGAAAATAATGGATTGCTGGTTTTAAAGACTGTCAGCTATTACTGAGGATACCAAACTTCACTGAGAGAGGCAAATCCAACACCTGCAGAAAGATAACAGAGGAACCCACTGTCTTTTCAGAAACACCAGCAGTATCAGAGTCACAGCTAGATAAATATCACATGACACAAAGAGATAACAAACATACTGCCATAACCTCAAGAAGACCTAAGTTTACAAAGATTAAGGGGAAAAACATGAGGAAATGCAGTTAAACAAAGAACCTAAAAGATACTTCTATTTCACATCAGTTGTGGAAAAATCAATAGAAAAATACAAAGAATGAACTCGGTATGTTGAGATCCTTATAAAAATAACTCAGAGCAAATGCAAGCAAGCTGGAAAATTAGACCCACATGAGTGATGGTTAAAGTGCTACCAGGAGGATTTAAGCCTGCACTGTCTTGGCTTTCAGCTGCACAGCTTGCTTTACAAAGGGGTGGGTCTGTTGCAGCTGAGTGCATCAGCTTCTGTTAACTGGCGACAAAGTGAGAGGCACACAAGGAACTGCTCAGGTCAATCTGAAGGACTCCATCCCATATGATAAAAAATGACATCACCCACCCCCTGCCACTCATTCCCCAACAGTGCTAAGATAAATGATGCTTTCTTTGCTGAAAAGTTCTGCCTTGGCTGTTCCTGAACAGATACCAGACTCTGGATTAATATTGACACCTCCACTTCCTGTCAACCTCCATGCAATATGTAAATTCAGAAAGAAAATTTAAGGGAAAAGTGTAATATTTTTTTAAGTGACTTGTCCCATATTTTGTGTTCGCACTGTATTCAATTTATACTACCCTCTTGCTACTGGTATAAAACAAATATGAGACTAAATCATCTTTCTTAAGTTATTGGGTATATGACAAGAATAACAGTAAAAAATTAAAGTCTTTGAAAAAAATTAGTATAATTTACTTCACATTTTCATCCAAAACTTCTGAATTGGATTTTTATATTATGTCTGAGTATATTTTTACATATGTATTATCTAGATATATTTTTTCCATAGAAAATTATTCCAGCTTAGATATCATAGTCTTTGCTATCATTATTGGATGAAAAAGTTCTGAGTTATTTGTTACAGATGAATCAAAACTTGTAGAGATGGGCCATCCTTTTGAAAATAATGACAATTTTTTTTTTTTTTTAGACTGTATACAACAAAGATGGGGGGAAATGTTGTAATAACCACTGGGTTTTTTGCTTAGCAAATGCAAACCTGTAAAGCACTTATCATATGAACCTGGAATTGATTTTGTGAAACAACAGGATGCTTTGCAGATCCTAAGTATGAACATATTAGCAGTCTGGTAGATCTCTAGGGCCTTTCCTGATTTCTTCTCAAACAAATAGCATAAAACCCAAATTTTGAATGAAGATTTTTACAGATTCTTGTAGTCAGGGGTGTATCCCACAGGAGAGGAAAAACTGTGACTATTTCCTGCTCACCATTGTTGAATTTGTGGGATTTCTTAGCTGACTCTCTTCCAAGAGGAAAATGTTGTGTCTTTAGTGCTGCTGACTGGCCCTCAGCCTTAGCATAAAGCTGAAACATATCCTCAGCCTTTCTTGTCCTCCCTCTTCAGACCAAGGGTGCCTGTCACAGCCCAGAGAATGTTTGTTGTGGATTTGCCATAGCAGGTGAGACTTCAAATATCTACTGGGTATGGTCACACGTCTTGTGTGCAGCATTTCCTTTTCTCCCATATTTCAAAGACCAGCGGAGAAGGAAAAAAGGTGTTTCCACTTGCACTTTTCTATCCAGTTATAGCTTCTGGGTATCAACTATAACCTCTGGCACCCTTTACTACCAAACAAGGTCAGTGAAGGATTTTAAAGGACTCTCTTAACATTGTTTTCAGTTGAATAAACTGACGAGTCATGAACATCTGCCTGCAATCCTGATCAAGACAGGAAAGACATTGCTTGCTATTCTACTACAGTGATTGTTTTCTAAGGTATCTGCTTTTGAAGAATACCATTACCACAGACTCAGAAGTCACTGTGACCAGATTAACAGTGTTGGGGACTACTAGGATGAACAGCAAGCATATCAAAGTACTTTTATTGTCTTACTGATGAAGCTGATTTGAACACTTCTTCCTTCGCATGGAATGTACCTCCTAGCACTCAGTGGTCCATTGCCCCCAAAGCCATTGAAGCACTCAGAAGTTTTATTTCCAGTGGTCCATCAGGAAATTACTCACTAACTGAATCTTCAGGGATGTGAACCATTCCGTTGAAGTTGGTTGCAGATTTCAAGTTTCACACCCATGTGTCTGTAGGATGATGGTACTACAGCATCTTCATGCCTCTTGATTTAAGGTTGGAGCCAGCTTCTGGTAGTATGGGTGACATTCCCTTCTGCTGCTCTGAGGGCTCAGGATAGGGCTAATCCTGTAACAAAAAGTGAAAAAAAGACAGCCCCAGGGAGCCAGACTTACTGCTTCTGAGAGGGGTTGTCTCCTGCACTTTGGAACAGCAGCTTCTCTAGAAATACAGCTCAGGCAAAAGGATAGCCATGGGCTCTTTGCTCTCCTTGTCTTGCTGCTGCAGCAACTGCTAGGATTTTGTTTGCCTGGGGATCCCTGAGGTTGCAATAGTCGTTCTCAGCTCTGTCACTGAGATGCAAGTAAAGAGAAAGATAACTTGATACTTTGCAAAATGAAAGGAACCATGGCCTATAGAACCTCCCACTGAAGAAACAGACGTTTCTCTTTTTTTTCGGGAGCCAAACGTTCCTTAACATCTATGACACCTCTGAAGAGTCAACTCTTTGAAGCCCCTTCCACAGGGCTAGGTATGAGGTGTAACTTCTAACATATTTTCTTCTCAGCTTAAACACTGAAAAACTGACAGAAGAGAACACAAAGGGAGTAAAAGATGATGGAAACTTCTGAGTTGGAAGACAAAACTAGAGAAAGTTCAGGTATTTGTCATAAATGAGCTTTGGGACTATCTCTGTGAAGAGAAATTTTATATTTGTTCCATTTTCAATAGTGAAGACATTTGGACTGCATCAAACAGCAGAGTGGGAAAGGATTTTAAACAAAATTTCGCCTGCCAGAGATTGCATGTAAGGAAAAGAGCAGGATTGTCACAAAGCTTAATGTTACAATGTTTTCAATTTGTTTAAAAGCATTTTTATTGATCTTTTTTTATTATGCTTCTTCAGTTATTTTGTAACTTAAATTTGGAATAAGTCTCAGTTTATTTGAAACATTTTTAAAAATACATTGTTTTTTCAAGTGTTATCAAGTGTAAAGTGCTTTGCAGCGCCCAGTTATTGTACTTACTTTTAACTTTCAGTGATGACTTTTGATTTAGTTTTTTTAAGATTTGTGTTGCATTTGCTTTTAATCTATTGACCTGATTTTGCAAGACTTTGTGTGAGGTTTAGCTTCAGTTCATATGTGGTGCTAGGTACTTTGCAGAATTTTTGTTGTTTTTTAATTGAGAATCAACAAATTAAGTCACTGCATCTTCTGTTAGCTCATATTAAAGGTTCTAAATTCTGAAAACTGATATGTTAAGAAAGATGTGTGATGATAGCCATGCCACATACACTTTGAATACAGAAGCACCACAAGAAGTCCCTATTCAAGACCTATGTTGAAGGCTTGTTATTACTGAAGATTTTGTATTAATTGGATACAAAATTTCATAAAAGAATTATCCTGAGTAAGTACTTTCAGCTATTTAATATAAGTAACTTGATCTATTTCTAAACCAATTATAAGCTACAGGGAGTTTGGGGGAGAGAGGGAGATGGCATGGGATCACTGGAAAAGAAGAAAGGAAATGGAGAAAAGGATTCACTGGACATAAACAGACGGTTTGTATGAGACCAAACACATCTATAACATTATCTAGAAGATCTAAAGGAGACATGGCATCCTACCTGCCATATTTGCTAATAATTTATAACCCAAGATTACTTGTAAATCTCACCACACTATGTAAGAAAAGCGTAAACACTAATGAAGTTACTTCACTGATTCTGATTATCTCTGCTTCACAAGAGAGATGGGAAGAAGCTATAACTAGATTAATGGAATGTTTCATTCCTAAAGCTGATATCGCCTTTATTTTTTCCTTTCTACTACAGCAATTGTTTCCCTGCAAATCAACTTCAAGCACTGAGTGACATATCAGACAGATATAAAAAGGGACCACACCATAACAGAATGACATTACCAAGCAACCTTATCCCACAGCTGGGGTTATTAGGCTGCTCTTTAGCAGAGAGGAGACATCATGAAGATGAGATTAGTTTATGCACATGCTCAATGATTTGGCACTTATTCAGGTGTATGATTTTTCCTCTATAAAGGCTATTTGTTTTTTTCTTTTCCTTTTTCCCCCCTCCTTATTTTCTAACCCTATCTGGCTTTTTTAATGCTAGGTTTATTTAGAATGTTTTGACAGATAACAAGTCTGGGACATATTCCCCTTTTCACACAAATTTCAGGGGGAAGAAGAAAGCAAAGAAAAACAGCTACCAACGTTTTGAATAGCTTTTCTGAAAAAAACCTACTTACCTCAAATCACCAGAAAAGTAGAAAAGGAAGAATAAGACTGTGATAGGAAATGACAATCAACTATTTTAAGTTCATTTTAGACTACAGAAGTGGCAGTTGTACTCTGAAGCTCTTGTCAGAATCCAGCATAGAAGCAGAAGAAGAAGGAGGAGGCTGGTGGGAGAAAAGATGAATTGCCTATAGCCCTTTTTTGACACTCATTTATTAATAAGAAAATTTCTCATTCACCAAAGTATATTAAAACCTACATGTCCAAGTGACTTAAAATTTTTGCAAGATGCTTCCCACAATTCTGTGATTCTTTGTAAGTAGGATTAAAAAAGTTGAAATACAATTCCACACGAGTAGCATTGGCTTAATAATACACATTTGCCAAAACTGAAGGATAAAGATTTCAGCAGCACTCAATTTGAAGCAAGAATGCTAAGCTTTTACCTTTAGAAAGTTCCCATTTCTGATTAAATTCTGTAGCACTCTGATTTCCTTTCCCAGAATATGAAATCACATCACAGAAAGGGAAAAAAGAGATTCCAGAGAGGAGACCATTACTGACGGAAGCCATGTGTCATTAATTCAGTTATAAATTATTAGCTGAAAGCAGCCTCTCAGCATTTGTATTTGATGAACAAAAATTGATTGCTTCAAGGGCATTTCAATCCTTTTGATGTTACCATCTTTTAGTCCACCACAAATCTGAATCCTTAACAGAATGATTATAGCATTATAGTAATCCTAAGAGCCAATACTAAAGGATTTGGAAGAGCAACAGAGATCAATAGATTGAAAAAAGCATGTCTTTTTGAGTTGACAGAGCTGTCTAGCCTGATAGTGAACCTGAAAAAAATAAGTGGAGACTAAGTAAACAAGCAATCGTGCAGACTGAACTAAACTGAGGTGATGAGCCACTCTTCTGAATTGTTGAATACATTGGGAAGCTCTGAATATTTCCACCGGATTTAAACAAAACTAATGGCAACCAAGGGATATTTTGCCCACAATAAAAATAAAAGAAGTTTCATAAATATGTTTGCATGTGTTTTCAGAGCTTTGTGAACTCTTCTGGAGGTTGGGGTGTTCTGCAAGGTCAACATTTGTGTTTTGCAAGGACTTTGAGATTATTTGAACTGGGATTTGAGGGAACATTGTCTTAATGATTGTCTTCCTTTTAGTTGCTTTGAAATCCAGAATCTGGGCCATATTCCAACATAGAGATGAAAGTGCAGTCCTCTCAGCAATTAGATTGTGAGATATACAGTAGACAGGACCATGCATCCTTATCATGTAATCTCTACCAAACTATAAAATAATGTTGAAATCATGGAAGTAATAGGCAATTTGAGGATAGTTCAGGTTGTGCCGGGTTGTAAGTAACAAAGTTTTCCTAGAACAACAAAGCAAAAATGAGCTGAAAGCTAATGCCCTCTTCAACAGCTCAAGGATTAGCATAAAATTATACTTTGAAGAAGGAAAAAGAACAGCATTGCAACAGTGGAGTATTGTTGAAGATCAGTGGAATGGAGAGAGGACAGAAAGAGAATAAAAGAATTTTTACACCAGAACACTGCAAACTGGTATAATGTTTAGCAGGTATTTAACAATTCTTTTGGTGTGCTAAACAACAGATTAACTTCATAGTGCTCAAGTGAAAATTCAGAGATATTCAGATGCAGCACATCTGGAGAGCATCCCATGGCAAATGGTGAATGGCTAAGTAATCTGTTTCAATAGCAAGACATGTAGCGATAATTTATTGTTTTTAACTAGGGCTGTGAGCCTACCAATAATTCTAATGCAAAAACATCTAAAATTACTTAAAGCATAAATGCAGAACTTCCAACAATCACATTTTTTGTGAGACATATGTCACTTATACATATTATTATTAAAAGAGAGAGTCATAAAAGTCATTTGAAGAAGGGTGTGTTTTTCAGTTCTGTAAGATTGTACATATGAAGACTAGTGAAAAAAAGCCCAGCATGTACCTTTTATGCTACTGCAGATGATTTTCTTTATGGGCCATAGCTTTTTAGCTTGGTTCATGTTTTCACATTTCTTACATCTGAAAGAGTGGCACAAATTAAATGCACATTAAAGGCATGATTTTGGAACATTGTGTTGAAGCAGATTTAACCCATTATTTTGAAGCTGTGCATGATAACATGTGATCTTTAAGCTTAACCTTTATCTCAAGCTGTTTAAAATGTTTTGTAGCTGTTCTTGTCTAAACGAATAAAGAGGATGATAAGCAGGGACTGGCATAAATAATAGCTGCTTTAAAATGGGCAAAGAAATTGATAGCTCTACAAATGGTAGCCACCTGTATCAGGAAACTAAAGAAAGACTAAGCATTCAGGGGAGAGGAAAATACACCAACCTTCATTTTTCCTCTTTATGGGAATGTAGTTTGAACCATGCTCTGTACTCCTTCCACCACAATGCACTCTCTCTTGAGCAGAAATGGATCCATCAGGAGCATGGAAGAGGAAAAAATTCTGCCTGTGTCACAGGTAGTTCTCATGAAAAACCTGCAAGCATTGATGGCTTTACACAGAGGTTCACAGAAGCAGAGATGATAAGCAAAGTGCAGCTGGTTGACAAAGACAAGGACACGATACGTAAACAACAGCAGGTGAGCAGACAAAAGGAGATAACAGTATAACTGCTGTAAATCACATGCAGGTAGACTTGTGGGGGAGGGAAAGGAGATTTTGAGAGTCCTGAGGTAAAATTTACACCAGTGCTTTCAATAGTAAGAGACAAAAAGACAAAGATGTATCATAGGCCATGTTACAGATTCTGGGAAAACATAATATCCTACTTGCAAGGCTAAGTCTCTGAAAATCATTATGTCTTTTTCTTTCTGTGTGATCCACATTAACAGAAACACAAGACATTTTCTGCAACAAGACAGGAGCTTCAGCTGTCCTGAAAACCCAGAACTTCTCTGTCTCCATCTGTTCTGAAAAGCCAGAATATCTCTGCCTCTATCTGCATGGCATAAACCCCACATTTATCTTCCAGGAAGGAAAAAATGTTATCATTCTCAACAAAGCTTTTCTTTGTCTTGGCCCATAACATTTTCTGCTTTGATACAATTTAGACAGAGTAAGTAAGTAGTTCTTCAAACATGAAGCTACTGTAGAAGTTTTTGCATTTACAGCCCACACTGAACATTTCCAGGGTTGGGATATCCACATTGTCTTTGGGAGACTTGCTGGTTCATGGCAGTTGGGTTGTCTAATTTGTATGTTTGGTAACAAGATTGGCATTCCAGATAAGAAATGCAGTTTCATTTGTAATAAATAATTAACTAAAAACTTTGTATCCTATCTATTATCAGATAGATAATCCATCCATCCAAATGTAAATCTCTATGCAGACTGATGTTTCCAAATGTCCTGCTGATACTGCTGGCAGTTTATACATATACATTTTGTTCTACTTATGAATGAAACTTAACTAGGAATTAGAAAAATTTTTTGCAAATACCCACAGATATTGTAAGCTTGAAAAAGAAATTTAAAACATTGATTAAATCTTAAAAATATTTCAGATGGAAAGGACTTAAGGAGATGTCTCTCTTTACACAAGTGCTGCCTTCCACCAAGACCAACTTATTTCTACTGTGATAATCAATGAATAACTCATTCAAGTTAATGTTCTTTACCTGTGATAAGAGAAGACTCAAAAGCACAGTATGCGACCTGTAAAAGGTATTACTTCTTGAAGTGTCTGAAGGATTAACCTCCTCAGGTTTAGTCTTCTTCTTGAATTTACTCCATCACATTCTCAGTCCTTTATATGTTCTGCAAGTTTTAGTAGTGTCTGCTCATATGCAAAGTCTTATAGTACACAATTTATTCCCTCTGTGTTCACACAACCTGATAACCACTCTCCTACAGATGAGCTTTGGTCTGCAATACTTATATCTAGTTTTCACAAGTATTTTAAAGGTCTTATGTGCAGATTTATATATTGTTTTATTTAGGAGGATTGCTAGACAAAAGAGGGGAGAATTCATGTTTAATTGTGTAAAATATTATCATAAAATTTTAATTCCACAGCAATTAATTATATAACTGTATAGCATGTTCTCCAAAAAAAGTATCTCATTTTAAGAATTGTATGTCAGGTACCCTAAGGACTTCCCATGTAATTTTGTTGAATTGGAAGTTAATTATAAATATATATTTAGGATATTTGCCAATTAATAGAGTAAATAAAGTAATTAATAGGGGTGAAAAATATCCAGTGAAGGTCACTAAAACTATAGGGATTCATCCACCAAAAAGCAAACCAGAAGTTTTAACCAAATGGGAAACGTTTTGAAGCCTGGAAGAGAAATAAATCATCACCATGAAAAAAATAAATGGTTTCACCTGTGTGATTCTGAGAAACCATGGGGAGATGACTCATGATTTGTGAGTCAATGCATTAATATCTAATAGAATAATTGTCTTTTTTTGAACTTTTTGACAGATTTATGATGTAAGGTCAGTTGAAGGATTTTGAGGAATCTGTTCTCATATTGTTTTGTCATTTCAATTAAAGGGAAATGCTGATCATAAGAATTAAATAAATTGTAACCTATCACTATTGTCTACTACTATTGTCTATCACAATTTCTACCTTAGTGTTGTCACAGCCTTTGTATCTGTTATCCAAAAAAAGTGAATCAATATCTTCAGTACTTCATGACAACACATTGTATATAGAAACTACTTATGGAGTATAGGGTTGGAAAATATCTCAATCACCCAGCCTACTCAGCTGCTACTGCAGGCAATCATAACTACTCACAAGTTTCCACACATTTTAATTTTTTCCTCAATTGTCTTTGTACTAGAACATTGTTGTCTTGTACACGCTTGGCTCAAAGTTGTTCTTTACCATAAATAATTCCTTTCTCTCCTTAGGGCTTGTTTCCATCACAAATTTTGAAACAGAATTAACATTTCCCCCAGCTCTTGTTTCACTGTGTGACACAAAGCCAGTTCCTCTAGTTCGTTGTCACACAGTAACTCTGGATCTTTTGATCATCTTCTTATCCTCACTTTGAATCTTTAGTTGAGTTGTAGATTTCTAGAATATGGACAATCAGATCCATGCACAGTATTCTGGAAGAGTACCCTGGGTAACTATAAAATAAACTCCTAACTTCTGTTGAAAATCTTTCCATAATAAATCAAGTGATGGAATTTGCCTTTCCCATGGTTGTATCCCACCTGTGGATTACAGCCATTTTCTGATTAACTAATACAAAATCTTTCTTCTCCTCAACTGATGACCTTTGAATTTTTATTGACCCCCACCCACAGACACAAATTTGTAATTTTCTCTGTTCAGTGCCATTTCTCTGTGATTATAACCTAGGCTGGTAGTTCAATATATAGTTGAATATTTTCAGTTCATTTCTTCAGCACTAGCACTTGCAGCTTCCTTACATTCCAAAATCTCTTAGTACTCACTCAACATAATCTCCACTCTGACTTGTTCTGTCTACAACTATCAGTACTTTCTCACAGAGCATGATATCAACTTACTCAAGTTGAGATATATTACACCTAATACATTTAACTTGTAAAAAAAGGCTGGTGCATACATTTCTCAAAATTTTTTTTTTAAAACAGTATATCTTTTTATCCTTTGTAGAAAAGCATCTCACCTCTGATACCATAGTAACAGTGGCTAAATTTCTTTTTAAATATTTTGACATCAATACTACAATTTCATATTCTAGTCCTCTTAGAACTCTGGAAAGAACATGAAACTCAGAGTTTATTCCCCCATAAACAGTAATTTCAATCTTTATTTCATGTAACTGTCTTGCCCTTTCTCACCCCTGATTCATATCACTTTCATATTCATATGAATAAATCGTATTCACTGAAGTAAAATATTATTTTAGTGATGGGACATCCTTCCAGTCCTTCCTATCCTTTCCAAGTGCAGTTTAGTCTCCCTTCTTCCCTCACCCTCATTTTATTTATAAGACTAAAGTACCTTTTGTTCTTTGCTTTGAATTCCTTTCTGCTGTCTAACTTGGCTCAGGTTCTGCTATCTTATCATTTTAACTGTTCACTCTGTGCCTCATGAAGTGTAGAATGTCATTTCCATTGCTTAATAATCTTTCTATCCATCCATGTTCTCTTGCTTAAACCTTAAATCCAATACCTTTTCTCACATTTTGTTCTTATTTTTGAAGCTGATTATTTTTCAGGCAGGATGAGGGTGGGGTTCTCCCCTTTCCTAGAGCTCCAATGAGTTTTTGCTCTGTTGTCCCAAAGTAAAAATAAGTCTTGTCTGTATTCTGCCCTCCTGGCTCCTTAGTCCAGTGACACCACTGCTGGAATTCACTTAATTTAGTCAGTGCAGAAGAGTTCTAAGTTAAGCAATCAGAATTCAGAAGATATCTGTTCTAAATGTTTTTGTGCAACTTTCCTCCCAAATCTTTTCACATACACATTATAAGATAGTCTTTATGAAGTCTATATCATTGTTTCATTCAGCCTCATGTGATGTACAATACAGACAGTACTTATTTGGTACATAATTCATCAAACACTTTTTGAAACAAATTCTTTGGGTTTCTCCCATAATTACTTGGTGTTCATCACCCAGATCTTACTCAGAATACAGACATATTTACTTGCTTCTCTGCTTTTCTGTTATGTTCATCACCCGATTTAGTGGAGACATCCACTGCCTTCATTTTCAGTAATAAGATACTTTACTAACTCAAATTCCAAGACCTTCAGTTGGAACTGTCAAGAAAATGTTTTTTTCAAAAAATTGTTTGTAATTAAACATGTAATTAAAAATTTTAAATTATTGCCTAAGGAATTGCTCTTGGGAATTCTCTCATAAGGGAACAGATAGGGAAGAGTTTTATAAGACAGAATTTAACACATGTAATTGCAGAACACTCCATGTCCCTTGTTCCTTGTTCTGTGCACAAGAAATTTAGGTTCTCTGGCCAGGTCCAGGAAGAAGCTCTTGCACTGAGTAGTAAATTCCAGACAGAAGTATAAAAGATTAATTACAATAAACAATTTATTTTTAAATTAATTATTTGGCTTTTTCACGATGGAATGAGAAGGCTTCTTCCTAGTTCCCTAGGTCCTGCTGCTAGGTACCTGACTGCAGGTTTCCACTGGATGACAGACTGTTCAGGACTAAGTATTAATCTACAAAAAAATTAAGCTGGCATTTTTTAATGTTTCTTGCTAAAAAGGTACAGGTAAAACTTCATAGCAGAAAAATCTGTCCCATCCACTCCCATTTCCTCTCTGCTGCCATTCAGTCACCTCTAAACTAACTTTAATGTGGAAGGACTGTAATATGGTGCATATTCCCTTCTCTACCAGGATATATCTTTATACCTTGAATCAAAACCATGGAAGAATTCTTTCTCCATAAGACCCATAAAACATTAATAGACATCTCAATGAATCACTACAAAACTGAGAACTAAATTGCATTGAGTTTCTATGTTAACTGTTTAGTGGGTCTAATAAACTCTTCACAGAATTTTAGAAAAAACCCTTATTAAATTCTCTTATTGGTGTTTCCCTCTCCCTTAAATGAATGGAAGTAGTGTTAAGTCAATCTATTTTCGTGAAAAAGAGGACCTATGTAGACCAGGTTTTTTGGTGCAACTGATATAATTCATTGCTGACTTATACAATGAAGTCAACAACTATTTTTTTTTATTTGGACTTTAGTTGATCCTACTTTATTTCTATTTTGAAGGCTTATTGTTTCACTAGAAAAGTATGAAGATCTGATAAGAACTGAACCCAGGATAGCCAGCCAATTCCATGGAACACCAGGGCAGTGTGCCATATTTTTTTTCATTGGAAACCCACTTTAGTCCCACAGATTGTAGGCAGGTCAGGGGGAAAAATACCAATACAGAAACATAAGATATTAGTAATAATGTTCATGGACTATGACTAAAAATATTGTGTAAAATATAATATTGTTTCAGGGGACATTTAAAAAAAAAAAACAGGTCAAATGCAGTAGAGCAGTTCCAGTAGGAACAATAAAGAAAGGACCACCTTAGATTTTCAATATCTTCTCTTTCACTTGGCATACTCCATGAGATATGGCCTTTTGCCACACCACTCATGAGGTTCAAATCCACTTTATGTTTACCTCTTAGAAGAAGTATCCTAACAAGTTGCCTGTAGGGAGCATTCCTGTGAACCTACCCCCTTTCTTGCTCTACATAGGGTAAACCGTTCCCAAGATAGGATAATTGGCTCTCCAGCCTAGTGATTAAGACAATTCTTTCAAAGCCCTACAACATGCTGATTTCAATATTTCCTTTGTTCCTTGGGGCTCTTAGAGACAGGAGAATGAGAACATTAAGTTTGAATCCAGGTCTCTTGCCCGTTTTTGAGTACCCTTTTAATTCACATGTATGTGCTAATAGACCTCAAGGAACCAGGTCTTCCTAAAAAAATAAGATTTTCAAAGCACTTTACAAAAAATAATTTAAGAATTCAGCAAATGAATGCACCATAAAAAAATGCATAATTAATTTAGGAAAAAGTAAGAAAATCATTATAATTCAGAAGTTATTATAAATTTTAAGATGTTAGAAAACACCAAGTGGGCAACTTGTTAAGGATAAATCCTGCTTAAGCCTTAGATGTTAAGAAATGTTGCTGTAAATCATATTTCTGCAAAGAAATGGAGGTGTTATTACACTTTCAGATGGAACTTGGTATGAATAAAGTTCAATGTCCAATAAAAGCTGCCTCACAGAAGAGCCTCTTCTGTTACCTAATCACTAACATCAAGTTGCACTAGTACAACTAGGACATATGAATGCACTTAATATCTCTGAGTGGGCTCGATCTGACTTTTGTTCTAGAGCATTCCCACCTAAATGAGTCTAGAGTTATTCTGTAGTCACTTTTGGTTCTGTGAATGTGGAGCATTAATTTAGTGAACACGTCTTTTGAGTCTCATTCCCTGAAATTATTTTGGGACTCAAAGGCCAGTCGGAATTTGACCAGAGGTCTTAATAATAAAACTTAGACCTTTAGTATTCTAGGTGGACCTTTCTTGTTTATTTCCAGAACTTTTGACTCTGTTTATAACACCCCTACCTTTGGTCCTAGAACTGTTAGAAGTTTTACAGATAAAAAAAATTCTCAGAAGGAAATCCGAATCTCATCCCCTGTTTTTTTTACTTTTAGTGCCCAAACTTAACTTTTATTTGTTTTATTCCAAAGCACTGTAATTTCAAACATTTCAGTGTGGAAAGGAATTTCTTTTCTCCATTATTTCACTTTCTTCTGCTCCACTGAAAAGACAAGAAACCCTAGAATCTCACCCTGAGAACTCATAAACATGGAAAGATTGTCTACTTGATGCTTCAAAACTCAGACTATTGGTCAACATACCTAGAGTTTCTGACTTGAACTGGCCAATCAGCTGAAGCTGACAGAGTTTGGAGACTGCTGTCTCCATCAAAGAACATGAAGAAAGAAACAAACAAACAAACCTGTGGGTTCATAGGAAGTGTTTACCAAAAATCTGAGAGTAGGAACTGACAACACATTCCCAATAGATGATATTGCTGTTCTTACATGAGAAACAATTTTATTTACATTAGGTTAAAAAATTGCAACTTGTGCAAAGCTTATATTCTCTTGAACTCCTCAAGATCAGAATGTATCTTTGATTAAATACTGACTTTCCTTTTTCCCTATTTCTGATTATAATGAGGCCAAAGATAATTAATTGAGTATAATAACATCTGTATTTTCTGCCACTAATTTAAGCCACTGGGATATTACATATGCTTGCAACCCACCCCACCACACTCTTAGTAGATGTATGCGTTTTACTATCCAGTGAAAAAAGGTCACTTTTGTGGGTACCAGTATTTTAGAACTATATTTCAATAGAAATGTTCCAGAATTTATCTTTAAAAGAAAAATAGTGCATCAAAAAAAAATATTTTATGCTTAGCAAAATGTTGCCTATATGTGTCTAATCTGAAGCTCATTGCTCACTCTACTATAAAACAGAGTGGTTAGATCAGAAAGACTAAGGGGTGAAAGAAAGGGCAATCTATTCTTCCTCAAATTACTTGAAATTTGGACTTAAATTACTTGAAATGGACTTAAAAGGACCATTTAAGTTATGTATATAAAATCTTTATTACTGACCATTAAAAAACTCACAAAAACCTGCCCAGTGTCAAGAGTTATAGATAAATATGAAAATTTAAATATTGGGAAACCCACGTCATCTAGATGGAATAAAAAATCTCGAAGTAGTGTTTAGACAATTATAAGACTGTCATTATCATTTTAGTTATGGTGAGCTTGTACTTATTAACTTATTGCACTTTCCAGAAAAATCCATTAGCGATGTCTTGATTTAAGAAACTCTTCTTTTATACTGTCATACTTTTAGGATGTTTACCTCAGAAAAATACATTTTTCATCAGTTCTTGATGTCTGGAAAGTATTTGATTTCCACAAACCATCTTTATAATTCCTTCAAAAGAATTATTTGGACAACAAATTAATTCAACTGAATGCTCTGCCAGCTGAGTCAGTTCATTCCCAAACTCATTATCCCCAAAATAATTCTTTTGCCTCACAAAATTGAGAAGGCTTCACAGTGTTGGTACAAGGTTGGCCATGAGTTTGTGGTGTAAGGAGGGGTTTAATCCAGAGACTGTCATTCAAAAATGTTTTGTATGGAAACATAGATTGCTTTGACAGCATTGTCGCTCTGATAGCAATGCTAATGGTGGCAATCTCTGTCCAAGGTGCTTGCTCCTTGCACCACCAGCCTCTCTCACCTCTAGCAGCTTCACAGTGCACAAGACCAAGGATCTGATCCGGTAGAAATACAACTTTCTTACATAGGTAATTTCCCAGCCAAATCACAGCTCTGATTCAGTTCTGTCAGTGGTTATCCAGAAGAGGGACCTACTAAAGGACAAGAGCTGCTCTGAAGCTGTTTTAAGCATAGGTGCTTGTCAAATGCTAGATTAATACCTTTTTATTCTTATTTTATTTTTTTGTTCTGAATTCTTATCAGGGAATCTAAAGCATTTTATTTAAGAACAGGTTAATGCAATACAAAAATGCCCAGTAGTGTAGTGAACTGTTTATCTGGAGAAGTGAAAACTCAATATGATTACTCTTAGGGACATCAACATTATGATTGGTTGAGGATGAGAATGAACAGTAAAAAACCATGAAAACTCCTTCCCTGTTACCTCAGTTACTGACATTTGAGATGGGAGCACGAGGAAAGTGAAAAGTGGTGGAATTGGTTTAAATGTCTTTCCAAGAAAAGCAGGTCTCCAGCCTGGATCCTTGTTCCTAGATGCAACAGAGAGATATGAAGCTGAAATAGAAGCAGAAGCTGACATTAAAGGTCCTGTGGTTAACTAACATTTGGTCAGCAAAATCATGAAGAGTGAAAGAAGTATTTGGGAATCTTCCACTAAGCAGATCTACTAGTGGAATTCTTTTCACATTTAGTCACCCATTTCCATAAATTTTACAAACCCTCTAGAGGAAAGAGTGATAGAGAGGGTGAAAAGAACCTCTCTATTTGCTTTGTGGATACATTCTGCTGCTCACTACCGCTGTCTTCAGTAATGAGGTGCTGAAGCGAAGCAAAGCAAACTCTGAGGAACACATGAAATTCTGACTTACAGGCTCCAGCTCCATCTATATGAGGACATTTTGGAACTGAATTTAAAAATCTCCTATACCACAAGAGCAAATAAATCCTGGAGACATACAATCACAGTATGAACAAATAATTTTTTAACAGCAAGTATAAGTAATATATATCTAAAGGACATTATGAAAAGAAACAGTTTTGAGTTGATGAAAGAGTATTGAAACATTCTGCACATACTGTCAATAGAAAAATACATTTAAATCCTTGTTTTCATTAAGCCAAGAGCTTTAAAATATTCAAGCAGTGTAGATCAAGTTATTTTCTCTTTTTTTTGCCAAAATTTAAATTCAGTTATGAACAGTTTCTGCTAATTGCATATCCGCCAGAAGGCCAAATTTTTAGACTTAAAGTTTTCTCACCCTGATTTTTCAGAAGAACTTTATCAGATTCTCTGTTGCTTAGTAATTACACTGTACTCAGGGAGTACAGAGTGAAAATAGTCTATGGAGTCATAGTGAAGTTTATGGTTTTATATAGAGCATCATTACAAGGTCCCTGGCCTTACAAGAGGAAAGAGAAAAAGTGTTGGAATCTCACCTAAGCTTTTGGAATTCCCTTTTACACAGGTGAGTTTAATACCATGCTCTGCTTCTCAAAACTATTATACCTTACTTCAAGGAGGCAGGGAAATTTGAAACAAATGTAGAAACAATAACTACAAGAAATATATACTAGGCAGCTGGAAAGGAAATGTGAAGCACTTTAATATGCATAACATGTTACTACTACTTCTTTCACAGAACTAAACACAAAAAAATTAGAAAGGGGAATATCAGTAAAGGCAAATTTCTATTAATCAAGTCCCTGGATGACAAAGGAAAAGAGGGCTGAAAAAATGACCCTTTTGATAACAATACTCAAGACATTAAACATGGAAGAAACAGAAGAAAAAAAATGCTCATTGCTCATCAATTCATTGCTCACTTACATTTATTTATGTAGCTTTCTTTTCTCTAATATTCTTATGAATAATTTTTCTGAAAAGAAATTTAAACAAATTGAATTACATTTCTCTGGAAATTTGATATATTATTAGTATCCATTGTAACAATCTAGTGAGCTTTGTAACTTTAATGAGTATATGATACAGATTTTCATTTCACTCTTATTCTGAAGCAAATAGATATGTGACTTTTGTATTTTCTGTTTACCTAAATGGAACTTTCCCTTATACATGACAGAGTTTGGCACCACACATTTCAAAAGTCACCTTGCAACATGCAGAATCTCCCATCACCATCTTACCCTTACCTTGGCAGTTAGAGAACTTTGTAGTTTGACAGCATGAGAAATTTTTGATCTTCCATTCTGTAGCCTTAAGTTTCATAATTGCCCCCCATTAATGATATAAAAAGATGGTGACTCTTTCAACTATGGGAAACAGTTGATCTCTGCCACTTTTCTACAAACCTCTGTGCTGCCTCTTCAGCTTTAGATTGTGTCTCAGTTACTCAAATCACATTTTACACAGAGGCGCACAGGTTTCCCTGAAAGAGGCCTTAGTGCACCTCCTTGCCAAAGAAATGCAGAAGTCTGCACAGCTGTTTGGAAGCATGTGATATCTAACATATATACTAATATATTTTATCACAATTTGATGGAAAATCTTCAGGATAGTTCCTAACTGGCCAGAAGTCAAAGCAAATTAATTTAGGGACTTGAACAAAGTATGTCAAGGTAAAACCACCTGCAAACTTACTCTACTCTAATCCTACAGAAATGCTCATCAAGAGCTCATTCAAAGTAGTTTGTCCATTGTTGACCTCAAGTTAAGATCATTTCCACAGACAGTAAGCCCTGTGTGACTGGTCCTTAACACAGCTGAGCTAACCCAGGCAGGTGGTTCAGGAGTCCAGGCTCATGAGGATCCCTGCATAACTGAAGGACTTGTGAATTCATCACAGCAGAAGATTCAGCTCCCAAGGTGGTTTAATTTTTTTTTCTTGTAAGGAAAGGAAAAAACTAATATTGCACCATGCAGATGGAAAGTATACAATGCTCAAATACTTTTGTAAGAAAGCCTTGTTCTTGAAATGTGGAAGGATGCCTGTTTAAAAACAGGACATGTACAGCTTGTTCTGGGCTGGAGGCTAAGGTCAACGGAACCTTACTGGTGCTAAGAACATTTTACACAGAAAGCAGTCAAAGGATGATGTTCTGGTTGCTAGCCAGCTCTGGAGGAAAGTCAAACCAATGCTGTCCTAAATTCTTCTCACATAGCCAGCTTTAAAACAGGGTTTTTCTCCTGTTACTTTTAGTTAGTGAGAATTTCCTTTTTCATAAGGGACATCAGGCCTGTTGGTGTGGAGAATCAGTTTGGGGAGTATGCATGATGCTCTTGCCAGCAGTCCATGGTGCTGATGGAGAGATTTATACTTGAGTATGGTCAGTGTCCTCGGCTTGCAGCTGCAACGGATTATTTCCAACATTTTTTGAAAGGTCACTTGGTGCGTTTCTGTGTCAGCATTGTCAAGGATTTATGGACAGCAAGTAAAGGTCAATAATGCACACAAAATGGCCTGCCAAAATGAGTTGTGATCTACTAGTAGGTTGTTGCCCTCCAAAGTTCCACAAAACTGGAGATAACATACAGAAAATGCACTTGTTAGTTTACCATGCTGTTTGGCAACTGCTCAGCATAGCTCAGGTCTCCTGCTGAGCTATGAAAAAGTCCACTAAAAGTCACAATAGGAAAAATGTCAGTATATATTATCTTCATAGTCCATTTTTCTTTTACGTACTTCTCCATTATAATGTAGTGATTTTCATGGTGTCCATGAAAATCACTACATTATAATGAAGTACGTAAAAAAGAACTGATTGTATTCAGAGATGAATTTGCCAACTTATGTTACTGTGCTACAGTATCCTGAACTGCGCAATATTTTCATTAAAAAGATGCTGCTGTCTATCTTGTAATAAATTAAGAAATTAAGAAGTGTGGCAAGTTGATATTTTGAGGTGCTTTTTTCATGACAAATGGTAATGGCTGGACTATGTTGTCACATCTTACAACAGTAACAGCCAATGGCTTCACGTGAGGAACACAGCACAAAGATGAACTTTCCCCCCATCCTCACCATCCAGATTGCATCCAGACCATCACATGTATCAGCAACTGACTGACCTATCCTCCATCAGTTTGGATCCATTTAGCTTTTGGCTTATAGTCAAAATCTATAGCTCTAGGAAATACAGAAGAGGAAGACTGTCTAAGTCTCCTGTCAACACGCACAGTGATCCACTGAGCTCAGACCCAGTGCAGCAACCTTCATCACACACTGCTCAGCCTGTCATGTTAGTGGCAGCACTGTTCTCACAAACACTGCTAAAAACCAGCATCTCCAAACAAAGATGTGTGATGAACACTGAGGTACTCCCAGGAGAGGGGGTCACCAAGTCTCAGCACAATTACCTCCTCTCAAGTTGTCACTTCCCCTTGTGCAGAGAGACAAAACCCAGACTCCTCTTCTGTAATCCAGCCAGAAGATCCTGGAATAAACAACAGAGTATTATTCCTCCTAAAATCCCCTACTATTTCTCCAGGAATTTGACTGCCTTCTCCTTCAGACTTTTCCTGCCTCTTTGAGACACCAGAAAGGGCACCCTGCTCTGACTCCTCTCTTTGGCCTTGGGTGAGATGGCTGAGTGACTACTTTCTGCTGGTCGCCTTTTAAAGCTGTGAAAGGATGCAGGTCCCCAGTTAGAAAACCCTCTGGGGACATGTCCAGTTGTGTATTTGTGCCCCGCCCCCCAAACAAGCATGCAGAAGTCAGCAGTTACCATGTTTTGCATTAAATGAAGGTCCCTCCCTCAACCTGCTTCTATTTTATTGCTGTTACTAAAAAAGTTATGGAATTACGTCAAAGACTAAATGAAAGTAAAATATTTTTTTCCTTCTGTATTGACCATTTACTGTTGCCCATTTCTGTGTCTATATTCTTTTCAACAAAGTCAGAAATCTCCTGTTATGCTTTCATTCCTCTGTCATTGCTTTTGCTATCATTGTAGCATGCCCTAGTGTGACAATAATTATAGTATTATATTTTATATTACTTTTGAAATGTAGCAAGCAGGCTTGCTGTGGTGTTCTCTCCATGAGCTCCAGGAGTGAAATGGAGAGAATTAATATGAAAAGAAACTTCTTTTAAATCTCAGAGTGGTACTTCATTTTGAGTTTTGTTCATTGCTGGGATTCATTCCAAGTTTAATGAAACAGAATTTCTCGGTCATATTTCCACATTACATTTCCATCTTTCATTAAAGTAGAGCCAGAAAAGCACTTAAGCACATGCTTAAAACTTCAAAATGCATTCTCAACATATTGCCTAATTCCTGTGATATTTTTGTTCACTGGGGGTCTTCACAAGTTCAGACTAATACTAGAAATTTGCTTTGATTTAGATAAAAGCATTCTTGTCCTAAATGAGGTCAAATACAGCAAGGCCAAAACCTGAAATCTTCACATATGCTGTGGGAGACAGATACTATCATTCTTCCCTATGCAGCTAAAACTTTGGCCAGTTACATACAATATGAAGAGAAATATCTAACTCCTCTAGCTCCCTTGCCACAGAGAGCTGGCCCATTTGCTGGCCCATGGGTTTGGCTGGCTCAGATTCTAACACCAAGGGCAACGACTACTTCCAGCAGAGTGGCTTGCCAAGTACAGTGCTATCCAAAATGAACTTTAAAAACAGTAAAAGTGGCAGGTCCAATTTTTTTTTTAAGACAGCCCTGAGCTTTTGTTGTTATAACTGGTTCCCCTCTGTCAAAGAAAGGGCATTTCATACTCGAGGATGTTCTCTCAGTTACTTCCTTAGGGACTCCATGTCCTCACATAAATTGCAGGATTTCCTAAGTGGTTCATGAACCGGCCAAATTTTAATCCAGTTTCAAAACAGTATTTTCTTCAGCCATCTTTTTGAGGAAGGTTCAGCTCCCAACGAGCAGGAATACATTATTTCAATACAGTGGAACTCAGACCTTTAAAGGGGTTTAGGCTGTTCTTTATATCTTCCAGAAAACCTTGCTCTGAGCTGAATCACATACTCCCAGCGTCTGCTCCTTATTCTCACCTATTCTCCTCCTTTCACCTGAGGAGTTAGGTAATGTCTGGCCCAAGTACAATAAGACCCCCGCCCCTTTTAAAGACCATCTTATCCTAGAACAACGTTGTTTATGTATTCCATATGGCCTATCATTATTGTTATCCTTGATTCTCTGTCTCCCACTTTCCTCTTGTGCAATAAAATAGATGAAGTAACACATTGTAAAAGAATGTGTTTGCAAGATAGAATAGACATCTGCCTCTCTCTTTCAGAGCCTGCTGCAAGAACAGAGTTGCTACCTGTTTTGCCAATCTGACCCCAACATGTCTAGGGCCTCTCAGAGCAATTGTGCGTGAACACATCAATCTGTTCATGAGCAATAGCTCTGTGCCTCAGGTGGCCATTGATTTTTATTTTTTTTTCACTGTTACTGGCACGCTTGTCAAAACCTGCACAAGTTATTGTTAGTATTGTTAAAAAGATGTTAAGGAACTTTTGGGGAAGATGTGACCTGATCTTCCTGGAATATTTTATAAATTTTTGTCTTGCTTTTTTCAAAGCTCTGTGTGCTCAGGCAAGGCCAAGATGATGCCTCTACTTGAAATTGAAGAAAATTTGAACATTTAAATATTTCCAAGGAAAAAACCAATCCACTCCAACTAGACCACAATAAAGTGCCTTAGATCTGTCTGTGACAGCTTAAAAATTAGTAATGATCATTTCAAATAAAACAACCTGCTGTTTGATTTGTAACAGCACCTAAGAATCTGTGAGCACAGTGTACATTGTTGCAAGACAGGCTTATTTTATCTTCTCTTTCTCTTTTACACCATTTTGATTCAAGAATATCTTCTTTATTTGCCTCTGTTAGTCTGCTGTAAAACTGTGCAAAGATGGACAGCTTCTGACTGAAGAAGGCAACCTCCTATCTTGTGCTGCAGTGGCTGTGGTGGGAATCAGGCACAAAGACTTCAAAACTGGTCTTTAACCACATACTTGGTGCCCCGTCAAGGTTAACAATGTCTGGAAATCAGTTTGTATGTCTCATTTCACTGTCTGTTAGCCATAAGGCCATTGGGGGAAAAAACCAAAAAAAGATAGTATGTCTTATTGTTGCATGAAAAGGGATATAGAAACATAAACAACCCCCAAACATCTGTCTTTCTGGATTGTTTGAGAACAACCTGATCTTAATGAAAATGTAAATGATATCAGAATCTGAAGCATAGACTCTGATGGAAAGAGAAATTATTATTTCTCTTCTGTTTCCTAAGTGATCAGACTCACAGGCACTTCTCCTTGTGTTTCAACAAAGACATAAGAAAAAGGCATTTTTAAGAACCCTATATCTATTATTTTCTCTTCTCTGAAGATCTGGTGTGTCACTGCTTACTCACAGAAAACCACTGCTGGATTTGCTGAGATGTTTTTGCAGTGAGTTATGAAGATGTGGGCAGATTAATTATAGTGCTAAAATTATTTTTCTCATGCAAAAATAGCAAATCAACCAACGCAGAAAAACAAAAGCATACTAGTTGCTAGTAAGTCCTCTCAATTTTTCATTTTAAGCTAGAGGAAATTTAAGTAACTGTGTTCCTGCCAATTTCATTTTGTGGTCTTGTGTCTGTGCTCCTTCTACATATATCCATCAGTTTCCAGACAAAAATTTATTCTAGAGATCTGTTTGCCTCTTTGTTATCCTTGTAAGAACCTGAATGACTCTCACCTCGATCATTTTTTTTTTCTGTCTTCTGAAATCTCTTGATTTGGATTTTTCTACAAGGTCAGAAACAAAATGAATTAAAACCTATGGGAAAATCAAGATGTTTGCTCAGATTGTCACAGGTTTTGGGAGTAAAACTGACCAAGACAGTGACTAGACCTTTCACAGCTGAAGCAGTTCAGCAATAGGTAACCACTTTCCAGGGAGTGGAGGTGTTCAACTGGCAAATATGGAATATGCTACAGTGGGAGAGACATTAAACCTAGACGCATTCATATAAACATTGAAAAACCTCAGGTCACCTCAGGTGCTTGTCATTGTAATATTATTGCCTCTGACTGACAGTAAAAGTGAATTGAAAAACTGTTTTTGAAAAACCTGTATGTATAATACACTTACACCAAGACATAGTTGGACCATTACACTTGTCTATTTCACACTATTTAATTTAAATTACATACTGCCAAAGTCTTCTTTTCTCCAGCATACTCACTGCTGTGTAATTTATAGTGTCATGCATCTCCATTCTGTTACACATAAATTACATGTTTGTGGCAAATAAAAAGATAAGTGCAATCCATATTGCAAATGCATTCTGTCACTAAATTTGCATGCTTTCTCCTTGTTCTTCTTCACCTCATGGAATTTATGTGTTCATTGTAGCACTGTCTGATATCACAATGCATTTCCTTTTATCAGTTGTATTTGGATTTTAAAACTAGCTGTTTACTGTTTATCACAATGAGCTATTTATGACAATGTGATACATTGTCATAGCAGTCTTCACTGTCTTCCCAAATAATTTCCAAGGTATGGTAACAAAAATCCGCTGAACTGAAATATTACAGAAAAATTAAGAACACTGCTTGAAGGACACTTTTTTCCCCCTCTAATTTTATTCATATTCAAGAAAGCAATCCTAAATCAGGTTATTATTTTTAAAAAATTAAATCACTTTACAGATTCAAATCCACTTGTAATAGGACATTTTTTCATCTTAGTTTATCGCCTGATGCAGTAGACCATCTAGCCTTTTCAAGGCACATAAAGTGATCTACTAACTAGATTTGAGTGGATGGTAATGAGGTAACTTCAAATTAAATAAAATAAGTGTTTCTGTGAGAAGATAACCCACTGAATTTCACTCTCTAAGGTCTGGAGTCTTGTGTCTAAGATTCCATCTTCTGATGTTCTGAAAAAGAAAATTTTGTGTCACACTTTATTTGAGCTGTGGCACAGACAGTCACTTGCTTCTCTGCAGCATCCTATTTTTACGAAATTTTTCAGAATTTAGATTCACAAGTGGTTGCATGAGCTTCATTCTCTTAGGAAATTATGACAACTAGAAAGAGAGGTTTTGAGATTTTTTGCTGGAACCAGTCAGAACAGCCTCACTCACCTCAATGAACTGAAGTGACTTGCTGAGAAGCTGAGTGCTAAAAATAGATAGTAATTAAAATGGAAATATTGGGTTAGGCAAACTCCACCTGAATGCTCTCTCTGCTCTGCACCTCCTTGAAATATAAATACAGTGTAATTGAATTTGAATGAATTAGTCATATGTTCATAAAGTAGCATGTTTTTAAGTGAGAATTAAAACCAGCACTTTGAAACAGCCATTGTATCCGTACTCTATAATCAAAATACAGCTAATTCCTTTAAGACATAAACAAAAGGTTCAGTTCTCACTCTTGACTTTTTGATAGCATTTCTGTAACAGTGCCATTCCAGTGCAGGAAAAACAATGCTATGACAAAAATGGAAATGCAGTTTATCTGTTTATTTCCATCACCTTTTGATAAACTACCAGGATATGCTCACAGTAATTTGCAATGTTATGCAGTATTTGTATTTTGCCCATCCCTGTAAAGCCATTACCTAATCAAGTCTTACATAATCAGTAAATAAACTAAAACCAAAATATGCTCTATTGATATTTTTTGAAAATGATTATATATTGAATAAGATCTGTTTAAAAATGTTGCCTTGATAAATCACAACTTCTTAAAAATTCAAATTAATGGATGTTTTTAAAAACACAGAAGCAGAAAACAGAGAACTTCGGTCTTTTTTGTCTCCATAAATAATAACTTCTTCAATTAATCTGATTCAGTACATTAATCAAACATTATTGATTAGTATACAGAAAATGTGACATGTTGATGTGGCTGCTGCGAGAGTTGTTTAAGCTATAGAAGTCTTTAAAAAATTCCCTCCCCCAGCAGGGTGATCTCAGGTGGGATGTTAAATGTATGCTCAGCCACTGGTTGCAAGAAGTCACTAAAGCAAACACTGAAGCACCTTGGTGAAGGCAATTGCAGCTTCAATACTATCAGCTCAGTGACCCTCTCAGATCTCAGAAAAGGTCTTTTCAGATTCTGGGTCTTGCTGTATTGATTTCAATCAGCAGCTTTTCCTAAGAGCCCCACTTCAAAATAGCCCTGCCAGAATTTCTGCTCTCTAACCCAAGTTTTATCTCAGGGTTTTTGTTCACATTTGACATCATTCAGATAAATTACAGGAGGATTTTTTTGTGTGTGTGTACTGGTTTCTCTACCCACATTTTTTTTTAATTTTGTTTGTTCCCAACACAAGTAAATCTTTCTGTTTACTTATGCTTTCAGTCGCTCTATTGAGGGAGGTACACTGAGCTGCCTCAAGTGTTGTTTTCAAAATGTTTTTACATTTTTGGCCATGCTTCAGTGGGACCAAAGTATTTCTGTCAACAACTTCATTAATGCCAGGATTTTACCGCTGGCTCTTGAATACTGGAGGCAGCCCACTGGAGGCTCTCTCACCGCTCAAAACCCCGTGCTTTGCTCTTATCCCTAACAGAGCAGCAGAGGCTTTGGTAGCCCACACACTGCAGTGGCACAGGCTGGAGAGGGACCAGGCAGCTGCTGCTCTGCACCAGGGCACAGAAGTCAGAGCAGCAGGGCAGAAAGTCAGCCCCATCATGCTTCTCCCCCATGGGAGGCTGCACCGCATCGCCAGCAGCGCGGAGCAAAGCACGCCGGGGAAGGCAAAGTCACTTAAGCCATGTTTGCACCTCCTAACTTCTATAGCTCTTGGCATGAATTAGAGCAGCCTAAAGGGCTTTTTGATGGTTAATGTTCAGGAAGAGGGGAACGAGTATTTCAGACAGCAAAAAAGTTTCACAGTTTTTCTCATTTGCTGTTGGTTTTTTTGTTGATGCTTTTTTTAAATTAAGAAAGCTATCAGGAAATCCTCAGCAGAAACTGAGAATGGGTTCCTGATGGCTGGCTGGATTTTGCCAAAATCCATTTTAAGGTTTACTTAGCATAAGCTCAAATCAGGTTGCCATATGGAATTACTCCGTGCAGCAATCTGACCTAGAGCAAAACTGAACAAAGCTGAGATTATTTACTAAACTCCTAAACCACTGGCTGTTTTGCATCTCTCCCACACTGGATCTAATTCCCTAAGTAAATAAGCACATATTAAGTTAAAAACCCAAGTCAACGAATAGTCCAAGTAGTTGTACACAAGGTAGGCTCTTTCATGACACACAAAACACAGCCATGGGTCAACATTCAAGCCTGAGACTGTCTCGAAGCTTGTTGGCACCTGCAGTTTAGCATATTTACTGCTGTAGCTAAGAAGATTGATCACAGGAAGGCAAAGCTGTTCAGTAAAAAAAACAAAAATAAGAATCAGCTGTTTTCTATGAACAGCCTGTCAGATAACCAGCCTAATGAAACCATGAGTATTTCTCTTGAGCTCAAGAAACATTCATTCTGAAGAGGGTACTGGAGTCATTCTAATACTTTGCAGTTGTTTTGGAGGTTAAATAGAAAGCAGCAAAGAAGAAAGGCTCTGCCTCTGTGATTAGAGAAAAGTCAGAAACATAACATCAAAATGCACAGTTGTGCCCTTGATGAAAATAGACTTAACACTTAGGCTGTATTTTTCACCTCACTAGTGCTCTCCAAATTGAAAACACAAAGGATGCCTTTCACTGGTATTCTTTAAAAAAAATGACACAACTGTCCCACAGAGAAACCAGACAGACAAAACACAGCCCTGTTTTTGTTAAAATAATTCATAACCTGATGAAATGTCCTGTGTCAGAATCAAGAAGCTTCAAATAAAAACTGCATCTAACTCCTGTCAAAACTACATAAGCTGTTTGCAGTCTCAGCTCTCCCCAGCCTGGGCTCCAAATGGACGCAATAGTAAAAGAAAAGGAGAAAAAGGCTCAGCAGAAAGCAATCTTAATATCTTTTGACAGGACACATCACCAGTTTAGAAAACACTGACATTCATGCATGGAATTTTGGCTAGCTTGTACGTACCAGCATGGTGTCATCAGCTCTGGCAGAGCAAAAGGGCATTCCCAACAAAGTTGCCTTACCTGGTGCATACAGGCAGGACTCCACTGGGCAGGCATTGACTCTGTGTGATGACAATAATCTCTTGCATCTTCACTGAGTTTTGCTAGACAATATAGGAGAAAAAGTATAGTTTCACATCTTCTGATACCTTCTTCCTTGCTGTTCTTACCACTTGTGAAGATAATAGCACAGAAGAAGGGTGGCAGCCTAATATGCTTTACCTCATAAAATAGAAAATGCTAATGTAAAAAAAAAAAGTGGTTTTATATGGTGGTGTGGCACTCACTGCTATTTCAGCTCTCCTGTACTTGATAACTCCCTACAAACTAGAGGGACACCTCTTTTGCTATGTGATGAACAGGTAGGCAGGCAGTCGTGACAGGTAGCTATCACCATATTCTCACATCTCCTTGTCAGAAAAAGTAAAAAAAAAAAAAAAGATCCAGAAATGTAATACATTTGATAATGTACAAGTTTATCTGCTTGCAACAGAGCATTGATGTAACTTTGAAATATGTCATACTGACAATTCCTAGGAATATGGCTGCATGTGAAAATTTGCTCCCATGTGAAATTTACCACGCGATACACTGGCTACAAAATCATCTCATGATACACTAGGTACAAAATCATGGAGCTTAAAGTCAGTCGCAGGCTTGAAATATGCTGATACTTTCTGGATTCTATTTTCCAGAAGTTGGTTTCTGCTCTGCATTTTATATTAATACTTTTATCATGGAATACTTTTATTTATAGATTTTAAAATAGTATAGATCAAAAAGGAAAAATACAGATAATATGACAAAAATGACCAAACTGATGACAGCTCCTGTTAATGCATAGATGAAAAATAGTCATGAGATGAACAGCAATAATGAACATTTAATTATTTGCATGTAATTTAATGCATATTTAGAAAATAAGCCAATTTTTAAGTTTCTCTTCTAGATGTATCTGGTTGTAGCTTTTGTTGTCATTTTCAATACAGGTGTATGTCCTCTCATCTCAGTTTTCATCTTTATCTTCTGTTTGCAGGCCAGAAGTGATGACATTTTGCAATGCAGCTAAAGTATCTTGCGTATTTGGTATGCTGAAGGCATCTATCATCTTTTGTCTGTAGATTTTCTGAAAAGTTCATCACCTCCATTCCTTCAACCAGTAGCTTTCTTGTAGCAGAACTAATGCCTGAGAGAAAAAAGATTGCAGGGTCCTCAGAATGACATTGACACCAGCTGAATGAAGGAGGGAAAGAGAAAAGGGAAAGCAAGTAATGGAAACTGTTGCCAAATAGCCGTTTTCCTCATCAAAAACAACACACAATCTTCAGGATCAAGAGGAGAAGCTAGAGCTGAGCAAGCTAGACCAGGGCTTGGGGCAGAAGGGAAGAAAGGGAAATAAAACAGATAATTCCATGAAAGACAAAATTAAGATGATACACTGGGGGAGAAAGGCAATAGCAGACTGCAGCAGAGAGAGGTGTCTGCAAGGAACAGAAATCTTGGAAATAGTGAGGCCGAGTTCTTTCTGTGTACACACAGCCTTGCACCTGGCCTGGGGACCACAGTCCAGGATGCTGCATGCATGCGTAAACCATGCAGCCCATCAAGCTTTGTGGTGTGGTGGATAGCCCCTTTTACTCACACAGGCACGCAGCAGGCTATTTGTGACCTTCTGACAGTCAGAGGAGCTGTATCAAATGAAATTGCTGATGCTGAAGCCTCTGATGGCCACCATATGTGGATAGAGGAAGTTCCTGATGGTATTGCACACTTTTATTACAATGGCCATGACAGCAGATTTCCTCAGTGCAGAACAATTTGCCAATGAGCATGGAAATCAAGAGTGAATAGAAACCAGTGGGCAATAGCTACCTTCAGGCAACAGAAAAGAGGCTAAGGATCAGGCATGGAAGTGGCAGGACTTGAAATATGCAGATATGAAGATGACACTCAGATTTGTTGCAGTGTTTAACATGGAGAAACTAGGACTGCTCTTGTCCTAGAGAGGACAATGTGGTCTCATATCTGCCTGTGGATCTTAGTGTGGGCTTCAAAGAGAGAGAGGTAGGCCAAAAAAGGGCATTTCTGAAACCCCTCACCTATGAAGAGACAGAGAGAGAAGAAAGAGAAAAAGAAAGAAGAGAAAGAGAGAAAGAGAAAGAGAGAGAAAGAGAAAGAGAAAGAGAAAGAGAAAGAGAAAGAGAAAGAGAAAGAGAAAGAGAGAAAGAGAGAAAGAGAGAAAGAGAGAAAGAGAGAAAGAGAGAAAGAGAGAAAGAGAGAAAGAAAGAAAGAAAGAAAGAAAGAAAGAAAGAAAGAAAGAAAGAAAGAAAGAAAGAAAGAAAGAAAGAAAGAAAGAAAGAAAGAAAGAAAGAAAGAAAAAAAAAGAAAGATACTCGGCATGTTTCGCACTGCTAGTTTGCACTGTTTTGCAAACAGCATCGTTTGGTGAAAAGATAATGCCATTTCCTACCTGCACGAGAACCAGGACCAAAATTCAGGCCAAGGAGAGGGGGAAGTGCCTAAATTAGCCCATAGGAAATGCCAACATCATGAATGCAGTTTAAAATTCTAACTGAGTGCTGCAAGCTATTCCCCTGTTCCCAGGAGTGTCTCTCAGAACCAAGCTCCTACATCCATGCAGGAGGAAAGGGGTGGTGACACAACTGTATCTCCATTTTATGCATTTGATTTACCTGAGACTCAAACCTAACTCTTCTGTGCATCACACCCCTGATGCTCATGTATTTGTTCTGTCCTGTGAGTGAGAAATAGGTGGACAACCCCTTTCTCTCCAGAGAAAGCTGCTCTCTCACCTGATCATAGCACCAGTGTCACTCTCTGAGACCATCTATCTTGCATTTGTTCCCTGCAGGGAAGAGACTCAATGACAGTGTCGGAGAGGACAGGGTTTGATGGCTCAGAAACTGGCCTAGAAAGTAAGAGCTGTGACTTAGAACTCGAGCCCAGAAGGACCTAAAGCCCAGAGCAGGCAAGGGTTACAGCAGCTCAGATGCTACACGTTGGCTCTTGTTACTCTGGATTGATTAAGATATGCAAGCACAAACCCTCAGGTCACAGCCAGCTCTCAGGCCTGAGGGCGATTTAACAGAACTTCTCACTATTCCTGTGTCAGAGCACTGCTCTCTGAGTACACTGTTTTAAGCACCATGCTCCAAGTCAGCAAGCTGATTTAGCTGAGGCACAGGGATGCCTCAGGATGGATTCAAGAAATAAGGCAAAAATGATTCACAAATACATAATTAATCTTAGTTAAGTTCTTCCTTATAGAATAGCATTTGAGCAGATTGAGGCATCTTAAATGAGGTAGCAGTATGTTATCAGTGTCTCTTCATAGCTGATAAGCTCCATTCATGATTCAGGGAGCATTTAGGATTCAAAATAACCAAAACAAATTACTTTACCCTGTCCCCTCCCAATACTAATAAAATATTCTCATTAATTAAAGTAGATTCCTGAAAATGTATACTATATAGGACAATCCTTAGTTTAAAAATCTAGAAAAACAGACAAAAATTGCATATTGGCAGCTATATTTTAAACAAACAAAAAAATCTTCACATAATAAATACATCTTATGCACATTAACTTCAAATTTACTTCAGAAAGCTATTTACAATATAAATAATTATAAATGGGAACACTTTGCAAGATATTGTAGACATAACTAAATTATATTTTCTACATTACATTCCAAAGGAAAACTACAGATGTTATGCTACAATGTCACTAGACCCTTTACATTGCAAAGCACGGTATTTGAAACACTGGCAATCTGTGTCTTTTTGTCCTTAAATGTAACCATTGGTTTAAAGCAAACATGAAATTCTTCATCATGTCTCAAGTGCTTTCTTTTTGTTACATTAGTACATTTTATGAATTGAAATATTTACCTTGGGAAAAAGTTGCAGTGCCCTAAACATACTTTTTCTCATAGACTTTATTTCCTTAGAATGTAAAGGTGCCAACATTTTGTATTGTGTGAAAAAAAGATTGTTTCTTGCACTTTGAAACTTCCCAATGTATTTGTTTCAGGAGCTGAAAAGGAAAATAATATATGCAGTCCAAATTGCAATAAATAAAAATGTTTAAAATGACATTTGGAATCCTAGAACAATAGGAAAGATTGAGAAATTTGTGTGAGAGGGGAATTAAATAGGTAATGCAACCAGAAAAAAAAAACCTTTTTTCATCCTGCATTTGATCTTTCCTTTCAAATACAGCTTTATAGGTGGAGTCATAAATTAACTCTTTTCAAAAAGGGATATAGTCCTAAAAACTTAGAGCCAGATTTACCTACAGAACTCTTGTACACATAAGCTAAATGCCGCAGTGAGGTTTAACCTCACAGGATCTTTTTTTCATTAATAAATGCCCTAAGGAAATGTGAAATGGAATCACACTAGTGCTCTCACTGTTCTGAACAGAAGGCTATTTCATTTTTCTGGTCTTCAAAATAACAGCTAAATCCTCAGCTATACCTCTAGAAAATTTTCAAAACACCAAACTGAAGGGTTACAGAAATCTGGGGTTTTCTTAATTTGCTTTTTTGTTGTTGTTTTTTGGGGTTGGTTTGGGGTTTGTTGGTTTTTGTGTTTTTTGGTTTTTTTTTGCTTCTCAGTGCACACAGCTGAAATATTTAACCATCAATACTAACTGCAAACAAAATAGTTTATACTCCACACTGTGGAGCTATCTGGAGTTAAGCCAGTATACCTACAGGAAAGCATGTTCATCCACCATTGTTCCTAATAACAAAGCCTGTATTGCCTTAAGGCTCTTAGGTGCTTTAAGTAAACTTGCAACTCAAGGAAAGAGCAGGGCCTGAATCCATTTGCTGCCAGACATGAACTATAGCCACCTTAAAATAGACATAGCCAGGTCTAATCCTGGAACTGTGTGCTGTAATCCCCATTACATGCAGGTTTGTATGCAGAAGGTCTGAAACCAGCGCGTATGCCATAGCTTTGTTCCGTGACTGAAAGGTTATCTGACCTTTGGAACAGCCAGGCTGACTTTCTGGGGTGGTTGTGCCTTTTCCAGAAATAATATGCCACCTTTTATTTTTTCCAACTCAGCATGCTCACATAAATGAACATATGGTGGTTAACATACTTAGGGACATTAATGAATAAATGCTGCATGTGTAGAGACAAAAATGAGATTCAGATAACAGTGATTAAAGGACTTTAAAAGAGCAGAATTTCACTGTGTAACCCACGGCAGTATTGCAGACAGATCAACAAACGCCATTTTTAAAGCTTAAGAAATACTTTAGGGGCTCTTCAGCTGAGAGAGATGCACTCATTTTTTAAGAACATAAATAACCTTTTTTATAGAAACATGGCCATTAGAGTTATTATCTTCCATAGATCCATACTCACATCTTGAGATTTCAGGAAAAAAGAATTACAAAACAACCCTCAAACCTATTATCAGAAGTCAGCTTTCCTCCCCTTGCACATGCTAAGTAGTACCTTACTCCACAAATATTCCCATTTGGATAAATGGAACAAGTTGCTGAGTAAGGTTCATCTTTCAATTTAAGAATTGCTTTGCAAATTTGTCCAGAATCACAAACTCTATGCCCATGGGGTGAGATTTCATATAAAGACAAGAGGGTTTTTTATTTCCTTAAACAAAAAAGATTGTAATGCACAAAATCCATAATGCACCATCCACTGACATCAATAAGAAATGGTTTGAAAGAGCTGTGGCCACTCTGTATTTGCAGTAGTTGCCAAATATTAATTTTGTGTTAATAGTAAACCAGTATAATATTAGAGAAATTATGCAATACAGCAATTTATATTTTTTCTATTCCAAAACACAGCATACATACCTTATTTAAAATTATAACCTTTAGGTAATGTGATACATTTGAAACTTATTTGCTTCAAATGCCTTGCATTTTTCAATTTTGCAAGATATTTCTTCCCATCTGATTTGGAAAAGGGAGAAACACAAAAAAGAGATTATATCCTTGAAGGATACTAAATGAAAATTTGAATTACATAAACATGTAATGGAAAAAATAAGCTTTATACCATATTGAAAAGCACATGTAATATGAGCTGCAGTGATATTATATGCTATAATTAAGATTGCCAACTTGCTTTCATGTATCATGAAGCGTGCAGAGTCTATGTTTGCAAAACTCAATGCTTTCTGTCAATTAAGAAGAAATTCCTGGCTATCTAAAGAAGCAGGATAGCAAACAAGCTGACAAAAGACATCCATCTCCAGCATACTGTTTTGAAGTGCTAAGGACTGCCAGTTGCTGGAATCCCATGAGGAGAGAGAGCTTCAGCCTTTGCTTGTAGCACAACACGGCTGCATGTAGAGACATCTCTACTGATTTATTCCATTCATTACAGTGCACTGTTTGCCTTTGTAGTGGACTAGAACTATTGAAAATAGGAATAAATAACTACAGTCTTGGGATCACTGTAAATAAGGATGGGGGACTTTTATTGCATAGCACACAGGCCTTTTTTCCTAGGTGAAGTCATGTAGCATCTTATGCTGTGCCTGTTGGTCTCATAAAAGGTGAGAGGCACTTTTCAAAGGTGCCTGTCAGAATGCAAATGTACCAGTCACCAAAGTGTGGTTTCCTGGCTACTTGTGGCTATTAGACCACAGCCAGGGAGCTGCAGCTGGTCTGCAGAACTCTGCTGCCTTTTAACTAAAAGTTTGGTAGCAAGAGTGCTTTGTGATCCCAAGAGATTTCAGTGCTGAGGAAACCCCATTCATTCAAAGAGTTTAGGAGACTCTTTTGTAACACAAAGTAATATTGACACTTAGGCATGGTTTTATATGTACTGGTAGGGATAGTATGATACTATGTACCTCTATTCTAATTTGCTTTGCAAATTGTATTTTAATACTGTAAAATGAGACTCCAAGTACAAGTTTATTCATATTATTCATAGGAACAAGTGAAATAAATATGTATCCAGAACTAAGTTTATCAAAAATACTTTCTTATTCCTATGCTTTAGGAATATATACAATTGTTGGGCTGAAAGAAGTCCATTTTGGTCCATTTCTTCCTCTGAGTTAACAGTTGTCAACATTTTTCTTCCCCTCACTTATTTGCCTTGTTGTTATCTTCAAACAAACAAACAAAAAAAATCTCTATCTGCTTCTCTTTTTGACCTTCATTATCCATTTGGCAATGAGTCAAATAAACTTCTTGCCAAATGATTTTGTTCTCATTTTGCCTTTGCCTATCATTCAGTGCCCTACCTCTCATTTCTGCCGCTAGTTCAAGTAGTTTTAGACCATTATTTATCTCTCCTCTGTGCAGAGTTTGGTGCACATCGGTGACATTACCCCTTACTCCTTTCCCTTACAAAGATGACAGACCCGGTTTATTTAAAGCTTTTATTAGATCTTTCAGTCTCTTTATCTTTTGCTGAGCTCTGCTCCACCTTTTTTGTTACGAGGTTTAGATAATAAAGACCAGACTGTGTTGTTCTCCCTTGTGTTCAACGTGCATTTCACCAGGAGCGATCACACTGCAGTCAACAAAGGTTGCTTATGGAGTAAGGTACTACTCAATTCAAGATTCACAATCTGCTTTGGAGTGATCAGGACTATACACAGTATTCCAAGTTCAGAGAGGTAATTTCCTCTGCTTTCAAGTACGTCTCTACTTACGTGGTTTATAATGTTATTATTTAGCTTTTGCTTCTGATTAGTTTTATTTGGAAACAGTATTTTTAACCCACCCATAGCATGCTGGTTTATATTTAGTCCCATTGATGACTCAGTTCCATATGTTGAGCTTCTGAATGTTACAAATTAAGCTAGTCTTAGAGCTAATCTCATTTTAGTAACCACCTCAGGTCCCCTTTCTTCCACATTGGCATAAGAGGGAGCAGTGGTCCCTCCTGTTGCAGTCAACTTTGGGACCATATAAATGCCATACAAAAAAAAGACAGGTCTAGCAATTGTGACTACAAATGCCCTATTTTACATTTTTAGCATATGTTTGCATTTATTCTTTTCCAATTAATCAGTCTCTTTGTTCATGTGGTTATTAAAAATTATTTTAAAGTTCCTCTGCCTCTTTTGATGTCTTGTATAACTCCAGGACAGGCCGTGATAATACCAGCATTCTTAATACAATTTAATTCCTTGGAACACTGATTTCCCTCTACTTTTGTTATGTACATATGGCTGATTTTAATATCCATAATATTTTCTGATTTTCATTAAATTATCTGCTGCAATCAAGCAGAGAATTTATATTTCTTTATCAAGGTCATGCCTGTTACTTCACTGTGTTTCTGACAGAGTAGTTATGATACTCTATACTCTCCTAATTTACTCCAAAACTGTATTAGAAGTTAGACAAACCACCAAAGAGTTTTTGCCTATTCTTGACTCATGTATTTTTACATTTATGCAACTGCATTTGTATTTTACAGCAATATTTCTATGATTCTATTTAGTTCCTTCTGTGTTTTAAATTAATTCTTAATTATTCAGCCACTTTTCCTTATTTTATAATTATTACTAAATGGCATACATAGCTACAGGGTTAAGTGTTTACCTTGGACCACTCCTAATTCCAGTCTATTCTCCCTGTTTCTCCAGGCAATTTTCTTCCATTTCACTCCAGTAACCACCATGGGCAACCTTTCAAAAACATGAGAACCATCTCCCATCTCTACTGCAAGACAAGAAAGCCCTTTGCTTTTCTCAAAGCTACAGTGAGGTCACTCCTCTCATTTTAATACAGTAGAGGTAAACATTTGACCATACTAATCATAATGACCCTTTTCAAATCAAGCATATGTAAATAGCTATGTTTGTGAGTACACAAGGACATAACAATTCGAGGAGTTCTCTCTTCTTTCTCCCTTTTTTGATTTTATATTGGTCAGCCACGGATGCTTCATACCATACAGCAGCATAACATACTTGGCCTTTGGGGAGTAAACAAATCACCAGAAGTACACATTTTGTTGTGTATTTTGAAGAAACACATCTCAACTTCCTGTGTAAAAAGAATGCATAGCAGTTCTGCTGCCTGGTACCTATGCAGTTCAGAAGATCTGCCTTTGGCAGTGTTTCCAATCAGCACCTCTTACACAATGTGGATAAACTGCTCTGCCACAAGTACTCCCTGCCTGAACCTCTTCTATCCTTCTCAGCATGCATGGCAACAACTTTGCATTTAGCTTCGTTTACTTTAACCCTGCATGTCAGTGCATTTGTTATTGTTTTTTTTTTTTTCTTTCTTAAGTAATGTGTTTTAACTAACTTATCCCCCAAAACCTTAGGTTCTTCTTTCTAGTGCACTGTGGTATGGGAAATGCTGGTAAGGACAAGGGCATGAAAACATAGAATATCTTCCAATTAGAGCTCAAAGATTATTTTTTAAAACACGAAAGTTTTTAGAAAAGAAGTGTCAGCTTCCATTGGTTATTATAACAGATGTTCCCTTGTGTCCTTGTGCTGGATCTTGCTGCATCCTTAAGTGAGAAGTCACATCAAAGTGGGATCCATTACAGCCTAGTGAATAGTTTCTTATTGTTTCAGTGTCATATAGATGCTCCAGGGCATATCCAGTTAGTGTGTAAGCATGTTTATCAAAGTACTGCCTGTGGGAGCTGTAATAATTTGGAGAGGCTGCTGGGTGGTCTCCTTGGGTTTGATGAGGGGACATGTCTGAATGCAGGTAGTCTTTAGCAAGTACCAAACTAGATTTTGATATTCGGTCAGAACTGGGGCTGCTTATCCTAGACAGTGTTGTGGGGCTGTTGTCGTAGTCATTTTCGTGTGGGCTCATAATCTTTCCATCTCGCTGCTGGATGTGCTCACAAGGAGGAGTGCTGGCAACTGTTGGGACGCGGCAGACGTCCGCTGCCAGCTGCTGCTGAGGGTAGCTTGCAAAACAGATAGCGTGCTTCTTCCCTGTGCCGTTAATGGAGACCAGTGGGTCAGGAGTGGTTTTCCGCAGCTGTAGCCTGTTTTCTTCTTCTTTAATCATTTGCTGGGTGGCTCTTATGAGAGTTTCAATTTTGCTGGGCTCATGCGGACTGTTCTGATACTGCTCGGTACGGTATCGGTCTCCTGACTCGCTGGCAGAGCCAGGATCGGGTGAGCTAACAACACTGTCATCATCCCAGTGTCCTCTTCCTAGGAAAGAGAGAAAGGAGACAAGCACTGAGGTTTAAGTGATCTTGAAGAACATGTAATCTGAACCTCATTTCAGACACAGAAAATCAAGTCAGGGGTGAGTTGTAACAGTCACCCAAAAAGACCCCTTGCTTTTCAGTGACAAACTCTAGTTTCCAGTGTCTCCACTTGAAACAAGTAACTCAGATGAAAATATGCAAAGAGATCTAAGCACCTCAACACAGGTATCTGGTGCCACCTGATACACTCTTGGGTAGCCAAGTACCTGCATAAGCCCTGCAGGTACTGGAGGAACTCGAAAACAACTTTGTCTTTTGGAGCAGGTAGAGGGCAGGCAGGGCATCCTAGGGCATGTCAAAGTGCCTTCAATGCCAGTGTTCAGGCCCCTGGCCCCTTTCTACCTCATTGCATCAACAAGGTCTGAGTGAATTTGGGGCATGGTAAGAATAAAATCTCAGGGAATTACAAATGTACAACACTCCACCCTTTCCAGGAGCTAAAACAGAGACAGCATTGGGAAATGTCTTGTGGTTATGTAGAGACTTTAGGCAGGATACACAATAATAAATAACCACAAGTAATGAAGGAATTAATCTTTCATCTTCAAAGTTCTCATAGTTCTTAGACAAGGACACTGTAAAAATGTGAGATTATATCCCCATGCATAAATATTTTCTTTTGAAATGGGAAAATATTATTACCTTCTTACCCCTTTTTTAAAAATAAGGCCCATATACATATTAGAGAAGGTGTTCAGCTTACAAGTAGCTGAAAGGATGGAATCATATCTGCCACTGCCAGTCCTCACCAGGAAGACAGTGGCCCAAAACCTGAATGGTCAACATTATGACAGAGGGCTTGATTTGCTGAGAGTCATTCCTGAAGGAGGGCCTGTGTGGGACTTGCACATTTTACTTATCAACACCTTTGCTTTGCCACACACAAAGTCCTCTTTGGGGATGAAGCACTTTGGGTTGGCTGACAGTACTCCTCAAAGCAACCCCATTTTCAGAGTAGCACATGAAGTAGCACACTACCCAGTTTTGTGTTGGGTCAAGGCATGCAGATCTGTGTGGGATGCAGACCAATACCACTGGATTACTAGACAAATCATTCATGGACTTTTGCAAGAACAATATCCTGCCACTGCTGGGGAAGTACTGCACTGTGGAGTGTCATGGGCATGAATTTATCCTTCACATCCTCTTAAGAGCTGGACCCAAAAGGCCAGGACTAGTCAGGTTTTTCTCTCAAAGCTACACGCAGACTGAAGAACTACTGAAAAATGTAACACTTGATACAAAAATAACCTCAAAACCAAAAAACCTGCAGCACCTGAAATTACAGCAAAGCCAAACAACACAATAAAACCAAATCATATTATCCATTTGGGTTAATTCTTCTTGATAGAAGTATGGAATTAATATCTAACACTCTTCTGTATGTACCTTGGTATGATATTTCTATGTTCAGCAAGAATTATCATGCATGAAATTTGCCAGAAAATTATCATAATTTGCTAGATTCTCTCTTTTTTTAGAAGAAAAAGGCTAGAAAAACACAAATAGGGCAGAAGAACAGAACAGACACAAGGAAGGAGGCATGTTCTCACAGGAAAAGTGGAGAACAGTCCTCATCAGCAAAATTTTCTGGTTTTTTTCTCTGGTTGTATTTCCTGAAACTTGTTATTTAATAATTTTTTCTAATCTCAATATAATTTTCCTCAGATTGGAGCAAAACATAGCAGCTCTTTTTGTTTACAAAGCCTGTTTTGCAGATCAATGGAATAGTACTAATTTAATCTGCTTTTATGAGTTCTTTAGAGGTAACATTTGTTTTGGTAGACTCTTTTGTGGAAAAACTTTTTTTTTATGTTGCATCCATCCTTAAAACCTTGAATTCTGACTTTAGGGCCTGTTCTGTCTTCCAAGACTAAGCCTATAATTTTGAAACCAAGGACCTTTGGACTTGTCCAACCCAGTATCAGGCTTTCACTATGGTTTTTTTTTTTATTAGCTTCAGCATCTGAAAATGTGCTAATGCACTGAGTTGCAACCTGTCAGAAACTAAACAAAATTTCAGGCTTGGTGCTGAAAGGATGGAGAGATTTAAATTGGCTAAAAATTATCACTGAGGATAAATGTCTGAAACCAAAAACAACTCTCTATTTCAATAGCCAACTTTAAATAAACATCAAATCATACAGAATCTGGTAATAACCAGTAGGGGGAAAAGTCCCTCAGAGAACAATTTCTCCAACAGCTTTCAAGAGTTTTTAATATCTAGTTTGGATTTACCCATAATTTTTTGCTAAATATATTCCATCTGAATTGTCTTGCTCCTAAGTCTAATAAAAACCACTTTTTTATCAAGTGGATTATTTTGTTTATATTTTTAAGATCATGCTTAAAGTCTCCTCAGTCACATGTTTCCACCTTAATTTCACAACTAAATACAACAAAACTATATTTTGCTTCGTATAAACCAGACTATAAAACTCAACTCAACTTGAATTTCAAGTATTCCTCATCTGCGCTGATGCGATCTCTGAGACAAGAACACACACCAAAAGCACCTCATTTTTCATCTTTCACACAAACAGCTGGATGTTTCTGTCGCATCGCTTTAGCTGAGATGGTGTCGCTTGTGCAAATCCTTGTTATGTCTTACCATGAATCCTGTGCACTGACGTTATGTGGGGCATACTGTTCTCATACGCTTCTCTGCTCTCGGGGGACGACTTAGTCAGAGGCAGGGCTGAGCGAGAGCCCCACCAGCTCTCCCTTCCCGGCTGCGGCGTGCCAAGGAAATACCGGCCAGCTTCGCATCTGCCTCCTTCGCAGGCCTGACTGTGGAAATGCCTGTCATCAGCCAGCCTGGAGTGGTCGAGTGCAAAACCGTAGCAGAGCGCGCTGCGGTCTGAGTACTGTCTGTAGGCACAGGAGATGTCGTGGTGCTGGGAGCTCGCTCTGTCCGCGGGCTCCAGGAGCTGCGGAGAAGCCGTATCGGTCAGGGGGCTCCCACCCCACTGGCTCTCGTGGTCAGACTCGGATCTCTCCGTGTGAAATCCAGAATACTGCAAAACAGGAGAAGCAGCATGGGAATTACCACACCTGGGTGAAATCTGCAAGTAACTGCACTGGGAAGGCAGAGTGTGTATGTGACAGTGTGTTTTTTGTGAGCGTGTCTGCACCTTCTGATTGGGCTCCTGGTCCTTTCCTGTACAACACTCTGTAATGAGCTCGCAGATGACAGGACAGACCTCATGAAAATCTAAAACATCCCATGTCGGCCCTTAACAACCATCTCCTTTATGATGTGTAATATTAGGCTCAGAAACATCAATGTTGCAATTCAATATATTTTTAGTATGTCCAGGTTTTTCTTGTTGCTTTGAAAGCTGTGCTTATGCTCAGCCAAGGTGCTCCAATGCACTTCAGCAAAACACTTCCAAAAGGGATTGAAATAACACTGCTCCTGGAGCATTTTCCCGTGTCAAATTGAAACCGAATATATTTGAAGGATTTTTCTAAGGGTTCACTGTTTTTCTCATATTTTGTTTGTTTATATTTTTTTCTTACTTGGAGCTGTATCTTTGAACTTCTTTCCTCTTATTAGGAGGGAAAAGTTGGCACCACTTTCAATTTTGAAAGGTAAAACTCTAAAGTGATAGCGGATAGGTAGGAAGCTAAAAATCCTAGCTCTATTGCAATATGGGAACAAGGAAAATCCAGAAACTATTTTCCATTAAAGGTGACTGCTAACCAAAGCAGAGGTCAGCGTTGTTCACCCTCACTGAAGCAGGGCACTCCCAACACAGAAAAGCAACTAGTAGGTTGTTAGACAATTAGTCAGGACAGGAACATGAGCATTTGTTTAGAGAGAAGTAAGGGTTAAGTTAAATGTCACAGGTTTCTAGATATTCATAATGAATGCTTCCAACTTTTAGATACCTTTTGGGAAAGGAAAAGAATGTTTATTAAACCTCCAAGGATTTAGCTATCTCATTTTTAAATCTTTTTATTTATTGGAACTGTCAAACTTCACGGAACATTTTTAAATCAATTTCACCCATGATTATGGGCTGGGATGAGACCAAAGCTGTACAAGCTCACCTCTTCAGCACTGCACACTCATGTCACAAATCAATGTATTACAACATGAAACCTTGGAATTCTCCTATTCCATCACTCACCTTCCATATGCCCGCTCTGCCTTTTCTTTTAATAGGCCTAACATAAGGTTACCTTCCTTTTCATTAGATTAAGTTGCTATGAAACTCCTCATTATCAGCCAGGATCAAGGTTTTATGCACTTACCAATCGAAAGTACTTACCAGATGTTTGACTTGGAGAAACCTAAACCATGTGTGCAACATCAGTGGAGTTTTTGGCATTTAATTGGGCATTGCTTCAGTATTCCACTTTATATTTGTGAATACTGTTTAGGTTGTGAACACGATAGATTATTTAAAGGAAACAAAGAGCGAGCCATGGCTTTGAGGAAGGCAATTATATTTTGTTATTAGTTGTCAGAAGAAAACCCATAGGCAACAAGCCTCCCAGTAGAGATGGAGGAGGTCAGAAAGTTAGTGCCACGATACTCATCACAAAGGTTTAGAGATGAAAGGAAAAACATGAATTTTCATGAAGGTTAGATAGTTACAGAGCCACAAAAGAGCTCTTTTAAATGCCAGTAACTCAACATATACTAACTAGGAATTTTATTCAGTCACCACAGTGTTATTGTCACCAAATGGAGCATATGTCTCTTCTATTATCCTTTCAGACCTAACATCTACAAACTGCTCAATCACAAAGACACCTTCATAAATAACAGCTGAAATATTGTAAGTTTTTCTGCAAAAATATGTAGATAAAATTGTTTCCAATAAAAAAATAGAAATTATTAACAAGATTAACAGTTAGTAAATCTTATCTAGAAATAAAAAATAAAAAAGAAAATTACATTTTAATCTGTTTTTAATTTTAGAACTGTTTTTAATGCTCTTTTTGAATTTGACTTGTATAAACCAGATTTTTTAATTTTAAAAGTTAAGCAGAAATATTATACAGCATAAGCTTAAGTGCAAATATAGAAAAGTCAAGAGTTCATTGATTTTCTTATTAAAAATAAAACTCCTAGTATGTATTTCTTTCATGAGAAGGACAAGGAAAATTAATTTCCAATAATACTATAATGAAATTTATTTTTTGGACTATTTATGATTATAATAAATCCCAGAGAACTTTCAAACTGAAAACTCTTAATTTCCTGCCCTATCTCTACTAGATATGTTTCTATTAGTTCTCTTTTTCTAAGGACACTTCAGTGTCCAGCATAGCTTTTCTTGAAGGAAATATCTTCATTTAACAGAAAAGTTGTGCAATTTCTGCTTTTATCTTGAACCTAATCACAAAAAGCCTTTGTGCACTTTTCTTTAAGAAAGGGAAATTATCTCATAGGGTTTATGTCTAGTATCTCAGAAATTTTCATACTTGATGTGAATGAAGATTGTTTGAGATTTGACTCATGGCAAGTGCTAGGCCATGGACAGAATTCAGTTAACACAGTCAATTGATTGTGTCCCACATTTTCTGCCAAGGTTTGATATGACTGCTTACTCCTAAGGTGCAACATAAGCAGACACAGGGCAAAAATACGTCCAATTTCCTTTAATGCCAGCCACATCTCTATTTGGCCACATCTCAGGCTGCCTTCAGTGCTGCAGTCCAACCACTGCCTCTTCTGGGAATCCGATGTTGACAGGTGGAGACTTCAAATATAGGCATGTGTGACATGTTGATGGGGGAGAAATGAAAGGGTGATCAAAGATATTGCTTTACTGAAATGGGAGTGGAAACACTATCTCTCAAGTCAGAATTAGGCTCCCATATGTCAAGTGATGAAAGACCATAAAAAATTGAATGAGATTTAATGAAAATTATGGCAAATTAAAATCAGTTGGGTTTTTTTTCCCAATCCTAGTCATGTCTCAGCAGAAACATTTTATTTTCTATTAATTTCTGCTCTCTGACTTCTATCAGGAGTCAAAAGGCAAAAAATAATTTATTACTTTTGGGTTTTTTGACAAAATGTAATCAATAGATAGTGATAAAGAACTTCAAACTGGCAACATCTGAATTCCCTCTAGGTGATTTCTGAATTGTTATCTGCATAAAAAATAACAAACATAAATTAAATGGTCCTTCAGCTGGTCCTGAATTCAGCTGATTCAGGTGGAAACTGAATTGTCATGTCTGAAAATCAGAAATGTCTCCCAGAGTGGTAATCCAGTGTACAATCAAAGTGAGAGCACACGAGCAGGATTAGCACTGACAAAGAAAAGGTCTATGGGCCATCAGTGATGCATTTTCATTCGAGGAAAAACTTCAGGAGAGCTAAAGACATAAGGAAATAGGGAAATATAAATTCCATGTCTAAGGAAACTTATTTTATGAGAGTCCATGGAAGTGTATTAGGCCAGTAGACAATTTAATATTTCTCGAGTGATTTTCTTTTGCCTGCCCTTCCATTCCTACAGGTGTCTCACTGACCTGAGGACTTGTCCTGTCATGCACAGCAACATCAGCCTGCTCTACACACCACCCCAGATGTTCAAACAACAGATATTATAGATATATAATTTTCTGGCAACCTACTCAGGTTTTTATCATTATAAGCATTAAATATATGGAGAAACCCTCACAGAACCCTCTTGTCCATGGAAAACTTTCACTACATCAGCATTAACAGCTTTTCTCTTGATTTGTGTCTGAACCATGAGGAAAAAAAACATCACAGATGCAGGCTGCATTGTACTAAGAACATATGCATGATTTAAATCACTTTTATCTTACATTTTACTAATGTAATCCTGAAATGAAAAATATGCTCTTTTCACATTCACTATTATAGGCACAACAGATGGTGAAAGGCTTAGATTAAAGTAATACAGCATGTCCATTAAAATAACCCCCACTGCTGGTGACTCTTCACCAGACCAGGAGTTATGTTTACTATAAAAAGAGGGGTTTGCTTTGCTTTTGAACACGCTAAAAGTTGCCAAAGCTTTAGGCTACAGGAAGAAATTAAAACAAAACAAAAGCCAGGCTGACTAGAATTCTGATTCTGTTATCTTTATTCCATTCTGTGATATGCCCAAATAGAGATGGATTGCAGAATTAATCCAAATTATCCATCTAAAGGAGATATAAAATCAATATATCTCTGAAATTTGATGCATTAATATATACAACCATACACCTACCTATTAATATATACCTATACCTCCATCCAACAGCTCTTGGGTACATCCTTACTTGTATGTGTGCTTTCATGATAAACATACATGTATACATGTATATAACATACATATATGTATGCATATATGTATATATATACACACATACATATACATATATACACACACATATACATACATACGTATATATATATATATATGTAGAAAATCTTTATCCAAGAACTAAGATGACATAGGAAGCAATAACCATTTATCCAAATCTCACCATGAAACATTTCCACGGCAGGCAGACAACAAGCAAGTTAAACTTTTTTTTATACAATCATCATTTATGGGACATTAAACTCCAACGCAGTTCAGATGATCATAATTAAAATGTTTTTCCAGTCTTACTGCTATTGCCTGCATATGGAATAATTGAGGTCCTGGGCTAGTTTTTGGGAACAAAAATGTGCAGGGCTAGATTTTGGGAGGCCCTCACAATGATGATGATGATGATGATGATGATGATGATGATGATGATGATGATGATGATGATTTTGTTGGGAAAGACTACAGGCATCTTTTCACCAACTCATGACTTCCTTTTTCTGCAAATATGCATCAAACCTTCATCCGCCTGTTTGTTTTTTTTCCCATCATCTCTTTCAGCTCCGCACCTGTCTGGTGGGACAGGACTAGAAAAGCACTCTTCAAACTCTCTGAGAAAATTCTGCAGCTCAGCCACAAATTTTGGGTTGCTCTCCTCTCTGCTTGCCTCTCTCCTGCCTGAGGCTGGTTTCACCGAGCCCCCTAGCCCACTGTACTAACAGCACACAGTGTTAATCACATGTGTGATTAATATCACCAATGCCTCCAGTTCAATGAACTCAGTTTCACTTAAGAGTCTGCAAGACCCACATTATGTTATGTTTGCTTTTGCATAAGAATTGAGGAAAAAAACATCAACACTGTGTTAGATGACCAACCACTTTTTGCCCTAGTAGTAGAGATTCAGCTGAAATCAATTAGTATAATTTTCATACTGTTCACATCTCATGTACCTATCTTAGGGACACAGCTGGCAAGGTGAAGGATTCCCAGTCAGCACCCAATAAAGCATATGATTTCTTTTTCTCTTCAAGAGAGAAGCAAAGCAAATGGTAAGGGAATTAGAGAAAAGGAAAGGAAAAAAAAAAAGGGAAAGAATTTATGTATATTTAATATCTCGTAGGTGTACTTGACTTTAAGAAGTACTTTTCCCACTGCCATTATTTTACTAATAAACTTCCTGCTTCCTTTCCTCACCACAGGCTCAGGCTCCTGTGTAAGCTAAAACCCATGACCTCGCCCTTCAGCTGTGACTTTTAAGTCACACTCTAATTCCCCTCTACTGACTGGCAAATTACATAGGCAGGAGACTGAGGAACACAGGCTGTACCACCTGCTGCATGTTCTTCACAGCAGCTTCTCTTAGTCTTTCAACAGTTTATTCACTGGTGGAGAAGGATGACAGAGAGGCAAAGCCAAGCTGCCAGCATTACTTGTGGTGATGGGCTGCAATGAATGGCACGATCATTTTTCAATATATTGGCAACTAACATGGCTGCTTCTTTTTGAATGATGAAATATGTGACTCTAATATCAGGCAGCTGGTAATGAGGATGCAAAATGAAAGTGGAGGCTAAGCACCCTGGGCTTTCAGACTACAATCCCTGATGAACTGTAAGTCACAATGCTGCACTGCTCATTCAGTATTTTTCTCTGGTGACAGAAAGGATGAGGAGGTCATACTTTCAGAAATCAGATAGATGTGGAAGGATAACAAGCCTTCAGCTGGGATTGTCCTGCTAGCAAATGAATACTTTGGAAAGGACTGTATAAGGTAAGATGAAATGTAATTACAATAAATCAAAAATAGTCATTAAAATTGAATTTGCAATTATTTGTACACATCTTCACCAATTCTTTTTGGGTTTGAGTACAATTGTTACAACAATGTAGTGCATTCAAGAAAAAGTCTTTTTTTAACAACCCACAGAAACAAGTATGAACAAGTGAGCTATAATAACCTCTGACAAATATTAGATTCTTAAAATTAGGAATTCATATCTAGGTCCTTAGTTAAATATTTCCTGTGCTAAAAGCAGTCATTAACTGAAATTCTTATCCTTGGAACTTTTGAGAGGAAAAAGGAAGAAAACTGGGAAGTGATGTAGATATTTGGGATCACATTGTACACTCTTAGAGGTCCATTTAGAAAACATTGCGCCCGCAGAGAAACTGTAGTTATTAAGGTCATTATCAGTTAAATATTGAGGTTCTTTAGATATACTACTAAATACTGGGCTCTTTAAAAATACATAGCTCTTCAGTCTTACATCTTGAATGCATACATTTATATCCAATTTGTTTATATAGCCATTTTTATCCTCTTATGTAGAGGCATAAGAGCAGTAGGACTTGTATCATTAGTAAACATCACAGTTATTTTAACAAACGTGTTTTTTGAGGTAAAAGTTTGACAGTGTAAGGATACAAGTGCTGTGACATTGCCTGCAGAAATCAGTTGCATAAATGTATTGTGTAAATTTCAGTTCACAGTCCCAATTGAGTCTGGTCCATTCTCCAAGCTGGGACATGTTCCTTACAACAGAGACTTGAAAATGAAATCTGGGAAATTAAAATCTACTGATGCCAATTACCACCTCCTACTGTTTTCTTCCTTTCAAAGCTTTGCACACAGAAAAGTACACATTTTCTTGTTCCAATTCACCAAGCTGGCTGACTGCTTTCCCTCCTCAAAACTCATTCCTCTTGACAACAATTTCAGTATTAACTGCTATCTAATATCTGCTATCTAATAACTGCTATCTAATAACTGCTATCAGCTTTCTAGATTTGTTGGAATTAGTAAAGACCAAGTAAGAAAAAGCAAGATTTCTCAAATGGCAAAACTCACAGTCTTCTCAAACCAAGTATTTCAAAACCAACATTTTCACTTGTCCTTCTGTCCGCTTCTCATTAACTCTGAGCCCTGTGCTGCTATTGTCATTGATAATGATTTATTATGCATGCTGAAACATAAATGTTTCCAGCTTTTTAGAAGCAGTTTAAAGAACCATATTCCTCTCTCAAGCTTGTATAACCTGCTGTCTTTTATTCTCTTTGAATAACACTTTCTTTGGCCCATTCTAGTTATTTAGGTAAATTAGCAGCCAAAATCAAGATATTAAAAAATATTTAACTTAGTTTTTCAAAGACAGCTACCTGTGGGTACGGTGATGTCCTTGATTTTGACTTTGTGCTCGAGAGGCGAGATTTGCTTCCCTTTCTATTATCCGTTATGGTCGGAGCTGAGTTTGCATATGAGAATGCCGGCTTGGTAGCAGTGACCTGATCCAGGGAGAGCTGTAGTCCTTTATATTCAGTGTCCCTATATGAAAGGCAAAAGTGAAAAACAAACTCACTTCATGTCTTAATGGGAAACATTCCTTTCTTCTTAGTGGGGGGTAGAAACGAAAGATATTTTTAAGAAAAAAGAACAAAAACCATCCAGGGCACACCAGTATATCCCCCTAATACATTTATGGAGTATAGCTTACTAAGCAATAGCACTATTTTTATACTGAGAATATGATTGCTTTTTGCATCCAGCTGTTACCATCCTGATCTACTTTCTTCAGTAATAAAAAGCAATAGGATGGATATTTCTGAGATTTGTATTACAGTTCTACATTGGTCACATATCTAAGCAGTAAATAGGATACATTTTCCTCACAACTCTTTTGACTATACAACTACAAACTTTCCTTGTGTGTGTTATGCTTGTGTGTGTGTTCATATGTATGTGGGGTGCACATAACAGCCTAGACAGATGACTAAATAAACTGAACAAAATAATTTTTTAATGGAAAACACTTGATTTCTAAGGTTGTATTTTTCATTTCTTAAGAGGTTTCAGGTAATTGTGTAATTTTTTTTTCTTCTATGGGTCTTATGAGTGCTTATTCATTCATTTTTAGTTTCTTATACCAGTTTACCAGTCAGAAAAAACAGCTAAATAAATATAAATCTTGTGATTTAAATAGCCTGTCCCTCACTCACAAAATAATAGAGATTTTCTATGGGGAGCTATATTAAATGTCAGTTTTTGAAGTTTGGCATTAGTTTCTTCTAACTAATGAATACATAAAAGTAAGGAAAACTGGCATTGTTCACAACGTCTTACTAAGCATAATGAGGGCATATGCATTGGACTGCAGTCCTCTGCACACATCTGCATGTCTGCTGATACCCGGGGGAGTAACAAATGAGCTCTCCAGCTTTCATGTACTCATACGGAACCTATTCTGACAATGATTTATTAAAAAAGAGCAAAGAAAGAGCTTCTTCCTGACCTACCTACCTGGAGGAAAAGAGGAAGGATTCTTTTTTTTTCCCCTTTGTGTTATCAGTAGAGAAGTAAGGGATAAGGGAAGAATAATGCTTCTCTTCAGCAGTCAAGGAGGCAACATATTCATTCATACATTATCCCATACCCCATCTAAACCTAAAGATTAACACTTAATAAATTATAGTTAAAATAAATTGTTTACCTAGCTTTAGTAACAATATCTTGGTCTATAATCACACAAATATTGATGTGCAAGCCATAAGAGTCTAATGTTTTTTAGAAAGAAACTGCATCACAGCCTAAGCATATTAGAGCTTAATACACCGAAATTATTTCAGGTAAAAGTCAGGGTTAGAAGAATAAACTTGCTAAGTCACTGAAAAAAAGTGAAACAGGATGAACCACTGAACGGCCACAGATAAACCTGCATAACCAACAGACTAATTCATCACAGTTCTTCTTTTTTTCTTTTTCTTCTGATAAAAGAAGAGGTTTAGGTTTTTTGGCAGTGCAGACAATGTATGTATGTCTGTGTATATAGAACACATGAAAGTAAATCCTTAACACTAGAACTGCACTGTTGTTTCCAGTCCACAGCAGACAGAGATTTGTCAAGTCTAAATATGGCTTTGTAATGCAAAATTAGTTCTTAAGGTAAGTTCTTGAGGTAGATCTAGTAAGGTAATTCTTGAGGTAATTTCTTCAAACTTTGGCTTTAATAGAGATAGGTCTCTGCACGAATACCTGCATTTCAAATATCCTGTCTGCAGTGAAAGCATCTGAGTATGGGGATTTGCTTTGGCTTCTTTGAAAGGCATGGTTCATCCACAGATTTTGAAAGCATTAATTTTTCCCATGGTTACCCTCAAAATTGTCATCTAGACACCTTGGCTTGACATGCAAAGCATCTGTCTCCATAACTAGGAGATTATCTCCATGTTATATGAAACACAAAAGATGTCAAACAGTCTTCATACTTAGCTGCTACAATGCATGAGATTCTATCAATACCCTGAAAAAACTATTAGTCTCATCCTGATATACACACTCCCCTCGACTATTTGATTATAAGAGGAAGGGTCATGTGTTCTCAGTGTCAGATGCAGAAAATATTATCACCAGAAACTAAAATTAATCAAAACTAAGTAGGTACATTTTCAGAGCCTTAGGGACATGAGGAGGTTGTATTTTGGTTTTGAGCCTACCAACCCTTTTACCTCTGGTTTTGCTGGAGAACACACAGCTCTGTGCTCCTGCCATTAACTCCCCATCTCTGTTTTGTGCCACCCTGTAACGATCTGCTGTTGTCCTGTGGCAGTGAAAAAGTTTTAAATCACTGGGAGAAATGCCACCTTGGTATTCAGACCACGCTGTCATTTCAACACTGCTTGTCTGCTCTTATACGTGTAAGGGTCAAGCATTCAAGAATTTAGAGACTACTCTCTACAATGTTTCTAGGTCGTGGGAACCATAAAAAAACTCCAACAAAACAGTCAAACCAGACTTACCAAAACCTTGCATGCCATTCTGTGTTACTTTTCTACGTCCTTGGTATTGTTATGGTGAGGGCTTACCCTCCCAGAACACCACACCTTAGAATAAACAACACAAGCTTGTATTTGCAGCCAGTTGCTTAGACAGTAACTTCATCCAAAAACGATAATAAAAAACTACCTGAAGTTCTTGCTGCCAGATGCAAAGTTTTCCCTTAGAAGACTCCTGTGCTCTCTTTGCTGACTTTTTCATCACTGAGTCATGACTCAATACCATCTCAGCCCTGTCCTAGAAGAGCTATCCTTCAGAACAACCAAGAGAGATACCAGAACACCATCAGCAGCTGCACAAGATAAATACCAGAAGTTAAAAAAAAAAGGAAGGAAAACATGGAGGAAAGGTCCAGTGGCCTCAATATCAGATGCAAAAGATGTTCCACTAAGAAATGAAAACATTTTTGAGTATATCCATATGCACTGTGAGACAAAAGACTAGAGAAAACAGGACTCCTAGTGATATACAAACTACAGATGGAAATTCTGACAGCTTCCTAGAGGAATTTATAAAACTTTCACCAACATGGAACTATAATCTGCACATTCCTATTCTCAGACAACTGAATCCCCTATTACACAGTCACAGCCACACACTAGTACAGCATCTTCTGTTCTATGCATAATTTAAAAAAAAGGTGGTGGATAAGAGCCTCTTCCTCCAAGGTCCTCACCTTCAGGATCCCACAGGGATCCATACAATCTACATCTATCTACATGAGACTGCTGAGAGAGAGAGAGTGATATGGCATGTGTTCAATTGCTAACAGTATGTTGCTGACAATCTACTATTTATCTCATTTTCTGATGCAACTATCATCACTATAAAACATCAGAATAACTACAGGAAATTAGCTCTTAAATGAAGAACAGATGGATCAAACTGAATCCAGACAAGACCAAAGTGATGTTTCTTTGCAAAGGGAAACACATTGAAGACCTCCACCTTTTCATGATGGGAAACAGCCATTCTTTCCACAGTTGGATGGAAATTCTAGGTCCTCTTTGACTCCTCAGAGGACGTGAATGCATATGCTTTTGGTAGCACATGGTTCAAAAATTGTATTATTTTTCCTCTATCTTGTTGTTCCTCCCCACATGAGAATCTGGCTGGTATGGTCAATGTATCAGGCACCTACAGACTGGATTACCAGGCTTCACTGTAAGCTAATTCAGAAGACAAAGCATAAAATCTCCTTGCTACAGTATGCTGCTTCCCATTTTCTTCTCAGATCCAACTCCCAGAAGCTTTTCCACTCTATGCCATGTCTCTGGCTCTTTCAGTGCCAGAGACTGAAAGAGCCATGTCTCTTATAAAGAGCACTGAAAGAGCCATGTCTCTGGCTCTTTCAGTGCTCTTTATAAAGCTTGAACCTGATTTTGAAAGTATTTATAGGTATACTACACGTACACCATGAAAAACCAAGGATCGATGACTGTAGCAACTGCATTTCTCTGCAATGAAGTGTCTGAGAGCTGAGTACAAAACATCCTTTACTAAACGCATCTAGCTATAGCAAACTGCAAAGATGGTGAAGGACAAGGGCTGAAGGAGCAGAATGTTTGGAAGAGGAAGCCAATTTGTTTGTGCAAGACTTGGATGCCAAGTGAATCTGCAACACTTACATGAAATCTTCTCAAAATTCAGCTTTAGAACACAATTTTTGCCTTTTACTATGGCCCAAATGCACTATATGAAACAAGGTAGCAATTGTCTAGTTAATCAAAGTTTCAGTAAAAGATAATGAATCACTAGCAAACAGACACAAAAAAACCCCAGTAAGGGAGTATTAGAGGACCAAAAAACCTGAATTCTCAGCAAACAGGAGAGTTTGCACAAACACAGTGACTAAGCATGTGGTTAGAGCTCATCATCAAAATGAGGAAAAAAAAATGAAAGGGGTTTTTTTATGTGGGCTTTTTGAAGGAAAAAATATGAGGAAAGGGTGAATCAACGCTGACAGAAATAATGTTGGGAAGACAGAGCTCCAAAGTGGCTCATGACAAATTAAAACTACAGACAAGCTGGACTTTCATTGTAATTGTGTTTCTTCAATTAATATGAGGATGTTTGGGACTACAATAACTCACTATAGATGTTAGACTAGACATTAGCATTAAATGGCTAAAGGCACAAATAGTTTTCAAGATATTAATACTCCCTAGTTAAAGACAGTGCTGGCTATGGAACAGAACTTAAGCCCTGAAAAATGCTCTCAAACAGAAACAGCAGATAAATAGGATGTATCCAGAGGAAGAAGTAAAATAATTTTGCTCATTAGTAAAGAATAAGTAACCAGATTCATCCAAAAGTACTTAAGAAGGGCAACTAGACTCAAGAATGCAGATCTTATATATATCCAGAGTTATAAGCAGCATAACCTTCAAAATAAGAAGAAAATCTTCAGAAAATAAGAGAAAGTGCTTAATTCAAGGAAAATTCTGAAAAACTGTAAGGAAAAGCATCTTTTTACATTAATACCACTACATGCCAGAAAAGAGAAATAAGGTACACATGCAGTAACTGAGAATACACAGATAACCAACAAAGAGGCAGGCATTTACTGTGCATTTAATTCCTTCAAAAGACACTAAATTTAGACCTTCAAGGAAATTAACAGAAATTCAGTTTTCATATGGAGTGGAGTTACAGCACTGGATGAAAAGGTATCATGGGAGCATCAAGACCTGACAAACACTGGATAACCTACAACCACATCATCCTTATGCATATTAAATGACTCATGAGGTGCAAGTTGAGAGTAAAAGCATTATGTGATCATAGTGCAGCAGATTCTTACATCATTGATGCAATCATTCACCTGACTGAAGCAAAGCAAAAAATACTGTTCATGCCAATGAAAACAAGGATTAATTACAATTGGTTGCACTATTATTTCTATTGAATATAGGAAAAATGTTCTTCATTTCCTCTAGTTTTACTTGAAAAATCTATGGATAGGGTCATACACACTCTTCATTTTTTTAAGTTAAAAATCAGAAAATTTGTATTTGTCAGTTGTTCTGCCGGGCTAACAATAGAAACTGTGAGATTAACTAGACGTGTTAATGTCATTAATGTTCAGCCTATTTTTTTCTGAGTTACTGCAGTTTGGCTAAAATCAGTCATGAAGGTGGTAAAAAATCAGGCACTTTCTCATGAATATCTGACCACAATATTGCAATATATCATTCTTCTACTTTTATACATTGCCTGCGACTTTTAACATTTCCACACTCCAGCTCGTGCAATGCTAACAGAGCACTCACTATTCAGCAGAGGAGTGAAAAGAGAACAGATTCTGGTTGTTTGTCATCTTCATGGCTTCCTAAATCAGCAGATGGTACAACAAAACAGACAATTTCCTCATCTGCTGTGTCCTCGGTTCATGTACAATGTGTCTCAGAAATGTTTACAAAGGCTTCGGTCTGCTCACGCGATTTGTGAGGAGGAGCATATGCAATCCCTTTAGGGATTTATCCTGTCAGAATAAGGTTTCACTGAGGTTGTAGAGGAAGCCAAATTACAGGACAAAGAAAAAAGCTCACTACTTCTTATGAAATTAAGCTGACATTCAGTTGTGAAACCTCAAAGTTATTCCCTGCTTCAGTAATTGTTCCTTCAGTAATAGGGATAGTGCTCGCAAACCTCCCTTCTAAAACTTCTTTAGTGAATAGTCCCATTTAGGCCAGATCTACTGCTCACTGAAGTAATTGGAAAAACCCTCCAGAAGTCTTTCAAGTGGCTGCTTATTACTGGTACACCTAATGGCTAAGCCATACGTCTACTCAGAGAAGTACAAGTTCTGTGTATCAGATCTCTTCATGAAGTGCCAGGAACCCATTTATCTCTATAAATAGCACAAACAACAGCGGCTGTTTACATCTTGTTGAGTCAAAGTTTACAACTTGTCCAGCCATGAGATTTACTTACATGATATCATATTTCCATATTTGCTTTTAAAGACAAAGCAATCCAACCCAGGAAGTTTAATTAAATTATTTGTTATATTCAGAAAAGCTGAAACACAAATTTTACTGTATGAGTCATTTAACATAAATTTCTGAGGATTTCCTCTAGACAACTACTGTGAGAGAAATTTTACATATATTCTATGATTGGTTTCTCATCTCATAACGTACTCATCTAACTGCCAGTTGAAGTTATATAAAACATCCTGGCCTCTAGACAATCATGATGAGGCAGACTTTTCAGCAGTCTGAAGGTAGAGTTTGTCATTCTAAACTACATGCCTCACCATCTTTGGCTCCAAAAAGGAGACCTGTGTTTGCCTTTATTTACTAGTCCATTAAATCAATGTCACTCCAGTGCATCAGCAAGTGCAATTAGGCAGCATGTCTTTAGGAATTAGTGTCACATAAATCTAAGTTCTCTCATATCCCTGTAGAATTATTTCCATTTTACAGAAAGCCAGACTGACAACAGTGCAACAGACTGCTCTTATACAGGCTAGATTTTCACATCTCAGAATTCTTAATGTTTTTATGTGTTAAAAAAACATACCTTGAATACCAATGACACCCATCAGACAGTGATCCAAAAGCCAAATTATCTGGATCAATTCTCAACCCTCTCACAGGCTACTGGTGTCACACTGGGTGAATGACATATCCTGGGACTTCAGCATTTGACACTTCCCCCAGTTTACCATCAAGGCTGCCAAGGGGACTTTGTGTTTTGATGGAGTCACATTCAGCCCAGCATTGATTCCTTCTGAGAATCCCTACCTTAACTTTGCTGAATATTTGCTCTGAAGATGAGGATAACAATATGCTATTGTAACTAACATATATTTGGCAAAAATATATTTTTATGTCTCACCTGTTAAATTTCATCTTTTTGTTGGAAGGAAAAACTTCCTTCTATCAATGCACAATAGCTAACATTACTAAGCTAACTCTCAGCTTCAGCCCCTGGCTGCACATCACCACAGATAACAGAAAATACATTTCCCAAGAGTACCCATGTCACTAATGGTGCAAAACATTCTTTTATTATTTCAGAATCTCCATGTATTCAATGCAAATGTTTTTAACTATGTCTTATACAATTTACCCTTGATTAAACCTCTTCTAGATAGTTAATCATTAATGATTTCTTTACAGTTGCTGTGCAAACAGCTCATTCATGCCTATGACATATCAAATTTCACAGACGTGTTCTTTAATTGGATTAATTTATTTCTAATCTACTGAAGTCCTCACTATAGTAATGCTTAACTAAATAGACATAAAACTTTCTTATTTAAACTGCTAAAACAAATTTGATAAGTATTCTATGAATAAAAATATTTGACTGAATACATGTAATACCATTGTTATTGTGTACGTAACTAAGCAGAAATTATTGGAAATAGCACATTAGATAGTTGTATGGTGTGCTTGGGCGGAAGGATTTCAGAGGATACTGATGATTTTTCGGCAGAGATTATACATTGACAGTTTTCAAATGCTAATAATTTCTACATCCCACTAAGGGATGTAATAAGAAGAACCAGTAGGAGCTCCTCTTGATTTTCATGAAGGTTGTTGGATGTTGTAATTTTCAATCCAAGGACTTTTAGAGGTAAGTGCTTCATACCAGTCCTGTCCCCTCATGGCAAGGGAGACCAGATAAGCCAGCCAAGATGTTTTGAAGATTGACTGCTCTATGTTTTGTAACAATAACTGAAGAGTTGGCACAGAAGTGGATAAAAGTCCTATATCTGGGTGTTTAGCAGCCACAAAATACAATTATGTAGCTATAGACTATGAGTTGTTAGGGGTATATATAACATTAAGCCCTAACTATAGGGCTTAAGTATGGTCATAAAACTCCACTTCCATATTTTTCTTTCTAAAACTAGTAATCCTGAACCCCATTTTGTTAAAGAATCCTCTGATCTATATGATTCACTACATAAATTGAGAGTTTCATTTAAAAAAAAGCGTCACATTGTAGTGAGGTCACTGATATAACACAGACTGTCCTGTGTGTAAGAAAATGCACATCATGGCATAATTATACCATACATAAACCCCTCAAGCACTGACATTTCAAACATTGCATGCTCTGACCATCTTATCTGAAAACTTGAAAAATCTCAGAACGGGATAGCAAGGATGATGGGCTTGGAGTAGCCCTTCTGTGAGAAAAAATTAAGGATTCTCCTCAGGTTGAATAAGAGGTGACTTGGAGAACAAAATAAGATCAGTAAATCTTGAGCAGCAAAGAGAAGGGAGGCATGAGTAAGAAGCCATTTTTAATTTTTTTTTTCTAAGGCACAAATTATGGGCTATGAAATGAATGAAGAATAAGGAGACTTTTACTACCCCATTTACTTAACCTTGGCAAAAGCCAACATGGTGTCAAAAAGTAAACCAGTGAATGTGGAGGAAAAAAAACCACAAAACATTGACAACTAATACATTTAAAGACCTCATGTGTTTCTAGGAAGACATTTGAATTTCTTGGAGACTAGGAGAAAGTGCTAGGGAAACATGGATGCATGGAGTGTGTGCTTGTCCTATTTTTAACCTCTTTCCCAAGTATTTCACATGGTCACTATCAGCAAGTGTCTGATTCCGTATCGCTGTTCTTATGTTACACTCTATACCACAGTAGTTAAGCAGTTTCATACTCCAGTTCCTCTGAAACTGTGAAGAGAGGTTCTGAAAATTTGCTGGCATTACTTTTAGTAATTTATTCTAAAACTTTGTGATGTTTCAGGTTTTCTCTGTGCTCCCCATAATTAAAGCTTTTGTTGTGACAACATTCCTGAATCCTAAGGTGAACACTTAAGAAATTAGCTAGTTTTTCTGTGATGACATTTGGGATAAGCTTCTGTGATCTGGGAATAAATTATCAGATGGGGAAAAAAGGTGCTTGAAAAACTATTTACTGTTTGCTCTCTTTGTTCCTCTTTGGGAAATTTTCTATCTGAATGCAGCATAATGAACTTCCCCGTTACTCCACACTGTTTTTTCTGATCAGCTACACCCCATAGTGAAGGGGCCTGTTGAGTGCAAAAGGATTTGTGAGCTCCATCTGGTAGGGTGTCCCATTTACAATAGATCCCTTCCTCTTTCATGAGATTAGTCCTTTCCTGTTGTAAGACTTTCACCTTCCTCAGAAAGACCAGTATTTTTCTACAACAAAAATTTTTCTGTTTCACTAGTCCAGGGTTCCTCAGGTTTGGGCAAGGGAGGGCACTTGCCTGTGAGAGCTGTCACTTGCCATCAAGAAAAAAACATGCTATAATACTTAATAACTATTTTTCAACTGGAAACTACTTTTCACACTTCTTTTGCTAAAATTTTGAGACAGGTAAGGGGAGGAAGACAGGCAAGGACTTGCATTGGAATTTTGGGGTTTGGGGAGAATGGGGTTTTTGTTGGTTATTGTTTTTTTCCAAATTAAAACCTGTTTTCTCATTTAATTTTTTGAACCAGAGTCAGACTGTTTTTTAATTCCTTCCTATCCACAGCCAAACCTCTACTGCAAGCAGATCCCACACATATTAGTTGCCACTTGGGTGTAAGATCTAAGTTCTTGTTGGACTCAGCTTGGTCATCCAGCTTTGATAGTCATACAATGCAGACTTTTATGCTGATTAAACAGGAGACAAATAAGAAGAAAAAAAAATATCGTGAGGTTATAATGTAATACATAAGTCTCCATTTTATTTGATAATTTCCTAATAATCCTAATAATGAGCCTGTCTCCTCAAAGTGTGCATAATACATGGTTATATTTGTTAAGTGGGTCCATTAAAGATTTAAATTTATATTGGATAACCTGTTTGACTCCCTAGACTCTCTGGACCACAGAATAAGTTAAACCACCATCTCTTGCACTGCTGCTGTTACCCCACATTTTCTAGGAAATTCAGAAGACTTTTTAATGGCAATTTTTGCTTTTTGACAATGTTAGGATAACAAAAATCTACATGAACATATACAGTTCAAGAAATGCATACCCATGTCAAAATCCAGCTTATGTAAGTCTCCAGTGGGTTGAGTTTTTATAGGTAGCCAAATACTTAATAGGCATATTTAAAATTTTTCAAAAAATAAATGAAAATAATCTAATAAAACACAATATTATCTAGCTATGGTCTTCTTTAGAAACCTTAATTGGCCTAGTACCTTTGTCCTCTTGGTCCTAACTTTCACTAGAACAGTCAGGGCCTTAGCTGGCTTTAGCCATTCTTTTGTCACTGCTCCACATGCATATTCATCAAGGGTTTCTGGATGCTTAGGACTGTCTCTGACTAAGCAGAGACACTCTTATTGTTCCCATAAAACTGTCCACAGCAGCATTCATGCAGATCAACTCCACTGCCAACCTACAACCGTCCTCCAACCAACACTACAGCTGATCTGCAGCTGAAGGAACTGAACACTTGCTTTTGTTAGGGCAGAGTCCAGCACATCACATTGTAGGAGATTTGCTGTGCTTGTGGTGGCCACTGCTGTAGCCCACACAGAGCTACTCAAGAGAGTCACACTGTGCAAAAAATGCTGTGCACCTTCTCTCCTATTGCTTTCTTGAACTCACTGGATAGCACCACAGATGCCCCAGCTGCATGCTCCCACATTACACCATTGTAGTGACACCAACAAGCAGTTTTCTTTGGTGAATCCGTACACCCACTGCTGTTTTTCACAACCAGAGAGCACTAAAGAGGCTGATTTTCTTTTGAAAGATAACTGTTTAACTATTCTTCCAGAAGCTTAGGATCAACAAAATTATTTTGCAGCCAAACACCATTCAGAAGTCTGGCTGCAAAGGAGAGGATGCTATCAGGTTATTTATCTCCAAATCCAGTGTTTCTGGGAGCAAATACTCCATTGAGATAGGTCTCATGAAGCAGTCATTAAAGGTTATTGTTTTGTTCTGTGTGCAAAACAGTCTTTGGAAACAGCCAGAGAAAAATAGCATGCAATGCCTTTGGATGGATTTCAGCAATGCAGAGCCTAAGTCAGAGAGTTTTCTACAGCAGCAGCCCAGGCTACCAGCTGCCAAACATAGTACAGAGACAATCAAAGCTACAGGCTACTTGGAACAGTGAGCCTCCAGGGCAAGTTCGCTTGTCCCTGACAGCACACATGTAAGAGCATTGAATGCTGGATAGGTTTAAAGGTCTCTACTCTAGGTTATGTCAAAATATCTGCACAATGCTATGGGTATAGCCAGACTTTAGCTAGCCAGGCATTTAAGTTTCCATAGCTGCACTGAAGCTTCTGCAGATAATAGCTGTTATTTTCAACATTGCTGTCCCCAAGATTTATACATAGTGGTTTGTAGCTGAAAAACTACGGCTGTTCTCTATTAGGCCCCAATTCAACACAGTAACAAAATGCGTCCTTCAAGCTATCTCTGTTTGGCAAAGCCAAGGAATATTCTTATTTCTACGTGTGTGCCTAAGGGGCTTTTTATTTCAAAACTGAATTCACCAGGATATAATTGTGCACTGAAAGTTATGTCTAAGAACTTTTGAAGCCTGATGTTTGCTCAAGTTCTTTAGTAAATCAGGACTTCTGCAATTTAATTGAACTAAGTGGATGATAACAAAAGACAACAACAGGAATAAATCATCTAACTGTGTTAAAGATCATGAGATTGACTCCAGACTTTAGCCATCCCAAGCCTTCCGAAGGGTCAGACGCTCTACCCTTGCTCACACAGAGCAGTGCCTGCCTCCATAAATAGTGTCATCAAAGTGAAAGGGGCTGCCTCTGAAGTAACCCACTGAGTACGAACATATGTGCTGGAGCCTGGCCCACACTGTAAAGTACAAAAGAGAGGTGAGGGAAGGAGAATTAGATTTCAAACAGACACTTGCCACCGTTGAACGGACAAAGGAGATTTATTTGTTAACACTTAATTTAGGCTGTGTCAAAATGCCACATTTGCGTACAAATTAAAACCTAGCAAGAACAACATAATGTAGTGGGAAGATCTTCCTTCAGAAACAGTTTAGTAACTTATCACACCTGTTGCACCTCATGATAATTACAGTGAAACAACGTGGGAATGGCAGCAGTGCTAAGATGCAGCACAGAGCAACAAGAGCAAACATGCAACAGATTAAGGAAACAGAAGCAGAGCTAGTAAAATTGTAAGCCTACTTAAGGAACATACTGCTTTTATGAGAGCAGGAGCCAGTTCTGCATCCGGTTTTATGCAGAGTATTAAGAGGGTGGGAGCATGGAGGGGAATCCTTTGATAGAAGTGGACTGCTTGGCATGTCTCTTCTGCACATCCACTAACACAGTCCATAGACAAGATGCAAATGTGGTGTAGTAAAACCAGCAGACACTCTTCCAGCTGCCTCTTCAGTTCTCTGAACTATCACAGAGCAGTGAATATAACCCTTAACTCCATGGTTCACTATCTCCTCTGCTCTGCCACACAGAAGGACCACTGAGACACCCCCAAAAGGCATTGGAGCACCCAGCTGATGGCATGATGTTCACAAGCCACATTTATGCCATTCAGATTGCAGAAGGACAGAGTTGGGATAAAGTATGAACAACCTCTCTAGCAAGAACAGCTGTGCCACAGTGTACAGTCCAATGCTTCCATATAAAGTAAAATCTGTGGCAGTTTACCTTAAACCATAAACCATGGCATTTTAGGAAAAAGAGTCCCTGGAGCAAGCCCTGTACCTTTCATCAGTGGAGTGAGGCAGACAGCTGGAGATAGTAATTGTTTCAGCCACTGAATGTGTCTCAGCCCCAGACAAACATTTTACAAGATCTGTAACTCAGTATTTGAGAGGAGGGTGTTTCCAAAGGCCTGGAGCAGCCCACACTGAATGGGGAAATGATGAAGTGGAAAGCATTTGAAGTCACTCTTCTTCCTTGGAATAAAGACACTTTCTTGCAACCTTGAATTTCATGCCATGTGAGACTCTCAGCATGCATGCATTTAAACTAACAACTGGAGGGATTTTTTCCATAGGTCTGACCTGCAATCCTTTAATCCTTACTCTAGCAAATAAAATTCTTCACATGAACAGTGGCTCTCAGCTCTGGCCCACAGTTTTAGTGCCTTGGCCATTACAGTCACCTGGTTTAAATACAAGCATAGAAATTTGGAGTGAATTAAACAAATAGTAGCTGAGAAAGCCCCTACATGAACAAAGAACTGCAGAAATGTATTGTGGACACCTGGAAAAGCCTGTCTCCTATTTGCAAGAAATATAGAAACAATGTTCCAGGGAGACAAGTCTGTAATAAAAACTAATGGTGAACAAACAGAATACTGCACTGAGTAGTTCAAGAGAAGTCCTTTTATTTTTTTTTCTTTGAGACATATGCTCCCCAAGCATTTTGATTTATTAAAACAATTTATCTTTTTTTTTTTTTTTTTTTTTTTACATTGCTATTCAAATCATGGGAATGATGGTAGGCTTTCCAGTCTTAGGAAAAGCACATTGCAGATTAAACAGAAAAAATAGGACCTAGTTCTGTGCACTACTAGGCAAGTGGCAAAAGTTCCCATTAATACAGACAAATATAAAAGAAAAGCAGCAGGTCAAATTTGTTGCTACTATTTACAACTATTTAAGAAAGAACCCCAAATATTGTCCAGGTGAACTCACTAAGCCATATCTCTAGTATTTAAGTTGATGACTAAGCTTACTCATGCAACTAATTACACTTATAGTGTGAGGAAGGGTAACTTCCCCAGGGCATTCCCTGTCCTACCTACTCCATCACTCACTTGAGAACAAGTATCTACCTACGACTAAGGAAAGAACTCTGTGGGAATTCCAAATGTGTCAATTTGAGAGAAACATTCAAGAAGGGGAGGCCCACACTGTGGGTGTGGAAATAGAGTTTGTGAATTCTCCCACTGTCTAGAAGAGACAGAGGTGAGAGCTGATGTACAAGAGACAGGACAAAAAGAGGATTTCTATGAAAAATGATGAAAATATATAACTGTAACTGTCCACAAATATGCGGAGAGCTTTTTCACATGAAACACAAAATTCCCTAAAGCCCACTTAATATGCCAGGAAGGACATATGCCAGGACATTTTTGAAGTCTGAGCCATCACACATAAAGATAGCACCTTTCTTATACCATCATTTCAAATCTGGTAGTACACAAAATTATGGATAGTATTAATAAGAACTTAAAGATTAAGTATGTAGATACAATTAATGGTTAATTTATTCTAAATTGTATTTATCACATTGTTGGGTAAAACATTTGTCAATAAGGCAGTTATTTGTGAAATAATTGTTCAAATAAATTGCATTCAATTTGTGCTTCTAATCAGCCAGTTACACAATGTAACATGAAGAGGTCAACTGAAACCATATCAAATACATGATGTATCATTAGAAAAGAGATTAGTCACAATTATGTACCTAATCCATGTTATCTGTATATGACACCACTATTGCTATTCTTTTAAATGCTAAAGGACAATAAAATGTATGTAGGAAAGCTTCTCTAGCTTTCTCTGGGGACAAATTATTATAATATTTGCTCATGCTCAGAAAGTCAAAGGGTTTGGACTTTACATTATCCATTTGTTTGAAGGAAGGTTGTTTGCAATCTAAATATAAACTTAATTTCAGCACTTTCTCTCTCTATTCATTGACTCATACTTGAGTCCATTTGTGTGATAAACATGCACAGCTAATAATCAATGTTATGGTGTCTGTGTGTACAGAACAAATAAGAAAAGAAACAAATATTCCATGTCTATACTCACATATCCAAAACAGAATATAATAAAGACCAAATATATGTGCTCTAAGGAAGAGTCCTTAAAGGTCATTTATATGAATTTTTGATACACTGCTATTACACAGAAAAAAATCACTTTCCATTGCCACCATGCATATTAATTTCAGTATATATACTTACGACAAACATTTTTTCTCAAACCTAGCATTCATGTTCTCAAAACTTGGGATTTATGGAAAATTAAAATCACCTCTTTTTAATTTTCTTAACTGGGCTTTTTTGCGTAAACTCCTTCTCATTCTTTTTTTCTTTTCATCATCACTCTTACCCAGGGGAGCTGGGAAGCTGCAAGGTAGAGATTCTTGTTCTTCCTGCCCAGCCTGCACTGAAACTGCTCCAGACCATTTTGACTCTTATGATATTCAGTATCTACTCTTTTCTAAAACAGAGAACTCGGATTCCTCTCAGTAGTGAGAAAAAGCTCCCTATTCCATGACGAAACCAAAAAAAATGAGAAATCCTGGGGTTTTACCTGCGTGAAGAATTACTGTGTGAGAGGTCCAGGGACTTAGCAGGTCAAAAACTTGCACTACATCTTCCAAAACTTATGACCCCTTATGATTTGCCCTCCAAAAAGACCAGAATTTCCTATATTCAGATGATTTTTCAGCAGGAGTCATCCCACCTTTCAAGTTCTATCCTGCAACCGCAAATGTGTGGGATTGTGATTCTGTTATTTCAAAACTCAAAAGCACTAATTTGCACCTCTTTTGCTTTCTCCTCATCTTAAACATGCAAGAGTCCATATGAAAAGATTTGTATTTCTCTTTTGTAAGCAGATTTTTCTCTGCTGGGTTTATAAGATGACCTGGCTGCAGTGAGTACACCTACTCCTGTTCCTCCACCAGGAGCTGCATCAGGGGCTCTGCCACACACACACTGCCAAGTGGGAAAAATACAGGAGAGCAAACACAGACTGCTCATCTCAGCCTCTCTTGGTTTGCTGGAAAAATCCAATGTCATCCTTAAAGAACAGCAGTCTCTATTTATACTGGCATAAAATATATTGTACACTTGCAGATTTTGAGTGCTACAGGACCTCTGCCCAGCCCTCCTGCAGGAGAGCCTACTTCATACCAGAGGAAAACCACAAGTCCCTGTAACCTTACATATTCCTCTATATTTTCCCCACCTGCCTTCCCCATTTGAGTGATACTGCTAACTCTGAATAGCTCATTAAGACAATTAAGCCTGGTAGGAGTTCAGCATCCCCCTAGCCAACTCTGCCACCATCAGCCTTTCCCTAACAATTCCCTCCTCCTCAAGTTGTCTGTTTCGGAGGCTGACTTCATCTCAGTTTTTTAAAACCAGATTTTCTCTGCTTACAGTCACCTGGCAAATGGCAGGGCCTGTTCTTCCCATATATTTTCTGAATGGCCCGCTAGCCCAAGAAGAATAATGATAATTATGATGATGATGATGATGATAATTATCTAATCATTTAGTGGAAGCTACACCCATTTCTTGGAGGCAGAGCAGCAGTTTCAGCAGTGGCAGCCCTGCTGCAGAAGTAAGCAGAATGCGATTTCTTCTGCAGCACCCTAATGAAGTGCCAGACAGGCTCGATGAGACCTCAAGGACCTGAGCATATCAAAACTAGATTTTTACGCAGTGGCAGTGTCTACACTGCAGCTGTCAGCAGGACATGGCAGTTGCTGCAGCCAGTGCTGGACCTCCCAACATTCAGCATTCCTACTTTAGCCAGCCTGGCTCCCTCTCTGTCTTCCCACCATCCTTCACACTGGAGGCAATTAAGCCAAGAGTGTAAGGGGAAACTTGGAGATTTACACCAAGGCATAAGGAAGTCGCCCTGTGGTGTAATTTCATTCTCTAAGGGAAATCTTGAAAACACAGGTATAGTCTTCCCACGTCAGTTTGGCTGTTCTGAAAATCCATATACATGCCCCAAAGCATAAAGACTCTGCCTCCACCGAGAAATCAGCTGGAGAGGAGGGCTTGCTATTTTAGGGTACCGCTCCTGAGGGGGAAATCGTCCTCCCTGCAGGGCAGTTTTGGGGGGCGGGGAGGGGAGTGTGAGGCACTCCGAGCGCAGCTCCCAGGCTGCCGGGGGTTCCTGCCGGGGCTGTGGAGCTGTAGGCTCTGGAGCTGCAGGATCTGGAGCTACAGGCTGCCCTCCACAGCCCGGGCCAGCCGGGGGCTGACAGGACACAGGCACACGGTACAGCCTGTCACGCTGTGGGACACAGCTCCGAAGGGTTTGTCTGACCGGCCCCACAAAGGGAACCAGGGCGCTCCCTGCTTGCCGTGCCAGCCTGAAATTCTCGTGCCATGGCAAGCAAGGGACAGACCCTGCCGGATGCCCAGCTGTGCTTTCAGCAGGTCCGCTGGGGTGCTTCATTTCGACTCGGATCATTTGAGGCAGAATTCCGTGATTGATGTTCACGCTTTGGGGATTAAAGAAGAGGGAAACGACTGATAATCTCAAATGAGTGTAGAAAACCGCAGCGTTTCTGGAGCTAAAACCACTCCAACATGCTAGCTGCCTTAGGGTTCCTTGTTTCTTAGCGTTACAATGCACTAACTTCCGTCTTTGCTGCTCCCCGTTCACCCAAAGCAGGTGCTTGGACTTAACTGGGAGGCATAAACCATGAAAAACACAGACAGGGACTGGTATAGGGGAAATAGACATAAAAATGTGCAGAATAGCTAGAGCAGAAGTGATAACATCTCTGCTGATACCCATCCTTACTGAGGAAATGACAAAGTATTACACTGCATACCAAATAAAATAAAATAAATTTTCTTTAAAGGGGAATCGCAGGGTGCTGACCAAAATGTCCATTTTTTTCATGCAGATGCAATGTCCCATCTGAGAGCACGATGCCCATTATCACCTTACATAACAAAGGGATTATGCCCTAGAAGTGCAGGCGCCGTGACCTGCAGCACCTTTCTCACTCCGTCAGGAGCCTTTCCACACATGACCAGAGCCGTAGTCTCCATGGTCTCTGTGGTCTCTCTCTCTTAATTTTGGGAAGCACTCCTGAAACTGGGCTACCAAACCACTCACCACCTGTGCATGCACCAAAGCCGTGATGGCAAGATCATGATGCTGCCATACTTTCTTTTAGGAGAGGGGAGGGTTGGGCCTCTCAGACCCTTCCAATACCTACATTTGTCTCAAGGGGGAAAAAAAAGGCAGCAGAACTGAGGAGTATTCAGTCCCAAGGATCGACGAAGGACTGCCGGGCCCACTGGTGCTACGATTCTAATGAAACATCAGTGCTGCCGGCAACAGCTACTGCCGTGTCCAGAGGGGATAGTAATAACTGCCATGAAAACACTTTAAATAGTCCAGCCGAGCTTCCCTTCCCTCACTGGGCCTCTGTGTTTCAGTACAAGCAGGATAGCTAGGGCACAACCCAGCTATTCCAAAATGCAGGGAGATGTATTGAGATCTATGGTATCTCACCACTTATTCTGTTTTTTTTTTTCCCTACTCAATTTTAATTTTTTTTTTTTTTTTTAAGTTCAACTGACCCTTCTGGTCACCAACTTTCTTTGTGGTTCACTGTAAGGATCGCTCTCCAAGAACAAAAAAGAAATCTCCGAGCTTTGATAGAGACTCTGGATGAAATTAAGAACTTCAAACCCCAGATTTTTGAAAAGAAAAACAGATGTCCTGTTTGTTGAGTATAAATAACTCCGTACGTGGAAGCCTTTTCTTTTACGCCGCATTAAATTTTATTTAATGCTGGGTGCATTTAAACTAAAATAAAAAAAAAAGGAGGGGGGCAGCAAAATATGTGGGTGACAAACCTCTAAATCTTTTCCCCTCCCGAAAGAGAAAGAAACGGGCAGACGGGAAACCCTTCATCTGGATGAAAGCGCTCAGTGTGTTTCCTAGCGGACCTGGCGAGCCCGCCCTGCCCTGGCCAGCGCGGCGGCGGGAGGCGGAGCGGGCCGGGCCCGGGGCAGAGCGGGGCCGCCCGCCGGTGCCCGCCCGGCCCCCGCAGCCCGGAGCGGCCCCCGCAGCCCGGAGCGGCCGGGCTGACTTACGTGAGCACGTAGTTGACGCTGACGATGCAGTGCGGGCGGGAGGAGCGGCTGTTGTGCACGATGGTGGCGTAGCTCTGCACCCACACCCAGCCGCCGTGCTTGGCCAAGAAGCGGTAGTACTTGGTGGTCACTTGTCCTTTCACCAGCACTGCGGGGACAAAGCGAGGACAGCCTCAGCGTGGCTCCCGCCTCTGGTTTGAGCAGCCCCGGGAAGAGGGGCACACTCCCCCCAGAGCCCTGTGGGCGACCAGAGCGGGTAGGAACCTCTTAGAGGCACATGGGGAAGCAGCGGGGACACGGGTGGTGGAGCCCCCAGGCAGGGCTCATCTCACTGCCTGAGATGGTTATCACAGGCTAATAGGGGAGATTGGTAGGGCCGGGGTGTGCGTGTGTGTGGGGTCGGCTACGGCAACCAAACCCCACACACCCCCATCCTGAATATCATCATCGAGATTTTGTTCTATCAATCTGTCTTTGGGTTTTATCACTTCTCGTTATATTCTCCGTAAGGAAACTTAGCTGAAGTTGATATCCTTTCTATTCATCTATGCGTGTATTAATGTCATCACGATATCAAAATAGAATAAAGTACATCTCGCCAAATCAGGCTCACTACTGCAGTCGAAATTAGATACAGGTAAGATTTGCGAGACTTGGTGAAAGTAAAATGCAAGTACTGATATTTCACTGGTGTGGCTTTTTAGAGCAGGAAAAAAAGGGTTTTCCTAACCAGAATTTGAAGAAACAGCGCCTGGGATTTGTGCAGGGCAGTTCTTGTCCTACAACCGAAAGGAGAGGATGGAAAAATAGCCTTTAATTGCCGGTCCCCTACATTTGCCGCCTGCGTCCAGAGCTCAGTCTCTATCTAAACTTGTTTCACTAAAACCTAAAGAAGATTTTTGCTTATTCCGCCCTCCAGAGAGCTGGCTTTTCACGTGCCGACCTAGAGGCAAATCCCAGCAACCCCAAAGTCCTTCTGCAAAGGGATTGGATGGGGGCGGGGTTTTAAACAAGACCATCTCCTTACACAAGTGATGTGCGCAGCGCAGGTGAAAGGTGTCACAGCCATGGACGTGGTGGTAAAGGGTCTTCTCTATCAGGTCCTGGGGCTCGTAACCTGTTAGCTCAGCTACCCTGCAAGAGACATAAGCAGCAAATATGAGTGGGTGAGAGGAGGCCTGGGGAAGAAGGGACGGGCGAAGGGAATAGATTTGGAAATAACTCCAGCTCTACCTGGAATCTAAGAATATGAGCTTCATGTCTAGGCTGGCCCGAAACATGAACATATTGCTGTGGAGCTTGATCTCCGTCACAGCGCTGGGCGGCAGCGAGTGGCCCACGGCGACCAAGCCGACGTTTTGGTAGCAGCCGTCGAAGGGGGACATGTCCAGGCTGTACTGGCGGATCTTCAGGTACCCGCTGCAGTGAATGACCTGCCGGAGACACAGGAAAGCTTGGCGGCTGCTCAGCAGGGGGGAAGGGTGTGCTGAGACAGGTGTCCCTCCCCACGAAGAGGGCCCGGCAATTCCCCCATCCCGGTGCGGCTGCGGGGCTTGCGGGAGCCGCTGACCTGCGGCACCGTCTGGGAGTTTTCTGCGGTTCTATCGGGTTTGAGGTTTTTTTCCCATACTAGAATTCAGCGCAGATCTAAGGCTCATTAGAGTCAACGAGGTTTTTTTTCCCCACTGGCTTAAGTGGTTTTTGGCCCACCTCCTAACTGTGCTTTTATTATTCTTCTGAAAAGGAAAGACGCGGAACTGCCAATCCAGTTACGACTTTGTAATGAAGAGTGTATGCGCGTGAGAAAGGGCTTTCATGTGTGCATATGTCACATGTGTAAGATACGTTTGTTATATAGATGGAGCAGGCGCAAACCATTGCCAAAAAGTACCTTTGATTTAAGAATTTCTCCTAAACGTATCCTTGCAGACAACTGCTGTCTACTTCCACTCTTACTTCTCTATTATTAAGGTGTTTCTTCTTGGAGTCCAGCAGGTGTTCTTGGTCTACGGTACATCGTGACACAACGTCTCCTTGGGTTATGGGTACAACCCTCTCCTCGGCGTTGTGTGGCTGACAAAGCAGCGAGGAGTTACGAGACAGCGCAGGGCTCTCCTTACTGAGGAGCCCCGAGCAGAACCATGTGAAGAACCTTCTCAAAACCCTTGACTGGGAGAGCTACCTCTGCAGCTGACGAATTACCTAATTAAGAAATAAATTAACCCAGGGCTCCGGTTGTGTCGCCTGAAAGCTGTCACAGAGAACATCAGCGGTTGTGTGAGGTTCAGTTCAAAGAGTAAAATAAAAATTTTAAAAAAAAATTAAAAAATAAAAAATATTAAAAGGTCCACAAACAAACATCAAGGGGAGCTCGATTGCTTGGTTTTGGTTTTGTGGTTTGAGCTCTTCAACCTGAAACTCTGAGAGAAATGGACCACATGAAAGAGCCCTGGGCTGGGAAAACCCCCGCGAGAAGAGGTCTCACCCCCTCTTCTTTCCCCATTTTCACAGCCTTCCCGGCACAGGGACACGGGAAGGCTGGTACGGGGGGGAACGGGGAATCTGGCCGCGGGCACGCACCTTGTAGCCCCCGCAGGTGAGGCCCGCGTTCCTCTTGGCCAGGACGCACTTCATCCTCAGGAAAAAGGATCTCTCGATCTCGTACTCTGGGAAGGGGGAAAGGTGGGGTGAGCCACAGGCTCTGCTGGCTCTGCGCGGTCCCCTGCGCGACCGCGGCGGCCGGGCGGGGGCGGGGGCTGTGTGCTTTACCCTGCACGAAGTGCGAGTGATAAGGCTGGTGCGCCGTCAGCACCGCCGTCATCTCGTCATGGTCGGCGGGGTGGATGTACTCGTAAATGCTGTTGCCGGTCAGCTCTACCTGTGAGAGAGGAGGAGGAGGAGTAGGGGGGCTCATCGCCGGCACCGCGCACCCTCTCCTGTCAGTGGCGGGGGTGGTGCGGGCAGGCTCAGGGGAGAGCAGGACCCCCAGCGTACCTGCGACAAGCCCAGGTGCACCGAGGCCGTCTCCGAGATGTACATGATCTTGCCATCCGGAGCCACAACAAAGATGAAACCGTCCAACGTCTGCAGAAAAGGGTAGGGAATAGAAATAAATTAATAGATAGATCCATTAGATACCTGTTCCTCTGATTTATTTTAGCAAACAGGCATTGATGTTCAGGCTCTGATTTTTCAAAAAGTTGGAAGGAAATGGGAAAACCTTGGACAAGGATCCTTCTAAAACTCCTGGACTCCTGAGATACAACCTACTTCTCAGGGGGGTGTAGCTCAAAAGTAACGCAAAGTGCCATGAAAGTATCTAAGAAGAGCTATCTGATGATTAATATGTGAGTCACAGAAATCCCAAATATTTCTATCCTATTTCAAATGTCACCGGGGTTTAGTGCTTGTGTATTTTATAAAGAGAATTTAAGCGATCAAAGAGAATGTAAAACTCTCCACAGTGTAAATAACACAATTTGTCAGGTACATTTCAGCAGGCACAGATGGGACTTCTGGTGTAGCAGGAGCAGAATAGGTCTTCCAAAGGCCACACGATTCCACCAGAAATAGGTGGTGATGGTCATCACTAATATTCTTTAGTATTTCAGAGCGCTGAGAGTTTTCAGTTCTGTCATCCCTGATTTGTGTCCCTGCTAATGTCGGTGATCCCTTCTGTCCCGGACAGCCTCCCCTAACCTGACGCTAGAGCGTCTCCTTGTCACACCACTCTGAGCTTCACAGCATTGATGATATGGGTCACCTTGTTAATAAATTGGGAAATAGTCGTGCTCCTGTATCTCTGGCACCCTGGGACGCACTGTGAATCCCTCTCTGTGGATGTACTGTTAGATGCTTCTGAGGCAAAGGACCCAGAAGGACCAAGCCACCAATAAAACACACGACATTGAATCACGGTGGTTCGAATTTCTGAAGTGGTTCCCCTCCTGCCTACCTTTCTATTAAACACTTGAACGGTTAAAAATTAGTCAAGGTGGCTATTGAAAGCTCAGAAGAGGGAATTATTTCTTTAATCATTAATACCATATGCCTGTCGTTTCCAGACCAGTACCTGCAAAAGATGGGATCCCAGTTCCCGTCCAACATTATCCAGTGGGCTGGTTCTGCTGGAGTGGCCCCAGGCTTCTCCAAGTCCTGTTATTTAAGACAAACAAAAAATAAAAGGAAGGTCAGGAGATGAAAAATTGACTCGTGTGGGCTTGATTGGAGGGAAAAACACTTTTTCCTTGTCTACACTCTAAAACATATATACATACAATCTTTGGAAAACTAGGTGTGACTTCGTTGCAGATAAAAGCCTCTTTTGTGGTTTTTTTTTATTTCCTTTTTCAATATCTAATTCCCCAGAGAGAAAAATACCCGAATACTTATTTTGAGTTAAGGGTGAAGTTAATTTTTAAGACCTAAGTGTAACAGCATGCCAGACCTAAGTGCTTTTCAGTGCTGCTTTAGGCTGCTGGGAACTGTCCTACTTGAACGTCAGGGGAAGAATCCTAACATCACGATTTCTCGTCACTGTCCAACGGTACGGACCGCCCTTCTTCCTGCCCCGTGGAGTCTGCCTCCAGGATTCACCTCTATCCCTTCCATCTCTCCTCCTGCTGCTCCCTCTGCAGGGAGGAGCAATATGCCTCCATAGAGCCCCTTCCAGAAATTAATCTTCCCGAATGTGTCTATGTTTTACACGCGTCTTTTCTCCTATGCAAAGTGAGCAGTAATAAAAACCACGTGGAAGTTACTTCACCGGAGTAAAGCTATTCACGGACGATGACTTTTCACAGTGCTGTTGCTGAAATAATTTAAACGGGTCAGTTAAAACCTTTGAGGCTTGTGCCATGAAATGAGTGTCACTCCGACACGCACAAGCAGTAAGACAGAGTAAAACGGAGGGGAAACCTACAAATCCCGATCGATGCCTGGGGTGCAGGTCGCAAGGGGACCCGAGCCGGCGGGGTGTGCTCACTCCCGCAGTGAGGGTTCGGGAAAGGCAAGACCTCGTTTTCCAGTTATTTCGAGGCAAACAGACGAGGTGCTGACAGCAGGCAGCCACGGGCATCCCTCGCTATTGACCGGCCTCACCCAGGTGTTTGCCGGACCGAGCAAAGCTAACGATTTCCCCCGCGCTGTTTGAGCGGGGCACCCCAGCGCAGCCCCTGCGAGCTCTCCCCACCGCCGTGTGCCCCACTCGTCCCCGCCTTTCCCTTCTTTCTCTCCCTTTCCTCCTCTACCTCTTCACAGCAACTTGTCTCTTCACCGCCCCTACACTTTTCTCCTTCTTCCTTAACTTCATAGCCCTACAGGGGCAGGGGATTCTCTCTGGCCCGTTCCTCAGCCTGCAGCCTCAGCATATAGCAGGTCGCCAGTCAGAAACAGGCTCCTTCCCGTTAATTCCTCCACGCCAATTAAGGAGGAACCAACCTCCAGGATGGAGGATCACCTCCGCCCCCTGTATTCAGGAAGGTGCTGGCAAATCTTACACAGCTTCCAGGAAAAAAGGGTAAAGCCCACGGTATATTTGTTTTTCCCCGAGCTCATCGGAGGTTTCTCTGCTGGGGAGCCAGGATGGCCCTTTAGCGCTGAGCTGGCTCTTTGCCACATCCCCCACCCGGAGGGAAATCTGAGTGACAGGTTTCTTTATTCAAGACTAAATCTGCACTGCCCGCCTATGATTTAAGTTGCTTATTAATCTAAGTTTACGGCTGTAATTATTCTTCTCCTAAAAGGGAAAATAACCCGAGCCCAGCGGGTTAATGAACAGCTCACGGGCGTTGCAGGTTAACCTCCCTGGGGAAGGCGGTTCTTCACGGCGCGCTGAGCTCCTCTATATGTTTCAGGTGGAAACCCCGCGCTGCTGGGCTCTGTCTGCTCATGGTTTATAATTAAACGTTTGCACTTGTCTACCTGAACCGGCTTTTTGAAATCCTGTCACATGAGACGATCCTTTGTGCTGCCCAGATGTTTTCAGTACTTTCAAGTCGGAGACTATTTCTAATCGTTGCCAACCCCAGCCTCTCCCAAATCGACGGCCTCTCCTGATGCCCCTTAAATATTGTTTTTAAAGATTATAAGATAAAGCCCCTTCCACTAATTTTCCCTTCCCCCTCTCCCTCCCCGCCCCCCCCCTCCCCCGTCTATTCTCTTTAACATCCAATTTCCTTTTATCGAGGGGGCAAACTGTGATTTCTTGCACTTGACCTACCGCAGAAAATTCTGCAAATCCTTTGATTGTCTATTTAAAACAAAACAAGGAAATCAGCTCTCCCTTTTGCTCCAGGATTACGCTTGGAAACAAGATCTAAAGATTCTCTTGTAATTTGGAGAGCCAACAGCATAATAGCTTTGGAATAGAAACAAGCAGCTTTGTGAGAAGAAAGATAACTAAATCGTTTTTAGGCAAAGGATTTTCCCAGCTAAAGTGGCCGAAGACAAAGCAAAACATAATCTATTTTGGAAGATTTCCAAGTTATGCCACATTAACCTTAGCAGATAAAATTTGCTTTCTTCCCTGCGGCCCCTCCCCCACCGCGGTCTGGTTTATCATATTTACATAAGTAGCCTTAGAAGGGATGTATCTATTACGGATCTAAGGAGCTAGCGAGCTCACATTTCATTTGGAAATAGAGGGGAAGTTTTACTCTTGCTTAATACTTGATGCATTGTAGAACCATTTCCATTTAAAAACCCCCGACCCACGGATTACCTCCATGGACTGGCTGCATGGGTTTTGTAATTTCCTGAAAATGAGATTTCGATTTATAAAACAAGAAACCAATTAGTAACCAAATGAGGCGAAGTAGATCCACTAAAATTGACCTAATCCCACAGGCACCGTTTAGGTCAGTTCTTGGCGAATGAATGATGAGCAACCGTCTAACATAAGCTCAAGGCATCACCCAGCTGTGTTATTCAAGCAGAAAAATATTTTTTTTAATGGATCGAGCTTTTATTTCAGAATGAATTTGATACTCTTGGCAAAATATGGATTATATGCTCCTGCCTAACAAACTCTTCTTCTTATTTAACAATCTCTTTCACTCGATGAACTTTTTTCCTGAGAAACTATTTGTGCCGCGAAAAATTGTCTGCTGTTGTGAGGGGGGAAGAGAAAGGGAAAAAAAAGAAAATAAGTAAAAAAATAAATTATTTTTTTTAAAGAGAGGAAAAGAAAAGCATTTTATCCAGGTTATCACTCATGGTTACCCAACAGCCTTCACCTATATTGCGCGGAACCTGCGCGGAGCGAGCGTGCTGATTCATCATTTCTCTCAGCACTCTCCAGTGGAAAGCCGCTGTGCTTTCCACATCAGGAAGCATGCCCATCGGTTTCATGGGCTCGCTACACAGGCGGGTCCCTGTGAAATGCCTTCTCCCACGCAGCCGCGCCCACCCCCGGCGCTGAGAGCCGCTCCGCACCGCCAGCCTGTCCCCCAGGCCGGGCGCGCAGCCAGACCTGCCGCGCTGCGCTGCCCGGCTCCTGTCCTTCCTTCCCCTCATCTCTTGATTGATGCAAGCCTTGATGTCGACAGCCAATGGAACCAGGGGCTGGGTGGGCACCGTCCCTACCAGTGGCGATACTGTTTCAAGAAGCTCCTCTGTCCCACGGAAGGGGGAAGAGATCCCTGAATCGTTTCTAATTCGATCTAAGCAAAGACGGAGGAAGGCAGGCGCAGGGAAATGAGAATCCGAGAAGCCAGGGCAGCTCCTTGGCCCCAGTTGATCTCCGGGTTACTTGTCCCTCTGTGAGCATCTGCAGCGCAGAGCCCATCTCGACCCCGTCCTTTGTCTGGCAATAGCAAAGGGGGGCGGGGGTGGCGGTGGGGGTGGGGTGGCCAGAAGATGCAAGCCCTTATCTACTTTGCGCTGATTTGCCGGCTTTTAAAAGCAGTTACTGCGATTTCCCCAGCGGGCTCGCAGTCATGGAACCTCAGCGCAACCCGGATTTACTGTAGCGGGCGACTGGACGTCCCCGTTTAAAAACACTTAGTGGAGAGCCCATCCTGAGCTCCAGACCCGCTTCTTTGGAGGCCAGACCTTGAGGCCAGCTCCCTCCGGGGCCGGGGAGCCCTTGGGTACCACTCCAGGGGTTTGCCCGTGTCTGGAGCACTGCCGGGCGAGGCCCAGGGAAGCTGGCTTGGAGACGAAGCCCCGGAGGCAAGGTGTTCTTTCCTGTTGCTGTGGATGGGCAGAGGGAGAGGCCTGGGGCTCTCCCGGAGCTGTGGGGCAAAGCTGGGGGCCTGCCCGACGGGGCAACTGCAGGGAGTCTTCCCTAAGTCGGGCCCCAGCAGGTCCATAGCGCGTTTCTCATCCAGGAGTTCCTCAAAACTCCCTCTCTGGGCAGCGGCCCCCGCCGCCGCTTTCCCGGGTGTCTCCGCCGCCCACCGGGGGCCGTGGCCCGGGGATGTCTCCGTATGCTTCGGTTTCGCTGCGTTTTCTTTGCCCTTTCAAGAGCCGCTGTACGGTTATTTAACAAGGACGAGCAGCAGCTCGCTCCTCGCCCGCCGGCGCCGAGGGGATGCTGACCCCACAAAGGGCGCGGGATGCGGGACCCCGGTCACCTCCGCCCGGGGCTCGCCCCTTCCGTGCTGGGCAGGACGACGACGAGGCCGGGCACGGGCACGGGCACCGGCTTCGTTCAACCTGCCCAGCAAAGCCTCTCTACAAGGAGGACGAGAATGTCACCTTGGTGAGCGGCTCCTCAAGCAGCACCTTTCCTGCCTCCCACTGCCCCTCGCCGGCGCTGCTGCCGCCGAGGGACAAGCGGGGCACGGGACTTGTTTGGAAAGAGGGAGACAGGGCAGCTCAGTCCCCATCTCCCACACGGTCATTCTCCCTCTCTGTCCAAGGGAAATGACAAACAACAGCTCCGCGAGTCGCGGGAGCAGAACCTGCACGTCCTAGTCACCGGCAAGCCAAAAGGCAACTGGATGTTGTATCGAGGAATTAGCTTGATTCGATTAACCATTTAATTAAATCGTCTGCCGCCAGCACTCCGTTCTGCCATCGCCTAACGCCAGACAGAGCTGATTTCTCAGTTAATTTAACAGGCAGCGGTTAATGATAACTCAAAATCTCGGCCAAATGAGGCTTCTGTGAAGGACTAGGTCGCCGTCGGAGGGTTCAGATGGAATAGAATAAGCTATGCTTAAAAAAAAAAAAAAAAAAAGCTGCTCATTTCCACTGCCTGCGGATGCCATTAGCAAGGTTTTGTAAAGATTTATTATCTCGGTAAATCACGTATTCATTTGAAGTAGAGATAAATTAGCATCCTTATTTCTTTAGAAAAATAATAATAGCAGGGAGGAAAAGCCCTGTTAACTAAACAAACATCCCTGTTAAGAAAATGGTAGTGGAAATAATGCCGAGGCTGTTTCACTATAAAAAGAAAAACCAGAATTTTGGCAAACACGAGGTAGCGGAATTGCGCTTTGAAATGCAAACAAACGGAACCATGTCCAAATCGGAGAGAGGGGGAAAAAGCACCAACTATTATTCGTTTCCCCAGAAGACTCAAATTCAAGTAGCCCTTATTTCAAAGAAATAGGGGAAGGAAGGATTTGCACCAATGCATACGCAGTTTATATGCAAGTTGAAAAATATTGTCCAACGTGAAAACGGTCGTATGTTTCCAAAGGAAATATGATTTTTCCCCTCTCTTCTCATTAAGTATTCATTCTAAAACATAAATCTGTGGGGGTTTTTTTCAACGATCCTGCTAGTAGTTTAGTTCTGCTCTTCACATTTTAAGTTCACATCAAAACTGGAATTAAACCGAGATTCAGCGTGGAGAGTAAACTGCTGCTTAAATGAGAAAAACTTCTGTAAGAAAATAAACATTGAAACCTAATGCTCAATCATTTCCCTTTGCAGCAAGAAAAACAGCATTAAATCACCTATCCACGTGGGAAACGGATTTTTTTTTCCTGTTGATCTCTTCCCCCTTTAAAATAAAACAAGGTTAAGGGTTTCAATATTGAAATGTTAACCATCCTGATTCGGCGAAAGTTTATGTAAACGGAGTCTGCTTTTGTCTCGAAAAGCAAACGCCTCTGCACCAAAACGATCCCTTCCCACTAGGACAAACTGCAAACCCTCCTTTTGCATCTCTGGTCGCGGATGGAGAATAGGGCCTTTAAAATATTCTTAACTAAAAAATAAAAACAAAACTCAAACAAAAATTATTTATTGTACCACCTGGGTTTTTTGTTTGGGTTTTATTAATATTTTTTTTCTCCCTTCCCTTCTGGATACTGCTGAAGATCAGTGAAGAATTACCCCGCTATAGTAACAGCGATCGCATTATTTTTGCAGAAAATTCTTTTAGTCCTTTGACGCCCTGGAGATTTTTCTACCTATTTTTTTATGTCCACATTACTTACCATTAGCGATTTACTGTTAAATTAAAATATTAGTATTTATTTATACTGAACGTTAAATCAGGAGTTAATTAATTAATTAATTCTGCTTGAAAAAACAAACAAACCACCCTTAAAACTCTTCCTTAATGTTCTCAGAAAATCAGCAGATATTCACCCTTTCCAAAGCTGTCTGATCACCAAAAAGCAGTATAGGTCTTATACGTTTTCTCCTCCTGAAGAGAAGTGTTTTAGTACAGAAACGATGCAAGAAACCTACGTCTTGCACATTCGTCCTCGGCAGTTTTAATCTGCTGAAGACCTAATGAAGCGAAATTAGGGGTAGGAAGAACAACCCTCGCGTTTCAATAATTTGTGAGAATTGCACAACCATTACGAGAGAGCGCCCGTAGAAAAATTTCTGCCCGGTTTGTCAAGTTTGTTCAGTGCCACTGCCTTGTGTTTAGATGTCTGGAGGTAAGAAGGAACCCCGCGTGCTTATTTTCTGTGTGACTCTCCTGGCGTTTCACTCCCAGAAAACTCTTGTTTCCAAAATGAACCCGAAATCCACCCACCTTCCTTCTCTATAGAGACCTTTCAGACACAAAAATATGCAGACAAGCGCACACCAATTCTCTCCGCCCTGTCCCCAGCCCCGCGTGTGCGCGGCGATGAGGAGTGTATATCTTTCTGTACGTGGTTATTTACAACCACCTCTATGCAAGCACTCTATGGGCAGATGGAAATTCGCTCTTGTACCGGGGAGAGGGGATATGAGTTACTCTGGAAGTGCAGCTCGCTCTTACGGAGACAACGTTTCTTTACCCTGACTCCTCCAAGATCTCTTTAAATGTGCATGACATTCCGCCGGGCTTCCGAGCCTCCTACTACCCATCTCCAGTGTTTTGGCCAACTCATCGGGTCTGTCCCTATGCATGTATCGCTTTCCTCCCCAGGGAAATACAAGAGAAAGGAACCCCAGTACATGCATCCAACATCCCTGCCCTGCCTCCTCCGTTCGCAAAGACTTGTCCTTTCCGTGCGTCATTTCCCCGGCTGCCACTACCTGTTCTGCTTACCCAGAGAAGCTGTGACTTCTTTTTTTCTTTTTTTTCGTGGGTGGGAGCACTGAAAAACCAAAATAGCCCCCCTCTTCCTTGCCTCCCTACATTCATATGCAGCCTGACAAGTACAAGCACAACCGCAACTCCAGCCCAAGCTGTTCCGCCGCGTTCCCGGAATCCACTGCGTCCCCCGGGGTCCCGGGAAAAATCCCCCGGGCTCGGCTCCCGCACGGCCGGGCACAGGCGCGGCGCCGGAGGCCGCTCGTGGGCGCCTCGCTCGTGTTTAACAGTGGCTCGGGCGAGCGCACGGAAACCCGCGGGGCCGGGGCAGGGGCCGGGGCCGAGCCGGGCCCGCTCCCGCTCCCCGCCTCCTCGGAAGTGCATGGGAGGGAGAGGGAGCCCGCGTGGGACCGCGGGGAAGCCTCCCGGCTCCTTGCCACGTTGCGACTCACGCTCTCGGGCCTTTGCGCCCCGCTGGCAGCGCGGCCCCGGCCGCGGCCCTGCGCAGGGATGCGCGGCTCTGCGCAGGGATGCGCGGCCCCGGGGATGCGCGGCCGGCGGTCTCGCGTGGGTCTGCAGCCCGCTCGGGCCCGGGCCTCCCGCGGCAGCACCTCGGAGGGACGAGCCCTTCCGAGCCTGCTCCCTGCCTTTCTTTCCAACGCGCAGTTCGCCTTTAATGAGGCTGCAAGGGCTCCGCTGCCCCCGAGCCCCGCTCAGCCGCCCCCGCTGCCTCCGCACTCAAATTAGCATCTGCTGCGGCCGGCAGCGGCCCCGGCCCCGGCGCGCTTCGCCACACGGTTCCCCAGGGCATTCAGGCATCCCGCGCTGCCACCGAGGGACGGGGATCAGCTATTCTTCTCTTCCCATGATTACTCACAGCCTACAAGCAACACCATATGCTTCTTCTGATCAAACAACCCGCTACATAGGCAGCAGTAATTGACGAGACCTGCTCGAAATCACGCAGAAAGGTAGCCTACTGAGACCGCAGGAGTTGACAAATCATTGCTAATAATCCTTTTAGGAACATCATGGGCATCAGGGTTTGCAATAGCTTTATTTTTATAAAGTATGCGCTGATAGCATAAAGGACAACTCCGTCTCCTTTGAAACAGAGGATTTTCCCGCATAATGATCTTCAAGGTGGCAGAGCAAATAGAAGAAGAAAGTGGCTTGATGAGGACTTTAATTATTATTTTAAAGGTTTCATTTAACCCCTTCTTTGGTTACAAGTGACTCGATGATATGGAAAGTTGTTTCAAGAAATAATTGTAAAATGCACTGGATTGAAAATTACTGCCGTGGATTTTAGGTATAAACATTCATCCTTAACCTGGGGTGGGGAGTGGGCTGTGAGATTACCTCCCCCGTCCAAATGACTGCCACATTACATATTTATTTTTAAAAGTAGAATTAGTACCAGTAGTCCACACATTTAACCGGGAAAAAATTTAAAACCCCTCAAACCACCAAATCAGACAAAACTACAGCAAAACAAAACTAGGCCATATACACTCTCTGAATTAGCAAAAAATATAGACCAACCGAGTCGAGATACAGCTACAGAAAACTTATGGGGACATAGCTGTATTACCTTGTTTCCTATGTACACTCACTTTTCAACAAATGATGCAGCGAATTTTGTACTAGGTCAGGGGGAAAAAAAACAAAACAAAACAAAAACCTCTTGATACCTTTTGTTTCACACAGACCACAACTCCATCGAGTTGATTTAAATAAAAGTTTTGTGATTTTTAAAAAAAAAAAAATTCCCCTATGTCTTGTAAAATCAATAGAGTGAGAACATGGAAGAACTTTATTCTGACTCTCTTAACTTTGTACTGTTTGTTTTTCTTGGCAGCCGATCTAGAAGACCAAAGACGATAGCTTTAGATCCTGATACTATTTAAAAGCAAGGGACACTTCAGGACGCTTAAGTTCTCTTTTGCTAGACAGGCGGGTCGCTGCTGCCGTGGAAGTCAACGTGAAGTTTACTGCTGCCTGTCGAAGAGAGTCATGTCTAGTCTGGCCCACTGGTTTTGCAGCGCTGGGTGGTCAGGGGCATTGAATATGTCTGGGTGCAAAACTCCTGCTAAAATTTTCCGAGGTCGATTAACGCCCTCAAAGTGCCCTAGTAACCCTCAGAACGGGACACAACACACCCGCACACACGATGCGATTCAGTGTGCTCGACTTGTTTATTTAGCCTGGGTGTGAGCACGCCTGCAAGCGTGTCCTGTACCTGTACACCGCACCTTTCCTCGAGAGCTGAACTAAGGCTTTAGGACTTTGCATAGACTTATGTAAATATTTACCCATATACTAACTGGCCCTCACAGAATTACTATAAATAGGGGTGAATCATGCCCTCTTAGGCCTCGCGTGTGCTTGGTGGGGGGATGAACATTTGACTGAAAGACTGAGGGGAAAAGAAAACCCGGGTTTGCTTTAGCAGAACATGCAGCAGAGCTCAGTGCCTTCAAGTGTTGACAAAAGCACCATAAGTCTCCAACCAAACCTGTCATAGGAGTTAAAAGGGAAAGTATTTACAACAGAGGAAAGTGACAGCGGAGGGCACCCTGTCTCCGAGCACACACCGAAAGATTGACCTCCTTTTTCTTTTCTTTCTTTTTTTTTTTTTTTTTTTTTTTTTTTTTAGTACAAGTGATAAATGACATCTGGATCAGAACGAAAATAGAGGCGAATAGCGAATAGGCATTCCCACCTACCTTCTGGAAAAACCACTCTCATTTTTAAATAGCTGGTAGTGAGTCTGATTATGGATGCTTTGTCCAGCTGAGAGGTGATAGCGGAGGGCAGGGGTAGTAATTTAGCCAGTTCATAAAATTCACTGTTTTCTTTCTCCCGTCTAGTCCGGGCAGCATTTTTGGACTTCTCTTTCATCGTGTTTTTTTCCCGCTTCCTTGCTACAATTTAAACTCCAGAGATTCATCCAAAGGTGGAAGGGAAACTCATCTGCAATTCATCTCTCCGGAGCATCAGGCGGTGATTCTGAGCGCGGCCATTACTCAGAAAACCGTTCTGTTGTGTAAATGCAAACAAACATTGAAGAGTGAGGTGTTCTTAAAAAAAAAAAAAAAAAAAAAGAAAAGAAAAAAGAAAAAGAAAAAAAAAGTAAATATACTCTGAAAAGCAGAGTCAATTAGATGGGAAAGGCAATTATCCAATGCAGCTCAGCACTCCAAACAACTGCATAAAAAAAAAAAAAAAAAAAAAAAAAAAAGAGCTAGAAAATTGAGGCATCAGGCAGCAACCAAACGATGTATTTCTGGCCTTTTTTCCTACTCATGGCGGGCAGCATAGCTCCTCGGAAGAGGGTCATAGTAATCCCGTTTTTTCCCGTGATTCGTTGTCAATCCGAGGGCCGAAGAAACGCACGGCCGCGGGCTGCCTCCCAGGACGCTGGGTGACTTCGCCGGAGCCTCTTTCTGTGAAGACAAGAGCAGTCCTGGAGTGAGAGAGCCGGTACACGGCGCCGCAGCGGAGCCGCGAGAAATAATAATCAACAACCAGCCGCCGGCGGGTGTAGTATTTTCTCCCACCAGAGGGGAAAGAAAAAAAAAAAGTGTATTTTCCCATCTAGCGCGCCCGTGGAGAAGCCTGCCCCGCACTCTCCTCCCACAGCCCTCTCAGCTCCCAGCCCAGGTGTGCGCTGCATGGCCAGAACGAAAGCGCAGCAGAACGCGGCCCCCGGCTCCCGGCGTTCGCGGCTTTGGCGCTGCCGGGGCTGCGCGTCCCCCTCGCGCTCCCGCGGGCCGGCACCGCGGCGGCGGCCAGACCTCCCCTCGATCCGCGCTGCCAGACCCTCAGTGAAGGACTCATTTCCAATCACGCAGTATTTCTGCTTGTTTTCCCTTTTTTTTTTTTTCTTTTTTTTTTTTTTTCTATTTCTTTCTTTTGAATTTCTCCTCTTCTCGGCTACTGTCCTCATTCCTCAGCTGGGATCGGGGGTGTCTACCTCAGCTGCACCCCAGCCAGGGGAGGCACGCTTTGCCCAGCCCTGCCCCGAGCCGGAATCCACCCAAACATCACATTTTTCCAACCAAATTATCTCTCTTTTTTTTTTCTTTCTTTTTTTTCCTCCTCATTTTTCACCGTGGGGAAGCGACCCGCAGCCTAGCACCGCACATCACCGCGGTTCTTCGCTGAGGCTGGCAGATTGTGGTGGGTTGTGATCTTCTTTTCACCTACCTTGAATCCCTGAGCCCGGCAGCCTGCAGAGAGCTCTCCCGGGGTGAGGAGCCCAACTCTTTAATTGGCTCATTAATGGCACGGGGAAAAGTTTGCGCCTGTCACTGCTCCTCGCACCGATGGGCAGACAGACATTGCCGCCTCCCCATCCCCTTTATCGGCTCCCAGGCTCTCCGTCTCACATATCGAGGGGTGGGGTAGGGTGGGGGGGCGAGGTTGGTATTAATGAAGAATCCCTAATTTGCGGCTGAGAAATGCCTAATAACTTCTTGATGGCTAAAAGCCTTTTAGCACAACTTCATTTCTCTCCAACTCCCCCCTTGGCCCCCCTCCCTCCCAGGCGGCCGAGCCCGCCCTTAATGCCACTCACGGACCCGCCTCGCGTCCCGTTGGCCGCAGCCGCCCCTCGCCCGGCCTCCCACTGGCGGAGGGGGCGGTGGCGTCACGCGGACACATTCCCACCCCTCTCCCGCCTCCCCTCTTTCCCTGTGTCCGCCCTCTGACCTGGCGGCGCCGCCGGGGGGAGTGGGGACACACAGACCCCCACGGGCACACGTACACACACACATCTCTTCTCCCCTGTACCTGTCGGGGGATTTTTTGCCTTGAGGTGGGGACATTTTGGCCATCGCCTCTCCGCAGGGCAGCGGGGGTGAGCAGCCGAAGTCCCGCAGGACTGCGGACGGTGAGGATCGCCGCAGTTTTACACACCCACGCGCATTTCCCCACCCCAAAGCCCACCGAGCAAGTGGTCGCGCTTGGGAGAAAAAAGCTGCGGTCACGTCCCCTGCTGCCCCCCTCCCTGACACCCCCAACTTTAACCATGTACGGTTTTCCCCTGGGCTGATGCGCTGCGGGACAGCGTGAATCGGGTCCCGCGGCGGAGGGGAGAAGGATGGAGAAAGATTTTAATTAATTTTCTTGATACACGCTGGAAAAAAAGCCAAACCAAATCGAAATAATAGACAATTCCACGAAAAGTGAAGAGGGAAAAAAAAAAGAAAAAAAAAAAAAGGAAAGGGAAAAACCCAAACCCAAATCCTCCTACATTAGGAGACAGAGCTGCTTTAAAACTGCCTGCAAAGTGGACGTGGGGTCTTTTTTTTCCTGGAGAGCGGGACTATTCCTAATCTCGTTTGTCCCCTGGGGAAAATAACCCTAAAAACCTGACGCTGCTCCTAAAACTGCTAGCTCCTGAGCAGAGTAGATAGAACAGAGAGAGAGTGCCTGGAGTGGTGGGAGAAGGGTTGTAGAGTCATTCCTAAAATCGTAGCGGACTCTCAAAACCCTGACATAATTGACAAACCAGTCGGTGCGAGATTTCGACTAAAATAAGTGTTTAAAATGAGATTGCACTGGCAAGCAACAGTCGGAGTATTTCGAGGAAGAAGAAAAGGGCTCACTCTTCTAAAGACAAACATCAGCCAAAAAAAAAAAAAAAAGAAAAGAAAAAAAATTAGCCTTTGATGCATCTCATCCCTTTTGCTCCTTGGCCGGCTGCAGTTCGAAACGCAGGCTTGCAGCGCAGACCGTCTGTTCGCTGCTTATCACCTTAAATCTCCCCTCGGTTAAAAGCTTTCCCTGAGTTCATTTGGGTAAATAAAGGAAAGACGGAAAGAGAGGCATTCAACAACTCCTCTGGGTGTCCAGGAGTCTACAAGCATCAGAGAAATGTATCCACGTAGTCTCAAATGTTCTTTTGATTGTCTTGTTTACCGAAGCGACTCGTCGTTAAACAAACACGAACGCAAGGCATTTAGTGAAGGTAAGGGAAAAAAAAAAAAAAAGGAAAGAAAGAAAGAAAAAAAGAGAATCAGAGCGCACCCTTCCCCACACCCTGTCATGTTGTAAAGCCATCGCTGCTGTGGGGGAAGGTGATATAGAATTTACAAAAATCTTCCCTGTATGTTACTGCCCTCAGGTGTAACGTGGGGGGGGGGGGAGGTGGGGGGGAGAGGACAAGAAAAGGATTTAAAAACCCCAAAACCTTCCTTCTGGTTTTCATTTGAGGGAATTCTCTTCCTCAACGGCACTGACGTCTCTAGGAGGGTATTTAGACATATGGGCAACAACTGGACTAACACCGTCAGGTAGCTCACGACTTATTTGTCAACAAGAGCTAGAGAGAATGTCTTCTATAACACCCTTGGTCTGGGAAAAATAAATAAATCACTAGGATGTACTTCTGCTAATTTATACCAGGGAACGTGACCATCCACCTTACCAACCCCACACAGCCCCATGGAAGCCCGTAGCTCACTGAGGATTCTCTTTCCCGGTGTACCGGGACTCGGTTTCTTCCTTCCAGCCCGAGTGGGTGACAGCGACCTCACCGGTTCTCCCCGAGGCCGGGCCCGAGGGCTCGGGCTCGACGAGCCCCTGTGTAGATTTTGAATGTATAAATGCTACAGTAGATAAAGTACAAGATGTGAAAGGACTAGCGGCTGAAGGGCAGTTATTCAGCTCTGGAAGTTACAGCAATCGTGGACAAAGTCACCTCTCCACAGAGCCACTAGCGAGGGGTCAGTACACTGGGGATATTTCCCAGCAGATTTCAAGGGGCAGTTCTCGAATGATGGGAGAATTTGGCCGTTTCAGAGATATTAATCTTGAAACAAGTGACTGCTGCAAGCGAAGATCAGACTTGGCACTGCCCCGTTCCAGGTGTACAGGAAAAGGCAGCCCGCAGCAGCTAAATTCGTGGTTTTCATATCAGCCGAGAGCCCGCTGTCACCGACCCCGGCGAAGCCCGTCTATCCTGAAAGAGGGGCACATGATGCTGTTGAACAAATGAAGCGGAGGCGGCCCTGCGGGATGCCCGCGCCCGGCGCACAAGCCGCGGGAGCGGAGCTGAGGACACCTGCGGGCCGAGGGGCCGCACCCCGGGGGCGCACGGCAGCTCCCGCCCCTCCAGGCGGGAGAGAGGCTCTCCGGCCGCCTGGAGCTGTGCTGAGCTGTGCTCAGTTCAGACGCAGTTATTCTAGGGCGAGAATCTCCTGAAAAAAGAGATAATACTGGAAAATTGAATAAGTAGGTACTGCAGTCAATTTGATTTTAAAAGGCGCATATAAAATGGTGTATCTGAGCGAAAACAAAGCGTCTCAGAGACAGGTTTCCAACTATAGTAGAGAACTTGTGTAGGCAGACACAATATGCAGCGTGTATTGCAGCATGTGTGCGTGAGCGTGTGTATGTGTGTGCAGAGGGGGAGGGGGAAAACTGTACAAATCAAAGCAAGGAAAAAAAAAAAAAAAGAAAAACCCTACCGGACGATTTCCCTATAGGACAGATCAGATCCAGTTTCTTCTTCATCACATTCGGACGTACTCTCATGTATTTATTAGATTATGAATTTGGACACGTTTATTAGTCTCCCCTAAAGAACAAGGTGGCCATTTCTTATGCAGAGAGAAAAATCTCTTCGAACGTAAGCCATCACTTACACACCGCTTTCACTGGTGAATTAACGATGCGGGTCGCTCTCCCGATTTCTTTAAAAAAAACCCAAAAAAACAAACAAAAAAAAGCCCCAACAAACAACACAACAAACCAAATAAAAAACAAACAAGTGAAAATTCGGCCTGCTATTAGTTACGGGCCGATTTCCACCCGCCGAGCCTCCCTCATTTTCGTAGCGGCGAGGAGCGGGATCCCACCTCGCGAGCACCCTGACGGCGAAGGGAGCGCCCTGCCGTGCATCGCCTCTGCTGAGGCGCGGCTCGCCCGCCCAGCCCCGGGGTGCCTCAGGGAGTGCGGGCGCTTGGAGACAGAGACTGGTTTTTCAGAACCCGGTAACTTCAGATACACGCACTCGGGTACCCTGGTGAATTGGAGTGTGATGTGAATTTTCATCCATGCCCTCATCAAGGCTTTATTGACATAAATATACACGGCAAATGCTCTTTGAGACCATTCAGAGGTAATTAATGTGTTTTAACTGATCTAGATCTTAACCTTCAAGACTCAAGCCATGCTCTAGGTACTTTATTCCTGCTCTTTTGCTAATGTTATTACGATGTGCAGGGCAGCAGGACAAGGAGAAAGCCGATTCTCTAACACAGGAAATAGTTAACAGACTCTTGGATACCAGTTCCCAGATATAAGCGTTTCTGAATGCATTTCTTAAAAATAATTACAGAAACATTGCAAAATTTGAGTAATCGATCACTAGTATGATTGTTAGTTATTTTAGGCAGCTCCTTCAAACAATTTTTGGCGATATATCCCTGTTAAAAGATACCTTGCAGGGAAGAGAGACACTTCTCTTGACTACGCACTCCTTTCAATTTTATTGTTTTTGGCATAAATGTAACGAGATGATTTATATTCATTTTTCCAGGGAAGGCAGAGGTCAGTACCTTTTAGCCCTTATTTTATTGAACACACTCTTGCTAATGATTGGAAGTCAAGCTATCTTACTGTGACACGGAGCAGCGAATGAAAACATAAACTAAATATAAAGAAACGCTAAAAAATCTACTTCATGGCTAGTAACAGTTATCCCAAGGGACATTTTTTTCTTGTCTTCTGCATTTCCAAAGGAGCCTGGTACACTGAACGCCCGAACCGAGCTGAAATGCCCTTGTCAGGGATGAGAGGCTCGGTAACGACCCGGGACTGGAACTCTGATGAAATTACAAACTTCAGAAAGTGCTTCCTGCCCTCCTTGCGCCTTCACAGACATCCTGCCTAGCTCTGATAGTGCCTTCTGCTGCGCCGGTGTGCCTTCTTTCCCTCCTGCTCCAGGACGGTCCCGGCCCCTCCTCACCTGCTCCGGACTGCCCCGGCCCCAGGGCGGGAGGCGGAGCCCAGACCCGCGCCCGGCTCCCTCAGAGCGCCCCTCGGGGCCTGCAGCCCACCCCCACGCAGGGCTCGCCTCCCGTGAGATCCCTCTGCCCTTCAGGTCGCCACGGCGCTGTTCCTCTCCCTCACCCTGGAGGAGGCGGGGGCCCGAGGGCCGGTGGCGGCAGCAGCTGGGAGCGCACCCGGCCGGGCCCCGGGTCGGCCGCCGCTCCCTCGCGGGAGGGCAGGGCCGGCGGGCCGGTGCGCTCCCGCCCCGCCCAGCCCCTGCGGCGTTTTGGGGAAGGCTTCCCGGCGGCCGAGGGCTTTGTTCGGCTGCGGGCTCTCCGGGAGCTCGGCCTCCCCGCGCTCCGCTCCCCTTCCCTTTCCCTCCCCTCCGCCCCCTGCCCTCCCGCGGCCGCGGGACCCGCAGCGCCCCACGCGCCGCGCCAGCCCCCGGCACGAGCGCGCTCCCCGCGGCGCCTCCCGCCCGCGGCCCCTCACGGCGGGCACGCGCCGCGCGGCAGCGCCCCAGCGCCGTCCCGCCGCGCCGGGCACCGGCCTCGCATGGGAGGGAGCCCGATGCCGACCGCCGGTGCTTGTCCCCCCCTCCGTCCTGTTTGTGGTTTCACCTGTCTGCGGTGGACTCGGCCCTCCTCACGTCTAAAGGAGAGGGGGTCTGAGCTTGGCAGGGGGCGATGGGGAGGGCACATGCCTTGTTTTTTCTGCTTTGGTGTGCCACGTTGGATTTCAATAAGGAGAGCCTTGTGGGGGCTTTGCCCAGGTACAGGCAGGCGAGCCAGGGGAGCTGCCTCATGGCTGGGGGAGCCCTGCTCGGGAGGGTGGGCTGCTCCAGGCCTCTGGTACAGCGTGAGACCTGCACTTGTTCATGTGTGCTGATGGAGCTGGAGCTGTGTCAGGCTTCCTCTGTACCCTGGCTATCGCTGAAACCTCCTTTCCCAAGGCCTGGCTTTGATTAGCAAAGAAGTTATTTCATTAGTCGGGGGGGAATCTGTCAGCAGAAGCCTGTTTAAATTTCAGCACCCCAAAGAATAATGCTTAAAATAGTGGGATCCATTCCACAGTCTGTTCTTACTATCAACCTGATAATTAACAGGTCACAAATAGACTTGTATCACTGCTTTGTTTCAGTGGAGGAGAGCAGCTTAACCCGCCTTGAGGACACACTTCGCTTTGAAATAACACATGCCCGTTTCAGATGAAATCAATAGCAAGAAGAACCACCCCCTTCTGTTGCTCTGAAACTCTTGTCTTCAGCCTCCTATTGCCTCAGAGAATAGGCTTGATCAGACCAAAAAAGGAGGGATGCAGAGTGTGAGGCTGCCTGACAGCTCTGGAGCTGGTGCCTGCTCCACTTGGTGTATATCCTAATCATTATGGTGCTTAGAGCTTTGTTGAAAAGCAAGGTGGGGAGCATTCCCTGCATGGGTTTTAACAGGATCTTCTCTTGTTTTAGTCTCATACCCATTTGTGGTTGCAAGTTTAATTGTTTTTATGAGCATTGCATGCTAAACTGGGAACAACCTCTCTTTTCTGAATTATTTGGTCATTCTGCAAGCCTGTCACTACTCTCCTCTGCATTCCCCACGTGGTGAATAGATGCCTTCAGAAATAATGTGGAGGAGATGATGTCTTTGAGTAAAATGCTGTGAGACCAATTGCTTATATTGGGTGGGGGCATAGCACCAGCCTTGTAAGCATGAGTCCAGCTTGCAGACTGTTTCAGACTATGCTAAATCTATTGCTGAGGGATAAGGGTGTTCCCAAAGCTTGGCATATGCCTGTGATTAATATTTTTTATTTAGGTTTTGCCTCACTGTTGAAATGTTTTGTCTAAACCCTGATTTCTGGCTATTATTCGCTGATATTGGGACTCTACATGTGATGGCTGGATGTACCCAGCTGAAGCTGAGCCTATTCAAAGGACAGTGTTCCCCACAGCACTTCTCCTGAGGAGTGTCCACTACTTGCAGCTGGAGGAAGTTTTCAGGACTTGCTTGCTCTGTGTAATTAGTATAAGACTTAGCTGGTAGATAAAAAAGGAATTACCATTTCTTTGGTCTGGCAATAGCTTAGTGATGTCAGTGACACATTTTTGCAATATGCCAAAGCCTTAGGATACACTGGAGTCAGGTTTTAATTTTGGCTTCAGCACAAAGTGCTCCTGGTACATGAGCACCTGGTCACCCAAGCCCTTGTCAGAGCAGACAGTGGAGAGTGAGGAGACTGTGTGTCAGGCCCCTGGGTGCACAGTGAGCCTCACAGCCCTGACCAGCCTCACCTGGCAGCTCCCTGCTGTGCCCTCAGTGCTTGCCTGAGCCAGGCCAGAGGGGTTTTCATGCCCAGTGCCCCTGCAGCTATGCCTGTACCTCACTAGGCACTGTGCTGTTCTAAACCCTGACCCACAGACTGATTTCCCACCTTAACCTTGGACCTGCCTTGCTGCTTTGCACTCACTTGATGACTTTGGCTCTGGCCTTAGCCTGGCTGCCACCCCTGTGCCACCCTATTCTCCTCATTCAGGTAATGTGGGGTGGGCAAGTGAGGAACGTCCTGGCTGTCACACTTGGCTTGTGGCTGCAACGGCCCTTCTGCTTTCCCTCTAGGGCAAAAGATTTTCTCTCTCTAGTGGGCTTGTCTGTATTCTTTTGCTTTTCTAAGGATGCTGCCTGTGTCAGAAACTGTTGCACACTGGAGACCTTCCTGACAGATGCCACAGTCCTCTCCATGAGCTTGTCTGCAGTCATGGGACCTTAGAAAACACAGGGTTGGAGAAGGGGCCGTTGGATGGTACTGAGCTTCCTTTGATTCCCTAGAAGAAGCATATCTTTTGAGTTGGAGAGATGTGAATAAGGGCCCAAAGTTCCATGAGATGTTTGACTTGCCTGAGTTCGGGTATAGTTCAACTGCTAAAGGGTGGGGTGGAACAGATTGGAAGGTAAAGGCTCCCTGCACCCAGAGCTCGCCTGCCATTTTCCATACAGGAAGATTATGCAGGAAGCTCTGTCCGCCTTGGAGGGCTGGGGGGCTCAACAGGGGTGCAAGAATGATTCTGCCCGGATCAGTTTACAAGGCTGGGACCATACAATATAAGCTCTTGGAGGCAAGGGCTGTGTGTATCTCCATACAGTGCCGATCACAATAGGGTCTTATTTCTGTTTAGGGCTTCCAGATGCAATGCTAGTCAGTGTCTATAGTAAACAATAATATTAATAATAAGTATTAACATGCCAAGCTACAAATCACTGGCATAGTTTTCCAATATTGCTGGTTGCTTTCCAGTATTGTCCTCCAGCCTCACTGCAGTATATTGTATACAAAAGAATTGAAACCCAATAATTGGCGTGTCAAGAGTTTGAAGGCATGATCACATTTTTTCTTTTGAAATCTGTCTATTGAAACAGACATCACAACAAGAAAGTTCATTGGCCTAATAAACCCTGTGTCCAGCGTGCACACACTGTTCTGTATCCCAGGACATCAGTAATTAAGCTGGTAACGAGGCTGCTGTTGCATAGCATAACCAGCATGAAGATGTTAAAAGTTAAACATAATGGGAGAATAATGTAGCAAAAATGTAAACAGTAGGCTTCAGATATGACACTTATTCTCACTTATGGGAAAACAGCTGAAAGGAAAGCTTTAGCTCAAATTTGTTTTCTCTGCTTTACTGAATGTATAAAAAGTCTACAATGACTTAGTTCTTCTGGCCACAGTAATGTAGCTTTACACTTGAAACAGAAATACAGGTTTAAATTTAGATTTTAATTTCATGTCTTATTGCAGACATGGTAGAAACTTTACACTTAAGTAACATTTCTTCTATAAGCCAGCTCCTTTTGTGCTACTGAAAGAAATAATAATGAGAAAGTATTCCAGCAGGAGGAGCTGGTTTAGAAGCAAATGGATTCCATGGCAACTCCTGACTCTACATGACACCTAATAACTAGCATTTATGTTGGAAATTGTCTGTGTTATCTTGTACCCCAGATCTGATCTTTTTATAGGGTTTTCCCCTTATTTTAAAGCAAAATACAAGTAGGATGGTGTTTTTTAAATATAGATCCAAAAATAGGCATGAAATATTATGAGTTTGTCTTCCTCAAATGTGTGCTCAGGCAAGTTGTTTTGAAAGGGATTTAATTTTTTAAAAAAATTATTTCAGAAATAATATATTTGCTGGGAAAGGTATTGATCTGTCAAGGGAAGAGCTTTATAGGAACAGAATAATGGAACTGTGTATGTTTTAACACCATGAGATATCCATATTCAACAGTTTGAAGCATAATACAAGAAGATCCAATTGAATCAGACCAGCATCTTGGTTCTCACAGTGCTGAATGCACCAGGGGAATCTCGTCATGGGGCAGCTGGAGAATAACCCAGTCCTATGGGCATCCTGTCAGCCAGTCTGACTGATTTATGATCTGAAGAATGTGGATTTATTTCCTTCTCTGCCATGATCCAATCTAGTGCATGTGTGGGGCCTGACAACTGCTGTTGTTTGAGTGTGGAATATTTGTACCTGCTATTTTATACCCAAATTGAAAGAAATCTGTTCTTAAACTGTCACATGATAAGTAACCTTTGCCTGTGACTGCTTCAGTACTACTTCATGACTGAGAGAACATTAGCTGAAATGAACCCTGGAGATGAAGAATTCTGTGGATGCTTTGTGGCCTGGCTGTTTTCTTAGCCAGCTGTTGCTTGAGGGTCTCAGATGGTAGAAGAGCATAGCCTAGGCCTGGAAAAAGTATGTGTCTCCCGTGGTCAAATAAAAGCTGATTCAAGTTTGTGTTGTTTATCCCTTTTTTTTTTTTTTTTTTTTTTTTTTTTTTTTTTTTTTTTGTATGAGTGAAAGAACAAAGAAAGTGTGGCTGAAAAAAAGCCCTGTTTTTGTGGTTGATCAGGGACAAGTGCAATCACAGAGGGCGTTCTAATGTGCAGAAGTTAAATGGTGGCCAAAATGAGAAAGATGAAAGTGTCTGGAGTAGTCTAATCCTATTGCTAAGAGTTATTGGTAGCATTTATATTTAAATATTGCTGCCTTTTGAAGATGTCTAAGACCATTTAATTTTTGCCCAAGAAAAAGAGAACTTTTTACCCCTTCCTGTCCATAGAGATAAGATAGGTCTAAACACAGAGTAATCATTCAAAACAGGGATTATTGGTCAGCAAATATACTAAATGGATGAGTAGAAAATGTGTCTTGGTATAGTGAATATTTTAGTGTAACTTACAATTAGATGCTGGCATAGACTTCCTTGAACAGAGACCCTGATCTGGCACAAAGGTATTTGTGACTAACACTTGGGATCAAAACCAAGCTACTCTCAGAAGGGTTATAAGTGATCGTAAAGTAAATGTGATTAAAAAAACAAAAGAGGTAAGGCTACAGTCACACTTTAGGAACCAATTTGATGATAAAGACATAGGAATGGAAAATACAGAATGTCCAGAGAAAGGTGCTCTGAGTAGTGACAGCAGTAAGAAAATAATTTTTAAAATTGTGCATGTCTTTATTTTTATCTGCAAGAGTAAGTGCACAACAGAAAAAAAGAAAGGATATAAATAAAGTAAAAGCAGTACTATTGGGAAATTGAAATGGAGGTGAGGTGAAGGCTAAAACAGAAGAGAAGCCATAGTTATGAGAAAGGAAAAGCAATTAGTAAAAATAGAAATTTCAAACAGGGAATTACTTGATTTATCCTTCTTTCTGTACCTCCTTACATTGATGTTTCTCATAGTCTTAAGATTTGTGGTTTGAAGAGGACAGAACAATTTTGCATTGGTGATCTGAGCTGGACCAATATTCTTACATGAAAATAAAAGTGGCAGATAAAAGAATCAAATCATGATTGTGGGCAAAATATTGCTGTTTTTCTTATTTAGTATTGACTGTTCAATTGCAGGAAAATAAAAGGGTGTAAGTAAAGAAATGAAGCGGTAGAAGTTAATTTTAAATGAGTTTGTCTTCTCCAGTTACGCATAAACCTGATGCATAGGCAGGGATCTGATTCCAGGCATTAATCTTTTCTGCTCTTTCAAAAGATCAAAGCAATATTTCTCTTCTAAAGTTAGTTTTGATGGGTTCTTGCCCTCCTTCAGTGGCAGTGGCATCAGTAACTGCTAAATTCAATGGCTTGCTATTTTCATATTACTAAATAACACATTTATGTTCCTAAATATTTATGTATATTGTATAGATACATACAAAATCCTACCATGAATCTATTCTTCCTTCCCTAAGAAATGTTGACGTAACTGACTCTATTTTATTAATGTCACATGCTGTACTTCCAAATGCAAAGAAATGTATAATTTTTAAATGCAGACCAGATAACATTAAGTTGGTGTGTTATAACATGAGAGCTCCAAGTGCAGTTGTGTAAAATGGAAAGAAGAGCATATGCAGTTTAAAAAATTAAGACTTTCAGTGATATAGCTAAGAAAAGCTTTTGAAATAGCAAGGGTCTCACCCTAAATACACTTAGAATAGAATTGACGTGAAATGCTT